>NC_136071.1:805013228-807413228 GCF_964261635.1 Lissotriton helveticus
AAACGTCCAGGAGCCAAAAGAGCGCAAAATTGCACATATCACACACAAGCAAATTACCTCAGAAAATGGAGGAATGGCGATTTTTGTTTTAAATGGCCCCAGTTTACCAACCTACTTCTGAGCCACCTTCTTTCCGATTCTTAGTACCATTTCGCCGAGAACCCCACTTCAAAGAACGCCCTCCATTTCAATAGGTCCTGTCAATGTAGGTCAGGGCGGCGAACGTGAAAAGTCACTGCAGGCCGCAGCACAAACAGCTCGGGCGGCGAGAATCAAAGGGCAGCCAATTAAACTAATCATAACGTCCCAGTGAACACAAGGAAGCTCACCTGGTACTTCTGGACGGAGGATGCGATTTCCCAGCCCCGCGCAGGCCCTGGTTCTGTAATTACCCTGACCAGAATACTGTGAAATTACTGCTCTGATCTACTAATGGCTGCCAAAATGAAACCGCTGTGGCTTCACGCGAAGAGGTCGGAGCAAGATGGCGCAATTCTTTCTGACAGAGACGACAACTTCTAAAAGCTACTGCCCGGCCGCCATTTTGAAAAGAGTATCAAAGGGGGTCGGGGCCCGGTGGGGGTGGGTGGAGTCCCAATACGAAGTGCAGAACTGCTATTATGGGGACCATCACCATGTAGTACTTTACCAGATGCATGCACATACTAATACAATGGAAAGTAGAAACTCGTGACATGTTATGGCGTAGGAATTATGCAGCGCTGACTGCGCCCATAGCGAAGCACTCCTCGCGAACCCCCAGTTCCTCCAAGAGGCTGGCCAGTTCACGGGCCAGGCATCTGAGCTTGCAGGGCAGCCGGCAACTCGGTCTCTGCAGCCGGGGGCAGCGGTCTCTTCCTGTCGGCCCGGGGTCGGCCGGACAGGCGCTGAAAATCCGCGGGGAGCGGTGGAAAGAGAGCGGCTAGAGCAGGGGAGAGAATCAAGTAGGGAGCCAGAGGGGCCCAGGACAGAGGCGCGTGCCTCACCTCAACCACGCCGGTGTCGTCTCCCATCCACCTGCGGACCTGTTCCTCCAGGCGCGCTCTCTCCTCGGGGGAAGCGGGGGAGACGAGGAGCACATGGCAATGCTGGAAGCAGCTGCCCAGCACCAGATCCCGCAGCGCGTCCAGTCCGGGGCCCCGAGGCGGTCCGTCCAGCACTAGCACCGCTCTGGATTGTCCAGGGTCTCCCACCGGTCCGGTGAGCCCCCGAACGGCGAGTGCACCTGCCCGCAGCAGAGCCCCGACGCCTCCCACGCTCCAGTGCAGGCTCTCGGCGCTTGCAGTGTCCAGAAACACTAACGAGCCCCGAAAACAGGGCAGGACGCACTCCCATGCCTGGGCAGGGGCAGAGGCAGAGGTGAGGGGTGAGGACATTGCCAAGTATACCGAGAGCGGCGACAATCAAAAAGTCCAGGTGACAGCAAAAACAGACGTGTAAAACTGCATACCGCCGCTGTTTTGTCTTTGTACAAGACCAACTTTTCTTAAAATCAAGTTCAAATGTTATAAGGACTGTGAAGGGGGCGTACCTGGGAAAACAAGTCAGGTCCCGGGCCGCGCTGTGATTGGCTGACGTCACAGGGGTGTCCCGGGCCGGCAGCCAATCACAGCGCGGCCCGGGAATGACGTCATGGGGGTGTCCCGGGCCGGCAGCCAATCGCAGCGCGGCCCGGGACAAAGGGGCGGGGCTTAAAAAAAGCACCAGAAACGCCCCCGAATCGCGTTTTCGAGAGAAAGCGCGATTGACAGCCTCTGCCTCCCAATGGCTAGCCTCCATTTATGGAGCTAGCCAATTGGAAACAGAGGCTGTCCTAACCTCACTACTAACAACAAAAGATTTCGACTGAGAGGGGCTTCGCCCCTCGCCAAAAGTCGAAACCTAAAAATGTTTCATATTTAATAGTTTTGTGGTGTTATATGCACTAGTGGTTTGCAATGTTTCTTGGTGTCTGTCATTTCAGATGCCAACTTTTAATTTTATTTTTTTGAACTGAACTATAAACCCAGGATTATCCAGTTTTCTTCTTGTGCATTATTTGTTTACAAGAAGATTGTTATAAATAGTCACTGCGCTGATTGTATTCTAAAATGTAGTTATCTTTTTAGTATATACTTGAAAAAATTCTTCACAAACCTTTCTAAAAGAAAAAGTTCCCATGATAGACTATGTGGCAAGATAGGCTGAAGAAATAATCTGCGGTAGAAATGGCAGTGCTCCTTTAAGAAATAGCACTCATCCAGTAAGGACACTTTTTATGGGATCAAGGAACCACAGGAGAATAGTTCTTAATGTCACTGTCTGGAGCACATTTAGGTTATGGCTTTATTGAAGGTTCCTCTGGACGGGAATTAGGTTTTCGGCAAGGTAACTTTTTCTTTCCAGGAGATATTCATTAATAGTTATCATAACTCAATCGAACAGTAGGCTCATCCCTTACAAATGGGTAGAAAGAAACAGGTGAAAGAAAAACACTCCAACCAAATACAGTCATTAAGAAAGTTTGGCCCAAGTGGGAATCAGCTCTGGAATCTAGATCAAGACAATAAATTCTTTTGGATACTTCTAACTGCAGATTTCTCGGGTGTCTGGCTGGATCCAGAAATGTTCAAGCAGTATCCTTGCACGCCGATGGGTGTCATTGTGCGCCTCAGCATCAACAGCGTTACACTTCCGAAATGACGTAAGGAACCACATAAATGCCCCTCTCCTGCAAGTTGATGTCAGTTCCTTTCTTTCTGTCCCACCAGACCCAGATCTGGAGCTAACCTTTGTCTCTTCACAATACAGATCTCTTCTAATTAACATAAAATACTAGTGTGCAAGGGAAATGTCACTACCTAAAAGTATAGGGTTCAAACCTTGTAGGGATTGTTGCAAGCAAATGTCTGTGACCTATCACCATCAGGTATGCCTATGATGCTTGGGTTTCCAGAACGAATCCAAGGCCTGTTGTGAATGCACCCAAAAGAGTCTGAAGGCCGTCAGGGACTGCCATGTGAAGCTATATGTTACCAAGCAGCAAAAGACCCCACAGGTTGATCGGTTGAGGTCGAAAGGAAGGTTCCATTCCCACTCCCAAGGTTGTTCAAGCTACCAGTCTTCATTGTCAAAGTCCTCGGGTAAATCAGAAAAAAAGTGCAAGAAATCCAAGTCGTACTCTGCCCCTTCCCATGACTTTCAGAGTTTAGGGAAGAAGGAACTTGGGCACCAACGTGCCTCTCAGTCTCATTCCTGAATGCAGTCTCCTCCAGAGGCAATTCGGAATCATATCCTACTGCATGCCGCATGCCAGGGTCCATCAGTGACACCGACACAAATCCAAGAATTTTGTACGGCAATGCGGTGTCTTTTTGGTATACTATCAGCTCCCTTTGGTCCCCAAGGAACCGCGAGGTCCTCTACCTGGAACACCGCTGGCAGGTCTGCCCTCTGCACTAGCTGAAACCTCTGGACCACACCGGCTTCGGAGCCAACTTTCATCCTAGTGCAACAATCTGTGTCAGACTATCTAGCATCAATGCTGATTCTGATGCTGTTGACGTTCCTGCAAACTGTTGGAGTTTGACACATTGCCCTTGCAATGTGTCAAACCCTTGAAGCCCTTGAAGTGTGGCTCACCGGTTAGAGGAGGCAGTCCCTGATGCAGAGGTCAGACCCGGGACCAGGGTTCAATCCCCGACGCGGCAGGGTCTTGAGCTCAAAATGTCCACGGACTTGATAATTCTCGCCTCGGTGCCTACTCGAATCGTGGGTTCACACTCTGCAACTCTGGGCAATAGCTTGCTTAATCTCCACTACGGCCCCACCACGATGGGATGCCTGGTCTTCACCTTGAGGATGCCCAGTAGGGGTAATCTCGCAGGGAAAGGCCAGGACGGGTTCCCAAAGCAAGCGCCTTGAGACCTTACTGTGAAAAGGCGCTATATAAGAACGTATGATTTACGATTTACAACAACTAGTATGAGGAGCTACAGGATGTCAGTGGCTTGGATGATTCTCCAGAGTCTGGCCTAAGTCATCCCCCCTCCTTTCCTGCCACTGAGGATAGCACCTCCTTCACAGTGGTGTTGTTGAGGGTGGAGAAAGTCCTGGACCTCCAATTTCCCACCTTGAAGGTAAAAACCTATTCGCTCATGGAGGTCCTACAACCAGGACAGACAAATACAGAGCTTCTTCATCATCGAAGTCCCCAGAGCAAAAAATCCAAGCTAGAGTCTGCCCCTTCCCGTGACTTTTGAAGACTAAGGAAGGAGCAAGGGCATCAATGTGCTCTCGATCACAAATTCGATACCCTTCAGAGCCAGTTCCAAATCTTGTGCTGATGCATCCCACATGCCAGAGTATAACGACGATGCCATAGCACATCCAAGAATTTTGTAGACTACTTTAATGCCCTTCTGATCTCAGCAAATGAGTCCTCGTTGAGTAGACCCCAAGTAGTCCAAGACACTGTGGCCCGCCTTGTCTAGAATGCCCCTGCCAGAAGAGCCACTCTCCCTCTTCTACAACAGCTGCACTGGCTCCCAATACGCAAACGGAACAAATTTAACATATGCTGTATTGTGCATAAAGCACTAAACCGCAAAGGTCCTGGCTATCTTGCAGAAAAATGTCATCAATACCGGCCACCCAGACCCTTACGTCAGGAGATAAATCTTTACTCCTTGTTCCGCCTTTCAAAAAATTGCGCTAGGGTTGGAAAGCTTTCTTTCACCTAGCCTCGTCTTTTGGAATCAACTCCCCATTCATCTTCGGGGATGTACGGCATTACGACGCGTACTGTTACAACGCGTGCCGTTACAACGCGGCTTTTTCAACGCAAGTCGTTACCACGACTTGCGTTGGAGGGGGTGCGGACTTAGGAATTTTTTAATTTACTATTCCAACACCAGCCTACGTACAGTAGGGAAGGTGTTGGATAGTAAATTAAAAAAATCCTTGTCCTGCAGCGCCCTCCAGCGCAAGTTGTGGTAACGACTTGCGTTGAAAAGACCGCGTTGTAACGGCACGGCGGTGTAACAGCCGCGTCGTAAAGGCTGTTCACCATCTTCGGCAATGCCCTGATCACCTATTCAGAAGGCTCCTCAAAGCTGCACTGTTCTAAAAGCTTTCTCTCTCTATGGCGTACTGCAGCTCCTCCATAGAGCGGAGATACCCCTTTGGAGGTGATTCGGGTGCTTTATAAATATTAAATATCAAAGAGCACTTTGCTTTTATAGTGTACGCACCAAAGGACATAGGGAGGAGGTTCAGCTCTTTGTGGGCTTTGCAGGAGCAAGGAAAGGTAAGGTAGTGCAATAAATGAACTATCTCTTGTTGTATTGTTTTCTGTATAAAGATAAAGATCTGCTGTGCACTGGATAAAAAGCGGCCCTAGAAGGCTTACAGGTTCATTCCACCAGAACAGGGTGACTGTTCTGGACATTTGTCAGTGCCCCATAGGCTTCAGTGCATATTTTCACGAATCACCACTGCCTTGACATACCGATCCATCGAGGGGGTATTTTACCTGTTTGGTCCTTCTGGGTTATTTGTTCTGAGCCAATACACAGACCTACCACCTTGAGAGATACTGCTATGGTGTCTATTAACAAGGTGAGGAATCTGCAGTTAGATGTATCTTTCAGAAAAACAAGTTACTTATCTTTGTTTATCATATTTTTGGTAGATACTCTGTCTAATCACAAATTCCTCACTGACCCTCCTGCCTTACCTGTTTTGTGAGCTGGACTCTTTTCCATCTAAAAAGGTTCCAATCTAGAGAACAATGGCTATGCCAATCTGCTGATAGGAATGTGCGTCCAAGGGCATGGACAGCCTAGAAGGCGACTGACATCAGCTGGCATGGGTAGCACCTATATACAGTGTGGAACAGCATCAATGCTGAGCATCACAACACTGCCTATCAAATGCAAAAGTACTACTTTTAAGTTTCTGGATCCATTCTGCCACCTGGAAAATATTTGCAAGTTGAAGAATCGGTGTCTAGATAGAATACGCACCAGTAATATTGTTGCCAAAAGTAACTTGCTCATCTGGCCACTCTGAGCAACAGGAACCTAGACATCCTATGCCAAAAGAGGGCTACCAGAATCAGATCCACCTTCTCCCTCCAAAGGTGTGTTAACAACCTTGTGAGTAATGTATACGGAGGGAAGGTGTACAGAAGTAGAGGAGGCCAAAGAAAGGTTAGAACATCTGTCCCCAACAACCCTTTTCCTGGATTCTAGATAGGAATGTGGTGAGCAAATTATTCTCTGCAGTGGCAAAAAGTTCCAATTGAGAATTCTCGGCCCTTTTTACATATTTGCTTGAAACTATGAGATACCAGACTGAATTCATTGAAAGGAAATCTGTCTGCTAGAATATTGTCTTTCCCCCTAACGTGAGTTGCTGAAATGGAGATTAAATGATTCTCGGTCCCACTGGCTACTGCTAAAATTTAGGCATCTAAGGTTCAAGAACCTGTTCCTGACTGTTTGTTGAGGAAAGATTTTGTTGTTTTTGTGTCTGTCCTCATCATTATCACTTGATTCTGAAGAAGAGGAGAAGTGCATGGAACACTGCCCTCTTCTCCTTCCAATTTGAAGAATGCCTGACTCCTCTAGAAGCCATCTCCCCTGTACCACCTGAGGCCCCAAGGAAGCATCCCACACTGTGCGGCTTATGTCTGTAGTTAGAAGGAATGAAGACTGCATACCTAATGGAATTCACCTGACTAACCTTGAAGGTTTCACCCACCAATGTAATTCTTTCCAGAAAACGTTCATTACTGCTAGCAGATCCTCCAGGTTCTGCAATGCTTGATCCCGTTCTTCAATGCATGGTGTACTTAAGTAGACAAATGAAGACAAGCCCAAAGTACCTCAAGACACACAAGACAAACAGAACTAAAAAGGGACTTTGTAGAACCTTACAGAGATATTCCTTGTCCCATACAAAAGCCCTGGTACCATTCATGTAACTTTGAGTATGGAGCAATTCGGTCATAGAAGCGGACTTCTGTTTTCCTAGGATGTGCAGCAAAAGTAGAATTGTATGTGCTCTTGTCTGTTGCAGTATTACTAGTCCTGAATGCATCAGAAAACAGGTTCCTATATATATATATTAGGCCTTGTGTTAGAATCAATTGAGATGCCTTACGATTGATTAGGAACCCATGACTCATGATACTTCTGTATGCTTCTGGACTATGGCTCTTTAAAATGAGAGTTAGAAAATCAGCTGGTGAGGGATGAATCAATATCTCTTTGCTGTAAAGGAGAGCTACAGCTGTTGCCAACCCCTTTTATGAACACCCTCATAGAGGATTTCAGGACAAAAGGAGAACGCAGAATTGCCAAAGTTGACCCTTACAACAAAATCACCAAATTTTGGAAGAGAAGGTAGAATTGGGACCTGAAGGTAAGCATCATTGAGGTCCAATGCTGTCACCCATTCTCCTTGATTCACTATTGGACGTATACACTGCAAGCTCTTCATTGTGAATCAAGTCTTATTTAGGAGCTGGCTCAGACTCTGTAGACTGATTTTCAATCTAAAATCTTTGGATGATTTTTGCACCACAAACACATTGAAATACAAAGTAGTCCTTGTTGAGGCTTTGAGACAAGGCAAATGGAACTCTTTTTCCAACAGGTATGAACCAAAGTCAGATACTGTACAAGATAGTTAGAATAGGTGAGATGTATCAGACCTCAATGTGGGGGGATTTAATCGAAATCCAAAGCTTACACCTTTTCTGTTATTTACATGATCCGAGCATCTGAAATGTGTTCGTGTCATATCTGTTGATACAATGAAAGGTGGCCCCTACCGTTATTTCGGCATAATCAGGAATGCTTCTTAGGCTTTGGATGAGGAGGAGGAGGCGTTTGACCTCGAAATAAAACGATTTGATGAAGCTTGTTTTTACCAACTTGAAAATTAAATCCCCACTGCTACTTTTCTTGGGTGATCTGCATGTTGGATCTGGTTTGATCCGAGTCTTGAACAACTGAGCATTCTTCTGATTCATAGAAGTTCTGTGAGGCAAATACTCAAGCGGATGCCCAAACAACCTGTTATCGGAAAAAGACATGAAGTAGTCCAGCCTTCTGAGCTTCTTTCACCTCCAATCCCTAAGGTAAAGAGGTGATGGGCTGCAATATTAGATACAGTTGGGAAGGCTGAGGCCTTTAACATGTCACAGTAGACATCTGATAAGAATCGTGCTTGCATTTCCATATTTAAAAATAATTGTGAACAATCCACACTTTCCAGAATGGCTGCCATAATGATCTGAAAGTCATTTACATGGGACTGGATTGCACACACTGCATAAAGAGCTGCCCTCACAGCGAGATCTAGACATGCAACCCCCTTCTTTAAAGAAGCCTCTACTCTGGGGTCCACTGGGGTGTCTACCGATGCATCATCAGTGGTAATAGTAGATTGCCCAGCCAGATTTGCCATGATCGGATCCTTTTTGACAGTCTATGCCAACTCCATTTGCCCCGAGCTATAGGATACACGAGTGTGAAAAATTTGCAAAGTCTGCCTTTTTCCATTGTCTATCAAGCAGATCCATTATCCCCGTAATGATTGACAGAGAAGTAGGGGGATGAAACTGTAGTACTGAAAAAGCCCTGTACTGGTACTAAGCAACTTCTCCTCCATAGAAATATGCAAATGACTCCCCAAATACCTGGAAACTGGGACAGGAACAGACTAATTTGCATACAGCCAGGTTCTGAAACTGGGATGGTGCAGTGAGCTAAAAAACGGTGTTGGATCTAGCCCTGATCTCTTGACTGGGTGAGAGTATTCTGCTTAATTCAGAGACTCTGTCCTTCACCACCCCTTGTTGTAAATAATTTTGTCCACCCTAAGCGTGGAAGGGTATACTCAGACATGAGTCCCTTGCTCATTGCACCATCAGGATTCAAGCAAGCCGGGCCGAAGACGGCTGTAATGCCAGAAACCGGTCCCCGGAAGCTTGTTTCCTTCCCAGTGTAAGAATTGGCTTTTGTAGTTTGGTTTGCCCTGTTCCCATCATGCACTGGGACAGGAACCGACTAATTTGCATACAGCCAGGTTCTGAAACTGGGATGGTGCAGTGAGCTAAAAAACGGTGTTGGATCTAGCCCTGATCTCTTGACTGGGTGAGAGTATTCTGCTTAATTCAGAGACTCTGTCCTTCACCACCCCTTGTTGTAAATAATTTTGTCCACCCTAAGCGTGGAAGGGTATACTCAGATGTGAGTCCCTTGCTCATTGCACCATCAGGATTCAAGCAAGCCGGGCCGAAGACGGCTGAAATGCCAGAAACCGGTCCCCGGAAGCTTGTTTCCTTCCCAGTGTAAGAATTGGCTTTTGTAGTTTGGTTTGCCCTGTTCCCATCATGCACTGGGACAGGAACAGACTAATTTACATACAGCCAGGTTCTGAAACTGGGATGGTGCAGTGAGCTAAAAAACGGTGTTGGATCTAGCCCTGATCTCTTGACTGGGTGAGAGTATTCTGCTTAATTCAGAGACTCTGTCCTTCACCACCCCTTGTTGTAAATAATTTTGTCCACCCTAAGCGTGGAAGGGTATACTCAGACATGAGTCCCTTGCTCATTGCACCATCAGGATTCAAGCAAGCCGGGCCGAAGACGGCTGTAATGCCAGAAACCGGTCCCCGGAAGCTTGTTTCCTTCCCAGTGTAAGAATTGGCTTTTGTAGTTTGGTTTGCCCTGTTCCCATCATGCACTGGGACAGGAACAGACTAATTTGCATACAGCCAGGTTCTGAAACTGGGATGGTGCAGTGAGCTAAAAAACGGTGTTGGATCTAGCCCTGATCTCTTGACTGGGTGAGAGTATTCTGCTTAATTCAGAGACTCTGTCCTTCACCACCCCTTGTTGTAAATAGGTATGAGGAGGTAACACGTTTCTGGCCTTATGTCTCCAATATTGCAGGCACTTTTATGGCAGTTCTGTGGCCATTTTATTAATAAGCATAGAAGTGGTGGGTGCCTATGAACTTATGTGTTTAAAAACAGAGAAGCTAAAAACCCTAATACAGAATTTCAGAACTAAAGTAAAAGCTAATATCAAACAAACCGTAAAGTAAAAACGTCATCTTCTCGTTGTTTAATTTTAACCCACCCCCTTTTCTTTTTAAAAGCCCCAAAAAAAACGCGAATTCGTAAAGCTTCTAGGCTAGAGTATATGTTCTATGGTGAGGAGCATTAACCTCTACATTAAATATGAATTAATGTGTCAATATGAAACATGTATTCATTGTCATGCTGCCAGTTTTCTTACACAAAGCTGTTTAGGCAGCCAAAGAATTGCCACCTTGCTTCCATGTTATTTCATCATCAATAACGATATGCAACACTCCTTATTACCCACATATGGGTCCAACAGAAGCCATCATTACTGACAAGGTCTATGTACATTTGCATTGCCCTTTCCGGAGATGTTACAGGTCATACCATAGCCACATGACAATCATCTATCATCGAAACCATTTTGTTCTATTCTTCTGGCTCTGATCATAAGAGGCTTTAGACGAGGGCCATGGTATGTGCTTCAGGCAAGAGAATTTGAGACAAAATAGTCAGCGTGTATGCCACAAAATTCAGCTTCACAAACAATCTAGGAATTATTGGCCACAAGATCCAAATGGGAAACCAACTCCCAAAAAATAGGAGTTACCCTGATACATTTTTTTTATTTGTGAGTCTGCCATGTCTGTAAAATCAATTTATTTTCAAGATGGTTATTTTGTCTCTTGTCTTGCAGGTAGGATTGCTGGACTATGCCCCAATGAGTACAGGTGACCTTAGTCCTGAACAAGAAAAAGACCTTGAGGTGGCCCGCGCTGGCGCTCTGGCACTCTGGAGCTGCAGTAAAAGCAGAAGGAATAAAGATGCAATACGGAAGGCTGGAGGCATTCCTCTTCTTGCTCGGCTGCTAAAGTCCTCGAATGCAAGCATTCTTATTCCAGTAGTGGGGACATTGCAGGAATGTGCTTCTGAGGTAATTTTTGAAAAGGGCGTCTCCATCTTTAATGATATTTATAACATAGACATGCTATTATTACGAAGGATGACTCCTAATATAGATTGGTCAATCACGATTTTGCAAGAAGCTTTTTATTTTTATTTTATTTTAGGTACTTTTCTTTTTTTTGTATCTCGCAATTTATGCAAATAAGTCTGTTAGAATTTAAAATGCATTCATTACGTACGCCTTCAACCAATGATGCGTTCACATTTCTTAAAGTGTGCGTGCTACAGTTCCTAATTTTCCATAAATAATGTTCTCCTTTTTGCAACATACCATAATTCGACAGTGTAATAGAACAACTCTGTTTTTGTGGTCCTGTGTACCACATTGGTTTCCCCAGAATGGTGCGGTGTGAATTGTGTTATAGGAAGAGACTCGAGAACTTTTGCAATGCACAATGTTTTAATCAAACATTCCACAACACTTCTGCAAGACTGTAACATTGAGGGTAGGGAAAGTATGCATTTTCCCGCCTTTTTGACTAGGCCGAGGGGGAATTGATATTACACCCCAACGCTAGTTCCATTTCTACCTGTCAGAATGTGAGAGCACAGAGAGAAGTTGGCGTCAGGGGATAATGATCTTCTTGTAAAGGCAAAGCTGTGCTTCTGCCATGCTGAGTAAATATTCTGTGCCACATCAATGAGGCAATGTTTGCGCATTCATGTAATCGGATGTGTGGGGAAATACGTTTATAAAAACAGCAGGAGGCTGGATAATGTAGTGTATTGAACCAACCAGACAAATATTGTAACTGACCTGCTCAATAAAACTGTCCCATATTATGTACCGTATGACCAATTTTCACGTGATGCTTCTGCACAACACTGAAAGCAAGCGCTGGTATCCGTCCTCGTAGGTCTAAACAAAACTATCAGTTTGACTAAAGCATAAACGTTTTCGTCTGCATTAATCCATTTTTATATTTTGACTGTCTTACCGGCCTTTCCCTTACTTATTCATGTTATATTATGTGAAAAAAATAAGTAACAACTAGCATATTTCGATATTAATTTGAGCAGTGAATTTCATTTCACTCTTAGATATGCACATCTGCAGGTCATTAAGTGAAATCCCATCATGTCTTTAGAGTCGAGCCTGCGAGAGCATGCACGAGCGCATGTGTCTCACTTATGAGACGCTGTTGTTTAGAAAAGGGGCTTGGAGCCTGCCCATTGATTACGATTCGTTGGCTGCAGGGTCACTTCTTCATTGCTGCCTCCTAATTGGAAAGCGCAGTCCAGGACTCACTTCCTATTTCTTATCTGGTCCACAGACTAATCACATATTGTTATTTCTTAATTTGTGCCTCTCCGCTGCTCGCCCTGTAATTCAAGTACTTTTTTTTGCTTTTTAGCCTGTGTTGCTTTTTTCCCCACCCCACCACTTCTCCTTGTTGCTGAACCTCCTTGTCCCGCCACTGCCCAAACTGTGATTGAGTTTTAAAAAAAAAATAGTTTTTACTGTTTGTACGTGTTGTTGTTTGGCCTGTGTTGCTTCCTTTCTTTTGCTTGCCGAAAGATCTGGGTGTCGCCTATGAACATTGGTAATTGCGCTAAAAAGTGTGACACTCCCCTTCTCTGATGCCACACCTTAACTCCAATTTTACAGGTTTCCAACATGTTTTTTTTATTACAATTGCAACGCTTCTTGGCAGCTATAGCAGTAGGAGAGTTTGATGACGTCGGCTGTGGTCAGTTGTCTGGACTTTGCCTCTTTTAGCATCATTTGTGCTTCCATCTGCTGACTAGCACCATCTGGCTTGTACTTTTTTCAAGAGCAGGTCACTTCCTGTGCCTCCATCACCCGCTCCTTTTATTATTGTCATCTCTCCACCATCGTTGCTTGTTTGTCCAAGCTAACACCCGATCTCCCATCTCCGTTTCTTCTCCCCATCACCAACAAAAGGAAAAAAGCACTATGTATAGGCCAGTGCTGACCACTTCATAGAGCTTTTTTAAACTGTCTCTTTATCCACCCCTGGCCCGTCCATTCAGTCCTACTTGATTGCCAAAGCAATAGTATGCCCATGGGGGATACCGATTGGCTTTGCCAAAGTTTGTTTTACTAGGCCAGCTATCCTTCTGTAGAGATACTGGCCTGGCAGTCATGGCTAAAACCACCTACAATCACACAAAGAAGACCTACTTTAAATATTTTTCTGTTGTAAAAAATAGATTCAGTAAAGGAAACACATCACTTTCTGTTAGCATTTATGTGTAAACGTGAGAAAGACGAAATACATATTTTTTGTGGCCGGGGAGGCTAGTGAGCTCAAGCTTCAGGGTGACCAATTGTCCAGCTTCTTTCACCTTAAACTAGGCAGGTCAGTAAAATGGATATGTTGAATTGAAAAAGCATCTATGGGCTACATGGATTACATATGTACCCTACTGCCACCAACCTACAAGAAGATGTGCTTTTGATTATTGCATTAGCTATTCAGCATTGTTCTATGTTGGGAGACGTGTTAAAATTTTTAGTTACTTTGTATGTGAAGATTTGGTATTTAATCACAAATTGGGGATGGGTTACGTGGGTGGGGGTTGAAAAAGTGATGCTTCAAATAAATCATTCTAGCATCTGAGCATCCTTTTTGTTGTCATGCCAAACTTAGTTAAGGAAAGGTATCACAACTATAGAAGCTACCCATAAACCTAGTAAGAATAGGGTACGTAATAATCAAAAGCAACACGATTCCTTCTAGGTTTTATTAATGAAGAACAATCAATAACAATAGTTGATTGTCCATTAATCCAATGAAATACATTATGATGTCAATGTTTAGAGATCGGACATTTGTACAGTAATCTTTTATGTTCAAAGATACATTAAGAATCTCCAGTATTGGGGTGTCTTTCATAGATTCACATGCCTGAATCATTCCCCGTCGTCGGAGTGGGAGTCCCACGGTACATAAAAAAGCAATAATTTGCGTATAAGAAACTAAAACTCTTGGCAATAACCAACCAGGAAGTAAAGTAGTCCTAAGCTACAGTGTAAAAAACTTCCACACTCATGACTATCCTAGTCATTTTGTATAGACCAAACTGCAGCCAATCAGGCGTCCGCACCCACCAGAATGTTCTCCCAAGAGGCTCAGGCTCTCAGATTCTCTACCGCACGTCGTGTGAAGGGAGTCTCCCTGAGCTCTGCTCAGTACTTCTCAACCTGACCGGTTTTTACCTATTTTTTGAATGTCTTCTTCAAAATCTCTCTTCAGACCATGTGAGTCTTGTGGGAAGCTTAGGCTTTTTAAAGAAGATCCCCACAAAAAAGGCATGTATTGCCTGTATCCAGACCAGGGACAGGGAAGGTCGTCTTCTACTATGATTACAGAAGATCAAGGACCAGGATAATCCTCTATCTGAGGTAGGAAGTTTGGCTTCGGGGTCTTCTATTTCCTCCAGAAAGACGAAGATTGAGGAAGAGGTACCTTCTCCTGGAGCTAAGGTGTTGAGAAAAGCTAAGGATGAAATGAAATGAAAATGAATTTTGTAAAGCGCAGATAGCTGCCCGGGGCGTCCAAGCGCTGAGTGCTAACAGTGTGTTGTCAGCTGAAATAGTGAGCAGAACAGAAACAACTATTTATTAAACAAAAAAGCCTGGCCGCATTCAGGGAGAAAGAGCGACCTCCTGATCTGGACCTTTTCAAGCTTGCCTTCCTCCTCTACCGCAAAAAAGGCTTTTCCACCTCCAAAATCTGGACTTAATACGCCCCCGAGAAAGTCTGCTAAGTCTTTAGCATCTAAAAGACTGTCACAGAAAAGTTTGCCTCAGAAAAAGACCTCGTCGACGACTGCATCGTCGACGGCTTCTCCGTCGACGAATACCGTCTATGACGTTTCCTCCACGTCGACGGTTACTTTCCCATCGCCAAGAACTAAAATGGTAATGTCGTCGGCTTCCTCACCGTCGATGATGGTCTTAGTTTCAGTGAGACCCATCTCGTCGACAAAGATGTTGCCTTCAAGCGCCGACGCTCCTTCGTCGTCGTAGACTAAAAGGATGTCGTCGACGAGCGTATCGTCGACGAAGCTTAGCCCGTTGACGAAAGTCATCCCGTCGACGGGTTCCTCGTCGATGGAAATCACCTTGCCATAGAGGACCTCACCGTCGACGAGAACTCCATCATCGTCGACGGCTACGTAGTCGACGAGAATTCCACTGTCATCGACAGCTGCATCGTCTACAAAAATTCCACTGTCGTCGACGGCTTCGTCGCCGACGAAGACTACATCATCGTCGAAGACTTCATCGACGAAGATTGCCTCGTCGTCGAAAACATCGTCGACATTGTTAGCCTCGTCGACGAAGATCAGTGTCTCATCGTCAGCCACAGTTCATACAACATCCCCGTCGACGATACTGTCGACGGTTTGTCCGTCAACACCTCTCCTTTCTTCATGCACAGATTTGCAAGTTTGGTCTGCTGCTCCGTCTGCTGCCTCCCTTACCCCTCCGTCTACGGGGGTTTTCTTATTACAAAGAAGAGGCTCTTCTCTAACGGCTCTATCATCGTTGAAATTACCTGAGCAGCTCCTAGATTCAGAAGAAGAGGAGGATGGACAATCTGACGAGGATGACAGATTTCGGGCGGCCAGAAGTCCTTCAGAACTGCTGATAAAGTTTCAGGAGGATGATCAGGATGAAGAACAACTTCCTGAGTCTATAGATCCAAACCCTCCAGCGGTGCCAACAGCACAGATGCCATTGGATCTCCTTAACAATCTACAATATATGTTGAACGACTATTACCGCCGGTTCCCTCCATCTGAATCTGCGGAGTCGCTTCCTGCAACACCAATGCCTCAAACACCAGCTTCAACCTTAACCCCTTCAGTGCTAATGACAAGGGTAACTCGTCATGGAGTTTCCATTGATTTCAATGGAAATTACATGGGAATGTTGGGCATGGCTTAGCATCCAAGTGGTTAAGAATCCCAAGACAATCTTCTACAACACCAGCACCTGACGTACGTTCCACAATTCCACCTTCTCCGGCACAATCTCACCATACGCAGGGAGATATAACCACTGATGATGACAGAGAGGAAAGAGAGGTGGATGATAAATCTGTATTGTCGGAGTGAGACGATTACCAGACGCAAACCCCATCACCTACCCCTCCTCATACTGCGGACTCTCCACCTGTGGACATTGGGGGATTCCATCTCGTAATGGAAAGAGCAACAAAAAGGTTTCAGATTGCTATGGAAACTAAACAGGACGATTGCTTTTTGTATGACTTTAAAGATCAGCCACAAAGACAAGTAAAAACAATCCCAATTATAGATTTCATTTGGAAGGATGGCCTAAAAATCATGTCAACTCCAAATTCGTTACCCGCAGTATTACCTCGTGTAGACAAAAGGTATAAAGCACCTCTCACATCACCTGCATGCCTTATAGGACAAGTTAAGACAGAGTCGGTTGTCACTCAAGCAGCCCAGAGACGAGCCAGAAACCCGTCCTCACAAGTTCCACCTGATAGAGAGGGCAGACGTCTGGACTCTATTGGTAAAAAGGTGTCGACGATAGCTGCAACTACAATAAGTGCGACAAACTCCCTAGCAATACTAGGGAGATATGATAGACGGATGTGGTCGGATATTTCACCATATCTTGAAAAGCTTCCGGAACCAGAAAGATCAGAAGCTAAGAAGGTACTACATGAAGGAGAGTGCGTTTCTGCGGAGATGATTGATGCAGCCGTAGATGTGGCGTCTACAGGCTTCCGACAATTGTCAGGTGCAGCAGTACTGAGAAGGCAGGGTTGGCTGAAGTCAACATCCTTTTGCCAGGAGGTCCAGGCAAAAATAATAGATATACCTTACGATGGAGAATTTCTATTTGGCAAGCACATTGATGAGGCCTTGCAGGCAATAAAGAAAGATACTGAAACTACAACGCTCATACCAATCTTCACAAGGCACCCAGCGATACCAGCCACATAAGCAACAAACATACGGACAGCGAGGCAACAACTTTTCGCAAGGAAAAAGAAAGTCCTCTTATCGGGGACGGGATTCTTCCAAAAGGCAATGAGACCTGCCACCTGCCACCACCTCTGCCCATACCAAGGTCAAAAGTTGGAGGAAGAATATCCCATTACTTCTCAAATTGGTCCAAAATTACTACGGACAAATTGGTCCTGGATGTAGTGGCCAGAGGACACGCCTTAGAATTTGTCAAAACCTCTCCAAATTCACCGCCAAGTGGTCCACGACTGGCTCACCTCAAGGAGCAGTTCTCCCAAATAAATATAATGATTCGGAAAGGTGCAATCGAAAAAGTTCCTCAATTGCAGAAGGGAAGAGGTTTCTATTCGAGGTTCTTCCTCATACGAAAAAAGTCAGGGGAATGGCGCCCGATCCTCGACCTGCGTGCCCTCAACAAATACCTCAAAAAACTGTCCTTTTGGATGTTAACACTGCCTATCGCTGTTCCAATCTCTGGGACTCTCAATCAATTTCAAGAAATCTCATCTTGTTCCATCACATAGGGTATTGTTTCTGAGAGCCATATTAGACACTCGGTTCACTCAAGCCTTTGTCTCAAAAGAAAGACAACTCAAGATTTGCAACATGGCTCTCAGCTTGCAGAAAAAAGAGTACGTTTCAGTACAACTGTTCAAGTCATTCCTAGGGATGCTATCATCCTGCATCCCTCTCATACCCATCTGCCGTTTTCTGATGAGACCTTTTCAAGAGGAACTCAACCTCCAATGGGTACAGGTCTCGGGGTCGTTCGACGGCAGGATCACCATAACTTACCGCATGAGAGAAGCTTTTCTTTGGTGGGTTCAAAAGAAAAACCTACAAGTAGGGCGTTCCTTCCTTTCGGAAGTTCCAAGGTATACCATCACCATGGATGCCTCCCTGGAAGGATGGGGGCACTCCTACAGGGAATGACTGTCAATGGAAAATGGAATACACATCAAAAGAAATGGCACATAAATCTACTAGAGTTGAGAGCAATTTTTCTGGCCTTGAAATCCTTTCGAACAGTAAAACAAGGATCCACAGTTCTAATCAAGACAGACAATACAACAAGTATGCATTACTTAAACAAACAAGGGGGCACAACACCGGCCTCTCTTTCTCAGCAGGCCCAGGAGATTTGGAGTTGGGCTCTGGATCACAGGATAAATCTATCGGCAGTGCACGTTCCAGGTATATCCAATGTGTTTGCGGACTCTCTCAGCAGAACTACAGCGTCAAATCACGAATGGGAACTCCATCAACCGACTCTGAACAGAGTCTTTCGAGAGTGGGGTCATCCCGACCTGGAGTTGCTTGCAACAAATCAGAACCGCAAATGCCTTAACTTTGCAAGCTGGATTCCCCACAAGGACTCTTGCTGGGATGCACTTTTGATGAACTGGTTTCAGATATATGCATACGCCTTTCCGGCAATTCCTTTGGTTCCCAGGGTCATTAGAAAAATGAAACAGCAACCATGTCGCCTCATCCTCATTGCGCCCAGGTGGCCTCGCCAGTATTGGTTCACCAAGGTTCTACTTGTCTCGGAGTGCAGTCCCATACAACTTCAACCAATACCGAATCTAATGACAATACAGGAGGGTCGAATTTGTCATCCGGACCCAGCGTCCTTGAAATTATCAGCTTGGCTCCTAAACACGTTGAGTTTGCCCATCTAGATATCTCAGAGGATTGTCAGGAAGTTTTAGCCAATGCTAGAGCGCCTGCTACTTTTAAGACATACAAACTTAAATAGAAATGGTTCTGTGCCTGGTGTCTCAGACAATTTACATCCGCTCCATGCTAAACCAGAGCAGATCTTACCGTTCTTTCTTCAATTGGCTAAATCTGGCTTGTTTCATGCCACATTGAAGGTGGTTTTGGCGGCCATTTCCAGGTTCCGTCAAGATGGCTCTAATTCTCTGTACTCCACAAGAATAATTCAACAATTCTTCAAAGGTCTATTCCGAATGTTCCCTCCTGTTCGGCGTCCACCTCCTTCCTGGTACTTGAATGTTGTGCTCTCCCAACTCATGCGCCACCCCTTTGAACCTATTCATAAGGTGGATCTCAAATTCCTTTCCTGGAAGGTTTCTCTTCTTCTAGCACTGACATCGGCACGTAGAGTCAGTGACATTCAAGCATTTACTATCAAGTTTTACAATTCACTTCAAATTCATCGGTGCTTCGTACCAATCCAAGCTACATGCCTAAAGTTCCATCTGACTTTCATCTTAACGAGCCAGTAATTCTAAAAACATTCTTTCCTAATCCGCAAACGGTAGCGGAGAAGGCCTTGCATTCCCTTGACATAAGTAAATGTCCTCTCATCACATCTGCAGAGCGGCAACTTGGTTCAGCAAGCATGCCTTCACCAAGCACTATTGCTTAGATGCTGCCAGCGATGCAGATACTTCAGTGGGGTGAGCAGTGCTTCGCAATCTTTTTAAATAAGGTGAGCCTCTGTTCTCCCTCCTCCTCTATGCTCTTTTAGACCCTTATTTTACATGCGATTCTTGTTTGCAAAGCATGCATATGCACTATGATATAATGAGCGTCTATGAGCAGGATGGTGTGTACTGCTATCTACTCTGATTCAGGCATGTGAATCTATGAAAGACACCCCAATACTGGAGAAGAACAATAGTTACTTACCTGTAATCTGTGGTTCTCCAGTATTGGTGTCTTTCATAGATTCACATGCACCCGCCCACCTCCCCTCAGAGGCTCCTCAGGTGATAGCCTGAGCCTCTGGGGAGAACATTCTGGTGGGTGCTGATGCCTGATTGGCTGCAGTTTGGTCTATACAAAATGACTAGGATAGTCATGAGTGTGGAAGTTATTTACACTGTAGCTTAGGGCTACTTTACTTCCTGGTTGGTTATTGCCAAGAGTTTTAGTTTCTTATATGCAAATTATTGCTTTTTTATGTACCGTGGGACTCCCACTCCGACGACGGGCAATGATTCAGGCATGTGAATCTATGAAAGACACCAATACTGGAGAACCACAGATTACAGGTAAGTAATTATTGTTCATCTCAAAATCAAAATTCATACAAAAAAATCTATAAAAAAGATAATAGCAATGGCACTCTGTGAAGTAATGTGATCACATGGTGAAGGTGAGTACATTAAAAAAAGGAGCTTGAGTGATCATAGAAAGGCAGTAGATAATGGGATGTTCAATAACAGGGCTAATACATCAAATAAACATAATAAGGGAAGAATCCATTATTAATTAAATGGCCCCTGATTGACCAATTTCTTGATAACATGTTTTATTATGCCTGCTATTGTTGACAACGTTTCATCCTGTAGGGGAATTTATGAGTCATCATCAGGACATAAAACATTTTTCAGAGCAAGAGTAGATTCCAATTAAATTGTAAAGGAATGTCCTCAGGGCTAAAGTGGCACGGCCCTAGATTCAGGGAAGTACAGAAAAAGCAATATTCAGTGCTAGCAGTTTATAAGGCTTGAATGAGTCATAGGAGAAGCCAGTTCGCAGCTGAACATTGGTAATGGACTAGGCAACGATAGTGGGTCATAATAAATTCATTCCTTTGGCCGTACGCGGCAGACCGAATCTTCCCTTCACCGAGTCCTCCTAGCAAACCATAAGAGACTGACTTTCTCAACCAGTGCATCCAAGAAAGAATTTTTCTTGCTTGGATGTGCTGTCAGAGAGACTGTCTCTTGTCTAAATTAGAGGATGCTCAAAAATTATACCTGCAAGGAACACATTGTTAGATGCGAACACAGAAGACTGGGCACTATGGGGCCTATTCACAAAGGTACATTTACAGGTGTAAATTTACTCAGATGTAATTCTACTCCTAAATTGTGTAAGTCTGCACTTTTTGTATATTCTCCATTTCTGAGTGTAAATTTACATCTAAGGGTAGACTTACATATCCCCATCAGTTCACAGAATGGAGACATCTAAGACCAGATTTACAAGTGCAAAGTTACTACCAGTAATTTTTCACACGTAGTTGACGATCTCGGCCAGTGTGGCAGAGATCTCCCTATAGGAAAGTCCGGGTAAAATAATAAAGTATATTAATTAAAAAATGTAAAAAAAGAAGATATATTTTTATATAAAATTGACATATAAAATAAATTACAATAATTATTTTTACCTAGAACTAATAAAATAAAATCTTAAAACAAAACACATTAACTACTCAAATTAAATGTTTTTAAATAATTAAAGAAAATATAGTCATTTGTTTATATAAATATTAACCTTTAGACAAAATAAAACTACCCTCATTAGCATGTTGATTTTAATTACTATTTAGTACATTTAATTTAAAGTTGTGTTGACTTAATATGAATATTTTTAAAGTTGAAAAATGTAATTTAATGTTTTTGTAATAAACAAGTTGAGTGAGACCTGCAGTACGATGTCGGTGGCTGTTGTTCGGCAGCGGTCCAGTAGTAGCCTTTGTTTTTTTTTTTTACAAAAATTCTTGAAAAGTTTTTTTGTGCCAGTTTTTATTGTTAGGCTGGAGGTGTACACTTTGACACTTATCAAAGGCCACCAGGACCTCAGGGGCATCACTTGGGAGGGCAGGACTCACTTCAGGAGAAGAGCCACCTGCACAGTCCCGGGCAAGTCTAGTGGAACTGGTCAGCTGGACTCTTCAGGAAGGTGGGCATCTTGCAGCTTTTTTATCCTGGTAGCTTAACCGAAGGCTAGCTAACTTGCCCTTGGAGTCCACTCTTCTGTCCTGGGTTCAAGTGGGAGCAGGCCCAGCGGTTGGGGCCTCCCTGCATAGATTACAGTAGATGGAGTCATCTTTGTGACATCCTTCATACGTGTTCCTCAGGTCAAACAGTGTTCCAAAGAAGGTATCCAGGGAAGTACAATGCAATGCCACTTGTATGCCTGGCACTAGCTAGTGGATAGGCAAGGCTCCCTGTCTAACAGGGAAAACATTCAGAGAGGTAATCCTACCCACTTTTACATCACATTCTGGGGGTTTGGTCCTAAACAATCCCCAATGCCCTGCTCTGACAAAATCCAACATAACAGAATCTTTCTTCCCTTGGTCAGAGCTCAGAACATAACTGTGAGATGTGGCTAGAAGAAATGAGGAACTCCCCATGGCAAACCAGTTCTTGAACAGTGTTTCCCCCACTGGGATGGGTGCCACTCTGGTTACTTGCACAATGGCAGGGACAGGCATCGGTGTGAGCTACATCTGCTTGTGAAGGGGATTGCCCCTTTGAAGCTTGTGCATTGGTGGGCACATCCCCTAGGCCATCATGTCAGGAGAAATTCACACCTCCTTTTACCCAAGGCCTTTTGTTCCTTCACCTGGGAGCCATTTACCCCTCCCTAAAGGCTGCCAGGTGACAGTTGGCAATTAATTCTTAAAGCCTATTAGCTAACCTTCTAAAAGTGGAAATTTCAAAATAGGAATTTAAAATCTGACTTAACCATCAGATTGGATTTAAAATTCCTATTAATTTGACACCTTGATCCATGGTTACAGCTATCTCCATACTGAACTTATGTATTATAAGGTGTTATAATGCAATTCATTGCTTTTCTATGGGAGTAGCAGCCTTGCCACAGTAAAAAACTACTTTGGGAATTTTTCAGTGACTGGACATGTATAACTTAAGAACACACCTCCTACTTTTCAATTACTATACTCTCTGCCTTATTAGGGACCTACCTTAGGGGTACTTATCAGTATTTAAAGGGAATATTTTGGCCTGGCAGAAGGTTATTTTGCCAGGTTGAATTTGCAGTTATACAACTACACATTCAGGCTGATGGGCAGGTCTGAAGACATGCTTTACTTAATAACTTTATTGGTGGTACAATAGGTGCTGCAGTTCACTAGTGACATTTAATCATATACTAGGGACTTGCAGGTAAGTTAAATATGCCAATCAGGAATTAGCAGGTTGTACACATATTTAATGGGTCAGAGCACATGAACCGGGGCTGATTGGCAGAAGCCCACTGCAACAAAGTCA
The DNA here is from genome assembly GCF_964261635.1 of Lissotriton helveticus. NCBI lineage: Eukaryota > Metazoa > Chordata > Amphibia > Caudata > Salamandridae > Lissotriton > Lissotriton helveticus. The sequence continues at coordinate 805,036,256 of NC_136071.1, forward strand.
GAAACCAGCAAAATCATTAAAAAATGCGAGGAGGGGTTGATCATGCAATAAATGTCTTTCCTTACATTATGTAAAGATAATTATGGGAGATACATACTTTGGATGTACCTTCAGGAGGACAAAACTAGCAGATTCTTCGTGTGGGAGACAATCAAAGAGTGGGCGAATCCCACATTTGTTAACTTTTTGAACAGACAAGGTGGGTTTTAAGAACTAATTTCATGACTTCTACCCTGTACTAAATGCTGCCAACACAGTTAAGGGTGATCAACATATGTTCTGAGCCCTCCTTCGCTATTACCTTACGGCTGAAATGGGATGTCTCCAGAGGTTACGATGGTGACATTTGTAAGCAACAGATCCCTGGAGCCCTGAAAAACATTGCCAGAGGCATATTGTCTAGTAGGGAGGGTTTGAGAATAGAGCTTTATTGGGAATTTTGAAGCAGTTTATTACTGTACCTAATGTTCTTCCACATTGTAGCCTTGGATAGGTTTTCCATGCCCGGGTCCTTAGAATAGCTTTTATTCTGATGGCTACTTCTAAATGCAGAATCCTCACATTGTGAATAATTCTCAGTGGTAGGACTGGAAACATTTAGAGAAAGTCTCCTGCATGCTGGTAGGTGGCATCATGCGGCTTCTCACCAATGTCACTCTGCTCCAGAAGTGATGAGCGAAACAGCATCTAAATGCCACCCATGAGCACTGGTGTAAGTTCCTCTCTTTCCACATGTTTTTATGTGGATCTGGAACTTCCCCCTGATGTTGGACCATGCATTGTTTGACTATATTTATCTAGTGTGCAAGGGAAGTATCACCTTCTAAAACCACAGGACTGAAACCATGCAGGGACTGTCATAAACAGATAGCTGTAACACCATCACGGTTCATTGACACAACAACGATGTAGTAAATATCGATGTAAAAAATATTGAGTAAAACATATTGACTCCTATACTTCAACAGATAAGTACAAAAATATAGACAAAAAATATTGATGTTAAAAATATAGATGTATAATATATTGACTTTTATATGAATATAAAATAGAATAATATATATTAAATATAATTTTAACAAAATAAAATAAATGTAATATACATTTTAATAGAATATAACAAATAAACTTAATAAAAAAATATAAACACACAAGCATAACAATTTATACATATATATTTACTTTAAAACAAATAATAAACTATTATTTTTAAATAATGTTAAAAGTTTACAATTATATAAAAATTAAAAAAATATATGAATGATTTAAAATATAAAAAACAAAAGTCTATAATAAATGTAAACATTAAAAAAAAAAATTGAACCTAAATTTAACAGTACAATGAGTGCAACAGTAGTAAAAGTGCTGGATGGCGGAGGGGTAAAAATAACTATTCCCACTCCAGTGAATGCAACAGTAGGATAAGTTTTGGATAGCGGAGCAGTAACATTTTTTATTCCCACTCTGGTGAGTGCAACAGTAGGGTAAGTATTGGATAGAGGAGGGATAAAAATTACTATTCCAACTCTAGTGAGTGCAACAGTAGGGAAAGTGTTGGATAGCAAATGGGCAAAATGTATTATTCCCACTCCAGTGAGTGCAGCAGTAGGGAAAGTGCTGGATAGGGGAGGGGTAAAAATTACTATTCCCACTCCAGTAAGTGCAACAGTAGGGAAAGTGTTGCTTTACAACCCACTCCAGTGAGTGCAACATTAGGGAACGTGCTGGATAGCGGAAGGGTAAAAAAAAAATATATATATATATATTTAAAAAGTTAAGCTATTATAAAATAAATATACAATATGTAATTTTTTTAATCAAATATATTAAATACATATTTAGAAAATATATGATAATATTAATTACAAATAACAAAAACCTACAAATATTATATAAAATAAAATAATAAATAAATAAATTAAAAATATATATATATTAAACTAGAAAATATTTACAAACAAAAACATTAGTACATACATGTATTATTTTATTTCCTACCCTATAACACCACACTAATAACAAAATACGTCAACATTTTAAATTAAATTAACTTCCATAATTAATAAACAATTAAAAAATATTAATAAAAAAATAAAAAAACATTAATTGACTACACACACTTAAACACTTTGGGGGTCATTATGATGGTGGAAGGACCGCCACCGCCAGGCCGGTGGTGGCGGTCCTTCCGCCATCACCAAGCTCATTACCCACAGCCAAATTAGGATGGCGGTGGGTATCGTGGCAGATGCAAAGTCCGTCCGCCGCTTTTCCACCAAAGGCATTCGCACTGATTGCCTGGCAGACAGTGCAGGGCCCCTGAAATGGTGGCAGTGCCTAGCAGGCACCGACCACCAGATCAGGATGTAAGTTTAGGATGGACTTTCCATAGCGGCATCGCTGCCATGGAAAGGCTGGCAGGGATTGGGTTTGGGGGCCCGTTGCGTGCCCCTCCTTGTGTGATTGCGGGGTCGCTGCACTGGAGGGTTACGCATGGTAGCACCCTCATTTGCATGCACCAAGTGGCAGGCACCGCGTGGTGCCTGACATGTAGTGCAGGGACATGCTGTGCACGCACTTTTCACAATGCGTGCTTTGCTGCAGCCAGCAGCACTGCCCGCAATGTGATAAGCCCAGGATGCGCCTGCCAGTATGGTGGGCACATCCTAATGGCAGTGGTGGGACCGCCGCATGTCTGGCGGGTGGTCCCAAACACCGTTACAATGGCGGGCAGACCTATTCTGCTCGCCATCGTAATCAGCCCCTATAATATCCACAACACACTCCTAAATTAAACTATAAAATAATAAAACACTATTACAACAATTTCATTTATTTAAAATCTTTATTCGATCTATTAAAAAAAGAACATAAGAGCACAAATGCATCATATCAAACCGTTAAAAAGACTGTAACACTATTACAACTTATTTTTAAATTAAAAACTATTACTATTAACAACTAATAAAGTAATTAAAATGTATTTAATATCACCCTTTATCCCTTTAAAAGTAAAAACAACAATCACTTAGACACACCGGTTCCGGGAGGGGGTGGGTTGGGGGGGTGTTTGGGATTTAGTTCTTTTTGTAAAACCGAGTTTACTTTGGGGATTCCTGGCTAGGGCCTTTACCCTGTCAGGGAGCATCGGACATTGGCTAAACAAACGGACTGTGGCTTTCCTGCATGAAGAGGCCAGGTGTGTGGGCAGAGATGGGAGGGAGGCCCTTGAACATTTACAGCATTGTCTAACGCTCGTACTGTGCATTCTTAATTGTCTGAAACTCAATAAAACAAAGTTAACACAAAAAAAGTAAAAACAACACACACAAAAATATACAATTACCCAAAATAAATATCAAATAATTAACAATAATTAACAAGGATATATTAATTAAACAGGGCTAAACTCCACTCCGCTGGGAAGTCGGAAGTTTTGTAGGAACTTCGCGTTCTCTGTGGAATGTGGAGTGTGCAAAAATCTGCAAACTCCACCAGCGGTGCGAGTTCATGGCCTAGGGTTAAGCACGATATTTATGGCTCAATATTTGTGCAACTCTATATGTTTTACTCACTATTCTGTCTGTACACCAACCCTCACAAAGTGTGCTTCTGATGCCTGGGCTTAGACCACAACTCCAAGACCTGCTGTGACTTTACCCAGATGAACTCGGAGACCACACGGCACAACAAGGCCAAACTCTACATCCCCAAATACAAGATGTCTCTGCCCCATGACTGATTGAAGTCTAAAGGAAGGTCATATTACTGCTCCTGAAGTCATTCCCAAGGTAGATCGCTGACATGGTCAAACTCTTTTGGTAAGCTTAAGAAACACACAAAAGGTCCAAGCAGGATGTGGCCCTTTACCACCACTCTCAATTTCCAGAGGGGCATGAGAGCTTCAACGTGCCTCCTAGTCTTGCTTCTTATGTCCATAGAAGCTGATTACAAGTTTGGTCCTGATGCACCATAAGTTCCCAAGTACATGGGCAATGACACAGCAACTAGAAGCCTTTAGGGAGGTGATGCTGCATATTTCAGGCACATTACCAGCTTCCTCTGCATGTTTTGGGGCCCCAAAGATCTGGATTGGCCCCCATTGAAACTTCTGCTGGTGGATCTGCCCTCAGCAGCGCTGTACCCCTTAGAGCCGTTTTGGGTCCAGCACTGACTCTGGTGTCTACTTTGGCATCATCCCCTGTGCTGGTCATACTCACATAAAGGCAGATACGTTACACCCGGCAGCAACTTGCACACTGCCTCTTGGAAGTCCCTCTGACTCTGATACATTTGATACCTTACCTCTACCACATGGTAGAGCCCAAATTTTCCACAATCCTTGTGGCACACATCCAATTCTTCCGTGGCACGGAGAAATGGAGAGAGATGGCGTGGGCTCTCTGCGTGAAGCGGTCTTCCCCATCTGCTGGCGGCACGTGCCTGTCATCAGGCAAAGCAGGAGCTTGCTTCACAACCGTACTGCATGGATGCAGGCAGCTGCCATAAATCCTTGATCGCAGGGGAAAACTGAGTGCCCTGCATTTGACGAGTGTTTGGTGTTCTCCCCTTCAGCTGCTGGAAGCGCATGGAGGGTGAACACCTACGTATCTTGGCGGATGCTGGTTGCCAGTTGTTGTTGCAGGATAGGGTAAGCCCTCGAAAGAGGCCCTTAACATGTTTCGCAGAATTACTGTAATACCCAAATGAGGCGCACAGGTGCTCCTGTGGCCTACGGGATGATAACTGCATGTGATGTCATGATAATTAGGGTATTAAGGTAATTTGGCTAAACAGGATTGAGACTTCCTTTGAGGGTTTACCCCATCCTGCAATGACAACTGGCAACCAGAGCCCGCCGTAACACCTAAGTGATCGACACCTCCAACCCCCCAGGTGCTTCCAGCAGCCGAAGAGGAGCGCACAAAAGCAGCCGAAGAAGAGCGCACAAAATACTGTAAAATGCAGGGAAACCGTACTCGGTGTTCCCCCGTGATCAAGGATTCAAGGCAGCCACCCAAGTCCATGCGGTGCAGCAGTGAAGCAAGCCCCCACTTTGCCAGATGACAGGCACAAGCTGCTGGCAAATGGGGGCAGCCCGCTTTGCGTCGGGAGCCCGTGCTGTCTCTCTTCATTTATCTGTGCCACAGTGCAGTGAAGCGATACCAAAGAGGATGATGGACGGAGCGCTTGAGCAAATCAAACCCTAACCCCCAGTCAACTGATCTGGGCTGAATCCATCATCATTCTTTAGCTCACTCCACCACCTCAGTTCAGACATGGCCATATGCAAATCAGTCTGACCTGTGCCTCATGGGAACAGTCCAGCCCAAACTGCCAAGCCATGTCTTCCCTGGACCGGAAACAAACATCCTGGGACCGGTTTCGGGTTCATAACCCTCATCAGCCAGGCTATCTTGAATCCAGTGGCATGGTGAGCAAGGGACCCACGTCTGGGCATACCCTGCCAACTTAGGGCAAACAAAGCGATACCAAAGGGGATGATGGACGGAGCGCTTGAGCAAATCAAACACTCACACCCAGTCAACTGATCTGGGTTTAATCCATCATCATTCTTTAGCTCACTCCACCACCCCAGTTCAGACATGGCCATATGCAAATCAGTCTGACCCTGTGCCTCATGGGAACAGTCCATCCCGAACTGCCAAGCCATGTCTTCCCTGGACCGGAAACAAGCAATCTTGGGCCTACTGGATGATAACTGCATGTGATATCATGCTAATTATGGGTATTAGGGTAATTCTGCTAAACAGGATTGAGACTTCCTTTGAGGGTTTACTCGATCCTACAATGACAACTGGCAACCAGCGCCTGCCGTAACACCTAAGTGATCGACCCCTTCAACCCCCCGAGGTTCTTCCAATGGCCGAAAGGGAGAGCACCAAATACTGGGCAAATGCAAGGAAAACGTACTCGGTCTTCCCCTGTGATCAAGGATTCAAGGCAGCCACCCAAGTCCAATCTGTGCAGCTGTGAAGCAAGCCCCCACTTTGCCAGATGACAGGCACAAGCTGCTGGCAAATGGGGGCAGCCCGCTTTGCGTCGGGAGCCCACGCTGTCTCTCTCCATTTATCCGTGCCACAGTGCAATGAAGCGATACCAAAGGGGATGATGGACGGAGCACTTGAGCAAATCAAACACTGACCCCAGTCAACTGATCTGGGTTTAATCCATCATCATTCTTTAGCCCACTCCACCACCCCAGTTCAGACATGGCCATATGCAAATCAGTCTGACCCTGTGCCTCATGGGAACAGTCCAGCCCGAACTGCCAAGCCATGTCTTCCCTGGACCGGAAACAAGCAGCCTGGGACCGGTTTTGGGTTCATAACCCTCATCAACCAGGCTATCTTGAATCCAGTGGCAAAGTGAGCAAGGGTCCCACGTCTGGGCATACCCTGCCAACTTAGGGCGAAAAAAGCGATACCAAAGGGGATGATGGACGGAGTGCTTGTGCAACTCCCTCGCAACCTTCTTCCACCGCAGGATAGCAGGCATCCACGACCGCTTCAACACCCAGACAGACCCAACAGACAGCAACACAGCAGACCCTCCGCACACCATCGACCACGACCCCCTGCTAGCCTGGGTCATTGTGAGCATCGATGACACCATCAAGAACATGAGCACAATCTACTCCGGCTCCCCGTCAGGTCCCTTCACGCACCACGTCTTCAACAAAGCATGCAGCTCCATCGCATCCCACTTGCGCAACGTCATCAATCTCTCCCTCGAGACCGCGATCTTCCCAGAGAGATGGAAACACGCCGAGATCAACGCCCTACTTAAAAACCCCAAGGCAGACCCAAGAGACCTCAAGAGCTTCCGGCCCATCTCTCTGCTTCCCTTCCCGGCCAAGGTCATTGAGAAAATCGTCAACAGACAGCTAACCCGATACCTTGATTACTGGACCCTTCCCAGTCAGGGTTCCTCAGCAACCACAGCACCAAGACTGCCCTCATCGCTGCCACCAACGACATCCGGACCCTGTTAGACAACGGCGAGGCTGCAGCACTCATCCTCCTACACCTCGCCGCCGCCTTCAACACCGTCTGCCACCGCACACTACGTGCACGCCTCCACGCTGCAGGGATCTGAGACAAGGCTCCGAAGTGGACCACCTCCTTCCTCTCCAGCAGAACTCAGAGCGTCCGCCTCCCCCATTCCAGTCCAAAGACTCCGAGATCATCTGCGGCGTACCACAGGGATCCTCTCTCAGCCCAACACTGTTCACCATTTACATGGCCCCACTTGCACATGTCGGCCGACAGCACAACCTCAACATAATCTCCTACGCCGACGACACTCACTCAACTGATCCTCTCCCTCACCAGGGACTCCATCACCGCCAAAGCCAACCTCCACGAAGGAATGAAGGCTGTCGCCAACTGGATGAAGACCAGCCACCTGAAGCTAAACTCGGACAAGACGGAGGTCCTCATCCTCGGCTCCAACCCTTCAGCCTGGGACGATTCCTGGTGGCCGACAGCACTGGGAGCAGCCCCGACACCCACCGACCAAGCACGCAACCTGGTAATCATCCTGGACTCAAAGCTCTCAATGACCAAGCAGGTCAACGCTGTCTCCTCCTCCTGCTTCAACACCCTCCGCATGCTACGCAAGATCTACAGATGGATCCCGACAGATACAAGAAAGACAGTCATCCAGGCCCTCGTCAGCAGCAGACTCGACTACGGAAACGCTCTCTACGCGGGAGCCCCGACCAAGCTCATCAAACGACTACAACGCATCCAAAACGCCTCGGCACGACTGATCCTCGATGTACCACGCCACGGCCACATCACCCCCCACCTGAGAGACATGCACTGGCTCCCCGTCAGCAAGAGGATATCCTTCAAGGTCCTCATCCACGTACACAAGGTACTCCACAAGACTGGCCCAGGCTACCTCAACAGATGGCTCTACTTCTACATCCCCAACTGCCAGCTTTGCTCCGCCTACCTCTCATTCACCACCGTCCCGCGCATCCGAAGAACAACCACCGGCGGGAGATCCTGCTCCCACCTCGCCGCCAAGACATGGAACACCCTCCCACTGAGCCTACAACAGACCCAAGATCTGCTGACCTTCAGGAGGATGCTCATGACCTGGCTGTTCGATCAGTAGCACCTACCCCCCCCCCCCCACTCCTCAGTGCCTTGAGACCCTCGCGGGTATGTAGTGCGATTTATAAATGACTGATAGATTGATTGAGCAAATCAAACACTCACCCCCAGTCAACTGATCTGGGTTTAATCCTTCATCATCTTTAGCTCACTCCACCACCCCAGTTCAGACATGGCCATATGCAAATCAGTCTGACCCTGTGCCTCATGGGAACAGTCCAGCCCGGAATGCCATGCCATGTCTTCCCTGGACCGGAAACAAGCATCGTGGGGCCTAGGAGATGATAACTGCATGTGATATCATGATAATTATGGGTATTAAGGTAATTCTGCTAAACAGGATTGAGACTTCCTTTGAGGGTTTACCCCATCCTTTAATGACAACTGGCAACCAGCGCCCCCAGTAACACCTAAGTGATCGACCCCTCCAACCCCGCCAGGTGCTTCCAACGGCCGAAGGGGAGAGCACCAAATACTGGGCAAATGCAGGGAAACCGTACTCGGTCATCCCCCGTGATCAAGGATTCAAGGCAGCCACCCAAGTCCATGCGGTGCAGCTGTGAAGCAAGCCCCCACTTTGCCAGATGACAGGCACAAGCTGCTGGCAAATGGGGGCAGCCCGCTTTGCGTCGGGAGCTGTCTCTCTCCATTTATCTGTGCCACAGTGCAGTGAAGCGATACCAAAGGGGATGATGGACGGAGCGCTTGAGCAAATCACACACTCACCCCCAGTCAACTGATCTGGGTTTAATCCATCATCATTCTTTAGCTCACTCCACCACCCCAGTTCAGACATGGCCATATGCAAATGAGTCTGACCCTGTGCCTCATGGGAACTGTCCAGCCCGAACTGCCAAGCCATGTCTTCCCTGGACCGGAAACAAGCATCCTGGGTCCGGTTTCGGGTTCATAACCCTCATCAGCCAGGCTATCTTGAATCCAGTGGCAAAGTGTGCAAGGGACCCACGTCTAGGCATTCTGTCCATCAACTGTTGTTTTTGCATTTGTCACCCCGAGTGGGACGGGTATGCTCAGACGTGAGTCCTGTGCTCTCCATGCCACTGGAATCTAGCTATCCTGGCTGATGAGGGCTGAAAGCCGGAAACCGGTCCTAGGATGCTTGTTTCCAGTCCAGGGAGGACCTGGCTTGGCAGTTCGGGCTGGACTGTTCCCATGGGGCACAGGGTCAAGACTGATTTGCATTTGGCTGGGTTCAAGCTGGAATGGCATGGTGAGCAAAAAAACGAGGGATTTAGGCCCAGATCTCTGTACTGGGGTGAATGTATGACATTGTTCTGCATTCTGCCCATCAACTGTTGTTTTTGCATTTGTCACCCTGAGTGGGACGGGTATGCTCTGACCTGTGTCCTGTGCTCTCCATGCCACTGGAATCAAGCTATCCTGGCTGATGAGTGCTGAAAGCCGGAAACCGGTCCTAGGATGCTTATTTCCAGTCCAGGGAGGACCTGGCTTGGCAGTTCGGGTTGGACTGTTCCCATGGGGCACAGGGTCAAGACTGATTTGCATATGGCTGGGTTCAAACTGGAATGGCATTTTGAGCAAAAAAACGGATAGATTTAGGCCCAGATCTCTGTACTGGGGTGAATGTATGACATTGTTCTGCATTCTGTCCATCAACTGTTGTTTTTTGCAGTGCAGTGAAGGCAACTCCTTCCTTCTAGGGCAGGGGAAGCCCATCCCAAAAGCTCGTTCAGAGACGCTCCAGGCATTGCCTGGCAACAGCTCCCAAAGCCGCCAAGGATTTCCATCACAGCAGGAGGAGGGAGCAGCCTCCTCCGTAGCGTGGCATGGAGAAATGGAGAGAGATGGTGTGGGCTCCCGGCATGAAGTGGGGTGCCCCCATCTGCTGGTCGTTCGTGCCTGTCATCAGGCGAAGTGGGAGCCTGCTTCACAGCCATACTGCATGGATGCGTGTGACTGCCTTGAATCCTTGATCGCGGGGGAAGACTTTGTGCCCTGCATTTGACCAGTAATTGGTGTTCTCCCCTTTGGCAGCTGGAAGCCCCTGGGGAGCAAGCATTTAGTTGTCTTGGCGGATGCTGGTTGCCAGTTGTTGCACGGCGGGGTAAACCCTTGACTGAGGTCCCGATCATGTTTTGCAGAATTACCATAATATACGTATTCGCTGCACAAGTGCTCCCGTCGCCTACGGGTTGATAACTGCATTTGATATCATGATAATTATGGGTAGTAATGAAATTCTGCTAAACAGGATCGGGACTTCCTTTGTGGGTTCACCCTGTCCTGCAACGACTACTGGCAACCAGCGCCTGCCAGGACATCTAAGTGCTCCCCCCACCCCCCAAGACGCATCCAGCGACTGAAGGGGACAACACCAAATACTGGGGAAATGCGGGGAGACCTCACTCGGTCTTCCACCACTATCAAAGATTCAAGGCAGTTGTCTGTGTCCATGCGGTGCGGCTGTGAAGCAAGCCCCACTTCGCCTAATGATAGGCATGAGCCGCCGGCAGGTGGGGGCAGCCCACTTCGCGTTCGGAGCCTGCGGCTGTCTCTCCTCATTTCTCTGTGCCACGCTACCCTGAGTTCTGAAGAAGATCAGGAACATCTAAGCCCAAGTCATTCTAGTGGCACCGGATTGGGCCAAAGGTGTGTGATACCTGGAACACCGATACATGAGCATCTGTCCGCAGAATGTTTCCGCTTCGGGAGGCTCATCTGTAACAGCACCTAGACCTGCATGATATGCATCTCTATTCTTGGAAATTGAGTGGTGACAGCTGACCTCCTTTAACCTGCACCCTGAGTTAGTTGACATAGTCTTGGCGGGAAGATGTTCATTTACAAAATCAGTGTACAACAGTGATTGGGAGCAATTTGTGCATTGATGCGTTATCCAACAAATTGATAAATTAGAGGCACAGTTGTCTGAAGGTTTATTGTTTGTTCTGTCCATGGCTCAGCAAGTAATTGCTTTGGGGATAGTAAAAGGCTATTTCTGTGACCTTTCAGCTTTCTTGCAGTTGCCACATCAGCCTCTGTTATTCATATCACATGTTGTGATTAGGAGTTTGGAAGGTTTGCAACAATTTTTTCCACCAAAACTCTTTGCGATGCCTCAGTATGTCTTGAACGTAGTCCTCATATTCTTGACGTGTACCCCTTTTGAGCTATTTAACAGTTGTCCCTTTACACTTCTGACCTTAAAGACAGGCTTTTTCTTTGCCATAATATTGCCTAGACATGTGAACTTCAGGCTCTCCATGTAAATCCATCTTATGCCACCTTTTTCCCTGACAAGTTGTTTTATGGACTCAAGATTCATTTCTATTGAAAATAGTTAATCCTTTCATGTTCACCACCCTATCACCCATCTGGCATTCCTTGATCCACCTTATCACTGTATATCCACTTTTTGGACTCTAAAAGAGCATTATATTTCTACATTGATCGTACCTAGGAACACTGAGTGGATGATCAGTTCTTTGTAGGGATTTTCCAGAGCAAAGAAGGTCAAAGCTGACCATTTCTCGATGCAATGTTCTCTGAATTAAAATCTACCAAGTACTAATGAAAAAGTTGCCCGCACAAGGCTTGATGGCTAAAGATGCAACTTCTGTGTTAGCATGCAGAGTGCCTGTTCCATGCATCTATCAGGCGGCTTTATGGGCATTGTTACAACTGTTCACAAAGCACTACTGCCTGAACAGTCAGGTCTGCTTAGAGGGGAACTTTGCCTCCCTAGTCCTGCAAGACTTTTGGTCTGAGCCAGTTCACGGACCCACCAAATTGGGAGGTACACTAAGGTATTTATTCACAAGGTAAGTAATCTGTGGTTAGAAGTATCCATCAGAGAACAAGTTACTTAACTTTGTTAACTCTTTTTATGGTGGATACACTAACCACCTAATTCCTCACCTTGTGAATAATCCCCAGCTGTCAGACAGAATCCAAAACTTATGAAGCAGTTTTCCTGCACATCTCTAGGTAACTGTAAGAAATTGGATTATTAGCTTAGAGTGGTGAGAGTCCCACTCAAGTAATATACACAATCCTTGTCAAGGAGAACCACAAAAGTCACTAAATAAAACTGTGCTCAGCCCTCTGATACCTTGGAACGATCCTTCTAAAGTTCCCCACAAGGAGCCTCAGTCAGAGCTTCAGGATGGTGGTAGCCATGTGAAGATTGTTGTTGGGGAAAAAAACTGGTCCTCAGCCGGAGCTTGACCATGAGGGGATTGTTGTTGGCATGAAGAGTTGGTCACTAATTGGATTTCTGCATTAGAGGGAAATACAGAGGGACATTCCATGGTGAAGAACCCCATGCATGTGAAGTCCGGAGTTTGTAGCCGGGGAGGCCACAGCATGGCGGCTGCAGGTTCCATGATGGCCTCTGTGAAATCCACTCGCATTCACGAGGAGACCAGGTACAGTTCTTTTTTGACACAAAGTGCCCAAATGCATTGGATTTGCACCTGGAGTCCAGTGCCTTCTGTTTGTGCAATAGAGAAGTGCTCTATGACACCAGATAATGGTCCAGGACCTGGTAGGGCACCTCTTGGGGATCAGGACTCACTCCAACAGAGGCCACCATCTGGTCCAGGCAGGTCGAGTTGGTGCTGGTTAACTTAGTAGTTGCAGGGAAGGCCTCTGGAAGCTTGTTGTGGCCCTTCAGCGAAAACAGGAGTTCAGAAACTTGGGGTTATTTCTGGGATCCGCCCCTCAAGGCAAGCCAGTCTTCCTTCTTTAGACAGTATGGCAGTCCTTCTTCTGAATCTTCTGAAGTCCAGGAGTTTCCTGATGAGAGATTCTGATGGTGTCACATTTATACTCAGTGGCAGGCCGTTGTGTGTTGGTCACCCCTGTTCTGCAGTATTAAATCATTCATAGTTTTTGTCAGTTCCTCCCTTTTCTCCAAGTTCGGCTCCAATCTGACTAGGGTAACTAAGGGCAGATATGCCCAGATGTGGGTGATTTGCATGTGCCAGTGACAGTAACCGACAACAATATATCAAAAGGTAACACTAGGGGAGTCAGATGTACTGGTATGTAGAATTCATTGGAAGGAAGGGAAGAAATGGGAGACACATGTAAAGTTTTTCAAAAGTGCGCATGGCATCATATATTTAGAAAAAGGTTGGTACAGTTGTAACAGCATTGTAAGAATGAAATGCATAAGCAGCCTAACTTGGACTTGGTGCACAATTGTGCTTGTGACACAAGTGACAAGGTGAGAACACAAGAGAGTTGTGGCCTGCAGAGGGGTCAGGCAGTCAGTGGTACATAGGGCTGGGTCTTTATCAAAACAAGGAAGGGGGGGACCGGGGAGCTGGTTAATGGTCCAGTGTCCATGCTCCCCAAGCATATATTACATCAAAAACAGGACACTGTTCCAAAAGGCCGGGTCAATTGATCCAAAAGCCTTGTGATAGAAGAAGGTGGAGCGAAAGGGAGTCCTAGGTAGGGGGGGGCAGAAAAACAAGGGAAGGACTAATCTTGCCTCTTGTTGCCCTCACACACCCCAGGGGGTGTCATGCTTCATCATCGGGCTGTGCTCCTTGTTGGGCCGGTGCTGCAACTCCCAACGGGTCCCCCGAAGGGTTGCTTTATCGGAGATCTTTTGAGGCATGCCGGATGGTGCATGAGGGTGTGCAGGGTAGGGGTGGGTCCTATGTTAGGGGTATCAGTAGATGCGTGCATAGTGAATGAAAAACTGGCAAGGGGTAACCTCCTAAAGGTTATAATGATGATACATCCCTCTTAGCAGATTAAAAAACTCTAATTTAGAGTATCGCCCAGAATGGCACATTGTGCCTAGGTATAAAAAAAACGGTCAACATGTTTCACGCCTCTGTCGCCACTAAGGTCGTTGCCGCTTCTTCAGGACCAGGACATAAAAACAATGGTGAAGTGCACGTGAATAGTGAAATAAAAATGTATACCCAAAGTACAGGTCATGGTGGGCCATTGTGCTGCTCCTGACCAAAACCTAAAGTACAGGTCAGGGTGGGCCATTGTGCTGCTCCTGACCAAAACCTTTAATCTTCTGCTTGCCTGTAGTGGTTTTCCTGCCCTATTCCACCGCAGCTGATAGTGCCGTTTAAGCAGAGGGCGGGGACCATGATTCTCACTTCCGCTTGCCCACCCTGAGCTGAAGTTGGCGGTCTAGCTTTTGGAGGCTCTACGCCTATTTAACACACATCACAAGATTGACCCTTTAATCTTCCGCTTGCCTGTAGTGGTTTTCCCGTCGTGTTCCGCCGCGGCCGATAGTACTGTTTAAGCGGAGGGCGGGTACCTTGATTCTACTGACTTCCGTTTGCCCACCCTGAGCTGAAGTTGGTGTGCTGCGCAGATTGAGAGTCGCAGTCAAGAGAACTGACACTGATAACGTTAGTCTCTCTGTTCAAATACTGTGGTATATATATATACACATAATACCCACGAAGGGGACCAATAAGCATAGAAACACGAAAGGTCCAGTACCCCAAGTACAGATTGATGGCAAGATAACCTAAATTGAAGAAACATTGTTTTTAACCAAAGCTCTGTCCTGAAGAAGGTGTTATAAGATTTTGAACAAAGGCACCGAAACGCGTCGACTAAAGGACTTTTTCACTGATTTTATGATTGTGTAACAAATTGTTATATATTTTTATATTGTGTTTCATTATTGATTTTATTTATATGTACTGTTCACTCTGATCTGGTATTGAAAAGGAACCGTTATAGGAAATGAGAAATCTGTATCAAGGTATATAATTGTAAAATTGTCACATATAATGTGGATCAAAAAATGGTTTTAATATACATGTTTATAAAGAATAAATTTGAAAGAGAAAGATATTCAAGTGTCATGTAGAAATAATTACCTATGTACTAACTTGTCACCAGGAGTGTGTAGGCCTATTGGTCACCCCACAAAAAGTTAATATCACAGAAAGGAAACCCTTTTTGATACTATAGATACCCAGTCCTTTCTGGTTTTCTGGGAAACCCTCTCTTTTTTGAAAGATGAACACCCTTACCCATGCACTTTTGTACCCCGCCTGGAAGGGGTAGGCATCACACCACAAGAACGTCATTAACAGTTATGTGAGCCTTGACACTGGTAGAAAGGCGCATTTGGTTAAGTAAATGTAAATTGTAAATTGATACTTGTATAGCGCACTACTCACCCGCAAGCGTCCCAAGGTGCTTGTACGAATACCGCTGTGGAACCCATCCTGGCTTTCCCTGTGAGGTGTCCACTCCTGGGCACCCCCAAGGTGGAGGCCAGGCATCCTTAGCGTTGTTGGGGCCGTTGTGGAGATTAAGCAAGCTATTGCCCAGAGTTGCAGAGTGGGACTCCATGATTGGAATAGGCACTGAGGCGAGAATTATCAGGTCCGTGGAATTTTTTAGCCCAAGACCCGCCGAGGCGGGGAATTGAACCCTGGTCCCGGGCTAGACCTCTGCATCAGGGTCTGCCGCTCTAACCATTGAGCCACACTTCTCCAAGTAAAATGGCAGCTTTGTAAAAGTGCCATTTTCAGAAAAGTAATCTAAAATCTGACCTTCTCATTAAAGTGGATTTTAAGTTATAACTCAAATGAATGGAAGAAGTAGTTCTCTATCTGCTTCTAAATTGAAGTCATTACTTATTAATTGTTGTAAGGTAACCCAGTGTAAGTTTATGAGAGAGCTAAAAGTTTTTCACTGTCAGACCATGTAAAACTAAGTATGCATGTCCTAATTTTTAAATACCTTGCACCCTTTGTGTCTTTGGGGCCTACCCTAGGTGTGACATATTAAATATTAAAAAGAAATATTTAGGTCTGGAAAAAGGTTTACTTTGCCAGGTTCAAAAAGCAGTGGCAGGCCTGAGACTTGTTTTTCAGTGCTACTTTTAGTGGGTGGCACATGGATTCAACTCAGATCTGTGACTGGGGGTGAGTGACTGAAATGTTTCAGCGATCCGTCCATCCTCTCCTTGGCTTTCTTTTTTTGGCCTATTTTGGCAGGATATGCCCGGACGTGGGTCCATCGCTCACTTTGCCACTGGCTGATGAGGAGTGTTACCCCGAAACCGGTCCCAGGATGATTTTTTCCGGTCCAAAGAGGACCTGGATTGGCAGTTCAGGCTGGACTGTACCCTTAAGGCACAGGGTCAAGATTGATTTGCATATGGCTGGGTCTGAACTGGGGTGGCGCAGTGAGCTAAAGAACTACAATGGATTCAACCCAGATCTGTGACTGGGAGTGAGTGACTGAAAAGTTTCAGCGCGCCGTCCATGATGTCCTTCTGTTTCCTTTGTTCGCCTTAAGTTGGTAGGGTATGTCCAAACATGGGTACCTAGCTCACTTTGCCACTGGATTCAAGCTAGCCTGGCTGATGAGACGTGTTACCCCGAAACCAGTCCCAGGATGCTTGTTTCCAGTCCAGGGAGGACTTGGCTTGGCAGTTCGGGCTGGACTGTACCCATGAGGCACAGGGTCAAGACTGATTTGCATATGGCTTGATATGATCTGGGGTGGCGAAGTGAGCTAAAGAACGATGAAGGATTCAACCCAGATCTGTGACTGGGGGGGAGTGACTGAAAAGTTTCAGTGCTCCGTCCACCATCTCCTTGTGTTTGCTGCCCCCTTGTAGCATTTAATTTAAAGACCCAGGACACAAGTAGTACCATTTACTAGGGAATTATAAGTACATTAAACATGCCAATTGGGTTTATACCATTGCTACCATCGTTGGAAGTGAGAGCCCAAGCACTTTACCACTGGTTAGCAGGTGTGCAAGGTCCTATTGCCCACAAAAATGGGTTAAGCAACAAAATAGTGTTGAGAAGGCACAAATCTGGGGGAATATCATGTAAAAGATGGTCATTTCTAACAGTAGAATCTTGCAGCTCTGCGCTGTCAGTCTGCAAATAAGAGCCACTCATGCGTGCTGATGTCAGTTGTTTATTGACTTGCCCACACCCTCCTACACAGAGCCCATCAGCAAATTGGTATGACAAGTTTGCAGATCTTTAGATTTGGACATTGTAGATGGAAAAAGATCCCATTCCATAGAATTGGGAGGTGGAAAGGTTGGTGAGGAATTTGCAGTTGGACAGAGGGTCCACCAGCAAGAGCGTTGAAGATTTAGGGCCCACTGTAATTCTTGGTACTAAGGATACTCTGTCACAACAGCGTCAAAGTATCCTCACCATCTAGAATGTGGTCTGCCCACCGCATTTAAATGCTGGTGAACCTTCGGGTTAATCACAGCGAGGGCTACTCTGTCATCGCTGTGATTAACCCTCTCCAACTGTTGTGAACGTATCTAGGACCCTATTTAAATATTCCCACTTCATGCCCTTATGTGGTTATAACAAATCATATCCTTATAAAGGCATAAGAATCATATCCATATTTAGTCATAGCCAATGCAGTCCAAATACGGCAAGGCTACTCCCATAGACTCCTAGAAAGTACAACGCGTTCTTTAAACAAACCAAGCCTCAAGCAGCCCGGGAATTCCCCCTGCTTTTGTTTTGATTTGTACAAGAACTCCTGGAGTCCAGAAAGAACTGTAAGTTCTTAGTGACGTCTTATGTCCAACCTTACATCAAACTCGGCACCTTCCAGGTATAAATATACCAGCATCTGCCTTAAGCAAACACACAGTGGTTTGGAGCAGATCGGCTATCTACTTACCCGAAGCCCAGCTGTAACGAGAGCCGAAGGAAGCCGACCCTCCCATTGACGCACTGAGAGAGACGCTGTCTTTTCTCCTGCCGAGAAATCCAGCTCCAGTGTTTCCAGTCACCCTTGCGGGTTGCTGGGAGATCGAGTACTGAGAAAGAGATACAAGACCTCCTTCATTCTATAACCAAGGTACGGAGCTGATTAAATCCTTAGAGAATTCTTGATTCAGATTCTTGGCAAAAACTAACTTAACTTAAACTGCAGCTCACTTACTCCTTCCCACGTACTAGGCTTAGGTTAGGTACACCGGGGTAGGCGTATCTTAGAAGCACCAGTTGAGTACGTTTAGTCAATGATTTTATGTATGTATATATTTTATCCATTTTAAGTATCTTATGGCTTAGAAACCATATAAATGCTTTTACAGTATTATTTCATAATACTCCTTTTACTGTACGCACTTTACTTTATGATAAGTATTGCAATTGTGGCAATTCACTTCTCTTGCATGAGAAAGAGGACTGCTCAATAAATAATAACTTTTATTGAAAACACCCGTCTCTCTATTTCTCTGCACTCCTGGTGAAACTAAGCATGCACGATTGACTGAGTGAAATAGCTGTCTATTGTTTTCACACGACTCTGGAGATATACTCCTTATTCTGGAGGGAGCAAAGTTGTCATGTTTATGCGGTTGTCGGAAAATAATCCCTTCTTGTCTATTCAGGAAAGTTGACACCTTCCTGTTCATTCGAGAAAGTTTCTAGTGACCTCTGAGCTAGCTGGCATTCATAATTAAGTCTAACATTTTCAGTAGAGACCTAGTCGACCTCAGTCCTACGTCTAAACTATCGTTTATGTTATTCCAATGCGCAGAGCCTATTGGTAATATAGGAACTACACTACATGGCGCCCAACGTTTGGTAAGGCGATAATCTAACGCTAGATACTAGAGTAACTCAGTCGTGCTTTTCACACAGACCCCTTTTTCCCGTAAAAACTCCAATAGACGTCTGGAGTGGGTAAAAGGTTAATATCCGCCAGAATTTAGTAGGATGAGAATCCTATGTATTAGTTTTTGGTTTAGTCAACGTTGAAGGATACAGTGTTCCAAAATATTGTGCACCTAATCTTTGTTTCCTTGAAACTTGCTCTGCAAAACAAAAGAACTTTCTGTCAAGAAACATGGTAGAAAGTGATGAAGAAAGGGAGACAGCTAGAATAGCAGCTCAACTTTTAGCGGATGACACAAGTCTCCAAAATGAAGACCCGAATGCTATAATCATTCCGGTAAATGTAAGAAAAACAATTACTATTAAACTTATAGGAAACAGACTATCATCAAGAGGTGGTATAGTCATATTTGTGGTAGAGGCCCTTGAATATCGGCAGACAGAGGTATTCTATTTATGGATACATTTTCCTGAAGCAAATCCAATAACACACGATTTCCACAAAATAGAGGAATCTCCAGAGGAATACGCCCCTTTCGAGGACGTTGAAATTTCACTAACATACCAAGAGCACCTGCTCTGGTTTAATGGCGCCCTAAAACATCAAAATCACATTACCAGGCTCGGTCCACTAGGTAGACCAGGAGCCACATGGCCGGTTCTAGCCAGCTACACACCACATCCAGACATTGAAAAAATGTCAGACAGAGAACTTTTAGTTCAGCTAAAACAACGAATTAAAATACATAGACAATTGGTCCAATATGTCATGCGGACTGCAACAGTCCAACCAGCAATAAAAATTCCACAACACACCCCTCACCAGGGGAATACAAATAAAATCACACCACAGACTATACAATCAGTCATTGGCAAAATACCCACAAAACGGGAACAAATTCCATTCTGGTTAGCTCAAAAAATAACTCAAATAGAGGCAGAATTTCCTGATACTACTCCTAATGAGAAACACAGAATTCTGACTATCTGTCTTCCAATGGGGATCGCACCACATGTGGAGGACTGTGACTCTTGGGGCACAGTCTTTGCTTCGATATACACAAAAACACATGGTGTTCCGTCCATGGCGGTTATACCAGACGTACTAAGACAGATTCAAAATGAATACGGTCCAGAACCTGCTTTAACTCTAGGTATGAAATTACTGAAAGACTTTAGGCAGGTCTCGGCTATATTATTAGCCAACATAAAAGGAGAAGCATCATCTGTGGCGATCTGCCAGAAATTGAAAGAAACAGATATAGCAGAACAACCTTCTGAACTTGCCAGAATCATAGAAAAATCCTATGAAGAACTAGGTAGAGATAGTTTGGGTGGGAAACCACTAAAATCACAACTCACTGAAAATCCTGAAAAAACCTTTATTAAAAATAATCTCAATACTCAAAAAAAGAGGTGGGAGGGTAATAAACAAACCACTCACAGAGAAAAACAGTTTCAGCCCAGAGGAAGGTCTCCTCAACGGAGAGATAGATCTCCAGAACAAGGAGGCAAGTCTCCCCACAGGGAGCCCTCTGAAAAAAGATATAACCTTAGCAATAGGGACAATTTGAGAAAACCTGACAGATATCAAGATATTGATACACGTCCCTCTCGATCTTTTCAGACTTCCTCACAGAAATCGGAAAGAAGAGGACGGTCAGAACACAAGGAAGAGCACGTCAAGTCCAAAGACAAGGAACCTGCTCATCAAAGTAAAAAATTACAATTTCCAAAAAAGAAGGTAGCTAATATTAAAATAAAACATGCCGAGGATTCTGAGGACACAACTGAAAACGGAGAGTGGGCCCAGACAATGCTAAACAGCGCAGCAGAAGTGACCATAGCTCGCAAGATCCTGATGAATCTTCTGGAGACAGTGGACACGAATGAATACATTCAGGTGGAAACTGCAGACACCAGAGTTAGCATCCCCCATAAATTATATGAAATAACATTGCATATAGAGGGGGACAAAACTAGGAAAATAAGAGGTCTCTTTTGGGATAACTTATCTAAAGGCTATGACATCCTTCTAGCTGAGAAAGACTGGCCACCAGAGTTTGTCAGGGAGTGCCCACATGGCGAAGAAATGATTATGCCTCCCTTCTCAAATCACATTCCAATTCATAAAAAATACACATTTGCTAGAAAATGGGCAGTGGCCCAAGCCCCTGCATTATATAAAAATCATGTAGGATGGGATGAGGATTCTCCTCACCATAAAATTCAGTTAAAAAATCAGCCAACTGCACATAGGCAGTATCCAGTTAAGCAAGAAGCTAAAAAACAAGTCTGAGAGATCTTAGATCAACTTGAATATCAAGGGGTAATTGAAATATGCACCTCACAAATGAACAATCCTTTGTTTCCTGTCTCCAAGCCAGACGATTCATATCGTCTAGTTTTGGACTACAGACACCTAAACTCTTGTTGCAAAACATTTGCAGTACAAAACTCACACAGTGCAGCACTAATGAATAATATCGTGAGCAAAAAATATAAAACGACATTAGATATTTCAAATGGTTTCTTCTGTCAAAATATTGCACCAGAAAGCAGGTATTTGACCGCTTTCTCTTGAATGAGGGCCCAATGGCAATTTTGTCGTCTCCCACAGGGATTCAAGAATAGCCCAGGATTATTCTCAGCAAGGGTAACAGAGTTACTACAAATGTATGATGAGGAGGCATTATCTTATGTCGATGACATCTATCTTACAGACGAAGACCTGGAGACACACTTGAAAAGAGTGAACACCATAATACTTGGGTTAGCAGCTGAAGGGTATAAATTCAACTTTAAAAAGTCACGAATTGCCCACCTAACTGTCCTGTTTTTAGGATATGAGTTATCAAGTGAAGGCAAAAGCCTGCAGTACTCCAAGCTCCAAAAACGTTGAAGAACTTACAATCAATTCTAGGTTTCCTGAATTTCAGAAGAACTTACATTCTAAATTATGCAGAGAGGGTTAAACCACTCTACGATTGATAAAATCTGATTTCAAACCAATCAATTGGACTCAGAAACACACAGAAATTTTAAGATCATTACAAACAGACATGTTAACTAAACAAAACTGCAAACACGCGCAAACGAACGCAACCTTGGAATCCGAGTCATCCCAGGAAGATGCGGATTCACGTACCTGACCTCTAATGAGGGAGAAACAGTACCAATAGCTTATAAATCACACTTGTACACACAAGCTGAAATAAAATTCAGTTCTACTGAAAAAATTCTGACAGCCGTTCAAACTGCTGTAGCAAAAGAAAGAGCCCTAGCCCAAGGCAAGAGCATATCTGTTTTAACAGCAATATCAGCCCTTGAGGCAGTAACAAGACCACAGATTCCAAATTCTGTGGCATTAGATCCAAAATGGATACAATGGGAAAATTCTCTTGCTACAGAAGACGTGAAACACGCATTTGATCCAAAAATGAAAAAACTAGAAAATCTGGAATACGAACATGAATATCCTCTGCCAATCGAAATTCTTCCTCTAGAACAGTACAACAGTGTAATCTACACGGACAGATTTGCACAACACTACGTTGTGGATAAAAAATCTTACAACGCAGCATGCGCCATTGTTAAAGGTCGCTGGCGCTTAGGTAAATTCAGACCGATAATCACCAAAACTGAATCACTCAGAAACTGTACAGCTCAGCGAGCTGAAATAAGATCTTTAAAGATGGCGCTTAAAAATGCTGATCGCGAGTTCCCCACACTAATAGTGTGCGATTCGCATTATTGCGTCCAGTCTTACAATAAGGACATGCAGACATGGATCAAAAACGGTTACCAAGATGAGACTGGTGGCACAATAAAGCATAAAAAACTTTGGGAACAATTAGTTCTTTTACAGAAAGAACTACAAAAGACTCACGTGATACATACACCGAGTCATCAACGTGATGGCGTTCACGTTGTGGGGAATTCATGGCTAACAGAGCCACAGCGGCAGCTGTTCAACCGGCTTCCGTAGCTACAAAAAAGCGTACAAAAAAACAAATAGACGGTGAAACGCTACTAGCAGTAAAAGCCTCAATGAAAGGCAACTATGCGGCATACCCTCTAAATTATCCACTCGGAAATAAATACATTATTGATGCGAACTCCGTTCTTTTTGCTCAAATCCCTGGAGTGGGGGATAGAGTAATTCCAAACACGAACCGGAGAGCTTACTTGATTCAAGAAGCACACATGGGAATGGGTCTGAAGCACCAAGAGATCTTGAAATCTCTAATAGAATTACAATCAAAATACTGGTGGCCGGGGATGAGCGTTCAAATTTATAACTTTGCAATGGATTGTCAGAACTGCAATAGAAATCGCAGTAGTGAACTGGACCAGACAATTGCCAGGACACCTTTATTAGAAAGCATTAGGCTATCTATACGCAGAAATCCAGACGGAGAAATGCGATCCCATAATTATTAAGACGAGATTCATTTAGATGTGGCCCCAGCACTCGGCTGATGCCAAAACTGTTATAAAAGATTTGCGAGTCTTTATCGGCAAATACGCAATTGGCATGCGACATTCTGACCAGGGTCCTGCGTTTAGCTCTCGAGCTTACAAAGAGGCCATGGCCAGCATGGGCATTGCTTTGTAGTACTCTAGTCCATTCCATCCCGAGGGAAATGCGGTAGTGGAGAGAAAAAAAGTGGCATAAAGCAATCTATAACGGCGAGGGTATTAGGTTCGGGTGACGGGTGGGTCAAACATCTAATAAGTGTCCAACGTAGTCTTAACAATCTGCCAAGAAATTCTCTAAGAGGTATCACTCCATACGAACTTTTGTTCGGTACTAGAATGATCATCCAGGATCTAGATTGTCAGACTTCAGTGGTGAAACAAAAAACCTTTGATATCAAAGATCGTTTGGCTGTTTTACAGGACTTAAATGAAACAAGAAGAAGTCTAAGTAACACAAAACGAAAGCCAACAGCCACTGAAGAAAAACCACCTGTCCCAGCAAGACCTGTCTGGATTCCAAAGATTGGGGATCTGGTCAGAGAAAAGATCGCGGTGAAGAAGGAATTTGGGCCTTCTTACAGAAAAGCAGTACCTGTCTTAGCTGTCAGCGCAACAAGATCAGTAGTACTACCCCCCTTGCTGGTAAAAAGGAGAACAGAGTTGTATCAATCGACCTGGTAAAACCACAATCATGTGGCCAATAATAAGTAGTAGGCCCAGTGGACTCCCAAGAAGTAGCAGAAGACCAAACCTTGCTACAATCCAAGAGGTTCAAACTGAAAGACTAATCACTTTTGATAAACCTGCAGTAGATAAAAAAGGACTATGCAACAAAGCAATGGAACTTGTGCCTCTTGAAACCCAAATTGCAAGAGTTCGTCAAGAAATACCTGTCTACAATGATGTAGCCTCTGACTATACTAATGTGACAAAAGAAGATTCAAGGACTAAAGGAAACCCGGAAGCAATTCCAACAATTGACAGAACTGCATCTGGCTACTTCATCAATTTCGATGACTTTTCTGATGATCCAAGTGAACATGAAG
Organism: Lissotriton helveticus; assembly: GCF_964261635.1. Classification (NCBI taxonomy): domain Eukaryota; kingdom Metazoa; phylum Chordata; class Amphibia; order Caudata; family Salamandridae; genus Lissotriton; species Lissotriton helveticus. The sequence continues at coordinate 805,060,538 of NC_136071.1, forward strand.
ACAAGCCAGTAACAAAAAATTTCAAAGAAAAAATGACTGAACTCTTTCATCAACTCAAAGAAACATATCTGATTTCACCATGGATTGAATTATGGATTGTGTTAGGTGTACTTTTCCTCCTACTTTGGCTCATCTTGATATTATGTTTGGGTAGATTTATTGATGGAAAATATAGTACAATGGACAGAGCAAGCCAGAACATCAACTTGGTCCTAAAGCCACACAGATCTTCTCACATCGAAAAAAGAGAACTGTCATCAGTGAACATCACAACCATTCTAATACCTGGTGGTGTAGCATGGGACAAAACGGATTACGAAATCTATGGCCCGATTGAGCTCTTGAAATATTCACACCAGTTTAAGGTTTCATTAAGTGACTTTGTAAAACCAAGTACTTTCTCTGATGATTGGGACTTTGAAAATATTTAATATTATGATGTCAGATTTAGAAATGTCAGCAAAATTTACAGACCTTGATTATTTGCAGGGTTCGTCAAATTATGAAGAAATGTATTGCTTTAATCATTATGGGCATCACTATTTGCATAAATCTGCTAATCCTAGAAATATTTTTACTTATAATCAATGGGAACATTGTCCAACACCGCCAAAAGGCAGCTCGAAAACATTTTATGAGAAATTCCCATACTTCTCAGGGTTTAACAGCACTGATCCAGAAACGTTTTATTTCAAAATGTTAAATAAGACAGGAATGAAAAACATGTTGACAAATACTAAATTGATTTATTCTGAAAAATGCTATGAAAAAATGTCTACATTTGGTTTTGAATTTTGGAAAAACAACATTGAGACAAAAACCATCTGGGGTACAAAAGACTGGCAGGTACAAGGTTTAGAATCATTATTCAGAGCCTGCATGATCCCAGAACAGATAATATTCCTGAATGACACCATTCAACAAACAACCTGTCTCGGCCTAGCCAAATAAAAGACTTAAACAAACCGTCTATTCCAAAGCCCATACCTGATAGTAATAGCACTACAGATGTGGAGATAGACGTATCCCACATTTTACACCAAAACAGAACAAATCCTGATTGGAAAAAATGGTTGATCTGGCCCACAGACACAAATAACTGTCAAGATAGATTCCTGAACAAAACACAGGGGTTCAAACAGACCAGGCCAGACCCAAGATGTTCCCAGAGACAACATCCAGGGATAGTTACAACATACAATGTAGGAAAGCTATGTCTTGAATGGCTACAGAAATTCACACTGCCTGAAATTAAGCAACACTTGACTTTACTTAAAGAAGGTGCTGACTTGTGAGATTTCATACTGGGACCTCGCAAACAGCGTCAAAAACTTTTCATATACGCCGGTATATACGCTGCTTACAACGAAGCTTGGAAAGTAATGCAAATTGAAACTGCTGAAAAAATACGAGAAATTGATCGTATTAATTTGGAAAAATCACTGTCTGTAGTGGACAATGGGTTAACGACTCTGTCCTCCAGAATTTATTCACTGGACAGCATTGTATCATCTGGTATTGATATAATAGAGCAGGACTTGCTAATGTTACAACATGGCCAGTCCCAATTGCGTTCTAATGTACAGTTAGGCTGGACATTACAAAATCTGCGTTCAGGCTACGTGCCATGACGTCTAATCAACACAACGTCATTATTTTCTATCTTTAACCTTACTGATAAACAAATCAGTTTGGCACAAAAAGGAGCAGACTATACGATTCTGAGCATTGAAAAACTTGAGAGATTACCATTGACAATGTCAGAGAGACCTGTCATTGAATGGATAATACATGGTACAATTACAATTCCGATAACAACTTTTCAGTTTCAGTATTGCCAAAAGTATATACCAGCAGGCCTGTATGAAAGGTTGGGTAAAGGATACATCAAGTCAACCTGGAATTTACCCTATACACATAAATGTTATAGTGAAGGGAAAAAATAAGTATTTCTTAGTGGTAACAATTGTAAAAAATCACTAAGCGGTACACTTCTGTGTCAAGGTATTAACTTGCATGGAGCCTGCGAATGTTCATCAAATAACCTTTCATGTCACCTGCACGGCACTCCTGCAACACAGATAGAGCCTTTTGTCAGACAGCTTTCCAACGGCAGCTACGTTATAATAAGTGACCACAGCTGTTGTGGCATGGTGCCAGGAAAAGCCTATCTCGTGAGCGTTACTTCCAGGGTCATTTGCTGTATGCAAGTATTGTATCCAAATAGCAAAGCAGACAAGGAGGCAATAATATGGCCTTCTCTGAATATCTCTTCTATTCGAATTGATACTTTAAGCAGAATGAAGTCTATTCTTTTACAGACAACTGTGCCTTTAACCTCGTCCAAGGAGACGTATGATCTGCAAGTTGCAAGGACAGCGGCAGAGATACATTCCCAATTATCGACAAATTGCCCAGTGCATTTCGTAGAAATGTTAAGCCAAATCTTAAACATGTCAGATACCAGTGGCATCGCACATGTATTTAAGACAATTTTTTCGGGACTGTTAGCACCCTTTGAGACAGTTCTTGGCATCTTCCCGAATTTTGTGCATTCTGTATTCGGCGGTCTGCCTCTTCTTTTGGGACTCGTAGCAGGAATTTTATTTTTGTTCCTTCTGCTCCGATATGGCAAGTCAAGCCACAGAGAAAACTCAGGCTACAATAGAAGAAACGATCGTGGCTATACGATACCGAGAACGGATCACTAAAGTCCTCGGCTTTGCCCGGCTAAGAGATCTGAGTACTACCTGGTTTCTTTCATTCAGACCAATCTGGCAAGATTGCATCTTACCTGTGCTTCGATGTCTGCTATGCGGAGAAGAATGCGTGTTGGACATCTGTCTTACACTACCATCAGCAGTACCAATGGATATCGATACTTTGCTTGGTTCGGTAACGGCACATGCAACATGTTGTCCCCAGCGGCTACCTATTCTGATGACAGCATTCGTTGAGACTTCACCATTACAATTAGGTGGCGGTGAGGTACGAGATGAAAGCGGCACACAGGTACAACCTTCCGTGAACATTGCTGATCCAGACATCGATGATAGCAATGCTTCGCACATTTGCACTATTTCAACTTTTTCGGACCTGGTCCAACTTTCACCTACTGTTGTAGACGAATTCTTTGCCAGACTGTCTGATTTGATGTTCTCTCCTAACAACGAGAATAACTTTTGAAACAACGAGCACACAGCGTTCCCTGAACTCTGAATTCGGCCTTCAGTTTTTGATAAACAGCACTACTGAAAACAATTGGAACAATTTTTTCCCCTGAAAGCGAAATTATTTTTTTCCCTTTCCAAAATATTTACCTTTTTTATGGCACATGGTACTCTGCTTAAAGTAGAACTATTCTTAGAGAACAGACCTTCTGTTTTTAGAGAGTCTAGAGACAATATTTTGACTTAGCCTCTAGCACATGTACAGTATTTTATAAATATGTGATGAAATGGTCTCGACCTTCCTTTCTGTATTAAGAGCCATTTCATAAATGTAATTTTCGCAAAATCATTCAGTCAACGCACCATATATGCATTATCTGAATGTTACCTCTGCTTGAAAACGTACAGTATGATACTAATTTTTTCGTGTACATACCATTTCAAATGCATTTTATGTATTTTGGGGTGGGTTGGAAAACACATGCATCGTTATATGTTTAGTATTGCTTAGTATTTAGTATTGATGGACATTATACGTGGAGTGGGTGTTGTGAACGTATCTAGGACCCTATTTAAATATTCCCGATTCATGCCCTGATGTGGTTATAACAAATCATCCATACTAATATTATAAAGAGAGAGCCCAAACCTATGAGACGGGTAATCTCAGTAACCACAGCACCAATCACAACACCCAATACAGCGTTGGAAAGGGCAGTTGCAGCAGAAGGACATAAGCTATGCAGACGGATAAAAAATGTATTAAAAAAATTGCAAAAAACTACATCATCCAGAAGGCCGAGGGCCAAAATAACATCAAATAGGAAATGATGTAATAACGTGACTCACTATATTGAGACTGAGAGCCTGGAGCCAAATTGATCACAAAGAAGAGATATGCTATCCCGAAACTCGTAGATTTGTGCCTGCCTGCTTGAGAAACTCCATGCTGTGAGGATTAAATAAAAAAGCACATAAGTGAAGACAAACGCGAGTTCGTCCCGTTTTTCTCCCAGCTGGGGGAATTGGTTGTGGAATTAAATGCGGCGTGGTTCTGCCGCGGTGATTTACGAACCGGCGAGAGAGTGCTGCAAATTCTGGCGAAAAGGAACCGAGGGGTATCAATATATATGGCATGATTAATCTTCTGCTGTGTGCTTGTTTGAAACCCCTGCTGGCAAGCTGCAATTAAACAAGTTTGAACTACTATCGTGTAGTGGCCTCTCTCCGTGGGGAAAAAATGTGTTGGATTTAATGAGCAGCTATTCCCAGCTGCTGTTGAGAGAGGCTCACCGCGCCCCAGAGGGTCCAGGCAGGCACCAAGGGGTGCTTGCTTAGAGGATACACAGCGCTTTTCAGCGCAATGTTCACAATTGCATCTACAAAGCAAAGGCAGGTTATTCAAACTTTTGCTTACAGTACCACTTGGATTGTGATTTGTGCATTGGGAAATAATGAAAAACGGACTCACTTGAGATAATAATGCCTATTTACTACAAGATCCAGAAGGCCATGTGTTTGGCCACGCCTATTGAGGCAGGACTAAGAACATTCAAATTGCCGATTTCGCCACTGCAGTAACCTTTACATTTGCCACTGAGGAAAGGACATTTTGGTTCTGAAACGCGTCTGGCATGATTAATCTTCTGCTGTGTGCTTGTTTGAAACCCCTGCTGGCAAGCTGCAATTAAACAAGTTTGAACTACTATCGTGTAGTGGCCTCTCTCCGTGGGGAAAAAATGTGTTGGATTTAATGAGCAGCTATTCCCAGCTGCTGTTGAGAGAGGCTCACCGCGCCCCAGCGGGTCCAGGCAGGCACCAAGGGGTGCTTGCTTAGAGGATACACGGCGCTTTTCAGCGCAATGTTCACAATTGCATCTACAAAGCAAAGGCAGGTTATTCAAACTTTTGCTTACAGTACCACTTGGATTGTGATTTGTGCATTGGGAAATAATGAAAAACGGACTCACTTGAGATAATAATGCCTATTTACTACAAGATCCAGAAGGCCATGTGTTTGGCCACGCCTATTGAGGCAGGACTAAGAACATTCAAATTGCCGATTTCGCCACTGCAGTAACCTTTACATTTGCCACTGAGGAAAGGACATTTTGGTTCTGAAACGCGTCTGGCATGATTAATCTTCTGCTGTGTGCTTGTTTGAAACCCCTGCTGGCAAGCTGCAATTAAACAAGTTTGAACTACTATCGTGTAGTGGCCTCTCTCCGTGGGGAAAAAATGTGTTGGATTTAATGAGCAGCTATTCCCAGCTGCTGTTGAGAGAGGCTCACCGCGCCCCAGCGGGTCCAGGCAGGCACCAAGGGGTGCTTGCTTAGAGGATACACGGCGCTTTTCAGCGCAATGTTCACAATTGCATCTACAAAGCAAAGGCAGGTTATTCAAACTTTTGCTTACAGTACCACTTGGATTGTGATTTGTGCATTGGGAAATAATGAAAAACGGACTCACTTGAGATAATAATGCCTATTTACTACAAGATCCAGAAGGCCATGTGTTTGGCCACGCCTATTGAGGCAGGACTAAGAACATTCAAATTGCCGATTTTGCCACTGCAGTAACCTTTACATTTGCCACTGAGGAAAGGACATTTTGGTTCTGAAACGCGTCTGGCATGATTAATCTTCTGCTGTGTGCTTGTTTGAAACCCCTGCTGGCAAGCTGCAATTAAACAAGTTTGAACTACTATCGTGTAGTGGCCTCTCTCCGTGGGGAAAAAATGTGTTGGATTTAATGAGCAGCTATTCCCAGCTGCTGTTGAGAGAGGCTCACCGCGCCCCAGCGGGTCCAGGCAGGCACCAAGGGGTGCTTGCTTAGAGGATACACGGCGCTTTTCAGCGCAATGTTCACAATTGCATCTACAAAGCAAAGGCAGGTTATTCAAACTTTTGCTTACAGTACCACTTGGATTGTGATTTGTGCATTGGGAAATAATGAAAAACGGACTCACTTGAGATAATAATGCCTATTTACTACAAGATCCAGAAGGCCATGTGTTTGGCCACGCCTATTGAGGCAGGACTAAGAACATTCAAATTGCCGATTTCGCCACTGCAGTAACCTTTACATTTGCCACTGAGGAAAGGACATTTTGGTTCTGAAACGCGTCTGGCATGATTAATCTTCTGCTGTGTGCTTGTTTGAAACCCCTGCTGGCAAGCTGCAATTAAACAAGTTTGAACTACTATCGTGTAGTGGCCTCTCTCCGTGGGGAAAAAATGTGTTGGATTTAATGAGCAGCTATTCCCAGCTGCTGTTGAGAGAGGCTCACCGCGCCCCAGCGGGTCCAGGCAGGCACCAAGGGGTGCTTGCTTAGAGGATACACGGCGCTTTTCAGCGCAATGTTCACAATTGCATCTACAAAGCAAAGGCAGGTTATTCAAACTTTTGCTTACAGTACCACTTGGATTGTGATTTGTGCATTGGGAAATAATGAAAAACGGACTCACTTGAGATAATAATGCCTATTTACTACAAGATCCAGAAGGCCATGTGTTTGGCCACGCCTATTGAGGCAGGACTAAGAACATTCAAATTGCTGATTTCGCCACTGCAGTAACCTTTACATTTGCCACTGAGGAAAGGACATTTTGGTTCTGAAACGCGTCTGGCATGATTAATCTTCTGCTGTGTGCTTGTTTGAAACCCCTGCTGGCAAGCTGCAATTAAACAAGTTTGAACTACTATCGTGTAGTGGCCTCTCTCCGTGGGGAAAAAATGTGTTGGATATATATATATATATGCACCAGCAATTCCAAACACTTCCGTTTGTGCGGCGAAGCAGGAACTCAGACCGACCACAGCGTATTCAGGCAAGGTAAAGTTTTATTTTCGTTCTTTCACAGCCAGCAAGACGCGTTTCGGGCTTCAGGAGCCCTTGATCACATTCAGCTATCTGTATGCTACTTTACACTTTTTATTTGGTGCTTAACACAGTGCACGCCCCTTCACAGGTGATCATTCGGGTCATGTGATCATGAATAGTAACAACAGACTATGGCAAGTACCTGCTGTGTGAGTTAAAATTTCTGCCTAAATGCATTGACATATGTTGACAAATATGGCACTTAATAAAAACGTGCAGTCATATTATTAGAAAAACATCTTGCAGTCTCAATACTGCTATTTAAATAATGTTATCTAAAAACAATTTTTAGCTGGATAAATCCATGATGTTGTAAGCACATCTATATTTGTCGACTGTAGAGTTGGATATTTGTCATGTCTTGATATTTCTAAACTCATCATATTATGTTGATCAACTTGTTGATCCCAAATTTATTTTACTCGTGTAAATACGCAAAAAAGTGCTCTAGTGCTTTCTTAATGTATCTAGTGCAAGCATCATGAATAAAGTGCTACGAGATTTGTGCAAAATTAAGCCAACAATAAATATAAAGTGCATTTCCATAAATATGTACATTAACAAACATGATAGATAGGTTTATATCTTTAAAAAAAGCAAAATTCATTTCATACAATCTCAACAGTGTAAAATTTTAAAACCAGCCGGATAAAAAAACACTATTAAAAATATATATAAAAGATTTGTAAAATTGCACATAAATATAATACCATCAATGTTTGTTAAAATTCAGAGAGAGAATACTTGTTTCTGGCATGTTTTACAGATATTCTTAAATACTTATATGTTCTATGAGCAACGACTGGTGGCATCTCATCATTTCTACAGTGGTCTATGGTATTCCCAGTTACAGTTATATGCCGTACTTATAAATATGTATGCATATCCTCTGCGTTATTTAAACCTCGTGGCCATTTGCTGTCAAGTTCGAGCATAAAATTAGTTTCCAACTGTCTCAATTGTCTGTCTCGATTACCCCCTCTTTTGCTAGCTGGTACTGCCCCAATAACAAAATAAGACAGGCAATTTATATCCTTGTTGTGACATTTGTTAAAGTGTCGTGCCACGGGGTAAGCTGTGTCATGGTAGAGGATAGCTCTCAAATGTTGTAGTATCCTGACGTGCACCTGTAGTCTTGTGCTTCCCACATATCTGAGGCCACAGGTACACGTCAGGACATATACAGCAAATTCTGTTTTGCAGTTGTAACTGCCCTTGATGGCCAATGGAAATGCATCGAATGGAGTCGTGTACGATGTTTTATTGCACCAAAACTTACACGCTCGACATGTTGTGCATCGTTTGAACCCCCTGGTTGGCTGAAACCATGAAATAGCCTTTCTTGTTTCTGGGGAGTTCTTGTCTAAATCGTTGCCCATTGACCTACCTTTTCTAAAAGTTATGGTAGGGGAAGAAGATAGACGTTCTTGTAAAACAGTGTCTGTTATGACAATGGGCCAATGCTTCTGTACAATAGTTCTGATTTTTCGTTCCTGTCTGGAGTACGTAGTGATTAATCTAGGGCTGTCAGAATTTCCGTTTCTATCTGTTACTTTGTTGGTTTCCCTATTAAACAGACTAGATCTTGGGCGCTCTTGAGCTTTTCTATTAGCGTCATTGATAATTTGATCACTGTACCCCCTATTGCTCGAAGGTTTGGGCTCTCTCTTTATAATATTAGTATGGATATGGAGATATATATATATATATATATATATATATATATATATATATATATATATATATATATATATATATATATATATATATATATATATATATTACCTACTGGCGGTCGCCAGTAGGTAGTTATAGTTAGGATTGATTTCCATAGGGAAATCGCAACATTCTATTGGGAATAACTTTGGCGCCGGTTGAGGAATCTGCCTGAATTTTTCAGCAACTTTGCCTCGCGGCTCTCCGCTCCTTCCCTGAAAGTTTGGGGGGGATTCGTCAAGCGGGGGCCTAGATAAAAGGGGGGTCCCAAAACGTGTTTTCCCCATGTTAATTTCCATAGGGCGGTCGGTCGCACTTTTAGCTCGAACGGCTGAATGGATTTTCACCAAACTTGGCAAAATTGTAGGGACTGGTAGCCCGATGTGCCTTTGCTATGTCTCAAGATATGTGCTCCAGAGGATTTTGAGTAATTTACGTTCCAAAAAATGTCTATATCTATAGCCGCGCCCCGGTACGCGCACCGGGGAGCGCACCGGGGAGCGCTCCGGGCGCGCCACGCGACTTGCGCACGGAAAGCTGATTGGCTCTCGGGTGTCTGTAAACATTCGAAACAGTCCTGAGCGGCCGCCATCTTGAGTCTCGGTAGGATCAAGACACAATATTCCAGATCTGGTGGAGGCCCTCTCCCATTCCTCCCCTATGAAAGCACAAAACTTGGATGAAGCTGTAGACAACTTCTCATCCTGGATAGACTGCGCCATTAGTTCCTTACCAATAAGCAAAGGAAAAAACAACCATAGGATCACTCCCACTTCTCCCTGGTATACCGAACAATTAAAAATTTTAAAAACAGGTTGTAAGGCGCTAGAGCGTGTATGGAGAAAGAACTATTGTCCTACTGCTAAAACAGAACTTCGTGCAGCCCAAAAAAGTTACTACGCAGCGATTAAAACAGCCAAAGGGGAATTCTACGCGTCCAGAATTCAAAAAGCTAAAAACAACAGTCGAGAAATTTTCTCCATAGTTAAAAGCTTTACTGCCCCGGTAGCTGAGAAGAATGCAGTCCTATCCTCCATAGACTGGTGCGAGCAACTATCCACTTTTTTCATCGAGAAAATTCAAAAAATTCAAGACAGTCTGAATACCCCATACCAGCCACTTACCCCACAATCTGATCCAGTCTTAAATTTTCACCCTCTTCCCCCCTCACTTTCCCAAGCATCTAAGGTTAAAGCAGAGATGACCAAATTCACTCAGGTCGAAAATATAGATGTTATGAACATATTAAAAACGCTGAAATCAGGGTCACCTATAGATCCTTGCCCTGCGAGGGTCTTGAATGGAGTAGCCGAAGTAATTGCCCCTATGGTCACTGCACTGGTCAATGAATCCCTCACTTCAGGAATTCTGCCCTCCAAGTGGAAACAAGCCAAACTTCTTCCTCTGATAAAGAAACCCTCCGCAGATCCATCGATCACCTCCAACTACAGGCCTATATCACTCATGCCAGCCCTTGCTAAAGTTTGCGAGAAGGCTGCATTCCGGCAACTTGAGAGATTCGTGGAATCCTCCGAAGCTCTTCATCCGGCCCAATCAGGCTTCCGCTCCTCTTTCAGTACCGAAACTGCATTGGTGGAGATGGCAGAGGCCATCAGGGAATGCCTTGACGGGGGCGGCAGAGCGGCCCTTATTCTTTTGGACCTCTCTGCCGCGTTCGACACGGTGCCCCACCTCCAGCTTCTATCTAGGCTGGCGGACATTGGCATCTCTGGCTCGGCGTTAGAATGGATCAGGTCTTTTCTATCCGACCGGACCCAGCAAATTTGGCTACCCCCCTTCCACTCTTCTAATCGAAGGGTAGAAACTGGAGTTCCCCAAGGGTCGACCTTAAGTCCCCTCTTATTTAACATTTATCTAACTCCTCTGATCCGGCTGGCAGAGAACTGGGGTGCTAAGATTATGGCCTACGCCGACGACACCCAGCTTCTCTTCACCTGGAAAAAAGAGAACTTATGCACCTCAGGAGTACGCCAATGCTTATCCTCTGTATTTACCTGGCTAGCTAGAGCATGCCTCAAATGCAATGAGGATAAAACTGAAATTCTGCTCTACGGCCAATTTCCCACCAACTTTAAGGAGTCTATCTGGCCCAGTGAATCAACATGCTCTTCGGGAGAGATTGGGATAGTCAAGAACCTGGGTATCTGGTTCGTAGCCGACCTATGTTTTCACGACCAGATTTCGTGACTGGCGGGGACGTGTTTCGGAACCTTGACCACCCTTCGCAAATTCTTTCCGCTTCTTCCACAAACGGCAAAGGAAACGGTAGCCAGAGCTCTGGTGCTCTCTCGCCTGGACTACTCAAACGCCCTTTATATAGGAGCACCTGACTATCTGATCAGAAAACTACAGGTAGTCCAGAATGCCACTGTGAGACTCATTTTTAACATCCCAAAGAGACTCAGCATTCGCAAACAGCTGAAGGAGCTTCACTGGCTTCCTGTGGCCCAAAGAGTGCGCTTTAAAACCTTGGTCCTCCTCTATAAAGCCCTCAATGGACCGTGCCCTTCCTATCTAGCCAAAAGATTCACTCTCTACCTCCCGACTCGCCTGCTGCGATCTACCTCCAGAAAGCAAGTGGTCGTCCCCAGACTTAAAAGAGTTCGCCTGGGTGGACAATCTCTGACGGTAAAGGGAGCTCAAATGTGGAACGCCCTACCAGACGCTCTCAGACACGCTCCCAATTTGACCAATTTTAAAAAACTGCTTACAACTCACCTCTTTCAAATTCATGAATAGCTAACTCCTCTTCTACTCTGATTCAGTTTCGCCCCCGCGCCAGGACAGTCTTGACTATCGGAGCGCGTTATAAATCCACATATAACATAACATAACAAGAGGTGGTAAAAACAAAGGGGGAAATAATCAAAAAGGGGGCAGGGTAGACCCCCCCTGACCCCCTAGGTTTGATGTGGGGGCCATAAAAGGGTCCCTCGAGTAAAAAAAAATTTACTTTTTTTTCGATTTCCGCGGGGGGAGCGCCCGGTACGCGCACCGGGGAGCGTACTCTGGAGAAAAAATAATGACAGACTTCTTTACAAATGTAGCATTTTTTAATACATTGGAGGGAGTTCTTTTTCATTTTTTAAAGAACACTGCTCTTTGATGAGAATTGGAGGTAGCTCTGAAAAGAACTTTTGTTTTTCTTCTTTTTTTTATCAAAAACAAAAACAGGGAACTGGAAACAGCTCAACAGGAGCCAAAAAAAAAATAAAAAATAGGCCTGGGGATAGCAGCGGTGGTTCTCGAGAGCTCGAACCATGAGTGTGACACTTTGCTCCCCATAGCAAAGAAGATGGTCACATTTTCGGCATTTTAATATACCCTGATTAAAAGCAGGCTGAATATTTGGTATCATCTCCTGCTCACGCCGACGCACAGAAGGTGTTGCTCCACCGGTAGAAGTAGAGCCACCATCCCTGGGAGCCTCTCGTGCCAGAGCCCTGACACTCTCCCGTGCATAGTTCTGGGGATGTTTCCTTGACACGTGGCGTATCATCGTCCAGTTTCCGAAGCTGTATTTTTTCTGGGATTTCCTCTCGATAAGATGGTGTGGCATATTTGACACTCCACCTTTGGAGCATTTACCTTCTTCTCCCCCTCTGGAATTTTGAAAAATTTCCAAATGAAATGTTCCTTCACAATTCGTTTAGGAACCTCTTCATCAATGAAATCCTCAGTCTCATCACTGCTGCTGGATGCTCTTGCAGCCATGATAATAGAAGTAAATATGACACAGGTGCCAAAAGCAGGTCTTGCACTCACATAAGTGAAACAAGAAGTGAAGGAAATGGGTGGGGATTTCAGTCTTTGTTAAAAAAAAAAGTTAGGAACCAATGAAAAGTGTTATTTTCAGATCACATGACCGGACGCGCTTACGCTACGCGCCCCGGGGCGCGCCCGTAGTCGCGCCCCGGGGCGCGCAGCGTAAGCGCGTTAGGACGTTGCGCGATCGTATGCGCTCGCGTGCTTCCGGGTGCGCTTACGCAGTGTGTCATATGACGCATCACGCGGCTACGCGAAACGTCACGATGTTGTTTTCGTTCGCGCAGCGTAAGCGCGTCAGGACGTTGCGCGATCGTATGCGCTTGCGTGCTTCCGGGTGCGCTTACGCAGTGCGTCATATGACGCATCACGCGGCTACGCGAAACGTCACGATGTTGTTTTTGTTCGCGAGAATAGCGCTAACGGGGCGCTCCCTGGTACGCGCCCCGGGGCGCGCCGTAACATTGCGCTTACCCGTGCGTTCACCGGTACGCGCCCCGGGAGCGCCCCAAGGTTAAAAATAAAAAAAATTAAATAAAATTTGACATAATTATACAATATAAAATTTGTTTTAAAATGTATTATTTTTTATACCTATAAAGATTTGCTATTAAAAGACCATTGAAATTCACTGAAAAAACCATAGGTTTCACACCAGTTATAGTTAGGAATTAGCATTAAAAAAAACTATTAAATTCACTGAAAAAACCATAGGTTTTACACCAGTTATAGTTAGCTGGAAGTTTTACTCGCATAAAACCATTGAAATTCCCACGTTATAGTTAGTTGGACTCACTATAACTTGCGCGTGCAATGCACTGCTGATGACGTCACATATTACATCACTCATGACATGGTCAGTGACATCACTCATGACATCACTGATGACACCATCCTTGTGACAGAGTGACAGACCTCCTTTCACTGAAACACATATTCAAAAATAGAAACAAAAATTTTCAAAAAAATGGAGATACCCATACCAGTTACAACAACCAATTCAGTAATTCTACCATCTATATACACATCTACTCATTCACCAACAGTTCTATATAGTCACTCATACATATACTCACTCATCATATGTAGTGATACACCTATACATCCTGTTACACACCGACAGTTATCCAAAAGTTACTCGCACACATACTCACACATGCAAATAAACTATTGAACATCCATTTATTTGTATATACAGCTATACACACACTACCACTTTACTTCTAAGGAAACTTATACATACTTACTCTCTTAAACAATCACTTATAGAAACACATACTAATTTAAACAGGAACTCTTACAATCCCTCACTCTCACATATACTCACTTATATACATCAATATTCACATATACTACATTAAAACATATGTATTTACTGATAGACACTAGTGAGACAGTCATTCACTCACTAACACACATATACACACTCATCCACCCATACAGTCCTGCACATATGCTGTCTTAAAAACACATACAAAGAGAGAGTCAGTCATTCATGCATGTATGTGCTAAGTAATACCCCCACCAAACCATACAAAGACTCATACTGATACTAAGAAAAACATCTAATAACCCATATACAGATTCCAGTTTGACGACACGCTCTCCTGCGGCCCTCAAATTAACAAAGTCACGGCGGCCTGCTTTGGTAAGCTAAAAATGATGAAAAAAATCTTTCCATTCTTGCCTATGGATGCGCGCCGAACAGTCACCCAGGCGCTAATAACGTCCCATTTGGATTATGCCAACAGTCTTTATGCAGGGGCCCCTCTATATCAAATTGAACGCCTGCAAGCAGTTCAAAACGCGGCTGCAAGACTGATTGGCAATATCCCTTTCCGACATTCGATCTCAATGTTTCGTAAAAAGCTCCACTGGCTGCCTATAGCTTCTCGGATTAAGTTCAAAACACTTACTCTTGTTTTCCGTGCTCTTAACGGGACCGGTCCTGAATACTTAAGAAAGAGACTGACATTATCCCATTCAGTGAGAGACCTACGTTCCAACAGCCTACGCCTTATGGTTGTGCCACGCTTTCGCCGCACACGAATGGGTGGCAGAGCTTTCGCTGTCCTGGCTGCGAAACATTGGAACTGCCTCCCTTTAGACCTCAGATTTGCCTCATCTGAAACACTGTTCCGCAGCCGCCTGAAAACTTGGCTATTTTCCTCATTCTAGATAGATACTTCTTTATCTCTACTGACAGTTTTTAGCGCCGGGACACCTCCGACGGAGGTAGCCGTGCGCTCTACAAGATCCATAAATAAATAAATAAATATACATACACATGTAGCTACTCACCAACCCATGCAGCCACTTATACACAAAGGGAAACACTAATACATATATTTAAATATTTAAACATTACTCTCTAATATATGTATTCGCTAAGATACACTTAATAAACCAGTTAACCAATCAATTTTTTTTTTTAAAACCATCCATGTAAACACTCATTTAAACATTTATTCTTCCATCAACTTTTACATATACATATATAACACATATTTATTTTTCAGAAAGACACACATTCACTGGATGGTGTCATCAGTGATGTCATGAGTGATGTCACTGACCATGTCATGAGTGATGTAATATGTGACGTCATCAGCAGTGCATTGCACGCGCAAGTTATAGTGAGTCCAACTAACTATAACGTGGGAATTTCAATGGTTTTATGCGAGTAAAACTTCCAGCTAACTATAACTGGTGTAAAACCTATGGTTTTTTCAGTGAATTTAATAGGTTTTTTTAATGCTAATTCCTAACTATAACTGGTGTGAAACCTATTGTTTTTTTCAGTGAATATATATATATATATATATGTTTTCAGCAAATGCCCTTGAGCTTTTGAAAAGGCACACGACGCTTTCTCGTACCATCCGGCTTTCTTTGCCTTTCTGCAACATGCCTTCTGTCTTCCTCGAGTGAAATAAAAAATCCGACGCGTTTCAAGGCAGTACGCCCCGTATTCATGGATAGGTGCAGGGGATGTGATGTCTCCGTGCTTTTGTTCATTTCAGTTGATGAACACTCCTCCCTGAGTGGGTGTGGGCTTCTGGTTGCATGCTACGCATGCTGGTTATTGAAGTCCTTTCACACGCAGTTTGATTAAAACCTTGAGTAGGCTCAGTTCCCCCACCTTTTTCTCTTCCGTTGATGTCCTTGAGTAGGAACAGGAATTCAGGCAGCAGTTAGACTCCTATTCGAGATTGCGTGCTTGACAGAAGAGGAAAAGTTCGTCTCTGTAGCCGCTTCCTATCTGACTATGAAGTCTTAGAGGTGCTGGTGCTCTTTCCCACGGCCAAGGCAGCCGTGTAAGTATGTGTTTTCAGCAAATGCCCTTGAGCTTTTGAAAAGGCACACAACGCTTTCTCGTACCATCCGGCTTTCTTTGCCTTTCTGCAACATGCCTTCTGTCTTCCTCGAGTGAAATAAAAAATCCGACGCGTTTCAAGGCAGTACGCCCCGTATTCATGGATAGGTGCAGGGGATGTGATGTCTCCGTGCTTTTGTTCATTTCAGTTGATGAACACTCCTCCCTGAGTGGGTGTGGGCTTCTGGTTGCATGCTACGCATGCTGGTTATTGAAGTCCTTTCACACGCAGTTTGATTAAAACCTTGAGTAGGCTCAGTTCCCCCACCTTTTTCTCTTCCGTTGATGTCCTTGAGTAGGAACAGGAATTCAGGCAGCAGTTAGACTCCTATTCGAGATTGCGTGCTTGACAGAAGAGGAAAAGTTCGTCTCTGTAGCCGCTTCCTATCTGACTATGAAGTCTTAGAGGTGCTGGTGCTCTTTCCCACGGCCAAGGCATCCCCTGCACCTATCCATGAATACGGGGCGTACTGCCTTGAAACGCGTCGGATTTTTTATTTCACTCGAGGAAGACAGAAGGCATGTTGCAGAAAGGCAAAGAAAGCCGGATGGTACGAGAAAGCGTCGTGTGCCTTTTCAAAAGCTCAAGGGCATTTGCTGAAAACATATATATATATATATATATATATATATATATATATATATATATATATATATATATATATATCTCCATATCCATATCCATACTAATATTATAAAGAGAGAGCCCAAACCTTTGAGGTGGGTAATCTCAGTAACCACAGCACTAATCACAACACCCAATACAGCGTTGGAAAGGGCAGTTGCAGCAGAAGGACATAAACTATGCAGACGGCCACCATATTCATTTAAAAGGTAAAATAACCGTGCCTGCAAAGCAGTCCCTTGTGGGCGTGTGCTGCGGGCGTGACCAACGCTGGGGGCGTGTGGTACGTTCCGCCCTTCATGCCATATGAGTCGTAATTGCGCCGCATCAAGGGGCACGCTGGGGCCGTGACAAACGCTGTGGGCGTGTGTCCGCTCTGTGGGCGTGTGTCCGCCCTTCATGCCATGTGAAGCGCCAATTACGCAATTGCGCCGCATCAAGGGGCACACTGGGGGCGTGACAAACGCTGGGGGCGTGTGCTACGTTCTGCACTTCATGCCATCTGGGTCGTACATTAATCAGATCGTCTGCTGTGGCCGTGTGCTGGGGGAGTCACAAAGGCGTTCACCTTGAATCGGGGTAAGTAACCATTCGCAAGACTCCCTTGGGGGACTGCCCGTTGTCTCACACATACTTGGGGTGCCGAATGCAGTGTGTGCCTTGGCCTGGGTGCATCTGAAAGGGCCGAACGCAGTGTGTGGCTTGGCCTGGGTGCGTCTAAAAAGCACTCGGGCCGAAGAGCGTCTGTGTGGGTCATAAAAAAATAAGAACAGCGGGAAACAATCATTCAAGACTCACACAATTCTAATTGTTAGGCGGTCACTGCTGGCCCTGAAGCGGGGGCACCCGCGACTGAGCGTGTCTGCGGGGACAATTACTGCAGCCTCTCATGCGCGCTGTTACTGAACTATCACATTAAACCAAATTACACGCGCCTGCTAACATCAGCCAGGGCTGTAGCCGGGCTCAGGCGGCGGATCACTACACTAATTACATGCGCCTGCTAACATGAACGAGGGCTGCAGCTGGGCCTCAAGCGGGGGGACATGCGCCTGCTAACATCAACCAGGGCTGCAGCTGGGCCTCAAGCGGGGGAACGCGCGAATGACCGTATCTGACTATACACATTACACACATTCTATTTCATACCCGGACAACGTCGGGACGGGCTGCTGGTATCCTTATAAAGGCATAAGAATCATATCCATATTTAGTCATAGCCAATGCAGTCCAAATACGGCAAGGCTACTCCCATAGACTCCTAGAAAGTACAACGCGTTCTTTAAACAAACCAAGCCTCCAGCAGCCCGGGAATTCCCCCTGCTTTTGTTTTGATTTGTACAAGAACTCCTGGAGTCCAGAAAGAACTGTAAGTTCTTAGTGTCGTCTTATGTCCAACCTTACGTCAAACTCGGCACCTTCGAGGTATAAATATACCAGCATCTGCCTTAAGCAAACACATGGTGGTTTGGAGCAGATCGGCTATCTACTTACCCGAAGCCCAGCTGTAACAAGAGCCGAAGGAAGCCGACCCTCCCCTTGACGCACTGAGGGAGACGCTGTCTTTTCTCCTGCCGAGAAATCCAGCTCCAGTGTTTCCAGTCACCCTTGCGGGTTGCTGAGAGATCGAGTCCTGAGAAAGAGATACAAGACCTCCTTCATTCTATAACCAAGGTACGGAGCTGATTAAATCCTTAGAGAATTCTTGATTCAGATTCTTGGCAAAAACTAACTTAACTTAAACTGC
Organism: Lissotriton helveticus; assembly: GCF_964261635.1. Taxonomy (NCBI): domain Eukaryota; kingdom Metazoa; phylum Chordata; class Amphibia; order Caudata; family Salamandridae; genus Lissotriton; species Lissotriton helveticus. Next base: position 805,078,841 of record NC_136071.1, read on the forward strand.
AGCTCACTTACTCATTCCCATGTACTAGGCTTAGGCTAGGTACACCGGGGTAGGCGTATCTTAGAAGCACCAGTTGAGTACGTTTAGTCAATGATTTTATGTATGTATATATTTTATCCATTTTAAGTATCTTATGGCTTAGAAACCATATAAATGCTTTTACAGTATTATTTCATAATACTCCTTTTACTGTACGCACTTTACTTTATGATAAGTATTGCAATTGTGGCAATTCACTTCTCTTGCATGAGAAAGAGGACTGCTCAATAAATAATAACTTTTATTGAAAACGCCCGTCTCTCTATTTCTCTGCCCTCCTGGTGAAACTAAGCATGCACGATTGACTGAGTGAAATAGCTGTCTATTGTTTTCGCACAACTCTGGAGATATACTCCTTATTCTGGAGGTAGCAAAGTTGTCATGTTTATGCGGTTGTTAGAAACTAATCCCTTCTTGTCTATTCAGGAAAGTTGACACCTTCCTGTTCATTCGAGAAAGTTTCTAGTGACCTCTGAGCTAGCTGGCATTCATAATTAAGTCTAACATATTCAGTAGAGTCCTAGTCGACCTCAGTCCTACGTCTAAACTATTGTTTATGTTATTCCAATGCGCAGAGCCTATTGGGAATATAGGAACTACACTACACAATACCCCTGGGGAGCAAGGGCCGTCGGAGGAATGACTATATGTCCTCCCACCCAGTTTGGATGGGCGGACATGTAGTCAATCTTTACAGGAAAAACTTGGCAGTAAGGAACAGTAAAAACATTTTAATTCTCCCCTCACCATGGGAAAATCCTTCCTTGGAGAAGGGATCATTCATTTCTTTATTTGCAAAAAGGAAATCCCATTTCAGGATTTTCATTTTGCAAAGAAAAAAGCTTCTTGTTTGTTACAGGGATGCAGCCTTCCGACACAGCCTTGTAGCATAGTAACCTCAGTTAGAAATGGTTACATAAGATACTTGATATCATGAAGTTTGACCTTCACAAAAGGTCCTAGATTCACTACTGCTTCCTATATCAGTGTGACTGTTATTATCACTTATTATCGTCTGCTGTACCAGTTCCTCTCACTCTGACCTTCTGTAAAGCGCTCTGATACCCACTTGAGTTATGTTTGCGCTATATAAAACTTTAAAAAAATAAAAAATAAAAAACCTTACTCAAGTATTGGAACTTTCATAGATTCCCATAGCTTGTATCATTCCCCGTCATCGGAATGGGAGCCTCAGTAAATAAAAAAATAACATGGCAGTAGGTACAAAAGAGAAAGAAAGGCCTAGGCCTCATCTCATTTTGTAGCATATACACCTCCTTTGGCAAAAGAGACCAAAAAACAGGTACCAACCAATCAGATTAGCCTTATCCCTTAGAACCCTCCTGAGAGAGCCTCAGAGCCTCAGATGTTCTACTGCATGTTGTGCTAAGGGAGTCTCCACTGAGCTCTGCTCAGATTTCTCTACAACTTTAGATTTTGGCATTTTTTCTCTTCAAGGATGTCGGATATAGAAAAGAAAGCTTTATTTAAGGCCTGTGCTACATGCTCTAAGAAAAGGCTTTACATTGAGGACAAGCATAAAGACTGCATTTATTGCTTTAACCCGGATCACAAGGCCACTGAGTGTAAGATCTGCAGAACCTTCTCTACAAAGATCCTGAGGGACAGGGAAGGACGTCTGCTGACCTGGTTGCAGAAGATGAAGTCCTGGAAAGAAGTTCTGTCCAGTGACAGTGATGATTCCTCCTCAGCTACATCTTCAAGGAGGTCTAAAAAGAGGGCTAGGTCTTCCCCTCCAACTTCATCTGAACCTCCTGCTAAGGCCTTACAAAAGATCTCTGATAGGTCTGACAGGCCCAGTCCCAAGAAATCTCCTCACTGAGGTGGAAAGGAGAGGAAGGGACTAGTTCCTGAGGTACTTTCAACTCAGAAGTGTCAGGATACAGTACTCCTCAGGATCTGGATGATGCAAAATATATTCCACCTCCTTACGTCCCCAAACTCCAACTAAAAGTTACAGAGTCTTAGGGCAATCAAGCGAGGGATAGGAAAGGATGGAAACAGCAGGGAGAAGAACCTGAAAGAAAGAACGTACATATTCAGATAAAATAGGCCACATGCAAGCCTACCCTCATATTTTCCCACTAAAGAATCAGCATACCTTATCCAAAAAAGGACCAGCTTACTCTTGTAAGAACTCCAGACATACGAGAGTGCTCCTATGGATAATTCCTAATAAACACAATGAACAAGTATTTAAGACATGATCATACATTCAGGTTGGTTGTGCAAAAACCCTGTCCTTTGAACCCCTCCCCCTTTTGTATAGGCTGGCCTGGCTCACCGGTTCTCTGGGGGATTCCACTCTGGAAGAAGTGATTAAGTCTCGAAAATAACAGAGATATAACAAAGAAAATACTTCCTGAATTAGGGCTTCCATGGTGTATATACCGCCGCCCGATGTCCACTGCTCCAAAATAATGTGTATAGCGAATTAAAGAAAAAACAGGGCTTCCACGGTTGAAATCACCGCCGCCCGATATTACTCAGTCCCAAAACAAAGGAGAAAAAACAAAGAAGGAGTCCACTGTCTTTTTGAGCCTGTGTTAGTTGCACCACGGTGCACAGAAAATACCACTAGATCCCAGGTTAGGCATCCGCAGTCGTTTTGAGCTGCCGCCTATGTAGACCTCGAGGTACTCACTTCAGCTGCTTGGTTCCAGGGATGCCGCAACTCGTTCCCAGCCGCTTCCTGGAACTCCGGACCACAAAGCAAAACAGAATTACGCACGCCGGTTTGTGCGCAGTGCGTCATTTGTAGGAACGTGTATTCCTCCCATGGCCTCCTGGGAGTTGTAGTTCCAAAGTTTAGGCAGGCGCAGTAATGAGGGATTCTTGACAAGAAGGAAGTCCTCGATCCTTCTGTTTCCTCTCAACCACCTGAAAAGGAGAAATAGTTCAAGAAACCGGCTTCTGTACCTCAGGAGGCAAGATCTGAGAGGAAAAAACGCCCGTAGATAACGACAATATCAGGTACGTCGACAATGGCATCGAATATTCACCTGGCGTCGATTCCAGCTCCATCGACGGGCCCGTCATCAAGAGCTTCGACGACGACGACTTTGCCGACAACTTCGTTGACGCTACAAGAACCTGTCACAATGTTGTCGACGATGTTGACAACCTTGACGTTGATGACGCCGACGATGGTGTTGATGGCGACGACGGCCACGATGTCTATGACGACGGCTACAATGGTATTGACGGCGAGCTCATCGACGGTACCGCCGACGATCAGCCCATCGTCGTCGACAATCCATTCTCCGACTACGATTCCTTCGACGACGACCTCAAAAAGTTCAGATTTCTATAAAAAGACGCCAAATCACTCTGGAAATGACATCTCCTCGTAGAGTGACACCATTACCTCCGGCTTTGCTCTTGGAGGAAGAATATTCAGAGGAAGAGAAAGGTCCTTATGGGGTTACTTACAGCCTATCCCAACTTCAAGTAAAGAACCAGGACTCTGATTCTGAAGATTATTATATGGAACAACAACAATACGTTCCATGAGATAGGCCTCAGGAGCAATCGCAGCAGGGTATGGTAGCCATGCCATCCTCACTCATTAGTGACTTGCAACTCATGTTGCTGGATTACAAGAGAAGGTTTCCATCTCAGATCTTGGAGCAGTCAATGCAACCACCGTCTTCACCAACCCCGACCTATTCTTCAGCTACAGTGGCTCCTCAGTTGTCTCAACCTCCGGAGCTGGAACCAATAGAAACTCATCAGAATATCGTGTTTGTGCATGATGATGATGATGATTCATCAGATGAAGATCAACATGTGGAACAGGTCCCGGATCCAGGTAAGGAGTGAGACGATTACGTCATTCTGGATCCTTCGTCACCATCACCAAATCCTTTTGATTCTCCTCCAGCAGACATTGGGGTTTCTATAATCTGATGGAGAGGGCTTCCAAGAGGTTTGGCCTTCCAATTCCAAGTGAGCAATTGGAATGCTTCCTGTATGATTTTAAGGAGCCTTACAGGAAATCCATCCTTTCTTTCCCGATTGTGGAGCACGTATGGAGTGAAGAAATAAAGGTAATGCAATCTCCAGCTACCGTCATCCCTGTTCTTCCGCGGCTGGAGAAAAAAGATAAAGCTGTTGAAGATAGTCCCGCTTGCCTGGTTGGTCAACCAAAGCCAGACTCTGTCATTTCTCAGGCGGCTCAAAGAAAATCGAGGAATCCATCGGTGCCCCTTACCACACCACTAGATAAGTAGGGTAGGGGCCGAGACAATGTAGGGAAGAGGTATTCCTCTATGTCCACTTCTTGTTAGAGCGGCCAATACACTTGCGATTTTGGGACAATATGATCGACAAATGTGGTGCGATTTATCTCCATTTATGGATCAACTGCCAGATGATTCCAAAGCTGAGGTGAAGAAGATCCTGGAGGAAGGAGAGCTGTCTTCTTTAGAAGTTATAAATTGTGCAATGGATATTGCCTCCACTGCCTTTCTCGCTTTGGCAGGTTCAGGTGTTCTCAGATGGCAAGGCTGGCTTCGGGCTACTTGGTTTTGCCCTGAAGTTCAGAATAAGATCCTAGATTTACCATTTCATGGAGAAATGCTTTTTGGAAAGCATGTGGATGACGCTCTATGGGACATCAAAAAAAGACACAGACACAACAATGTCCTTGGGGACATTGCAATACTGCAAGGTGCCCTTCCGGGGGACAAGAGGAAAAGGTTTTTTGACTTACAGGGGAGGATACCAACAGCACTCCTCCTCCTATTCGCAATCCTCATAGTCGTATAAACCTCAGTACTCTCAACGCCAAGGTCAAATGCCGGCTTTCTCTCTCCAGCAGTCAAAAGGATGTCAGGGTCGTCAGGGGAGAGATGCTTCTAAACGTCAATAGCGGCTTCCCGGCTCTGCCTATTGTTACTCCACCCCCTGTAACATCAGTGGGGGGCAGGATCTCACAATGCCGCCACGACTGGGAGATTATTACATCGGATCGGTGGGTCCTCAATATCATCCGATTTGGCCACACATTAGAGTTTCAAAACCTAGCACCTTCCAGAGCCCCTCGCACCACTGAATCGAAACATCCGAATCTTCTACATTTCGAAGCTCCTCAGCTGCTCATAAAAGGAGCAATAGAGCCAGTACCGCGATCCCAATGAGGAGAAGGTTTCTATTCCAGGTTTTTCCTGGTACACAAGACGGAAGAAAAATGGCGCCCAATATTAGACCTGAGGTAGCTCAACACCTATCTCATCATCATCATCATAATTACTTTATTGTGACTACTACAGTCATAAAAGCACATATAAATTAAAACAAACAAGAATACGTTTCCCTTAGCAGTGTACAATACAGTACCGCAGTGACATTGGCATATGTAAAGATAGATGGATTTCATTAATTATTGGAAGCAGAAACCATTTAAAATAAAAATTGATTTTAAGAATATAATTTAAGATAAAAACTTTAAGAACATAATTAAACTTTTCATGTAATTCTTTAAAATACTCCAGAGTAATTGCAACTAATTTGAGCAGTCACAACTAGCTAAGTATCTATTTTCAACAATTAACTCCGTTTCAGCCACATAGCTTGGAGAAATTTAGAGATTACAACCACATACATTGGGTCTGTATCAGATTTTAAAATCCTATAGAATACAAGGTAATCCCTAATACCCAAGTTTCTGCACAATTGTATAACCCATTTAGACCTAGCCTGTTTGTATGCCGGTCAGAAGAACAGTACATGGGTTTCTGTTTCCTCCGCAACTAGGCACCCAGGGAAAAGATAGCAGGCCTCGTCTGACCACTTATTAGTTGTTGCAAAGAGTGGGAGGGTCCCATACCTAAATTGAAGAAGCAACCTCCTTGTTAATGCAGGCTGTATTGAGTCTAGGACTTGTTCAAATTGATAGTGAGACTTAAAGTCCAAAAGCCCATGTGTCAGACTTGTTACTCTAGTCGCCAGGATTAAACTAGTCAGTTTAAAATCTCTTAATTCTTTAGCTAAGGTCTTTTTTGGGGTAGCAGGGGAGGACTCTTCAGGGGTTACCCATAGGTCCTCCCTACCAATAGCACGAAAAGAGTCCCTCACGAAAGAGAGCCACGGTATACTACCCACGGCCCTCAATGAGGATAATAATGCCTTGAGTTCCTCCCTGTAGTGTCTCAACTCGGGTGTACTCCATAGCCGTCGCCAATAGAGCCATGGTCGGCTCGAGATTAAGTCCACCACTGGGAGGATACCCAAATCCATCCTGAGAGGTACCAGGGGAGTGTTTGTTGGCAAAGCCATAATGCTTCTACTAAACTTATTTTCAGTGAGGGTCAATGCTTTTGTTGAGCTATGGCCCCAAAGTTCAGCCCCATATAGAGGAGCCGACCGCGCTTGTACTTTATATATTTCTAGTGCTGGGCTTATAACCTTAGAAGAACAACCCTTCTGGACTTTCAATAATCCCCTTATTGCCCGACTGAGCTTCAGATTCGCCTTATCGGTTTGGGGGTCCCAGCCCATCTTATCATTCAGGGTTAGGCCCAAATATTCAAAAATATGCACTCGCTCAAGCGCGATATCGTCCATTATTGGGTGCGGGTAAGTAGTCGGTTTGGCGTTTAAAACCATGTATTTTGTTTTGTTTATAGTGACTACAAGCTTTCTCCTTTTACAGAACTGGCTAAATTCCTTTAGGACTCGCTGCATCCCCATAGGTGACTTTGAGAGGAGCAGGGTATCATCCGCTAACATTAATGCAGGAAATTTGCGGGATGATATTTTCAGACAGTCCAAATCCTTCACGGCCAATAGATCTTCGATTAAGCCATTTAGGAAGAGAGAAAAGAGGGGCGGTGCGAGCACACAGCCCTGCCTCACCCCCTTATCAACGGGGAAGGGCGCTGTCAATCGGGCATCTTTGCCATATCTTACTCTGGCATACGTACCCTCGTGGAGGCGTTTGAGTTGAAAACAGAGATAGGGTGGTACCCCCATGGCCAGTAGGATACTCCATAACTGGTCACGGTCGACCATGTCAAACGCAGATTTCAAATCCACGAAGATAAGATAAAGACTCCCACCTTCCAAAACCACATGCTTCCAGTATATCAACTGCAGCCTAAACAGCTGATCTACAGTTAGGATCTTTGCTCTAAAGCCAGCTTGAAGCAGGGTTAATATATCACGGTCTTCCATCCAGTCCTGTAATCTCCCTAATAGTACCCTCCCAAATAGTTTTTGAGAAACATCAATGAGGCTAATTGGCCGGTAATTAGATGGTTCAATCGGGGATCCTTTTTTGTAAATTGGAACAATTTCGGCGCCAGCCCACGTAGGCGGCGCTGGGAGACCGTCCAGGATTGCATTAAATAATGATAATAAATAAGGAGCCCAGACCACCTGTTCACTTTTAAACAAATTGCCCGGGATTCTCTCCAATCCTGGGGCTTTATTGGGTTGCAATTTAGCTAAAGCAGATGTCACCTCTCCCATGGTACATGGGGTTGCTTCAAAAGGTATTCCAAAATTAAAATTACACTCTGTAGTTTTGTTGACACATATATTAGCATGAGAACTACAATATAGTTCCTTGAAGTATGAGTGCCTGGCATCCTCGTCAATGTTCGGATCAAGAGTGGTTCTACCTTCGGCTGTCCCAGAGTGAACCAAATTCCAGAAGCTTCTACCGTCTTTTAGATCCAGAGCCTTCTTGATCTCCTGCCATCTATCTATTTCCCACTCAGACTTTGCATTTTTAATTATTTTCTTGTAGGCCGCCCTAGCTTCCCTAATGCAAAGACTATTGGCCCCTTTTAATGCAGTCAACAAAGCTAGTTTCGCTTCCTTGCAAGTTTTCGAGTACCAAGATCTTTTGTCACCACTGGATTTGTATTTATTAGGACCACTGTTAAAAAATAAATCCGCCACAACCAGAGTCATGTCTTGATGTATTTTACCTAGGTCACAATCGGGCCCAAGCTTAGCTAGATTCTCTGCAGCAACGCTTGCTCTCTCTAGCAAAGGTATAATGCCCACATACAATTTTGACATTATTTCCGCCGATTGATTTAACTTGGACCATCCAATCCGTCTCCCTCCCTCTGCAACAACTAGATTATTTTGGTATGGCTCCTTAGGGTCACTACCTGAGCCCCCCCCCACTGGAAATCCACCTCCATGACTAGGGGGTTGTAGTACTTTCACTACGTTCTTCTACGGAAAAGTCCACCACATTATGCCATATCTCTACACTAGTCAAAATATAATCGATAACCGTGGCCTGTCCAAATCTCTTAAAGGTCGGACACCCAGGATTATCACCAGGAAACCGACCATTGCAGGCCCTTAGGGAAAAAGTCAAGGTTAAGGAAGTTAGCTGCAAAGCCAGGGGAGTCCACTGGCTAATAGGATGCATATTTGGTGCTGGAATTGACCAAGTGACGTCCTCCTCACAAAAAAATCGGTTCCATAATTCCATTGAGCGGTTCAAAGTGACAGTTAAAGTCTCCGCAAATCAAAAAATATAAATTCCCTGCCAGTAAGCTCAAAAGGTTTAACAAGCAATTTATCGTTGGTGATATCCCACCATACTGAACTGATCTAGAATAAGTATTAATAATGGCAATTTTCGGTAACTTCTTATATGACAAGAGGATGCATTGTGATGTCCGGGGAGTGCGTATCTATTAGTTTAATCTTGCATCCTAAATGGGAGGCTACCCATATGCATATCCCCCCCTGCGGTCTACTCTTTGGACCTTTCACTACACCCTCACAATATGCTACAAAGCCTGCCCTGTGTTGTGGCTCTACCGCCTAAGTCTCCTGGAACAGGCATATCTTGTGAGAGTCAATATATTCCCCCCAATCCAGTTGGTTTAGTTTGGAGGCGAGACCTGCAATGTTCCAGGATAAAATTCTAGGAGCACCAGTGGTCAATTGTGCACTCGACTTGACATTTCCCTCCATTAGCGATCTGTAAGCCATCCCAAGTCTGCAAATTCCAATGGGGGTCGGCACTGATTCTCTTGGGCAGTGGTCAGCTTTTCTCCTACCATAATTACTTGTGTTTGGGGGAATTGCAGTCTCCAGTTCTCCCGCTTTTTTAGCTAAGATAGACACATAGTCCTTATTAACCCCCACTCCATCACAAGGCCCTAAGCATTTGCCTGGGTCCCCCCTCCTTTTTGCCTCTGCGGTAACATGTTCTTTGGGAGTTGTGACCTGATGGGTATCAATAGGTGTCAGTCAATCCGCCAGATCCAATACACTAAATCTGTTGTTAAGTCGTACTCCTGGCGGTTGCGCACCAATCTTCCCATTTGCCCTAGCGAACATCATTGCTGGCCGACTCATCCTACCCTTTGAAACCTCATATTTATCCTTTTTAGGCATAGAATCTGGGAGGATATAAAAGTAACTTAGGGCCCTGGCCTGGATAGAAGATCGTGGATTTATCAGGGATCCCCGGCAAACATGCTCAACAACCATTGGATCTTGGAAGTTAACGACAATACAGTCTCCTGGTGTGTTTTTTAATCTACAGCCTACCCAACTCACCCTTCTCACAGATAACATTTTAGACTGTATCTCTCGTGGGAGTGGTCTATTACTGTTTAACCAATTGTCTTATTTTTTAGTTGCTCATAACATTCCAATTTATCGTGCTGGAGTTCTGGGACTCCAGTCAAAACAACGAATAAGGTGAACACTCGGGGGGAGGTCTAAATGGTGGCGTGCATTTTTTACCTCATTTCTAATAGTATTCCTCTTAGGACCTGGGCCAACTCTCTGAGATCGGCCCTGTAAATCTCCGTGGGAAGTACAGCTATCATCCTGCGTCTCCACGGACACTATAGTTCCCCCCACTTAATGTTTCTAACCTTAACTTATTAGAATCCTTTGGTCGTACTCCCGGATCCCCAGTTGATGTTACATTAGTACCTGGGCATGCCGCAAGCTCCCCCCTCCCACACTCGAAAACTCATTGCTTTGCCCGCGGCTCACTATAATATCTTTTCACCACCCACAGTAGAAATTAATGAGGATCCAAATTTGTCGAGCCTATTTTTAATTATCAAGAGTCTTGTTAATAGGGGCTCTAAGGACGATGTCATGAGAGCACCTATTTTTAGCCAATAATCATCATCAGTCTGTGGCAGTCGAATAGCAATTTCGGCCGTGTTCACTCCGTTTACTTCAGACAATGTTTGGTTGGGGACCTCAGTGGTTGGAGGGTCTGCCTTTGGACTCTCTCCCGGTTTACTTAACTTGGAGACCTTGGGGTTCTTCCCCTTATGTTGTGTCCCTCCTTGTTTCCTCTTTGAAATAGCCCCTTGTCTGTGTGCCTTAGATTTTGTTGGCTCTTTATAGACCTCTGCGACACAGGTGACTATATTCTTAGATAAATGTGTCAATGCACCGCTAGGCGGTAACGTAGAGTGCGAGGAATCCTCATCCATGTTAGCAGTGGTTGCAGCTTGCTGCAAACTAAGACTCTGCGTCTGGGAACCAGGAGAAGGGAGCGACTGGGGGTTTCTTTCAGGTGAGTGTGCATTCATTATCCCTCCCAATGATGACCGTTTAGAAAATACAGGGTCCATTGAGAGTCTGCCCTCCGTGATGGCTATCTCGTGGGCTAACACAGATGTAGCCCTCGTAATAAACTGATCGAGAGTTCCCGCGACATAGCCAACTCCAGGTGCTTTCCTCCCTCGTCCCTCACGGGTTGCCATTTCTTAAATCGATTTAACAAAAATCAACGCGCAACCAAATAGTAATCAGATATCCAGTTATTAGAGGGGCGAGATGACTGTTGGTATTGGTGGTCTTAGAGAGCGGGCCCAGCCAAACCTCTCTCAGTCTCGAACAGGCTCAAACGGGCCCGCCCTTGGCCCGGGCTTTGTCCGCGCAGCAGCTGCCGCGAGGGGGTAAGTAGGCGGCAGGGAGGGGCTAGTGTGCCTCTGGTGCTCTCGGCGCTGTGCTTCTGGGGCCTGTAGTCCGCCCCAACCCTCCAATTCTCCAGCAAAGCCCCGGCTCTCAAAACAAACAAAGGCTCCCACTGCGATGCGGCACCCGCGCAGCGGGTGCTGCGAGGAGCTAAGTAGGCGGCAGGGAGGGACTAGTGCGCCAACTGGTGCTCTCGGCGCTGTGCTTCTGGGGCCTGTAGTCCGCCCCAACACTCCAATTCTCCAGCAAAGCCCCGGCTCTCAAACCAAACAAAGGCTCCCACTGCGATGTGGCACCTATCTTATAAAACTCTAGTATCGGATGGTATCTCTTCAGGATATCTTGCGGCTCCTGAACCCTGGCAATTATATGGCAACTCTGGATCTCGAGGACGCATACTTCCATGTTCTTATTCACCCAGCACACGGGAGGTTTCTGTGCTACACAGTAGCCAAGAGCCACTTTCAGTTCAGGGTCCTACCTTTCAGACTCAGATCCGTCCCGCGGATATTCACAAAGGTTGGCCCCAGTTGCAGCGTTTCTCAAAAAGCAGTCACTACAAGTCTTTCCCTACCTGGACGATTGGTTGATAAAGGCTCCGTCTTCTCAAGCAACTACAAAAGAGAGTCGAGAGTTGCATTCAGCTTTTCAATCAACTGGGTCTTCAACTCAACAGCGACAAATCAGTCCTTCTTCCATCCCAATCGGCCAAGTTTCTAGGGTCCATTCTGGATACAACTTGTTGCAAGGCTTTCCCTTCAGAGGAAAGCCAGAACAGGCTGATTCTTTCCACCCGTCAATTTCTGAAAAGATGAACTCTGTCTGTCCGCCAATACAAATCTCTCCTAGGATCGATTTCATCCTGCATTCCCTTGATTCTGCATTGCAGGCTTCGGATGCGCCCCTTGCAAGAACAACTGGACATGTAATGGCGCCAAGCGGAAGGATGATTCAACAACAAAATAATAGTCACTCCTCTTATGAAAGAAGCGGTCGACTAGTGGACTATCAGAATCAATATCTCGAAAGGTCTCACTTTCAATGTTGCTCCGGCTCCTTTGGTTCTGACCATGGACGCCTCTCTAGAGGGCTGGGGAGCGTTTTGCAAGACCTTCAAGTGAGCGATCACTGGACACCAGAGCAACACACACTCGTTTGGCTTTGCAAGCTTTCCTTCCGGGGATTCGGAACTCCACCGTCCTGGTCCGTACAGACAACACGATGGCCATGCATTATGTGAACAAACAAGGTGGAACAAGATCTCGACTTCTTTCCAGGGAGGCCCAGGAGATTTGGGGACTGGGCAATTCTTCAAAAAATCTCTCTCTCAGCAGAGCATCTTCCAGGTGCCCTCAACACAACAGAAGATACATTAAGTTGTCTGAAGTCAGTCTGTCACAAATGGGAACGGGATCAAGGCATTCTCTATGGAATCTTCACTTGTTGGGGCACTCCGTCCACAGACCTGTTTGCTACACCAGACAACAGGAAATGCCGGTTTTATGCAAGCAGGGATCACCATCGAGGGCCATTGGGAAATGCTCTTTCGATGGCCTGGTCAGGCGCATTTGTTTATGCCTTTCTGCCAATTCCCCTGATTCCAAGATTACTTAAGAAACTCAAAACGGAACCCTGCACAATGATTCTAATAGTGCCGGCGTGGCCCTGCCAGTACTGGTTCACGGAGCTTCTCCTACTCTCTCGGTTCACCTGCGTCCCATTCCTTCTCTACTGACGATGTCCAAAGGCCAAGTGGTACATCCAGACCCGAGCTCACTCCAATTGACAGCGTGGCTCCTGAGCACCGAGAGTTCCAGAGTTTAAATATCCCTCAAGACTGTAAGGAAATTTTAGCTCAAGCCTGTACACCAAGTACAAATAAGACCCATCGCGCAAAATGGAAACGTTGTTGTGTGTAGTGCCACCGAGAGAACCTTCACCCGTTCTCTTCTGCTACTCATCAAATATTACCTTATATTCTGTCTCTGGCCAAATCTGGTCTGGCACATTCTTCCATCAATGTACACCTGGCAGCTATCTCTAGGTTCAGGCGGACATCTTCTAGCCCTTCTCTCTAGTTGGCAAGGATTGTCAAACAATTCCTGAAAGGACTCTTTAGAGTTTATCCTCCGGTTCGACCTCCTCCGCCAGTGTGGCAACTTAACTTGGTTCTCGCTCATCTCATGAGACCTCCGTTTGAGCCTTTTCATAGAGTGGATCTTAAATTTCTGTCATGGAAAGTGGCTCCCCTTCTAGCCTTAACGTCAGCCAGGAGAGTTGGAGAACTTCAAGCTCTCACGATTAAGGAACCTTTTTTACAGTTCAAAAACGACACTTTGATCCTGAGAACAAATCCGAAATGTATTCCAAAGGTCCCTTCGGATTTCCATTTGAATGAACCTGTTGTTTTAAAATCTTTTTTCCCTCAACCTACGACCCCAGCAGAAAGGTCTCTACATTCATTGGATGTCCAGAGATGTCTGAAATTGTACCTCCAACGCACAAGGGATTTTAGGAAGTCTACACAAGTCTTTGTCGCTTTTAGTACTCCTCGGAGGGGTTTTCCACTTTCAAAGCAAGGGATTTCACGCTGGATTGCCAGCGCAATTAAATAAATAAATAAATCCACATTTGTAAAGCGCACAATCACCCGTAAGGGTCTCTAGGGCCGTCGGGAAGATTAAGCAAGCTATTGCCCAGAGTCACATGGTGCTGGGCTAATCTGCCGCCGGTGCCGGGGATCGAACCGTACTGTCACCAAGTGGTGGGTAAGCCGCTAGAAGGACGTGTCTGAGCTCACTCCACAAGATCAGTTTCTTCATCTACTGCTCTCTTCGCTGAAGTTCCTATCAAGGACATTTGTAGGGCAGATAGCTACATGGAGCAGTGCCCATACTTTCACCAAGCACTACTGCTTGGACTCTTCTACACAGAGTGAGGCGGCAGTGGGACAAGCAGTCCTGAGGAATCTCTTCCAATGAGCGGTGAGCTTTCCCTTCTAGCCCTCCTTCCTGTTGTTGCACATTTTGTATCTGATAATGTTTTCTGACTACTGTTTCAATGTCTGTTGACTTATTATGAAAGTATGGATACAGTTATTTCAGTATTTATATCACAAAATGTGCTTTATTGCTAACTGCTACCTACTTCAATACAAACTATGGGAATCTATGAAAGCTCCAATACTGGAGTAAGAAAACAAGTTACTTACCTGTAACTTTGGCATCTTTCATAGATTCCCATGCGCCCACCCTCCTCCTCTGGGAAAGCTCAGCCTTCAGCAAATGTGGTTACTGTTGCACTACAGCTGCGAAAATCTGAGGCTCTGAGGCTCTCTCATGAGGGTTCTAAGGGGTGAGGCTAATCTGATTGGTTGGTACATGTTTTTTGGTCTCTTTTGCAAAAGGAGGTGGGTATGCTACAAAATGAGATGAGGCCTAGGCCTTTCTTTCTCTTTTGTACCTACTGCTATGTTATTTTTTATTTACCGAGGCTCCCATTCCGACGACGGGGAATGATACAAGCTATGGGAATATATGAAAGTTACCAATACTGGAAAACCAAAGTTACAGGTAAGTAACTTGTTTTCTTATCTGGCCACCATAACTATTTGTATGTACAGGCAACCGTTGTCTGTGGCCTTTTTCTAGACAGAGGTAAGAGAGAGGAGTGAGCATTGACCACGACGTTGGTCGTCCTGGGATTAAGCACCTTTCAGTGTTGCACAGACAAAAACATGGGTAGAAGGTCATAACAATGGGAGATGTGGGAAGCTTGTTACCATTAGATACTAATGGCCTCTTACTTACTATGACCCAAACTCAACCTTGTAATATAGAGGAGACCAGGTTTTGCCATTATCATGGGGGTAAGCTTAGACAGACTCTGGCTGATTTACAATATTTGGGAATAACAAGAACCCACAATAAGGTGACTTTCCAAGAAAATAACATTATTTAGATTATCAGGGAGGTAGGTCTAAAATTGCCAAAATGGGTTTACATCTTAGCTTTCGATTGTTGTCAGGATGACTGTTCTTAAAAATGAGGTTTTTGCGGAGTATTAAAGAATAATTTATGAGAGGATATTGTTTGCCAAATGACACTCCTCTTTTTTCATTAATTGCTTGCAACTGATTGATGAAAAAGGTATTCCCCCAAGACTTAGGAGAGCAGTGTGGGTGACAAGGAGCACCCTTGATGGGTGTGCCTGTGCCAGTTGAAGCAAGGCAGAAATAGCATTAATTTTAACCTGGCAACATGGGAATTATTTAACAACTGTCGTCATGCTGCAAACATTCTATAATGCGCTATTATGCAAAATCCTGTATTGTGATTCCAAACTAGGGGATACCATTCTACTAAATTTTTTTGTGAACATAGTGAGGGTACATTTGAACCCATTTGAACTGTCTTTTATACGAGACTGAACAGATAAACCATTGGGGAGAGACGCCTCAGTCCTGATGTGAACTGTTGCAGAGCTCCCTCATAGATAACACAATCTAGCACCTAAAAGCAAAAAAAGGCTTCGGTGAGGAATCCAAAGCTTATACTTAGTAACTTGGCACAAACAGCAAGGCATTTCTCAGTGAAAATGTTTTGGATGCATAGAAAGCAGTACCAAAAACAACATTTAATTTTAACAAAAAAAAGCTACAATTACTCAACCAATTCAATTTTAATGGATCAAAGTATATGAAAGTGCAACCGGGAATGGGATTGGGGGAAAAGGAAAGCTGGTTGTAAATATATTTGTATTACAAGGCAATCGCTGGCAGTATAATTTAAAATGCGCCAGTAATCTGGCTGTTATTCTCGAAACCGGCCATTAAGGAGACAGCAATCCACTCGTTTTGGGGGTACTGAAACTAGAAACTAGTTGGAATCTTAGCACTTCCATGCTGTAACTCACATTTTTCAAGTATTGACATAAAATAGTTCAAACTCCACAGTGTTTTTCTTCCGCTTCTTTATTTTTTAGTTTTACATTTAGCCGCCCTTTGCCGACAACACGTGTTTCGCACTAGCATCCTACATTAGAGATTTCCCTAGAACATGCATAAAAAACAAATAAAATTCAAGCACAAGCAACCACAATACATTACAGTACATATATGTTGTTTTCTATTTGCCAACGCCCTCATTCACCCCATGGAAAATAGGCACTAACTTGGAAAAGAAAGAAGTAATATGACAAACCCAGCATGTCCAAAGTTCTAAAATGTATTTTGGAGTTGCAAGTATGTGTGACAGGTGCTGCTGCACTTGATTCTAAATGTCCTAATGCGATATGTAAATTAAATTAAAAATGGGCCTACCTGTGTAGGAACGCAGCATTTTATTAAAGAGGTACACTGCATGCAGTAAGAAAGCATGTCAATGAACCATACTCATGGGTTGGGCATTTGATGAGCAATATTGTAAATGCCATGTTCTAAACCTGTTGGCATTGTGAATTTGTGCTCTTGACACTCACTGACACAAACGCATGAGAAAAATGTGCTTTCTAAATGCACTTATTTGCCTGTGCTCCTCTTTTAGATCAAAGACTTAGGGCCAGATGTAGGTAGGCATTTACCGGTCGTTAACGGCCGAATTCGGCCGTTACCGACCGGTAAATGCAATTTGAGATGTAGGGCCCTGTATTTTACAGACTCGGTAAATTTACCGATTATGTAAAATACCGAGTCTGTATTTTTACGGAATCGGGAAAATTGATATGTAGGTGGGACTCTTCTGAGTCCCACAAGCATTAAAAAAATCGGTATTTTACCATCAAATACTATTTGATGGTAAAATACCGATTCTGGTGTGCTTGCACATGTGTGCATGCACACCTATGCCATATGACAGGCAGACCTGCCCTTAGGGCAGGTATGCCTGCCACATGGCACCCGAGCCTCTTTTGGGGGTGCCAGAGGGTGTCAAAGTGACACCCCCTGCACCCTTGTGTCAATTGGTATTTACCGATGCGGTAAATACCGACCGGTAAATGCCCAATCATTCCTATGGGCTTCAAAGCCCATAGGAATGAATGGGCATTTACCGGTCGGTATTTACCGCATCGGTAAATACCGAATGTTTCCGATTCGGTAAATGCACATCTGTATTTACCTACATCTCGGTACTTTTATTTTACCACTTCTTAAATACCGAGTCGGTATGATGCGGTATTTAAGAGGTGGTAAAATAAAATTTACCTACATCTGGCCCATACTGTGGAAAATCCCACCACTTAGAGTGGCCTTTGGCTCAGCCCGTTACTTACCATTGGTTGACGTCCATGTTACCCTCATTTGCTTGCTTAATTTTCAATGGCTTTTCTTCCGTTTTAAGTCAAGCCTAGGCAGCGCATGGACTGTCTCTCCGAGACCTGCTGTAATCAGTCTGTGGGCTTTCAGTCTTCCCCCCTTCTAGCTATTAGCTAACTGCATTGTCAATCGTGCATTCTTACTTTTGATTTGTTTAATTAATGCATTTGTCATGCCCCTTTTACTGTCGTCCCAACCGAGAGCAGAGACCAAGTTTAATATCACTCAACAAGTTAGTTTTATAGTATCTGTTTTCCAAACTACTTTTTTTGTTATTTGGGCTTGAAAAGGCATTTATACTATCCTTCATTTTTGGTAGGAGTTTGTGTTGTTTTGAATTGCTTTGTTGTTGTCAGACTTGAAAATGACTTGCGCTCATGCTTATGTTTTTGTGCTTCCCATTTAAATAAATGTTTGCCTCGGAATGCGTTCGTTCCTCATCTCGCTGTATTTTTTGGGGTGTTTGGAAATTAATTTCGAGGAGCATCCGTTTTTCTTTAGGGTAACATTTAAATATATGTTGTGCTTGCTAAAGCATTCAAATGCTCATTTCCTTTTGTTTTCCCATTGCGTTTTAATCCGGGCGTATTGTAATTTGCTCTGAAACTGTGCCTTAAGCAAGATTGAATATGGCATGTGCCAAAAGTATTACATGTGCAAGTGAATAAATGGCTGAACACAGGCAAGTATTACATTTAACCCAAAAGAATATGGAAACGTGGACAATGCCGCTCCCCCTACACTTGTTTTGTGAACATTGTTAGTGTGTTGTGCGTGCGCATGATCTCGGAAAACACATCGGAATAAAACACGCATTTCTTAGATTTTTGTTATAGGAGCTCTTTCATTAAAGAAATGCGCTACCGCTACCCGCATTTTGTAAACTTTAGCATGTTGTGCCCGCACACAATATCGTACATATTTACAGCATGCATGAGCAATTGTTCCATTTCAACGTGATATCAGCAGTAACATTACCGCCATTACTCTATGTACATTCCCAGTAAACTAGTGGCTCAGCTAGCGCATTGGGATTCCTATTAATCTGCATGTCTAATCGATATACTCTAAAGGCAAAAAATACAACTTTGTTGAAGATTCCACATAAATATAATTCCATACAGTGGCTATTCTTTCAGTTGGTGTCAACGAGGGAGTTGCAGGTAAGGCATCCCCATTGTGTTTTTAATGAAGAGCAGGCCGGATTTTGGAAGACTGAATAAATAACACCTTATAGAAGCTTGGCTTCAGAGGTCTGCACTTGAGAGAAGTTAAACTGCTCTTCAATGCAATTCTAATGTAAACAAGAGGGGCTCCTTAAACCCCCATTGGTCCGCAGACAATGTAAACATTGGCACGGCTAGTAAAAATATGTTAATGTTGTTGGGTACAGCTACACACTGCACTCCATTTCAGGGGTACGATGTGATTTAATTAGTTTGAAATCCCCTGCATATTTCAATTAAGTTAAACTGTAGACAGGAGTTTAAAAAGCCTAGTTTTAAATGCTTACCTTACGGCGTCCTACGCACGCAAAAAAGCACTCCAAAAATATATGTCCACTATGTGTTCAACTATTACATTTCACCCGAAAGCATATCCATTCAATTGAATAGGGCATTTGCTAAAATTGTTACACGTGCAGGCAAATGAATGGCTGAACACATGCAATTCAGATACTAATAGATTAAACAACTGTTTTAACACATGGGGTGCTCTTAAAACAGATTTTCGATCCTTAATTCTCCCGATACAAGTTTTTAAAAAGGGTTTACAAGAGTTCTTTGAATTTATTGTTGTCTACTCCGTGTGGGTTTAAAAAAAAAAAACTATGAATACGAACCTGAATGCCATCGGCTAGCCACTGCCCTTAAGCTATTTATGTAGCATATGTTGTGCGATGCAAGGTAGTTCACATCTGTTAATATTATTGTTTAGGGAGAGACGATTCTGCCCATTGTGATGTGGCGCAAGGGGGTTGTCTGTCACCACAGGAGATCTACCTCCTCCTCGTCCTTCAGGAACGCACAGGCCAATTCCCTGACCATGGTGGTTAACATACTCCATCGCGCTGTGTCAGAGCCGCCAGACCCATTTTTTTAACATGTCTTATATCAGACAATTATTGACTCAGCACAAAGTGGTGATCCTTTCAGTCCTCTTTAAGTTTTCAATGAAGAACAGCCCGGCGATTAAATTTCAAAGTAAAAAAAAAACACTTTCAGTCTTGGCGTCACCATAACATATGGCAAATTTGGTCAATTTACCCTACTTACAGCCTAGCCTGTTCTCTGTCGAGACTTGAGCAATCTTTAGAGCACAAGATAAGATCTTTTCACATGGAAGAGTCAGACGTATTGCAACACTACTTAAGAAACAAGCATTGGTATAGCCAATAGGTCTCGCCTTTGGGACCTTATACGTGTTTAGCCATGCAACAGTTGATGTTGCTGCACCAAGGATATTATGCTGCATAACTAAATACTTAGAAGGTCCCAAAGGCGAGACCTATTGGCTATGCCAATGCTTGTTGTTTTCTGTGTGTACAAATAAATCCTGGTGAAATTCAACAGAAACCTCACCATACCTGAGTGAAAGCAAGTTCTTAAAGTGCCTCCGTCTCACCAGCACTCACATTTTGGAGTGTTCTGTGGGTGCCGTGGATTGGAGGACACCCCTGAATAATGCAAGAAGACCCCTCTTACCGAGTGGGAGGAACAGCAGGAGGGTCCCTAGGAGCACCGTCATCCTGGGGCTTGCTCCGGCCCCCTGTGTAGTGCCAACCCCCGGAGTCCAGAGCAAATCCAACATTCAAAGGGAAAGGGGAGAGTGATCATAGAGTATTTAAACACTCAGTGTTTGTAAAAATACCCCTCACACACCAAAAGGCCCCTTGGTGTCATGCTTCATCATCGGGGTCTTCGCACCCCTCTATCGGGATGCGGCGTGCTTCGACCTACGGCTACGCGGGAGCACTTCAGGTGTTGGCTATGTGTGGTGTACAGTGTGTGGGGTATGTATTTAAGTGAGTAGGGGGTGTAGTGAAAAAGTGTTAAAAAGTACCTGGCACTAGAGTATTAAAGAAAAACAATTTTATTCTGAACTCTGGCTGGTACTGTTAAAAGAAAGTGCAAGGCGAGGTCAAGTCTGTTATATTAATGAACAGGACCTCTGATGTGCTTTGGTGTCGACATGTTTCGGAGGCAAGCTCCCTCTTCAGGACAGGGGCACACACTCCCTTCCCTACTCACGTCTTCTATTACAAAAAAAGTGTATTTACAAAAAAGTGAATTAGGCTAAGTGTGCCTACAGCGGTCTGCTACAAGCTCAATGACCTGTAGAAAGACAAAAATAACACCTAATGGTTACCCATGTAGCGGGTAGTTCATGCAGGTGCAGTCACCTGGAACCTCACCATTTGCTTTATAATAAGCCTGTTGAAAAAAAGGGGGACTCAAAATACATACAACGTAAAACACATAAAACTAGGATTTACTGTAATTTGTATTCCTACTTGTGAAGCTTGGTTGTAGGCTTCATGAGCAAACTAGGAACGTCGGGGTGCTGCTCCAATGGCTATCTGTAGTGGAGAATGATGCAGCTTTTACAAATCAATCTCTCACACTTACTTATGTAGATGAGTACTGATGGTCTTAAGGATATTGGTTCCTTCGTGCTATACTCACAAGATCAGGACGCTGTGGTCACCGCCTTACCCCTCACGCTGCTCCGCTGGTGTGGAGTCAGGTAGTGGTCATGGTTATTCATACCCTACTTTGCTAATTGATCGGAAACGAATGTCTTTCCATGTATGGGTATTCCGCTTGCCCACCATACAGGGCCTTCGTATGTAATAGACGCGTTAGCACAGGATTAGCGTCTGCTTGTACTGGTGGTTGATTCCGAGCGTGCGCATCAGATTGCCGCTGTTCCTATGCGCACGCGTATTAGAGAATGATGTATCTATTCTTAGCGCGTGCGCATTGTACACCTGCGCATCACGCTCCATGTCTTCAGCACGCGTGTGTTAATTGTGTATCAATGTAATTACTGCGCGAGTGATGAAGTACACTAAATGGACAGGCACGGCTTAGTTCAGGGGAAAGAGTTACCATCAGTACTCATCTACATAAGTAAGTGTGAGAGATTGATTTGTAAAAGCTGCATCATTCTCCACTACAGATAGCCATTGGAGCAGCACACCGACGTTCCTAGTTTGCTCATGAAGCCTACAACCAAGCTTCACAAGTAGGAATACAAATTACAGTAAATCCTAGTTTTATGTGTTTTACGTTGTATGTATTGTGAGTCCCCCTTTTTTTCAACAGGCTTATTATAAAGCAAATGGTGAGTTTCCAGGTGACTGCACCTGCATGAACTACCCGCTACATGGGTAACCATTAGGTGTTATTTTTGTCTTTCTACAGGTCATTGAGCTTGTAGCAGACCGCTGTAGGCACACTTAGCCTAATTCACTTTTTTGTAAATACACTTTTTTTGTAATAGAAGACGTGAGTAGGGAAGGGAGTGTGTGCCCCTGTCCTGAAGAAGGAGCTTGCCTCCGAAACATGTCGACACCAAAGCACATCAGAGGTCCTGTTCATTAATATAACAGACTTGACCTCGCCTTGCACTTTCTTTTAACAGTACCAGCCAGAGTTCAGAATAAAATAGTTTTTCTTTAATACTCTAGTGCCAGGTACTTTTTAACACTTTTTCACTACACCCCCTAATCACTTAAATACATACCCCACACACTGTACACCACACATAGCCAACACCTGAAGTGCTCCCGCGTAGCCGTAGGTCGAAGCACGCCGCATCCCGATAGAGGGGTGCGAAGACCCTGATGATGAAGCATGACACCAAGGGGCCTTTTGGTGTGTGAGGGGTATTTTTACAAACACTGAGTGTTTCAATACTCTTTGATCACTCTCCCCTTTCCCTTTGAATGTTGGATTTCCTCTGTTTACTTAAGTACCAAGTGGAGCCTAAATCCAACGATTAGCTCTACCTCCCTCTTTTGGTTTGTTATAGTCTAGGCAGCGTGCAGCTGCGGGAGATATACCCCTTACTCCCTTTACAAGACATAATCACATATACTAGGTAACTGTAGACCACAGCGGTCACTAAATATGGAGGATGAACATGGCCTGACCTTTGGCGAAGATGAAATAGACAGAATCCTGACTGCAGTAAACCCCTTTGAGGGACTCAACAACCCTGAAACCGGCCCAAACATTGATGACTGGAACGAATTGGTGAAACTAAGACGCAACCAAATAAAGGCAGCTCTACACGGCCTGATAATGACTGAATACCTGAGGAGTAAAATGGGGCCACCAGGCTTGATCGTAAAAAATGAACCTTTTATTTTCCAGACAGACATGCAGTTCAAGAAGGAATGGTCATTGATCTCATGGCACTGTACCAGGGACTGGTTGGTCCTAATTATAAAAACAGCAACCAGAATCACACAGGAGCTAAAGATTGACATTGAAAAGATCGAGGTAAAACTAAACACATATATGTCAACTGAGGACCTTAGAATTAGACTAGACGAGCTCAAGCAACAAATGACAGAATTTGAATTTACTTTGAAGCAGAGCAAACTCAATAAATTGAGCAAAGATAAAGACAAATTCACACCTGAAGGAACCTATCCATACACCAAGGCCGACTATGTATCCACAAGAAATGATACAGACAGTGATGGATCAGACATTAGTTCCTCCAGCTCAAATTCCAGCGGTGGAAGAAGAAACCGCCCGAATAGAGGAGGATGGAGGCAAAGGAGACAACAGTTCCCAAGACAACGAGGGTGGAGAGGATACCCACCCCAGTTTCCACAATACATGGGACCACCACCTTTCCAGCCATTCCAATTCAACCACCCTACGGATGCCCAGGGATTTCCGCAATGGAACCAAGATTTCAACGGTGGTTTCTATGGTCCACAGCCTTTTTTAGGCTCCCGCCCAGGGACACGGGGAAAGAACCGGAAAGGCAACAATGTCACATGGGAGGAGACAGACCAAGGGAACCCCCGGCAAACCAGGAGCATGACAGGCTCCTTGCCCAACCAAGCATCAACCAGCAACCAGAGAGGGACTTAGTGGTGAATCTAACTTCCAAACCTCTGACGAGAATCCAACAACAGGTATTGAATAAAGGCTTGGGATTCGTACCAACGCAGAGACCAGACATCTTCAAGGTGAACCTTGAAATGAAGGAATTTGTACGCAAATTGAAACTACAGGCTTTCTTTGCAGACAAACCCACACAAGCCTTGACAACAGATACAGGTCTGAGACCTAAATCTACCTTCACGCCTCCTGACCCAGTACTCCCTATTGAGCTACTAGCTTTTGAAAAGGCGGTAATGACAGAGGTCAACAAATTGGATGTGTCCTCCACACGCACTTTCCATAATACAACTAAGGAAGAACAACTTGCTTTGAAAACCCTATCTGGAGATACAAGCATAGTTATAAAACCAGCTGACAAGGGGGGAGCCATAGTTCTACAATCAACTGAAGATTACGATAACGAATGTCTAAGACTCCTGTCGGATAGACGCAATTACATGGTCCTACAACAAGATCCCACAGAAGACCTCAGGACTAGAATCTGGGGAATGATCGAGGAAGGTCTAACACACGACTGGTTAAGCAAAAAGGAAGGTGAATTCCTGGAGCAGAAAAAACCACGCATTCCATATTTCTACAGTATTCCCAAGATCCACAAGGATCTCAACCACCCCCCGGGACGACCAATAGTCTCGGGCATTGGCTCGATTTTAGAACCACTGTCAAAATTCGCTGATGCCTTCCTGAGACCTTTAGTACAATCTACAAACACCTATCTAAAGGACACTAAGGCCGTTCTACAACTACTACAAGAAACAACATTTGACCCAAAAACCCAACTTCTGATGTCCCTTGATGTAGAAAGCCTCTACACCAGCCTTCCCCATGATGAAACATTGGAGATTATTGAGGAGGTGCTTTTTTCCACACCATGGAAATATCAAACACCACGAGGATTGGTTTTAGAATGCATTTCTCTTGCCTTACAAAAGAACTTTTTTCAGTACAAAAGCACGATTTATCAACAATGCCATGGGACCAGCATGGGAAGCACATTTGCTCCGAGCCTGGCCGGACTCTTTGTGCACCATCTAGAGACAAATAGGATTCTCCATGATCAGAATCCATACAGGTCGAATATAAAATGCTGGAAGAGGTATATCGACGACATCCTGGTAATCTGGGAAGGCGATCGTCTATCAGCTGAGAATTTTCAGGAATGGTTGAACAACCAAAATGCTTTCCTAAAATTCACGAGCACCATTTCAGACCAAACATTGGTGTTCCTGGACCTCAACATTTACGCAGATGCAGGGGTGTTAAAAACAACCACTCATTTTAAACCAACCTCTAGGAATTGTCTACTGAGGTACGATAGTTTCCACCCTCGACACCTCCGGGAAAATCTGCCATATGGACAGTTTTTGCGCCTGAGGCGCAACTGCACAGAGATGTCCCAATTTAAGTTGCAGGCTAACGACCTGAGAGAAAAACTGAAACAACGAGAGTATCCCAACAGAATTATCAACAAAGCACTAAAGAGGGCGAAAAACAATAACAGGGAAGCACTGTTGGAGGAACAAACCAAGGAGTCCACAGAAAATAAACGACCAATCTGTGTAACAACGTTCAACACAATGTCAAACGATGTGTCCAAAATTGTCAACAAACATTGGCGAATATTAACCAGTGGCGAGTTAGATCTAGAAAAACCAATTTTTGCACATCGCAGGGGACGCAACCTGAGAGACATACTGGTCCACACCAGACCAAAACCTACGACCATGAACTCACAACCATCTATTGGCGTCCAGGGTCATTTTCCATGCGGCAACTGCAGCAGCTGTCATTTAACAGTAAAAAGTACCAGACTCAACTTTAGCAATGGCTCCACATGGGAACAAAGGAGATTCACGAATTGCAACTCGAAAAACGTAATTTACCTTATAAAGTGCCCATGCAACCTTGAGTATGTGGGAATGACCACACGAGCCATCAAAACATGCATGAACGAACATAAAAGCAATGTGCGATGCAAGAAAAGCACAACGAAAATGGCAACACATTTTTTGACTACCCAACACTGCGTCAACGACTTAAAATGGACTGTCATTGAACAATTACCCTCTGAGGCTGGCCTTTTTCAAAAGGAACAACGGTGGGTGTTCCGTTTGGGTACTGTGACGGGGAGGACCCGGACTCGAGCCCTCCCGGCTTACCTTTACCTGTCTCACCTCTTTTTGTGCAGCACACGGATAACTGGCAAACGGCTGAGGACGCGGTTCATCCCCTTCTGGACACGGAGGAGCCGTGTTACTTTAACTGGGCGGAACTTGACCCTGGACCTGCCCACCTGCTGGAGGTAAAAGAACGCCCTAACCAGAGCCAGGTGTGTTTTACACCCGGAGGAGTCGGAGAGTGGTGGCGTGAGAGAGGAGCGGAGTGGAGCAGGACGGAGGACGGAGAAACGGAGAGTGCAGTCGAGGAGGAGTCGGGAAAGCAGAGGAGGAGGTCGGGAGAGGAGACGCGCGGAGAACATCAGCCGGAGGAGTCGGGAGAAGCGAGGAAGAGGACGGGAGCAGAGACGTGCACAGAACATCGGAAAGCGGAGGCGGGAGAGGCACAGCGGAGGACGGGGGCCGGAGCCAAGAGGAGAGAGACCAGTGACTACAACGACAAGCCGGGAGGCCAACGGGAAGGCGCTTCGCCCAGCCACACTTCACATGAAGTGTGGCTAGAACAGGTACGGTCACTGTTCACGGGTTGGGCGGGCCGTAAGTGGGGTAAACCCCCCCCTTGACACCAACCAAGACCTTAGGTGTAACAAACCCCCCCCCCCCCCCTCACTTCACCGACACCTTATTCTGGGAGAGCACGTGTGGTCCCTCACTCCCCACCCCGAAGACGCACTTAAACAATTGCGTAATATTGGTTTCTTTTTCTTTTGGGCGGCGTCCCTGCCGAGAGTGGAGACACGGCGGACTCAAGGCCTACAACACCCAGAAGGCAACGGGAGTTCCGAAAACAGGAAGCGACGAAACAAGCAGCTGAGGACGCCGACAACCCGCTACCGTTTTACAGAGTACCAGTACAAAAGAGGAGGCAATACAAAATAATAAAACCCTCGTTACCAAGAACCCCCGTGTCAGTCAGTTTGTTTGAGAGCCCGGCCAAAAGCTCACAGGTACCCATCTAAATGGGCTTAACGATGACGTCCCATGGAGTCAACTGTCAGCTTAATATGGATAGCAATATGCAAAAAAGAAAACCCTAGCTGTACAATATCCAGACAGTTACACTGATTAATGCTCACTCCTAATGATCGACCGGGCTAGGTCGAGTAAATTATCAAATATGAAAGCAATCTGTGAAAAGCCGATAACTCTTTCCCCTGAACTAAGCCGTGCCTGTCCATTTAGTGTACTTCATCACTCGCGCAGTAATTACATTGATACACAATTAACACACGCGTGCTGAAGACATGGAGCGTGATGCGCAGGTGTACAATGCGCACGCGCTAAGAATAGATACATCATTCTCTAATACGCGTGCGCGTAGGAACAGCGGCAATCTGATGCGCACGCTCGGAATCAACCACCAGTACAAGCAGACGCTAATCCTGTGCTAACGCGTCTATTACATACGAAGGCCCTGTATGGTGGGCAAGCGGAATACCCATACATGGAAAGACATTCGTTTCCGATCAATTAGCAAAGTAGGGTATAAATAACCATGACCACTACCTGACTCCACACCAGCGGAGCAGCGTGAGGGGTAAGGCGGTGACCACAGCGTCCTGATCTTGTGAGTATAGCACGAAGGAACCAATATCTTTAAGACCATCAGTACTCATCTACATAAGTAAGTGTGAGAGATTGATTTGTAAAAGCTGCATCATTCTCCACTACAGATAGCCATTGGAGCAGCACCCCGACGTTCCTAGTTTGCTCATGAAGCCTACAACCAAGCTTCACAAGTAGGAATACAAATTACAGTAAATCCTAGTTTTATGTGTTTTACGTTGTATGTATTGTGAGGCCACCTTTTTTTCAACAGGCTTATTATAAAGCAAATGGTGAGGTTCCAGGTGACTGCACCTGCATGAACTACCCGCTACATGGGTAACCATTAGGTGTTATTTTTGTCTTTCTACAGGTCATTGAGCTTGTAGCAGACCGCTGTAGGCACACTTAGCCTAATTCACTTTTTTGTAAATACACTTTTTTTGTAATAGAAGACGTGAGTAGGGAAGGGAGTGTGTGCCCCTGTCCTGAAGAAGGAGCTTGCCTCCGAAACATGTCGACACCAAAGCACATCAGAGGTCCTGTTCATTAATATAACAGACTTGACCTCGCCTTGCACTTTCTTTTAACAGTACCAGCCAGAGTTCAGAATAAAATTGTTTTTCTTTAATACTCTAGTGCCAGGTACTTTTTAACACTTTTTCACTACACCCCCTACTCACTTAAATACATACCCCACACACTGTACACCACACATAGCCAACACCTGAAGTGCTCCCGCGTAGCCGTAGGTCGAAGCACGCCGCATCCCGATAGAGGGGTGCCAAGACCCCGATGATGAAGCATGACACCAAGGGGCCTTTTGGTTTGTGAGGGGTATTGTTACAAACACTGAGTGTTTCAATACTCTTTGATCACTCTCCCCTTTCCCTTTGAATGTTGGATTTCCTCTGTTTACTTAAGTACCAAGTGGAGCCTAAATCCAACGATTAGCTCTACCTCCCTCTTTTGGTTTGTTATATTTAAAACCCCCGGAGTCCCTCAGAGGCGCAGTCTTCGAGACACCTTCGCCGCCATGAAGAGCTCGACTAGGCCGGCCCTGCGCACCTCACCTTCTCCTCCCCTTGGGTATGCAGCCGCGCCGAACCAGTTGGTCAGGAGGCGGCACGAGCCCGATCCCAAAGCCGCACCCCCGCCTCGTGAAACGCGAGGCTGCTAGGGCGTGAAAGAAGGTAGTGCCTGGAGTGGGTGCCAGACCCTGTGCGCATCACCCACCAAAGCCGGTAGAGTGTGACGTCAGGGCATGGCCACATGAGGACTGTGCTTCAGGGGCCACACAGGACCTGGCCGCTAAACTAATAGTAATCCCTTCTAGGCGGTACTCTGAGCATACCCATTGTTAACAACCCCAAAGAAGAGACATCCTGCCACAGTGAGCTTATCAGGGAGAAAGGCCGGACCGGTGAGAGGAAGGAAGCTAGCTCGGACAGGGGTGGGCTGTACACAGGTAGGCCCAGTATTTCACCTGGACTATGGAAGAGAGTTCCAAATTAGGCGGCTGGGTTGACCAAATTGTGCAGTAAAAAGGCACATTAGGCAGCTTAATGTGACATGCTTTTTTTGTTATTGCTTCGCCGTATCGTCACACTCGACAAACATTTCACCGGATTAATATGCGTTTAACACCTAAATGCAGAATTCAGCGACTGAAAAGGGGCCCAGTTCATCTATCCCAAGAAATGCCACAAAGTAACCTGCTTGGCTGCTGGCTGCGTTTTAGTGACTTCTGAACAGAGCTAAGCATTTTGGGGCTTATTTACAAGGCCCTTGTGCCACTTTTGCGTCATTTTTTAAATGGGAAAAGTGGCGCAAGGGGCTTGTAGATCTGCCCCTTTGCTGAAATCTGAAGATTGCGCAGCAGGTGGGGTGGATTATGTGGCAAACCCACCATTACGCAGAAAACACAGCGACTGCAGAATTACATAGTTTCAGTTGCCCTGGCTATACAGCACTTGGGATTCCAGGGGTGTAGTGAGGGGGATGAGCGAGGCACAACCCAAAGTCCTGTCACCAGCCAGAGGGGCCGGGGGAGTTAGCGAACTCTTCTTACATGACGTGCACCATGGATTGTTGATAAATGATGCTCCCGGCCATGACTCTCAGCGCAGGCAAGGACTTTTCGCGGCTGGTTGCATAACAGCCATAATTGGGACGCAATGCTTATGTTTAGTTTATTTGTAAAGTATAGCACACACCAACGAGGTTTCTTAGCGCTGGAACTGTTGAAGAAAATAAGGTCAGAGAGTGTAGTAACATGGAAATTGCTTGAAAACATTTGTTTGTGGCAAATGTCTGGACAAGAGGAGTGGGTCTCTATCGCATGTAGACCCCGGCGCCACTGCAGCTGCTGCACTAATTACATTTCACCCCTGACTTCCATCTAGTGCTTCACCAAAAGGTGGCTGGAATATGTTCCTAGTTGCTTTAAAGAACTGTCTGTAAAAGGAAGAGCTTTCAAAAATGTACCGATAAAGTCATTTTGTAAAAGGAGATTTTGCCTCACCTTGCTTAACTTGAGCTGGTGGGTGGGGACCTGCAGTTATTTTTCCTTGTCTGACATTTCACGAGCGTGAGACAGGTTCAAAACAAAGGGGAAAGAAGGATGAAGAGACAAGCATCGTCCGCTTTCACTTTCGGCCATCGTGAAAGCTTTCTTGTCTTTATGGGGCCATGTGTTTTAAACAACGGGAGTAAGGCAGACAAGCCCGTCCAAGTGGGCCGTTAGTAAAAGAGAAAAGTTTACGTCACAGAATGCTCTTTCCTAATGGCTGGCCACCGTTTAGCATAAACGGTGACGCCAGCCAAGGTGAAAGAGGGGCGGGGCTTGAAGCCCGTTACCGAATGCTCATCCAAAACATAAAATCTCACCAGCGAGACCGCTCATGTGCGTAGCCCATGCAGGTGAGACCTAAAAAGAAAGCTTTGTTTTTCCTTTGATGTCCTAAACATATGTAGTATTTACAAGATGTTTGTTGAATACACTGTATGGGTGATTTCCGTGTTGAGCTTCCTAGGCGCCATGCGCTTCACTTTTTACCAACAATAAAATATAGAAAACACCCAATTTTGGGAAAAAGACACACTGCAATGTATATATGTAATGTTTTGCACACCACATATTACCACAATTAACAATTATGGGGCAGTACAACCATCAAACCCCTCCTAGTACTAGCGCCTGGCTCACCAGGCATGCAACACTGCTTTGGGATTTGCTCTGCTTGCATTCAGTATTTCCAAAAGGTGAAATTCAGTCTTCCACGCAGATGACATATTAGTCCCATATTCAGGAGCAGCAACCTAGAGCCAGCTGTTGCCACGTTTCTTGTAAGGCCGGAGGGGTTTACACCAACTTTCCAGCTGCAAAATAGCTGATCCACATTAAGTTGGCTGGGTGCAAATTCTACTAGATGGCCTAAACGGCTCACCAAGTTTCTGTGAGAAAATGGGTGTGTGAGATATAAGCAGTGCTTCATTGCATACTCTTTAAATGAGCTGGATTTCCTCAAATTCTTTGAGTCTTACCTGTGCACAGGACGTTGAATGTGCTAATAAACACTTGTGACCCGTGTTCCAAACATACCACATACATATAATCCACGCCACATAATTCCACATCACACCACAAAATTAATCAGCACACCACATAATTAACCTCCACTACGTAGTACTCCACAACACAGAATACCTACCACAAATGAATCTCTATAACACACAATCCCACTCCACATAATTGCTATACACTAAATACCACATCATTTCTATCCACATAATTCCACTGCACAACATATCACATATGTCCACTTCCCCCCCTTTTACATCCACTCACTCCAAAACACATAAGTTAAAAACATTTACATTTGCAACACCAATAGCTCTAACTGTAGCAAATGCGAGACCTATTGCATTTGAAATGCTTGTTTTGTCTTTGCCCCCCCTCTGGAGCACAGCTCTGTTTATCATCCTTTTGACTGGATGATTTGTATCTTTTCACTCCTTATATTCAGGAAAACTACTTTGTTTCTTATTTTTGCACTCTTGAAGAATTCATGTGTTTTCTTGCTTATTTCGTCGTGTGCTCTTTGACCATTTCAAATACCCACCAGTGTGCTTCCCATGTTGGTCCTCTCCAGCTGATACACTGCTTCCACCTCACACCCCGGTCTGCCGTTTTTTTAAACCCCTAAGTTGTTCTTCTGCTACTCCCTCTCTGTTGCTAACTGTCTGCTGCTGACGTTCTACAGTGTCCACCTTTTAACCTCCACCAAAGCCCACTCCTTTTTAGCAGACCTACCCTCTTCTCCCTTCTATTAAATTTTTTTATTTTTAGAAGGCCTTGGCAGCTGCAGTGTTTTGCTGGTACTCCTTTGTTAAAAAAATACAATTTAATGCACCTTTCTAACTTTATTCAATTTACCAAAATCAAGTTGGGTGTCATCTTGGAATTGTAAATAAAAACAAATGCCCCGGTGTTATAACAACTGTGTGTATATACATGGGGGCACATCCACTCATATATGTCATGTTTGGCTGCTGTAGCTTTATGACGCACACATATGCATGCATGATGATCTATGGGCTCACATCTGTTATCATGCTGGGCCTTGGTTATTTCTTCTTCTTTTTTTCCAATGTTTTTCAACATTGCAATACATTTCTTTTCATTTGCTAAATCTGAACAGCATCAGAAAAAAGCCTTGGCAAGGCCAAAATGAGGGTCCTATCAGCTTTGCCAGTATGTTTTCTTTTTCTGAACTGATAAGTTGAGTATGTACAGAATAGAAGCTGATAGCAGCAGTACATGATGAAGAGACAGTAGACCAGAAGGGTTCACATAAAACAAGTAGGATGATTGCTAGTAGCATACATCAATCTTCTCAACTCGTTTCCTTGAGTGCCTAGTGTCCTTAACAAAAAGAGTGATGCTGTTAATGCATCTGCAATCATCAAAACTCCTGCTTAGGGGTCCCACTGATACTTGGTCCTATTAAACCAACAAAGAAGAAATTGGCACAGAAGCTGAAATATAAAAGATCATTTTTATTAAACTCAAATGAGTGAGACTACGTCACACAGAAGCCTTAGCAATTGAATGAGGCAGTCTAAGGAGTACAGGACACTGGGGCTTCATATATATGCTTGGAGTTACATAGTAAGCATAAATGCAAGGGGCAGTCCTGGCTCATGTAAGCATGCAAAATGACTAAGTTGGGCATACAAGATCTACTTGGTCAACAAAGTGGGAGGAGAGTTACTTCTCCATACAGCAGCAAAAACAGCCTGACAGTTATACTAGAGAAGCAGGTGCATTCTGCTAGCTAGGCCCTTCTGGGCATGTGCGAAGTGGAGGATGCTGAATATAGTTTGTCTCTAGGCAGATTTCAAGAGCAGTTAACACTGAGGGAGGACAGAGCACATGGCGAGCACATGGCAAACAAAATGGCTGCCAGAAATACAAAATGGCTTTCAGCTCATGCTAACAAATCTGTCCAATATTTAACAGATAGTCCCTTTAGCAAGAGCTAAAGACATTCCTATGATCCAGTAGGAATATAGAAAATATTTGTACATTAATTTTTCATAAATGTATCAATTTCCTAATTCATTGCTAGGTGGGCATTTTCCTGAGCTATAAGCAGGAATACAAAGAGAACAAAGCATCGGGTCATATTTAACATTCAGATAGCAGGAGAAAGTAATGACCACTATTACAAATAGAATTATCATTTTTCTAGTCCTAAGCAAAAGCAAATCCTAAAATCATCTAGTAATCACCTTCAGGGCTCCTATGCATTTCAGTGACTATTATATACTCAGGTGAGACAGTGGCGATCCTTATCAATGCTCTCAGGTGAAATGGGAATACCCTTTATCAGAGTACGGACAGAACATTACTTTAAAACGATGCCAGCAGAGCAGTAAGAACAGTCACACAAATTTACTTATGGTGGACCATTTTGGATGCTAGGGGCGGAGCCACTAGAGGCTATTCCTCTTCCATGGCAGTTCAGTCAAATGGGAACATATCCAACACCCACTTTATACAGTGGCACTTGAAACGCTTGTGCAACTATGCCAAAGTCCGTTCTAAACCTCTTTGGTAGGCTTCTATCGTCCATCAAATCTTCTTCCGTTGTCTTCTTCCACGTTGGACCTCTTGATTCAGACCTTCCATGAAAATAATGCTTCTCAGTATCTGTTGGAGTGCCCTCCTGGCAAACACTCACAGCTCACTCGAAAGTCTCAATGTCTCAATGCAGTGCACCAGTGTCTCTCCTCTGCGGCAGGCACTACAGATATTTTGTTCTTCGTTGGTTGTGGGCACAGATCAACTTGTGCAGACCCAGGTACTGCTTAAACAGAAAAAGTAATAAAATTTCATCTTCAGCTACATTCTCAGGCTCCAACACTCATTATTCAGTTTCAGAGGACGCTCGGGCTGCTCTTTCATTTTATTTTTCCTTTCATCATGGGTACCACAATGTAGTGCCTTTTGCCAATCTTCGATCCTCCGGTGCACTGCCCTTCCGTTGGTGCAAAGAAAAGGGGGGTGGCCAAAACTCAGGCCAAGGGGCTCAAGGGACCGCGCGCTGTCAGAGGTTACCAGCAAATGACAGGTAAAAAACTAAAGCCTCAAACCAGCCCTGCCATCAACAACAGGGCTCCTTCTCTTTCGCTCTTTTGCACTGAAACTCTGGTTCTGTGGCAAACAGGGAACCAGCTCCTCCTTCTCGTCTGATGTCCAACGCCATCTGATGGAGCAAGCACGATGCTTTGGAGATGCCATTGATGAAGCGCTGCTGATCGCTGTCCAGCCTTGCAACTTTCTGGGTGCTGGGACTGTAGGTCCAAGACGTCTGCCCTTCATCTGTAGCTGTCACTGATGGGATTTAGGGCTCAGCTTAAATCATTGTTCTGCAGTTTATTATGACTCTTCCTTTTACTCAGGAAGGTCCAGCTGAACCTAGTGACGTAGGAAATGTGACACAGTTGTTAGTTTCCTTCAAATTAGCGCAAACACAGTTCATTGTATTTAACAATGGGACTGTGGGCAGATGGCCTGCAATCTTCAAAGGAGTGGCCAGAAGCCATGGGACAACTCTGGTCAAGAATGCACTGTCACTCTCAAAGACAAAGGCAGTACTTCTAGTCTCTTCAATTGGGTACCCTTCATTATCCTCACTAACTTCAATGTGAGAGCATATCCTCTGCCATCTAAGGGTAGGTAGCTACATGGGAATTCTATCTAAATGTGTGTCCTCACACATAGTGGCATTGTCTAATGGGGTAAACATTTTTTTAATGATTACGTATAGGTGTTCCTAAATTCCTTATCTAGAACACCTCAAAAGGGAAATCACATGATACAGATTATCAGGGACATGTAGATACCTCCCTTTAATAATTGTGCATCAGGTGCACTATGCAATACACAGGCTAATGATCAAAATGTGGAAACAAAAGACAAGAACTAGAGAGTCCTGGTATTTCCATGATTAGAACACATTTGATCCCACCGAAAATTAAAGCAGCAGAAACAAAAGGGTAAAAAGCCAAATTATAATAGGCATTGAAAATTTGTCATGTTCAAAAAATAAACGTAAGGTATCTTCTATTGAGGTGGAAAACTTGTCTTACTATAGTATTGAGTCAGTTAACCAGTCCATCACTACCCTGACAGTCAGACTGGAAAACATCGAAGTGGGCCTAAAGAAAATTCTTGAAAACCAGTCTGGTCATACAAAAGGGAATTATACATAATATGGGGGTCTCTGGTACATCACTGCAGTCTGGAAGTGTGAACTTGAACAATACACCAACAATAATAAAAGGGCTGACTGGTGAAAGGAAGACGGAAAAGGGAAATGGGACTAGGACACAGCTAAAATCCCGACTAACTAGGCACAATGCGACATCGATCTGGGGAGAAGCGGCAAAAGAAAAATCTATAGGAAGAACAAGAAATTACTTGGGTGATAGTCAGGCATGTGACACAAGACCAAGAGTACGGGTGATACACAAAAGACCAAAGTAGTACACAAATTTTAACTCTACCACCGGCCGCTACACCATATACTGTAGTCTCGTCTACTATTCCAGTTCCTTCCTCGGGGAAAATGAAACTTGGTTTCCTTTAAGGAACAAAGCCATACACTACCTAGGAAGCAGAACAGGATTAACTAGTGCAACATCATGAAAAAAGTTTAGGTCACCTTTAGCAAGAGCCGCAGATTTATAGTTCCTCCTTAGGGTCCAATCAGGGAACATTTAATCAAGGGCTGCCCGTCTCTTAAGGGAAGGAGCAGTAACATGGCTAACTGCAGGTGACACACGTTTAATCCTATATATCTCTTTTGTTTTCCTTCAATGCCATTATAGCCAAATAGACATACACTGATGAAGTGTTGTCTGTCATGTTCACAGCATGAAGTATCATATCTGTGAAATTTAGTAACCAGAACAAGTCCAACCAACTGTTGCGTAGCGATGGGCATCGTCATGACCATCCCCTCACAACACATAGGAGCTTGTAATAGATTTAAACAACAAAAGCATAGAAACAAAAACATGCATAACAGAAAAACACACATGCCAAGCCATCAGGTATACTTGCTGTATACCAAGCACAGAAAGCATAGACAAATTACAATAGCATATGTAAAAGAGCGGTGACGCACAACACTATGTCATGCACTTTATGCACTGTGAACCTGCAGCCCAAAACCCAATATTCTGGCCTGCCTAATTTGTCAGGCTTAAAATTAATATTCAATGTCCTTACTTTCCTCACCCTCCTTTGACAGCAGGTCACCTTACTGGTGATTGGCTGTCAAATACAACTTACTGTGTCGCTTCTGACACACAGGACCAGCAGGAACAATTCATAAAAGGACAAAATGCACAAACATGAAAAACACACAAACATTTCTCTTCAAAGGAGTTATACACAAAACACATCTTGTTTCAACATACTGCTGACAGCACCCTTCTTTTTGCAATGTGCACGTTGATTAGGTCCCACAGGTACATATGAAACACTCGTTTCACCACCTCGTGGAATGGGCCATCACTGATGCTTTTCCACTACTTCCCTAAACCTACTGTAGCATTCTCGGTCCGTTCTAATCTTCTCTTACCTAATTTCCTACCTAAAGTCATTCAGGGCGCATATTTCACCTTTTTTCCTCTCACAACTATGACGTTTTTGTCAAACCAACTCACGTATCTTGTCAGCCTTAAAACCACCCAGAACAATCCATGAATGATCTGTGGGCAGAAGCAAAAAATACACAACACAAAAGAGAGACACTTCACATAACACACAAAATATCAACTGTAACCATCTTGTCAACTTTGCAATGACTAAAACATGTAACCATGTTAAGCCACCTTAATTTTGACTGTCCAAAAGTAAAACTGTTTCACAGACACCCTGTGTGTCCCTTGTGCCACAATTTTTCCTGTGAAAAATAAATCTGAATTTGCTAATCGTTTTTACCTAGGCATGTAGCCCACAAAATTCTAAGAAAGAACTTCATCTTACTTTCTGTCTAAAACAAATGCAACATTTTATTTTCTGTTAAATGAAGGCAACTACGTGGACATTATTTTTCAAGCGCAGAAGCAGTGTGCAATATACTTGTCTAACAATCCAGAAGTCAGCTAGTTGGATTATACCTAATTGTATGCATTTACTAAAGCCTAAGGCACTTTAAAGCTACTGTAAATGGCAAGAATGCTGTTTAAATAGTCTATTTTACCCAATTTCGACTTTGATATTTGGGGCACTTAAAAATGAATATCCTATAATGTTTTTACATATTAATCATCCTCAGAATGTTCTCTACAAATTGCAGAAATTGGACATTAGACATATCATCTAAATCCTTAGAAAAATTAGTTTTTCACGCCTGCGCCGAGTGAAATTCCATATGCAAATGTCCTCATTATGCGGTACAAAACAACTTAAATTACATTTTAATGCCAGGAGGTCATAGTATGAGTATTAAGCTTCATAAATATTAAAAAACGAATTTAAAAGCACTTATTTTTTTAAATAATTAAAAAAAATCTTTTAATAAAACCAGTCATTTTTTATCATTCCACATATTAAAAGCAAGCTGCATCCCTTGCCTATCATATTTAGACATATTCATTCATAAGCCTAAGCACAGAAGCCTAACTTGAAACATGAAACACGTTTGCACCACTTTTTGTTTAAAAGGACAATTATTTAACATCAGAACCAAGAATGTGCTTATAAAAAGCTTTAAGAAAAGGAAATCCTCAATTGAAAATATTTTCCTGGTATCTAAAATAATGAACCTAATTCTTGTAACTTTTTTTAAAACAGCATTCTGAAATGCAAAATATTGCCCCATGTTTAACTGACGAAGTCCTGGCAGAGTGAACATTCCTGTCTATTCATGGCCTACAAAAACGACAGCTGCTTGCTTAGCGGCAGTAAAAGCTTTTTCTCAGTGTTGAAACGTGAGCACGGTGGCAGTCTATTTAAAACTGAGACATTTCTAGTTTTCAAATGTGTGTGCAGTACAGCAAAATCCAATTTATTCAGATGATGTGTTTGCCTGTTAATATCTAATACAATGTATCTAAGGAAAATGCTTTATAATTGTTTATTTATTACAAAACACACAATTTAGTTTTTGAGGCCTTTTATTCTTATTGGATGTGATTTCTAATTTTATCTTTTAAGCATTTAACAGTTTGTACATGTGCTTAATTGCTTACTCTATAAATTAAATAGCAACATATAGCTATTTTAGATTATCATATGGTTCATTTCTGGATTTGTATTTAATTTGTATTTAATATTAATTAAATGACATTTTGCATAATAGACTGATGACAACAAGAAAAACCACAAACACACACATTGAGCTATTTTTAGACATATACAGAAGGGGTCAAACACTCAGGACACATAATACAGCGTGCTCGATGACCATTATTTCATAAATAGCGCAATCGCTATTTCCTTACAGATGTTGCACTAATTGGAAAACCACAAACCACATAGACATTAAAACTCACATTTAACCCACAGATCAACACTTAGGACAGAAACAAAGGACAGCCCACAGACTGTACTTAAACCAATCCATTTGTAAATACTAGTTGTAAGTCATATTTACAAGAAACGCTTCTCAATAGTATTCCAAAAGACTGCAAAAACAGCCCAACAGACTGTTTTATTTCCAAGAAGCCAAAATACACTCAATTCACTAGCTTTGGCTGGTAGAACACCAAAAAAAATCTCTCTGCATTTCTCTATTCATAAAATTGCGCAGAAAAAGGATCCTTGTTTGTATTTTGTCATATTTTAATTCCCTGGGGATACAGAATCACCAAGGAAGAAATATGTTTTTATACCTAAACCAATTTAGATATTTCCTCAAGGCAGCCGGCTAATTGAATTCACATCTCACTATGGTACCTTCAAAAGGCAACACATTCTTCGATGTGTGCTTGAAACAGGCATGCCAAAAATAGTGCAAAATATGCAGTATTATAACAAAGTAGCGCTTAAAGTACTCTTCGTTTGTTGCGCCGTTCAAATTTCATAGGAGTAAAGAAAAATCTCCTCATTACCTGCCTATATGTGTTGCATCACATACATTTACATATTCATAGGACTAACTCAATATTTGGCCAATACATATCAAACATGCCACAGTAAGTGTTTCTAAAACTACCTTACCAATCCAAGGCTTCAAACTTACAACAAGTGCCAAAAAACGGCTCTTACCAAACAAATGGTTGTCCAAATTCTAACTGCCAAGTTCTAAATGACCTAACGTTTTTTTTAAAAAACTCACACCAAAAAGGTTCTCAGTCAGGGGTGACATCATGTGGGGGATCAAAATCAGGAAGATCAGAAATATACTGGGCTGCAGAGACAGAGAATCCCCAGAATCTCCGTGCACAGAGTACCTCCTTAGTAGAATCCTTTCCTGTCCTCCTCAGTAGATTTCTGTCTCCTGACAAGATCACTCCCTCAGAAAGCCACTTCTGATGAGGTCCACGTTGGAGCGCCAACTGCAGAAATCAAAACTCCTGCTTAGGGGTCCCACTGATACTTGGTCCTATTAAACCAACAAAGAAGAAATTGGCACAGAAGCTGAAATATAAAAGATCATTTTTATTAAACTCATATGAGTGAGACTACATCACACAGAAGCCTTAGCAACTGAATGAGGCAGTCTAAGGAGTACAGAAAACTGGGGCTTTATATTTATGCTTAGAGTTACATAGTAAGCATAAATGCAAGGGGCAGTCCTGGCTCATGTAAGCATGCAAAATGACTAAGTTGGGCATACAAGATCTACTTGGTCAACAAAGTGGGAGGAGAGTTACTTCTCCATACAGCAGCAAAAACAGCCTGACAGTTATACTAGAGAAGCAGGTGCATTCTACTAGCTAGGCCCTTCTGGGCATGTGCGAAGTGGAGGATGCTGATAGATTGTCTCTAGGCATATTTGAAGAGCAGTTAACACTGGGGGAGGACAGAGCACATGGCAAGCACATGGCAAACAAAATGGCTGCCAGAAATACAAAATGGCTTTCAGCTCATGCTAACAAATCTGTCCAATATTTAACACATCAACAAATTATATCATGGACCATGCAACTATTTGTTCTGTTTCAGATCAAATTAATGGTATACCTTGGTCATCCTTTAATACTGAAACATATCTTTTTAACTTACAAAGTGATATCAAATGTTATGCACTTACGGCAGACATATCGAAAAGTCACATATTAAAATTCCTTTAGCCTAAATGTTCACCAGTGTTGGGTGAAAGGAACATGCAGTAAGAGCTAGCCAGCCACTGACCAGAGGTCCTAACTGCCATCAATCCAGGTAAAAAGAAATAAATAAACCCAGGGCAACATGCTGAAGAAGTGGATTTCATATATTATATGGTTAGATTATTACATGATAATTTTTCCTCTGTGAGTTTTTGAATGCTTGTGTAAGTTCAGTTTTATGGCAAACTGTCATGTATAGCCCTGCCATTTTGACTTAGATGCTGCTTTGGTACACATGCACTGGTTTTGAAGCCACCTCTAACATTGAATGGGACAGATACATCACTTAGGGGTGCTTCAGCATCCCTGGGTTTTATTTTACCGATGAGTTCAATCGGACTAACCCAGGCTAGCTTACAGCTTTAGTTCCTTTGTTCACCACCGTAATTGATAAAAATATCATGATGGTACACAGACTGTCAGAGACATTTAGAATATCATATTTAGACAGAGTCCCATGGGAACACTCATCTAGTATTGGCATATCTTTCATAGATTCACATGCTTGAAACATTCCCTGTCATCGAGATGGGAGTCCCATGGTAATGTAATCAGCAGTAATTAACAAATGACATAGGCTATAATGACTCTAGGCCATGCCTTTGATAGCTTATCTATGTACTTTTAAAAAAAGTGCACATGTTAAATACAGCCAATCAGCCACCGGTACCCTCTGGAACACTTCCAGCAGAGGCAGTTTCCCTCAGATTTTCACTGCATGTTGTTTTTAAAGGGAGTCTCCCTGAGTTCTACTCAGTTTGTCTTCAATTTTGTCTTGATTGTATCTTGAAATCGCCAACTTTACCAACATGTCTGATAAAAAAGTCAGTTTCCATCCATGTAAAACCATTGGCAGGAAAAGAGTTCCTGTGGATGGTCCACACAAAGATTGCATATATTGCCTCCATCCTAACTGTTACAAATGGGGGTCTCTAGTTGGCAATGTTTTGCACCTTTGTCCAAATAGGGGCCCTTCCTTTCAGCCAGGATAAGGGGGGTACACTCCTAGAATAACCCCTGCTCACCCCCTTAGTAGCTTGGCACGAGCAGTCAGACTTATCTCAGAGGTAGTGTGTAAAGCATTTGTACATAACCAACAGTAATACAGTGAAAACACTACAAAAGGGCAGCACACCAGTTTTCGAAAAATATTTATCTGTGCAAAACACGACCAAAATGATAAAAAGCCAACATACGGTAATCCAAAATAGGCACTTTACAAGAATAACTCTAAAATGCAGTTCCTTGAAGATGGTAGCTCCTTCCGGGGCTATTGCGGTGCTGAAAACAACAGAATCCAGCAGTTCGGGTTGACCAAATCAGTGCGGACTGGCATCAGTGTCTGCAGACTTGTAAACAGTACATTTGGTTCTGGCTGACCTCGTCCATGTGGGTCGGTCATTGCAACCGTTGCGGTTGCGATGAGAAGTGCAGCAGTGTGGGGTGCACTGCCCTATAGTCGCTGTGCAGGCAGCAGCTCGGTGACAGTCATTTAGATGTGTAGGTGAGACCAGGGCTCCGGTGTGGAGTGAGGCGGTGCTCATGGGAGTGCTAACAGGTCACAGTGCAAGCAACAGTGCCGGTTGATGGGAGCTGACATCATTCGGTCCAGACTGTGGTGTGGGATGGGGTGGGGTGTCGTGGGGCATCGTGTAACTAACAAGCAGTGTCCCAAAACCACAGGTGTCGTGGTTAGTGGGCAGCAATGCCGTTGATGAGACCAGGGTAGAATAGTGAAGCGAGGCGGTGTGTAGTGCGGTGCCCACAGGTCGCGATGCAAGCAGCGGCTTGATAGCAACAGCGGTCATCGTCAGTGAGTCAAGGTTGCGTTGCGAAGTGCAACGGTGCCCTCTGTGGTGCCTTCAGGACACAGAGTCTGCAGCGGTGATCGTGTTGGCTGCTTTCCCCCTCTGTGGCAACAGAAACCCACAGTTCCAGATGCGGTACCCAGAGGTAAGTGTAGCCTTTGCTCTCCCTGGGGACTTCGTGAACAGGAGCCAAACTCTATTCCAAGCCTTTGGAGATACTCCGCAACAAGTAAAGAAAGTTCAGTCCAGTCCCTTTCACTGCCCAAGGCAGAAGTAGCAACTGCAGGCCATCCCAGCAAAGCAATAACACAGCAAAGGGGCAGTACTCCTCTTGAAAGTTCTTCCAGCTCTTCTTCTAGGCAGGTTCCTTGATCCAAGCAAGTTCCAAAGTTGTGAGTTCTTGGCCCCAATATTTATATTGACTGTGAATAGCCCTGCTGGCGCCGCAATCCTCATTTGTTACCCTTCCTATGTTTTTAAACCGAATGTATATATCTTAAATTGTGCCTTTTTAAATATTGGGTCACTCGGGGGGCTCTCAGCACTTTGACAGTAGTAGCGGGGAATTTGAGGAATTAGTATTGTTACCTGAGGGCATTTTGGAGCATTCATCCTTTGCTGTTTTTACATTTGGAACCGACCCTGGTCCGCCGCGGCTGCTGTGCCGTTTGTGCGGAGGGCGGTTGACACTACTTTCCACTCAAACCCTACTTCCGGCAGGACGCGGTCTAGCCGTCCGCCGGAAGGAAGATATTTAGGCAGGCTTCACCGGACGCGCTGCGGACTGTGAATAGCCCTGCTGGCGCCGCAATCGTCATTTGTTACCCTTCCTATATTCCTATGTTTTTAAACCGAATGTATATATCTTAAATTGTGCCTTTTTAAATATTGTGTCACTCGGGGGGCTCTCAGCACTTTAACAGTAGTAGCGGGGAATTTGAGGAATTAGTATTGTTACCTGAGGGCATTTTGGAGCATTCATCCTTTGCTGTTTTTACATTTGGAACCGACCCTGGTCTGCCGCGGCTGCTGTGCCGTTTGTGCGGGGGGCGGTTGACGCTACTTTCCACTCAAACCCTACTTCCGGCAGGACGCGGTCTAGTCGTCCGCCGGAAGGAAGGTATTTAGCCACCCATGCACCGGACGTGCAGCGGACGCGCCGAAGGCGCGCCTAAAGCATGCCCATCTGTGCCCGTCCGCGCCTGGCCCGCGCCGAGCGCACTGGATGCTGCCAGTTTTCAGAAAAATGGGCTTTTGTACTCTAGGAGCGAACTTCTCGCCTTAAATCACCTAAAGGAGGGATGTGAGGTATGTCCTCTCAATGCCCATGGTAGATGTGGGGGCTGTGGTTTTGCCTTTTCTACCGCTAACACAAGCTATGCAGACAGTCGTCGTTCTGAGTTTATAATGCATGGAGGGCTCGTCAATGTCCGTTCTCTGGGGAAGCATAGGTATGAAATAGCCCAAGTTATCGAAAATATGGGCCTGGACATGCTTTTTATAACAGGAACTTGGGCGGACATGGCTTCTGACCCCGATTTCATTACTGCCTCCCCAGTTGGATATAGCTTTGTTAAGATGGATAGGCCTTTGGGTAGGAGAGGAGGAGGAGTAGCAATTATATTTAAAAACTGTTATACTGTTACGGTCCATCCGGTTCAGCTTTCCGGCTGTGAAGCATTACACTTCACCGCCAAACGTAGTGCCAACTTTTCATTTAAAGGCATTTTGGTGTATCGTCCGCCTGGAGCAAAAGCTGTATTCTTGAACAAACTTGATGAACTTCTCGAATCAGTGTTAGTTAATAAGGAATTCACCATCTTGGGTGATTTCAACTTTTATTTAGAAGATCATGAAAACAAAGATACTGCGGTGCTCTTGGACACTGTGGGTGCCGCGGGGTTGGCCCAATTGATCGGTGTTCCCACCCACGAAGCGGGGCACACGCTGGACGGGATCTTCTCTTCTTGTTCCGGACTTAAAGTTAGTGAAGGGTTTTTACTTCCCCGGTCCGATCATTCACTCATTAGTTTTACCCTTCCCATAAATATTGGTCAACAGGACCATATACCCATGTCTCAAGCAGCCCCTTGTAGAGCCTGTAGTAAAGTGGACAAAACTGCCCTTCGAACCAAACTGGCTTGTTCCGTTCCCTTAAGTTCGGCTAATGTGGACAATGCAGTTAATAACTATAACAACTGGTTATC
This sequence comes from Lissotriton helveticus, assembly GCF_964261635.1. Lineage (NCBI taxonomy): Eukaryota > Metazoa > Chordata > Amphibia > Caudata > Salamandridae > Lissotriton > Lissotriton helveticus. The sequence continues at coordinate 805,122,884 of NC_136071.1, forward strand.
CGACGCCATTAGCATAGCGGTTCCTATTAAGCGTATTTCCGGCAACCGGGCGGCGCCATCTGCTCCCTGGTTCTCGGATCTCCTTCGTAAGGAGAAACAGAATTGCCGCCGTGTGGATTGGCGTTGGCGTCTGAACTATCATGACTCCGATAAACGGAGTTATAAGACTTCACTCAGGTCCTATAAAGCATTAGTAATTGCAGAGAAAAATAAATACTTTAAAGCCCAGATTGACTCAGCTAAATACTCTTCTAAAGAGTTATTTACAGTTATAAATAAATTAACAGTCCCCAAGGCTCTGAATAAACTGGGCAGTCAACAATTTGTGGATGACATGGCGTCCAATTTTAAAACCAAAGTATTGGACATTGTCCGTAATTTTAAAGATGGCTTAAGTGCTCAGCCGGCTTCTAATACGCAGGCGATAGTTGCCGACACAAGCAGATTCCTAGAGTTTTCCCCTGTGTCAATTGACACAGTGAGTCACTACATTCTGGACTCTAAATCGGGCTCTCCTTTGGATCCCTGCTCGTCAGGTTTTTTTATAGAGCTGGCAGACCTGGTGAGTCCTGTGTTGACAGACATCTTTAATAAGATGTTTTCCTCAGGAAGTTTTCCCACTATTTGGAAGGAGACTTCCGTTCTCCCGCTTCTCAAAAAACCCTCCTTAGATGCTCCCATGACTTCAAACTATCGCCCCATTGCACGCCTTCCTCTTCCAGCCAAAATTGTGGACAAGATTATGAACATCCATCTGTCCCAGTTCATTGATGACAACGGGCTCTTGGACCACTCTCAGTTTGGCTTCCGCAAGGAACACAGTACCGAGACAGCTCTCATTAAGGTGACCGAAGAAATTAGAGCAGTCATGGATGGTGGTGGTACAGCGGCATTAATATTACTTGACCTCTCCGCCGCATTTGACACCGTTGATCATACTCTCCTGACTCGCCGACTAAAAACTCTTGGTGTGGATGGCATGGCGCTGGCCTCCTTTTTGCAGGAGAGGAGATCAATGGTGTCACTTGACGGGTTTAATTCGGAACCCTATGTGCTGCCTTGTGGGGTTCCGCAGGGCAGCTCGTTGAGCCCCCTGCTGTTCAATGTCTATGTTACTGAGGTTGCATCTCTTGTCAGGGACTACGGCTTCTCATTAATATCATATGCAGATGACTCGCAGATTGTGGTTGCAGCTCATAAGAAACAGAGCTCCCCTGCAGTGCAGTTTTATAACTGCATGGCCGCCATTAACATCTGGATGAGCAGTCACTGCCTTAAATTACATTCTGAGAAGACGGAAGTGTTGATTTTTGGCAACTTGCAACCTTCCTGGAGTAAGCTCTGGTGGCCTGTGGAAATGGGCCTCCCGCCCTTCCCTACGGCAAAGACAAAACACCTGGGCATTTTGATAGACAATAGGCTCACGTTCATTCCTCAAACAAATGCCATTGTGTCTGCCTCTCACTTCCTGATAAAAAAAATCAGGAAGGTACTTCCCTATATTCCGGAGGAAACCAGGAAAGTGGTCATCACTTCCCTGATACAGTCCAAGTTGGATTACTGCAACGGGCTGTATTTGAATGCCCAAACGCAGTGCCTGAGAAAACTTCAGGTTGTCCAAAACTCGGCGGCTCGTTTACTGCTCAGTCTACCCCGGCACAAATCTATCTCAGAAGAGATTCGGAAGCTTCATTGGCTTCCAGTGATGGAGCGTATCAAATTTAAAGCACTCTGTGTGTGTAATGGTTTTCAGGCTTGTTCCGCAGGAGCGTCAGGAACTTGGAGAGTAGTCCTCAGTCGTCCCCTACGGCCCTCCGACTCTATCAGACTCGTATCGGATGGCACGCCAGGGGAAAACAGGGAAACAAAACAAGGAAAGGTTGGGGAAGAAGATAGCAGATCCTGAATGTGGCACCTCAGCGTGGACTCTGGATGAGGAGACAGGGTTGTAAGGGAAGAATAAGGTTACAACCTATACTCTGCCACAAGCTTGTGTATATCTCCAATACATATGTATCACCTACCACAGTAATAGTCAGAGCTTTGGAATACCAATGATGGGTAATTCTGGTGTTGACTCCCTGTGCAATAAAAAGACAGATTATAACATTCTACCCCAAACTTATGTTAGTATGTATAAGAAAATGTTCTGTAAATCTCACTAAACGGATTTGAGGAATACTTGGCTTGTACCTCACCCTATTCCAGGTTATAATGTGCTTGCACGAGTCTTTCATCTGACGTATGTACAAAGTGTAATCTGCCAAAAGTGTCACAACCTTGTTACATCCATCAATAACCACAAACAAGAATATAAGAGAGGCAGCGCTACGCGCTGTTACTGTGATGCTGGTAGCTGAGAAGCACAACACACCAAACACTGGTCCACGCAAGTGCCCCAAAGGAAGGATTATAGCAAACTGCCAAAGGGAAGGCTGAAGAGGGTGGTTCACCCAACGGGAGACAGCTCCGGCCAGTGAATCTGATGCGAATGTGCAGCAAGCAGCACCCGGCCGGGCGACGGGGTAAGACCCGGCCGCCAGGCGGAGCACCAGGATAGGGGAGTGTGGAGAAAGCATCACCCGGCCGGGCGACGGGGTAAGACCCGGCCGCCAGGCGGAGCACCAGGATAGGGGAAAAAACGGGAAAAAAGAAATGATGCGAACGAACACGAATTACAGCAAACGCGTTCTAAGGAAACCTCAAAGGAATCACAAAGTGCCCCAAACAAAACGCGGTAAATTAGAACCGCCAGAGATAGTACGGGAATCGGTGGAGCAGAACGCCGGCACGAAGGATGGGACACTCAGGGCCGGAAACACCACAAACAAAACCGGAAGTCAGGCAAACGCTACAGGGACGGAAGAAGAGGAAGTGAGCCAAACGCTAGAACGCAAAGCGGCGTTCTGGTGAATCGATGTGCCTTAAATAGAAACCAAGGCCACCAGCGTTTAAAGGAACACCAGGCGCCTCGATTGGGACCTCGGGGCATGACAGTGTGGCTTTTAAAGCCTTGACACAGAAGGGTCCACGGTTCATGAGGGAGCTTTTTGCTTGGTATCAGCCAGGCAGATCTCTCCGTTCCTCAGGGGCAAAATTCCTTGCAGTGCCAAAGATTTGAACTCTGCACTGGGGAGGACGGAGTTTCCAACAAGGCACCTCTAAGTTGTGGAACCTGCTGCCACCAGAAATTAGGAAGGCTAGCTCTCTTATGGGCTTTAGAAAAAATCTGAAAACCTGGTTGTTTCAGTGAGGGGGGCTGGCGGTTCATGGTTCTAGCGCCGAGACACCATTTTTGGTATTCGTGCGCTTTATAAATTTCATTATCATTATCATCATTATCATTATCATTATACTGCATTTCTCTTTGTTCTCTTAGGCAGAGAGTGTCTGTGCTTAGTCCAAACCAGTTTGGTCCTCTCTGGCCCAGCTTCCCAGCAGGAGGTGGAGACAGCATTGTCCAAGGCAGACCAGGCCCATTCAGGTCCAAGGAAATCTCCCACGACTCTAAATGCAGCCCAGGTCTATTCAGCCCAACCCTGACTCAACCAGAAATGGCAGGATACACCTCGACCCCCCCCCAAGTGACTGCCCGAAGAGAGTGCACAGCCCATGTCACTCTAGAGCCAGACAGTCAATCAACAACTCATAAGAGGCACACGGGATGGCTAAGCAAGAAAATACATAGTTTATAAAAGTGGTATTTTCAAAGACAGAATATAAAAATCAACTTTACTGAAAGATGCATTTCTATATTCTAAGTTCAGGCATACTAAACTCAATTTCTCCATCTTGTCCCAATGGTAAGATATACTCGCAAAATGTTAATAAGTATTCCCCATTCCATCCAATGAGACAGACAACCTTTCAACAGTGAAAAATAAATTACACTGTAGTTCACCATCAGGACATGTCACACATACCAGGACATGTCCTACCTTTCACATACACTACACCTGCCCATGGGGGTACCTTGGTCCTACCTTAGGGTTGACTCATGTAAAAAAACGTAAGGTTAAGTCTTCGCAAGTGGGTGCACTTGCCAAGTAGAGAAGGCAGTGGCAGGTCTGAGAACTCTTTGAAATGCTGCTCATGTGGTTGACACAATCAGTGCTGCAAGGCCACTTGAAGCATTTGATTTACAGGCCCTGTCACTCTCAGTGCACTTTACTAGGGACTTTCCAGTAAATCAAATATGCCAATTATGGAAACACCAATCCATAATCCAATTTACAATAGGAGCACTTGCACTTTAACACTGGAGGTCAGAAATCAAATAGACAGGGGAAACATGCCAAATATGCCAGGTCTAATACTAACTATGAGGTTAGACAGTACAAGATTTGTTGCACCTTCTCCTCAAAGACTCTGCGGAATAGAGAAGGGAGGTTACTTCTATTGCTCCAGACTAAACAGCAGAAAACATTGTCGGATAAGGAGAGCAATGGATCTTCTAGACCTCACAAAAGGGGGAGATCCCAAGAGAATACCTCTAAAGAGGGCAGGAAACTTCTCAAGCCCTCCCATGAGACCAAAGTCTCAAAAAAGAAGAAAGCTCTTAAAATCTCCTCAGAGCTTGCATAATCTTTCCCTACCACGCTTTGAAGTAAAGAAAAAGACCATCCTCTAGCCTCTTCCTCAGAACCTGTTAGGCAGTGAACTGACAGAAAAAAATGTTGACAACATCATCGGCGACGATGATGACACCACTTTGTCGACGACTAAGAGTACCACAGTCTCATCCTCAGCTCCGTCGACGGCAGGAATGACAATGATGGTAGCTATCTCTAGTCCCATATAGTCAATGAGAATCTCCCAGTCAACGAGTCCAGTGACAGTGAGCATACCGCTGCTGATGGCGTCGTCGACGATCACAGTGCCAATGACCGCAGTTTTATTTATTTATTTGCAGGTTTGTACCGCGCTGGCTTAACTCCCTGGGGAGTATCTCCGCGCCTTTGGCTTCTACAAAAGAGTTTTGAGAGAAGGAGTCTTTAAAGCTGTTCTAGTCTAGGATTACTGTTCAAACAAAAAGGTCCATCGAGGAAGACCATCGGTGAAGACCCTGTCGACGGTTGATCGGTCGACACTGATGCCGTCGATGCCGGTACCGCCGACAAAGGAATTTCCGGCATTGATGAATACACTGCCGTCGGCTATGGTAAATTTTTACTAAAGTGGTAAATACCTTTCTAAGGCCAGAGGTAACTTCACTTAGGTAAGGTATCACCTTTGCCTCATTCACATTTGTTGAACTTAGAAGACTCTGAGGATGAGGGAATATATGTTGTAGTGCATAGCCCATCTGAGTTACATGTCAAATGTCAGGTGGAAGATGACGATTACAAGTATGGTTTACTTTCCGAGCCTCGTCTTAGAGACGTGTCATACCTGCCACCTTCTCTCATCCAGGACCTTCAAGCGATGCTGGTCGATTACAGACAAAGGTTTCCACCTCAAGGTGACCAACCGGAAATATCATCTCCTTAGTCTACAGACAAAGGTTTCCACCTCAAGGTGACCAACCGGAAATATCATCTCCTTAGTCAGAACCTCCAAGACACTGGCTTTACCACCGCCGGGGACACCTTGGCTCACAACTTGCCTGCTAATAGCGGCACATCCCACAGAAGGTCCTTCTTCCACAGATGAGGATAGAGAAGAAGGGGAGATCCCGGATCTGCTACTACCAACGGATCCTTGGGACAACTATATTATTCTCACTCCCTCTCCTCCTCCCCATCACCCAGCGGTATCGCCTTACAAAAACATTGGAGGGTCTCATAACTTAATGGAGAGAGCAACCACGAGGTTTCATCTGCCAATTACGGTAAAGTATATAGTCTGCTTCCTGTAAGACTTCAAAGAGGAAACGAGAAAATCTGTGCACTCTATTCCCATGATAGGCTACATCTGGCAGGAGGGAGGTAAAATTATGAAAACACCGGCTACTATCTTGCCAGTACTCTCTTAGATTAACAAAAAATACAGATCTCCAGAGGATTCTCCGTTCTACCTCACAGTCATCCAAGATCAGATTCAGTCATTTCATAGGCAGAACAGAGGAGATCTAAGAATCCAGCCACTCCAATTACAACTCCGCCTGATAAGGAGGGATGCAGTTTGGAACTGATGGGAAAACATTTTTACAGCATAGCAGCAGTCACAATTCGTGCAGCCAACGCCCTAGCAATCATTTGCCGGTTTGACCATAAGATGTGGTCAGATATGGCCTCTATGGTAGTCCTCATCCCGGAATATAGAAGGCAAGAAGCCAAAAAGATTATATTGAAAGGAGAGCGAGCAGTATCAGAAACTATTAACTGTGCAATGGACATAGCCAACACAGGTTTTCAACAGCTAGCTGACGCTGACGTTTTGTGTCGCCAAGGATGGTTAAAAGCCAATAGCTTCAGACCTGAGGTCCAAACAAAGATATTGGACATGACTTTCAATGGGGACTCTGTTTGGAAAGCATATTGATGAGGCGCTTTTGACTATAAAAACTGACACAGTAAAAGCTTTAAGGTAGTGCGCACCTTCACTGTGAGCACATCCCTGTATATGGGCACACCATAGGTTCTCAAACAAAGACTCCTTTACGAGTTTGATGTACAATGTTCATTTTATTCATCACGATTAACGTCTTGATTAGATATTTGTATTCATATCCAATTTATCCTTATTTTTCCAAAAAATCGTTTTACTTTTCATCAGAATTCATTATTATTTGCACCCTAGGACTCAAGAGCTCGCCGCGACTGAGTTCCTGTAAGTATCACTACCTACATTACCCTCACGAGATTGATTCACACGAGCCACGTCGGCTTCACTTTTTTTGCGCCCACCTTTTTTACATTGCATGTCGTTTTGTAAAAACCACAATTTGCATGAGGCACAAACATATGTAATCACCTAAACCCATGCATATATATATATACCTGTTTATGAATTCTGAATGTATAAGTTATATGGGATATCTTGTTTATTTTTGTTTGTAGTGCTCCTGGATAAAGGGCTAAGGGGCCCGAAATGCATTGGAGCGTGTTGAAATGAACTTAATAAGTGAATTCTGATGAAAAGTAAAACGATTTTTTAGAAAAATAAGGATAAATTGGATATGAATACAAATATCTAATCAAGACGTTAATCATGATGAATAAAATGAACATTGTACATCAAACTCGTAAAGGAGTCTTTGTTTGAGAACCTATGGTGTGCCCATATACAGGGATGCACTCACAGTGAAGGTGCGCACTACCTCAAAGTTTACTAAGGACGCAGCAGGACGGCTTCGTCACCTGTTGGAGCACCCGACCTACATTTGAACACTTTGAACTCAATAGATAAGATAAATATATATTTTTTGAAATTTTTAGGTTGTGCACCTTACCCACATCAACAGACAGTAAAAGTTTTAGGCATCCTGCAGTACAGGAAGATGCCATTCAGAGGAGCCAGAGGACGCGGCTTCACCGCAAATAGAGGTGGATTTCAGAGGGCCCAACAATACAAGGCCTATCCACCTCAATACAGACGAGGCTAGCAACCTCCTGCATACTGTCAGTCCTCCACAGCTGGTTTCTCTCACCAGTGGGGCCGCAAGAGAACACCTACCCATGGAAAAGCCGCTGGCAGGAAACAAGGAACCAGATCGAGTACCAGCTTCCCATCATCCTCATCCCGTGGGCACAAAAATTTCCAATTTCTTGCAACAGTGGAAGGAGATAACCACGGACCAATGGGTATTGGCTATAGTTGCGTTTGGTCATACCCCGGAGTTTTCAAAGAGATCATCCGCTACTCCACTCCAAGGAGCCCTGCCCGCTCATCTTCACTTATTGAACAAAGATGCCAATGTCAGGCTGTCTATAGGAGTAATCAAAGAGGTCCCAGTACTACAACGGGGACAAGGTTTCTAATTTTCTTGCTAAAAAATAAATCAGGGCCGTGGAGACCAATAGTGGATCTCAGGGAACTCAATAAGTTCCTATGGAAACAAACATTCAGGGTGGTAACACTGGCTGATATCCTGCGTCACTTCAACAGAGGAGACTTCATGACTTCATTTGATTTGGAAGACACATATTTCCACATCCCCATACATCGAAAACATCAAACATTTCTCAGATTCATGGTAGCTGGTACCCACTACCAATTGAACGCTTCAGCCTCTATTCTGTATTAAGGATATTTACCAAGTGCCTCACTACAGTAGCTGCAGCTATGCGCTCACAAGGTCACCAAGTATTCTCTTACTTGTTCGACTGGCTACTGAAAGCACCAATGGTACAACAAGTTACCAGGGCTACAGAAACTTGTCTTCTGCTGTTCCACAATCTAGGACTGACCATGAACCTAGACAAATCATCATTTTTTCCCAGCCAGGTCATATCGTTTCTGAGCTCCAAACTATACACAATACAATGCAAAGCCTTTCTCTAAGATGAACGTAAAATCCGTCTACAGCAGTTGGCTCTAGCCATCTCAGGAAAATGGTCCATTTCTGTAAGGAAGTACAAATCACTCCTAGGCATGTGCTTGTCTGCAATGGACCTTGTGCCTTTGGCCAGGTTTAAAACAAGACCTCTTCAGGAGTAGCTTCAATATCAGTGGCTGCAGAAATCAAGATCCTTCGATGACATGCTCCAGGTCTCTCCGGTCATGAAAGCAGCAATGGAATGTTGGTTTCACAGGCCAAATCTCCCGAAAGGCCTTACCTTTCTGCTAGTGATCCCTGATTTTATTCTAACAATGGATAACTCTATGGAAGTCTGGGGAGGCCACCTACAACACCTCCAAATTGAGGGTTAATGGTCCAGTATTCAGAAACTGAAACACATCAGTAGTCTAGAGTTCAAAGTCATATTACTCTCCCTACATGCTTTTAGAATTACGATAACCGGTGCCTCCATGTTGGTTCGTAAGGTCAATTTGACCAGTTTGTAGTACATAAACAACAAGGGGAACCAGGTCTCTCATGCGATCACAAGAAGTGCACTGTGGAACTGGACAACGGAACATGGCATATCTCTCAGGGCTGAACACGTCCCAGGACTGCAGACAGACAGTTGCCATGAATGGAAGCTGAGTCAAGAGCAACTGGACATAGTATTTGCGCTTTGGGGAAAACCAGCACTAGACCTATTTGCCACAAAGGACAACCCCAAATGCCAGTCCTATGCCAGCAGGTTTCTTCTCTCAGGTTCACGGGGGCAAATCCCTTTCAATGCAATGGTCAGGAATATATGCCTTTCCTCCCATCCCATTGATTACAAGGGTACTTACCAAAATGAAGGTGGAACGTTGCCGCCTGATACTGATAGCTCCAAGTGGCCCAGGCAGCATTGGTTCCCGGCACTTCTTCATCTCTAAGAGTCCAGACCCAGGCCCCTGCAGCCATCTCCGCCTCTCCTAACCAGGAACAGGAGTCCGGTAGTCCATCCGCAACTGGCGTCACTTCAATTGCATGCTTGGCTCTTGAGTTCTTTGACATCTCTCAGGAATGCAGGAACATCCTCCAGATCTAGTGCTGAAAGTACTAACAAAATGTTCAGACTGAAATTGAAACAGTTCTGCTTCTGGTGCCAGTGAAATAACACATATCCGTTTCAAGCATCCCCAGACCAGATTTTGCCATACCTGCTCTCCTTGGTAAAATCAGGCCTTGCATTTGCCTCAGTCAAAGTACACCTTGCCTCAATCTCTCAGTATAGAAGAGCCTGTCAGGCTCCTTCCCTCTATGCCTCTAGCTCAGTGAAACAATTTATGATGGGTCGTTTCTGCACTTTCCCTCCAGTGCAAATACCTCCTCCGGAATGGAAACTTAACGTGGTTCTCACACTAGTGATAAAACAGCCATTTGAAGCGATTCAGAGCTTAATTGAAATTATTGACATAGAAGGTTGCTCGCCTCCTGGCTCTCACTTCAGCAAGGAGGGTGAGGGAAATACAGTCATTCCCTTTAAACACAAATAAGGGTAATATTAGGGAAATATTTATTGACCTGGCATTGCTGTGATCCCTAAATGTAATACAAAAACTATACACAGACAATGGGTCAAAGTTAATAGAAGCTAACTAAGAAACTGTACATTAATCGGGATACAATCTCAGAATCCATGGTATTCGTGGTGAAAAAAGTGTATTCCCATCAGATACCCATCCTGTGGTATATAAATAAATAATACCCTATTTTTGACTAGACATATATCATAACAGATAGCTCAATAAATAAGAGTCAAGATTCGAGGTAGTAGGAGTTTTGCAGGTTTAATACAGCATAAGGACAGGAACAGGACAACCTGCATAGGAATAGGATGACAGGGCCCCGCAGCTGCTGGGGCTGGGTCTGGGATGAGCGCGCTAACTTTTAATAACAATACATGAGCATATATACATAACACAAACACATAGCATTACATTGCAGTAGGCGTAGCAGTGGGTGTGACGCGTAGCAGTCGCGAAAGATAAGAGTAAAAAGAGGTGTAACTGGGCGTATACATAGACATGTGGTGCAGACGTAACAGGATATGTCATGAATGGGGCGGAAACCATGGAGGGGGCTACCTAAGGAGCCGGGACCTCTAACCTAATGGTGCGCGCAAACTGGCAATGACGTATTACTAGGAGAAGCTGGGGGCTATGAACTCTGTGCTAGGAGCAGAGACTGAAGTCTGGAGGGTCGGAGCGACATGTACCTAAACCCTATCTAGTATCTGATGTTTAGGGAACATGTTGATATAAACTAGAAGTCATGAGGGGAAAAGCTAACTGACTCTAAGACTGGAGCATGCATTTATTCTACATATAGTGCGTGATGAAGAATATTAAATGACCATTAAATACAGTATTTCTCTTAACATGGAGCCGCATAGGCTAGACAATGACGGAAACTATTGATGCAGTTCAGTAGCTTAGGAATGCAGAGAAGGAAGACTAAACTGATAGCTGGAATCATAACATATTCTTGGCAGACTCAGAGGCAGAGCTGCACCGGGGACTGCGAGGCAGGAAGTAAGTGAAAGGTCGAGGATACAGGTGGGGGCTGGATCACTCCTCAGCGAGGCTTCAGGAGACAGGAGCTGAATCTGATGTCCGGGCCCTGTTGAGGCCTGGAAACGGGGACTTTATAATGAAATAACGTGCACACTGAGAAACGTGGCAACGTAGCTTTACATAGGCCTGGTATTCGTAGTATTCACGAGGACTGGAAATTGGCATACTAGAGGAGGACACAACTATAATTGCGTCATTAATCGGACATGGGGAATAACATATGCATATTGGTCATGCACACATAACATATGATGGATGACACGTAGGGACACAGAACATGACAAAATTTACTTTTCCACATTCCCTCCTTGTCACTACGTTTCCATCAGGAAACATCAATACTCATGATACCATCTATCATTTCATACAGTACCATTTGTTCATCTCGAATTGTCTTGGAACGGGATTTAGAACGGGGCTTGGGACTAGGAATACAAGAGGTAGCACACATGCCGCAAATCGCAGGGCCACATTGTATACAGAGGCAGCAGCTGAATATGATCGCTACTGCGATACCTAGAAAGGACAGGACTTTCCATCCCCAGGCGGAAATTATATTCCAGAACCAACCGGACCATGTCCAGGTGCCTGGATCTTGGTGTAACAGATGGGCAATTTTATGAAGTCTGGTTATAGCTGAATAAACAGACGGCGCGTTATTTGGAATGAAAATGCAGCAACTGGATCCGAGGACTCTACAGGCCCCGCCCCTATCGGCCAGTATGACGTCAAGGACGAGACGATTCTGGAGCACAACAATTCTCATAAAGGATTGCTCTTCGGTTAAGTTACCTAGAGCGGAGGCAGTCTCCTCTACTACTGCTTCAAGGGTTCTTGTTAACCTACGGATTAGCTTACTATTTACAACTGTACCTAAATAAGGGAACACACCTTTATCAATATCAATGAATTGCTCTGCAGCAGTTTCAGTATAATCGACAATCGGGAGGTTTCTCTTGTGTCTAGTATGTACTAGGAAGGAATTCCTATGGTAGTCAGGTGCGGCTAGGAAAACAGGTGGCAGTAGGAAGGCAATGTAACAGGTTCCCTCCCAATCGAGGGGCAGACGAACATATGCAGTATGACCACAAACGAAATAAGAATGACGTGAAGCTTTAAAAATAGATTTCCCACTGTCACTATACTGGATAATAGTAGTACAATCACTATGTCCTACGTGTACAGAACCATAATTACGGACACATAATTCGCCTTTGACTGGTAGTACTGAAATAGCAGGTGAGTCTGGAGTAGTATCAGACTGAACATTCAGGACCATGAAATTCGAAGAATAGTTACCTAAATTATACACTTCATTTTCTAGATCTAAACCTGTTCTGTGGGGGAGACCTTGCTTGTCTGGGAAACATGTACTGTTAAGAAAAGACATGTCTGTTGAGGATGACGTTAACGTGGACCATGCTCCACATGAACCATTATGTGAAAAAGGATAAGGAAAGAGTGGCAGAACTCCCTTTGACGTCTGGAAAGGGGGGAGTCGACCACACACCCAACAATTAGTGGCATTGCTGGTCTGGTGTGAATAATGTAACATGCGGATAAATGTATTGTTACGCATAGCGAGGCGGTAGGACAGTTCATGAGGGGGCAGATCACTAAACGTGTGCTCTGCTGTAACATTAGAAGGCTTATTTACATGAGGAACTGGAAAACACAGGAAAAATGCGTAACTAGTGCAGGAAATCATTATGCTGAGAAATAATATGAAACTTAGAAAAACGATACATCGGTTTGAGTTTTGACTAACTCTCTCACTATGGGGGTCTATTTTATACATGTCAGAAACAGTCTAACCGTTTCACCTAGGGGAGGACTTAGACAATCAAACTGACTGACTTATTTTACTAGACCGGAGTTTTTGTTTATACTCCTGCTGCGGAGTTTTCTCTACCAAGGGAGGGGTTGTAGCAATGTCTTTTGCGGGACAGTCCTTAGGAACAATGTTTTGACAAGTCTTGATATCCTGGGAAATGTTCTTAGAGACCGGTTTTAATCCGTAGAATTTCTTGACGTGCGAAAGGTGCACCCAGCCGCGGCGTCCTTCCAATTTCACAGCTGTACGGGTGGTGAGGAGGACCTGACGGGGCTCCTTCCAACGTGGCTCCAGCGGACTTGATCTGTCAAAGTTCCGGACGAGCACCATCGAACCTGGAACGATCTCATGCGGTGCCACCTCGGTATTGTCTGGAAATGCGGCGGCAACCTGTGAACGACATGAGTTGAGGGCAGACATCAAGGAAGCTAGGTAATCTGTCAGCATATTACATGAAACATCAGTAATACTTCGGGGTCTAGGAGTACCCCACATGTTAGGGGGGCGGCCGAAAACGACCTCATACGGGGACAGACCTGATCTGGAATGTGCGACCATGCGCATATAAAACAAAGCAACTGGCAGAGCTACTAGCCAGTCCACACCCTTATCTTTACATATTTTGGCAATTCGAATTTTCAGAGTCTGATTATGTCTCTCGACTAGACCGGCTGCTTCAGGATGGCGTACACAATGAAACTTCCACTGGTACCCCAACAACAGGGAAACGTGCTTCATCAGTTCAGATGAGATTGGCTGACCGTTATCAGAATATACGACTCTAGGGAGTCCATATCGAGGGAAGAATTCACGAACCAACTGTTTGGCAGTGGTCGCGGCTGTGTAATCTGGGACTGGATATGCTTCTGTCCATCTGGACAAAGCGCATACAACTACAAGAACATACTTGAAACCTCGACATCGCTCCATCTGAATATAATCCATCTGGAGGACTTCAAAAGGGTGGTCAGGAGGCTGGAAACCACCTTGTTCCACCGGGACACTTTTACCTGGATTAAACTGACAACATATCATACAGGTACGGACTTTCTGCTTGGCTGCAGCTCGTAAATGCTTGTTGAACCAAATGTTCTGGATACTGTCTAACATTGCTTTTTCTCCTAAATGTGCTGGACTATGTGCGGTATTAATGATGACTTGAACCATAGAGTCGGGGAGAAACCATGCGGTCCTACCCTTTGTTAACCATCCCTGATCTGTCTGGACCCCTCCTTGTTCAGACCATTTCTTGATTTCATCGGGAGTAGCATGTAACTGGATATCTATGACATCTTGAGTAGGGTCCTTAACTGTCATACATGTAGTCAGATCTGGAGTGTGTGTCATGTTAACTGGACTGTCTAGAGTCTGTGCTGTAAGCTTGGCTGTGCGATCTGCTAGATCATTACCTTGGGAAATAATGTCATTGACTTTCGTACGTGCTTTGCATTTCATGATAGCGATAGATGTCGGTAAATGTATTGCATCTAACAGAGCTTGGATAAGGATACCATGCTGAATCTTGGTTCCATGAGAAGTCATGAAACCTCTCTCCTGCCAGAGCACTCCAAAGTCGTGTACAACTCCAAATGCGTAACGTGAATCTGTGTAAACATTAACTTTCAGGTTCTTGGCGTGTATACAGGCTTGTGTCAGAGCAACTAGCTCTGCTGCTTGAGCGGACAGGGTATCAATACGGTGTGTTTCAATAACTTCGGTATCAGTAGTCACTGCATACGCGGCGACTAGTTCTCCTGTACTAGTTCTCATACATGAACCATCCACATAAAGTGTCAGGTCAGGGTCTGGTAACGGAATATCTGTCAGATCTTGTCTTGGCTTTGTCGTAATGTTAACTACTTCCACGCAATCATGTGTGGCTGGATTTGAATTAACTGATGGTAACAGTGTAGCAGGATTCAGGATGTTGCAGCGTCTAATTTCTATGTGTGGCTGAAACAGTGTCAATTCATAACCTGTTAAACGTGCAATTGTCAAGTGCTGTGTTTGTGTTCGGTTTAAAAGAACTTCCACGGAGTGTGGGACTTGTACTGTCAAGGAGTGTCCTAAAACTATGGAATCACTTTGTCTGATAGCTAGGGCTGCGGCTGCAACTGACTTGAGGCACGCAGGCAGAGCCTGGGCTACAGGATCTAGTGTGCTCGAAAAATAAGCACAGGGCTTGTATTGTCCTGCTTGATCTTGTGTGAGAACAGATAATGCTGTACCTTCGCGTTCAGTGACGAAAAGTGTAAAAGGCTTACTGTAGTTCGGTGTAGCTAGAACTGGAGCTTGACATAAAGCTTTCTTTAACTCGTTGAAACTAAGTGTATGTTCAGATGTCCAAGGGAGGACAGTCATTGCGGCTGCCTCCTGTGTCGTTAACTGTATCAGTGGCTTGGCTAGAAATGCATACTGTGGAATCCATTGTCTACAATAAGAAGTGAGGCCAATAAAAGCACGCACCTCCTTCTGGGTTCTGGGCTGAGGAAGACTCGCTATCAACTGGATACGGTCTGGTGTCAACTGCCTACCCCTCTTGGACAGTAAGTGTCCTAAGTAGACCACTTGCTGGACACAGAATTGAAGCTTCGAAGGGGACACCTTGTGCCCCATCTCGGCTAGGAAATACAGAACCGTCAGTGACGCTCGCTCGCAGTCACGTTCAGAACGGGCTGTGATCAGTAGGTCATCGACATACTGGAGCAGGGCAGTGTCAGTTGGCATGTGAATGTTGTCTAGTTGTCTCTTGAGTGCTTGACTGTAAATACTAGGACTTTCTGTGAAACCTTGAGGAGCGCGTGTGAACATATAGCTCCTTCCATTTAAACAGAAACCGAAAAGAAACTGGCTGTCTGGATGGATGGGAACACTAAAAAATGCATTCTTAAGGTCGATTACTGTAAAGAACGTGGCTTCGGAATCAATGGCTGTCAATAGGGAAGAGATGTCTGGGACAACTGGGTACTGAGGAATAATACATTTGTTAAGTTCTCGTAAATCAATCACTAATCGATATACTGGGGGTGCATTTGGATCAGTACGTTTCATGACTGGAATGATCGGAGAGTTACATACGTTGGAGTCAGTTTCTACAACCACTCCTTGAGCAATAAGCTCGTCAATAATTTTGGATAAGGCTGCTACAGCCTCGGGTGGCAATCTGTACTGTCTGATTCGTGGTAACACTACACCTGGTTTCAGGGTCACACGATGGGGTGTGATTTGCATGTAACCTACATCAGTTGGACCTTGCGCCCATAAATGCTGCGGAACTTTAGACAGTCTGGAATCAAAATCTCGTAATACATAGTGACCCTTGAAGTCACGTAGGAACAGACGTATTCCCTCTGGGGAACAACATATAACTGCACCTAACTCTTTCAGTGTTTTAATGCCTAATAGATTTTCTGGACATGACTTAGTAAGTAACAGATCAGTAGTGCGGGACAATGGACCTACTTCTAGAGTAACTGGCTTTGAGATCTCATTTACGATAGGTTTTCCTGAAAATCCAAGGGAAACATTTCTTGAGCCTGAGAGCGGAGCCCCTGGAACTTCGGCATGACTAATTGTGGTCCTACTTGCCCCTGTATCAATCAAAAACTTTCTGTCTTTCCCTAATACTTGACTGTGAACATAGGGACCTTCTTGATCTACAGGTATCTCGATGAGAGGCAAGCCTACCTCCCTCTCTAGGCTGTTTCATGAATATGGCTGGTACTCTGGATACTCAGACTGTGCATACTGGTACATCTGCGATGTAACATGCTGTGTTGCAGCAATAGGCTGCGGTGCTGTAACTGTCTGTTGTGCATTCTGTGGCTGAGGAATCTGTGAAACTTGTTCCTGTCTAGGCGGACGTGGTCTTTCTTTAGTCTTACCAGTAGCTATGTTATGTTTCAGAACTGCACACTCATTTATGAAATGACCTGGTTGTTTACAATAATTGCAGTTCCCTTTAACGGGTGCTGCAGGATGACTGGCTTGATTCGGACCCCTCTTCTGACTGTCTTGAGGAACAGATTGTGCAACTAGCACTTTCATTTTCGTGTCTTTCATACGTTTTCTCTCGTGTTCTTGCTCTTCCCTGATTCTATTCTGGTGGTACTGGAGCATCTGGAGCATCTGGGACGGAGTATTTGCTTGCCAGGTGCTTTCGACTTTCAAAACTCGGTTTTTAACTTGTGGGCTTGAATTCTCGACTAATTTAGTAACGAAAAGGTGAGGGTATGACTCACTACTTGTCTTGAGGCCACTGTTGATACTAAAGCACTTTTCAAACCTAGAATAAAAATCACTAATATCTTCATCTTGTTTCTGTTTACAGGCTGAGATTGCATCCCAGTCTTCTTTTCTCGTTGTTAATAATCTGGGTAAAACTTGAATTAATAATTCTGGTAATTCTTTACATTTCTCTCCAAGACCAGTACCTGGTACACGTATCTTATCTTCAGCTTCTAGGACTGCCCAATCGATCTTTTTCTCTCCCACCTCCCATTCTTTTTCCTTTAGCTTTTCATACACCCCTGCGGGTAGCAGAACCTTTAACATTTTAATGATATCTGGGTAAGTGTATTCTCCCATACGGAGCATGTCTTTTAATTCTCTATGGAACCCTGCTGGATCTTTATCATGACAGGGAATTAATTTCTTCATTTCGAGGAGTTCCATCTTTGTGATCGGAGTGTATACAAACACTCGCTGCATTTCGCCACCCGCTCCTCTGACTGGGTGGACTTCTCGTAACGGATTCTGTCTGTCTATGTAGAATGATTTACTTTCTGGGGGTGAGACATGAACAAAATGCGGGTTCAAGAATGTTCTATATTTGTGGCGCTGTTCTAGAATGACACTAATTAAATCGGTACCTAGACCTCTCCATTTGTACTGGAGTAACTCGTTCAAGATATCATGTAACGGGCCTGGATCAGAATGTTGACCCTCATACAGAGTAATGAGGTGCTGAATCATATACATACCCACCAGTCGCTACTCGGCTGGGGGCAATTTCAGAAACATTTGTGCCACTATTTCGTCTGGAAAAGTGGTAGAATCAGTAATCCATCGGACTGCTGATCGGACTAGTTCCTGTTCATGCATAGTACTTAACTCACTGTAACCGATTCGTGATTTCAGAATGTGATCGGTAGCTTGAAATACTTGTTCTAGGGAACCTTGTTCTGGTGCTGAATGATGGAAAGTTGACTTGTGTTCTAGGCGTAAATGGCGATCTGGAAATCTAGATTTTCCTACATACGCTATTCTGGCAGTATTCTCATCGTCTTCCTCTTCAGGATCAGAGGTACTTTCTTTCTCGCTTACTTGTGCTGCTTTACGCTGTTCGTGTATCTTTATTATCTCTCTACGGATTTTCTTGTACATACTTTCCATGGCACCAATGGTATTGTGCCTACCTTCGGCTATATTATCACTCCACTTTGTTAGAGTTTTCATTTCTTCCGGGTCTTTAGACGGGTAATCCTGTTCTCTTATTAGACAGTTAATTAAGAACTTTAATATCATGCGCTGAATCTCGGCTTTCCTTTGAGACATGGCATCACTAATACTTTGTGGGTCATCCCCTGTACGGATGAAACGATATATCCTGTCTAGATCTTCTTTCATATTCGGCAAGGTGACTAGATACTCGGTCACTCTCCTTACGCGTACGGAATATAAAACCATATTAAACTCGCCTGGAACTGGGTCATAGACACATTTGCCAAGGGTTTGCCTGATTTCTGCAACA
The DNA here is from genome assembly GCF_964261635.1 of Lissotriton helveticus. Lineage (NCBI taxonomy): Eukaryota > Metazoa > Chordata > Amphibia > Caudata > Salamandridae > Lissotriton > Lissotriton helveticus. Next base: position 805,141,528 of record NC_136071.1, read on the forward strand.
GACTTATTACTCTTGGGAGTACGCTGTGATGCTTGAGCATGTAATTCGAGTGCTGATAAACGCTTGTATGGCGGCGGGGTTTGAGGAAGACCTCCTCCTGCGGCCCCTAAACTAGAATCATCAACTGATGCTTTCCGTCCTGGCAGGGTCGGTAATTGTAACGTGGGCTGGACTTGTATGGCGGGCTGACCCGGGGGGGCTGTTAAGGGCACCCCGGTGTCTGGAGGAGCAGGAATTACCTGATTTACAGGGACTGGCGGAGCGCGAACAGGATTTGCATATTCGGGGACTGTGTCGTCCAGATAGGATGAAATAAAAATATCAGCTGCGGTCGGTTTGTGACGTAGCTTGGTCGGAACTAATGGTGGCGGGAAATTACTGGATGCCTCCGGGGTCGCTTTTGGCAAGCCCTCAGCAAGAAGAGGATACATACCCTTGATGAGGGCATTCCTCTGTCTGTCTAATTGCTCAGTTCTAACTCGTTCACCTATCTCGATTAATTCTCTTTCTTGGGCTCGTTCTTGGGATTCTCTACTTAGTTCTGACTTTCTGATTTCTTTTTCGGTTCTTTTATGAGCTTCTTTGCGCCATAGCTCGATGGCGTCTTTCTGTGATTGTCTGGCTTTCTTTTTCCATAATGCCTCTTCTACTCGCATGATGCATTCGGCATCCCATGTACCCGATACGGGCCATCTATACTTTTCTTCTAACTGTTTGGTATACTCTACCCATAAATCTAGATATAATATGGCGCTTATGCCATGCTTCTGATACATAAAGTGACCTGGACTGTCCCTGGGCGGGACGGGAACTGCTGCTTCCAGCAGACCCTTTCTAGTCTTTAACTGACGTAACTTGGAAAATATAGGCATGACTGAACTGTAATCTAGACACAATACAATACACAATAAACACGATACTTATTTCCCATTCATACCACGACATTAGAATACATGAAAAACATTTAAAATAACAGTTCGGACAGAATACTACCTGGAAATACTTGAAATTTCTCGAGAACAGAACTGACTAGAACAGAAACTAGATGCACTGCTGAAACAGCACGAAACTTACCGGTCTCTTTAAAGAGACACGTCAGGACCCGCATCCACCGAAGTGGACACTTCGTTTGTGGGACTGTGTACCACCAACCCACAGACCAGAGTCAATTAAATTGACCCTGTCTAGATACCACCCCAGTTACGGTACTCACCGGGCAGCAAGAACGGAAGGCCTCGGACTGGACTGGACTGCTACGACGATGAACTTCGGACTTCGGACTTCAGTTACGGGTGGACCTCCGGATACCTCGGACCTTGGACTCTTGGCTTGGGCTCTGGTCGGGACTCGCCGCGTTCCTCCACCGTCTCGTCTGGATGCTGGACCGCCTCCTCCGTCTCCTCCGTGGGCCTGAGGGATACTTGAGCAGAAATATCTGCCACTGCGCAGAAGAGTTCCGTCACGACTGCAGAGGGTCAGGGGGTCGGCGTGGCTTCACCGACGCGTGGGGAAAGGGCAAGTCCCTGTTCGGGCGCCATTATGTGGTATATAAATAAATAATACCCTATTTTTGACTAGACATATATCATAACAGATAGCTCAATAAATAAGAGTCAAGATTCGAGGTAGTAGGAGTTTTGCAGGTTTAATACAGCATAAGGACAGGAACAGGACAACCTGCATAGGAATAGGATGACAGGGCCCCGCAGCTGCTGGGGCTGGGTCTGGGATGAGCGCGCTAACTTTTAATAACAATACATGAGCATATATACATAACACAAACACATAGCATTACATTGCAGTAGGCGTAGCAGTGGGTGTGACGCGTAGCAGTCGCGAAAGATAAGAGTAAAAAGAGGTGTAACTGGGCGTATACATAGACATGTGGTGCAGACGTAACAGGATATGTCATGAATGGGGCGGAAACCATGGAGGGGGCTACCTAAGGAGCCGGGACCTCTAACCTAATGGTGCGCGCAAACTGGCAATGACGTATTACTAGGAGAAGCTGGGGGCTATGAACTCTGTGCTAGGAGCAGAGACTGAAGTCTGGAGGGTCGGAGCGACATGTACCTAAACCCTATCTAGTATCTGATGTTTAGGGAACATGTTGATATAAACTAGAAGTCATGAGGGGAAAAGCTAACTGACTCTAAGACTGGAGCATGCATTTATTCTACATATAGTGCGTGATGAAGAATATTAAATGACCATTAAATACAGTATTTCTCTTAACATGGAGCCGCATAGGCTAGACAATGACGGAAACTATTGATGCAGTTCAGTAGCTTAGGAATGCAGAGAAGGAAGACTAAACTGATAGCTGGAATCATAACATATTCTTGGCAGACTCAGAGGCAGAGCTGCACCGGGGACTGCGAGGCAGGAAGTAAGTGAAAGGTCGAGGATACAGGTGGGGGCTGGATCACTCCTCAGCGAGGCTTCAGGAGACAGGAGCTGAATCTGATGTCCGGGCCCTGTTGAGGCCTGGAAACGGGGACTTTATAATGAAATAACGTGCACACTGAGAAACGTGGCAACGTAGCTTTACATAGGCCTGGTATTCGTAGTATTCACGAGGACTGGAAACTGGCATACTAGAGGAGGACACAACTATAATTGCGTCATTAATCGGACATGGGGAATAACATATGCATATTGGTCATGCACACATAACATATGATGGATGACACGTAGGGACACAGAACATGACAAAATTTACTTTTCCACAACATCATTTGGGATCCTTCACCCGAAGGAAGTGGAAACATGTCCACTGTGGATTAGGTAGATTGTAGCCTAATCTTCTTTGAGGATACTGAAGTATGATGGAGGGAAAATGGTATCGGGGGTAAGTGACTAGCAGTGCAAAGAAAAAATCAAAATATGTGTCGAGTTCAGAGGAACTATGTGGATGTTTTAATATTGGGTTGTAGGAGTGGAACAAGACTTTTAATGGGATCCTACCCACACCCAAAGGATAAAAACACTGCAAAGTAGTAAAACAAATGACTACTTAGATGTTACGAGGTCGACATGTTTCTGCAGTGTGATAGGGTCATGTGATCCCTGTCTGCTTCTTCAGGACCTTTTTAATAAACGCTACTGCTGGTGTGCTAAACAAAAATAATTTTTAAATAAAAATTCATATCACCCACTGTTTGGGGAATGAACTCTCCACCTCACCCGGCTACAGCTCAGGTATTAATGGAGCACCGCTCTGTCCGTCGGTACTCCTGACATCCGTCTAGGCTGTCAAGTTCTTTGCACTGCTAGTCACTTACCCCCTGATACCACCTGATTTCCTCTGTTGTTTTATGAGATACTTACTTCCCACTTGTGCTTTAAAAATCTGAGGGAAACTGCCTTTGTTGGGAGTGTTCTAGATCTTGCTGATTGGCTGTATTTAGCATTTGATCCTTTTTTAAAAAGGACATATATAGGATATCAAAGGCATGGCATAGGGCCATTATAGCCTTTGGTATTTGTTAACTTCTGCTTGATTATATTATCTTGGGACTCCCAGCTCAATGGCAGGGACTGTTGAAAGCATGTGAATATATGAGAGATACAAATACTGGATAACCGTAGTTGCAGGTAAGTAACGTATTTTCTTTCATGTCGCTTGGCCAAGGGAATCTCTTAGTTGCATCTGTTTTGAGTTATTACTGCTACAATTACAAGTGCGAGGTTTGAAACTAACACATGAATAAATAGTTAAACCTACAGCCCTCATTAGGGGCGCACCCTTAATCCCAGTGGGACCAGGTAACAAGAGTTCTCTCGAAGGGGATTTCCATGTATAGTCATAAGCACTGAATAGTCCCGCCCACAGTGCTTAATTTGTGTCGGTGCTTAGCACCTGCACTTAATTATCAGGGCCGGGTCTACACACATCTGCTGCACGTCACATATTGCCTTGATGATATTGGTATATTTACCTCACTACTGGACTCAGAGTCAGTGCTGAGTATTCTTCTCATCTCCCGAGTGAGTCCCATTGAGGAGTGTTGTGGCTGTGAACCAAAAGGACATTCATATGCTGTACTGTTCATATGCTATGTTGATGGCGGCCCTTCGTTCAATGTTGCCGGTGGGCAGAACACTGATTGGGCTGGATTTTGGTTCTGCAACAGCCGCGGCCCGTGGAGGGAGTTGCGGTGGGGCAGGCAGGCGAGGCGGGGGAGGGGCAGGGTGGGGGCGAGTCCAAGTATCCGGTAACCGCTACACACCACGACCGAGCTTTGGCACACAGCCATAGCTGTTTCTACAGACGGCATTACTCGCCCGTCTCCATTTTGTACTTGGACTCCGAAGAATATCCTCCCATAAACCGGCCAGCATTGGTCTAATTTTATCACTTAAACCCGATTTGGACCTGGTTGGAATTATCACCGGTCCCCCGATATCATTTTTTCTCACAAGAGATCAGCCCTGAAGAGTCACGGTTAAATATCCGTTGACGAAACACGTGTCGGTTGGCCATTTTCCCTGGTGGATCTCCTTCTGATGGGAGCACCAGCAGTGAATAGAAATAAAAAACTTTGAGAAAAACTTCTGGTGACGATCTTATCCCTTTTGTTTGTACACATGTGATAACTTTCACAATATCTTACCCGTATTTGTGTGCTCTGGACCTGGCTTAAAATAATGGGTCCCCTGCTGTATTTCTTTGTTTTTGCAGTTTTATGTAGTGCAAAGTCGACCCGAAGGTATATCGGAGCGCTTTACATGAGCACAGGTTGTATTTCAGACTGACACATTTAATATATTAGGCACAGGAAAACTAAGCCTTGTTGTCAGTGACTGGGGCAGCTTGATACGCCGTAATCCATCTAATTCTCTTTTTATTTGCCCTTCTTAAATGCAATGAATCTGGAAAAAATGCGCAATAGTAACAGCTGCTTCTACAATTAATAGGGTTGGTACTCATTATATTGTTCCAGTAAGGCTGGATATCTGAGTACGGAATAGAACATGCGCCATGAACATTGCATGCAGATTTCTGCTGCAGGCGCATTAACCCATCATTCTGTTTGGCACACAGCCATCATGTCTCCTAGATATTTTATGGACCGTTCATTGCTTAGTGACGATACCGCATGGCAACGCACTCGTCTAGTAAAGCACAGTGCGCACCCTGCTAAAAAAGACAAATTTCGGTTTTGTAGGCAGTTTGAAGCAATGCATTTGTGTCCACTTAAATCGTATTTATTTCTACTATATGAATCCTTGGTGTTATATTCTCTGAGACCTCGCAATCCCTCTATTTAGTTCCTTCATTTCAAAGAAGTAGTTGTGCATGCTTTGAGTAGGTATTAGTATTTGAGGCAAAGTGAATGAAAACTGTCAGTCAAAATATCTTATTGTGTTTTGTTAATCCTTTAAAGGATGTACCCATCAACGTCCATATTACGTCGCTAATCATCGTGAACGGTGGGGTTTGTTTATAAAGCGGGTGGTGCGTTTTGGGTTCATTTATGTTTTTGAACAGCACATACATTATTAAAGTTGTGACTTCGAGTTGGTTGGAGGATTAGGTACTATATAGCCCTCTCCATAAAATCCCACACTGTAGGGTTAGAATTCACCCCTGCAAAAAATAATACCCATTCTGAGTTTGGGGGAAAATCATGCGCGTTTTGATTCCTGCACCAAAATCCACGTTAGGGAAAAAAGCACCTCGTTTCCAATTTGCATATGGTACCCAGTAATTACCAGTTTCGGAAATACCAATCGTCTCGGATTGTGACCCCTTGTAAACGAGTTTGTGCAAGGGTCGGGAAACACCAGCCAACTCGTAATCAGAGCTAAAATGGGGCCCAAGGCCAGGGAAGCTAAGGTGATTTGCGCAGGATCACTCATACCTTTTCGTCAGATTGGGTATTACATCTGACTTTTAGCAGTGCCAGTTGAGGATGTGGGTGAGGCTAATAGAGTAGGTGGATGGAGCAGTGGAGGAAATGGGTGGAGCGAGAGGAAAGTAGGTGTGGCCTCCAACAAACAGTTGAACACCTGCACTTCATATTTTACAAATTAAGCACTGCCCGCCCATGTGCAGGTCTCTTAGAAGTGGATATGGACCTCTTCCTTACTGTATTTTTGTCAAATCAGCTCCTTCTAGGCTGCAGAAAAAATACAGTCCTTCAGAGCAGGACCCTGTCTTCCTTCGCACAGACCCAACACTGGACTCTGTCATAGTGGTGGCTGTGAAAAAACAACACATCACAGATCCTACCTCAACAGTCCCACCTGTCAAGGAGAGCAGCAAACTTGACTCGCTATATAGGAACGTCTGCAACATAGAAACAACTAAAATGAAAATGGCCAGCGCCACAGCCTTGCTAGGTAGATATGATAGAGTGCTGTGGGAATGTAAATGTAAATGTAAATGTAAATGTAGTATACTTGTAAAGCGCACAGCTGCCCCAGCAACGGGGCGTCCCGGCGCTGTATAACTCTGGGGAACCCGTCCTGGCTTTCCCTGTGGGATGGTCCCTTGCTGGGAGTCCCCAAGGTGGAGCCAGGCATCCCCGGAATTGGTGGGGCCGTTGTGGAGATTAGGCAAGCTAATGCCCAGAGTTGCCGAGTGGAACCCCTGATTAGAGTAAGCACCGAAGCGAGAATTATCGAGTCCGCTGACCAAGGTCCACGACCCTGCCGCGTCGGGATTTGAACCCTGGTCCCAGGCTGACTTCTGCTCTCGGGCCTGCCGCCTCTAACCAGTGAGCCACACTACTCCACACAGCCACATCACTCCAGTTTGTGGACTGCCTCCCTAGCGACAAGTGAAAAGATATTAATGAAATTCTCACAGAAGGTCTCATGGTTTCTAACCAAATTATTATTGCTGCAGCGGATTCATCCCTCCTGGCAGCACACAAATACTATCATGGGGTAGCCCTCCGATGGCACTCTTGACTTCATCTCACATCTCTGAAGCCAGAATCACAACAATGGAGTCTCAATCTCCGGTTCTCTGGAACAACTCTCTTTGACACTCACACCGACAAGGAGATGGCCAGGATGAAGGCAGAGATGAAGACGCTAAAGGCCGTCTGCTAGGAGGAAAAAAAAAGAAAATCGTTCAGGTCATCCCAACGGCGTTATTCATCACAGAGGGTTCAAAGCCCTCGTTGGTATCAGGGTTGCCAGATGGGTCCACAACAGCAGTACAAAAGATCCTATCAGCCTTATCAAAAGAGGCAGTCTAGAGAATGATCAAACCAGCAGTTTGCACAAGGAGTCATGCAACCCACAGGATCGAAACCCTGAATCTTTTCTTCTCCCTCTTCTGTTACCCACTCTGGTAGCAAAGCAGTGACCTGGAAGTCAGTTCAGGCATTCACTAGACACTACTGCCTAGAATCTGACGCAAGAGCAGATGCTCAAGTAGGGCGGGCTTCCCTAAGGAAGCTATTTGCTTAACTTTTTCCAATGATCATCTGTCTCCTGCACTGCACTCTTTGGGAATGAGCTTGGTAATCTATTCAAAGCTTATGACTGGGCATGGAAATCCCCAACGAGAGAAGGAACACTTTCTTACCTACAACTCAGTGCTTCCATACGGGTATTTCCATGATAAGTCATAAGCAACCCTCACGCCTCCCCAGTGGATTAGACAGAGGTGTCCAGAAATTCTTCCTAGATCTCACATCACCTTAAAAAGAGTACTGGAGTAACTACCACTGGCTGTGCTTGATGAGATACCAATGGTCTATTAATTATTAATGGCACAGCCTCTATTTTTGAGCCATGTAATGGCAGCCTAAGAGGCTACTCTGTACTGCTCTCATTCATATATATCATGAAAAAGAGTTTTGTGAAGGAGATTTATTCTGTGTGTAAAACCTTTTAGATTCTTCTCAAATATAGTGTACTGGTACCCTTTTCACTTTATGATGAAGGCTTTGGCCAGTGTAGCCCATATACTTAGGCTGCATTATTTGTCTCTCTATCTCTTAAGTGTTTTTATAGGCCTTCCTGAAGAAAGGCGAAGAATATCCACTTAAGAAGATATATCTAGAAGTGCTTCTGGGTCCCCGCACATGGGTGGGACTATTCAGTGCTTATGACTTATCATGGAAATACCCCTATGAGGGAACTGGAGTTACAGATAAGAAACTATTCCATATTGGGCATGCCACAATTATAATATCCACAGATACACCCCGGGCTGGTCCTGTTAAATCTGAGCCTTTGGCTGTTCAAAACTGCTGGATGAATTGGTCTCAGAAGAACCAATTCAACTGGCAATTTCCAATTTATGGTTGAAATATCAGGGCAACACCCAGAATAGCCCTTATTGCACACTCTCAGAGTTAACAGAACTCTAGTCACCCTGCTCACGTTAACTCCAGGTGTGCAGACTTAGGGGATGCGGGGTCCAGGTTACTTGTAGTGAGGCCAGTGGCTGCTTATCTCAAGCCATGCTTTATTTCCACACCTGTGATCCGCTTTTTTTTAGGCTGGAATATAGCAAGAGTTATACAAAAGCTATGCTCTGACTATTGAAATACATGACCCAGCTCTTTAACCTTATCTAACTATGGATAAAGTTACAATATCTAGCTACTAATAAGCGCATTTCTAATTCTGTAGATCAATGCTGACTGCTGCAAATGTCTAAATTCTGTTTTCTTTCATTCATTTCTCAATATGTTCTAGGAAAGCTATAGGCTTGCTATCAAAACTGAACGGATGATTGAAGATCTTGTGAAAAATCTTAGTAGTGAGAACCCTGAACTTCAGATGCATTGTGCCAGTGCAATATTTAAGGTAATGTTTATACCCCTTTATGTGATCTTTTTTCAATGTATTTTTTTAAATTTTATTTCACTTTCCCTACCAATTGCATTAATACACTTAATGTTGATTCAAAATATTAAGGACTTTTTTCGCAGCACTTTAGAAGAACAATTATAGATTTATTTTTAGAAATGTGGTAATTTCATGCCATTACATACAGAACCAAGAAAATAGTTATACCCTGAGTATACACAAATGGCAAGCTCAGAATGGCATGAATATTATCCCTGCATGTCGATGAATGAGGAAATTAATTTTGTTTGTGTTCACGGGTAAAAACATTATGCTAGGAAAAGTATGACTTTTATAATTTACCTGTATAACACACCCTTACACCTCGTGGATTATCCATTTGAATCACTGTGGCAGGATTAAGATTAATGTGAATTGTAGTTGAGCACTTTATCAATTATTTCACCACAGAGAAATACTTTAGCTTATGGTGAGATCAATTACCATCCACACCGAAAACAGGATGGTTGCTGGTTCCTTGTTGAAATATACACTTATACCTAAGTTTTCTAGGTGTAAATGTGTATAAATTACCCGTAAATAACCTCAAAGTTTGAATTTGTGGGTGTGCACAGCATTCCCATGATAACAAAACATTGCCATGATAACTTCCTTTGCCTCCCTCTGTTCCTCTCCATATTTCGCCCTCCGAACACAATGAAAAGTCCAACTGGAATGAGTTAATAGTATTTCCACGTGGACATTCGCGTTTTTGTTCTCGTAGATTACACCATTGAGAGCAAAAATCTCCATGAACACGGCAAAATGTGTTCAGGTTCGAAGTGACTGAAATGTACTAATTTGGATTCTTTCTTTTAGTTAGCCATTTGTGTAATTCCTTTATGGCTAAAGTCCTCCTCTTAATTTACACTCATTTGAAAGATGTTACTTTCTTTTGAATAATTTCCCCCTAACCAATATGTCGCATGCTTCCCATTAAATTGAATGCCCTCCTCGATCTCAAACATTTTCAGCTTTAGAGAGATTGTCTAAATCACACCTTACTTCATCAACCTTTAGAATTCTAAAATAATAAAAATACGTTTTCACATCTGTAAGAACATGGTTTATTATTTGATTTTAAGTAAATTGTATTTTATAAATGAATTCATAATGAAACAGTGCAATGACAATAGTAAATTTCATAAATGTTCCACATAGGAAAGATTCCCTGAAAATAATGATTGTGTAGACATTAAGATGTTGCACTCTAATCATTATTTATACATTTGTGCAAAGTAAAGAAGAGGAAAGGAAGAAAGAAGGAAAGAAGAAAGAAAGAATAAGAGAAGAGAGGAAAAAGTAAATATTAAGTATTATTAAAAACGCAGTGCTTGTACATTCAAGGACAGTTGATTATTTGCCGATAAAGATCCAGAAAAGATTTGCTATTAAAAGTAGCAGTGTGTAATATATGATCTACACTTGCTATAAAACATACCCACGCCCACAGTGTATGGGATGAAATGTTATTGTAATTCTTCCAGTTGGAAAGTATTGTTGTAACACCTAAAGTTAGCAGAATGTCAATAAGAAAGCAGTCCCATGAAGTTAGAGAGTTATTTAAATGGGTATCAGAACAAGCATGTATGCTCAAAGAGGCTAAAGTATGAGTTACGGACAGGTTGACATTAAAAATATTTGATATTGTGGGTTTGATGACTTTCCAAAAAGACGAATATGCCTGCAGTAAAATATTAAATGCTCTAGGTCACCCAGAAGTTATATTGCAATGCCAACAAGCAGCCGAGAACAAGAGTCCAGTGTGATCTATAGGCAGTCCAAAATTTACACTGTGATAAATGAGGGACATTTTAGGACAAATGAGGGACATTGCAGCAGATATCCCCATAAATCGTCCAATTTATTGGGAGGAATGAATTCAAATTATATTTAGAACATGAGTTGTCTCATGTTTATTGAATCTTATCAGTCTCTGGTTTAGAGATCTTTTGTTAAGTTTTATAGAATATTGATGCCATAAGTGTCTTGAACACAAGATTCTGAAGAAAGATTAAACAATCAGCCTTATGCAACCTTTTAATGCCTCTTACTCTTACTTTTAGTGTGAAGAAACGGTAGAAGTCCAAAGGTTGAAGATTGAACCTTTCAGAGAGCATAGCAAATTAAATGGGATTGCCAGGTTGAATAAAATCTCTAACATAGAGAATTTCCACAAAAGACTAATGTTTCCAAAAAAATAAGACAGGTTCTAGTTTAATAGCTTTATGAAACATAAAGACGTGAGCTCGGACCGCTTCATTTATTATGAAGAAAGCATCTATCTAAATGTTTAATAGCTGAAATTGAGTCTTTAATTAGAAAGGTAACTTGTTTAATTGACAGGGTATTAATAAATGAGAGGGTGAACCGACTCTGATTCTGTGCAGTGTAGAATCTCATTGACGCAGTACGCAGCATGTAGTGGAGCCGGAGCTTGCTGAGGAGAGGAGAGAGGAGTGTACTTGCATTCCCTGACCTGACCAGACCCTTGTGCCCTGTGTCGGAGGGGCGGCTACAAGGACTGAGGAGTGTGTGGCGCTAACCACGGTGTTCTGGCCAGGGGTGCGTCCGAGCACAACAGGAGCAGTCCCCTGCCGCAGTGTGTGAGCCCAGGCCCCTGCAGAACCGTCCCAGACAGGTCTGGGTGCAGCTTGTGTTGTAGCCTGGTGATCTCCCTCTCTGACCCCACCTACACTCTACACTCTACACCCCACACTGCGAGCCATTACTGCCACTGCTACTACCACCCTACTATTCCACCGCTCCACTACTCCACTGTCCCCAAAATAAAACCTGCAACAGCAAGCAGAGTGGAGTGACGCCCCCTTCTCACAGAGGCAACGGTCAGCTCAGTCACGCACTCTGTGCTCCTCCTCACCTACTGCCTGGCTACCACTCAACGCAACAGGCAGTTTCAGAGCTGTTACATCAGCTGTTATATAGGCATCGGAATTTTCAGATTTATGGACATAAAGCTACTCCACTTCCTTGCAGTGGTAATATCAAGGGTACTTGGAGAGAACTGATAAAGGCTACATTTCTCAACAGGGAGGGGATGCAGTTGTTCAGCAATTGAGGAACAGACAAGAGCAGTGCACGGACGCGGCTGGCATCAGGTCAGTGTGGCTCATGCATGCTTGTGTGCCCTCATTCTGGCCCCATTTTGTCCTTGCTTCTTTGTGGCTCTCGTGAGAGGCTGCTAACATGTGGTCAGGTAAAACTTGGCTCTTTAAAAACCCACAAAGAGAAAGAAGAAATTGCAATCCTGTGCAGCAACAAAAAACAGCAAGGCTAAATCGTTCTGGGAGAATCAGCCTTTAATCTCTCCCATCACCCATATGTTTGAAAGTCCATAAACATTTCACATAAATTTGACTTTTTAAAAGATCCTTTTGGGGCTATTCATACCATTACAGATGACTCTAGTGTTCTTCCAGTACCTATTTCCCAAAACACAAGCATTAAGAGCGCTGAACAGGACTTAATTTCCACCTCTGAATTAGGCAATATGGTTGGACTATGGTAAATACTTTGGTACCTTCCTAATAGGCTACTGGTATATGGTACTAATATACCCAGGGCATAGGTACACCAGGGGTCTCCCTTGGGCTGCAGCATGTACTATGCCACCCATAGGAGGCCACTCAAATGTTGCAGCCTGTGTGAGCTGGTGCTAGCACCACTCACCACAGATATGTTTCCTTTTATCTGAGGTCACTACACTTAAAACCTGGAAGTCACCCCCTAAGGAAGGCCTTTCAATCCTGAAGGCACGGAGCTTGGTTCTAAGTGTGAGGGTGCCCTGCATGAGCAGGACACCCCCTACAAACCCAGGAGACAATTCTCTAGGCTTTGTAAGTGATGTCAGCCATTTTATATATCTAGTGGACATCAAATCAAATACTAGATGGCTAACTAAATATTGGGTGCACTGAAACCAGTTGTGTTCGGCATCAATGTTGGAATCTTATGCCAACACCGATTCCAGTGTGGGATATAGGATCCCATGTACTGGAGGGCACCCCTAGCACGAGTGGATTACCAAAAAGGAAGCTTTTTCCTGTTTTTGACAAACACACCACCATCTTCACAGCTTTAACTCATTGGACGACCAAGAGCCTTCACCAGCAATCCCTGTTCTGGACCCTGTGTCACAATCCAACTTAAATAAGGAGGATGCCCTTCTATTGCATGACAATAGGATTACTAGCAGGGACACTCTGGAAAATTCCACTACAAACAAAGTCAATTAAATGCAAGACTAGCTAACTTAAGTCGCCCCTTCACAGATCTCAATAAAAACTAAACATTTACTAAAATCACTTGACCTCACTCTCCCCCATAAATGAGTGGAGACAGATTCTGCAAGGCAAGCGTCGCTCTCCCCGGGTCAAGCACATGTCAACACGGAAAAAAAAAACTGGTAGTTCTCCAGTATTGGGGTGTCTTTCATGGATTCACATGCTTGAATCCTTCCCTGTCGTCAAACTGGGAGTCCCACGGTACATAAAATAGCAATATAAGTATACATCTATACATAGTATAATAATAGCATAGCTGAAAAATACTATAGAAAGTATTGTAACAAAGCACTCAATAGGAAAAAAGTTGTCACTTTATTAGCTCGTCCAAGTCATTAGATATAGTCCAAACTCCAGCCAATCAGGCGTCAGCACCACCTAGAACCTTCTCCCGAGAGGCTCAGAACTTCAGATTTTCTACTGCACGTCTTGTGAAGGGAGTCTCCCTGAGCTCTGCTCGGTACTCCAAAAGGTCACTCTTCAGACACTGTGAGTTTTGTGGAAAATTGTGTCTTCACTCCGAGGATACTCACAAAAAATGTATTACATCCTGACCATCAGGTGAGAAACTGTAAAATATGCAGGACTTTTCTTCCAAAGACCTTAAGGGGCAGAGAAGGTAAATTACTTCTGTGGCTACAGAAGCTTAAAATGAAGGATGGCCCAGTTTCTGATGTGGAGAGTGATTCCTCTCTTAAGACTGTTGCCTCTAAGAAAAGGGACAGTTAGGCGGAGTTGACATCTCCTAAGGCAAAGGTTCTGAAAAAACATCACTCTTCCAAACATGAAGACTAGCCTTCATCGTCAAAAGGGACTTCAGCTCCCCCTAAGGGTCACTGTACATATCAGATCTAAGTCTCAGGCGTCAAAATCTCTGTCAGATACATCTTTACCTCAGAAAACTGGTCTATCGTCGACGGGCTCGTCGTCGATTCTGCCGTTGACGAAGTCCTCCATAGTCATAACTACGACGACGATGACTACTTTCTCCTCACCTAAACCTGCTATGATGATTTCTTCGACGTCTTCTCTGTTGACGCTGGACTCAGTGACGGTGTTGCCTAAGTCCTCTACTTCCTCTCTCTCTTCGTCGACGAAGATAAAGAAGAAACTTTTGTCGACGGACACTTCTTCGTTGACAGTAACATCCAAGGACCTATTGGTTCCGTCAACACTTGCATCGTTGACACCTACCTCGTCGACGCCTGTCCCATCGACGGTTGTCTCGTTGACGCCTGCTTCGTCGACCCCAGCTCCGTCGACGCCTGCTTCGTCGACCCCAGCTCCGTCGACGCCTGCTTCGTTGACCCCAGCTCCGTCGACGCCTGCTTTGTCGACACCTGATTCGTCGACACCTGCTTCGTCGAAGGTTGCTTCGTCGACTGTTGCTTCGTCGACGACAGTGAAACCTTTACAAATGGAGAGTCAAGTATGTAATCTTTGGTTTCACCACCAGGTTTGATGCCTTTAGTGCCTTTGAAGCCTTCAGCAGCTCTTTTGCCGTCTTCTGAATCAGGGAAGAGCTTGTTGCTTCAACGTAGACAATCTTCAATGGACCTTTTGTTGCCTATGCAAGCTTCTCCAAATCTTGCAGTGCAACTGTTGGATTATGGGGTGGACGAGGATGATTCAGAGGAGGATGATAGGTTTCGAGCAGCTCGTAGTCCATCAGAGCTCCTCATTAAGTGCCAGGACACAGATGATGAACAAGACTATGAATATTATTCAGAGCCAAATTTTCAATCACAATAACAAAGGAAGGGCTGGCTCTAATCTGTAAGGCTGAGCCTGGTATCATAAACAACAAGGAAGGATGCCAATACTGATACTGTACTCCAGTGTGTTTGAGTACATTGTTTGAATGAATGAATGTGAGTTGTTTGATTGTGATATGATTAAAGATTTAAAGATTTATGAATGATGGTACGTGTGATGTTTTAGTCCATTTCTGTGTCTTTATTTCTAATTGTTGTCATGCAAATGTAGTATCCAGCTGGATACATTCTAGTGGTCTGCCCGTGATGTCACACAATTTACACCCACCCCCCACAGGCGTCACCAGACAAGTGACCCTGTTAATAAAAGGGGCCGGAGTGCACGTGCTCCATGCCTATTACTAGTACCCGACTACAGTGTCTGCGTGGTTAATTGCTCAGCATGTGGGCCTAAGGCCCAAAATACCACAATGGCGACGAGCGGGTCGACACCTGCACGTGTGCTGGCAGCCACTTTGTTAGTCTTCCAGAGGGGCAGTGCTGCCCGCATCTACGGTACCCCGCTGCCAGCACAGAATCAGAAACACTGTGAAAAGAGGAGGGGGAAGTGCCGCAGCACGCACCCCGTGGGAGAAGGACCGGCTCACTGCAAGGGACAAGGGCCCCTACGCTCCGCAAGTGGCCATGCGGGCGAAGAGCCAACATCAGAGCATGGACCAGCGCGGTGGCAAGCCGTAGCAGAGTCACCTACTGCACCTATGCATCTAGCGCCGGAAAAGCCGAGTACAGCCCGCAGCGCTAGGAAGGCCTATGCGGTACCGGTACGCATGCAAAGCAGCAGCCTCGGGAACGTCAAGGTCGACAAGCCGCCATATCACACCTGCTGCCAGCACGATTAGGGGAAGTCGGGGCGGACAAAGATTTTAACGTCCAGCGTTAAGGCCCCGCGGCTGTCCCTCTGCACATGCCCCCGCAGCAACCTACCAGTGACACCCCAAGCGCTGCAGAAAAATTGCTAACTGCAAACCCCCCTTGTGCACCTTCTCTCGGTGCCCTGCGAGGAGCGTCCTGCCAGCGAACTAAGACACGGCGTGCCCTGTAGGCAAGGGAAAACCCCCTCTCCCTTCAGCGGGGGGGGGAGCGAGCCCGCAACGCCTCCTGGAGCAGCCCCCAGGACAAAGGCCATGCCCCCGACCACCTGTTTGCACCGCCAGCATTATTAGGCACAGCCTGCCGTACTTAAAAAGCTGCTGTGGCCTGTGTGTGCTCATGGAATGCTTACCGGAGTGAATTCACGTAATGGACCCGACCGAGGTCTAGAAGGGAGCCTCCCGGCACTGCGCACCTCCGTTTTCCCAAAGAAACTTCCAGGAACAGAGTATGGCCTGCTGTTTTCGGCGTAGAGAGCCGCGATATTCTCCGAGAGTATCGGCAGCGTCCTAGCGGTGGTCTCAGGACACTGCATCCTCGCCAGCAACTGAAGGAAAGTACTGGGTACTTTCAGTCAAAATTGCCATGGTGGATATGCCTGCAGCAGAAACCAGTACAGCGCTCTCTTCACAGAGGATGCACCCGGGATGTAAGAGAGGTCACTGCAAACAGCTCGCGGCTCTCACCCCTCCCTGAAGACACCAGCCAACACTCGCACCGGCTGCAGTGATACACACAAAGGTAAACTGCTAGCTGTCTCATACACTGCAGTACTGCGGCCCGCCAGCAGAAAAGGAGTTGGGTCAAATGAAGAGAGAACTGGGGCCACATTAGCGCTGAGCAGGACCGTGAACCGGCATCCCTAGTCCCCACGTAGCCGGTGGCAGGAGGAAAGCCACCGTGACCTGAAGCAGTGGTGACTGCAGCGCCACCTAGCGGCCCTTTGCCTGTGTCACATCCCAGTAAATGCGCTGCCCGGCAGAACAATGCCTCCAATAACCCTCGATATCACCCTGAGCAAATGAAAATATAGAAAATCTGCATGTCAGCACCCAGCTGCTCTGCTTTTCACTGCCTGCTGCTGCAGAACTGCACACAAGCTTGGATCTGCTGCCACAGTGCCCCAACTTCACTGAGCTGCCTCTCGTGGAAGGGGGAGGAATAGTGTTCCCTCTGCAGCAAAAGGCCACTACAGCAAGAGACTGCTAAGAGTGCCCCACACACCCTGTGGGCTGCCTATCCCTTAGGAAGGGGAGAAAAAAAATTGTGACCTTTACCCCCACAGAGAGAGTATCCCCAGAAAGCTGCCAATACTCCAAGAACCATGTGTAGCTAAGCAGTAAGCCCGACGAGAGCCCCAAGAAGAACACGTGCACCCCCAGTGGCTATCAGACGCCACCACAAGCAAGAAGAATTGCGCCACATGCCTCTAGAAGTGAATAGACACCGCCGCAACCCAGAAAACAACCCTGCCAAGAGCTAGACAGAGGCACCGCGAAGGACCAAATATGCAAGACCTGAGGTGCGCCAGTGCATACACCCAGAAGTTTGACCACATGGGCCGCACCCCAGAGAGAGAGAGAGAGAGATAGAGACATTGCCACCGAGAGAAGCACTGCGGAACACAGTACAGAGAGCGACCACATCTCTACTACACTGAGGGTAAAGAGGAAAACACAGCACCAAGCAAGTGCCCAGCAGCACCGGAACAGCTGCTACCATTCCAGGAGTGACAGACTGAAGAGAACGCGCAGCCAAGCATCCAGTGAAGCAAACGAAGGGCACAGTCTATGTGCACCAAATGGAGAAGCCGACCGGCCAGACAGTCGCAACGAAAGAAACACTGCTGAAAGGAGATCCCCTACATATCCCCTGCCTCAGCGAAGCCCCAAAGCGAGCAAAAGGAAACACAAGAGTGTCCTCCCTCACACTCTCTCAAGACGGAGTCAGCAGGGACCCAAAACGGCAATAGAGGAGTCACACACCCCACATGGCAGGCCGCCACTGCAACAGATCCTCTAACAGCACAGCGACACGTGACCGGACGTCACAGCGCACAGCAACAAAGGAGCCTGTCACGCAGAGTGAACAGTCCGGATGAGCGCACCGGAAGGCAGGAAGGAGCAGCCGCCAAGATGGCGCAAGCACGAAGCTCCTCGAGCGAAGAGAGGAGGGACCCCGGGAAATCCCTGAGGAGGGGATGGTGCCACTGGAAGTCCCCAGGATGCACACAAAAGTCCTAACAACAGTACAGGCCTGCAATAGGTCCACAACAGGAAAGGAAGACCATCACAAGAGCGACACGACCAGGGAAATGTCCATGTGGAGCAAACATGAGACCGGTGGCAGGACACCACATCCAAGGAGAAACCTGTTTGGAAGCAGAAGAGGATGGCACAATGCTATTCTGCAAAGGAGGAAAGAACAGTGGCATGATGCCACAGAGCAGACAACCAACACAGGAGCGCAAGATGGAACAGAGAAGAGCGACAGGACCACAAACTCGCATCAGCACTGAGGAAGGTGTTCATCCACACAAGCCAGCCACCGGGGTGCAGAAACGTCACTGGAGACAGCTCCGCGAGGGGACCTACTGTAAGCCGCTAGCAGCGCAGTCTGCGTCCCAACTCCACGCTTCGCAGCTCGACCGTCCTCTCACCTGTCACCGGCTGCTTGGTATCGATAGCATCACACCTCACAGTGCACCAGCCTGCAGACAATGGAGCAGTGCCATGCAGTCCCTCAAGTCCTTCTCACTTACTCAAGTCACCCCGACAGAAGATCACTGCCTGTCTGTCCACTGAAGAAAACTACCATCTTGTTACCACCGTCCAGGTGCCTCACCACCAAGGAGCATCACATCACCCGAGTGAATCCACACACACACCCCGAACAACCGGAGCTCAAGGAGGCGATTGACCCAGGAACAATCTGTGCACCCCAGTTGACCTACAGCCTGCCGAAGTCGAGCACACCCGGCCATTGGAAGATCCGCCCTTGGGGACTACACAAGACTTGGCCGTGGTCCTGTTGGGAGTTCCGCAGTGACCCCTAAGCATGGCCTACGCAATGTCCCACACAGCCCACGCAGTCACATGGCAGTCCAGGGGACAAGGGCCTTGACAGAGTCCCCGTGTAAAAGGGGTCCGAGTCGGAGAGATGTGTCGGCCGCCCTTCCACGTCAGGCGCAGGCAGCACGAAGGTTACGGCTGAAGACTGGTCACCCACAAGATCGTCAGAGGGAGACACAGCACCTGAGTCCAGATGGTGAGGACGTCCTGACCATGACACCCCCCTCAGAGGCTACATGAGCGACTTGGCTGTGAGTCCGTTGGCAGTTCCTCAGCAATGCTTTTGCGCGGCTCCTGCGAAGCCCTGCACGGTCCACACAGTCCCATCTCAGCCAGCAAAGAAAGCCCTCCAAGAGGCTCCAGTGGCAGTGGAGTCCAGGCGAGGGAGGCAAGTCGAACGTCGCTCAGCCGTCAGGAGCAGGAGAGTCACCAAGAGCGACACCCCGCAGGAAGGCCTCACTCACCGAGATCGTCTACGACTCCGAAGTGGATTTCACCACAGCTCCAGATGCATCGACACAATTCTTGTACATATGAACTTCACCACTGCGAGACCAGGCTAGTCTACAAAATGTCGCCTAGACGAAGAAGGCATCCTGACCATGCTGTCAAGGACTCTAACCCTGCCCAGCAGACTGCCTGAAGAGACTCATTTGGTGGTGGTTTTTGCTTAGTTGTTTTTTCTTACAGGTTGGACTTTTTGTTTGTTTCGCTTCATTAAAATTTGGGAGGGATGTAGTATCTGGCTGGATACATTCTAGTGGTCTGCCCGTGATGTCACACACTTTACACCCACTCACCACAGGCGTCACCAGTCATGTGACCCTGTTAATAAAAGGGGCCAGAGTGCTCCAGGCCTATTACTAGTACCCGACTACAGCGTCTGCGTGGTTAATTGCTCAGCATGTGGGCCTAAGGCCCAAAATACCACACTCAGTTTCTTTCTGCCTGGCCACAGGAGTAGCGTCTTCAGGTTTCCCTGCCTCAGGCGCCCTCTCCGCCTCCTAACTGGTACACTGCCCCTTAGATCTCCACTATAAGCAGTACGACCAGTGTTCATATCTTTACGGTCAGTAGCGGCGCCTAGATGCTCCTTGGAGCGACTGTTGCGCGGTACAAATACACCATTACATTACAATACATCTCTGCTTTCCTACCTCCACCTCCTTCCGCCTGGCCGCGAGAGCAGTATCCCCAGGTTTCGCTACAGCAGGCGTTTTCCGGGCGGTGGGAGGACTGCATAGATTCCCTGCAACTCCAGAGATGCCATTCTCCGGACGTTCCTTCAGGAGTTTGGGCAGTTTTGGCAGCATGCTGCAAGACCAGAGCTGATCCCCGCTACTAAACTAGTCTACAACGGCTAAACCAGTCAGCCACGGCATGCCAGATAGCGCGAAATAACAGGTACGTTTGTGTCCCAAAGTCTGCTTGTTTAACTCCAAACTTGAGTCCCCAAGTAGATGGCTTATTCAATGGAATCATTGAAGTAGTTACTCCTGAGTGAGATTCATATCCATATTATCCGAAAAAGTTGTGGAGTGGTAGGTGGATGGCTTCTGCCGCACCTACGCAGCTGCCATCTTGCCCATTTCGACCCGTCTAGGTGGTTTTTAGATGTACTTTCAATTCTAATTGCAGTTTTTGATAAACTAAAAAAGATAATGTTAGAGAGGCCGTTGTATTTTATACTTTTGCAAAATAGATATATTTTTCTTTCAAAAGAGAGTGGTCGTCTCTTGCACTTAGGCAGAGATTGTCTATGGGTATGAATCCAGTGAACTTACCATTATGAAGAATTGGAGAACGTTGTTACGATTTAAACTGTTTGACTGGTTTCCCAATGTATGCTGCTTTCATTTTGTTTAATTGTATAGTGTAACTACCCCTGCCATTTATTCAAAGATATTTGCACTTTGCTCTTCTTTTGATCACAAATATCGCTGTTGTGTTTTGGCAGGCAATACAATTGTTACCATTTGTTCCCTCACTTGTTATGCATATTGGTGTTTTGATGTAAATCAGAAATGAGTTGACTACTACAAATAGAGTTTTCTTTTCACTGTGTTCTGATCCATTGTTTTTTTTTCTATTTTGGATTTATTGCAGTGTGCAGAAGATGAAGAAACTCGTAATTTGGTTAGGCAGTATGGTGGCTTGCAACCGCTAGCTGAACTTCTCAGCAATGCTGATAATAAAGAGCTACTGGCAGCAGTGACTGGGGCCATATGGAAATGCTCGTTAAGTCCAGAAAATGTTTCAAAGTGCGTTTTAATTTTTATACCTATGACATATTTTTCATGTACATGCCGGAGCATGTTTTAGCAACTGAACATTGACAGTGTTTTAGATTAGTACCTAGAAACATATTTCATCTTTTAAATCTTTTGAAAAATCTGTGCCTACACATGCAAAGGGATTCAAACTTGTAATATAAATTGACAGTGAAAACACTAACCGCTAATAATTGGTAAAATATATATTTTAGCTTCTGACAGAATTTCTTTACCTAAATTAATGTAAAGCACATTATGTCCACCTGTGTCATGTGTTTTAGTTAGGCCCATGAAGGAACAGTGCCATTTTCCACCATGTACACATTTTTTACTTAGCCTTTCCCTTTCACACCATAATCTTGTACACACATTTGCGTGCTTAACAATACTGGATTAGTTTCCCTCACACTGCTGTGCTTACCGATTCAACTTTGCAAGTACATTATCATGGCTCCCTAAACACCATGTACAAGGCCTCGACACGCATTGTGCAAATAAACAAGCATGTCCTGGTTTAGTTAGAGAAGCGCTTTGCTGTCATTGGCGAGGTCTCTACATGCTGAAACTTTAGCCTAGCAGCTTTCTGTTATCTCTACAAAGGGTTCCAGTTTGTGACAAAGGCGGGGACTTACATTCTTTACATTCTTTCCCTTCAGGTAACTGGAGGCGGATCGTACAGTTAGGAATTCTTGGCAGAACACACACACCCGCCCTAGACACTTAGGTTAGGAACTGCATAGTAAGAGTACACCAGATTTCTTTATTGTGTTATATTGTGCATATATACATTGTCTCAGCACGAACATGGACCTTTTTATTCTGTTCTTTGTCTTGGTACTTCTAATAACTTTAAATGCTTCTTTGCCGCACCTATATTCTATACAAGAATCACATTGGTTCAATAAACAACCCATTGTGTTCCTTGTATATTACTCTTAGAGTACAAGAGCAGAAGTGACTGAGCAAAATGGTTCTAGATCTGTTTCCACGATACCTAGGGGATCAGGGTTGTCATGTTCAGTGGTTTCCGGAACCATTTGGTACCCACCTAGGTTTAGGGATACTCATTATAGCACTGTGAGCTAGCTGGCCTGCCTGTAGGACAACATATCCTGAGGGGGTGGATAGAATCAGTCTGGTACCATCCCAGAGGTTATGCTGTCCACAAAAATTGCAGTTCCTACCATAGGGTGAAAACTACACGACATGGTGCCCAACTTTGATTAGGTACTTATTTTAGTGGACTGCCCGAGTAGTTCAATCGTGCATTCTCAGAGACCCCTACTTACCTCCAAACCGGAGACATCCATGATGGTACGGAAAATCCTCCTCAGCCGAGGCGGCAACCCCTATGTATTCGCTGTAGGCTGACACAACAAAACTTTTCAACCACTCACCCCTAGTCGAGAGAACTGGGTTTAATCCATCGTTCTTTTTCTCACTGTGCCACCCATTTTGGACCTAGCCATATGCAAATCAGCTTTGACCCTGTTCCTCATGGGAACACTCCAGCCCAAACTGCCAAGCCAGGTCCTCCCTGGACCAGAGACAAGCATCCTGGGACAAGTTTCAGAGTTCCACCCCTCATCAGCCAGGCTAGCTTGAATCCAATGGCACAGCGAGCAAGGGGCCCACGTCTGGGCATACCCATGGCCACTTAGGGATAACATTGCAAACACAACAAGATGATCGATGGTGTGCAGAAACTTTTCAACCACTCAGGGTATGCCCAGATGTGGGTGCCTAGCTCTCTATACCCACTCTGTAATTAATTTCCTATTATCAAGTATTGGGGTATCTTTCATAGATTCACATGCCTGAATCATTCCCAGTCGTCGAGATGGGAGTCCCTCAGTACCATAATCAAGCAGTATTTAAATAATACCTTAGGCTATAATGGCCCTGAGCCATGTTCTATATAGCCTATCTATGTTCTTCTTAAAAAAGAACTAAATGTTGAATGAAATTAAATTAAATGAATTCGTACTTATACCCTGAGGCGTCTTTCCGCTGTATGCATACCGCTGTGGAACCCTTCCTGGCTTTTCCCTGTGAAATGCCCACTCCTGGGCACCCCCAAGGTGAAGCCAGGCATCCCAGCGCTGTTGTGGAGATTAAGCAAGCTATTGCCCAGAGTTGCAGAGTGGGACCCGTGATTAGAATAGGCACCGAGGCGAGAATTATCAGGTCTGAGGAAATTGAGCCCAAGACCCGCCGAGGCGGGAATTGAACCCTGGTCTCGGGCCAGATCTCTGCATCAGGGTCTGCCGCTCTAACCATTGAGCCACACTTCTCCACAGGCTGAATGCAGCCAATCAGCTGCTAGCACCCTCTAGAATCTTCGTAGCAGAGGCAGTTTCCCTCAGATTTTCACCAAATGTCGTGGGTGAAGGGAATATCCCTGAGTTCTACTCACTTTTCTTCAAGCTTCTAGGATTTTGTCCTAAAAAGTTTTTTCATCATGTCTGATAAGAAAGGACTTTCCTTGTCTGCAGGACCTGTGGCAGGAAAAGGGTAAATGTTGACGATCATCACAAGGACTGCATTTATTACCTTCACCGAGCCCATGAGGTAAAGCAGTGCAAAATGTGTTTCACTTTCTCTTCAAAAACTGTAAGAGATAGAGGGGGGAGGCTACTTTTATGGCTACAGTCCATTAAGCACAGGAAGTCATCAGACGAGGTCAGTGATGTTTCATTGAAGCCTCACAAGAGACCAAGATCTCAGGAGAAAGACTCTGGAGAGGGCAGGAAACACCTCAGACACTCCCCAGAGAGCAAGAGCACAAAACATGAGAGATATTCTAAAGCCTTCTCTGAGCCTTACTCTTCAGTCTCCTCTACTTCAGTGAGGACAGACAAAAAGCACCATAGAGCCTCCTCATCAGATCCGGGGAAATTCATAATGGAAAAATCCCCATCGCCGATGCCTCCATCGACGACGGGCACTAGGACATTGACAATTACAAGGTACACTGTTAACGTTGTCGCTCCCGTCAATGACAGGTATGATGGCAGTGGCCATCTCTGGGCCCATAGTGTCAACGAAAGCATAGTTAATGCCATCATTGTCGACGACAACCCCATCTGTGAAGTCGACGAAGATACTGTTGACGACTATACCATTGACATCCCTACTGTTGTCGCTCACACCGTCAATGACAGCTCCGCTGACGATGACACAGTTGACGGCGACATCACAGACAGTGATTCAGTCGACAGCGACTCCGTCGACAACGACACCACCAACAGCAACACCGTCGATGACAATACCGTTGACAGCAAAATAGACTGCAATAACACTGTCGACGACCATCATTCCATCGTTGGTGGCCAGGATTCCCTCGACACCACCGTCAATGATGATTAAAGTGACGAAGAAATATTTTTACCCGGAAATGTCAGCATACAGTAAGATCTCCCCTTTGCCACCTTCGCACCTTTTGGACCTACAGGAGTCTGAAGAAGATGATGGGGATGATGCTGGAGTAGAAGGAGTGGCACATAGTCCATCAGAGTTGCATGTTAAGTGCCAGGAAGTTGACGAGGACTATAAAGATGAACAATACTATTAACCTTATCTGGCACCTCCACATCATTATCAACACTATTCATATACTCACGAATGTCACCCAAGGGAGATGGCTCATCTTCTGCCGTCCTTGGTTCAGGACCTTCAGGCTATGCTGGCAGACTACAAACAAAGATTTCCATCTCAAGATGTTCACAAGGAGCCTTCTCAGGTTCAACCACAATCCCTTGAAACAATGGTTTCACCTGTGACACCTTACTAGACCTCATTCCTGGGGACAAGAGGCAGGAAGCCAGAAAAATCATCTTAGAAGGAGAGCAGGCAGCCTCTGAAATTATCGACTACGCTATGGACATAGCCAACACGGGGTTTCGCCAATTGGCAAGTGCAAACCTCGCCCTCGCTGAAACCCCGCGCATCCACAGAGCCAGAACACGTTAAGAGCCTTCTCCTAGATCGCAGCCAAAACCAGGAACCAGCTCCCCATTGCCATCAGATGCGCACCCTCCCTGAACACCTTCAGGAAGGCGCTCAAGACCTGGCTCTTCGATTGATCGGAACAGCTATCTCTCCCCCCTCCCCCGGTGCCTTCAGACCCTCGCGGGTGAGTAGTGCGCTTAAAATTCCCTGATTGATTGTTTGAGGCACCAAGGGTGGTTGAAAGCCACCACCTTTAGACCGGAGGTCCAGACAAAGGTCCTGGATATGGCGTTTGATGGGGACGCTTTGTTTGGGAAACATATAGATTAGGGGCTTTCATCCATCAAAAAATCTTTGGTCTCCCTTCAGTACAGGAAAATACTGTTCAGAGAAGCAAAAGGAAATGGTTTTTCCACCTACAGAGGAAACTTCCAGAGGGCACAAAAATATCAGCCCACACCAGCCACAATACAGGCAACCTTAACAACCTGGTACCTACTGTCAAACTTCCATGGCTGGTTTCTCTCGTCAAGGTGGCCAAAAGAGAGGATCGACCCAAGACAGAGATAACGGGAGAAAGCAATGATCTGAACAGGGTACCAGTCCCCCCCCTTCACCCTCCCATGGTTGCAAATATCTCAAGTTTCTTCCACCATTGGGAGAAACAACAGACCGTTGGGTGCTGGATCTGATTGCCTTTGATCATACTCTGGAGTTCATACAGAAACCTCCAACTACTCCACCCAGGAGAGCCCCCCCCCGTCTTCACTTATTGAACAAAGAAGCAAATGTTATGCTCTGAAAAGGAGCTATCAACAAAGTTCCAACTCTGCAAAGAGGTCAAGGTTTCTAATCCTATTTCTTATTGATTATGAAGAAGTCAGGGGAATGGAAACCAATTTTGGATCTTAGAAAGTTAAACAAGTTGCTGAGGAAGCAAACTTTCAGGATGGCAACTCTGGCTGAGATCTTACAGCGTCCCACCAAAGGAGACTTCATGACCTCCCTCGATTTGGAAGACATATACGTTCACATCCACATTCATCGGAAGCATAGAAAATTCCTCAGATTCACGGTGGCTGGTACCCACTACCAATTTAAAGTTCTTCCTTTCGGCCTCAAGTCAGCACCCAGGATATTTACAAAGTGCCTGGCACTGGTCGCCGCAGCCCTACGCTCTCAAGGTCACCAAGTATTCCCCTACTTGGATTATTGGCTGCTAAAGGCACCTACAGTAAAGCAAGCAACCAGGACCACAAACGCTTGTCTTTGGCTGTTCAGCACGCTGGGGTTGACAGTCAACATCATAAAGTCTTCATTTATTCCCAATGAAATAGTATAATTCCTGGGAGCCAGATTGGACACGATCCAAAGCAAACAATTCTACAACAATTGGCTATGGCCATCTCAAGATAAAAACCTGCATCTGTAAGGAATTACAAGTTGGTACTAGAGATGTGTTCATCAGTGATGGACCTAGTTCCTTGGCCAGACTCAAAATGTGACCTCTCCAGGAAGAATTGCAAAACAGTGGCTTTAAATGTCGGGATCTTTCGAGGACATCATTCAGATTACTCCGGCCATGAAGATAGCAATGCAATGGTGGTACCACACCCCAAACCTTTCAAAATAACTTCCTTTCTTGCAAAGCATACCAGACTACATCCTGACAACGGATCCCTCCATGGAAGGCTGGGGAGGTCATTTGCAGGACCTTCAATTTCAAGGCAAATGGTTCCAATTCTCAAAAACAGTCATATCAACAGCCTAGAATTGAAGGCCATATTCCTCTCTTTATAGGCCTTCCTGCTAAGAATAGCAGGTGCCTCTGTAATGGTCCGCACCAACAACTTGACCAGTATGTTATACATAAACAAGCAGAGAGGGACCAGATCTCTCACTCTTTCTCTGGAAGCACAAGAATTGTGGAGATGGGCAACAGAGCACAGGATTTCTCTCATGGCTGAGCATGTTCCAGGTTTACACAACACGCTAGCAGATGCTCTAAGCAGAGCTACAGACAATTGCCACGAATAGTAACTCAACCAATTCCAGCTGGATAGAGCATTTGCTCTATGGGGAAAGCCAGCTCTGGACTTGTTTGCCATGAACATCAATACCAAATGCCGATCCTATGCCAGCAGGTTCCCCCTCCCGGGGTCTCGAGGCAATGGCCTTTCTATGCGATGGTCAGGGATATATGCCTCTGACTTTCCCCCATCCCATTGATACCCAGAATACTGACCAAAATAAAGAGGGAAGGATGTTGCCTGATTCTCATTGCGCCCAGGTGCCCCAGGCAACATTGGTTCCCGGAACTTCTTCACCTTCTCCAAAGCCAGACCTATATGTCTGCAGCTGTTTCCTCCTCTCCTGTCCAGGGACATCAGTCAAGTGCGCCATCCAGATCTGGAGTCACTGAACTTACATGCTTGACTCCTGAATTCTTGGAGTTCAGAGACATGAACATTTTGCAAGAGTGTAGAGATATCCTCTCCAAATTTAGAGCAGAGAGCCCCAACAAGACGTACAAACTAAAATGTAAAAGGTTCTGTTTTTGGTGCCAACGTAAGCGTCTGCATCCATTTCAAGTATCCCTACAACCAATTTTACCATATCTTCTATCCTTGGCAAATTCGGGTTTAGCTTTCGCTTCAGTTAAGGTGCATCTGGCTTTCATCTCTCGCTATAGAAGAGCTTCCAGTGCCACTTCTCTATGTGCCTCAAGCCTGTTCAAACAATTCATGAAGGGGCTGTTCCCTACTTTCCCTCCAGTGTGAGCACCTCCACCGGAATAGATCCACAACGTGGTCCTTGCACAACTTATGAAAAGAACATTCTAATACATTCATGAAGCTGAATTGAAATTTCTAACATAAAAAGTCGCTTTACTGCTGACCTTCAGCCAGAAGGGTAAGCGAAATCCAGGCATTCACCGTTAAGAAACCCTTTTTAATATTTAAGGACACTGTGACTCTAAGGACTAATCTGACATCTATCCCTGAAGTGCCGTCACAATTCCACCTCAGTGAGCCGGTTATACGGATGTATGATGTTACAACGCATACTTTTACCACGCATACCTTTACAACCCGGTTTTTACAACGCATACCATTACAACGCATAGCGCTTAGAGGTGCTGGATAGTGGTAAGTATAATTTTCTATTCCAACTCCAGTCCCCGTGGACACTAGGGAAGGTGTTGGATAGAAAATTAAACGTATTCCCTATCCTAGAGCGCCCCCCCAGCGCAATGTGTTGCAATGGTATGCGTGGTAATGCCTGCGTTGTAATGGTAGTGCGTTGTAAAAGTTTTGTTGTAAAAGTTGTTCGACCGGTTATACTACAGTCCTTTTTTCCGCAACCATCAACGACTGCAAAGCAGGCACTACATACACTGGATTTCAAACGTTGCCTTACGGTCTATATTCAGAGAATGAAGGACATTCGAAAGACTGATCAATTATTTGTTGCTTATGGCCAAGGCAGAGAAGGGACTGCAATAACAAAAGTCACAATTGCAAGATGGATATCGGCTGCGATACAGTTCTGTCATGTCAAAGCCAACACGCCTTTGGAAAGGACAGCAAAGGCTCAATCTACCAGAGTGATTGCTACGTCAGTGGTCCTCTTTGCGGGAATGTCTTTGGAAAAGATCTGTCATGCAACCTGGAGGACCACTCATGCCTTCACGCAGCACTACTGCCGGGAATCCTCACAGGACGCAGATGCAGTGGTAGGTCAGGCAGTGCTTCGCCATCTCTTCCTGTAAGTTAAGCCTCTTTCTAGCCATTAGAAAGAGTCTTTTGTCCGTATGGTGCTTCCAAATACTAGCATGTATTGAAAGATAAAAAGCATATTTAAGTAAAGTCTACTTTTGGTCACGCTATTGTTTCTTTTTCCTTTCCTCTCGCTAATGCTGTATATATGGAAATGCTAGTATATAAGTGATATTTTACACCTCTTTTAAGAGTACATTATGTGCATTGATTAACATTACAGTACGCACAGGTATAGCCCTCATGGGGTTTTCGTGTTACCTCGAATTTTTGGGTTCACTACATGATAGAAGTCACGCACCATCCGCAACAGACATACCAGAAAAATTGGATGTTACTGCTTGCTACTCTGTTTCAGGTATGCAAATCTATCAAAGATACCCCACTCCTGGATCAGAAATTTAGTTACTTACCTGTTACTGTGGTTATCCAGTATTGGTATCTTTCATAGAGTCAAGTGCACCCACCCTCGTCCCCGTAGAGGCTGTTCTCATTTATTCATTAAGACAGTCACTTCTCACTTGTGCTAGGAAAATCTGAAGGTTACTGCCTCTGCTAGGAAGGTTCTAGAGAGTGCTAGCAGCTGAGTGGCTGCATTCAACATGTAGTCCTTTTTTTAAAAGGACATTGATACGCTATATAAAACATGTCTCAGGGCCATTATAGCCTATGGCATTATTTAAATACTGCTTGATTACGGTACCGTGGGACTCCCATCTCAACGACTGGGAATGATTCAGGCATGTGAAGCTATGAAAGATACCAATACTGGACAACCGTAGTTACAGGTAAGTAACTTATTTTCATATGTGTGGAGAAAAAGGACCTCGGGCAGTACACATTGCAGAGAACTGCAGACATGAAGCTAATCTAAAACTATTAAACCATGGTCTCCCATCCAGGGGTGGAGATGTTATCTTTGTGGTTGAGGCACACAAAACATTTAGGACAGAGGTGTTCTATTCTTGGGTTACATTCCCAGATGCAGACAACACTACACAATTATTGTACATCTACACTGAGGATGACATACCAGATGTCTACATTACATATGAAGAAATAGAAGTTCCTCTCACTTACCAAGAACAAATAAATTGGTTTAAAGGCGCTCTCACACACACACAACAGCAAATTGTAGACTCTGTCCGCTCAGCAGTGAAGGAGCGAGATGGCCTCTTAACCAGCTATACACCTCATCCCAATGTTGATAATTTGCCAGTAGCAGAGGTGGGAAGACTATACAAAGATTTAGTAACAATATATATGCCTTACATTTTTTAGGTTTCAAAAGTAAAATGTATTAAGTAGGAAAAAGGGAAATAACAAACAGCAGGTTCCCAATGTAATATAATAACAATGTACTGAAAACATTTGAATAAAAATAAGATAGAACAGGAAAATATTTACAATTATATGTAGAAAACAGGTTAAGGGGAGGAGGGAGAAAGAAAATAGAAAGGGCAAAAATAAAAAGCACTTCTCATGTATTAAAATTAGCATCATTTTAAACAGTATTGGAATTACAAAAATAATAGAGTATATATTGTGAGGGAAACCAAAAAGAAAAAGAAAAACATTACTATTTGAATGGAGGCTCAAATAAGAACAATGAGTATTTAAGGAGGTTTAGATACTTCATCAGTTAAGGATTGATGTATGAAAATATTTAAAACGAAGGAATCTAGAAAAATTGTTACTGGAGACCCAAGATAATTGTGTTTAATTGTTAGAGACATTGGGACAGTATACATTCTATCTAGTCTATTACTATGATACACACCCTACCACCGTGTTTGAAAGGAAATATGTAGAGCAGTTTTCCAGTTTTTAGTAATCTGCAACAGAAATTATAAAGTCAATACAATTTTTATATTAAAAGTACAACAATGCCAATGCCGATCACCAGAAAGACCACATAACATAAATTAGTAAAGGAGAATGGTATATATGTGAAGAAAAAATAGAGTTAATTTGTTTCCATACTTATAACCAAAATTGAGGTGGTGGGACATTCAAATAAAATATGTGTAATATCAGAACTTGATGCAGAACAGGACCAATAAGACGGTGGAGTGCTGCTATCAAACTTATGTAAAGAACCAGAAGTGATTAGAAGGCAGGTATTAAAAGCAGTGAGATCACGCATTGTGCGTATTTCCACTGTGAGTTTGTTCCATGTAACCAGCCCCAGATAGGAAAAGGATCTGCCACCCATTCTAAGTTGGAAGATTTTTGGGACTCTAGCAAAGTGTTCAGAAGAAGAGCGGAGAGTTCTAGCAGGGACATAGGGCCAGATGTAGGTAAATTTTATTTTACCACCTCTTAAATACCGCATCATACCGACTCGGTATTTAAGAAGTGGTAAAATAAAAGTACCGAGATGTAGGTAAATACAGATGTGCATTTACCGATTCGGAAACAATCGGTATTTACCGATGCGGTAAATACCGACCGGTAAATGCCCATGCATTCCTATGGGCTTTGAAGCCCATAGGAATGATTGGGCATTTACCGGTCGGTATTTACCGCATCGGTAAATACCGATTGACACAAGGGTGCAGGGGGTGTCACTTTGACACCCTCTGGCACCCCCAAAAGAGGCTCAGGTGCCATGTGGCAGGCATACCTGCCCTAAGGGCAGGTCTGCCTGTCATATGGCATAGGTGTGCATGCACAAATGTGCAAGCACACCAGAATCGGTATTTTACCATCAAATAGTATTTGATGGTAAAATACCGATTTTTTAATGCTTGTGGGACTCAGAAGAGTCCCACCTACATATCAATTTTCCCTCTTCCGTAAAAATACCGACTCGGTATTTTACATAATCGGTAAATTTACCTATCGGTAAATTTACTGAGTCTGTAAAATACAGGGCCCTACATCTCAAATTGCATTTACCGGTCGGTAACGGCCGAATTCGGCCGTTACCGACCGGTAAATGCCTACCTACATCTGGCCCATAGTCATTAATCCTCTCCCTCAGATAGCTGGCCCCTGAACCATGCAGGGCTTTGTGAACTAGGACCAAGGATTTAAACAATCTCCTTTTTTATTGGAAGCCAACGGAGGGTCTTCGGATGGAGGATATATGTCTTCTCATAGAGAGGCTAAGAAGCAACCGGGCTGCCAAATTCCGGACCACCTGAAGTCTGCACGGATATACTCCGGAAGGCCTAAGTAGAGAGCATTCCCATAATCCAACTTAGAGGTAATTAATTATTGGATTACCATTCTCTTGGAAGACTGACGAAAGAGGCATTCTTTTTTTGCAGCGTTTGAAGTGTCCCAAAGCAGGAACCTATCCGAGCCTGGATCTGTGGTTAAAAGTAAAGGGCATTACTAAATTTGATGCAGAAGTTTCTTATTGCAAAAGACACACAGATGATGAACGGGATGCAGAGTAAATCAAACATTCTCCCCCAGTCAATAGATCTGGGTTAAAAACATTGTTCTTTTGCTCACAATGCCACCCCAGTTTGGACCCAGCATATGCAAATCAGTCTTTACCATGTGCCTCATGGGAACAGTCCAGAGCGACCTGCCTAGCCAGGTCCTCCCTGGACCGGAAACAATCATCCTGGAACAGGTGTTAGGGCATTACCCCTCATCAGCCAGGCTAGCATGAATCCAGTGGCACAGTGAGCCTGGAACCCATGTCTGGGCCTACCCAGCACACTTATGGCAAGAAAGCAATAGGCACACAGATGATGAACGGAATGCAGGACAAATCAAACATTCACCCCCAGTCATTAGATCTGTGTTAAATCTATTGTTCTGTTGCTCACCAAGCCACCCCAGTTTAGACCCAGCCATATGCAAATAAGTCTTAATAAATCTGGGTTAAATCCATCGGTCTTTTGCCAAGGATGCTTGCCCTGGGGTGATGAAGTACACTAAAGAACGATGATGGATTCAACCCAGATCTGTGCCTGGGGGTGAGTGTCTGAAAAGTTTCAGCACTCCGTCCATCATCTCATTGTGTTTGCTACGTTCCTTATTGAACCTTGTTGAGGGCCCGGAAACGCTGCATCCTTCGGTCAGAAAGATCTCCAAAGGTTAGGGGGAGATAAGCCATAATCTCGGTTTTATCTGGGTTGTATTTTAGCTGATTCAAAGAGATGTGGCCTTAACGTCCGCTAAAGGGACATTTGAAATCCAGGTTGCAAGGTCCTCTGCAGACATACAGGCACCACTTCATTCTAACTTCCCATTGCATTTTAGGGGGGGCTGATTCATTGCATCTTTAACATATTTCATGCGGAGGTAATAGCGCACTTTTTTTTCACGTCTATAGGCTCTCTGTTGGTTACTACCTTCCAGACAGTTTTCGGAGTCATTTCATAATTTATACACTCCATACTTGGAAGAATATTTGGAGGTCTTCCGCTTGTCCTGCTCCTGGTTGTTGGACTTTGCTTTGACTTTTTCCACCCCGCAATGGATGTCCCAGCTCAAAATTAAATTGAATTGACACTACCACATGTGCTGCTGTGCCGCATGGTGAATTGCTTTGGTACACCTCTGCTTCAGGAACTGAATGAGCATTGGTTCTTGACATTTTGGCCTGTCTGGTTGCACTGCGTGCAACCTGTCTTCCGCGGTTTATTGTGCACTTTTAAATATGCCTTCGATTTACACCTCGGATTGCAATTGGTTGAGCGGTCGAACATAGATGTTCTGGTGGATCCCTAAAGGTCCATTTGTATAGTTGTCACCAGCATATTCCATTGCTGCTGAACGCATTCTTCTCACGATCCTGGACGCTTCAGCTCCTAGTGAATTGGATGTTGGCTCTGCAGACCTTCGACAGGCTGTAGTCATTCTCTCAGTGACTGATATGTGGGATGGATGGGAACACATTTGCCGCATACACCTGCTTTGACGTAAGCCTCTGGGAACATCGTCTGCATTTGCTGGAAACAGAAATGTTTCATCTACCACTCGGAACACAGAAACAAAGTGCTATTTCGTTTAGTGGGAACTCTTGATTTGGCCTGATTTTTTTCTAAAATTGATTTTAAACCTAAATTTATTAACTTTTATATGTTTCATACTTTTAAGCAAGTGGCTTTCTGTGTGGTTTGACTTTCAAATTGCATGATTGCCTTTTTAGAATAGGTTTTAGAATGAATTTTATATCTTAACCTTTGATATTCCACTATTTGTATATATCTTTTCTATTTTTAGATAGCTTATTGGTCGTCCCTTTGTCTGAGTGGGTGTCATGTGCCTTAGTTAGGCCCATGAAGGAATGCTGTCATTTTCCACCATGTACAGATTTCTTATATTGCTTTTCCCTTTCACACAATGACCTTTTACACACATTTGCATGCATGACAATATTGGATTTGTTTCCCTAAAACTGCTTCCCTTACAGATTCCACTTTTCAATACAATTATCACAACTGCTTGAACACCATGTACAAGGCCTCGACATGCATTGAGCGAATGTCGTTCTAATATTCCTCCATGAGGGGACATGGCTATCTATAGACCATAACAATGCTGGATTGCTCAAGACTCACAAGCATTATTTTAATTATAAATAAACAAGCATTTCCAGGCTCATTAGATGAGTGCTTTGCTGTCAGTGGCGAGGTTTCTACACACACTGAAGGTTCGGACCCTATACACGGAAGCTTCGG
The DNA here is from genome assembly GCF_964261635.1 of Lissotriton helveticus. NCBI lineage: Eukaryota > Metazoa > Chordata > Amphibia > Caudata > Salamandridae > Lissotriton > Lissotriton helveticus. The sequence continues at coordinate 805,176,019 of NC_136071.1, forward strand.
CCCAGCAACTTGCTGATATCTCTGTGAAGGATGTCCAGCTTGTGACCAAGATGGGAACATTCTTTCCCTTCAGGCCCCCCTGGGTTGGATCTTCCAGTATGTTGATTCTTGTCCGGACACACACACACATGCCCTCAGCACTTAGGTTAGGGACTACATAGTAGGAGTGTGCCAGATTTCTATATTGCTTTATATGCTTGCATATATACCTTTTCTAAGCACAATGGTGGGACTTTTCATTCTGTTCTCTGTCTTGGTACTCCTGATAACTTTCATCTGCTTCTGTGTATTGATCATTGGAGAAATATTTTTCTAAACAAGAATCATGTTGGTTAAGTAAACATTAAAAATGTCTCGCGGTGTATTCTTTGTATATTTCTCTGAGAGCATGAGTGAATGGGCAAAAGGGTTCTATATCTGTTTCTACGATTCCTGGGGGATCAGGGTTGTCATGTTCAGAGGTTGCCAGAACCATTTGCTTCCTGCCTAGGTTTAGGGATACTCATGCTGGCACAATGAGCTAGCTGGCCTAGAGGACAACATATCCTGAGGGGGTGCCTAGAACCAGTCAGGTACCTTTCCAACAGTTATGCTGTCTTCCAATATGTATTTTCTATCATAAGATAGAAACTACATGACACCTGGTCGAGTAAACATACTTATGCATTATTAAAATGTATAAAATATGCACTTCCAATGTAAAATACTGGACACCTTTAAAAGGGCAGCACAGTGATGTCTGCAAAAGTTGGACAGTTGCAGTGAAGGCAAATATGTGGCTGTAATTGCATTTGTTCTAGATAAGTGCTGTCAAAGCATTTACATGAAAAGGCACACGTTTTAGATATGCAGTCCACTTTGACATTTGTCAATGAGTATTTCACGATAAAAAATGTAATTGGATAGCAACAATAATGTTCACTTTATACCTACTACATTCCTAGTTCTCAAGGGCAAGGCTTACAAACAAAACTTTAAGGGCCTACTAAAACTGATTTCTTCAATGACCGCACATAGACTTCACAAGTATGTTTTAATTGCTTAGTTGTATTTTCTGACATCATAAATTCGCTCTATGCTAAAACTAGGAAAATCCCCAGTTTAATGTAAGAAAATGAGGCAGCATTATATGCAAGTTCAAAGTCCCCAAAAAGGTCATTTAGCCAGGTATCCCTGCATTCAGGCAGAGGGTTAGTGAGCGAGGAGGAGTCTGAAAAGCAAAAGCCTGGAACATATTCCAAAGGGGAATACATTAGAGGGTCAAAGAAGGAAGACCTGGTATATAATCTGCAAGGAATTATCACATTCTTTCCTCAAACCAGAGGTCCTGAAAGGCTTACAAATGTACCCGAACAATCTGCGATCTTCTCTGTCAACAAGAATAATACGCTGATATGGACAGAAATAGTTTTGTGGTTGACTTGGCCACATGCTGTTAAAGAAAGGGCCTATGAAGGTGACAAGATAATTCAACTAATGTTGAATCCAATGGCAATACTGGTCTTTGATCAGCCACTGGGCAGATCTAAGATATGAATGACATTGTCTTAGAGCAAAAACAAAAGGAGGTTGAAACAAAACAACAAATGGCTTGAAAGGTTGTTGACCTACTGTGTATTTGTATAATACAAAGGGTGTCAGCTGAGCACGATTTAAAATGGTTGATACTGCTTCAGTGAGAAAGTGATGGAAGCTGTTGTATTTTTGTTGCCAACAAGATGGGTGAAGTGTAATTATGTAGTGGCCAGCTATATATAAATTTCAGAACCAAGGAGGAATAAATAAATACAGAGCACGTAGTATATTGGAAAATTAAATAAATAACAGCTGCTACAGAAATGACTTTGTATCATGTTATTTACTCTTTCTCTTGTACTTGAATCCTACTTTTAGGAAGAAAATAATATTGTAGTCAGAGACTCTCTTGTTCTACTACTAAAGGCTAATTTGGGGACGAAAACTTCATTAAAATGAAAACCGCTTTAAAACTTGAATGAAAACATAACTGTCTGCATATGTAAATGCGAAATGTCTAAAAACAAATTCTAAACTGGGCATTTACGAAAATGTGTCACTCTGGAACCACTGCTTTTTTTGGATTCTTAAACATTATCAGGATATTATAGTATTTCAAAACTCATGGATAAATAATGATAAGCTCTCGAAGATTTCATAAGTTGTATACAAAGAAATCTAGGCAGTTTTTAGGTCTCTTCTACAAACAGTTTTAGCTGTCTGGAGAGACCTTCTCATCACACACCACACAATATACACATAGATACTTGTACATGGAGAGGGGTTATGGGACAGCCGCTTTCCGTTATTGGCTACAGTCTTTCATCTGGCTTTAGGCATCTGCTAACAGAGGTGCCCAACAGCATTGGTATTATCCTGTCGCATTTCACGAATGTGAACATTCTAAACAAAAAAGTAGTTCACACATTGCGATTAATTACCTTTTTTGAAATGTTCTTTACCCCAAGGATCCTTCTCTCCAGTGGTTTTTCAATGTGCTCAAGTTTTGTTCCCCCCTTTCACCCTCTAAAGGACTCATCCATTGCTCTCATGTGCACTCTTACCTCACTTTCCTTATTTTTTTATTTTTGTGTTTCGAGGATGTACAAGTTGCTAAGTGCTACTTTCTTTTTTGTGTTGCAGCTTAATTTTGTTTGCTGTTTAATCAATTCTAAGATGCCCACCATGTGTAACACGTGCATTGTAATTCACTGGCAGCCATTTTGACATTTAATTTTTTTAATTAACTTAATCAATCCAACGTAGCCTGCAATCACATCTGAAGGGGGATAAATACACATGTAAACATAAAGTGCACTCAGGCAGAAATAGGAATGGACTGCCAGGCTTATAAAAATGTAAAAGCTTTGGAATAACCACTTACTTGTTAAATGTGCAACCTAATGGCTTTGCCGGTGCTTGTCATATTACACTTGGAAGACAAACAGTTATTCGAGATGTGAAAATAGGATCAGTTATTGAATTAATTTTATTTTACTTGATATACTGATTTGAATTCTTCAGAGACACATTTGGAAGAACGAGTAGCGAAATTCCTAGTACCTCAAGAGTCAGTGTTTAACAGCATTTGGGAGAGTTGCTATGACTATGTAGGATATGAACAATGCTGCAAAAGGGCAAGTAGCTGTCATGGGTTTTGCAGATGTACTTCTCTTAGCAGTGCTCCGACCGTCTTCATTTATTTTAAGTTAAAGGTAGGCCCTCAAACAAGGTTACTTGTCCACATTCTGTTAATAGGGTGCGGGGGACCCGGAGTCAAGCTGGAGCTTCACCAGCTTCTTGTTGGTAGCTGTCTCTGATGCAAAGAATACATTATTAGCCTGGACTTCCTTGTATTTTCCAAAGCAGAGGGTGTATGTTCTGCATCCAGAACAAGTTTGTATGAGAAACTTCACAACTTCCTTAATTCCACTGACTAACTATTCCAGTTTACTTCTTGCAGCCTGTATCTGTTACTCGTTTGTTTCACAGTATAGTCACAGTGTGCAATAGTGAAAAAGATGTTAAAATGATATCCATAACGAGGTTACAGAGACTATGTGTGTAACTAGGCTTCTAAATGGCTCAACTGACTGTAAACTTAAAAAACATTGTCCTGACTCTTTTTTACTTCATTGACTGTTTCAATTGTCATGTTTTTTTAAGAATGTAGTATTACAAAGTTCTGTGATACATTGAACACACATCTAAGTTATGCATCCATTTTTTATACCTAGGTTTCAGGAGTACAAAGCTCTGGAAACATTGGTTGGATTGCTTACTGATCAACCTGAGGAGGTCTTAGTTAATGTTGTTGGAGCACTGGGTGAATTTGGTCAAGAGCCAGCAAATCGAGCTATAATTCGCAAAAGTGGTGGCATCACGCCTCTTGTTAATTTACTAACAGGAACAAATCAAGCCCTTCTTGTGAATGTCACAAAAGCTGTAGGAGCATGTGCGGCTGATCCTGAAAATATGACGTAAGTTTTGAATCCTGTTATTCCCCAACCCACCACACCTCAAAATACACCTAGCCTCCCAATAACTTTGTTTGAACATTATGAATAGGGAATATATGTTTGAAAATTCCATCATAAGTACACCTGTCATCCAATTGATTTCTAAACGTTGTAACTGGTGAACACTCACAAAGATTTGTATGTCCAGTGATTTGAAACATAACCTTTATGTAGTTTTGTAAACAGACATGGGACATGGATATCATTGATATTCTAAGGTACAAATTATGCTGGTGTATAATAAAAAAAATACATGTTTATGCTTTTATTAACATTTTCAAATTCAGCAATTATCAGGTGTAAGAAAATATGTCTTTTTACAGTTGTACCGTCACTTTTTGCCCCCAGTTAGACTACTAGATGCTGTTTTTCAACTCTGACAGTGCACTGAAGCCTGCTAACCAGATCCCTGTTCCAGTGCTCTCTCCCTAAAACTGATGCATGTGAATTGTTAACCCCAATTGGCAAGGGCTTTAATCCCCTTATCAAGTACCAGTGGTACCCAGGGCATGGGAGCTAAAGGGGTCACCAGCACCTGAAACACCTTTTGTGCCACCCTGAGTGACCCGGGAAAACAGATGACAGAAGTACTGCCATTACAGACTGCAAAAGCAGTACAAACTGCTCAAACTCGACTTTGCCCGCACCATGTATGGTAAGTCATTGCACTATTTTCAATATATGCCATTCACCCCTAATGGTGGCCGCCTGAGCCCAGTAAGCAAGGTGCATTGTATAAAAGGTATGGACATGATTCTGTGTCAAGGACTATGCAGCATGCACCTATGTGGCTACCTTAGAGGTTGCCCACCTGGTTTCCCCAGCATTTGCTGTGCTCTGGCTGCCAGCCTGCAGCAGCTACTATAAAGATAAGAATCTGACACCCCCTGCCAAGAAGTGTCAACTCTTCCAGGAGTCAGAAACAAGGGCCTGGATGGGAAGAAGATCACATCTTCCTCCCTAACAGGATGGTTAGTGAAGTGGCACATCAAGGCTGTGTACTTCAAAACATTCACCACCTGTGATATGCAACTAGGTTGCCTTCCAAAGGAGGAAACAGGCTTCCACCTGTCCCTAGGCACATTTGCACTGGGCAGGTTGGGTATTCAGGAGGTGTGCACCCCCAGAAGAATAGCCACACATCTAGGTTGGGATACCTGGCATGTAGAGCTAAGGAAGGTTTCTGCCATTTTTATAGAATAGAGGGTTCTGGGTAGAAAAAGTGGCACACACACACACGGATATGGTAACCTCATGGGCAGATTCACCGCTGGGCTAGTAGTCCATTGGCCACTTGCACCCACACCCCTAAATCTAGGATTGAAGGGCTACCCCCTGGCAGCAGAACCTCAGTTCTCATCTGACTTGCAACAAAGGACACAAGTAGAAACCTGAGTCTGTGACAAAAGGAGCTGCAGAAAACAAAGTCATGATATACACATCTATAAATAAACATATTCAATTGCCTATGAATATGTTATGTATATAATTTTTTCCCACCATCCACTATTTATGCTTAATACAATAAGATATACAAATAGAGTAACTGCTTTCTATTCTGATTCAAGCATTTGGCCCTGTGAGATTTCCGATACTGGAGAAGAAAATAAGTTATTTATCTGTAACTGCAGTTCTATAGTATTGGTATCTTTCATAGGTACACATTTGCCACACCCTCCTCCCCGGAGAGGTTTCCCTTGTATCTGGGGATTATTTATTTGAAAATCTGAGGGACTACGCCTCTGTTGAGAGTGTTCTAGAGGGTGCTGTAGCCTGATTCAGGACAAGTTTGAGTTTGGTCCTTTTTTAATAAGGACATACATAGGCTATTAAACTGACTTTTTCATTGACATTATAGTCTGTGATAGTGATACATACTGCATTAATATGATACTATGGGTCTCCCACTTAAACGACGGGGAATGATTCAAGCGTGTGACTCTATGAAAGATACCAACACTGGAGAACTGCAGTTACAGGTAAGTAACTTATTTTCTAACTGGGCATAATACTTAACCCCTTCGATGCTCATGACGAGCTGGGCTCGTCATGAGGTAGCCTCCTCGCACGCTCATGACGAGCCCAGCTCGTCATGAATAAAGGGATTTACAAATTCTCAGCGTGCCAGCTGAATTCCGCCCGCAGGCATGCGGTTAAAAAAACTGTAAGTGTATCTCAGCCCATTCCAGATATCTTACGTACACCCCCCTTAATTTCTACAATGCTATGTGATGCCCACCCCAGATTTATTGGTCTGGCAAGTATCCTCCTTGTGCTCCCCCTTTTCCTAGCCTTTCCCTAGCCACAGCACATTGATTTAAAAATGTTACATCCCTGTCTACTTCATCCTGAAATTAGTCCAGCCTGGCGTATTCATTGTCAAGGCCCTCAAGTTCTTTCTCAAGCATGCTAGATTTGTGGATTGACTTAAGCTTCACAGCTCTTTGTTATGCACATCTCTCTAATGTAGACTTTAAACACCTCTCACAATATACCTGGACTAACCACCAAGCCCGCATTAATTTTAAAGTATTCAATGATAGTTTTTCTCCTCTTTTCGAAACACTGCATTTATTAGTGTATCAGCAGCAAAGCACCATGTTTTCTGGGTTTAAGCTGCAAGGGAAAATCTCTGAACCAGAGTTATTGTTGATTACTATATAGTGTGTGAAGTAGCATATCATCCTCCTCAACCCAAGTATAGGTATCATATATAAGAAGCTACTAGTCTATACAAGACTCTGCATTGTGGACTACTAGAAATAGTATATGTACTCTCTGTTATCTAGTTGGCTCTGACATCAGGTGTCCACCAGGGCATACTGATGTATTATGTTCCTTATTGTGGTTGCTGAAGGAGGCCTGGCAATGAGGGAAGACCAATCTAAATTTCGGTCTAGAATAGCATTGAAGTCCTTCCAGAACATTATGTGCGGGTCTAAACCCATGCATTTATTGACCACACCATTATAAAAATTAAGAAAGCTCTTATTGGGGCCATATGCGTTTGTAGTGAACCACCCTTTTTTTTGAGGGGGAGTGGATTGCAGATTAGATTTTCTCAGCCCCAAGCAGTAATGCATGTTGCACCCCCACTTAGGAAACAGATATGTCTTCTTTTTCCCTGTTATGAGTTGTGTATAAGATTCATGGAAATTATAATTGTAATTTCAGCAGTCAAATTATGTATAATAAGATGGACATTGGAAACCCCAAAAACATTTTACATCACACATCTCTACAACTTGCAACCAGTTAGTTCAATATCTACCCACACACTCGAACACACACATATATTTTGCAAAGTGGAAGACATCACTGTGTAGTTACAGTTTGGCCAAAATTTCCATAGTAAGACCATTTATTGCATTGCTAATAACTTTCGCACCATTTAACAAATCGTCACAAAACACATTTTCTATAGGTTCACAACGTCTTCCTCAGCCATGTGAGGACAGGTTCTGGTATTATTCTGAGTAAAAAATGTACAGCCCGCCAGTTGGTTTCCCCAGTGATATACTACAGCGCTCCACAGTGTTTTAACAAACAACTAGAGTCCTAACATTCGGTATTCATGGCAAAACTGTGGCACACCTGAAGGGGGGGGCGTTCTTTTTAGAAATGATAGTTGGGGCTCTAAAAAGCTAAAATGAAGACACTTTCTATTGGCATCTCAAATGTCTTCCTCATCCATTTCAGTAAAACATTCTGTCATGCAGAGTGCAGCATGTACTTACAACACCAGCAGCAGTCTGTCAGTTAACTCCCTAGTAATCAACTGCAGTTTCCTAAAGTAGTCTAATGAACAACTAGAGAGCTAACATTCCATATTTATGACAAAAGTTTGTTGTGAAACACATTATTGAAATCCTCTATTTGCTTACACTACGATATTTAGATTTCTTTTGAAAGTAAATATCCTTATCTTTCAGGGCAGCTGAAATTACTGCTTCACTGCCTTTGGCCAACATTATATCAGTCTTGGATGACTTATACAATAACCAGTTGTCCAAGACACTTTTATGATAGCCTGTAGTGCCTATTTAAATTTTATTTTCTATCCTTGAAAAGGAGTGTCAAGCTATCTGTATACAAACACATATCTAATAGAGACTTCTATCTGCAGATTCCATACCTTTGAATTTTCCAGGCATCAGACTGGACCTGGAAACGTTTTCATGAGCAGTACCCCTGCATGCCACCGGGTGGCTCCATTCAGCTCCACGTGGTGTCGTTGGTGCCGAATGTGACATTGCGATCTCCTATTAAGGTGCCACCCTGGTGCGCAGATTTCAGTTCTTTTCTTTCTGTGCTAGTTAGCGCTGATCTGAAGAAGCGCTAACCCTCTGTCTTTTTTGGCAGACTTTTTGAAATGTTTTGTTTTTTAAGTCGCTGGAATGTCTTCTAGGAACGTAGGGTTCACGCTGCGTGGTGCCTCTCACATTGGCATGTTATTTACTGAACTGCACTTTGTGTGCTTATGGCGTCAAAGTCGTGCTCGAACTGCTGGGCCAAGGCAGTGAAGGCTTTGAGGAAGCAGTCCCTAAAGCTGCTTGTGGCCCTGCAACTGACCCCAGCTAACACGACTCCAGGAAGGTCTCAGTCCTGATCAAGGAGAAGAAAGTTGCAGGACCACTCCAGGAGCCCCACGTCTTCTTCATTGCACTCAAGATCCTTGGAACACTCGGGGAAGAAGGACAAGAAGAAGAAGTCTAGACGGACTCCGCCTCACCTGTTAAGGATTGACAAGATGAGTGGGGAACATCGATGTTCCAGGCATGGTTCTGCAGAGTCATTGCAATCTCCAACTCCGTGCCTCCCCCCGTTTCCAGGTATAGGAGTGACCACCACTCAGATTGAAGAGTTTTACAAGAACATATGCTGAGTATTTGAGCAGACTGACCCCTTCTGTGTGCCTTTGGACCCAGCAGGGTCGGAGGAGGCCCCATAAGGCTCTGCGTAGACTGTTTCGGCCTTAGCTCTGATGGAATCTCATGGATTTGATTCTGGGTCGGCACCGGTCATGCCAACATGTCTTACGATGGCACTGGTCCCTGCATGGGTGCCCCTGGCACCCACCGGTGAAGCCAGCCCAATTCTCATCCCCAATCCCTCGGAGTTTGAACTGCGTCAATCAATGTCAATTCCATCTCTGACCGAGCCCAGTGACTCTAAGTCATTGCCTGAGCATTTTTAGAAGCATGCAAGCATAGGGAAAGAGTGGGAGGGGTCACTGGACCCTTAAGAATGCCAGTTATACCCTCCTGGTAAGACGTTAGACTGATATGAGGAACTAGCAGAGGCTGGTGGACTGGACACCTCTCCAGATTCAGGTATGCTCGCTACACATACTGTGGCAATGGAGGAGAGAGCATCTTATGCAAAGGTCGTGGTCCTGGGCCTGAACCTTTTGACTGAAGGTGTTCAGCCAGGGGCTTCTTCATTCAAACCGCTTTTGCCCTTCAATGAAGCACTGATTGATGTCCTTTCAGGCACTTAGTCCAAGCCTAGTACAGAGGCTCCTTTGAACAGGACAATAGCACACCACCCTCGTCCTGCCCTGGGTGATCCTAGTTTCCTCAGCTAACACTCCACCCCTGAGAGCTTGGTAGTCCAAGCATCAACTTCCCATGGTGTGTCCCACACCACTCCCCTGGACAAGGAATCCGAGAGGCTGGAGATACTTGGTAAGAAAATGTTTCCTTTGCCCGGCTATGATTGCGGTGAGTGAACACTGCATGCCTTTTTGGGCCTTTTCTCCTGTACCCAATGGGAAACGGTTGAGCAAGTGCTCCCGATGGAGACCTGGGCCATCCTCTCCCAACCAGAGAGAGACAAGAGAGGTGCAGCAAAGTTTACCATTTGGTATGGTCTGGATATGACTAACTCACTAGGCAGAGGGGTTTCCGAGGTGGTGGTCTTGCAGCGCCATGCCTGGCTAAGAATATCTGGCTTTTCAGGAAATGTCCAGGCCAACCTCATAGACATGCCCTTTGATGTGTCTCGTCTCTTCAGAAAAAGGCAGACTCAGTGCAGGAGCACTTCAGGGACTTGGGGCTACGGCTAAGTCCTTGGGCCTCTCAGTGACACTTCACTCCCAGTCTGCCTTTCACCCTTTTTGTGGCTATGGAAGGGCTTTTTAACCGCGCCAGCCATACTCTAGCTACTGTCCTGCGCAAGCTCCCCAAGTTGTGTGAGGATGTGAACGCAGTGCATTCCGATCACATGGGAATGGTAGCCAGAAGTCATCCGCCACCAACCCCACTGCTGATACAGCCTGTAAGTCCTCCTAGTTTGGTTCTGCAAGACTATGGGTGCCCAGTTTAGAGGGAGAATCCATAATCTCCTGCACTGGCAGTCCATTACATCGGACAAATAGTCTTGCAGATGATTCAAAAATAATACTCCCATCCTTTCCAATCTTTCCCCCCTCCTTCACTGCCAACTCAAGAATGGATGGTGAAGGATTATCTGGTCTTACTCCAAATTGAAGTTACTACTCTCCTGGCCAAGGGAGCTATAGAGAGGTCAGATATCAGAAGTAGGAAGTACTTTTTATTCCCACTACTTTCTGATACCCGAAAAGAACAAAGGTTTTCTACCTATTCTAGACCTCCGTAAACCGTAAATCTCTCCCTTAAGAAGGAGAAATTCAAGGTGCTCACTTTGGTTTAGGTCTTGTCTGCCCTAGACCGAGAAGACTGGCTGGTAGCATTTGACTTGCTGGATGCGTATTTTCACACCCTCATCCTTCCAGCCCACAGGTGTTACCTGCAGTTCAAGGTAGGCTAAGAGCACTTTCAATTCACTGTGCTCCATTTTGGCCTTACCAGTGCCCCTTGGGTGTACATCAAGGTGATGGCAGTAGTAGCAGCTTATCTGCGCAAGTTGGGAATTTCAGACTTCCCCTACCTCAATGACTGGATGTTGAAGGCAGCCTCTGCCCAGACTGTCGTCTCCTGTCTACAGACTGTGGCAGACCTTCTGCATTTGCTGGGGTTGACTAGAAACATGACAAAGTCATACCTGACTTCTTATCAGATGCACCCTTTCATCATAGTTGCTCTGGACATAATGGGGTTTAGGGCTTATCATCCTGAGCAGCGGGTCCAGGAGGTGCAGGTTATATTACAGATGTTTCAGCCACTATCCTGGATTCTAGTGAGAATAACTCTGAGGCTTATGGGCCTCATGGCCTCCTGCACTCTATTGGTAAAACATGGCAGATGACATGTGCGGAGCTGAAGATCCAGTGGGTGCAGCACCAGGGGAATCACGTCGATGTGGTCCAGTTCTTGGAGGGGACTGCAAAGGACCTGCAGTGGTGGCTATTGAACCACGGTTGAGTCAGGGGCAGACCCCTCTCCCTTCCCCAAGCACATCTCACAGTAGTGTCAGATGCGTTACTACTAGGTTGGGGCAGCCATCTGGGAGAGGTGGAGATCAGACCAAACCTGTCAACTCTCTTCCTCCTTGCGTGGAACTTGAGCAGTGACAGTTGATAGCTTTTGACCTTTCTTGTGAAGTTTATAAAGTTTTTTGGCTGCCCTCCACCAAAATAGTATATGCCCGCTGGTGGCAAACGTTTGTAGATTATTGTACCGAAAAGTCTATTGTACGTCTTTCTTCCTGTCTTCCTGATATTCTACTCTTTATTCTTATTTCTTACCCTTGCCCAGCAGAGCTCTGCTCTGGGCACTCTCTTTCTGCACTGTCCACTTTCCTGTGGCTGCCTGACCAACCCTCCTTAATTTAGTCCCCTATTGTCCATAGGTTCCTGAAAGGGCTTGTACATATGTTTCCCCTTATCCGTTCATAATACCTCACTGAGATCTGAACCTGATTCTCACTTAGCTCATGTGTGCTCCCATTGAGTCGTTACACAGTTGTCCCCACAGGCGAGTGAGCTGCAGGTTTTATCATTCAGACATCCACATGTTATTCCCAAACAAGGTAGTGTTTCACACCTGGGCCTACTTCTTACCTAAGGTGGTGACCCCATTACATTTGGGACAGTCTGTCACCCTGCCCACCATTTATGCACCTCCACATTCCCCTAGGAGGAGGAGTGCCTCCATCCCTGGACCCAAAAAGAGTGTTGTTGCTCTAGCTTGACTCTACAAAAGAGTTCTGGGTGGATGGCCAACTCTTCATGGGATATGTAGGAGCTAAAATTGGTGGGGGAGTTCAGAAAGTAACCATTTTGCTCTGGGTCATTCTTTTTATGAAGATCTGCTATGCCTTGGATAAAAAGCAGCCTTCTGAGCGCTTACAGGCCCATTCAACCAGGGGAAAAGCTGAAACCATAGTGTTGGCTGATGGTGTTCCAGTCCTGGGCATCTGCCAGGCAGCAATGTGGGTGTCCCTGTATACATTTGCCAAACACTACTGCCTGGAAAGTCAGGTACGCAGGGATGGCCATTTCGCCCGTTCGGTCCAGTGGGACTTTTTAGTTTAGTCAGTCTATCTGCAGCCCACCGCCTGGATGCTATGGCTTGGCTATCTATTCAAAGGTAAGGAATCTGCAGCTAGAAGTCTCTATCAGATAAACAAGTTGCATATCTTCAGTAACGCATTGTCTGGTGGAGACAATATCTAAGTGCAGATTCCTTACAGACCCACCCATGCCTCCCCGCTCGGCAGGTGCATTTTTGGGCTAGGGTTGCTTCCTTTTCAGGCCCTAGTTGGACACACATTAGTCAGTTCACTTCATTGCTCTGCGCTTCTGGAATGAAAAGTCGTAAGAAGTAACTGAGGTTTGCGTGCCTGGGTAGTGACCATGATGTCACATCCGGTGAGGACTACGCCACAGAGAGTCGAATGATGCCACCCGACGGCACGCAGGGCTACTGCTCACACAAAAGTTTCTTGATCCAGTCTAACGCCCAGGAAATTCAAAGGAAAGGAATCTGCAGCTAGATATGGTCTCTACCAGATAATGCGTTGCCAAAGATAAGAAACTTGTTCTTTAGACACAACAGCCCCAGAGGTCTGACACGGTTTACTTTCCATAACCAGGAGCTTAATAAAGAATTAAGAAGTAGGAGACAAGGGTCACCCGTGCCAGAAGGTGAGTCTCTGTACTTTTTAACACGTGGTTTCATCTCAAATTGCCCATTCCAGTCTATTTTTAGCCATTTAATTTAAGAATTTTAACAGGATACAAGTCACAACATATAATCATGTTACATAACATACAGGTGTATTTTCACAGGAGAGAAGGTCATATTCAAGGGCAGAAAGGAAGAGAAGCAAAATATAGATTGGTTATGTTCTTCACCACATAGAACACAGCAGATCAAAAAGCTTTTCCATGTTGTGATTTGAAACCATCATACCATGGCCACCCTATATTTCAGGTGCCATGTTTTCATTTACATTTTTCAAGGAGGATGATACCTCCCCCATCCCCGATGTCTGCCAAGCTACGGGCATTGATAATACATCTTCAGCTTCTTTTAAGAATCTTCCTGAATGGCAACCAAATCTTTTCGTTCAATCTTTCATTCAGTCTGTCATTGGCCCATGTCATTAGTCTTTCTATAGCATGAACATTCGGGAACTAGGCAAAAATTGTGTTTTACCAAAATATCGAGCTGGAAATTTCATCTTAGCATGAGCCGGGATGTAGTTGGTGTTATTTTGCCACGAGAAACTCAGCGAAGTTACAAAAAAACTCCAATAAGTTCCGCGAGTGGCAGAGTGCAGTGTGAAGTGCAGTTTGTGCTGGTATTCCTGCAGCTCCGGTAGAAATTCTACCCGAACGGCAGCCCGTGCTCGCGAACTTACCGTTCGCGATCGCGAGCGGGGAAAAAACTCCACTGCACATCGCGAACAGCGGAGTGCAGAAAACTCCGAAATTTACCGCCCAGGCCTAACTATAATATTGTTGTCTTTATGTAGTGATATACAAATTTTCATTGTCTGGAATATCAAAATTAATAATTTTGTTTTTTAGTATTTAATAACATAGCAAGAATATAACTATATACTATTTAGATGTATATAAAATTGTTTTAAATATTATTATAGGATTGGTGATGTTATTTTTTTATTATTTTTTATTTAGGTTTTGAAATATCTAGGCGTGAGATGTTGTTATTGTAGGGATATATCGTTTTAAAAGTGTTTTTAATTTTCTTTTTAAAAGTAAATGATATTTTTTCAATGTTTTCTTTTTCAACTTATTTTGATTTGTTTTTGATGTATTTTCTTTACACTGTCATTACATTTTTTGTTGTAATTGTGGAATGTAGGGTTTATAGGGGAAATGGGTGGGGAATGTTTTTTGAAAAGATTGTGAAATTTGAAAGAAATACATTGGAAATACAATTTTGTTGTCTGTACATATTAGTTTTTATATTTTTATTTCTCATGTTTTAATAAAGATTGAAAATATGTTACAATATTTCATATTAGATATTTAGTTTGTGTGTATGAAACTGTATTTTTATAATATATTGTTATGTGATATTGAAAATTCTTTTGGTTTTGTTTTGAAGTAAATTTTAAATTTAAAGAAAATAATATATGTTCAAAAATGTATTTATATTTTTGATTATTTTGGGGGGACATTTTTTCATAATGATAATCTTAGTTTTCAAAAAATATTTCTCAATATTACAAAAAATGTAATAATGTAAAATATGTTATTGATATAACAAATGTAATTCTATGAAGTTATTCATTTTTACAAGCTTTATTAAAAATATATTTTAAAATGTGTAAAAATAATTAGATTTTTATTTATGCTGAATTTTATATGAAATGTTAAATGGTTTCACTATATGGTTTTATTGGAGTGGGTATGTTAAATATGTACTACATTTAGGGGCCGATTACGATATTGGTCGGAAAGCCTCCAACCTCTAGTCTGACCGCCGAATACGATGTCAGCAGTTGGAGCATTAGCTGGCCGGTCAGTCCGACGCAGTTTCGACCGGCTCTCTGAGTCTTCCGGTCGGTCAGACCCGCACCTTAATCTCCTATGGATGGTGTTTCTGCCATTGAGATGACGATGTCGGTTTCCGCTGTGTTTCCGTGCTGGCCTTTCCGACACGGAAAGGCTGTTGGAAGGTGACTTTGGGGGACCCTAGAAGGGCCCCTTTGCCTCCGCAGCCTACGGTTGGTGGCCGAGGGGTTACCTAGGGTGTCCCCCTGAAAATCCCTGCACTGTGTGGCAGGCACCATGGAGTGCCTGCCACAGGGTGTAGGGTTTTACACACACATCCATTTCTTCCTAGGAGCCTGTATGATGGCCGGTTTACAGCTGTGGCACAAGCTCCCATAGAGAAATCGGAGTATGCAACCAAGCAGTGTTCAGTCGCATCGTAATCAGGTGGTCAGAACCTACGACCAGAGGTCAGTCGGCCCTGATACCGCGACGGTGTCGGTCGGAGGCAACTGCGACTGACTTCGTAATCGATCCATTTATAGTTTGGTAGTACTACAAAAAAGTAACATATTTTATAATGTTATAAGTATAGCAAATTTTACTTTCTGACTTTATTGCATTTTACAAGTTTTATTATTAATTTATTTTGAAAATAAGTATGATATTTATTTGTGCTGAACTTTATATGAAATGTACATTGTTTTTAATATATGGGTTTATTGGTGTGGGAATGTTAAATATCCCCCCATTAAAGTCAAACCGTTTTACAAATGTATGTTAAAATGAAGTGGGAATAGTAAATGTAACCCCTCCAATATTGAACACTTTACCCAATTTAGCTTAAATTGATGGGGGAATAATAAATCATTCTTCTTCTAAGCCCAGATCTTTGCCTAGTGTCACTTTGAATGGAGTGGGAATTGTAAATCTAACCCTTTCTATGTCCAACTCTTTCCCCAATGTTTCTTCAATAGGAGTGGAAATAGTAAATCTATCCCCCTCAATGTCCAACACCTTCCCTAGTTTAGCTAAGGGACTGATTATGACTATTGGTGGTGCAGCAGCATGCCACTGGCACGCTCCTGCACCACCAAGGTTCCCTACTGCCCCCTACCAGATTACAAGTCCTTTTGTGGTCTGGTGGGTGGGCAGCGTGATAGTCCCGTGGAGGTGCTGTGTAAAGGCTCATTGTGAGCCTTAAACAGCACCACTGCGGGACAGCCAATAAAAGTTCCGGCATGGAGAGGAGGATACCATGTTGTTCATTCCTTCCCGTGCAGGAACTGGGAATGCAAAACTACAGGGGGGGCACAAAATGCACCTCCCTGAATGCACCCCTGTGCACAGGGGCAAGAGGGGGCCATGAAGGACCCCGTTTCTTTTCTTACTGGCAGCAGTTACATGGAGGAAGACCCTTCATGTAACTGTTGGTGGTGAGGAATGTTGTTGTATGTTTGAAGGTGCCTAAGAGCACCACTAAGCATATTGCAGCCTTCATACCACCACTGGACCACCAGGGAACATGATAATCTAGCGGTTGCAGCGGTGCAATAGTGGTCCGACCGCCAAAATTGTAATAGTGCAGTCCGACCACTGGTGCAGTGATGGCTGGACAACCACCACCGCACGTGATTCTGGTGGTCCTCAGACCACCAGGCACATTAGAAATCAGACCCTTAGGTTGGAGTGGGAATAGTATATTCAACCATTTCAATGTCCAATGCGTTCCCTATTGTACCTTAGATTGGAGTTAAAATAGTAAATCTGACTCCTTAAATGTCCAATGCTTTCCCCAATGTAGTTTATATTAGATTAGGAATGGTAGATATCTACCCTTCAATATCTAACACTTCCCACAATATAACCTAGATTGTGGTGAGAGTAGTAAGTGGTGTTTTAATTTTATTTTTACAGTAGCACTTTTTTTTAACACACTATTACATTTTTACATATTTCTTATAACATTTATGCATTCATTTTTATACATAAAAACGTTTACAATTCTGTTTCTAAATGTGTTATAGGTTCTTGTTTTCAAATTTCAGGCATATTTTACATGTATTTTTCATGATTATATATAGCATCATTTTTACAACAATAATATTTTCTTGTTAAACATTTTCATAGGATTTTAAAAGGCACATCGTATATTCTTCAATTACTAAGTGATGTAGATTATAAATATAATTATGTCAGTACTTTTAATATATTTTTGGGCTTTTAACTGTTACATTTTGCATATTTTATAACATTTTTACAAATATTATTCCTTTTTTTCCACCACAGAAAATCAATGATTAAACTTTTTAATTATTTTTTTCATTATTTTTTGTGTATATGTAGTCTTTTTTATGTCAATTTAGTGGCCATTTTTACGTTAAATCTTTAATCGACTATTTTTTATTATATCATTAGATTTTGGTCATTCAGCCTCATTTTCAGCATTTCCAGCTTCCATGCGGTCATAATTGCCTGTTGCTGATCTACAGATCAGGGAAGGATGATTTTAAATTACTTTTTGAGTATTTTGTAGTTGCTTGATGTGTTTTGGGTTAGTATAGTTAATACAGGTTAGTATTTTGTTGTGTTTTACTAGTTGTTAGGGAATTAAACATGTAATGCAGAAGGATTTATGGTATTTGACTTCACTTTTTTACAGTGTACTAGATGTATGTTATTTAAACTTAATGTTACTTTAATTGATATATTTAAGGGTTTCTTCCATTTAGTGTTTTATTTTTACAGATTTTTTGTTGGACTCCCAGATTCCTTCTTATTTTGTGGATGTGTTTTTTAAAATTCCAAAGGAAATAAGATTAGTTATTTGTTAATTTTTTTTATTTAATTTCCAAAATGTTTCTGGGTTTTTTACATCTTATTTTATAGGTTACTATTTTTACACTTTGAATGTTTACATTATCTTGGGCTTTCTTGTTCTCTATTTTTGGGCACTTGTTTTTTGATTAATTACCTTGATTTCATTCATTAGCAATAAAACTGCAAGTTACGTTTTTTTATGGATGGAAAGTGATTATTGTTTTTAAAATTGATTGATTATTATGCTTTATTGTGTACTGTGCATTTTATGTAGTTTTTGCTAATTGGTTATAGGTGTGTTTTTTTAAGAAATGGCACTTGTTGGGTTGTCTGTATATTCATTTATTTAGTCATATCTATTTTAGTCATTTCTGCTTCTCAGTCTCAGTGGATTATGCTCTTTTAAAAACGTTTGACTTTTGACTACTAAGTAAAAATGATTAAAGTAAAATTAATCAATACATTACTTTGCTATGTGTTCTTCTTTACAGTTGCATTTTAATTTTAATTGTAATATTTTGATTTTCAGAGTATTGTTCTTGATATAGATTTTAGGCCTAGGTTATAAGTAAATGTTTCTACTTTGCATTGTAGTGTCGCATATATTTCTTTGTTTTGTTTTGATACTTTTGGTTTCAGCTGGGTTACAGATTGTTCTACTATAAGGGGTCGAGTACAGTCCTGTTCAGAAGGGATTTGGGTGTGCTGAATCTAATTCAGAACCCTTGTTTCCGACCGAATCATACCCAGTTCTGAACAAGCGATTACGGGTCCGAAAGGCATATGGACAGGTCGGGCCTTTTGAAGCCGATTGGTATGGCTCTATAGAGACATTTTCCAAGCAACCGATTACAATGACCGATAGCCAATCCGAATCTGTATGCCCGAAACGAAATGGCTGTCGGAATCTGTCTTTCGGGTCCCCTAAGCAGGTCCCCCTTCACCCAGGGCCTTCTGAATAGGGTCCGTGGGGGTACCCAAGGGAGTCCGCTTTCCAACCATGCAATGGGAGTCTCACCGATTCATATCCGGAAGCATCCGCATGTATCCAAATCTCTCTGTCGGACTCCCCCAATCCAAGTTGTCCAGAAAGGATTCCGGAAGCGATTCGGTCGGAATGCTTTCCGGATGAGATCGTAATCGGACCCATAGTTGCTGGTAGGTTTATTCTTTTTTTATTTCTAGGAATACTTAGAGTTTAGGGTGGTTTTGAGCTAGTGTGCCTTTCGAAGACATTCTGACACCATTCCACTGAATTATTTGTTTCGCTCACTCTGCCACAGTTCTGTCAAATATGTTCCAACATGATATGTGACACTAGGGTTGGTATCTGTAACCTGAACGGTGCAGTCTGTCTACTCAAAAACCTTCAAAATAGTCCATTTGGGGAATTTAGTTGGTCTTCATGTGGTTACTAGTAGGGTGACTCTATTAGTACGTTAGTAGTGGGTTACTACTTACTGCTGTTACTGGCATATGCTAGAGTGATTCATTTTTTATTTTGTCGGCACATTGGGTGTTTGTTGATTACTCCACACTTTTTGGAGGTGTCTCCATGTACTCCGTTACAATGATAATAAAGGCCTGCATAGTTGTATGTGGGTATATTTTAAATGTAACTAATCATTGCTTGTTCGAAGTCAATGAATACTTTTTGGGTATAGAAGTTGTTAGTTTTGAATTTTATTTGATTTAGTAGTTCTTGGTATGTTGCATTTTGTTTGGCAAAATTGTGCACACTAAAGGAATGTTTGCGTTGTCATATTTACCATGGATTTTGTATATTTCAGTGAAAGGTGGAGGGCTCACTTTAAACGAGCTGTCAATCATTTGTGTATTATTTTGTGTAAACCGTAGCAGGTTGTTTTCTCTTGCATACTTTATTATTATTTTGCCATTGCTAGAGTTATCTTACTTACTTAATGAAAGGTTGCTCGTTATGTTCTGTAGTTAAATTGTTAGGACTATTAACGTCTTTGTGTTTTAAGGGACAGCAGCCGTTTCAGCTGTAGCTCTCCTGGTTCTGACTATTAGTCTTTTTAACCTCATGCGCGCTAAGCGTTTTACCGCCGTGCGCTGAGTTTTTCTAAAACCCGCGGTTCATGACGAGCTCAGCTTGTCATGAGCGTACGAGGGGCGTAACTCATGACGAGCTGAGCTCGTCATGAGCGTCGAAGGGGTTAAGCTTTGGGATACCTGGGAGTTGTTCCGTAGTATAGTCAGGAACTTTTGGCATGATATTTTTTCTAAAAGTTCCTCTGGGATCCTGTGAAATATTGGTTGCAGTCTTAAGGTCTTGTAACACATTTCTAACTTCAGTTTCTGTAATACTTGGCGGGTGAATATGCTTTTGAATATTTTGTATGATTTGGTTGTTAGTCATTGCCCTTCCCTAACATGCATTTACATTTTAATTTGTACTTTGCCCATATATATTTTTCCTGCTTGTGCTCTCTTGACTAGAATTACATCCCATCCGGGTCAATACTACTTGTCCTTTTTGAGATGTGATGTAAGCTACCCATTCCAACATTTTATCAGTAAAATGTATATTCATTATATGCTTGTACTAACTATATATTTAAAAAGCAATAATACTTAAACATGCGTTATATATATTTCTTTACTTTTTATACTTACAGATTTGATGTTGTTTTATTTTGTAAATCCATATTTGCACACATTCCAATCTGCTGCAGATGGAATAGAAACACACTCATAACACTCCAAACCCAGTGTTGCAAGGTCAGAACAGAAGCATCACCATTATTTCATGGACGTAAGTCAAAGTAGGGTATCCAATAACTACTGCTACTAACAACCATTTTCAAAAGCAACTGTCCTTGTCACCGTTAGATGCAAAGTAAATTGTAGTATCAGATACCAAGATGTAGTGCTATGTTACAAGGAGGAATATATGTCATTGTGTAGGACAATATGCCAATCATTGATGTACAGGTGACATTTATGGAAGTCAGGCCCTCATGTGCATAAGTCGTGCTCCTGTGAGAGTTCCCCACCACAACATAAAGTCCACTCAAGTTCTCTTGTGGAGAACAAGAGGAACAGATTGAAGCATAAAATTAAACAACACATGTCCACCAAAACATAGTAGACAAACAGTATGTGTATGTGTCAGTGGGAGTAGCTCAACACCCTCATCCCTGCTGAAAATCTACAGACACTGTGGGTCACCTGATCTCAAGTACTCATTACCGACTCTGTCACACAGTAAACATCAATAAAGGTAGGTAGACATTATACACACCCCCTCCCCCCTAGAGCCACAACACAATGGACAAGTTTATGCCTGTTGTATCACTGGTCTAAACATATCTTGTGTCTTTCTGTACGCAACATTACATACATTTGTTCACATCACATCTGATTGGTTCCTCCTATGTACTGGTCAGTGACTGTCAACAGGCACACAGAAATCCTACATAAGTGGACATCTTTGAAGCCGTTGTTATTGAGATGTGGAGAGGAGTTGGCCTAACGGTCGACCTCAAATCTGGGGAACTGGGTTCCAGTCTCGGCAAGGACACACAACATTCTGTGATTGTGGCCTAATCACTTAATCTCCCCGTTCCTAACAAGAAAATTAATGTGTCCTCATGCAAAGCAACTGGTGCTCGTGTAAAGCGTTCACATACCTGATACTTTTGGGTCAAGTTCACGCTATATAAAACTCAGTAAAAAAAAAATCTTTGTGCAATAAACAGTTTCAAAATACTGCACATCTTCACAAATACTATAGCAAACATCTCCTGTGACAGCCTCAAATACTTCATGAGCTACTTCATAGTGTAACCTTGAAAAAACATCAGTATGGATGTCATTGGGAAAATAAAATTCTTTCCCTGCACAAGTACTGTACAGGGCTTGCACACAGCACCCACATTAAAACGGAAAGACACCACAGTCCCGGACATTTGATGGCCACATTGTCACTATTCCCAGCTGATTTGGGTCAGCCTAAGCTGGTCGACACCTGGCAAGCAAGTGGCCAAACCCACACGGTACATAGCACCTGCATCAATGTCTCAATTTGTATAGGACCTCTTGCATGGTGTACAATAGGGACAAACAATGTTCTCACCAAGTGGCATGCACATTTGGCTAACGTATAAGTATAAGTCCCTAAAAAACATCACAGCAACAGCAGTTGTTCTGACATCAATGAACTTTAGGTTGAAAGAACACACATGGAAATGCTTACATGTGTCTCCAAAGAAGCCTATTGCTGTGACAAGACCATACTTACCATGTATGATGTAGCAAAAACCTGTTGTGCACACATCAAACACCCTTTCACTCTGCATCTCAGGTAGTACTGCAAGCTAGCAGATTTGGACACAGGTGAAGACAAGATGCCATACTTACCGTAGTAGAGGCCAGCCAAAGCAATGTTGGCACCAATAGTAAGTCATCCTAGATATGCATACATTTAACGTAGAGCCACGGACTCTGTAATTCCATTACCTCTACCAAGGGCAGAGCATACTTATCTCTGCAAAAGGATCATCTATCATTGTAAATCAAACACAACGAAACCCTCACAGGCCTACATATCCACTCCCAACAGGTAACATCATTAGCAAGAACAGGACAAGGTTTACATGAACAATACATTATTTTTTTATTGAACACAATACAAGAGTGTTCAAACACAAAGGCCAATGGCCAGTCCGAAATATGAAATGTGGGCCAGCACACTGCTTTGCCATGTACCTTGCCGACCAGATAGCTACCAGTAAACCTTCCCCAGCTAGTGGCATCTAATGGGCAGTCCAGGCAACTCTGAGGAGTAAAATGGGTAGGCTGGGTTTGGGTTGGTGGGGTGGATTATTATTTGCGAGTGATGGGCTCTGGATTGGAAGGATTAGGTTTGTCTCTGGGAGGGCTGAACTTGGGATTGGGAGGTTTGGGTTTATCAGTGGGAGGACTGGGTTCGGAATTGGGAGGGCTGGGCCGGAGGATACGGGGAATTTTGTACCCTTTAAAGGTAGTGAAGATTATAAGAGGGGTAACAGTTTAAGACCTTTTGGTCTTCTGCTTCTAAGACTCGGGGTGGGGTGTGGAAGGGGCCTTTAGGTTTTGGAAGGGGGTGAGTTGGCATCAGGGCAGGTGGCTCTATTCCTCTTACTCTCTTGTGGGGTAGGGACTTGCTTAGTGAGGGAGGGGCCGGATATTTAGGGGTGTACATGGAAGTAAAGGGTCAGGTAGTGGTGGGAACCCAGCCCTTTTTCTTTTGAGAAGGGGGCAGCTGTGGCAGGGAAGAAGTCAAGGGCAAACATGGTAAGTGATTTGGGAGATTTGGGAAGAGGTGAGTTGAGAGGTTGGGTGTTGGAGGTAGAGGAATGTGAGGTTTGAGTCATGGATGTCAATGCATGTCTCTGTATGTCTGATGTCTGTTTGGGTGCAGTATGTTTCAGGTGCTTGGTGTTTTGTAATGTGTCTGTGGCTGGTGATGTGGGTGTGGTGTCTGGGTGTGTGATGTCAGCTGTGTTAGTGGTGTTGTGGCTGTATTGTGTTGGTGTGTGACCTTGGAGTGGATATGACAGGGTTTGGGGTTGTGGTGTCTGTCTGTCTGTCTGTATGTCAGTGGATGTTGTGGTGTAGGTGTGGATTGGCTGTTCTATGGGTGTGCTGTGATTTTGTGCCTTATCTTTGTGTTGGAGTGTGCTGCATGTGGAAGTTGAGGTGGATACATAGTGAGGTGTGTGTTGAACAGGTTTGGGGATACGAATGGTGAATGGAGAAGGGGCTGGGGAGGAGGCCCGGACAGCAGTTTGGGGAGCAGTAGGGAGGATGGAGATGGAAGGTGTGGTAGTGGACAGATGGTGTTCCAGTTTGGTCCACCACCACCATGGAAGGGCCACTGGAGCATGACAAAGATGAAGATGTTAAAGTGTTGTCCTCTGTCTCCTCCTGAGCACTCCACTCATTCTCTGGGCAACTGGTTACCTCTGTGTCACTTTAGTATAGGGAACCACTTTGGCTAGCTGCTACCCCAATAGTCTCGGGCCTGTTTCCTTCACTGCCCTCGGCTGATGGTATAATAGCAGTAGAAATAGGTTCAATACAATTGCTTAATAGTATCATGCAAGCATATTGTGACATTACACATTAGCATTAATAACTACTTTTACAAGGATTAGTACATCAGCTCAACCAGTGGCATGAGAAAATGTGTTAATGCCACCTGACCTGAGCACAGTCAACCATCAGGGTGTCAGAACTACTGCCAGCTCCAATTGCATGTATGAGCATGTCCATATTTCACCCTCTCAACCTAGGCCCTTGTACCATAACACTGTTAGCTAAAGTTCTCATCCAGGGGATACTCATCAATAGTCATAATGTATGGATAATCCCCGCCAATGTGCGGGATCCCGGAGCATATAGAAAATACATATATATATATATACATATATTTGCATATGTGAAAACATATACATGCAGCCTAATATATTTCCAAAATGGCAAAGATGCTGAAATTACATAGGTTTGCATAGTAGCAGTTATACTCTCCCAACTCCTATGGAAGAAAGAGAGCAGTAAACATTGTCATACAACAATGCTTTATTGCCATAGAAAAACCTGTAATTGCAGGCATTTGCCAGTAGGCTGCAGCAGAGTATAAAGAAAACAAAGAAAACTGACACCTTGCCTTTAAGGCATTAGAGTAGGGGTACCGTGCCTTTAAGACCGGCAGGCGACCCCATGCTCCCATGATGCACCACAGGTGGCAGTTAGGTCAGTTCTTTTTTACGGCTCCTTCTGAGAGGATCCTGGAACTTGAGCTCTTCAGTTTTTTGACTAAAACTGTTTTTTGAAGAGACTTTTTCAGAAAATTCGAAATTTTCTGGTTTATAAAGGCTCCTGCTACTGTTTTTGTGGACTTTCACCGATTTTTCCAGTCAGAATGCCAGATTTATTTAGGAAGAGCGCCATGAAACCATTGGTGAAAGTGCGCGGTATAAATAATTTTAACGTAACGTAAGTGTCCTTCCTGTGACAAGAAAATGGCACTGGCAGATCCACACTCGGTGTGTATTGTGTGCCTTCCATCTACACACAATCCTGACCAGTTCCACCATTGTCAAAAGTTCTCCAGGCGAACCTCGCGCGACAGAGAACGGATTAAACTCCATGCTATGCTTGAAAAAGACAAGAGTCATCAGGTGGGTGGCCATGGAGCCCTAGGACATTGTCTTGCAGCAAGCAAGGCCAAAAACAGCGATGTTCCATTTCTACTGACTTCAGGAAGAGGAAGGGGAGAAGAGATTCACCGTCTCCGTCGAAGTCTCCGCCGAAGAGGCCCAGGCACTCTTCAGGAACACCATCTTGATGTCGAGAGTCTCCGGCGCATCCAAGTAAGTCGACGTCGAGGCACCACACTTCGGGCTCGAAGTCTGTGGCTGCTGATAAGTCCAAGTCTCTGTCGACGTTGAGGCTTCCGTCAACATCGAGACACTCTCCGCCGCCCTCGAGGGGGTCAGAGTCAAGAGTATTGATGGCCGACATATCGCCGCCGGCTGGCTGGCCGCCGTAGAGAGGATCGTCGAGATCCCACCATTCGACGTCGAGGAGATCAACGTCGATCCGGTGCCATGGGGGTCGCTGTCGACACGATGTCGAGGAAGATCGCCGTCGACACGACGTCATGGAAAATCGCTGTTGAATCGGCGTCATAGCAGATCGACGTCGAGATCACCAACTCAATGCCAAAGGTCGCCGTCAAGGTCCCCACATCGTGAGTGATCGACGTCGAGACCATCGAGTCCTCGTTCAACGCCGATGGTCACTCAGACATCATCGACGTCGAAGCACTCGAAAAGTGTCCCCCTAGGAGGCCAAGATCACCTTCCAGGCCAAGATCACCCTCCAAGCCAAGATCGCCTTACAGACATCGGTCTAGATCCAGGGGTCGGCACAGCCACCATCGCGACAGTCCCCATAAGAGAAGGCGCACAAGATCTCCTACATGGTCTTTGTCTACAAGATCTACGGTCCAGGACGACTCTCCGACATTCTCCTCCACACCGCCTTCACGGGTTTCACCCATAGACAACATCTCTACATTTACAGATATTCTGGGTAGGGGGGCAAAGAAACTAAACATCTCTTTACATACTCCGGTGGTTCCCACGTCAATCATCTTTGATACCCTGCATCACCGGACAGCTCCTAGACCGCTGCTACCTCTGGTGCCCGGATTCCTGGAACCGGCTATGGCCACCTTTCTTACTCCTGCGACGGTGGGTTCTGTACCCTCCAGAATCGCCAAAAAGTACAAGGCTCTAGCAGAGGACCCCTTGTTCCTCAGGACTGATCCACCAGCTGATTCGGTCATCCGGATTGCAGCCATGAAATCCCACTCCGCTTCTACCTCATCCTAGGTTCCCCCTGAGAAGGATAGTAAGCAAACGGACTTGTATGGGCAGAAGATGTGCAACACTTCGGCGTCATACATGAAGGTTGCCAGTGCTTCTGCCCTCCTCTGGAGATACGACACCGTGAAGCTTCCCAAAGAAGACCGGCAGGATTTCACCGAGATCCTACAGGAAGGAGGGCTCGTAGCCAACCAAGTAATAAGTGCTGCAGCGGATGCTTCGATCTCGCCGCTCATGGCTACTCCCTTGTAGTCTGCTCACGACGCTCGGCTTGGTTGCGCCTCACAGGCCTAAAGCCCAATGCTCAGAAGAAGATACTGAACCTCCCTTTCAATGGCTCATCTCTGTTTGGGGCTCACGCTGACGACAAGATGACCAAGATGAAGGCTGTTAAGGCTATGGGTCTGAAGAAACGCAAGGAGTTTAAGAAGCGCTTCCGTCAGGGTGACAAGCAGTCTTACCAACAGAGGGTTCAAACCCCTCAGTGGTCCTCCCAGACGCAGCAAAGGTCTCAGTTCTAGCAGAGACGCCCTGGTTGATGCAGAGGCAATAACAATAAACAGTCCACCTCCAAGCAGCCTCCCAAACCTTGAGTTTTTGCTTCCTTCTTAACCGTTCGCCACTACGGTGGGAGGGAGTGTAGCGTGTCACTTGGAAGAGTGGAAAACCATAACAAAGGACAAGTGGGTGCTGAGTATTGTGCAGCATGGTTACTTGTTAAGGTTCAAGTCTCCTCCTCCGCAAGTGTTCCCCCAACTCAAGCGCCTTCTTCGGATTCAAAGTCCGCTGTTAAAGGACGCAGTTTCTACCCTTCTCATGAAAAAGGCCATAGAGGAGGTCCTTCCCATGCGAAGAAATCAGGGAGTATACTCCAGCTACTTTCTGATTCAAAAACGAGGAATAGCCAAAGAGTACAGACCTATCCTCGACCTACGTCTGCTGAACAGGTTAATCAGAAAAGAAATATTTCGTATGCTAGCCCTGCACCAGATCTTTCCACACCTTCACCAGGGAGACTGGATGTGTGCCATCGACCTGCAGGACGCTTAATTTCATATACCTGTCTCAGTAAAGCATCGGAAATTTCTCAGGTTTCAGATAGACCGTCATCACTACCAGTATCGAGTGCTATCGTTCGGCCTCAAATCTGCCCCACGAACATTCTCCAAGTGCATCACCGTGGTGGCTGCCTTCCTCTGCAGGCGGAAGATCTTCGTCTATCCCTACCGAGATGACTGGCTCCTGAAAAGCTCCACACCTGCTCTGCTTCAGAGCCATCTCTCTTACTGTCTCAACCTGATGCATTTCCTGGGGTTGCAGGTCAACTACAAAAATTCAGTACTCAATCCCACCCAATGAATACACTATCTGGGCGCCTCCCTGGACTTCGCAGAGGCAAGCGTGTGTCCTTCGGAGGAGAGGTTGTCATCCATGCTTCTGAAGTGCCGCACTCTGCTAGACACCAAAACCCCACAGCCAGGCAAGTATCGTCACTACTGGGATTGATGGCCTCTTGCATCTACATTGTACCCAATGCACGCCTTCACATGAGGCCTCTGCAGAAGGCACAAGAGGACCAATGGTCTCAGAGGTCTGGCCATTGGAAAGATCGTGCTTCCCTCCACCAAGTTGCCAGAGACTCCATCAGATGGTGGTTGAAACGTTCTCATCTTCTGCAAGGAGTCCCATTTCATCAGTCGCCTCCATCGCAGACAGTGGTAACAGATGCCTCAATGCATGGTTGGGGTGCTCATATGGACCAGCTTCAGGTACAAGGTCTCTGGTCTGAGACAGAAAGAAGCTACCACATCAACTTCCTGGAGCCTCGGGCAGTCTATCTGGCGCTCAGATCCCTCTACCAGTCTCTGCGCACCAACCACATTCAGAAGAGGTGTGGCGCCGTGGCTAGGGCGACTGACTCCGGAATCTGGGGATCACGGTTCGATCCCCGGCACCTGCGGCAGATTAGCCTAGCACCATGTGACTCTGGGCAATAGCTTGCTTAATCTTCCCAACAGCCTCCAGCACCTAGAGACCCTTACGGGTGATTGTGCGCTTTACAAATGTGGATTATTATTATTATTCAAGTTCAGACGGACAACACAACAACAATGTTCTATCTGAACAAGCAGGGAGGCACAAGGTCACGGGTTCTGTCTCTGGAAGTTCAATCCATTTGGCGCTGGCTTCTGGTGAGAGATCTCTCCATCGTGGCAGTTCACCTGCCAGAAATCATGAATGTTCAAGCGATGTTTCGACAATGGGGCGTACCAGACATAGATCTGTTCGCAGACACGGCAAATGCAAAATGTCCCGTCTTCGTGTCCAGATTTCCCCAGCAGGAATCACGGGGTAATGCACTTTTGATCAGCTGGTCTCAGACATTACTGTACGATTTTCCTCCCCTGCCTCTGATCCCGGCTGTGATACAGAAATTCTACAGGACCAACACCAGGATGATACTGATCGCGCCGGAGTGGCCACTCCAGTGGTGGTGCCCGGATCTCCTCCAGCTGTCGGAGATTCCTCACCGGAGACTGCCCTGCCGCCCAGACTTGCTGACCAAGAACGAGGGGAGGGTGTTTCACCCCAACCTTCCTTCCCTTCGATTGACGGCATGGCTCCTGAGGTCATCCAGTATGGCCACCTAGACATTTCAGATGACTGCATGAACATTCTTAAAGAGACCCTCCACTAGAAAGTCTTATGCTTTTAAGTGGAAGAGATTTTACATTTGGTGTATGGACAATTTTCTTGATCCAATCCAAGGTCAGGAGCAGGTGATTCTCTCCGACTTATTGCATTTGGCAAGGTCAGGCCTGAAGTGTCCCTCCATCAGGGTTCACTTAGCGGCAATAACAGCCTATAGGAAGTCTCCTTCTCAGACCTCATTCTTCCTCATGCCTGTGGTCAAAGATTTCTTGGAGGGCCTTAAGAAAGTGTTTTCACCAGTGAGGTCACCCTCTCCTCCCTGGGTACTAACCAAATTGATGGGTGCTCCCTTCGAGCCTATCCATAAGGCCTTTTTGCAGCACTTGACCTGGAAAGCTGCTTTTTTGGTAGCCATCACCTCCGCCCGTAGGGTGAGTGAGATCCAAGCCCTGTGTTGCAAGGAACCTTACACAGTGTTTCATGCCAATAGGATGGTGCTGAGAACACATCCAGGCTTCCTACCCAAAGTGGTCTAGGATTTCCATATCAATCATTCAGCCTACTTTTGATGAAAAAGGGTTCAGGCAGATCAGGTCGTTCTACCCCTTTTCTAGGTTTGCCCGGCGTTAGCCGCTTCTCACCCAACTCACGATTACCAAATAAAGAGGCAGGTGCTGGAGACTGGAAGGCAGGAAACAGGAGTTTATTTCCGACGGAACAGAACACGTCAAATCAGACAACAGGGTATCTTCTCGAGGTGCTCTCTCGACATCTCTGAGGCCTGGCCTCTTATACACTGGTTTATTACTTTATTACATGCAACACATTCTTGGAAATGCTTTGAAGTACGGAAAAGGCGTCTTTGGAATCCCCGGTTCAGGCCCGTTCCCACACATATCTACAGTAGGAGTCCCCACCCCAATCTCAGCATGATGGCTATCGCGCAGCTGGACATTCCGCTGGGAACAGGAATGCGGGCGATCGATCGGATCTAGGGGTGTGAGGGCATTGATTAATCCCCGCTCCTTTGATGTGAGGCGAGGTCCTACTGTAGGGGCAATAAACCGCATCTGTTGGGCTAAGTGATGGCCTGGGGTCGGGCCGGACAATCGGGCAAGGAGGAAGAGGTTATCAAAGGGCCCGTTTTATGGATGAGATGAAAGAGTGTGGGGGTTTCGGCACGGGATGTGGCTCGGAGGCAGGGTCGCGCTGGAGGTGCATTATGGCCCAGGCAGGAGAGATCGGGGGCTGTCCGAGCGCGGGGGATGCTTAAGAGGCGAGAGGGTGGGGGGGGAGACGCGCTGGCTATCGACAGTGGGCAGGGAGATCATGGCATTCAAAATGGCTGCTGCTTACGCGCACGTATGGATCTGAAAAGAGACAAGATGGCGCCGATAATGTTTACGCCACGATCTAGATTTTAACAGTCCTCCCTTTTCAACATATCTAGCCAGCTTGTTAATTTACGTCAATCCCCATTATATTTCTTATTTCGAGGTCATACAATGCTTTCATGTGTTCAGTTTTGAAGTCCGAAGTCTTAGGGCACATGCAGTTAACAATGAGCGAACACAGAGGTGGCAAACATTGAATACCTAGGCAACACCCACATAGTATCACGACCGGTATCAATATAAATGTGAATAACCTCCATCCCCAGTCCTTCAAAGTGCCCCAAAACCAGCTTCCAAGCGACCATCCTTCCTGTTCCTGGTGAACCTCTGAGGAAAGTCTGTGGAGGTGTTCGATTGCTTTGTAGACTGAGGGCGAGTTATCTGGCACGTAGGTGCAACAGCTGGATCCAATGATGCGGCATGCTCCTCCTCGGTCAGCTAGAACTACATCTAGAACAAGGCGGTTCTGAAGAGCCATCAGGCGGACTGCCTGAAGCTCGGCCGTATTGTTAGCGAGGATGCCAGCCATGATGTTCATGGTCGTTTCTACTGCCTGGGTCAGGTGTCGGATGGCGCGGCTGTTTGCCATTGGGCCCCACAGAGGAACAAGTCCCTTCACTGCATCCAGGAACTGTGCTCCAGTGGAGTCGGCTTGTTCAATGTCTCTTGCGCGCTTCTGCCGGTGATGGTTGGCTGGGGCCACGTACGTTGGAGGGAGAATGAAGGCGACGTAGCAGGTACCCCCCCAACTTTTTGGAAGCCAAGTGTAAGCTTTGGTGCCACAAACAAAGTACATATTCGGAGAAGCAACAAAGGAGGGGGATCGATGGAGTCCAATGTTCTGGTGATGTGGCAGGAACTGTGACCCACCGGCTGTGTTCCCAAGCCTTCGAGGCACACGAGGCCCGTGACATTGATAACAGACAGAGCCACCGTCAGAGTGGCAGCAGTTAGTTTCCGTAAGTAGGAGAAGGTGGGTCTGGCTGGATTATGGAACACCTGCATTTCGACTCGCTCCTTGGCAGGGATGTCCATCTGGAAGGAGGAGCCAGAGGTCAAAGGACAAAAGGGAGCAGACGTCCTTCCGGTTTTGTTCAGCCAGAACCCGTGGTAGAAGTGTGACACTGTTTGACCAGAAGTGGCGTTGTCCTTGTAGCTCTCTTGCAAGAGGGTCAACCAGGCAAGGCAAGAACCGTGAACTGAGAAAGGGGAAGGGATGAAAGGGATGGAGTGTCCAGTGGCATGCGGGAGCAACCCGCAGATCCAGCAGTTTGTGGCGTTGGCGGCAAGGTTGTGTTGGTGCAACAGTTGCACGGAGGAATTGTTCCAGAACTCCTTACGCCTTTCTCGGAGCTGAGGCGAAAGGGCGATCAGGTGATGTTCTTTTATAGTGGTTGGCTGTGCAGTGGTCAGCAATATCTGATGAGCGGGTGCGCTCTCCTCCATGATCCAGAAGGAAGTCATGAGGAGGAGGCAAAAGAGGAGGACAATGAAATGAGCAATTGTCTTCGATTTGTGTATACTGTCAGTCTTTGGGTGTCCTGTTGCTTCCGTCGTCTTCTTATCTGGCTCTTCCATCATCTTCAAGGTGCTCGGTAGTGGGCAGAACCGCTGACTTCGTTTAGCCTCTCTTCAGGTAACCCTTGGTTGTGTTTAGGCTACCGTTCTGAGATTCAACTTAGTCTGTGGTTCTACTTAGCCGAAGCTCCCTTCTTTCGACGCAGGAAATACCCTTCCCTGGATGGCACAGTGGGGTCAGAGAATTTTGCAAGTTCGAGTGCCTCGGTATCAGGATAACAGTTCAATGATGGCCGGTCTTTGTCCAGCAGTTCTTCTTGGGTGCTGACGTTTTCTGTCGTGGTCAGGGTCGAGGAGACCTTCTTACAGTGGTGTGCATGCAGCCAGTGTCGCTTCCCCTCCACTCGAAGAGCCGTTCGGGTGGTGATCAGTACTTGCCAGGGGCCCGTCCACCGGGGTTCCAGACTCTTCGTCCGTTGGAAATTCCGGATCAGCACATAATCTCCCGGTTGGATATCATGACCCGGACCCCTGGAAGCATCGGGGATGGCCTGCTGCACCTGCTGATGAATGACAGACAATGTTTTAGTCAATTTGCACAAGTAATCGGACAGTAGGACGTCTGGGACGTCGTGAATGGAAGTCGCTTTAGGGGCAGTCCAGAGATTCATGGGTCGCCCAAATACAACTTCATAGGGGGTCAAATGGTGCTTAGTGGGAGTGGAGCGCATCGATAGCAATGCCAGTGGGAGGGCATCTGGCCATTTAAGTCCTGTGGTGGCCACTATCTTTGACAGTTTTAGTTTCAGTGTGGCGTTGTGTCGCTCAACTAAGCCAGCAGATTGGGGGTGAAAGACGGCGTGGAACCTCTGTTTTACCCCCAGCCCTTTCAAGATTAGTTGGATAACTTCAGCTATGAAGTGGGGGCCGTTGTCGCTCCATAGAATTCGACAAAGGCCGTAGCGAGGGAAAAATTCTTTCAGTAGTTCTTTGGCAGTGGTCATGGCAGTGTTATCACGGGTTGGATAGGCTTCT
The DNA here is from genome assembly GCF_964261635.1 of Lissotriton helveticus. NCBI lineage: Eukaryota > Metazoa > Chordata > Amphibia > Caudata > Salamandridae > Lissotriton > Lissotriton helveticus. The sequence continues at coordinate 805,208,765 of NC_136071.1, forward strand.
ACCCATTTGCTGAAGGCACACACAATGACTAATGCATACTTCAGGTTTTGGCATCTTTCTAGTTGGATGTAGTCCATCTGGAGGATCTCAAAGGGATGGTCGGGGACCCCAAACCCTCCCCGGGGTACCACAGTTCCTTTCCCAGGGTTGTGTTGCAAACAGATAAGGCATTGCTGGACCAGGCGTCTGGCTGAGTCGGGGATTTTGTCGTTGTGCCAGACCTTGGAGATGAGTTCGATCATGGGGGCAGATCCTATGTGCGCAGGGGAGTAAGCCATAGTCAGTATGGGGATCAGGTATGAGTTGGGTAGCAACCATTTGTTAGTGTCCTTTGTCCGCCAGCAGCCTTCATCGTCTTTCAATCCCACCCGTGCCCATTCAGTCAATTCGTGTGGTGAGCTGGCCATCTGGATGTCCCTAATCGTTTCCCTTGCGTCAGTCCATCTTTCTGCTTGCGACCTGGTCACATACATGTGTGTCGTTGTCCTATTCTCAGCTGTGGTTCGGGCAGTGATGTCGGCCAGCGCGTTTCCCTGTCCGACTAAGTCGGTCACCTTCTTGTGTGCCTGACATTTGATTACCGCTAATCGTTTGGGAAGGAGAACGGCTTCAATCAAGGCGGAGACTAAGTCTCCGTGGAGGATGGGCGTGCCGTGGGACGTCAAGAATCCCCTTTCCCTCCATAAGAGTCCAAAATGGTGAACCACTCCGAAGGCGTACTGGCTGTCCGTGTAAATGTTTGCAGTAGTCCCTGTCACTATAATACATGCTCGTGTGAGGGCAATCAGTTCTGCCGCCTGTGCGGATCGCTGCGCGATGCGGGCAGTTTCAACTATGGTTTGGGCTGTGGTAACTGCATAAGCAGCTGAGGTGGTGCCGTCGGGGAGTTTTATGCATGAACCGTCTACCCATAGCTCTCCGCCAGGGTCTGTGAAGGCGGTGTCCCGGAGGTCAACTCTACTCCTAGTCTGCTCGTCTGTGAGGGTCACACAGTCATGTACAGGGGGGACGTTCGGGTCGTTTTCGGGCAGGGGCAACAAGGTGGCTGGGTTCAGTGTGGTGCATCTTTTCAGGGTAATGTGGGGTGCAAGCAGGGTTAGTTCGTACCCGGTCAGTCGTGCGCTGGTCAGGTGTTGCGTCTTAGTCTGGTTTAGGAGGGTGTCAACAGCATGGGGCACTAATACCGTGAGGGAATTCGAGAGTACGATCCCCTCGCTTTGTCGGATAGAGACAGCAGCGGCAGCTACGGCTCGGAGGCAGGCAGGCAAGGCTCTCGCTACGGGGTCAAGGGTGGCAGAGAAATAGGCACATGGTCGTCAAATATTGCTGACTACTTCCTCTACTACTCCTGCCTCCACCAGGGACTGGATTATCATCACCAATGCCTTCTCACCTTCGGGCGATATCCGATATTGTGGGAGTTTTGGGAGTATCGCATCTTGGCGGACAGTTATGCGCACGGGGTCGATCATCATTCGTCCTACATCAGCGTCAGTTTTAGCCCATAGATACAGAGGTAGAGAGTCAAGTAAGGATGCGTCAGTGTCAGAGATAGAGAGCATGTGTCGTGCATGATGATGTCTGAGCAGAGTCGGGTTATCGTACAGAATGACTCGAACCCCGTCCTGTGAACACCTGATAGTAGCTCGGAAATGCTTCAGTAAGTCAAGTCCCATAATCGCATCGGGGGTGTTGGAGGAAAGCAGAAACGTCGTGTCAGTGGGGTTACTGTCCAAGTCGAAGGAAACCGGTGCGGATAAAGGGTTAGTGGAGGGCGTTCCATCAAAGCCTATTGATGTTATGTGTGAGCCAGACAAGGGTGCCCTTGGAATCAGTCGTTTAGATAACGCACTACGTGTCGCGCCAGTGTCTACCAGAAATGGAGACTTCGTACCTAGGACCTTAGCGGTGACGTAAGGACCTTGCTGGTCAACATAGAGCTCGACTGGATCCCTTCCTTGCCCTTGGCAGTCCTATGCGAAGTCGTGGGCGTTGTCGCAGTCAGACTGTTGGCACTGATTCTGTCGGGGGCGGTCAAATGTGTTCGGTTTGCCAGGTCTGTCATTGTTGGTGTCGTGGGTGTGCCCTCGTCCCTGCCCTCTGGGCCTGGGGCCATTTGCCGTGTCCCTTGTCTCTTTATTTTTAATCATTTCCAGGAGGACCGGGCATTGAGACTTCCAATGGCCAAATCCTTTGCAAAACGCACACTGGTTCTCATCGAGGTCTGTTCGTGGAGCGCCGGGTGTGGGTGTGCGGTCTCTAGGGGGTGAATTTCTAGGGGCGTTTGGTTGGTAGTTTCCTCTATACCATTCCCTTCCTGTCGTCACTCCCTGCAATTGAGCAATCATCACTCGTTCTTTCAAGTCCTTTTTCTTTTTCTCAGTCGCCCTCTCGTTCTCGTTCTTTTGGTGTTCGTAATACTGAGCCATCTGAAGGATAGCTGCAGGTTTGGAGGCCCCCCAACTACTCTCGCTCGTCTGTAAATTTTGGGAGACCTCTTGCGATAGCCCTTTTACGTAGTTTTGCACGAATAGGTGTTGTCCGGTTGCGGTGGTCATGTCTTGGCCACTGTAGTCGGAGAACACCGTCTCAAATCGGGAGAAGTATTCTGATACGTCTTCCTGGGGTTTCTGACGGCAAGCCGTGACTACCGACCAGTCTACCTTCTTCTCTGGTATCAAGGTCTTTAGTTTCTGAACTATTTTGTCCGGGAGTTCCAGTATGTCTTTTACAGGTTTCTTTCCGGGCTCTCGCTGCCTATCTAGTTCACTGAGTTGATTCCAGGTATGTCCGAACAGATCTGTGTGGTCGGCTTTTCGGATTTGTTTCCACACATCAGCCGGCAGACATAACCCGAAAAACAAATCAATGTCCGCCAGAGTCATTATGGTTGAGCCCAAGGCTGTACCTAGTTCGGTATAAAATGCTGTCGGGTTCTTTCTTAAATCGGGCAGGGTTTGCCTAAAAGTTAAAATATCTTGCCGATCCCATGGTTGATAAACCCAATTGTACACAACCCTCCCTTTTGCATCTGCATGGTTGATATCGTCGTTCGTTCCCTGACCTCGTGGGGGAACCCAGTAGGGGGCGGCTTCTCTGATAGGCATCATAGTGTTGCCTACTTCTGATGAGGACCCAGTCGTCTCGGGAACTGTAATCTTAACTTCTGGTTTCTGTTCCGTGAGGTGGCGGAAAACCTCAAGCGTTTGCATGAAGAGGTCCGCCGCGTCACGCTCGGCCTCGTCTCCAATATCGACTTTTCTATATAACGCTGTCAGTTTAGCAGGACCCCGATTCTGATACCTATCCTCATATGCGTTCAGGGTGTGGTAACTAAACCGTAAAATGAAATGCCGTCTGTGGCTACCGGCATGCGAATTATGCATATCCATCGTGTATTCCTCGTTCTCCTTCCGTTCTACCAGTGCCTTTGCTATCTTGTCAATTCCCTCTCGCTCATCTTTGCTCAATCTATTCAGTCTACTCGGTGGTTGTTTGCTAGTCTTGGGTTCATCTGATGTCGTTACTAATGCGGCCGGAGCGGAGGCCGTGAGGGCTGTGGCACTAGCTTCAAGGTTATTCTCATTTGCACTTGGAGCTGGCAAGCGCTGTACTAGGGGTTGGGAGGGGGCATATGGAGGGGGCATATGGATGATCGGAGGACCTAGCAGCAGCTCATCGTTCGCCCGTTGTTTGGAGGTCAGCTCAGGGTAGATCGTAGAGGGGGTCCTAACAGGACACTGGCCTGTCGACTCAGTTTCCCGTTTAGTCTGGCTTCCTCCCTTTCTTTTATCTCTTCTTCTAGTTTCTTAGCGGCCAGGTGGGCTGCCTTTCGTAACTCTTTTCCTATTCCCGCTTCTTCTCTTTTCTTTCGTTGCTCTGCTTCTTTGCGCCACATGCCGAAACTATCAAGCATAGTGGGCGTAGTTTTATTGTTACAAAAGGCTGTTTCCAGCATGCTTATTTTTGTGTCATCGAAGGATCCTATCAGTGGCCACTGACTTTCCTGATCCTTTTTAGTATATTTATTCCATAACTTACTATAAGCTACGGCGACTAGTCCATATTTTAAAAACATATCCTTATTAGGGGTGCCCTCCAGAGGAGCCGGATGATCCACCTCTAATAAGCGGTCCGGGCTGAACCAACTACTGACCAATGGGGAGAAGATAGGCATGACGGGTTACAACGGGGACAAAAGTCTGCACTACCTATCCTTCACTACTTTGTGAAGACTGGACTGAATATTTCTATTCTGCAGTATTCGCAATTTAGGGAATACCCAAAGAGAGAACCAATATCGAACAATTAATGTCCGTTCAATCAAACAATCAGTGGCGAGAAAGAAATAGGCACGACGGGTTACAACGGGGGCAAAAGCCTGCGTTACCTATTCTTCACTATCTGCAAAGGAGGACAGAATACTTTTATGCTTCCCCGTTTGTAGACAGAGAATTCTTGAGAAAACAATCCTCGAACAAACAATGTTTGGGCAAACAATCAATCAGTGGGGGAGAAAGATAGGCACGACGGATTACAACGGGGGCAAAGGCCTGCGTTACCTACCCTTCACTACCTGCAAAGGAAGAGAGAATACTTTTATTCCTCTCAGTTTGCAGACAGAGAATCTCCAAGAGAACCAACAATTCGGAGAGTAATACTAGTATTTTCCAATCAAACAATCAAATATTTCCAGTTTGTCGTGTTACACGACCTTACCCAGACCGTATGGACAGTTTCTCGTCTTCCGCTTCCAGCGCCCGATCGTCCTCTATTCTCCGTAATTGCTGTGGCACTCCTGATGGTTCCCAGTCAGGACCGTAGATCACTCAAGAGAGGTCTGCTCGGAACCAGTGAAGTTCGGATGATCGGCTGCCAGACGAGGGTCTATCGGGCAGGTGCACTTCCCGACCGTTGCAGTCGTTCACTCCGTCGTCGGGACCTCTCCCACTGGATCCACGTGTCGCTGATGGGCCCCACGTTTGGGACGCCAATTGATGAAAAAGGGTTCAGGCAGATCAGGTCGTTCTACCCCTTTTCTAGGTTTGCCCGGCGTTAGCCGCTTCTCACCCAACTCACGATTACCAAATAAAGAGGCAGGCGCTGGAGACTGGAAGGCAGGAAACAGGAGTTTATTTCCGACGGAACAGAACACGTCAAATCAGACAACAGGGTATCTTCTCGAGGTGCTCTCTTGACATCTCTGAGGCCTGGCCTCTTATACACTGGTTTATTACTTTATTACATGCAACACATTCTTGGAAATGCTTTGAAGTACGGAAAAGGCGTCTTTGGAATCCCCCGTTCAGGCCCGTTCCCACACATATCTACAGTAGGAGTCCCCACCCCAATCTCAGCATGATGGCTATCGCGCAGCTGGACATTCCGCTGGGAACAGGAATGCGGGCGATCGATCGGATCTAGGGGTGTGAGGGCATTGATTAATCCCAGCTCCTTTGATGTGAGGCGAGGTCCTACTGTAGGGGCAATAAACCGCATCTGTTGGGCTAAGTGATGGCCTGGGGTCGGGCCGGACAATCGGGCAAGGAGGAAGAGGTTATCAAAGGGCCCGTTTTATGGATGAGATGAAAGAGTGTGGGGGTTTCGGCACGGGATGTGGCTCGGAGGCAGGGTCGCGCTGGAGGTGCGTTATGGCCCAGGCAGGAGAGATCGGGGGCTGTCCGAGCGCGGGGGATGCTTAAGAGGCGAGAGGGTGAGGGGGGGGAGACGCGCTGGCTATCGACAGTGGGCAGGGAGATCATGGCATTCAAAATGGCTGCTGCTTACGCGCACGTATGGATCTGAAAAGAGACAAGATGGCGCCGATAATGTTTACGCCACGATCTAGATTTTAACACTTTCTTTCCTCAACCAACCACTGCCATGGAGAGGTCTTTACACTCTCTAGATCTCCGGAGGGTTTTAAAATTTTACCTGGCTAAGACTCTTCCACTAAGGAAGTCTGACCGGCTATTTGTTTATTATGGGTCAATTAATACCGGTCTGTCAGCTTCAAAAAGATGATGGATCATCTTCTCTATAGCTCTGTCTTACCAATTAGCTAACAAAGCTTTACAGGGCAAACCTCATGCACACTCTACCAGAGGGAAAGCTTCTACTACAGCTCTCCTTCACAAAATTCCAATATCTGAGATTTGTAAGGCGGCTACATGGTGTTCAGATCATACCTTTACCCGCCATTATTGCCTAGATTCAGATGCACAGGCCAATGCCCAAGTGGGACAGGCCTCTTTGAGCAATTTGTTTGCATAGCTGCATTATAAATGTGATGTTAATTCATGTTTTCTGCTGTATACTTGATTGCTCATCCGCAAGACTTTGGGTATGGGCTTGCTACTCGATCCATAGATTATGACTATTGATGAGTATCCCCTGGATGAGAAGGATTAGTTACTTACCTGTAATCCTAGTTCTCATCCAGGGGTATACGCATCAAAGTCATAAGCGACCCACCCACCTCCCCGGACGAGCATTACTGTTAAGGTATGGTATGTTACTTATGGATTTACTCAGGTGTTTATGCACCTCCAACAAGAACTGACCGAACTGCCACCTGTGGTGCATCATGGAAGCAGGGGGTCGCATGCAGGTCTTAAAGGCACGATACCCCTACTCTAATGCCTTAAAGGCAAGGTGTCAGTTTTCTTTGTTTTCTTTATACTCTGCTGCAGCCTACTGGCAAATGCCTGCAATTACAGGTTTTTCTATGGCAATAAAGAATGTTTACTGCTATCTTTCTTATTTAGGGGGTGGGAGAATATAGCTGCTACTATGTAAACCTATGTAATTTCAGCATCTTTGCAATTTTAGAAATATTTTAGGCTGCATGTATATGTTTTCGCATATGCATATATATGTATAAATATGTATTTTCTGTATGCTCCGGGATCCCGCAAATGGGCGGGGATTATTCATAGATTATGACTTTGATGAGTATACCCCTGGGTGAGAGAGAACTAGGTTTACAGGTGAGTAACTAATCCTTATCTAATGGAATGTCCACATGAATCAATCACTATCCACACAGGGTCCTGCAACAAGCAAAAGGTCAGGTATCCCAAACTTACCACATGTAGTACTGCAGGGCAATTATTAGGGATAACTATCATCAAATTCCAAAGTCACAAGTGACATGGAAGTCCACATTCCACACTGCTAACATTCCCAGGTTTTATTCTCACTTCTGTCCACTGCCAGATGATGCTGTTAACAGATGCACAAATGGCCTAACTGTGTGTCACACATGTAGTATAGAAGAGTAGTATGAGACAAATAGGCACCAAGCGGTGTGAGATATCACCACAGATAAACATTGTACAAGAGGCTGGCTAGGTTCATCCCCTATCAATATAGGTTCCTAGGGGCATACCTTTTCCACATTACAATTGACAATGCCATGAAGACACTAAAAGTACCTGAGGTAATCTAATGAGTCCATCCATGAAAATGTCATATTGGCCTCCACAAGGGCAGGTTACTCACAGTACACTACATGCATCAGTGACACATTTACCTATGTAGTACTGACTGCTGAAACACACGTCACACCAACATGTCAGCATTAAGCATGAGCGCAAAATCCGTTACGCTCGTGGATTTTACGAATTTTCGGTAAATTTGCGATCCGCGAACTCCCGCGAATTTACCGCGAATTCGCAAATCCGCGAGCGGCGGATTCCGGGGGCAAACGTTCAAGCCTTGCTGGCCTGTTGTAACTATTTTACGATGGCGCCGGCAAGCTACCAGCGCCATCCTTAAATAGTTACTAAGTTAGCTTCAACAGGAAGCTCTAATAGATAAAATAAAGCAGGTGCTCGAGCACCTGCTTTATTTTATCTATTAGAGCTTCCTGTTGAAGCTAATTTAGTAACTATTTTAGGATGGCGCTGGCAGCTTGCCGGCGCCATCGTAAAATAGTTACAACAGGCACAAAACGGTGGCGTCTTCTTGAATAAATATGAAGGGCAGGGTTCATACTGGCACGATGGTCCTGGCACAAAAATTAAACCTCAACCAGAAGCACTTAAAGATACCAATTAAGCATGTGCCCTAGTTGAAGCTTAAATTCAGTGACTCATTCATCGGCCCAAAAAACAATCGTGAGCGTTGTCAAGGCTGGGCAGATGTGCCTTCTTCCCAAATATACCATCGAAAATCAGCTGTGATGCTGGACAGAAGCCTTTGCATCCTTGACTTTCACGAGCGCAATCCTCGTGCTGTTCCTGTGGCCAGGAGCTTCTGTATCTTCATCTGCTGCTCTGATCGGTCTCTGACCTTTTATACACACAAGAGGCGTGTGCACTCGCATGGAAGCCCCGCCCCAAATCCGCCGATCCGCAAATCCGCAAAATCCGTGGATTTTGCGGATCCACGATCCGTGAATACGCAAATCCGCGAATCGTGGATCCGCAAAATCCGCCCATGCTTAGTCAGCATATCACTCGCTGATGGAAGTCACCATCCACAGACTGACGGATCACTGATACACATGCCCATCCCAACATACTGCATACATTCTTATCATTGGCATGCTAATAAGCATTGGCTGAAACAACTGGAACATCACAGACTTGTATCATTGTATAAACTTTTTAACCTCTCAGATGTCATCCATCAATGTCATTGGGTATGTAATACTCATCCAACCAAACTAACATACCTCAATTTTGCCCATCATTCATAACGTCATGTACACTTTGGCCAACATAAATATCTGATACATATGATGGTAAATCGTCAGTGCCATAAGATCATGTATGCTACAGGGGTACTTGTGGCAGTACAACACTTAAAGGTATGCATGGCTGCATGTAGGCATCCAGAACGATGGCACCACTGTACACTCCCAAAATACCACGGGGATGTTGTGCACAGCCAGTGCACCCAGAGTGCATTGTATGCCATGCCACAAGTATGTGGTATATCAACACATGAGACAAAGTAGTGAGGCAGCTACACTGCCGACTCAAGGATGACAAGTGGCCTGTGTAGGACCAGTTACAGTGCACACATGACATAATGGGACTATGCAGGTAAGCAGAGATATAGCGCTGCCATGTGGATCTGCAACAGTGAAAAAGCATGTTTAGGTGAACCCTGCTCAGTTCCTGGCAACATGACTTGTAGTTAGTGATGAACACCAATGGTCCTATTGTGTGGGATGAGTCAGATCCAAGCCTGTGTAGAAAAGGCAGCCTGTAACAACAGTTAGTTGTTCAAGCACGATTTTACACTCGGGTCAATACTCACCCCCAACTTGCTCCTTTTGGGGTCTCAACTGCCCATGAAGGTCTGGGTGGGCCACCACCAGTGTGTGGGCCATCAGGGAGTTCAAGGACCCCTTCTGCTCTTGGGGGCCACGGTCAAGTTACTTACCTTCGGTAACGCATTATCTGGTAGAGACTCTATCTAGCTGCAGATTCCTTACAGCCCCACCCATGCCTCCCTGCTTTGCGGACTAATAGTGTAGGGCTAGGGTTACTCCCCTTTCAGGGCCCTAGTTTGGCACATGACTACGTCAGTTACTTTGTGGCTCTGCGCTTCTGGCATGGAAAAAAATAAAAAGTACTGACGCCTGGGTGGTGCCTATATAGGCACATCATTATACTCAATTAGGGTTTGTCCTCGGAACCAGGCTGGACCGATAAATACTAATAATGCATAATTGCCTGGTCTCAGTTTGTTGCTGTATTTTTTATTTTTCAGCAGAGTATGAACCTGTATTTACTTTCAAAGTTCATGTGTTATTTCACAATATTGAAATCATCTGAGTCATTACTTCATTTCTCACATGAGGTTCAAACAAGATCAAAACTGTAAACATTTTTAAACATTGAATCATATTATACACAAAATATATACAACACATAAATGCACGATTTCATGGTTTAAATAAAAAAGACATTTTACATTTTACAGAGGTACACCAGAATCAATTAAACTTCAGTCCTATCTATATTAAATCTTTTTGTCTTTTTTAGAGGACTGATTGTCACCAGGGGGCAATTTGCAACTGATGTGTCCCACTTGGACACCCTGTTTTACTTTCTGCCCTTGGTGATGGAGCGATTGATGTACTCGGGAAAAGCCGACGCGTTTCCAAACCCGGTTCGATTTTTCAGGTTTTTCCTCAGGGCGAACCTGGGTACCTAACAGATTAAAAATTGCATAATTAGTGCCTTCTCCTTGTATGATTGGGGATTGTTGGACACTGGTTTTGTGTGCGTCTGGAATTTACCTTTTCAATCCAGCGCCGCACGTTTGAATTCTGGAATTATTTACTGAAAATATTTTCTTTTCACCACCTGTATGGTGTGAAAGACGAGAATCTATTTGTGTCTGAAACGTTTTTACTGGGGCATTTCTTATATCCTCATGTGTCTGCACAAGACTTACTTCTAAACGATGAATGTGGTGGGCTCGTACTGGAGACGGTTCCCACGTTGCAGCCGTTTAGCGGAATCTCCCCTATGTCAGTTTAAAAGATAACAAAATGACTTATATTAGTTCCAAACGGAACCTGTTGTAGTGAACAGTATATCTGTCTGCACGATTTTTAACAACAAAACTAACACCTGGTTTATATCAAGCGGGTGCTTACTTGTGTCTGCCGCTGTGGTGTCACTGCCTGGGACCGGTTTCTCATTTTGTAAACAGATTTGCCATCTTCACTGTTGTTTAGCTAAAAAGTTCGAATAATGCATTACTATCGCGCGTTTGGGCTGAGCTGTACTCGGCGCATTGTATTACATGTAAATTGCTCACCTTATTTATTTCGGTGTGGTTTCTCATTCAAACGCTTCCAATAGTGAGCGTTCGGCTGAGGCGGTGCTGTATATGAATCCACGCTGCGCCTTCATGGTCATGTGGTTCTTGGCAAGTGGTTATGGGACATGTGGTTTTTGATAGGCACATCAACATCATAACTGATGCTGCCGACGACGTCACTCAGAGCCGAATGAAAAAAGTTTCCAGATCCAGCCTGACGCCTGGGAAATTCAAAGGTAAGGAATTTGCCGCTAGATCGTCTCTACCAGATAATGCGTTACCGAAGGTAAGTAACTTGATCGTCACAGTGCTGTTACAGACTCATGTGTAGTCCAGATTTGGGCAAATAGGTGGATTTTGTGATGATGGCAGTGCATCCCATCCATCAGGATGACTCCCATATATATCTGGTATGTGTATGTAATGCATTATGTTATGTGCCAGCTGTGACGGTCTCTGACACAACAGTCCTCAATGTTACACATTTGTCATCCTCTCATTTGTCATAAATCTTCAATTTTTCTCATACTAGAACTTGGTATGTATGAATGTACAGCATTACTCATCATGTATGTATATACGGTCATTCATACATACATGATGTATAAAGCTGTACACTGCTCATAAAAGTACTTCTGTTAAATCCCATGACTGTTGGTTGCATCCTGGTGGGACTGTGTGACAACTATCAATAAGTGATTCCTTCTGACGGATACATCTGCCTGTGGATTCCTCACCTTATGAATATCCCCTGCACCAGCATTGCCCGGGAACTTTTTCCTAGCTCCCCGCACCGACGAGGTCGCCATAGCATCATGGCTTCGCACGCGGCTCTGCATGACGTCACTGGAGCCATAAGACCACGTCGGCGTGATGACATCAGTTCCCTTTTTTCCGCGCTGTCAACGCTAATGTTTTTTTCTGGGACTCTCCATACTTCGTTTGGATACTTTGTCTTTTTTCTTTTTCTTTATTTGATTGTATCTCTTCCTTTCTGTGTCATGTCTGCTCCGAGGAAGTCTGGGTTTAAACCTTGCAGAGAATGCGGTAAACATATGTCAATTACTGACCCGCATGAGGGTTGCCATTGCTGTTTGTCTTCAGACCATGACGTCGAGGGATGCTCTTCATGCAGGAAGATGAATCCAAAGGCGTTAAAGGACCGAGAAGCCAAACTTTACATGGCCAAAGCAAGAAAAGAAAAAAGGAGTTGAAAAAGGTCAAAGTCTAGTTCTTCGACGTCGCACGACTCCAAGAAGAAGCACAAAAAGCAGAGGAGACATGCTTCTCGACGCTGATCTTCAAAGCTGGTGGTGTCATGGTTGCCTTCTCCTGCTCCTCAACATTGAGAAAAGGAATTTGGGCCAGATGTAGGTCATTCAATACCGGTCGGTAACGGCTGAAATTACCGAATTTCGGCCGTTACCGACCGGTATTTGGCTTTTGAGATGTAGGTGGCATGATTCCTCGATTCAGTATTTTACCGAATCGGTAATTTAAGGAATCGGTAAATTACAGAAATCTTAACATACTGATTCGGTAAATTACTGAATCCGTAATGTAGGGAGCACTTAAGTTAGTGCTTTCCTGAGTTAAGGATTCGTTATTTACCACAAACTACAAGTTGGTGGTAAATATCGAAAACCTTTGAAAAAGCAATTATTTTGCTTTTACAACAGTACGATGTGGCAGACATACATGCCCTTAGGGCATGTATGTGTGCCACATGTGCACCCATGCACTATTCAGGGGTGCAACAGGGTGTCAATGTGACACCCTGCCACCCTTGAAAATGTTCCCCCTATTACCGATTCGGTATTTACTGAGGCCCATAGGAATGAATGGGAATTACCGAATCGGTAAATACTGATTCTTAATTACCAAATCTTAACGATTCGGTAACATTTACCGAATAATTATCTACATCCCATTTACCTATTCTTAAATACTGAATTGGTAAAATTTGGCATTTAAGAATAGGTAAATTGAGATTACCGACATCTGGCCCTAAGTTTCTCCTTCACCTTCTGTGTCTCCTCAGGTGACTCCAGCTCATTCTCCTTCCTATAAAGGGACTCGGGAGCAGGCAACAACGCCGAGATTCTCACTGTTGAATCCGGCTGATGATGATGAGGTTCCTTTGGCTCCAGCTGTTCCACCTGTGGCTCCAGCGGGTCCTACTCCAGAGGTACCTCGATTGGATTCGGGACTGCTGTCTTACCCACAGTTTCCGACGCCGGGTTCCGATACCTCGCATTTTTTAAATACGATGTATGGTGTTTTCACCAAGGCCTCGTACCCTTCTGGAGCACCTTTGGGTCCCATGTGTCCTTTGGCATTTAATTTGGGTGTGCCTCACCAGTATCCCCAGGCCCCCTTTATGCTGTTCATGCCAGCGACGTCGTCCTGGTCCTTTCCGGCTCCGAGGATATCTACGCGTATGGTCAGTCCCCGGTTCCATCCCGTGAAGCCTCTCCAATTCAAAAGGCGCCGGTTATGGATCCTCCTTTGATGCCGCTTCTGGAGCCTTCGACACCGCGTGTGGCGCCGCCGACACCGCAACCGAAGATTCGCTTGAGGAGAGAGGCGCAGAGGTTTTTGGAAGCGGAGCAGTACCGGGATGAAGAGAGGGAGTTAGGAGAGGTATATGACACAGAAGATGTGTTTGAGGACTTGTGTGAAGCAAGTGGACTTGACACTTCTCCAAAGTGGGACTATGTTTCTCAAAAGGCTTCTCCCTCTAAGGATGTTGCTCCATATCACACGGTTATTAGGAAGGCTGCTGAACATTTGGACTTGAATCTTCCTGTGGTTGAGTATAAGCCTAACCTTCTCACTGAAGTGTTTCATTTTCCTTCTTCGGTTGTTGAGCCACTCTTGCCATTTAATGATGCTCTTACGGAGCCGATACTTGATGTGTGGCGCAATCCTCTTTCGGCTCCAGCAGTTTCAAGGTCAGTCTCAAGGAGGTATAGACCTGCTCCTCGAGATCCGGTTTTCCTTTCCTCTCATTCCTCTCCTGAAAGTCTGGTTGTGCAGGGTTCTTGTTTGAAGCAGTCATCAGGGGCGTTTTTGCAGGCTCCGGCAGACAGGGATTCTAAGAAGTTGGAGCAGTCTGCGAAAAAGGTCTTTTCTTCTGCCAGTATGGCATTAAAGTCTACCAACGCCACGTGTCTCTTAGGTAGGTATATTCATGCTTTAATGGACTCTTCAGAACAACTTCTCCCTAAGTTATCTAAGGAAGACAAGGGGAATCTGAGTGAGGTGTTGGTGGATGCTCAAGCAGCTGCTCACCAGGTTATCCAGTCTGGTCTGGATACAGCGGATTCTGTTGCCAGAGTCATGGGCTCGTCTATTGCGACAAGGAGGAACGCATGGTTAAAATCTTCGGGGTTCTCTCCTGACGTGCAGGCTGCTCTTATTGATTTGTCATTTGATGGTTCCAAGCTTTTTGGGGAAAAGGCGAACTCTGCCCTGCAGAAATTTAACCTCTTGCATGCTCATGACGAGCTCAGCTCGTCATGAGCCACGGCTCTCCGGTGCTCAAGACGAGCTCAGCTCGTCATGAGCCGTGGAACGCTTGCATGCGGGGATAATTCCCCTGCTGTGCTGAGCGTTCCACGGCAGGTAATGCACCTGTGACGAGCTGAGCTCGTCATGAGCATGCGGGCGCCGTGCCTCATGACGAGCTGAGCTCGTCATGAGCATGCGGGCGCCGTGCGGGCCCCCCTTCCCCCAGCACAGCGGGAAAATACCCCCTGCAGCGAAGGGGTTAAGGACAGTAAGGCAACAGCAAGATCTCTGGGTCTGCAAACTCAATCAAGAGGCTATGGATATAAAAGATACCGTGGCTTTGGGAAGTCTTCCTTTTGTGGGTCCAGACAGCCTCAACAACAGCAACAGTAGCAGAACCCCTTGTATAAGAGCTACAGGGGTAAAGGCAGAGGTCGCCTTAGTGGAGCCAGGCGTCAACCCTCTTCCTCCTCCTCCTCTACCTCCTTAAGCCCTCCTGGTAATGCAGGAAAGCAGCCCTAGATCCGCCATCCTGGATCATGTGGGTCCCGTGGGAGGCCGGCTTACTCATTTTCTACAAGATTGAAAATTAATAACTTCGGACCTTTGGGTTTTAGATCTTGTAGAAAATCTCCCTTCCCTTCAGAGAATTCCCTCCTCCTTACCCTCCATGCTAGGGATTTTGAACGGAGGATCATTTGCTTCTCCTTCAGATGGAGGTCTTTACCCTATTACAGAAAGGTGCAATAGAGGTGGTTCCAGAGCAGGAAAGGGGTCAGGGATGCTACTCCCGGTATTTCCTGATTCCCAAGAAGGATGACAGGTTACGTCCTACCGTGGACCTCAGAATCTTGAATCTGTTTCTCAAGCAGGAGAGGTTCAAGATGCTCTCACCCTAGCACAGGTTCTTCAGGCGCTGCAGCAAGAGGACTAGATGGTGTCCATCGACTTACAGGATGCGTATTTTCACATCCCAAACCTGAAGTCGCATAGGAAGTATCTCCTTTTTACGGTTGGGCCACAATATTAACAATTTGCGGTCCTTCCGTTTGTTCTTACTACCGCACCTCGAGTCTTCACAAAGGTGATGGCGGTGGTGGCAGCCCATCTCAGGAGGTCGGGATTCCTGTTTTCTCCTACCTGGATGATTGGCTACTGAAAGCAGAGTCGCCAGAGATGGTGCGTCATGATCTCCAGGTTACAACTCAGCTGTTGTACAAATTGGGTTTTTCGATAAATGTACCGAAGTCTCACCTGGTGCCCTCACAGCACAACCTGTTCATAGGGGCAGTACTGGATACCACTGTGTGTTGATCTTTCCCGCCTCCGCAAAGGATTCTCGACATTTAGGAGATGATTCCTCTGTTTTACAATGGAGCGGTTGTTCCAGTTCTGAAGGTCCTTCGCCTGCTCTGTCTGTTCGCTTCCTGCATCCTGTTGGTCAACCATGCACGCTGGCACATGAGGGCACTCCAGTGGTGTCTCGGGAGGCAGTGGTATCAGCACAACCGAAATCTCAGGGAGTCTGTGAGGATCTCCAGAGAAGCTGTAGTGGATCTTTCTTGGTGGAGTGCAATCTGTCTCAAGGGAAGCCCTTCCATCTTCCTCCATCGGTAGCCACAGTGATTATGGATGCCTCTACCCTAGGGTGGGGTGCTCATCTGAGGGATCTTGAGATCAAGGGTCTTTGGTCTCCAGAGGAAAGGTTGTTTCACATCAACCTTCTGGAATTGCGGGCGATACGTTTGGCGCTCAAGGCTTTTCTCCCTTCCCTTCATGGTCAGTCGGTTCAAGTCCTGACGGACAACACTACCGCAATGTGGTATGTCAACAAGCAGGGAGGAGTAGGGTCGTACAAAGAGGCGTTGCGGCTTTAGTACTGGGCTCAGGACCAGCGGATTTGCTTTCTGAGGCAGGGAGCATTGGGGGACGCGTTTCAGTTGAGTTGGAGCTCACAACTCCTTTATGCGTTTCCTTCCATACGCTTGATTCCTCTGGTTCTGAGGAGGATTCACCAAGACCGGTCCCAAGTTATATTGATCGCCCCATATTGGCCAAGATGGGTGTGGTACACGGACCTTCCTCCCCTCTCATCGCACCCTCCGATTCGTCTACCTCTCAGGGCAGACCTCCTCTCTCAGATGGAGGGGCAGGTTCTACACCCCCACCTCCAGAGCCTGCACCTTCATGCCTGGAGATTGAATGGGGCAACCTGAATTCTTTTTCTATCCCGCCTGACGAAGTGGATGTTATTTTATCGGCCAGGCGACACTCCACCAAGTCTATCTACTCCTACAGGTGGTGGAAATTTGTTAGATGGTGTGGAAAGAAATCTATTGATCCTTTGAAAGTGCATCTTTCTGATGTTCTTTGTTTATCACTTCATTTGGCTCTGCAGGGTTGTGCTATGGCCACTGTTAAAGGACATTTGTCAGCCTTGTCAGCATTTCTTTGTTTGCCTGATCGGCCGTCTCTTTTTAAGTCTCCAATAGTCTTAAGGTTCATTAAGGGGCTGACAAACATGTTTCCTCCCACTCCTTTTATTATGTCCCAGTGGAATTTAAATCTGGTGTTAACTTTTTTTATGGGTTCCACGTTCGAACCTATGCATAGTTGTCCTTTGAGACTGTTGACATTTAAAACAGTCTTTCTAGTGGCTATCACTTCGGCTAGGAGGGTGAGTGAGCTACAGGCTTTGAGTTCAAAGCCTTCTTTTCTGACCATACATACTGAAAAGATGGTTCTCAGGACCAGGGCTGCTTTTCTGCCTAAGGTGGTAACGCCCTTCCACTTAGGTCAGTCCATTAACCTTCTTACTTTCTGTCCTCCCCTCACCCATCCAAAGAGGAAGAGAGACTTCATCGTTTGGATCCAAAGAGGGCAATTAGCTTCTATTTGGATAGAACAAAGGACTTCTGTCAAGATGATCAGCTCTTTGTTGGATATGATGGCAATGCAGTGCACAAGCGCACTTTATCCTGATGGATCATCTTGTGCATCAAGATATGCAACTCCCTGGCTGGTACGGAGCCTCCTGTAGGCATTAGAGCTCATTCCACCAGGGCTAAATCATCTACTTCTGCCTTTTCCAGAGGTGTTCCTGTGTTGGACATCTGAAAAAGCCACAACTTGGGCCTCCCTCCACACTTTCGCGAAGCATTACTGCTTAGATTCCGAGGTGAGGAGGTACAGTCATTTTGCGCGCTCTGTTTTACAAGACTTGTTGGTATAGAAGTGTGGACACCCTCCTCCGGGTGTTGGACTGCTGTGGGAGTCTATTCATAAGGTGAGGAATCCACAGGCAGATGTTTACATCAGAAAAACAAGTTACTTACCTTCGGTAATGCTTTTTCTGGTGAATACAGTGTATGCCTGTGGATTCCTCACTGACCCACCCCCCTCCCCGTTGTCCACCCTTTTATACCTTAAAAGGTGAGGTATTGGTTATTTGATGTTTTGTGTACTCTAGACTTTATTACCTTTATTTGTCTATTGTTGACTTATTTGAAATATAAGCTTTCTTATTTCAATATACACTGAGTGTATTTGTGTGAATTTTGTATACTATGTATGCATTGTCTCTATGGTCGGTCCGCCCGTTTTGCCTCGGTGGCACGGAAAAAATGGGTGGAACTAACGTCATCACGCCGAAGTGGTCTTCTTATGGCTCCGGGGATGTCATGCGGAGCCGCGTGCGGAGCCATGATGCTATGACGACCTCCTTGGCGCGGGGAACTAGGAAAAATTTCTGCAGAATGCTGGTGCAGGGGATATTCATAAGGTGAGGAATCCACAGGCAGATACTGTATCCACCAGAAAAAGCGTTACCTTCTCCTGTGTTCGATATCTCCACACATTATCTTTCCTCCACTGCCAAACCTACTCTCGATGAACAATGGTCAAATTGTTCATCCGCAAATAAGGTACCTAAGTTTGTCAGCTTCGAACCTCACGACTATGAATTCGCAGATTTAAACATCTCTCCGGATTGAAGGTCCATTCTCCAGCGGGCCGAGGCCCCATCCACCAATAGGTCTTATGTTGCAAAATGGAAAATATTTTGTCATTGGTGCGAGAGTAAGGAATTTCATCCTTTCCTTTCAACTCCGCAACAGATCCTGCCTTATTTACTTCATCTAGCTAATTCAAAATTAGCTCACTCATCAATCAAGGTACACCTGGCGGCAATTTCCAGGTTTCGCAGAAAACCAGGTGAACTTTCTTTGTGGTCAACAAGAATCGTTAAGGAGTTTATGAAAAGACTCTTCAGGGTTTTCCCAACCTTAAAATGCCCTGCAGTCCCATGGGAATTGAATACAGTTTTGGCTCAATTGATGAAATTGCTGTTTGAGCCCATACTTAAGGCTGATTTGAAATATGTTTCTTGGGAAACAGCTCTACTCGTAGCCCTCACATCGGCTAGAGAAGTATCAGTGAGACGCAGGCTTTCACGATTGCTGAGCCTTTCCTTCAAATCAGACAGGATAAACTTTTCTTGGGAACAAATCCTCAATTCATTCCTAAAGTTCCAACTTCATTTCACTTGAACAAACCAGTTGTGCTTCCTACATACTTTGGAAATCCTTCAACCAACGTGAAAAAAACATTGCACTCTTTAGATGTGAAGAGATGCATCAAGTTCTACATGCACAGGATAAAGACTTTCAGAAAATCGAATGAGTTCTTTGTGTCCTTTACATCACCAAGAAAAAGTCAAGCCCTTTCAAGAAACAGTATCGCACGTTGGATTTCCTCTGCGATTGTTTTCTGCGACTCCAAGCCTTTATCTGTAAAAGTGTCTGAGCACTCCACGAGGTAGATGGCAGCCTCTACAGCATTGTTTGCCAGTGTATCTCTTCCAGACATGTGTAGAATGGCAACATGGTCCAACATGCATACATTTATTAAGCATTACTGCTTAGACTTGGCATGGAAAGAGGATGCTGCTGTGGGTCAAGCTGTCCTGAGACATCTATTTGCTTTAATTACAGTCTCTTATACCTTTTAATTCAATTGATTTTGTGTACTTTGTTTTCACTGTTTATTGAACATTTTACGATTTAATCGGTTTTATGATTAATATGTATTAGTATTTGTCAATATGTCTTTCATGGCATAGAAGGTCTTCGCCTAGCCGCAAGCTAATGGAACTACACTGCTAACTACTCTGATACAAGCATGTGAATCTATGAAAGATTCAATACTGGAGAAAAAAAAGTTATTTTCCTGTACAATGCGGTTCTCCAGTATTGATATCTTTCATAGATTCACATGCAGCCCTCCCTCCTCCCCGTCTAGGCTTGCCACTTCTGATCTAATTTATTTCTTACATTAGCACACTTGTGCGCAAAATCTGTCTCTGACTGGTGAGCTGAGGTCTAGGACTGGTCTGTGATTGGACAAGGTTTTGACCTACATAAGGAGGCTGACGCCTGACAAAGTTTGTCTCTCCTTCTGGATGGTTTCTATGTACTTCTTGTCTACCTACCGCAAGACTCCCACCATGACGACGGGGAAGATACAAGCATGTGAATCTATGAAAGATATCAATACTGGTGAACCACAGTGAACAGGAAAGTAACTTGTTTTTTCCAGATAACACCTGCATCAAAGTATCCACCTTCTTCAAAGAAGTGTAAGTACCCATTATTACTATTAAGGCTCTACATAATAATTTATACAGTGAAGAGACGTTGAAGTGCTGTGGAGACCTTGTTGAAAGACAGATCCAATAATGCTAGGGCTGATATTTAAGAGAACATTTTGTTTGTGCACTACTGCAAGGATGTAATAAGCATTTCTCTACGAGCATGTGGCTCTTTGAGAAAATCTTGTAAGCAAGATCGTGTCCGCTATCACTTCCTTATCAGTAGCTTCTGTGCTGTCTAAGACACCATACCTGCTGGGAGCCCAGTCTCATCAAGTGATGCCTTTAGTTCAAGATTCATATTCTTACCAGGGTCCTTACACAAACAAGTGTCATTTTAAGTCACTACATCCAAGTTGACCTCAAGGATAAAGCACTTCATTTAAGTATGGAAAGGTTGATCTGAGGTGGTAAATATCCTTTAAGAAGAACATAAACCTTAAGGCCACATACACAAACATTTGGGACGAAGAGTCTGGAGGAGGATAAAATTGAGATCTTGTCTACAACTTACCATACTACGAATTCTGGTTTCAATGCCTGGCACACCGCCAAAGTTAAATAAGGTATGACCATTATCTTTTTACCTAGGCTGCTAGCATAAAGAAGGGAGACATCTTGACAGAAATCAAGTTCTTAATGAGAAAAACAAGGCTGGGCAAGATTTAAGAGACAGCATATATTCAAAGACAACTCCTAAGAAGCATACCTAGAAGTAATCAACTGACTAGAGACTAGAGTAGTAATGAGTAAAGGTTTAATATGTAGTGTTCTAGCCTTATATTTGTATAGAAGATTCCTATTGCATCATAATTATTTACTTAAAATGCTTTACTTTGCCGACTGCAAGAACATTAAAGGAAGATACACGTCTATATAGCCTATGCAACTTTCCTTAAATGAAACTCCCTATGCAAATAAATCAAGTGTAAACCGAAAATGTAATGATGGTGCTGCAACTCACTAAAACACTAATGTTAATATCAAATCAACAGGCAAGTTGTTTTACAGAAGGATTACTTAAGCTTGTTCATTGTTTTAGGTTTACAATTCTTAAAGGTAATATTATTTTTAATGTCTGACATTCTACAGGTTAATTGACCGGCTGGATGGAGTTCGCTTATTATGGTCCTTGCTGAAAAATCCAAATACAGATGTTCAAGCAAGTGCAGCCTGGGCTATCTGTCCTTGTATCGAAAATGCTAAGGTAAGCAAAATGCACCAAAAAAAATTCTATACATAATTATATTATAGCATTAGGTATTTGTGAAACTGTAGGATGCTGGTTTATCATCCTGTCTAATTATGCCATGTCTGTGGTGCAGAGATACATAATTATATTATAGCATTAGGTATTTGTGAAACTGTAGGATGCTGGTTTATCATCCTGTCTAATTATGCCATGTCTGTGGTGCAGAATAACCAGACAACTCCTATATTCACAAATGAAGATGCCAATGGCCTCTTTAATTTCTATCTAAAAATAGGTGCTTGATGGCCACAAGTTTTTTCTCTAGGGGACTTAGATTGGCAACTTTTTTATTCTATTTTGGCATGTCTACGTTTTAAGACGTGCTACAATAAAGTAATTTCACATCAGCCGTTCTTCTGCACTGGGTTCTGGCATTACAGTGCAAAACTATTGGCACTAGTCTTGTAATATTACCTTAAAATAGCTGGGTTTTAGGTGCCTTTCTCAAGATGGACAAATTGGAAACATACAGTAGGCCCTGGGTAAGGCTTAGTTTGTAAAATATGAAGTCCAGGTGCTCAAATGTTTTTCGCATGCCTCGCCCATTTTCCTCCGGCTGGACCCACTTCCTCCACTGGGTCCACACACAATGAATCCTACGTATGTAAATCACTGTATATGAAATGTTACATAAGCCAGGATCAGAGGACTACAAGTTGTTGGAGTGACATGTCCATACGGGTAGGCCGTATAGTATAAGACTGCTTGATCTGGAGAAGCACAACCTCTGAATTGAAAATGGAACACCATACTTGGGGGTTCTCTTTAATAATAAGAATTGACTTCTACCCAAATTAACCATTTTTGCAACATTAATCTATGCTATAACCTACACTTTGAACTGTGCATGCAGTTCTTTGACTACAGTTAATAATTTACTGTTCTATATTAGGATGTTTAATTTATAAACTGTTACAATAGCTGTCTCTTAGAAAAGCAGTAACCCACTGACCTAGTTACATTATGTGCACTTTTCATCTGCATGGTACGACTTCTTTACAGCAGGCACATTAACCCTCAACCTAATGATGAGTCACAACCTCTACTAGACACAACTCCCATCACTCTCCAGGAAGAACATTAATCACTGAGTTATCTTTAACACCTTAGGAGCTTCGTAAACAAACCTCCCCAGTGCTGCGTTGTCCATTATCCAGTGCTGAACTGGACGTCCAGCGGTCGCACGCAGCACTGGGGAGGTAGTGCCCGTGACGACCGTTGGCCGACGGCAGCACTTAAAGGGTTAAATCTTTATTGTTGCCTGGAAAATTACTGGAGACAAGGAACCCGGCAGCAGATGCTTTATAAATGAAAATAAAGTTGCAAACACTGCGCTCCTTGAAATCAGCACCCGGATTGGTGGTACCGGTCGTAGTGCCCTAGAGCCGGCCGTGAGACCAATTAAACACTGGTGGCACAGTGTTACCTCACGGTGGCACAGAGAGGGTGCAACACTGCCAGCAAACTCTAATTCACCTCTACAGCAGGTGTGTGGACCTCGACCAGGACAGAAATAAAATGAAAACATGCCCATGGCAGCGGATGGCACGTGAACAGGGTTTTGCTGAAACCAGTGGCATTCACAGGGACTTGCTCCAAAGACCGGTTTGGCTGCTGGCACAGCAGTTACTTTGGCCTGCATCATGCATGAAAAAAAAGTAAATACCGAGTGAATACTGTAAGGGGATTGTGCGTTTTGACCCATCACTACTGAGGTGGCCATGTGCTAACTAGAATGTAAAGCATGAGCATCGCTCCACTACCGGCGGGTATTGGGAAATATTTAATGAAATGCTACCATGTGGATCACTGACAGAATTTCGAAATCAAAAAATTCGACATACAAAAATATCGAGTCAAAAATATCGAAGTACAAAATATCGACAGCCTATCTTCAAACAGGTAAGTACCAAAATATCGACTCACAAAAATATAGACTGTAAAATTATCGATTTTTTTAAATGTCTTAAAATTAAGTTAAAAATAATACATATAAATATATTTAATAAAAACTTAGAAATAATTATTAAATAAATGTAATATTAATAAATAATTAATATAGATAAATAAATTATATCACCAAAAATAATATATATATATATATATATATATATATATATATATATATATATATATATATATATATATATATATATATAAACATATTATTAAATAAACATATTAATATAATATAATTTAATTTAATTTAATTTAATAATTTAATTTTACTTTATTTTTACACTGTACCCCTATACCCCAAAAACCCCAAACTGACCCTGAACCCTAAAAATGTCCCTTTACCCAAAAACTAAAAACTGACCCTGAACCCTAAAAATACCCCTTTACCCAGAAACTAAAAACTGACCCTGAACCCTAAAAATACCCCTTTACCCAAAAACTAAAAACTGACCCTGAACCCTAAAAATACCCCTTTGCCCAAAAACTAAAAACTGACCCTGAACCCTAAAAATACCCCTTTACCCAAAAACTAAAAACTGACCCTGAACCCTAAAAATACCCCTTTACCCAGAAACTAAAAACTGACCCTGAACCCTAAAAATACCCCTTTACCCAGAAACTAAAAACTGACCCTGAACCCTAAAAATACCCCTTTACCCAAAAACTAAAAACTGACCCTGAACCCTAAAAATACCCCTTTACCCAGAAACTAAAAACTGACCCTGAACCCTAAAAATACCCCTTTACCCAGAAACTAAAAACTGACCCTGAACCCTAAAAATACCCCTTTACCCAAAAACCAAAAACTTAAATGTAATTTCCAAAACCAATTACTTTTATTTACGAAGTAAATTTTATTTAATGGTCAATTATTAATTAATTAACACATTTAATTATTTAACATATTTAATTAGTTATTATTAAATTACTCCCCACCGTATCCCCCTACAGACATTAATTTACTACAACCCACTACAGACATTAATTTACTAATTATTATTTATTTATTCTTTAAATATTTATAATTACCAATTATATTTTAATTATTTACCAAATAATAATTAATGAACAATTATTATTAATTAACATATTTAATTAATTACATTTAAATTACTTCCCACCCTATTCCCCTATAAACCCACAACCCGCTAAAAAAATAATATAGTAAAAAGTAATTATTGATCAATTATTCAATTATTATTAATTACCAATTATAATTTAATTAATTAACAATTATTAATTAATTAATAATTACTATATTACATATTTATATAATTATATTTAAATTACTTCCCACCCTATTCCCCTATAAACCCACAACCCGCTACAGATTCATATTACACAATTATTACAAAATATAAAACACTTACCTAATTTTACATATTTTTGTTGTCTATATTCTATCTACTCGATATTATGTCTAGTCTATATTTTTGATTCAATATTTTGGCTATTAATATCGATTGAATCGATATTTTTGTAGTCGATATTATGTCTGGTCGATATTTTGTCTGGTCTATATTTTTAACTCGATATTTTGTCTGTCGAGAATTGTGTAATCGAAATTATGTCTGTGTACCCTACCATGTATAGGTCGCTTGAGTTGGGGCGGTATCACTCCTATGCATGCCGGTGTTTCCCTTGCTTTCCAACAGCTTCTTCAACCCCGCTGGCCCTTCGATAAGTTCCCAATGTTTTCATACAGTCCAGATTGCACATGCTACCGTGTATTGACCTTGCATTGAGGTAAACCAGAACAACTCTACATTCCTAAAGCGCACACGCATAGGAGAGTTCCGCAGCTCTTTGCTCCCACCATGAGCCCGGCTCCCCTTTATTTCCAGTCACTAGATAGGACAGCGCCAGGCACCCGCCAATGCCATGTCCTCCGAAATCCGCCGGGCCTCATGGTAATTAAAAAAAAGTAAAATTAAACAGACTTCGAGCCCGGCGGCATGATTGCTCAGACTCGAAGTCTGTTTAACTTTACTAAACACGGTGACGGTCACACCGCACCGTGTGCTATAAAACGCAGAGTTAATTTGGATCCTTACTTGTTTACTGGTGGTACTTCCTTCATAAGTCGTGCTGAACTGGTGGTGACTCAAGCAGTGCATGTGTGTAGGCGTTGGAATAAAAAAAAAAGGTTACACACATGCACGCTGCTGGTGCCCCTACCCCACATAACAAAATCCAGCCCAATCATTCGCCCGCCCACACAGTGGCGTAACGAAACTTGAGGGGGCCCCCCTGCAAACTACATGGAGGGAGCCCCCCTCCCATTCTCCGTGCCAGTCTAGAGCTCCCAGGCTAGCGACCCGCCATACTGCAGGGGATGCGGGCTATTGTTACGCCACTGTCACCAATCCAGCGGTTATAAGTAACACTGGATGGTGGAGTTAAAGGTTGGGCTTAGTCTGCCCGCAGGCTATCATAGGTGGTGGTCCATTCATTACAGGGTCCCTGCCATCAGTAGGCCGGAGAAGTTTGCCCAATTTTAGGTGGGTTTCCTGATGCAGACTCCTGTCATGATATACAACACCGGGCCCACTCATCGTTCAGTTTTGACAAAAGTGCATCCACTGCTCCTTCTCGTTTCCGTTTTAAAACATTAGACAATGCGACAATGCTGTATTTCAAAAGCAGATGTAACTACAAAGAGCAAATTTTTATAATACATTTTTATTAGCAGACAATAGCAATCTTAAGAGGCATTGCATAGCTTCATACACACTCTGACCCCAATTCCATCACAGTCTCTTACTCTCTCTCTCTCTCTCAGTCAGTCAGTCTCTCTCTTTCAGTCAGTCAGACTCTCTCTCTCAGTCAGTCAGTCAGTCTATCTCTCTCTGTCATTCAGTATCTCTCAGTCAGTCAGTCTCTGTCAGTCTCTCTGTCAGTCAATCTGTCAGTCAGTCTGTCGGTCTCTCTCTCTCTCTCTGTCAGTCTCTCTATCTCTCTCTCTTTCAGTCAGTCAGTCTATCTCTGTTAGGTAGTCAGTCTCTCTCTTAGTCAGTCTCTCTCTCAGTTTTTCAGTTTCTCTCTCTCTCTCGGTCAGTCAGTCTCTCTCAGTCAGTCAGTCTCTCTCTCTGTCAGTCTCACCCTCTCTGTCAGTCAGTCTCTCCATTTCCGTCAGTCAGTCTCTCTCTCTGTCAGTCTCTGTCAGTCAGCCTGTCTCTCTCTCTGTCAGTCTCTCTCTCTCTCTCTGTTAGTCAGTCTCTCTCTCTGTCAGTCAGTCTCTCTCTCTCTCTGTCAATCTCTCAGTCTCTCTGTCAGTCAGTCTCTCTCTCTCGGTCAGTCTCTCTCAGTCAGTCATTCTCTCTCTACCTCAGTCAGTCAG
This sequence comes from Lissotriton helveticus, assembly GCF_964261635.1. Taxonomy (NCBI): domain Eukaryota; kingdom Metazoa; phylum Chordata; class Amphibia; order Caudata; family Salamandridae; genus Lissotriton; species Lissotriton helveticus. The sequence goes on from NC_136071.1 coordinate 805,235,264, forward strand.
TCTCTCTCTCTCTTTGTCAGTCACTCTCTGTCAGTCAGTCTCTCTCCATCAGTCAGTCTCTATCTCTCTCTCTCTCTGTAATGCTCTCTCTGTCATTCTCTCTCTCTCTGTCAGTCTCTCTCCCAGTCGGTCTCTCTCGCAGTCAATCAGTCTCTCTCTGTCAGTCTCTGCCTCTCTCTATCATTCTGTCTCTCTCTCTGTCAGTCAGTATCTCTCTACCTTAGTCAGTCAGGCAGTCTCTGGCGGTCAGTCGCTCTCTCTGTCAGTCAGTCAGTCTCTCTCTCAGTCAGTCTCTCAGCCAGTCAGTCTCTCAGTCAGTCAGTATTCAGTCTCTGAGTCAGTCAGTCAGTCTCCCTGCTCTCTCTCCACTCTCTCTCTCTACTCTGTCCACTCTATCTCCAACGGGTCACTCTCTCTCCACTGTCTGTCTCTCCAATCTCTCTCCACTGTCTCTCCACTCTCTCTCTACTGTCTCTCCACTCTCTCTCCACTCTCTCTCGACTGTCTCTCCAACCTCTCCACTCTCTCTCCAACCTCTCCTCTCTCTCTTCACTCTGTCTCTCTCCACTTCCTGTCTCTCCACTCTCACTCTCTCTGTCCAACCTCTCCACTCACTCTCTCTCCAACCTCTCCAATCTCTCTCCACTTTCTGTCTCTCCACTCTCTCTATCTACTATCGCTACACTGTCTCTCTCTCTCTCCAGACTCCACTCTCTCTCTACTCTCTCTCCACTCTCTCCACTGTTTCTCTCTCCGCTCTCTCCACTGTCACCCCCCACACTCTCTCTCTCTCTACTCTATCTCCACTAGCTCTCTCTTTAGTGTCTCTCTCCACTTTCTGTCTCTCCACTCTCACTCCACTCTCTCTCTCTCCACTGTCTCTCCACTGTCTCTCCACTCTCTCTCTCTCACTCTCTACTCTCTCACTTCCTCCGGTCTCTCTTTACTCTCTCTCTCTCCCTCCACTCTCTCTCCACTGTCTCTCCACTGTCTCTCTCCAGTGTCTCCCTCCACTCTCTCTCTCCGCTCTCTCTCTACTCTCCCCACTCTCTCTCTCCACTGTCTCCCTCCACTGTCTTTCTCCTTACTCTCTCTCCACTGTCTCTCGCTCCACTCTCTCTCTACTCTCTCTCCACTCTCTCTCTCTCCACTGTCTCTCCACTGTCTCTCTCCACTCTCTCTCAACTCTCTCTCCGCTCTCTCTTCACTGTCTCTCTCCACTGTCTCTCTCCACTGTCTCTCTCCACTGTCTCGCCACTCTCTCTTCACTGTCTCCCTCCAATCGCTCCCTCCACTCTCTCTCCAATCTCCACTCGCTCTCTCCAATCTCTCCACTCCCTCCACTCTCTCTCCACTCTGTCTCTCCACTCTCTCTCCACTCTGTCTCTCCACTCTCTCTCCACTCTCTCTCTCCACTCTCTCTCTCCACTTACCTCTCTCTCTCCACTCTCTCTCTCTCGCTCTCTGGGGGTGGGGGGCATGGTTAAATTACCTGCAAGGTATGCAGGCCATTATGTTGCACCCTCGTTCTGGTTAATTATAATGTTGCGTAAATATGATAATTTTAGGACGGTAATCACCTTGACATAAACCATTGCTTGCTAAATTAGATAATAGACATTTCAATATATATATCATTCAGGCATGTGATTCAATTTTGAACCCTCACTTTTTGTAAAACCCTTTATAAATATAACTATCAAAAGCAATGTTGAGTAACGGTGCCTCAAAAGGCAGCATTGTTCTTCGCCTGGAAACATTTTAAATTCGTAACCACAATACAATACCTCACAAATATCTATGTATTCTCAGATGGAAAATCCCTGATGGTAAATCCATCTGGCTACCTACTAATGTTTTTACTCGGGTCAGTTACAGAGCATGAGATTTAAAAGGGGGTACACTGGAAAGAACATCACAATAACCAGTTGCAGGATTACAGTGTTCCCCCAGGAACACATCAGGTGTCAAAAAAACAATATGGTAGCTACTACTTCTAGCAGAAACACTTTGCAATCGGCCAACAGGGATTTTCACTAGGGTTGTGAAGAGGCACCATCAGGGTTCAATCAATGCAGAGCAGGGAGCATGGAGGCCACGGGCTCTAAAACACACACAAATTAAGCTTGTATTAATTATTCGACTTTGTCGAAAGTCACGTGCATGCGCTATATAGCTCAAGGTTAGGGGTGGTCAAGACACCAACTGTAAAACCTTTACCACACCAGGGTTCTTCAACTGCAGCTACCAGGGTATTTTGAAATGTTTTACTTATGCAGGACATTGTAAACCCTAGTTCATCTGCCATACCAGCACGGCAAAAGTACAACTTTGCTCTCTTGAGGCCTAGGTGAGGCTCTTTGCAATTTTTTCTAATAAATTCATTCACGAAGCGCATACTGGCGCACACACGTATAAAAATGTAGGGCAAAAGGCTTTCAAAACTAGAAAACGTTTTAAAATGTAGGCATTTTTTTTCTTTTGTGTTATTATTTAAAGAATAAATATCTGCAACAGAGTGCGTGGAAAGGGCGCGCCTCTGGAGGTAAATCATGAAATAAACACATTAAAAGGGTGAATCCCTCTCAACGCCAGTCAACGCATGATTCCTCGGGATCTAAAGCCCTGGACTTTGTGAATGACATCAGAGAGATGTGTTTCTAGATTTGAAAGACACTGAATGTTTGCACATTCAGCACGCTATCTCCTCTCGTGTGTATTCCGGCCCTGCCCCAGCCCTACCAGCAGCAGTGCAGACAATCCTGGGGGCAGAGCCCCCCTTTCCAGGAGCCCCCTCCTACTGGTGCCACGCTCAGCAAATACAACCTTAAACCTGTGCCACCCGCAGCCAACACAAACCGGGATCCAGGGGCCCCCTGGCGTGAACCCCCTCACACCTTGGACCAGCAGCCTTCAACCACCAACTCCCCCTCCTGGAAACCCAGCCTGGCACCTGAGCAACCCCCAGTCTCCCCCCCCCCCCCCCCCCGCATCCCTGTCAGCAGCGACCTGCTGCACCCCTTCCCTTTTCCCCTGTCCACTCCATCACTGGGAGGACCCATCAGCAGCAGGGAAGTCGCCACGCTGCCCGGACTTCCTCAAAGCTCAGAGTTCACCGGTTTGAATGGACTCCGTCACTCTGAGCCCATCCCTGCCAGTGCTAAAACGAGGGATATTTCTATACCACCTGCCACCAATGACCAATGCTGCCTGCGCCCTGCCCCCTGCCCTGAGGCTGAGTGCACCATTGCGGGCACTGACTGGCAGGCAGGGCAGGCTTCCTTTAAGGACTCTCCCCAATCCCCCCCCTCCTATCGTGATACGATACAAAATGACATTAAAGCTTTGGAATATGGGTGAAATTGACAACACAAATGGACATCGGGGAGACCTGTTTGGCCACAAGACCACATTCTTAACACGGTCTGTATAGGCTCATGGCGGTGCCAGACGACATTCATCTTGTCTTACTAGGAGAGCCTAGGACTGCCAGCCAAGTGCCTGGAGGCGAAACAGTCCTCACTGCAAGATTTCAAGTAGGGGTGGGTTTCTGCAAAATTCTGTTCTCACCATACGTTCACTCACAACCTCGGGCCACACTACTACTCTTGTTGTCGTGGATGTAGGAACCGTTTATTGTAAAACTTCTGCTGACTTAAAATTCTTATGTTCATTACCACGAGCTTTCAGTTGCATTTTAAATGAAAGGTGTTAAGATTAGTCCAACTGGGTTGTTCTATCTTTATAGGCCTCGGAAGACAGAAAGATGATATTGCACTTAAGTGTTAGGGTGACTGCTGTAGGCGCATCATGAACCCACAAAGCTAACCGTCTATCTAACACAGATAGATGCAAGTAAGGATTTCCTTATCATTGATCCATCCTCCGTTCCAGTCCGACTCCGCAGACGCCGAGTCCTGACTGAGCAGGACACACACACTTTACCCGAAGGTGTCAGAGCGCTTTACAATAGGAACATAACTGATACATGAGAACATTACAGGTGAACAAATTAGCACACTGTACACTGTTGTCGCTCTGCCAATGTTCAGAATATGCAACTCGTGCCATGGCTGTCAGACTGTTATTGGCAGGTTATTATCAGCACTTACACTACATGACAGAAGATTCAACCTGTATTTCCGGTATAGGGGAAGAGGGCATGTGCAGAGGTGTACTGGTGCGCTGTGTAATCTCTGGACATTTCAGGTCACAGTGATCACAATGCAGACAGTGCCTGCCTACAGTGACCCCCCTGCTGACTCACGGCCGACGGACACTGCCCCAGCCCTACAGTACAGCAGAGGCACTGCACTGGTATAGTCGGAAATATGGTACAACTGCTTATGAGACCAGGAGCTAAGCTGCGGACCCGTGTTCCAACTCGAAAGAGTTCAGTCAATAAACTAATGACTGCAGTTCTATAATTAAGCATCAGCACACACACACACACACACACACACACGACATACATACTCGCTCACCTTAGGCCTGGATGACGGCCTGCAGCTAAGGCGAGCGGGGCGGGCACACTGCACTGGGCAGCAGAAGACAGGGGGCGACTGACTGGGCGAGGGGCGTGAAGTTGCCACCAGGGGGCTCGGGCTGCTTACTACTAGTGCGTACTACTCTTTAGTACTACGGCGGCCGCACCCGTTCTGGTCCGGTTCTTCTTGCTTCTTTGTTCTTCTAAAGTCACGAGCTGCACGCACTACAATGCGGCTGCGCATGACAAAATTGGCACCCCCTGATCACGAGTCGAGCACCCCTCACCCAAAAGACCGCGGCACCGCAGCGCGCAGACGCACCCTGATAGGCTGATACTCAACTGCGCGCCGCCACGGCCACGCCCACGAGCACGGACCATTTTTTTTATTATTATGTTGTTGTGAAGACAAATAGCCGTCCTGCCCAGCACAGTGCACGTGCGCCAACTATTTAATTCATTTAAAGGCTCGGGGCTCGGGCAGGCCAGCAGGGAGTGCGCACGTAAGGCACGCACCGCCTCCATAGAGTTTAAAAAAAATAGAGGCATGCACTGTGTCACCGTTGGTGCGTGTGCGTGCACTGTTTGGCCTGGCTTACCTAACGGAGTTCCTTGCTGTCAGTGCTGAGAGTGAGAGGGCCCCTGGCTGGAGCGTGGGGGCCCCTGCGCGGGGGCTGCCTGTGATACGCCTCTAATGTTTAAATACAGGCAGTCCGGGCCGGCACTGTCCCTCGTCGTGTGCTTCCTGGCTGGGGGCTGCCGAGAGGAGAGACGTGAGGTCGGGGCCCCTTGGAGCGTGCGTGGTGGCCCTGGGCCTGCGGGGGGGGGGGGGGGTGAGACTGTGTTAATACAGTCAGAGTGTTTCATTTAACCCGCTACTGTCTGCTAGCGCCTAAGCCCAATGCTGCATTGCTTGCAGCCGTCTTCTTCCCTGCTGAGACTAGTGAGGGCAGGGGGGCCCCCTGACCCCCCCTGACCCGCGGGGCCTGCGGGGGCCTGTGTTACGCCCCTGCGCCCACAGCAACACTGAACTGACGGCAAATTCGCACAGAGCCACGATATGGATTTATTATCGGTACAGCCGTACTATTCACAGAGGACTCAGGGGACTGTGATAGTGTGAATTCCACTGTAGTGAGTCAATTATTTATACTGATATATATTACATGCAGTTCAGTCATTGATGTGAGTTGACACAGTGTCCCTCAGGTGTAGACCCGGCCCTGAAAAATAAGTGCAGGTGCTAAGCAGCAGAAAGCACCGGCACAAATTAAGCACTGAGTTCCAGTGAGAAGGGTCCAGAATTAAGAAGGCTCTATGTGCTTTTGATCTAAATCTGACCTATGAAATACCAAACAGTTTTTGTCTAGGCTCCCTAGCGTTTTTACTAGGCAGTGTGGGGAGATTAATTTAGCGAAGTATAGGAGGGGGGTTAGAGAACATTGATGCATTTACACATCCAACACCTTAGCATAAACTGGATGCTATCTCTAACTGGGAGCTAGTGTAGGAGCTTGCATGATATGTTTCTTTCTTCTAAGACCAGCAATCATTCTGATGGCAGCATTCTTTGTCTTTTATCAATGGTTAATCTCTATAGCTAGTAACAATTATCTAGTGTTGAGGATTAGAAGCAGAGTAAGTCTTTTCAGTTTTCACCTTAATTGCCCAGGGAAAGGGCAACTCATCCCAGTTGGTGCATTAGACCCTGTACTTTATAACAAAGAGGGGTATTGTTACACCTGTCCGCCCTTTGGGTGGTCCCTCCTAATTATTTATTTATTTTGGCCCCTTTCTGCCTCCTAACCTTTGTTTTTTATGTCCACTGGACCTTTTAGGTGTTGACCTAGGGGTTAGGTGCTCCTTGTCCCTATAGTCTTTTTCCCCTGCCTTAGGTGCCTTTTCTGACTGAAACCACGGGATACACAAAATGGTGGCTTGCAACTGTCACCTGCCTGGCTACCTCAGGAACCAGGGCCATAGAACAGAATGAGGGTTTCCAGAACCTGCTGGACTTCCCTGGACATTCTAGGGTCAGCCTATAAAAGGTGGAATGTTGGGCAGCCATTTTGTAGAGGTTGGTGAGGAGTGGTTTATGGCTGGAGTGGAGGCTGTGGAGCGAGGAGATTAGTGCGCTGCGAGGGGATATGACTGCCTCGAGGGGTTGCTGTCCTCACTCATGATACTGTCCCTCTCCCATTGACCTGCCCTAGCAATAACAGACGAAGATCACTTCTAACGAAGAAGCTGAGGAAAGTGAGGTGAGAGGGTCTGAGCCTGCCTCCGGTCTGTGGCCAAGACTTTTACGAAGTGCCATAGCCTGGCTGCTTGCCCCTGCCCTTTTTCTGGACACAGCCTGATTTTCTCGACAGACGGACTGGGTTAGTTCATTTAAAAGAGGAACTTACCAGCGACCCGTCGGTAGAACCCTGGTCTCCCTGGGCTACCTGCGTTAGCCCGATCTGGCTGCATCTGAACTTTAGGAGCGCCTGTGGCCGGTGAAGTGCGGAGCTCATGAAGCGGAGCTCGCCGTGGCCACCTGTCAAGCCTCCGATTGCTGGTTCGGGAGGCGGGAGTGAGGCGCGATCTGGTCCGTGAACCGGGACCCGTGGGAGAGCCTGTGAAGAGGGGTGCTCTGCTTGGTGGCTGGAGCGTGAGGCGGAGGAAGTCTGAACGTAGCCCCGCCTCGACGCTGTTTAGAGGAGCGCCTGGGGAGGTAGTGCGGCGTGACAGGAGAACTGAGGGAGGAGCCGATATTTCCTGCGGCGAAAGAGAGGAAACTGACGAATGGAGAGCCGCTCGCCTGGCGGAAGGCGGGTCCCATCTCCGTAGACCTGCAGACTTTGTACCTCGGCTAAGACCTGCGGAAGGGGGAGTTTCCTTGACTTCTCAGCCATCTGACATTGGCTGTGTGGACAGAGCAGCGCCTTGAAACATAGTCAGCTGGGAAGACGACTGCGGGGGGGGGGCTGAAGGGAGGAAATTGGGTGCATAGATCCTTCGGCTCGGCCTGAAAAAACTTGTGGGTTCCCTCTCTCCTAATAAAAAACCAATTGCCTGGGCGCAGAGTCCATTTAAGGGAGAACTGTTAGGAGAGTTTTCCCTTATACTGCTTGTTGGGTCCAGATAACTAAAGGACAGCGTTTATTCTTCCCATACTCAACCAGGCTTACTGTGAAAAACCAATAGGGGTCAGTTCATTCATGAGGGCAGTAATGTAACTCCTCTGTTCAAAGTACATGAAGCAAAACTTGTCCTTTATTCCTTATATGTTCAAGTTACCTGAGAAGGAATCCAATTACAACTACAAATGAGAGTGATAGGCTCTAAGAGATAAATCACTTCCTTTTGTAATCTTGACTTCAGCTAATTGTTGGCTTATGCACTGCCTAATTATTGCTATTGTAATTTGGAATAGATATTCACAAGGCTTATCTATAGTCATTTTGTACATGAGATCAAAAGAAAGTCTAGCACTGAAATATAGTCTGAGCTGTACCGAAACTTGTGATTAAGGTTAGGACTAAGTAACATTTCCTTGTATTCCATGATTTATTGCTGAATTGTGAACTGCAGAGTATTAAATGTGAATTGAGAAACTACTAAGAAAAACGTGATTGAAAGCACACTCAAAGAGGAAAAGATAAACTTTTCTACTTTTATAAAATGACGGTGTAGTGTCATTTTTGAGTGCATGGACGCTGTGTTACTGTAAGGGTGCGACGCAAGCTTAATACTTTCTGCCTTTGGGAAAGACCTTCCTACTTCGCGCCAAGCTACCCTATGTAGTCTGGTGATCCCAGGTCTAACATAATTGGTGTCTAGCGGTGGGATGAGAACTGTGCTTGCGTCCACTCAATAGTAACGAGGTGTACTCCATAGACCTACACCTGGAGTTTTCTCCTGGCGGACTCCCTAATTATATTTTTGTTTTTTCCAAATATACTCCTGGTGGTGGGTGGAGGTAGCTTCAGAATACCCTCTAAACTAATTCCTTCCAAGTGGCTGTCCCTGACTCTCTTTGGCAAAAATGGAATTCGCTCTGGAAGAGTTAGAAACCTATACTGTGGCTCAACTCCGAGAATTTTGTCAAAATATGGGAGTGTTCTTCAAGCGTGGTGCTAAAAAGGGGGAACTCCAAACCAGCTTGAGGGCGTGGGTGGCAGCTCACCCAGATGGGAAGGAGGAGGAAGAAGAGACAGACCGGGACACTGTCATCGGGGTAGATGGATTGACCAACGTGAGGTGGGGAACCTACTACCGGGTCCTAGGACACTTTCAAGGGAGGGCAGCAGTGTCTCTGGAAGAAGCTTAACCGAAGCTGAATTAGCTGACCGGAGGGAGAACACACAGCTGAAGTGGGAGTTAGCCCGGTTGGAAAAGGAGAGGGAGGAGCAGAGGATGGCTCATGAGTTGAAACTCAGAGAGTTAGATCTCAAGGCCCTACAGGCAGGGACTCCCAGTTCTCCAAATGGTGGCAGCGAATCTAAGGACTTGACCAGGGAACCCAGACCCTATTTACCAAAGGACGTAGTCGCCAGCTACAGCGCAGGGGATGACATCGCCAAATGGCTGGCTGCCTATGAGGTCTCCTTAAGAGCCCATGGGATACTGGAGAAACACTGGGGGGGGTGGCTTGTATAAATACATGCCTCCTGCAGGAAGGGATACACTATTGGCCCTAGAGCAGGGAGAGCAGACCCACTTACCCCACCATGAAAGTGGCGCTAATAAGAAAGTTTGGACTGACTCCAGAAAAATACCGACAGAAGTTCAGGGGTAGTCACAAACTAGGCACACAGAATTGGGTGGATTTCTTGGACTACGCACAGAAGGCACTAGAGGGTTGGGTACAAGGCAGTGAGTGAAAGACTATGAGGGGTTGTATGACCTTATTCTCAACGAGCACCTACTCGAGAAATGTTTTCCCGAGCTGCGACAACACCTGGTGGACAGCAAGCTGACCAGCCCCCGGAAGCTTGCAGAGGAGGCGGACATCTGGGCTAGTACCCGGGTGTCCTCAAAGGGGACTGGAGGGGATTCCCAAAGGACCGGACAGGGCGCTCCCCAGAAGAAAAAGGGGGGAGATAAAAAGAGGGAGTTCTCAAAAGGCCCCCAAAACAGTTTCCAGGGAAAGGGAACAGGATTCACCCCTAAGGCTAACCCGCCCAGAAACCCTCATCCTGGCCAAAGTCAGCAGCCAAGGGTTGTCCACTGCGTTGAGTGTGGTGGTGTTGGACACTATAAGGGAGATGTCAAGAGCCCAAAGAGACCACCCCCTCCCACTGGAGGAAAAGCCCCGGGAGTAGCTAGTGTAGTGCTCGGGGAGGAGTTGCCCTTGGATAAGGGGGGAGAGTGGGCGGGTGTCACCTTAGTGTCCCTGGGAGATCGGGAGATGGTTCCTAAGATCCAGGTGCCCTCCAATACTACAAAGTATGGGCAGTGGGTCACCATCAATGGCCAAAGAGGGGAGGCTCTGAGAGACACAGGAGCCAGTATGACTATGGTAAGGAGTCAACTGGTGTCTCCAGAGCAGGTGATTCCACATGTACTCCACCCCGCCGCGATGGCTGATGGCAGATTGGGCCACTACCCTGTGGCCGAGGTTCCATTTGAGTGGGAAGGGGTTGCAGGTTCACTTCGAGTTGCCGTAAGCCCTGCCGTGCCAGTCGATTGTCTGTTGGGGAATGATATGGAGCACAATGCCTGGAAAGAGGTGGAATACCGGACTCATTCTGAGATGCTGGGTACACCTGACTGGGCCTGTGCTAGCACAAGGTCCGCGACTACCCGGAGAGGGAGTTCGCTTGGGCTGGAGCCTGGAACAAAGGCCCAGCCAGCTGCCAAAAAGGGAAAGAACCGAAGACAGGAGAGGCCTGCCTCCGCTTCCACGTCCCATGAGACAGATAGGCCACCTGCGGTGGTGGACCAGGAGTCTGTGGAGGGGGAAGTTGTCTCCCTGGAGAACTTACCTATCCCTGCTGAGTGGCATGTGGAAGGAGGGCCTACCAGGGAGGAGTTTTGTAAGGGCCAGAAGGAGTGCCCTACCCTTGAGGGACTGAGGCGACAGGCCGAAGCCCAGGCAGCAGGGAACGTTACTGGGAATTGCCATATTTACTGGGAGGATGGACTCCTCTACAGTGAACCTAAGGCACCTGTGCACGGTTCATCATGGGCCTTGGTTGCCCCTCAACGTTACCGAGCCTTTCTTTTAGAATTGGCTCATGAGATACCCTTGGCAGGACACTTAGGACAGGACAAGACCTTTGCCCGGCTTGTCCCCCACTTTTACTGGCCTCAGATGAGGGTGGCATCCGACACATACTGTCGGACATGTGTATCTTGCCAAGCCAGTGGGAAAACAGGGGTGAAGCTGAAAGCTCCCCTGGAACCACTTCCTGTCGTTAGCACCCCCTTTGAAAGGGTGGGCATTGACATTGTGGGGCCATTGGATCCACCAACTACAGCTGGTCACAGGTTTATCCTGGTTCTGGTGGATCACGCCACACGGTACCCAGAGGCAATTCCTCTGAGGACCATTACTGCACCTGCAGTGGCAAGGGCTCTGATGGGGATCTTTACCGGAGTGGGTTTCCCCAGGGAGGTTGTGTCTGACAGGGGGACCAACTTCATGTCAGCATACATGCGGGCTATGTGGAAGGAGTGTGGAGTTACCTACCGGTTTACCACTCCTTATCACCCACAGACCAATGGTCTAGTGGAAACGTTCAACAAGACCTTGAAAGGCATGATAAGAAGTCTGCCTGAGAGCCTGCGGAGGAAATGGGACGTCCTCCTCCCCTGTTTGTTGTTTTCCTACAGGGAAGTGCCACGGAAGGGATTGGGCTTCAGCCCCTTCGAGCTTCTGTATGGGCAACCTGTGCATGGACCTCTCAGCCTGGTGAAAGACGGATGGGAAAAGTTTTCCAGGAAGCTTCCCCAGGATGTGGTGAGCTACATGCTGGCCTTCCGGAGCCAAATGGCTCAGTTGTGGAATCAAGCTTCAGAGAACTTGGAAGCCAGCCAAGCAGTGATGAAAGAGTGGTATGACCACAACGCTCACCCTGTGGAGTTGGAGCCTGGCCAGAAAGTGTGGGTGATGGAACCTGGAGAGCTGAGTGCCCTTCAGGATCGCTGGACAGGCCCCTTTGAGGTGATGGAGAAGAAGGGTAAGGCCACTTACCTTGGGGAAACTAAGACCCCTCGACAGCCCCTACGGGTGCTGCATGCCAATCGTCTCAAACCCCACCATGAGAGGCCCGAGGTCATCTTAAAGATGGTGACTGATGGAGCAGAGGAAGCGGAAAGCGAGCCTCTCCCTGATCTCTTTTCGTCTCAGGAAAAGGATGGGTCGGTGGAGGGAGTGATTCTCTCACCATCCCTAACTCCTGAGCAGCGAGAAGACTGCCGCCAGATCTTGGAGCAGTACTCATCGCTGTTCTCCCTAATCCCGGGAAGGACCCACCTGTGTACCCATGATGTGGACAGGGGAGACAGCCCACCAGTGAAGTCTAAGACCTACCGGCTGTCAGATAAGGTGAAGGCCAGCATCCGCAGTGAAGTTACAAAGATGCTGGAGCTAGGAGTAATTGAACCTTGTAGTAGCCCCTGGTCCAGTCCGGTGGTTCTGGTACCAAAAGCTGCCCCACCGGGCACCACTCCAGGGACTGAATTCAGTGACCAAAACTGATGCACATCCGATCCCAAGGGCGAATGAACTTATTGACCGGCTGGGAGCTGCTCAATACTTGAGTACCTTTGACCTTACTTCAGGGTACTGGCAGATTTCCCTTACAGATGGAGCAAAGGAAAGGTCAGCCTTCTCCACACCTGAGGGCCACTACCAGTTCTGTGTAATGCCCTTTGGGCTCAAAAACGCCCCTGCCACCTTTCAGCGGCTGGTGAACCAGGTTCTCTCTGGGATGGAGGCTTTCTCCGCTGCTTATCTGGATGACATTGCCGTCTTCAGCAGCAGTTGGGAAGACCATTTGTGTCACTTACAAGCTGTTCTGCAGGCCCTGAAACAGGCTGGCTTGACAATCAAGGCCAGTAAATGTCAGATCTGTCAGGGGTCGGTTGTGTACCTAGGCCACTTGGTGGGCAGGGGAACGGTGCAGCCCCTCCAGGCAAAGATTGGGGCTATCATGGCCTGGGAGCCCCCCAAGACCCAAACTGAGGTCCGAGCTTTCCTGGGCCTCACAGGTTACTACCGTCGCTTTGTGAAGGGGTATGGCACTATTGTGGCACCCCTGACTGAGCTCACATCCAAGAAACAACCTCGACGGGTAGTCTGGACAGAGGCTTGTCAGCAAACCTTTGAAAAGCTGAAACAGGCAATGTGTGCAGCACCGGTCCTGAGGGCCCCGGATTTCTCTAAGGAGTTCATTGTCCAGACAGATGCATCAGAGCATGGCATTGGGGCAGTGTTATCGCAAGTCAATGAAGAGGGTCTGGATCAACCTGTGGTCTTCCTGTCTAGGAGACTGCTTCTCCGGGAACAGAAGTGGAGTGCAATTGAGCGGGAAGCCTTTGCAGTGGTATGGGCTCTGAAGAAGTTGCGGCCATACCTGTTTGGCTCACACTTCCTGGTTCAGACTGACCATCGACCCCTTCGTTGGCTGATGCAAATGAAGGGGGAGAATCCCAAGCTGTTGAGATGGTCCATCTCCCTACAGGGAATGGACTTCCGGGTGGAACATTGGCCAGGAGTGGACCACGCCAATGCAGACGGTCTCTCCAGGTATTTCCGCCTTAGTGATGAGAACTCCCAAGGGGTTGGGTAGCTCTCCCCACTTTCAGCTGGGGGGGACGCGTGTTAGACCTGTCCGCCCTTTGGGTGGTCCCTCCTAATTATTTATTTATTTTGTCCCCTTTCTGCCTCCTAACCTTTGTTTTTTATGTCCACTGGACCTTTTAGGTGTTGACCTAGGGGTTAGGTGCTCCTTGTCCCTATAGTCTTTTTCCCCTGCCTTAGGTGCCTTTTCTGACTGAAACCACGGGATACACAAAATGGTGGCTTGCAACTGTCACCTGCCTGGCTACCTCAGGAACCAGGGCCATAGAACAGAATGAGGGTTTCCAGAACCTTCTGGACTTCCCTGGACATTCTAGGGTCGGCCTTTAAAAGGTGGAATGTTGGGCAGCCATTTTGTAGAGGTTGGTGAGGAGTGGTTTATGGCTGGAGTGGAGGCTGTGGAGCGAGGAGATTAGTGCGCTGCGAGGGGATCTGACTGCCTCGAGGGGTTGCTGTCCTCACTCATGATACTGTCCCTCTCCCATTGACCTGCCCTAGCAAGAACAGACGAAGATCACTTCTAACGAAGAAGCTGAGGAAAGTGAGGTGAGAGGGTCTGAGCCTGCCTCCGGTCTGTGGCCAAGACATTTATGAAGTTCCATAGCCTAGCTGCTTGCCCCCCCCCCCCCTTTTCTGGACACAGCCTGATTTTCTCGACAGACGGACTGGGTTAGTTCATTTAAAAGAGGAACTTACCAGCGACCCGTCGGTAGAACCCTGGTCTCCCTGGGCTACATGCGTTAGCCCGATCTGACTGCATCTGAACTTTAGGAGCGCCTGTGGCTGGTGAAGTGCGGAGCTCGTGAAGCGGAGCTCGCCGTGGCCACCTGTCAAGCCTCCGATTGCTGGTTCGGGAGGCGGGAGTGAGGCGCGAGCTCGTCCGTGAACCGGGACCCGTGGGAGAGCCTGTGAAGAGGGGTGCTCTGCGTGGTGGCTGGAGCGTGAGGCGGAGGAAGTCGGAACGTAGCCCCGCCTCGACGCTGTTTAGAGGAGCGCCTGGGGAGGTAGTGCGGCGTGACAGGAGAACTGAGGGAGGAGCCGATATTTCCTGCGGCGAAAGGGAGGAAACTGACGAAAGGAGAGCCGCTCGCCTGGCGGAAGGCGGGTCCCATCTCCGTAGACCTGCAGACTTTGTACCTCCGCTAAGACCTGCGGAAGGGGGAGTTCCCTTGACTTCTCAGTCGTCTGACATCGGCTGTGTGGACAGAGCAGCGCCTTGAAACATAGTAAGCTGGGAAGACGACTGCGGGGGGTCTGAAGGGAGGAAATTGGGTGCACAGTCCCTTCGGCTCGGCCTGATAAAACTCGTGGGTTCCCTAGCTCCTAATAAAAAACAATTGCCTGGGCGCAGAGTCCATTTAAGGGAGAACTGTTAGGAGAGTTTTCCCTTATACCGCTTGTTGGGTCCAGAAAACTAAAGGACAGCGTTTATTCTTCCCATACTCAACCAGGCTTACTGTGAAAAACCAATAGGGGTCAGTTCATTCATGAGGGCAGTAATGTAACTCCTCTGTTCAAAGTACATGAAGCAAAACTTGTCCTTTATTCCTTTTATGTTCAAGTTACCTGAGAAGGAGTCCAATTCCAACTACAAATGAGAGTGATAGGCTCTAAGAGATAAATCACTTCCTTTTGTAATCTTGACTTCAGCTAATTGTTGGCTTATGCACTGCCTAATTATTGCTATTGTAATTTGGAATAGATATTCACAAGGCTTATCTATAGTCATTTTGTACATGAGATCAAAAGAAAGTCTAGCACTGAAATATAGTCTGAGCTGTGCGAAACTTGTGATTAAGGTTAGGACTAAGTAACATTTCCTCGTAGTCCATGATTTATTGCTGAATTGTGAACTGCAGAGTATTAAATGTGAATTGAGAAACTACTAAGAAAAACGTGATTGAAAGCACACTCAAAGAGGAAAAGATAAACTTTTCTACTTTTATAAAATTATGGTGTAGTGTCATTTTTGAGTGGATGGACGCTGTGTTACTGTAAGGGTGCGACGCAAGCTTAATACTTTCTGCCTTTGGGAAAGACCTTCCTACTTCGCGCCAAGCTACCCTATGTAGTCTGGTGATCCCAGGTCTAACGGGTATGTTCTCAAGGACATATCGCCGAATTAACGGCACTTTATCGCAGCCAAAGTTGCGATGAATTTTTCACCCCATTCACAAGCTGATGCTAACAACCCATAGCACCAGTTTACCTGCGATAGCAGTCGCAAAAAACATTGCCTCAGATGATCCCCGCAACTAATGCTAATGAGATGCAGAGTAGGTGTTCCCTTGCCAAAACCCACAACAACACCACTCCATAACATTCTCAACGACCAGCCAGATCGGGGATAAGAACACAAAACATGCGATAAGGCATGTTAGCTGCAGGAAATGAACACCTGCTCTTACCTGGTGTAAAGTTGTGCGACAACCGGCACCAGACAAGGGAGCACAGCCCAGAGCCACACCTGAAGAACAACAGATGCCATGGAGCGACTGATCATGCAGCTCGGAGCCCCAAGAGGACAACAACACCCACCGTCACCACCCCCAGGTCCGCTCCCCCCGGACCCTTCCCTGCCCCCCCGACCACCCCAGAGGCAGCGCAAACAAAGACATCGGACCCTCACAAGACGCACCAACCTCACAGACCCAACACTAGGGAATGTCATGCTCAAAAGGACAACCATCCTCCGCATCCTGAACATCTTTGTCCACAGGCCGACAGTACTAATACAGCAGACAACCAACATCCCATTTCAGACAAAGCTGCTGGCTGTGCTGCATCTGTTGGCCTCTGGTGCCTTCCATCCAACAACTGCAAGATTTGGAGGAGTCTCACAGCCGGCCCTATTAGAGTTCCTCCCAACTGTCTTGGATGCCATCATCAGCTTGGTACCCCAGTACCTATACCCCCCCACACTGCGCATGAACAGCTGGAGACCAAGCAAGGCGTCTACGCCATAGCTGGCACCCTGCACGTGTTAGGGGGCAATTGACTGCACACATGTCCTACTTGTGCCCCCTGGTGACACTGGACACAATTAACTCGACAGAAAGCACACGCATTCCATCAATGTGCAGGCAACAGTTGACCAGTGGGGAATCGCCAACTATCCAGGCAGTGTGCATCATTCCACTTCTACCGACAGTCCATCATCAACCAGCGCTACCAGGATGGCATCCATGGAAATACACTGCACGTTAGTAAGTACCAAATGAACACACAACACACATCAACTCCACAATCATGCAACTCACAGCAATGGGAATACACACATTACTAACTCACACATAACATGCCCAGCAACATGCCCACCCACCAGACACAACAGCACAACTTACTGTGGGAGCCTGGGCCAGCCATGTACATAAGCCATCAACTGCATGGCACATCAGCCACACAATAGCATATTGTGGGGAGAGGTGGGCACCAGGCATGTGCGAAGGCGACAAGTGACCAATGAATGAGAAGGTACACAATGCCAAGTGTGACATGGATGTGATGGACAAACTCAAGTATGCAGACCATACACATATCCATGTTGACATACACCACTGGTGTATGGAGTGTAGTGAACGGTGGATGCAACCATGATGAGATTTGATTTAATTTGATTTATTTTTTTGTATAGCGCTTGAATCACCCCCAAGGGGGTATCTCAGTGCTCGGGACGTGCATTGAAAGCGGTGGCAATGGCTAGGCTGAGAACAGAGCAGTTTTCAGAGTTTTCCTAAACTTTGATTTGATTTGATTTTGATGTCACCCCAGCCAGTGGGGAAGATCGCTGAAATGTAGCTTGTTACGTCCCCCCTGTACGCGTGAACGGAGTGGGCCGGCCCGGTGTACGCCAGGCCAGCGTAGGGGTGTGAATAAAAAGCACATAGCTCTGGGCGTGGTCCTCTTCTGGAATGCCCAACATCTCTGCCAGGGCGGTGCCTCTCACCCCGCCACGAGGCCGATGCCGCTGTTGTGAGCGGAGTTGCCTGCGATCCTGTGCGCCTGCTGTACACTGGGCCACTGGTCCCCGAACCCGTCCTGCCCGCCCCTGCGCACCCAGGTCTCGCTGTTCACCTGCCGACACCGGCGTGTGTAAAAGAGGGCCCACCATGTGCCGGCGCAAACTCCAAACCTAAGGCCCGCGACCTCGGCAGTTTCCTCAGACCATCATGGTCTCCACGACACAGGCATACACAGACACACGTACCCCTTTCTCGTTGACGTTCTCCACCGGCATACACAGTGGACTAGCAGGTCACATATTTGGAACTTAGTCTTGATTTCACTATGGCAGAGTACATTGTTTATGGCAGTTTTTATATCACGATACTCCCTTCGATGTGGTGCCACCAAGTCTGTGTATAGCATTCCAACCACAAGTGTCTGTGGGCCCTCGCAAACTACTGCCCTCGGCCGACACTGCGCTCGAGTAGGCCACACATTTGGAACTGAGTCTTGATTTCATCATGGCAGAGTTCATATCATTGCACGCAAGGAGAGGTGTAGGAGGAAGACCTGCTTCAGTCAGGAAGAAAAAAGGATCTTCGTTACAGAGGTGATCGAGCACTACTAACAACTGCCCTGGTGTCACTAACTTTATGCATCGCAATCCGACGACACGTGCTTGTGGGCCCCTGCTGACTTTTGCCTTCGGCTTACACTGCAGTCCAGCAGGCCTCACATCAATCCAATCCAGTCCGTACCAGGCAGGACACGTCATCATCCCTGACTGAATTCCTGCTCAGCTCTGGTGCTTCTACCTCCATCAACCACAAGTCACCCCCAGATGCTATTTCAACAACGTGGTTAGAGTTCCAGGAGGACATCGGTTGGCCCGCGCTGACCGCTGCCTCGGGCCTACACTGTAGTCGAGTAGGTGACACTTTCAGGTCTTAGTCTTGATTTATTTATGGCAGATTTGATATCATTGAACAGGCCTCATCACAGACGGCATACCCTTCCAGCTCCGGTGCCACTAAGTCTGTTCCACTAAATCTATGGACTCTTTCTGGTTGAACTTTGGTGGCGACTGAGTCTATGGACTGGGGGTTGTCTTCATCAGCATGTCGGTGATACTGACTTGGTGGCAAAAATGAGGCAGTTGTATTCCACTCCTCCATTTACCGCTTCTGGACAACTTCTACCCTGTGCATCATGCCCTGGAGGACACCTTCCACTGGCCCCCGCAACCCTCCGCCACATTCACCTCGGACATCAATGAGGACCCGCTCAGCTCGCATTGCCCTATCTCACTGCGCCGCAAGTCACCGTCCCGTGGCGGTGTGCCTGTGCCTGCCGCAGTGCATCCTGGGCTACTAACTCTTTGCAGCTCAAGTCATGGACCCTTTCTAAATGAATGTTGGATGGCCTCTGTGACGATGGCCTGGGGCTAATCCATGCCATGTGTCTCTGGCCCTGTGCTGTTCACTGCCTCCGGCCTCAACTGCCATCCACCTGGTCTCACACATCAAATCAGAGTCCTGAGACGCCCGGATGTCGCATCACCGCAGGATGCACACGCCACCATGGGCTGGACCAACTCCAAACAACAGGTGCCAGAGTCTGAGGTGTCTTACTGCCATACTATCAGAGTTGCTCACTCCTGTTGTAGGTGCCATCTTCAGCTTAATGGCGTTCATCAAGAGAGAGGGATGAGGAATACTTGTCCCGTTCAGTTCCCCAAGGACAATATTGTGGTAATCAAATAGAAAAGGACACTTGTATCTACAAAACCCATGGGTTCACTTTGACAACCCTCATAGACGCCAGAGATTTTGACGATGCAGTATATTTGTTTTTCCGCCCCACATCTAGCGACATGGCATAGTCATTGGGTGGTCAAAGGTAAAGTATGCCTGCCTCACCCGAGGCACCTCTGGAGAGTGTAGAAGTGTCCAGAGATCAAAAAGGAGAAGGTACAATGGCCAACCAGCGAGGGAGTTTTTGTAAAAAACAGTATAGTCACCATAAACAAATTTATTAAAGAAGGTGAATACTGTAGACTAAAATCGAATGGATATATTCAATAATCGTGTAACTAGATTATCATATACGTTGTTTTTTTTAAAAAGTCGGCATGTTTCAGCTCCTAGAGGCCCAGGAGGGTCGGTGAGGTCGGAAATGTTATCCTGAATGCGTGGGGAATATTTCCTCTTCAGGATGCTAAGAGCCGCTGTATTGTGGTCTCAGCCACATGTGTTGCTCAAGTTGCCTGTGCTGGCTCTGCCCCTGGAAGCCTTCCATGATTGCCATTAAGCATTTGAATACTGCACAAGTGGTGTAAGTACAATTTTGTGTGTATGTCCTGACGAAAGCTCCACCGATCCTCCTTGTTTATGGTGACTATACTGTTTTTTACAAAAACTCCCTTGCTGGTTGGCCATTGTACCTTCTCCTTTTTGATCTCTGGACACTTCTACACTCTCCAGAGGTGCCTCGGGTGAGGCAGGCATACTTTACCTTTGACCACCCAATGACTATGCCATGTCGCTGGATGAGGGGCAGAAAAACAAATATACCGCATCGTCAAAATCTCTGGCGTCTATGAGGGTTGTCAAAGTGAACCAATGGGTTTTGTAGATACAAGTGTCCTTTTCTATTTGATTACCACAATCTTCAGCTTAATACCATGCTCAGCTCTTCAGGTGCCACTAATTCGGTGCACCACAACTCATGGACCAATCTGGTTGCATATTGGGTGAACACTTTACTTTCTCCGGCTACCACCATGATGCTTCACAGTTGGTATGATTTTCGCTGCATTCGTAGATTTAAAATCTGTGTTTGACCTGGTCCCAAGAGCTAAACTTTGGAATCTTTTGCTAGGGCTGGGGATGCCTAAGGAATTGGTTTCCTTGTTGATAAGGCTTCATAGTTCTAATTACGCTCAGGTCCGCTTGGGCAAACCAGCGGAGGTCACCGAGAAATTTGCAGTAGAGAAGGGCGTCCGTCAAGGGTGTGTGCTCGCCCCCACTTTACTTTATTTATTTATTAATGGGGTTGTGCGCTACTTTGAAAACTACCCTACGGACGCGCCCATGCTTGCTGGCCACAGGGTACCCCTGCTCATGTTCGCAGACGATACCTTGATTTTAGCCAAAACGAGGCAGGGGCTTCAACTGGCCCTGTCTCGTTTTGAGGAGTTGTGCAGCGATCATAACCTGGTGGTCAATGTTGAGAAGAGTCTTCATGAGCGGAAGGCTCTTGGAGCAGACAAATGTCTTCACTTACCTGGGCGCTACCTTTGGCGAAAGATTGAGTTGGTCACCACAATTGAAGCTAATGGCGCTTAAACATTCACAATTATCAGGCGCACTAATTAAGGAACATAGGCAGTCACTCACTAAGCCTATAGCCCCGGTTGTTAAAGTGTACAATTCGAAAATAATCCCCACAATTCTTTATGGCGCAGAGATATGGGGAGCCAGTAACCTGTACCCACTTGCACTAGCCCAGAGTAAATTCTTAAGATCAATTGTGGGCCTCCCAAAATCTACCCCACGTATCCCGCTTCTGTTAGATCTGGGTTGTCATGCCATAGAGGACATTGCACGATACAGGATGTTGGCTTTCTGGAGAAGGCTCTGGATAACCCCGGAATTATTTTTATTTGCAAAGGGTTTGCTAGAAGTCAGGGGACTGGATGGCTCGAACAAAATTGCTTGGTTTCTTAGCATTAAATCTTTGCTTACAGATATGGGGATGAGGGACTTGTGGGATTGTCCAGAGTCTGCTGTATTTCCAACTAAAGAAATGCTTAGAGCAGCTTACTGGAATCTCATTAAAATTAGGAGGTTCTCCGCTTTGGTTAGCCCCTCCCTGACTAGCGAATTCTGTGAGTTTAAAGACGAACCTAGTATGGAAAGTTACTGGGATTTAATAACGAAACCTAGGGATCGTAAGCTTTACCATCAGTTTCGAGTTGAGTCTCTCCCATTAAAGAAGTTCATGTGTAATTGGGCAACTGGTTCATGGGATAAATGCCCGTTTTGTCCTGAATATATTGAAAACATTGGGCATCTCCTTTACGCGTGTCCTGCTTACCATGAACCACGCAATAAGTGGCTTAAACCCCTTTGCAGATCCCTGGGAACCAGTTCAGCCCTGTATGCTAAAAGACTGCTGAAAATTGTCTGTAACGACATTCTAGTTGTAGGGGTTGCTAAATTATTGAGTTGGTCCTGGGCCATCCGGGAGAAAAATAGGGGGGCTCTTACTGTTGGGTAGACCTATCCTTGAATATGGTATTTTACGAATTGATGTCTTGGTCTTTTAATACAAGTTTTTAATTGAAAAGTCCATGAATGCGATATATTTAATCAGGTCTTATTGAATTTTTTAATATGTAATACTTGCTGGTTTTTTTTGGGTGAATAGGTATTTTTTCATAGTGTTTAAGGTGTATTATATGGAATATGTACCTCTATTTTTGTATGTCTTTTAAGATGAAAATCGCAATAAAAACTTTCTTGAATTGAATTGAAAATTGCTTCACAGTTGTTTATGTTTTGCTGGTGATTTCTGTTTTCGCTTTAATTGTGTTCACTGTTCAAGTTGTTGCCAGCACCAAGAACTCCATAAGGGTTGGCTTACACTCACCCCACACACATCCAGCACAGGCGTCACTGTACATGTGATCCTGGTAATAAAGGTGTCGAGCACACGTGCCCGTACCCAGTTCAATGAACTATCTGAGTGTGTCCGTGTGTTCATGATGCATGCATTAGGGGCCCGGGCCCTACAACATTACCTTGTGCCGTGTACAGCGGTCGCAGCCATGTCACCGCAGGCAGAGGGGGAAACCTTGCACATGTAGGTTTGTCGTCCCCCACTCAACACGTAAGAGGAGGGGACTGGGCCGGTGTATGTCAGTCCAGAGTGGGGGTGTGAATGATTATCCCGTGGCTCTGTGTGTGGTTCAGTACTGGAGATGTGCAAAGACATGTGTCTCTGTTGCAGTGTGGCCTCTGTTGGGGAGTGTAGGTGGTCCCTGATGGGACTTAGACACCCGCGTATGTGATTTAGTTTGGCTTCCATCAGGTCGAACCCCACCCGCACCTGTTCGGCTACCCCCTTCTGGTAGTCTGACACTGGGCCTTGGGATGTGATGTGTGCTTCAGGGTACTGCTGGGAACCAACCTTGGTGGTGGGTGTGTCCAGCTGTGTGGTCTGTGCAGGGAGTGGGGCATCCTCGGTGCAGCTTGGTTGCCCTGCTCCTGGAGGTCGATTGCCTTAGATGTCCACTTACTGTTGTAGTGAGTCGGTGTCGAAAGTGTGGAGGACCTCTTCAGCATCACTTTGAGTTGTCTGGTCTGCTCTGCTGGAAGTGTTGTTTGTCCTTCTGCAATGTGAAGGGGAGATGCTTGTTGACATTGTGTTGGCATGTATGTTGACGCATTGTTCAAGTTTACATACAGACTGCATGACAATGTACATTGTGACTGTTTGGGTGGAGCAGACTATTTGATGGGAGACAGTGGACATTTGTACTACATGATGGATGTGTGGTTGTACACGTACATTTTCGTCTCACAGTTTCCTGCTATGTCAAATGTGATTGGCCATTTTCTACACACAAGCGGACCCAGTTGTGTCCTCTGTTCTGCAGTGTAAGTATTGCACTGTGTACCACATTGTCGTCCATGTGGATGTGCTGTCATTGCTATGTGTGTGTGCTGCATTGTGGGAGAGTTGCCCTTGCAGCTGTGATTTTGCTGCCCCTTATTCCTTGGAGGCGCTGTGTCTTTGACTTTTGTGCTTTTAAGGTGCAGTGATGTTGGCAACTTGGGTCATTTGTGCTCTGGGACGGTTTTTGTACTCTTGTGCATTGTTTGTCTGCAGATGTATTGTTGACGTCAGTGGTTGTTTGTGCATGTGGATGGGTAAGAGTGTGACCTGCTTTTTTACAGATGTGGTCCACACCCAGCCACCTGAGTGTCATGGCGTTCACGATGTCATGGTGATTGTTCTCCAGCCATGCTGATCTTCATGTAGTGGCACTTGCATTGTCAGTGTTGCTTACAAATATGCATCTTTGCTGTGTTTGGCACGGTTTCATGTCTGTGTTGTGGAATTGGTGATGTGTAGGGTAGGACCCCTTTGGCACATGGTGGACGAGGGCCTACTTGATGTTTGTATGTGTGCTGCAGTGTGCCACGGGATTCTGATAGATACATCTGCCAGTGGATTCCTCACCTTGTGAATATCCCTTTGCGTCAGCAACATTCGAAATTCTTTTTGTAGCTGCGCACCGACGTGGATGACGTCACCGAGGCACGGCATCGCGCGCGACTCTGATGACGTCACCGACACCATAATAGGCCCATGCCGGCGTGATGACGTCAGTTCCCTTTTTCCGCGTCGTCGACGCTAACGGTTTCTTGGGATCTTCTGTGTTACGGATAGTTACTTTGTTACTATTGTGAACTTTCGTTCTGTATCTGCTTGGTTTTGCTGTCTTCAATCAGGATGTCAACGAAGAAGACAGGTTTTAAGCCATGGGCTTCATGTGGGAGGATGATGTCCATCACCGATCCTCATCAGGAATGTCTATGGCATCTGGGTTCGGGACACGACGTCAACGGTTGTCGATCCTGTTCAAAAATGAACCCAAAGGCTCTTCGTGAACGAGAGGCAAAACTTCTAGTTGCCAAAATGAAGGGTAAGGACGCCAAGAGGACTTCGAGATCAAGATCGAGATGTACGAGGTAGAAGTCGAGGTCGAAATCGAAGTCGAGGTCGATGTCCCGGTCCCGGTCCCGATCGAGGTCGGCGTCGAAGTCGGCTTCGGGTCATGGTTCTGGTTCATCTAAAAAGAAGCACAAGAGAAAGAAGCACAGTTCGAGACACCATTCCGGCAGGGAGTCGGACTCGAAGCAGAAGTCTTCTTCTCAAAGACATCATAAGGACACAATTTCTCCCTCTCCAGTTTGTATCCAGAAGGTGAGGCTACTCCCTTACAGTCTCGGGAGTTTCACAGGCTCCGGTGTCGAATCCGTCTCCGGATCCGAATCAGTCTTCGGAGCATGATGAAGGAGAAAAAGTTCTTCTGGGGTCGACGACTCCGGTACGAAGTCCCGAAGAACAAGAGGAACAGGAGAAGTTGAATCCGGTGCAGCCTCCTCGGGAGCAGCCGGTAGGCTTTTACCCTCAGTTTCCTGGTCCTGGTCAGGACCCATCACATTTTCTAAACGCTATGTATGGCGTTTATGCGAGAGCAATGTTCCCCTCTTGTGCACCTGCTGGTCCCATGGGTCCATTGGCTTATAATCTGGGTGTGCCTCAGGCATATGCTCCGGCTCCTTTCCTGCCGTTTATGCCAACGCCGACTCCACCATGGCATCTCTCTGCGCCACTGAGGCCGTCGACTCCGTTCACGGCTTCGCCGGCTCCGGAGCGACCTCGTGATTCAATTCGGAGCTCGAAGCCGGTTCAAGCTTCTCATTCGAAGGCGGCTCCATCTCCTTATTCGACGCCGGCTCCATCGGAGTCGTTACCGGATCCGACGACGTCGGTTCGTATAGAATGGTCGAGACGTAGAGCGCAGCGCCTTTTGGAGGAAAAGAGTTTTGGAGAGGCTGAGGTTGAAGAGGGAGAGCTTCAGGATCAGGAGGATTATTTTGAAGATTTGCCTGATGCAAGTGGGCTGGAATTTTCACAAGAATGGGAGTTGCCCTCGTTATCTGATGCTCCTTCTAAAGATGTGAAACAGTAAAGGTATCGGATCCTACATCTGACCAACCCGGATCTCAACAATAGGAAAAACAGAACAAGGTGGCTGGACAGGATTATTCGTGAAACAATTCCCCAGACACACAGTCAATCTGTACCATGTGACCACTGGATTTAATTTTCCAAACGAATTTATTTTTCTTTTTTATACATTTATCAGCAATTTTTTGAAACACAAGCACAAACAAAACCACTGTCAGATCAAAAAGTTCATATATACAGTATCTACAAATGTACACATTTACAAATTTGCACCAATGAATCAAACAAAAATGGTTTGACACACCAAAAAACAATAACATATATATAATAATTCAAATAAATTGCAATTATATACAGTGCGGAGATTAGTCCATAAGCACACAAACGGGCACCAGTCCTAGAGATTGAAAAAACCAAGTGACAGGCGGGATTGAGATCGAAAACAGGCCTGCCTGTCAACGAAAGCCTGTGGTGTAATGTTAAATAGGGTTGCGAGGCTAGGATACAGAGTGATGGTATGATTTACATCCTAGCGGCACCCTTTGTTGTAGCCACAGGGTGGTATTGTCGACGCGTTTCGAACCTAAGTATTCAAGGTTCTCTTCAGGACGGGGACTGGGAAAAAGATTCTGCACGAGGGCACAAAGATTGCCGTAGCGTAGGTATATCGTGATTCGTATTCACACCTGCAATTGGCGCAGAGCAGGACTTAAGGCGTGGTGTCAGGCTTCAGAAGCTTGCGGGAATCAGGGCGGCTCACATTATTTTTGCGCGTGTGGGTCTGGCTATGTAGACCACAGAGAGGAAAGCGGCCGGTCACTGGCCTCAATTCAGGCCGGCAGTCAAAGTTAGCCCGTTTTCTGAATGAAATAATCAAGCCTCAGAAAGGTCCGTGTTGCTCACTCTCTCCCAGGGACAAGCTGTCTGTAGGTCAAGACAGCTTGTCCCTGGGAGAGAGTGAGCAACACGGACCTTTCTGAGGCTTGATTATTTCATTCAGAAAACGGGCTAACTTTGACTGCCGGCCTGAATTGAGGCCAGTGACCGGCCGCTTTCCTCTCTGTGGTCTACATAGCCAGACCCACACGCGCAAAAATAATGTGAGCCACCCTGATTCCCGCAAGCTTCTGAAGCCTGACACCACGCCTTAAGTCCTGCTCTGCGCCAATTGCAGGTGTGAATACGAATCACGATATACCTACGCTACGGCAATCTTTGTGCCCTCGTGCAGAATCTTTTTCCCAATCCCCGTCCTGAAGAGAACCTTGAATACTTAGGTTCGAAACGCGTCGACAATACCACCCTGTGGCTACAACAAAGGGTGCCGCTAGGATGTAAATCATACCATCACTCTGTATCCTAGCCTCGCAACCCTATTTAACATTACACCACAGGCTTTCGTTGACAGGCAGGCTTGTTTTCGATCTAAATCCCGCCTGTCACTTGGTTTTTTCAATCTCTAGGACTGGTGCCTGTTTGTGTGCTTATGGACTAATCTCCGCACTGTATATAATTGCAATTTATTTGAATTATTATATATATGTTATTGTTTTTTGGTGTGTCAAACCATTTTTGTTTGATTCATTGGTGCAAATTTGTAAATGTGTACATTTGTAGATACTGTATATATGAACCTTTTGATCTGACAGTGGTTTTGTTTGTGCTTGTGTTTCAAAAAATTGCTGATAAATGTATAAAAAAGAAAAATAAATTTGTTTGGAAAATTAAATCCAGTGGTCACATGGTACAGATTGACTGTGTGTCTGGGGAATTGTTTCACGAATAATCCTGTCCAGCCACCTTGTTCTGTTTTTCCTTCTAAAGATGTGGCGCCTTACCATGTGGTAATTAAGAAGGCTGCGGAGCTCTTGAATTTTACTTTACCATCTGTGGAGTACAAATCGAACATCCTTACAGAAGTTCTCCATTCTCCATCCTCGGTGGTTGAGCCAACTCTTCCTTTTACTGAGGCTCTTACTGATCCCATATTGGAGGTATGGAGTAGACCACTTACTGCTCATGCAGTGTCAAAAACAGTAGCAAGGCGTTATAGGGTGGCGCCTGGAGATCCAGAGTTCTTGTCCACTCATCCTTTGCCGGAGAGTTTGGTGGTTCAGGCGGATTGCTCTGAAAGATCTGCAGGTGCTTTTCCCCAGGTTCCTGGTGATAAAGACTCAAAGAAGCAGGATCAGAATGCTAAGAAGGTGTTTTCGTCAGGCAGTATGGCCCTAAAGTCTACTAATGCTACTTGTCTGCTAGGCAGATATGTCCATGCTTTGATGTATACAGTGAAACAGCTGTCGCCTAAGCTTCCTGAGTAGGATAGAAAAAACTTTAATGAAGTAGTATCTGACACGCAGGCGGCAGCTCGGCAGGTCAAACAAAGTAGTATGGACACAGCAGATTCAGTGGCTAGGATCATGGGGTCTTCAGTCGCCACTAGAAGAGCTGCTTGGCTGAAGACGTCCGAGTTTTCTGCGGATGTTCAGGCTGCTCTGATGGATTTGCCTTTGGATGGCTCTGGCCTTTTCGGAAAGAAAGCTGATGCTGCTTTGGAAAGGTTTAAGGATAGCAGGGCGAAGGCAAGGTCTTTGGGTTTGCAGACTAGAGGTTCTGTCTCCAAAAGGTACAAGGGTTTTGGAAGGTCTACTTTTCGTTCCTTTAAGCAAACCCAGCAGCAACAGCAGCAACAGAATCCTTTGTACAGGCCCTACAGAGGAAGACAAAGGGGTCGTTCTCGTGGACGTCAAGCCTCCTCTTCCTCCACTTCCTCCTCTAATACCCACCCCCCACCTGCAGCAGCAAAGCAGCCCTAGATCCGCCATTCCGGATCAAGCGGGTCCTGTGGGGGGTCGGCTTACTTATTTTCTACGGGATTGGGAATCGGTTACATCAGATCTTTGGGTTCTCAATCTCGTAGAGAATGGGTATGCTCTTCCCTTTCGGGAGTTTCCCCCAAATTACCCTCCTTGCCAAGGTTTTTGCTTGGAGGACCACCTGTTGCTCCTCCACGAAGAAGTGGAAGCACTGTTCAAAAAGGGTGAGATAGAGGTGGTTCCGGAGCAGGAAAGGGGTCAGGGGTGCTACTCCCGGTCTTTCTTGATTCCCAAAAAGGATGGCAGACTTCATCCAATCCTGGATCTCAGGATCCTGAACCTTTACCTGAAGCAGGAAAAGTTCAAGATGCTCACCCTTGCGCAGGTTCTTCAAGCGCTGATGGAAGAAGACTGGATGGTGTCGATCAACTTGCAGGATGCTTATTTCCATATACCCATTCTGAAGTCGTACAGGAAGTATCCCCGCTTCACGGTGGGATCGCAGCACTGCCAATTTGCGGTTCTACCGTTTGGTCTTACTACTGCGCCTCGAGTCTTCACCAAGGTGATGGCTGTGGTGGCTGCACATCTCAGAAGGTCAGGCATTCCAGTATTCCCTTATCTGGACGATTGGCTGATCAAAGCACAATCTCCGGAGGTAGTGCTCCATCATTTGCAAGAGACATTTCAGTTGTTGCACAGGCTGGGTTTTTGATAAATGTACCAAATCTCACTTAATGCCCTCCCAGCGCAACCTGTTCATAGGTGCAGTACTGGACACAACTGTATGTCGTGCATTCTATCCACCTCAAAGGATTCACGACATACAGGAAATGATTCCTTTATTTTACAATGGAACGGTTGTTCCAGCCTGAAGGTCCTTCGCCTGCTCGGTCTGATGGATTCCTGCATTCTGTTGGTCAACAATGCACTCTGGCATATGAGGGCACTCCAGTGGTGCCTCCTCAGGCAGTGGTATCAACACAATGGGGATCTTAGGGAGTCTGTGAGGATCTACAGAGAAACTGCAGCGGATCTGACTTGGTGGGGAGTGGAAGGCACCCTGTCTCAAGGGAAGCCCTTTCAACTGCCTCCAGCTGTGGCCACAGTGATATCGGATGCATCCACTCTAGGGTGGGGTGCTCATCTGGGGGATCTGAAGGTCAAGGGTCTTTGGTCCCCAGAGGAAAGGTTGCTTCATATCAACCTTCTGGAATTGCGGGTGATACGTCTGGCGCTCAAGGCCTTCCTCCCTTCCCGGGTGGTCGGTTCAGGTCCTGGCGGACAATACCACCGCGATGAGGTATATTAACAAACAGGGAGGGGTGGGGTCGCAGTGTCTCTGCAGAGAGGCTCTGCGCCTCTGGTCCTGGGCTCAGGACCATCAGATTTGTCTGAAGGCAAATCATCTGGCCGGAGTTCTGAACGTGCGTGCAGACAGTCTCAGTCGGCAGTTCTCCGCCGACCACAAGTGGAGGCTTCATCCAGAGGTTGTTTGTCACGTCTTTCGGACGTGGGGAACTCCTCGGGTGGACCTGTTCGCCACTCACGAGAATGCTCACTGCCCGTCATTCTGCAGTCTCCAGTTTCCGATGCAGGGGACGCGTTTCAGTTGAGTTGGGATTCACAACTCCTTTACGCGTTTCCTCCCATACCCTTGATTCCTCAGGTTCTGAGGAAGATTCGCCAAGACCGGGCCCAAGTCATATTGATCGCCCCAGATTGGCCAAGAAGGGTTTGGTACACAGATCTTCTCTACCTCTCCTCGTGCCCGCCGCTCCGTCTCCCTCTCAGGGCAGACCTCCTCTCTCAGATGGAGGGTCAGGTTCTACACCCCCACCTCCAGACCTTACACCTTCATGCCTGGAGATTGAACGGGGCAACCTGAATTCCTTTTCTCTCCCACCTGATGTGGTGGATGTCATTTTATTGGCTAGGCGTGACTCCACCAAGTCCATCTATTCGTATAGGTGGTCTAAATTTGTATCCTGGTGTGGAGAGAATTCTGTTGATCCTTTGAGAGCTCGGTTGTCAGAAATACTTCAGTTTGCACTTTCATTGGCACAGCAGGGTTTTGCTGTAGCTACGGCAAAAGGTTTTTTATCAGCTTTATAAGATTTTATCTGTTTACCGGATCAACCATCTTTGTTTAAATATCCTGTTGTACTGAGATTTATAAAGGGTTTAACTAATACGTTTCCGCCTACTCCCTTTATTGTGCCTCAAAGGGACTTGAACCTAGTCCTTACATATTTAATGGGTTCTCCTTTTGAGCCTTTACACAGGTGTCCTTTGAGACTTTTGTCTTTTAAGACTGTTTTTCTTGTCACAATTACCTCGGCAAGGAGGGTAAGTGAGCTTCAAGCTCTTAGTTCAAAGCCCCCATTCTTGACCATTCATACTGAACGAATGGTTCTTAGGACCAGGGCTGCTTTTCTGCCTAAGGTGGTTACTCCTTTCCATTTAAGAAAGTCAATTGCCCTACCTACCTT
Source organism: Lissotriton helveticus (assembly GCF_964261635.1). Taxonomy (NCBI): domain Eukaryota; kingdom Metazoa; phylum Chordata; class Amphibia; order Caudata; family Salamandridae; genus Lissotriton; species Lissotriton helveticus. Next base: position 805,265,564 of record NC_136071.1, read on the forward strand.
CTATCCTCTCCTCACCCTGGAGGAGAGGATAGAAGGAGGAGGAGCGTCTTCACCGTCTGGACCCTAAGAGGGCAGTGAGCTTTTACCTTGATAGAACTAAAGACTATCGAGTGGATGACCAGCTCTTTGTGGGATTTGCTGGCTGCAAGAAAGGACGAGCTGTGCACAAGCGCACACTCTCGATATGGATCATTCTATGCATCAAGATCTGCTACGCCCTGGCTGGTAAGGAACCTCCAGGGGGTATAAGAGCTCACTCTACTAGAGCAAAGTCATCAACATCTGCTTTGTCTAGAGGTGTTCCTGTAGAGGACATTTGTAGAGCAGCGACATGGGCCTCCCCCCACACTTTTGCAAAGCATTACTGCTTGGATAGCGAGATGAGGAGGGACGGCCATTTTGCACGCTCTGTCCTTCAAGATTTTCTGGTATAGGAGATTGGACACCCTCCTCCGGGAGTGGGGACTGCTGTGGGACTCTGTTCACAAGGTGATGAATCCACTGGCAGATATATCTTTCAGAAGAACAAGTTACTTACCTTCGGTAACGCTTTTTCTGGTAGATACAGTATCTGCCTGTGGATTCCTCACATGCCCTCCCGCCTCCCCGTTGTTCACTCTTCTGTACCTTAGATAATGGCAATGTTTTAATGTATATATGGTATTCTTCTTGAATTACTGCATTGTCCTTACACTGTGCGTGTTATCTTGACTATTGTATACTGTGTATATATCTACTATTGTCGGTCCATCCGTGTGCCTTGAAGGCACGGAAAAAAGGGCGGAACTGACGTCATCACGCCGGCGTGGACCTATTATGGTGTCGGTGACGTCATCGGAGTCGCGCGCGATGCCGTGCCTCTGTGACGTCGTCCACGTCAGCGCGAAGCTACAAAAAGAATTTCCGAATGTTGCTGACGCAAGGGGATATTCACAAGGTGAGGAATCCACAGGCAGATACTGTATCTACCAGAAAAAGCGTTACCGAAAGTAAGTAACTTGTTCATCAGGGACATGACCCAGGGTCATTGTGGGTGTGCGGTGTGCTACACGTCATTGTGCCTGTCACCCCCGTCCCCCAAGTCCCTGTTCGTTACTCACCCTGTTGATGTTGTGTCAGGTCATGTTGAGCTGTGTCCGGACTCTCGACTCCTTGCACCGTCTCCACTCTGATGACTGTGTGCACCATTTGCTCCAGCTACTCCTGTCGTGCAGGACTCCCACCTCCATTCGCCGTTGCTGCCTTCCTGTTGGCAGTAGGTTTCTGCTTGGTTTGACTTTTCACATCATGCCAGCACATCTTGGCCTCCTCAACACTCCAACTGCATTCATGATGAAACGCCATTTTTCCATCTGTGTTGCCAATGACAAGGTGGAACGGATGACAGTTGTTGTTGGTGTTCTGTCACCTCCGTGGCGACGATCCAGGTTGTCATGCGGACTGAACCACATCTTCCTCTTCTCTTTGGCCTACCCCGACCACGAGGTTCCTTGCTGGTGGTCTGTGGGGCTTGTGGGGTTCGCGTTGACCTTGTCACTCGGTCTGGGTGCATCAATGGTGCTACGCAGTTAATTGTTTTTTGGTGTGTTTTTCTTTTTCTGCTTTTATAGTGTGTTTTCCTGCATGACGAGTGGGAATTGCAGGCCTGTCGCTGGTTATCGCTGATCTTTGTATTGCGATTGTCCTCATCGCAACTTTTTTGCGTTCTTGTTTTGCATGTTTACGGCGTCGCGTTGATTTTAACGGGGTCATTTGACACGTTATCGACGGACTATCACATGGAGCCACCGGGTTGTAAATACAATGTTAACACAGTGTTTTTTTCTCGCGATAGACTGCGATATGCAAAGTTGCGTTAAGCTAATTTTGCGATTGTTATCACACGTTCTTGAGATTATCCCCCAGAATAGTTTAAAGGACTGGATGCAGTCAGGGTCTTTCCAGGTTCCTTCTTAATTGCCCAGGAAAAAATCAGTACTTCCCCTTAGGTGCTGTGTACCCTGCACAGTATAACACATGTGAAAGTTGTCAGATGCCTTCTTAAGAGGGTCCCAGTTAGTTGAAAACCACAAAGGTAAAACATCTCTTTGACAATCTGGAAGTACTCGATTAGAGATGGGGATTTATTTTGGAGTAGAATAGCATTCACCAAACTCCTCCTGACATTAAGAAGAGAAGAGTTGGGCCAACTAATCACAAAGATGAATCCACTTGGAATCCACCTGCAAGAACCACAAATCAAGAACAAAAGAGAGTACAAATGGGGAATGTTTGTAACAAATAAATAGGGAACAAATGTCTTGCAATACATTTTCCTCCTTTGATTGCCAATTTCAAGTTTAATTCACATGGGAACTGGCATCATAGGAAAGGCTCATGCCTCATCTTGAATTAGGAGCTTTCAATTGAGTTCTCTGGACAATCAACCTCCCAAAGGTAGTTCACAGTTCAAGTGATGGTTAAACACTCATAAAATACTACAAAGTGCGATATCCCTTGTCTTCTGCTGGATTGCGCAGCTCCACCTCTGCCCGCACCAACTTATTTTCTCCATCTAATTATATATCTACCCTCCTTTTGTCAGAGATGAAAGAGCCGACAGCACTGCCCAACCTATGAGGGCTTCCATCAATGAGCTGGGTGTGGCATCCAGCAGCACTGTCTCAGTGCCCAGTGCATACGTAGTCTTTCGGTTACAACAGACAGTACTAGGGCATGGATGTCACATGTTGACTCAAATTAACAGCTACTCTCTCCTCCAGGGTTTTATGCTTGATGGGCAGCAGTGGCAAAATGGGTCTTAATTTGGCAAGTTGGTGGAAGCAACGCCACACAAATGTGCCTCTATTAGTTCCGAGAGTCATGTTGCCATGAAATGTATTGCCTAGTTGTTTTTTTACTTTGCAAGAGATGCCAAACTTTTGATTAAGGATCTCAGGAATAGGAAGTGACTGGAGGATGGATCTTCCATTAGCACAAAAAGAAATTGTCTCTGTTTTGGAGTTGTTAGGTTGTAAGAAAGTGTTATTTATCCAGGTCTCTGTGTTTTTCAGTACTCTTTTAAGGTTCACCACAGTACCAAGATCCTGGCTGGATTTTTTTATAGTCCTTGCTAGCTAGATGTAAAAAAAAATAGCTGGCAGCAATGATGTGTCTGGACATTTACTACAGGACAGTCCTGCTTCTTGGACATAAACAAATATAATGTTATATTCTGGATGTGGTGTGAGATGAAGGATCCAACCATCCGATTGTGGTGGTGGCTGCACAAATTACCAGGGCAATCTATTCAATAGAATAAAGTGATCTCCACTTTTAACTACTACAGGAAAATCAAGCATCACCCACAAGTAAGCTGAGTCCTCACCACAGTGGCAGCTCGCACAGGGAATGCTGTGGGGGATGGGTGGGGCAGGGTGAGGTGTAGTGGAGTCAGGCATACGGCGGCAAGGAGTAAAGCAAGTGAATAAATAAATAAAACTATATACATTGCGCTCGCTGCATCGCCAACTTGGCGACCAGTCCAGCTCACTATCTTACCCTGGTCGAGCTTCCTATACCCCCCATGGGAGAAGAGTGAGGGAGAGACCCCTGTAGTCAAACTCTGTAAACGAAAGTAAAAATAACAAATAGAAACATAAACCAGGTCAGCTTCTATCATCCAATCTTGCCTGGTGGAAAACGGAAAGGTGTTCCACCTGTATTCACTCATACTGTCATTCACGCTCTTACTACATCCGGGTGCGTCTGTCGCTGTGATCCTAGCTGTCCCTGCTATTCATCACGGATGTAAAATGAGCAATGTGAAAGTCAGACTTTAAATAGTGCACTAAATAAGGAACTGCCGTGAATTAGATGCAAGTGGGCCCGTAATTGGCAATTAAAAGGTGTCAACCGGCAAGTGGAGTGGTGTGCGCTGCAGCCGAACACTCACCGTAATACTATGTAAATGTAAATGTAAATGTACAGGAATTTATATAGCGCAAATCACCAAGCGGTTTCTAAGCGCTTGCTTACGGAACCCGTCCTGGTATTCCCCTGTGAGATAACCCCGGCAGGGTATCCGCAAGGTGAAAGCCAGGCATCCCGCCGCGAGGGGCCGTTGTGGAGATTAAGCAAGCTATTGCCCAGAGTCGCAGAGTGTGAACCCGTGAATCGAGTAGGCACCGGAGCGAGAATTGTCGAGTCCATGGACATTTTAGGACTCAAGACCCCGCCGAGCCGAGAATTGAACCCTGGTCCCGGGCTGACCTCTGCTTCCAGGTCTGCCTCCTCTAACCAGTGAGCCACACTTCTCCACTATGAACGCTTTGTGAGTAGAAGGGCTGGAATAAACAATAAATAGCCATGCATCTCCATCTGTAAACCACGATTCGAGTTGGGGAGATTCCAGGATTGGTCCCGGGGATCAAAAACAAATTTGAGGGGTTCTAATTTTAGATTCCCTGTAAGCATATCGCAAAACTTATTTCTGTGTGTTGCTCATTTGATTTGAGATGACAGGGTCCACATATTTAAATATGGGAAATCTGGATGGGTGCCATAATGAGATGGTGGGTTAAAGCTGATTCTGAATGGGCTTGAGATCTTATTTCCCAGTTGTAACCATGGTATTCTGTTTTTCAAGCCTGTGTACAATGCATGTAGACTGTAAACCCATCGTTGTTTTCTGGTGTGGAGAATTTTCTGGATGTCCGGGCGTGTTCTCCTAATGACCTCAAGTACTATCCATATCAGATCTATGTCTTTGTGATTGTGTTCTAGGTAGTGTCTTGTCAATTTAGTGTTCCTTTTTTTGCACCTGATGGTGCTCCTGTGTTTGTTAATGCGGACCTTAATCTTTCTCGTAGTCATACCTACGTATATTAGATTGCAGGGGCATGTGAGCAGATAGATGACGTTCTCGGTATTGCAGTTGCAAAATGTTTTTAGAACCCATGTGTGATGGGGCGGGACAATCCAGTGAGGAGGTAAAGACAATTAGAGACTGGTGGACTGCTGTCCCTCTCCTTCCTCCTCTTGTCCCCTTTCAGCAGGAGGAATGGCTCCCACAATCACAAACTTTATTGAGCGCTGACAAGGAACATGTAGCTGGCGCCTTTAACTGGTGATTCCTACAGGATGAGACTCCATCCCCAGAAGACGTCATCACGTCCGGGCCGTCAAACGCAGGGAACTCCAGGAAGATGGCGTACAGCGTTACCGGAGAGGAGGAAGAAACAGCGTGGAGAACAAGACCGAGAGACCAGACTGAGGAGAACGAAGACGAGGGAGAGCAAAGGCTGGGCCCCGTTACCATCACTTCAAAGCCGGGAGGCCAACGACCCCACGAGTCGCCGTGCCACGTTCACAGGGGAGGAGCGTGGCTGGAACAGGTACGGGGCAAAGTAGCAGGCTGGGTAGGGAGAAGAGACCGCCCGAACGTCTAACATTAAAACTTCCGCCACTTGCCTAAATCCTTGTACATAACCCCCCCCCCACGAGCACCAGAACACTGATTCTCGCCGTTCATGTGTGACTACAGGCACTAAAGAGTGGTGTCTCCCTCACCCCCGGTCCCTGGTGTATAAGCATTTTAATAGGATGAGTATCCTGATATATTTTCTTTATTTTATTTTGGTTACTCCTGGCTACCACTACTGCCACAGGACATTCGGACGAAGGGGACGACCTGGCAGGACCCTCCAGAGCAAGACAGCTTTCTCATAGAGTGGCCCCTGCACCAAGAATCAAAACGGATCCCGTAACCTTTGCTAAAGAAAAACTGACCAGTCGACAAAAGAGAGTGTTTGGCATAATAAAACCGTACTTGAAACGACCTGGTCTAGTCGCAGTTACTGATACCCCGCCACAACTGGTGTCAGAAGTGGGATTAACATCCCAGTCCATCTGCCAACCCAAGATGGACGTCCTTATACAGCACATAATTAAAGGACAAGAGAAGCTTGAGTGGGCAGTCGAGAGACAGATGTCGTCAGCCCAGGCAGACCGCGAAATGTTCCAGAGCACTATCACTGCCCATATAGAGGGCCTGAAAAAAGGGACACACGACCCTGGCACCCCAATCCCCGTGGAGAGGCGAGCGCATGTTCCCAACTCTTCAGGGATAGCTCTCCAAAAATACATCCCATGAGAAGACCCGGACGCTTTTTTGCAAAATTTTGAGAGGGCCGCCAGGCATGTGGTTGGCCCGAAGACAAATGGCCTTTCTTTTTACCCCCATTGCTGACCGGCGAAGCTCAGTTCGCCTACCAAGTCGCCAACCCTATGGGAGACACTCCATACCACGGGATCAAAGAGGTGATTCTGGATCATCTTGGGCTCGATGCTGAAGCCTACAGAGTAGGGTTCAGGAAGGAGCGAGGTGTGCCTGGAGAGAACCCCAAAACGCTGTTTTTCTGCCTCAAGATGGCCGCTGAGAAGTGGCTAAAACTAGCCACCCGCACCAAGGAAGAAATTATGTCAAAAGTCTTTCTAGAAGAATTCATGGAGACACTCCCGTATGGTACTCAGAGGTGGCTAAAACAGCACTCCAACCTCTCAGCCGAACAGGCCATAGAAATGGCCGCGAACTATGCCAGAGCCCAACCTCGGTCTATGGGGTGGGACATAGAAAAATCTCACAAATCGACTATGCCTGCCAAACCCGAGAAGAAGTTAAAACCCCTGATGGACACACTGAAGACTAAGAGTATCAGAATGTAGACCCCCAGATTTCGAGGACCACAGTGTTTTGAGTGTGGCGATTGGGGCCACATCGCCCGCCTGTGCCCCAGAAAAAAACCAGCAGAACAGCCGATGGAAGTGGGGTTTCTTACAAAAGCAGTACTGTATTCTGCAGAGATGGGAACGTCCTGCTATGTACAAGTAAGGGTGAATGGAAAAAATGGTAAAAGCCCTTTTAGACTCAGGGTGTGAGCAGTCAGTGGTGCAGAAAAGTCTTATCCTCCCTTCCCAGTATGTCCCTGATACCCTGGTTCACATCTGTTGCGTGCACGGAGACGTGAAACCCATAGACAGGGATCCCTGCACGGTTAAAGTGGGAGTGGTCGATTCCCTGCCCTAAGATATCATTCTAGGGGTTGTCAATCCTGATTTTCTCTCCCTCTTCCAGAATAAAATAGGAAGACAGAAGCGAGAACTGGGGAACCTTTAACCGGCCTTTGTATCACCGGATACATGGCTAATAGACCGTAGTTCCGCTTCGCACAAGCCAATGACACCACTTTGTTTAATGCTTGGAAGTCCGCTCATGTTAACCAGAGCAGTCAGGTCATCACTTATCCCCGTTTCCTTATCAAAAAAGACCTACTATATCATGAAGGGGAAAAGGGGGGGCCCACCCAACTGCTAGTTCCAACGCCCTTTCGAGAGCAGATTCTGTTCTTTTCCCATGCGCACCTTACTGCAGGACACTCCGGAAAGGAAAAAAACGCTGAAAGTGTGTTGCGACACTTCTTCTGGCCGGGCATCTACAGGGACATCCAGACATACTGTCAAACTTGCGAGATTTGCCAAAAGAAGAATTTGCACTGACCTCCGGCTGCCCCCCCTACAACCTATGCCCATTATAGGAACCCCCTTTGAAGAGTCGGCATAGATTTAATAGGTCCCCTACCTAAAACTGCGAAAGGGCACCTTTATGCACTTGTTATCGTAGACTATGCCACCAGATTCACGAAGGCTTTCCCTCTCCGAGCCCCTACCACCAAGAACATAGCGGAGAAGTTTGTAGAGCTGTTCTCCAGGGTGGGTTTCACCAGAGAAGTGGTAACAGACCAGGGAACCCCCTTCGTGTCCCGCCTGATGAAGGAAGTGTGCCGCTCGTTGGTTTTACACCATCTCCGGACGTCCGTGTACCACCCCCAGCTGGACGGGCTCGCGAGAGGTACAACCAATCCCTGAAGACCACTCTAAATAAAATGCTCACAGTGGAGGGATGTGACTGGGACCGACTCCTACCCCTGGCTCTTTATGTTCTATGATCACAAATACAAAGCAGCCTAGGTTGTTCAGCATTTGAAATGTTGTACAGACGACAGCCCAGGTCATTGCTTCAGATGAGCAAAGATTTATGGGAGACAGAAGAGGAGCAAGACCAGAGGTCTCTGTTGGAGTATACGCAGCAACTGAGGTCGATGCTCGGGAAATTGAGAGACCTCGCCTACTCCAACCTAGAGAAAAGCAGGACCAAACAAAAGAGTTATTACGACCGAGGGAAGAGGTTAAGAAGATTATCCGTTGGGGGCTGGGGGTTGGTTCTTCTCCCCTCCTCCCCCGCAAATTCCAAAGTGAGTGGATGAGCCCTTATCGAGTGACAGAGACTCTGGGCAACACAACGCATAGGATACAGATCACACCCTCCAAAGTGCAATGTTATCACATAAATCTGCTAAAGAAGTGGCTTGTACCTCCTCCCAAGGCAGCACATTTTTTACTACCCACATCATCCAGCCAAGACTCGATGCTAGAGAACCTCACAGTCAATGAAGATCTTACAGAAGATATGAAGAAAGAACTACAGCACACTCTTCTTCCCTTTTCGGACATCTTCTCAGATCTCACCGGAAAGACGTCCCTAGCTGAGCATAAAATTGAAATACAACTAGGAAAATCGGTGAAGCAGAAGTCGTATTGGATACCCGCTGCCAGAAGAGGTGCCATAAAACGAGAAGTGCAAGAGATGTTAAAGCTAGGGGTAATACTCCCCTCTAACAGTAACTGGGCGTCCCCGATTGTCATGGTCCCGAAGCCGGATGGAACAACGGGTTTTTGCATGGACTTCAGAGCCTTAAATTCCATCTCCATGTTTGATGCTTACCCAAAACCGCGGGTTGACAAACTGATAGAAAAACTCGGCGACTCTATGTACATCACAACATTTGACCTCACCAAGGGGTATTGACAGGTGCCCCTCCGTGAGGAGGACCGCAAGAAAACAGCATTTACTACGGATGAGGGATTGTTTTAATACAACGTTCTTCCCTTCGGACTCCATGGGGCACCTGCCACATTTCAGCGGCTAATGAACAACATACTGCAACTATACCTCTTGTTCAGTTCAGCATACCTGGACAATATCGTAGTCTATAGTAGCAGCTGGACTGAACACTTATACCATCTAAAAATCATCCTACAAGCCCTCAAGCAGGCCAGCCTACACATCAATGCAAAAAAATCCCGCACAGCGTTACAGAGGGTAAAATACATCGGGTTCGTGTTGGGAGACGGTGTAATTGCCCCTCAGACGTAAAAAGTAAAGGCCACAGCAGAAACACCTTTTCCAACCACCAAGCGGGAACTAAGGGCATTTTTAGGTTTGATCGGGTATTACCGAAGGTTCATCCCTCAGTTTGCAGACCTAGCATCACCCTTGACCAACCTACTCCGGAAAGAGGTCAGGCCCTGAATACTGCAAAACCCGTCCCCAGACATGATAAGAGCGTTTAGGGAGTTGAAGGGGATCATCACTACAAATCCTATTCTCATATCACCCGACTTTAACAAACCCTTCATTCTTGCCACTGACACTTCAGAGTCTAGGGGCAGTGTTATCACAGATAGGGGGGATGGACTGGAGCACCCTATCTTGTATGTCAGCAGAAAATTGTTCCCCAGGGAATGCAAGTACCCCACAATAGAGAGGGAGTGTCTGGCCATCAAATGGGCCATCGACAAACTACGCTATTACCTAGAAGGGAAACCATTCATCCTGTACACAGACCATGCCCCCTTACAATGGGTGTGCAGAAACAAAGCCCAGAATCCACGAGTGCTTTGCTGGTTCTTATCTCTCCAACCCTTTACCTTCGAAGTTCATCATAGGAAGGGAAAGGATAATGGAAATGCGGATTACTTGTCTCGGGCTTTTCCTCTCCCCGAGCGGGAGAATCCAGGGGGGAGGTGTGTGACGGGGTGGGACAATCAAGTGAGAAGGTAAAGAAAATTAGAGACTGGTGGACTGCTGTTCCTCTCCTTCCTCCTCTTGTCCCCTTTCAGCAGGAATGGCTCCCACAATCACAAACTTTATTGAGCGCTGACGAGGAACATGTAGCTGGCGCCTTTAACTGGGGATTCCTACAGGACGAGTCTCCACCCCCAGATGACGTCATCACGCCCGGGCTGTCAAATGCAGGGAACTCCAGGAAGACGGCGTACAGCGTTACCGGAGAAGAGGAAGAAACAGCGTGGAGAACAAGACCGAGAGACAAGACTGAGGAGAACGAAGACGAGGGAGAGCGAAGGCTGGGCCCCGTTACCATCACTTCAAAGCCGGGAGGCCAACGACCCCACGAGTCGCTGTGCCACGTTCCCAGGGGAGGAGCGTGGCAGGAACAGGTACGGGGCAAAGTAGCGGGCTGGGTAGGGAGAAGAGACCGCCCGAACGTCTAAAATGAAAACTTGCACCACTTGCCTAAATCCTTGTACATAACCCCCCTTCCCCCCCACGAGCACTAAAACACTGATTCTCGCCGTTCGTGTGTGACTACACTCTGCGCACTAAAGAGTGGTGTCTCCCTCACCCCCGGGTCCCTGGTGTATAAGCATTTTAGTAGGACGAGTGTCCTAATATATTTTCTTTATTTTCTTTTGGTTACTCCTGGCTACCCCTACTGCCACGGGGCATTCAGAGGAAGGGGACGGCCTGGCAGGACCCTCCAGAGCAAGACAGCTTTCTCACAGAGTGTCCCCTACGCCCAGAATCAAAACGGATCCCGTAACCTTTGCTAAAGAAAGACTGACCAGTCGACAAAAGAGAGTGTTTGGCAAAATAAAACCGTACTTCAAACGACCTGGTCTACTCTCAATTACTGATACTCCGCCACACCATGGTCTGTTGGTTTTTATATCTACCTCTTTAGTTATGCTGGTGAAGGGGCCTGCTATGCATCCCCCACAAGGGTAGTGTCCCACAGGTTGTTGATTGTGCCATAATGTGGTTTGTTCTTGGGTCTTTGGTAGTGTTGTCCTTGCGTGGACCAGTTCATCATGTATACTTCTGTTCCACTTGAAAACAAAGAGGGGCGGTGCCCACTGCTTTTTTTCCCCATTGAGGATGTGCCAATGTTTTCGTACAATGTTTTGTACTTTATTGGATAGTTGAGTGTATGTGGTGACACATACTATTCTCTCATTCTCCTGTTTTTCCTGTTTTAAGTAGAGCTTCCCGATTGTTTTTCCTGGCTCTTTTACTCTCCATTCTGATCATTTTCCTCAGATAATGGCGTGTTGACAGTTTATTTTCCAATACATCAGCCTGTTCATCATCATAAGTTTCGATGTTTGAGCAGTTTCTTCAAATTCTGAGGAATTGACCCACCAGGACATTTTGTCGCAGTGATTTAGGATGAAAGCTCTCAAAGAGGAGTAGACTATTCTTGTTCGTACTTTTGTTAAGGACTGAAGATTTGATCTCATCTGTGGTCATACTTATTACCAGATCCAAAAAGATTGGCTCATCTTTGTTGATTAAATGTGTGAATCTAAGGTGTTCATCTCTTGTGTTGACCCATTTTGCAAAAACCTCCGCCTCCTCTGGACTACCATTGCCAGATCTTTATCTGTGCTGCATAGGGTTTGTCCTGTTGAAAGATGTGGTCCAGTTCGAATTGGTGAACATACAGGCATGAATAAACAAAGTAGAATCCACTCAAAGTGGTGGTGATCCCAACAGGTGGGGAACACACAGTGTTGTATAAATGCCCCTCACACACCAACAGGCCCCTTGGTGTCATGCTTCATCATCGGGGCCTTCGCACCCCTCTACGGGATGCGGCGTGCTACGACTCGCGAATACGCAGGAGCACTTGAAAGTGAACTATGTGAGAGGTTGTGTGTGTCTACAAAAGTGTGAGTGAGGTGAGGTGAAAAAATGGTTTAAAAAATACCTGGCACGTGGGTAAAACAAATTTATTAAATCCCCGGCTGGTATTATTAAAAAAGTGCAAAGCGTGGTTGAAGAAATACAAATTAAGGTATTACAACCACTGTGAAAGGTGTCAACATGTTTCGGAACTCAGAGGTTCCTTCTTCAGGACAAGGATAGCACTTACCCTCCCCTTACTCACATGTAAATGTAAAAGTGTAAAATAGATTACAACAATGTGTAATATACCTAACAATGTTATATATGTTGGTTGATGTTGTTGCGCCCAATTGGCGATGAAAACCTGTGAAAAGAAAGCATACATAAACACCTTGGTCTAAGATGCACAGGCCCAAGGAGAAGAAAAATGACTTCCCAAAAAGCAACTTCACAGAATACAACAGGGTCAGTCCAAAAATAGTGGAACCCTGTGATGAATGAAAAAATGAAAAAATTAAAAATAAAATACAACACACCAGGACATAACACGACGCTCACAGATATGTATGTATATACAAACACAGAACATACAATAAATCTCTACTCTGATGGAAATAGAGCACACAAATAGATATTTTCACAGCTTACTTAAAGTTTTCAAAATAAAGACCTCATGAGCCTGTGCGTGTTATTGGGGGATCCTTCCTTTCTGTTCAGAAAAAGACCTATAACAACATTAATATATGGGATTCAGTTTGTTGTAGGTACAAAAGTACCAAAGCGCCATACTAAAGCTCCTTTTTCAACCCAAAACTCACGGTTACTGCAATGACTAGTTGTCTGCCTTCCCTCAACGCGGCTCCGGTGAAGTGAGCGTACATCGCGTTTGTAACCTTCTTTATACTCTGCCACTAGCTCATTATTGGTGGTTAATTGAATAACGAGGCCAGGAAGAAGCCCAAATAGGGACTTGGTACACCGAAGTGGTCCGGTGTTGCGCGTTCTGCCACCGCTATACCCTGCGCATGCGCCTCCCCAGCCGGACTGGTATAAACTGCGCATGCGCGGAACGGTGAAGTCACCGCGCATGCGCCAAGGAGCAGCACTGCCGCTGATGTCGGTACGCCTGCACAAGAGACTTGGAGGTATCCTGAGCATGCGCACTACGGCGGAACATCACAGAATGAAAGTTTTTCCAATGTACCAGTGAGAGTACGAGAAAAAGGCTAAATGGGGGGTAATGAAAACGTGATTATCCATACAATCTGGAAGTGGTCATTGGTTTTTATGTGGGAACAGGAGGCATACAGTGTTGGGGTGAATCATTAAGAACCCTGACTGAGTTATGGCCCCGTCAGCTACCTGTTGTTCATCATTAAAAAAACGGCAATAACCAAAAAGGAAAGGATTAACCTATAGGAGATTATATAAATAGATACACCCCCGAATAGGAATTCTCAGAGGTCATTTGACTGAGTTTCTATGAGCAAGGTCCAATGAAGTTCATCTCAAGAGGTTCCAAGGAATGGAATCATTGAGCCCAGTGACATCAGTGCCAAGACGGTACACCCATCTTTGTTCCTTTTCCAGGAGACCCATATCTGAGGGCAGCTGTTCTATTACCGTCCACTGTAATTCATTGACACAGTGTTGGTGTTCAATGAAATGGGCAGACATTTTTGTTGTCAGTTTTTTGCACCTGATATTACTTTTGTGCTCATTGAGTCTGATTTTAACTTGTCTCGTTGTCATTCCCACATACTCTTTTCCACAGGGACACGTGATCAAGTATACAACATTCTTACTGTTGCAATTTGTAAAAACTCGTTGGTCCCACTTTGTCCCGTTCGAAAAAGTCAAGGATAGGCTTTTTTTGGTGAGGTGACAATTGTTACAGTTGCCACATGGATGGTGGCCGTGAATGCCCTGTAGTCTTGGCTGGTCACTTCTTTTAGGCAACGGTCTCGTGTGGACAAGCATGTCTCTTAAGTTCCTACCCCTTCTGTGTGCAAACAGAGGTTTTTCCAATGACAGACTTCCGCTCGTTAGTATGCGCCAATGTTTATTGACCAGTTTAGTCACCTGGTTAGTAACTGGGCTATAAGTTGTGACACATACTGTTCTTTCCCCTTTATTTTCACTCCTTGGATTATCCTCCAGGAGGGCCTCACGGTTGTTATTTCTTGCCCTTTTCATCGCTTTTTGGATCACCGTTTCCGGATACTGTCTCTGTCTCAGTTTTGTACTGAGGTCTTTTGCCTGGGTTTTGTATTTGTTGATGTCACTACAGAAAATTTTTTGTGAGGGCCAATGAAATACATTCCAGTACTACACTCCTGGGAGTGTAGTACTGGAATGTATTTCATTGGCCCTCACAAAAAAAAATTTCGAGTACGAGGGCACCCTCTACTGGCAGAAACATGGTACGAGTATGGGCAGCACCTTCGCCCCAAGCCTGGCGGGTTTATATGTCCATCATCTTGAATCTACCAAAATTCTGCATCCAGACAATCCACACAGGGCAAGGATTCATACCTGGCAAAGGTATATAGATGACATTCTCGTCATCTGGGAAGGAGACGAGACTACGGTGTCTGAATTCATCCTCTGGCTGAACACCCAGAATGCATTTCTTAAGTTCACACATCAGATGTCGAAAGAGAGCATGGTGTTCTTGGACTTAAACATCTATCATCAAGCGGGCATTCTAAAAACAGAGACCCACTTCAAACCGACGGCCAGGAACTGTCTCCTCAGATTTGACAGCTTTCATCCGCGTCATCTGAGGGAGAATCTACCCTATGGACAGTTCCTGCGTCTACGTCGGAACTGTAGTGACATCAACAAATACAAAACCCAGGCAAAAGACCTCAGTACAAAACTGAGACAGAGACAGTATCCGGAAACGGTGATCCAAAAAGCGATGAAAAGGGCAAGAAATAACAACCGTGAGGCCCTCCTGGAGGATAATCCAAGGAGTGAAAATAAAGGGGAAAGAACAGTATGTGTCACAACTTATAGCCCAGTTACTAACCAGGTGACTAAACTGGTCAATAAACATTGGCGCATACTAACGAGCGGAAGTCTGTCATTGGAAAAACCTCTGTTTGCACACAGAAGGGGTAGGAACTTAAGAGACATGCTTGTCCACACGAGACCGTTGCCTAAAAGAAGTGACCAGCCAAGACTACAGGGCATTCACGGCCACCATCCATGTGGCAACTGTAACAATTGTCACCTCACCAAAAAAAGCCTATCCTTGACTTTTTCGAACGGGACAAAGTGGGACCAACGAGTTTTTACAAATTGCAACAGTAAGAATGTTGTATACTTGATCACGTGTCCCTGTGGAAAAGAGTATGTGGGAATGACAACGAGACAAGTTAAAATCAGACTCAATGAGCACAAAAGTAATATCAGGTGCAAAAAACTGACAACAAAAATGTCTGCCCATTTCATTGAACACCAACACTGTGTCAATGAATTACAGTGGACGGTAATAGAACAGCTGCCCTCAGATATGGGTCTCCTGGAAAAGGAACAAAGATGGGTGTACCGTCTTGGCACTGATGTCACTGGGCTCAATGATTCCATTCCTTGGAACCTCTTGAGATGAACTTCATTGGACCTTGCTCATAGAAACTCAGTCAAATGACCTCTGAGAATTCCTATTCGGGGGTGTATCTATTTATATAATCTCCTATAGGTTAATCCTTTCCTTTTTGGTTATTGCCGTTTTTTTAATGATGAACAACAGGTAGCTGACGGGGCCATAACTCAGTCAGGGTTCTTAATGATTCACCCCAACACTGTATGCCTCCTGTTCCCACATAAAAACCAATGACCACTTCCAGATTGTATGGATAATCACGTTTTCATTACCCCCCATTTAGCCTTTTTCTCGTACTCTCACTGGTACATTGGAAAAACTTTCATTCTGTGATGTTCCGCCGTAGTGCGCATGCTCAGGATACCTCCAAGTCTCTTGTGCAGGCGTACCGACATCAGCGGCAGTGCTGCTCCTTGGCGCATGCGCGGTGACTTCACCGTTCCGCGCATGCGCAGTTTATACCAGTCCGGCTGGGGAGGCGCATGCGCAGGGTATAGCGGTGGCAGAACGCGCAACACCGGACCACTTCGGTGTACCAAGTCCCTATTTGGGCTTCTTCCTGGCCTCGTTATTCAATTAACCACCAATAATGAGCTAGTGGCAGAGTATAAAGAAGGTTACAAACGCGATGTACGCTCACTTCACCGGAGCCGCGTTGAGGGAAGGCAGACAACTAGTCATTGCAGTAACCGTGAGTTTTGGGTTGAAAAAGGAGCTTTAGTATGGCGCTTTGGTACTTTTGTACCTACAACAAACTGAATCCCATATATTAATGTTGTTATAGGTCTTTTTCTGAACAGAAAGGAAGGATCCCCCAATAACACGCACAGGCTCATGAGGTCTTTATTTTGAAAACTTTAAGTAAGCTGTGAAAATATCTATTTGTGTGCTCTATTTCCATCAGAGTAGAGATTTATTGTATGTTCTGTGTTTGTATATACATACATATCTGTGAGCGTCGTGTTATGTCCTGGTGTGTTGTATTTTATTTTTAATTTTTTCATTTTTTCATTCATCACAGGGTTCCACTATTTTTGGACTGACCCTGTTGTATTGTGTGAAGTTGCTTTTTGGGAAGTCATTTTTCTTCTCCTTGGGCCTGTGCATCTTAGACCAAGGTGTTTATGTATGCTTTCTTTTCACAGGTTTTCATCGCCAATTGGGCGCAACAACATCAACCAACATATATAACTTTGTTAGGTATATTACACATTGTTGTAATCTATTTTACACTTTTACATTTACATGTGAGTAAGGGGAGGGTAAGTGCTATCCTTGTCCTGAAGAAGGAACCTCTGAGTTCCGAAACATGTTGACACCTTTCACAGTGGTTGTAATACCTTAATTTGTATTTCTTCAACCACGCTTTGCACTTTTTTAATAATACCAGCCGGGGATTTAATAAATTTGTTTTACCCACGTGCCAGGTATTTTTTAAACCATTTTTTCACCTCACCTCACTCACACTTTTGTAGACACACACAACCTCTCACATAGTTCACTTTCAAGTGCTCCTGCGTATTCGCGAGTCGTAGCACGCCGCATCCCGTAGAGGGGTGCGAAGGCCCCGATGATGAAGCATGACACCAAGGGGCCTGTTGGTGTGTGAGGGGCATTTATACAACACTGTGTGTTCCCCACCTGTTGGGATCACCACCACTTTGAGTGGATTCTACTTTGTTTATTCATGTAACTAGGGAGGCCGAATCCACTGACTCTCTCTCTCCCCCCTCTTGTTAAATTTGTGAACATACAGGCATGCCATGCTGGAAGCAAAAGTGCTCCCCATGGAAGTAACCTTGATCTGGAGATATGTTGTATCTTCATAATCGAAGAAGTTCTCTGTGAGTGCACAATCTGCGCACTCCATAATGAAGTGTCTTGGTGTCATATATTCCCAATCCTTTTCCAGAAGAATGTGTTCCACCACACTGAGGATGCCTCTCTGGGGTATACTGGTCTATAGCACCTCAATTTCCATTGTGATGGATAGATCTTCAGCTGGATTAATCTCCCTATCTCTGAGGAGGCATAGGACATACTTTGTGTCCCTCAGGTAGGAGGCGGAAAACTAATTGCAAATTTGCGATAGAGGCTTAAGAACTGAGCCTATACCTGACACTTTAGGTCTTCCTGGTGGGGACATCCTGTTTTTATGGATCTTGGGAAGAGTGTAAAATCTAGGTGAGCGTGGGTTTTCACACCCTAAGGAACTAAGCTTCATGTTTGGAAACCCAAAAGTTAATTAGGGCCTCATCCACCATGGTCTTGAATGTATTAAGCAGCCTCGGTGTAGGGTCGGTCTGGTGAACTTCAAAGCTGTCCCCATCTGATAACAATCGGATGAATTCTTCATGCTACATGCCTTTATAGATGACAATGATCGCCCCGCCTTTGTCTGCTAGTTTAATGACAAGTTCTGTGTTCTCCCTCAGGTCCATAGAGCGCTTTTCTTTCACCTCTCTTCAGGTCCAAGCATAGTCAGGCTGCCCTCACCGAGACACCAGGAATTTCCAGGTGTTCAGCTGCAGCGCAAACCATTCCACTTGCCGGCTGACGCGAAGATCAGTCACTCAACAGATGGGTATCAGGGGCCCGGTCCAGACACTGGATACCTTTTAATTGCAACGCAAAAAGGGGTTCAGGTTATAAGAATATGAGAGAAGGAAGACTAGAGACATTGTTGAGTTGTATTCATTCACAGAGCTCACCATATCAAATGGGGACTCTTATGTGCTATACAGTCTCTCACGAGTGACAGCTTCTTTATACCAAACAGAACACAAGGCAACTGTTTTTTCACCTTTCTTACACGTGAATGGTACCAGCCTACAGAAACTGGACAAATACTAAAGAATCACTATGGTAACAGGTGTATTCATGGATCAGTACCTTTGTCTTGATAGAGCCAAGGGAATCGTCTAGTAACTGTTCCTATTCCGATGTCCAACACAGCTGTTAAAATTCCACAACTTAAAACATGGAACTGAAACAAACTTTCTTACATAATTTGTGAATAACTCTGCAAAGGCCCAAGATACAGTTGAGATAGCAAAACTTTGAAGGTGAGGCAGAGTTTCATTACACTGGTGCAAGGGACAGTTACAGAATCCAATAGTAGTTCCACAATCCAAACAAATAGATAGAACTCTATCTAGCTAATCACTAACCTGTGATCCTTAAAGACAGCACTGAAAGAGGTCAAGGAGTTTTAAATATACAAGGAAATTATTTTAAGAGTTCTAAGGATGCAAAGAATGTCTTTGAAGTGGCAATGCAGAAATTGTTCTTAGGTGTGCCACAAGCAAAAACGTCTGAGAAGATGAACTTGCATCTAGAGTGTCTTACCTGGAGCCACAGGAACACAGGTGAAGAGTAGATCTTAAGTAAGGCTCACTGTTTTCCGTTTTTTTACAGATTTTTACAGATAAATACAGACAGAAAATATTTATTGTCTTGTCTGCATTTATTTTTATGTGTGTATAAAACCACAAATTGGTTTGCTTTTTGAGTAATTCTAAATACTGTCTGCCACAACTACCAAGCCAATAGATGTGTGGATTGATAGATAAGGGGGTAAACAAGGAAGGAATGTTAGTAAACAGGCTTTAACTGCATTTACACAAGGTTGATACTGAAATTTGCATATTTTCATATATTGGTGCACTGATTTATCTTCTGTAGGTGTTCACAGCACTAAAACCTAGCAGACATTCAAGCATGAGTACATATTTACCAGTTAAGTGGAAATATAATAATTTCAGCTTACTTTTTCCACAAAACCCAAAATAAATATGGATAAATACAGATAAAATTAACAAAAAATAAATATGGATAAATACAGACGGAAATGGCAGTAAAATAAATACCATGAAACCGGGAGCCCTAATCTTAAGACACACCCTGGCTGAAGCTTTTAAAGACTGCATATCTTTGAATCCTGTATTAGATCCTTGTATCACAGGATACTCTAATCCTGATGTAGATCGTCAAACCTTGCTGTAGCCTACTACTCAGAAGGGTAAGCTATCACATATTTTGGAGTGCCCTCTTGGGGAAAGGATTGGCTGTGCTAGTGATGGAGGGGACACAACTGGGCAGCACACATGTGGCAGCTGCAATCCTGAGTGGCATGACCCCTGCCTAACCGGCACAGATGAAATTCTTAGTGGCAATGCTATGCGAAAGGGGTGCAATGGGCTGCTAAAATTTCTCAGGACCAGAAGTGTATGTGAGTTGAGGTGAGTACCTATGGCATGCCACGACAGTGGCAGCCTCATTGCAACAGTCAGGAGACCATGTATTTTCATAGGTTTTTGACAGGACAGTGACAGCAGGAACCCCAGTGCTGATGGAGAAACACCTTTAGCACTCAATGACTCTCCTCCCCAATGTAAGCTTTAGTGTCAATGCCAAACAGTCTCATCTGACTCCAACACAGAAGTTAACCTTCATAGGAGCGTTATAGGCTTGGCACTTGTGAAGGGTCTTCATCCTACTGAGAGAGTTGCTGATATTTGGTAGGGAATTTCCAGATGTATGACACAAATAGTACTCCTGATTCTGCAGGTCATACCTCTGTTTGATGTCATGCATCTTTTGATGCCACACACTAGATGGCAGATGAGTGCCAAGTTTCCACTGACCTGAAGTTTCAGATCTGCAGGAGTGAAGATGGCTCAACCAATCTCCTACAGAACCTGCCACCACACGCTACACATTATACCACTAGTGCCTGATAGCTGCTCTCATTGAGAAAGAAAGATGATGTAAGACAGGGGGACCCCAATAGAAGAACAGGATATTGCCACAATCACCCTGCACCCAAATTATCTAGTAAACCTCCCTTTATATTGTGAAAGTACTTTCTGAAAGAAAAGACTCATCCATTAGTACTCCAGATACAAAAGGAACCACTCAGAGCAACTAAACAACTATGGGGTCAATTACGATGGCGGTCCAACCGTAACCAACATCTCGTTGATTGCGGTCCGACCACCATGTGCTGCTGGGTAACAGTGCGTGTTGTCGGAAACACTTCATAATCCCTTAATGACGCTGCCCTGGCGTAGGGATTATGATGTCGGTTTCTGACAGCCATTCCATGTCGGCCTCTCCGACATGGAAAGGATATTAGAAAGCGACATTGGGGGGCCGTAGCATGGCCCCCTTCTCCACTGGCCCTCTGCACTATGGTGCCCCCTTAACATTTCTGCACTGTGTAGCAGGCACCTTGAGGTGCCTGCTATATGGTGCAGTGATGTTTGAAAACATCAAATTTTCAATGGAAGCTCCAGCCCACCGCACAAGCTTCAATTGAAAAATTGATGTTTCTGACTTCCCTATAGGCAGTTGCATCCAAATACTATGGTCAGAACTGCTGACCTGAGGTTAAGCAGTACCAATTCTGCACCTCCACCCAATATCGTAATTAGCCCCTAATTCTCTGTGCGAGACCCTACAAAAATACAATCACCATATAACAACTCTCGTAGGTGTCATAGTGAAACGTGTTAACCTCACTCGCCCCCACCAGGATAGACTTCAGGAGCAGAATAAAATCACAATCAAAGTAACTCCTTCAATAGTTCACTTAGAAGAAATATGGCGTCAGCAGCCCAAAATAACTCCAAATAAAGAGGGAATTAGAGCATAGTCACATTAGAAATTGCTTAAGTGTAAGGTCCTTTCATCATTGCACTGACCTTTTCATAAATGCTTTCATTGGGTCCATGTAGTAATGACACTGGAGCCTCAGGAAAATCTCAGGTAAGATTTATTGTATAAGGCTACACGGTTGTGGAGAGGCACATCCAGTGTTAACTCCACAAGCAACAGTAATGAAAACAGCAATATCTTTTGAAACATATCATTGTGAAGTGAAGTGAAGTGAAGGGGTTTTGTAGAGCGCGGCTGATGCCCGAAGGCGTCCAAGCGCTGGTGATCATTCTCAGAACTAGCATTATGCGGGCCGATATAGTAACCTAAGAACATTGGCAGAGAATGATCAGCTATATTTCCACAAACAGCGAATCCTGAGAGCAAACACAGAGAATCATTCTCTGCCAGAACTACACATCTTTCCTTCTTCCCAAACAAAAAAAAACTGAACAAATAAAACAAAAACAAAAATACAAGATAGAAACAGAGCAGATAAAACACAGAATCACACACGAAACCTGCTCGAAGTGATGATAACCCTAGAGCTTCTCTTAGAAAATTCACTCTTAGGCAACTGAGAGATCTCACATCTCTTATTAAACGGATTTTCTTCCCCACTTTATCCCTCTCACCATCAACACCCAGTCTAGCTCTCACCTAGACAACTCTGGCAAGATTCTACCAATGTCACCCTTCATCTTGAACCGCATTCCTACCAAACTTCATCCCCTCTGGCCAGCTCACCTCACCATACTTGTTTTCCCTGTTTTTTACATGTTCAGGAGACTTTATCCCCACCACAAGAGGAACCATTTTAGCACCTTTTTTAGTATAATGCCAAAGTTTCTGATTTACCTGTGTCTGACTCAAATTCTCGTCAGAGTCTGATTTGAGCCACTTGTTCATCCATCCAGATCCAAAACTAGTGTCCACTTTTCTTCCTCCCAAAATCTCGAAAGGTGAAACTTTGGTGAAAGAATGTGGTGTTGTTCTGTAAAACCATAACATACTGCTCAAGGATTTGGTAATGTCATGGTTCCCCAATTTGGCTCACTTAATAAACACCTCGACCACATGGTTAATTCTTTACACAAGACCGTTTGATTCTGGGTAGTATAAAGTACTCCTCAAATGCTTTATTCCACATGTAGCAAGGAAAGCTTGCAATGCTTACTTACAAATTGAGTTCCATTGTCAGGGCCAAGAACCTCCTGGAACCGTTCTCTCATGCAAACGTCCACACTGGATGCAGTAGGCTCCCTGACCATCTTCATTTCTGGCCATTTTGATGCATAGTCCATAAGTACACAAATGTACCTGGATCCACCAGGCAACAAATCTTAGGGCCCCATTACGTCAATGCCCAGTTTGACCTATGGACCAGAGAGGCACTGGATAGGAATGAGGGGCAGCATTACCAACTGAGGCTCTTACCAGCTGCTCCAAACACACAACAATGTTTCACATCCTCATCAATCTCTGCACCCATGCTTGGCCTCCAAAAGGTTTCCCAAATGCAACTCGGCCAGGTTCGCTCCCAAATGTCCGTCATGGGCCTTTCTGATGATGATATGCCTGACCGGATGGGGAGAAATGAGCTCATCAGAATGTAAGAGCCTATCATCTTTGATAGAAATTTCCCTCTCAACCTTACGGTAAGGTCGAAATAAAGGGGATAAAATCTTTACTCTGGCCAGCCTTTCCTAACCAGTTCACACACCTGCTGTAGCAGCGTGTCATTCCCCAATGCACCCATCCCGGCCTTTTCAGGATCTATTTTCAATTCAGGTATTTCCCACGCTGCTACCAGGCAATCCTCAGAATCCTCATCAAACAGCTCATCAAATTCCAAATTTTTATGTTCATTCTTTTTGTTTGGGCAATGGCAAAGGAAGTCAACCCTCCCGTTCTTTCCTCCTGGAATGTGGGTTATATGAAATTGGTTCTGTAATAACTTTGTGACCATCCTCAAAAACCTGGGAGTGTAACATTTGCTTACACTACTACCCAGAATGGTGACTAAAAGCGTGTGATCCATCTGTAGCTTGAAATGCCTTCCCCATACGTCTGGACGAAATTTCTCGATGGCCCACAAACATGCCAGCAATTCGTTCTCAATACCTGAGTACTGGCGCTCAGCATCCCTCAACACACTGGATGCAAACGCCAAAGTGTCTTCCCTATATCCAACACTTTGCGTCACACAGCACGGAAAACCCAATGAAAAGGTTTGAGAGCCTTGCTCTTTCCCAGGGTAGATTTGACTTTATCAAACGCAGAAACCCAATCTTCAAGCCACACAAATTTGACACCCTTCATAAGTAAGTTGCTGACAGGGCGCACCTTGGTAGCAAATTCTGAAATGAACTGAGAGTAGTACTCACATAATCACAGCAAAGACTTATCCCCTGTCTTATCACTGGGGCGAGGGGTGTTCACAATGGATTTCAAAAGACTGGGTTTAGGTCGGATCTCCTCCGGTTAGCTCATGTGACTTAGGTATTCCACTTTGTTGCAGAAAAAGTTACATTTCTCAATCTTCAGGTCTAGCCCGTGTTCCCAAAGACATTAAGTGCCAAATGTAGAACCGCATCATGATATTGAGCATCCTTGCCAAAAATCAGCAAATTGTCATGGAACACCAGTACGCCATCCACACCTTTAAGCAAGTTGTGAATTACCCTTTGCTAAACCGAGGCAGCCAATGCCAAGCCAAAAGGCGTGAGCCAGTATTAGAATGTACTGAGTGGAGAAGTAAAAGCAGTCAAACTACATGAGCCCAGATGTAACTCTACCTGATGGTAGTCACTGGCCAAATCAATGTTTAGAAAAAACCTGGCCTCTATTACACAGGCAAATAAATCATTGATTTTGAGCAAAGGATTTGAGCCCATCCAAATTTCCATATTAAATGACCTTGAATCCACACATACGCATAGCTGCCCACACCTCTTATGAGCCACAAAAGGAGAATCCTTCTCTGCTAGTGCTACAGTCCAATTATGGAGAAACACCAAAACAATGTGGTAGACTGATACACAAGAACGTGTTTCTCCCCCAAATGAAATGCTGTCCAGCCAGATGCAATACTCTGAAATGGGGATAAGAACTGAGAAAGTAGCAACAACTGTACCCCACCATCGTTATCCGGGAAGGGAAAACTGCCTGGGCATATTGGTTGAAGCGGCTAACCATCAGGAACACAGGTTTGTGATTTGAAAAACTAACCCGACGTGGGGCTAAGTCCGTCATCAGAACAGAATAAAATAGCAAGTTCAGGATAGTGAATGGAATGACAAGACTGCGGCTCACAAACTGCAGAGGCATGTCCAGAAAGGCCACAAGGAGGCATGAATGTAGGAGACTGAAATCTCAAAGTCAAACATCGAGACCTGCCCTAGTGCGGCTTAAATATCCATCATACCCCTCCAGTCATTGAAACCAAACCTCCTAGCCTTACGGGGGTTGGCACGGTATGGGGAATCTAGCAAAGAGACACAGAGGTATCGGAAAACAGATATACAAATACAGAGAACCCTTACAACCTCCGTCTGTTAACGCCTTTCAACTCCGTTGCCGATGTGGGAAGCTGCATTACATGAGGCTCAGGGCATAACAGTTCTCCCACCCAAAGGTCAACTTACCAGGTGGGGTTTTATGGGATAAAGTGCATGAAATTTAAGAACCAGGGAAGGGGCGTGTACCTGATCTGCAGTTTCACAGGATCTGTCTTTAGGAGCGTACCCAACCCATTCAACAAAGTACTGTAATCTTCTTCTATGTCTTTTAGAATAAAGAATGTGTTAACTCTCATGCTCATCTTCCTCCCCTGCCTCTATGGCGGAGGAGATGGTTCTGCTCGGGACAAGTCATCATAAGGTTTGAGAAGGGATGTGTGGAAAACAGGATGTATCTGAATCTCTTTGGTCAGTTCAAACTTCAATGCAATTTAATTAGTTTAGAGATCTGGTATGACCCAATATATTGTGGCTATAGCATATAGGGTACTGCTAAACGTAGGTTTTTTTGTTGATAGCCATGCTCGTTCTCCAACAGCAAACAAGGGAGCTAGACAACAGTGCTGGTCAGCTTGGACCTTCATTGTGACTTTATATTGTTGCAATTCTTTTTTAGCTTGAGATCATATCTTCACAAGATTGCCATGGTGTGTTTGACTTTTGGAATAGCTGTAAGTTCTTGGGGTACCTGTAAGGGAATAGCTTTAGGATGGTATCCCAAAGAATAGAAGAAAGGTGAGATCTTGGTCGCTGAATGTGTGTTATTATTGTATTCAAATTCTGCTAATGGTATCACTTGAACCCAAGTGCTAGAGCAGATGATCAATAAACACCTTAGATACTGTTCCAAAGTCTGATTAGTTCTTTCTGTTTCTCCATCCATTTGTGGATGGTAAGCCAACGATAAACTGTGGACTATTTGAAGAGCTGTACAAACCCCCTTCCAGAATCTAGAAATCAACTGTGCTTCTCAATCAGAAATGATAACAGCAGGTATACCATGTAAATGGACCACCTGGCCAATAAACACTTAAGCCAACTCTTTAACAGTAGGAATTTTCTTAAGGGGCAGAATGAAGGCCATTTTAGTGAGGAGATCTATTACTACCAAAACTGTGGTGTAACCCTGAGAAGGAGGCAAATCCGTAATATAATCCATACTAATGGATTACCAGGGAAAGTGAGTAATGGGCAAAGCTTGCAACAGACCAGCAAGAGCACAATAGGAAGCTTTTTGTCATGCACACGTGGGACTAGTCTTCACATATGCCTGTACATCTGCCTTCAAACCCTCCGACCAGGACCAACACTGATACGATTGTTTTTTTTTTCTTCTTCTGGATGTTCTTCTAAAGAAGTGGGGTGACACCAATGCATTCTCTGCCATTGTAACTCAGATGTACGAATTATTAAATTGTTGGCATGATACAATATCCCTTCCTTATTGCTGTTAACAGGATTTTGTACCCAGTCAGGGACCGACCCAGAACGAAAGCTAAAAAACAATTCTATTAGGAAAGGAGCAGATTCATCACCCTCTTTTGCCCCCACACATATGATCTTCGTGGGAAGTATTATGGGAAAATGTCTTTCAGAGAGTACTCTAGCTTCCTTTCCTAGATGCAACAGTGTGTCAGCCTTACCTTGATTTGGACCAGGGTAGTAAGTAATGGCAAAATCATACTCTCTGAAAAGCAATACCCATCTCATTTGATGAGGTGTGAGGGTTCTGGCGGATCCTAAACACTGCAACTGTCTGTGGTCAGAATATCTTCTTATTGTATAACACAATCCCAACTAATGATGCTTCCATTCCTGAAATGTGAGTTTTATTGCTAGAAGCTCACGTTCAGTGATCAGGTAGTTCTGTTCAGCTAGTAGTGGTGTGTAAGACAAATAGGCAATGGGATGCATCCTGCATGATTTCTTATCTCTCAGAGATAACTCACCACCTCCTGCAAATTGGGATGAGCCCGCTTCAACTAAATAAGGTTGATAGGTGTCTGCATGCCTCAAAACTGGAACAGCAGTGAACTTTTCTTTTAGTACAGCAAAAGCCTGCTCTGCCTGTTCAGACCACTTGAATATACTACCCATGCGCAACAGTTTCATGATAGGTTCAATGATCTCAATGAAAGTGGGTAATAAACCGCCTGTAAAAGTTTGCAACCCCAAGGAATGATTGAACATCACATACAGAACCAGAACTAAACTATTGCGAAATGGCCTCTGTTTTCTTGGGATCCATGTGTATATCTGACTGTGAAAGGACAAACAAAAAAATCGACTTGAGTAGTATGAAAAACACATTTATCCAGTTTGGCACTGAGGTGATTGTCTCTAAGGCACTGCAACACATTTGTGAAATGCTCAACGTGTTCCTCTTCAGATTGAGAATAAATCAGCATTGTAAGGATTGCAGGCTGGTTCCACAGGAGCGTCAAGAATCCGAAGAGTAGTCCACAGCCTTCCCCTACGGTCTTCCGACTCTATCAAGCACTAGAGTACGAGAGACACGCCAGGGGAAAACAGGGAAACAAAACAAGTAAAGAAGGGGGGAGACAATGATGGCTGATGGAATTCTCCAGTAGTGAATATGGAGTACTTCAATGAAGGTAACAGGAAAACAGGAAGGCTGAAATGACAAAAGGAAACAAAACACTCTAGCTCTACTCCAATTAAACGGGATATTGATTATACATGTACATAAACATATCACGTACCCCAGGTTCTTAATATGACTCTGATTAAGCAGATGAGGGTGGAAGTAAGGTACAGCGTCTGGAGCTATAATAAGGATGACACAGTTATTGAAAGGAGCACTAAAATCTAGATGTGGTATGTTCGTTAGCACTCTAATCAACCCCTCTCTTACTTCGACTATCTTGGAACTGCCTTTGAAGACCCCTTCGTTACAGTCTGGTACACAAAGAACCTTCCATTCAATTCTTCTGCAGATGTCTTTATGATTTATCACCATCTATGAGAACCAAACAGAATCTATACAGTCTATTCACATGTAGCAATAATAAGGCAAAAGATTGGTAGCGCATGAACGCTCTTACCGTGATTCCCTGTAGTGAGGAATAGAGGCACCCACCCAGATCCACGCAAGAGTGCCACGAAATACAAGGACAAGGTTTCCAGTAAATAATGGAAAATGATGGTGGTAGCTCCTGGAAACAGGGACCTTGCAGGTAAGGGGGGGACAGACCGGGGATAGGAAAAATAACAAGGAGAAACCTAACTGTCTAACTATGTAAAGGAAAAAAGGGAAAAACACCACACCGGACAGCGGAGCACAAACCCGGCTGTCTGGCGTAAACAGAAATATTGGGAAGCAAAAAAAAGGGAGACTAGTCCCACCGGATGGCGGAGCAAAGCCCGGCCGCCGGGTGGAACTGAGTGTCAGCGCTATACTCAGAAGTTCACAAATGAGCCGTGAACGTGTTCTCCGCAAAACAGAGAACGGAGCAGTGCCCGGCCGGATGGCGGAGCGAAGCCCGGCCGCCGGGCGGGGCACAAGGAGTAGGGGAGAGGAGAGCCAAGAGCAAGGCGCACAGAGCAATGCCCGGCCGGATGGCGGAGCAAAGCCCGGCCGCCGGGCGGGGCACACAACAGAGTACGCCAAAGGCAGAAAGGCGCCGTATAACCCAGAGCGTATGCGAGCCCACTGATAGTTGGTGCAGGGGAACGCTACACGCTGAAACAGCGGACAACAGCAAACAGAACCAAGAACTACAAATACTGGGAAACAGGAACGGAACCGGAAACAAGGGAAGCTTGACGCAGGAACGTGAAGCGTCGATCCCTGTTTCCTGGTTCCTTACATACCAGGTTTCTTAAAGGGACAGCGTAGGGGATTCTCAAAGCATGACAGTACACTCCCCCCACAGTGCTCCCCACCCGGTTTGGGCTTGTCAGGGTATCTCCGGTGAAACTCTCTCAATAATCGAGGGGCATGAACATTGACCGCAGGTTCCCATGTGCGTTCCTCTATGCCATACCCTTTCCAATGGACCAGGTATTGCAATGCTTTCCTAACCACCCGGGAATCGATGATAGCCCCAACTTCAAACTCCTCCGAATCATGCAGGATAACAGGAGCAGGTCTTACAGGCACCCTAGTCCCCGGTTCAACCGGTTTGAGTAGCGACACATGGAAGACCGGATGGATCTTAAAGGAGGGAGGCAGGATGATCTTGATGGCTACAGGATTGATCACCTTCTCCACCTTGTAAGGGCCTATGTATTTAGGGCTAAACTTGCGTGGACCCCCCAAAGAGAGATGTTTAGTGGAGAGCCAGACCTCATCTCCTGGTGTATAAATGGGTTCCAGTCTCCTGTGTAAGTTTGCCCCTTCTGTGTATCTCACCTTTGCCATTTCTAGATTCTCTAGTGCTCTCTCCTGTACTTCGTGTAGGCGTTCTACCCTGTCTGAGGCAGCCGGGGTTGGACAATCAGTAGGGATTTCTGCGGGCAATAACCTGGGGTGATAACCATAAGAACAAAAGAAAGGTGAGAATTTGGTGGAGGAGTGTGTGCTTTGGTTGTAAGAGATTTCAGCCAACCAGACCAACTCATCCCATTCATCCAAGGCTTGCAACGTCTGATTCCGTATGTACTGCTCGAAACACTGGTTAACCCTCTCCGTTTGTCCGTCTGACTGCGGATGGTGACTGGACGACAAACGGACATCAATGTGGAGAAGGGAACATAGACTTCTCCAGAATCGTGACACAAATTGTGCCCCTCTGTCGGACACTAGGACAGAGGGAAAACCATGTAAACGGACTATGTGCTGCATGAATATGGATGCCAACTCTACAGCTGTGGGCAGGCCCTTTAAAGGCACAAAATGAGCCGTCTTAGTGAACAGGTCTACTACCACTAACAGTGTATTGTTCTTCAGTTTTGTGAGTGGTAGTTCTACTATGAAATCAAGAGACACGGTATGCCATGGGCCTGCAGGTGAAGGTAAGGGCATAAGAAGGCCCACCGGATTGAGACGTGACACCTTAGTCTGAGCACACACACAACATGTCTTCACATACTGTTCGATGTCTTTCAACATTGTAGGCCACCAAAAACGGTCACGCACAACTGCAATCGTTCTCTTGATACCGGGATGACCTGCTACTGGATGGGAATGATACCACTTCAGGACCTGTTCCTGTAGCTCTCCCGACGGTAACACCACTCCCCCTTGTACCCGTACCAGTCCTTTTCGCAGCGACATTTCCTGAGCTCCCACCACTTGCATCATGTCTGCTGCTACTTGACTTGCTCTAACCTGTGATAGGAACATATCCTCATTTTGTACAAGTCCTATGATGTTAGCTCGGGGAATGATGTTGACTTGCTCTATGGGGTCTGAAGGAATATCAAAACCCAACCGAGACAGGGCATCCGCCTTGCCGTTTTTTCTCCCAGGTCTGTATTGGACGGTGAAGTCAAATTCACTAAAGTATTGGGACCAGCGTAACTGTCTCATGGATAGGGCTTTAGCAGATTTGAGGTACTGGAGGTTTCTGTGGTCTGTATATACTACAGCAGGATACCTAGCCCCCAAGAGATACTGTCTCCACTCCTCAAACGCTTTCTTAATGGCCAACAATTCCTTATCTCCTATGGCATAATTGTATTCAGCAGGGGTGAACTTATGTGAGAAGAAAGCGACCGGATGGCATTCGCCAGTCACCGCATCCGCTTGCGACAGTACACCACCCACCGCCACTTGAGAAGCATCCACTTCCACTACAAAGGGCAAAGCAGGGTCTGGATAACGCAAGACAGGAGCGCTTGTAAACGCCTTCTTCAGCAGACGAAAAGAACTTTCTGCTTCATCGGACCACACAAAGGGAACGCCCTTCCTCAACAGTGCAGTGACAGGTGATATCAAGGTGGAGAAGTCACGGATAAACCGTCGATAAAAGTTCGCTAGGCCCAGAAAGCTTTGAATTTCCTTTACTGACCGAGGAGCTGGCCATGCCAACACTGCCTCTACCTTGGAGATATCCATGCTAAGGCCTCTAGGGGATACGACATATCCCAAAAAGGGTACTTCTTTAGTGTGAAAGGTACACTTTTCCAGTTTGCAATACAATCGGTTGTCAAACAGTCGTTCCAACACATTGCGAACATGTTGTTTGTGATCTGTCAGGTTACAGGAAAAGATCAACAAATCATCTATGTAGGCAATTACATAGATCTCAAGCATGTCCTTCAACACCTCGTTGATAAAAAATTGAAACGCCGCAGGGGCGTTGCATAGCCCAAAGGGCATTACGAGATATTCATAAAGACCATACTTGGTGCAAAAGGCTGTTTTCCATTCGTCACCCTCCTGGACACGCACAAGATGGTAAGCTCCACGTAGATCTAACTTGGTGAAATATTGGGCATTGCGTATCTTGTCAAGGAGGGAGGCGATGAGAGGCAGGGGGTAACGGTTCTTGATTGTGACATCATTCAACTTCCGATAATCTATGCAGCATCGCAGACCCCCTTCACGTTTCGGAATGAAGAATAAAGAAGAAGAGGCCGGGGACCGTGATTGCCGAATGAACCCTTTCTGAAGCATGGAATCCAGATAATCCCGTAGATACACATTCTCCTTTTCCGTAAGGGCGTAAACTCTGCTGCAAGGAATCCTAGCTCCTGCCTCTAAATCTATGCGGCAGTCATAGACTCTGTGTGGGGGAAGAACCTCAGCTTCCTTAGCATCAAAGACTGCTTGTAGATCTCGGTAACATAGTGGTAAGGGAGTACTAGGCTCATGACTGTAGTGGTTCATACTCAAGCCTTCTACAACTGCCCCTGCTACGGGTGAGGATACGACAGAAGGAAAGGTGACTGTAGACGTTTCCCAATTAATTACAGGGTTTTGGGTTCTCAACCATGGGATACCTAGTAATACTGGGAACTGTGGTGAACAAATTAAATCGAACACCACTTCTTCCTGATGATCGGGATCGATAGTCATGCGAATAGGACTGGTACATTGGGTTACGGGGCCGGAAATAAGCGGACTACCGTCTATTGTGGTAACTGTACTGGGTGTCTCTCTTGTAGTATAGGCTACCAGATTTTCTTTTGCCCAATCTTGATCCATGTAATTTCCAGACGCCCCCGAATCGATCATTACCAATACATGTAGACCAAGCGCCCCCTGAGTCATATGTACTGCAATATATAGATGGTTCGTGGGAGTGATGTTAATCTCAGAAGAAGAGACTGTAAGACCAGACCTACCTGGGTTCCTTGTCTCACAAGAACCCAGGCTTGCTAGTTTCCCTGTACCTTGGGTTGTGTGGCTTTGGGTTTCACCGGGCATTCCCGCAAAAAATGCCCTGCTTTACCGCAATAAAGACATAGTCTAAGAGCTCTTCTCCTCTGTCTCTCTTCTACAGTCAAAGGCCCTCTGACTACACCTATCTGCATAGGTTCGCAGTCTTCTCCGGCCTTCTCAGGGGTGCTCTTTTTCTCTTTAGTGCTAGCGTATCGGTATTCATGTTTCCCTCTCTCTTTTCTTCTTTCTTGGCAGCGATGATCAATCTTTACCACCAAATCTATCAAAGCTGAACAGGAAGTGGGAAGGTCTACTATTTGAGAGAGAGCGTCTTTTAATTCCTCTCGCAAACCCCTATAAAACATGGTACTCTGTTTTGCTTCAGGCCATTCAGATTCGACCACCAAGCTACGAAACCTGGTTATGTAAGATACCAAATCTTGAGTACCCTGTTTGAGGTCTAGTAACTCGGTGTCAGCAGAATGTGTGTACATGTGTCTGTCGAATAATTTGCGGAACTCTCGCCTAAAAGCCGGGTAACTGTGTAACAAAGGATCATCCCTGTCAACTAATGGAATTGCCCAATCTGCAGCTGACCCGCTAAGATAAGAAATCACAAAGGCTACCTTGGCCTGATCAGAGGGAAAACAAGCTGCTTTGCAAGAAAAGTGTAATTGACACTGGCTAAGGAAGGCAGCGCATCGTTTTGCGTCTCCTGTAAACCTCTCAGGTGGTGCCAGAGGAATGACAGGGGGGGTAGTCACTTGTACTACTGATGTACCCCCTCCAGAGGCTCCCGAGGGCTGCTGTCTCTGGAGGGTGTCCATCCTTGCCATTAGGGTTTGCGTTTCTACTTGTAGATTACCTAACATTCCAGCTAGGTCTGCTAGGGTCACTGCTTCGAGATCCATGACGCTCGGGCAGAACGTACCACTTGGGCTTCACGTTCTGTAAGGATTGCAGGCTGGTTCCACAGGAGCGTCAAGAATCCGAAGAGTAGTCCACAGCCTTCCCCTATGGTCTTCCGACTCTATCAAGCACTAGAGTACGAGAGACACGCCAGGGGAAAACAGGGAAACAAAACAAGGAAAGAAGGGGGGAGACAATGATGGCTGATGGAATTCTCCAGTAGTGAATATGGAGTACTTCAATGAAGGTAACAGGAAAACAGGAAGGCTGAAATGACAAAAGGAAACAAAACACTCTAGCTCTACTCCAATTAAACGGGATATTGATTATACATGTACATAAACATATCACGTACCCCAGGTTCTTAATATGACTCTGATTAAGCAGATGAGGGTGGAAGTAAGGTACAGCGTCTGGAGCTATAATAAGGATGACACAGTTATTGAAAGGAGCACTAAAATCTAGATGTGGTATGTTCGTTAGCACTCTAATCAACCCCTCTCTTACTTCGACTATCTTGGAACTGCCTTTGAAGACCCCTTCGTTACAGTCTGGTACACAAAGAACCTTCCATTCAATTCTTCTGCAGATGTCTTTATGATTTATCACCATCTATGAGAACCAAACAGAATCTATACAGTCTATTCACATGTAGCAATAATAAGGCAAAAGATTGGTAGCGCATGAACGCTCTTACCGTGATTCCCTGTAGTGAGGAATAGAGGCACCCACCCAGATCCACGCAAGAGTGCCACGAAATACAAGGACAAGGTTTCCAGTAAATAATGGAAAATGATGGTGGTAGCTCCTGGAAACAGGGACCTTGCAGGTAAGGGGGGGACAGACCGGGGATAGGAAAAATAACAAGGAGAAACCTAACTGTCTAACTATGTAAAGGAAAAAAGGGAAAAACACCACACCGGACAGCGGAGCACAAACCCGGCTGTCTGGCGTAAACAGAAATATTGGGAAGCAAAAAAAAGGGAGACTAGTCCCACCGGATGGCGGAGCAAAGCCCGGCCGCCGGGTGGAACTGAGTGTCAGCGCTATACTCAGAAGTTCACAAATGAGCCGTGAACGTGTTCTCCGCAAAACAGAGAACGGAGCAGTGCCCGGCCGGATGGCGGAGCGAAGCCCGGCCGCCGGGCGGGGCACAAGGAGTAGGGGAGAGGAGAGCCAAGAGCAAGGCGCACAGAGCAATGCCCGGCCGGATGGCGGAGCAAAGCCCGGCCGCCGGGCGGGGCACACAACAGAGTACGCCAAAGGCAGAAAGGCGCCGTATAACCCAGAGCGTATGCGAGCCCACTGATAGTTGGTGCAGGGGAACGCTACACGCTGAAACAGCGGACAACAGCAAACAGAACCAAGAACTACAAATACTGGGAAACAGGAACGGAACCGGAAACAAGGGAAGCTTGACGCAGGAACGTGAAGCGTCGATCCCTGTTTCCTGGTTCCTTACATACCAGGTTTCTTAAAGGGACAGCGTAGGGGATTCTCAAAGCATGACACAGCATATTGTCAATGTGTACAAAGACAAAATATTCCAAATAATCCCAAAAGAGCTCATTGACAAACACATATTGGTAAATGCATTAGGTTTTGCCTCTGGGATTAATAATAATAGATGTGGGAGCAATGTATGACTGCAGAGAGAATGGTGTGAGTTCTCGCTGTGCAGAGTGAGTGGTGTGTGAATGAAGGTTGATACGTTTCTGAGTGCAGGGTGAAAGAGCCTTGATGTACGGTGATTGATGTGTGTTCAGTGCAGAATGAGAATTGTGTGGGGGTATAGGGTGAGCGATGTTACCCTGTACAATGTAAGAAGTGTGTAAGTATAGGATGAGTGGTATGTTAATAATATAAGAGCAGGATGAGCAGTTTGAGTTTAGAGTGAGAGGCGAGTATGAAAGGTGCGAGGAGTGTGAGTGCTTGGTGAGAGCTATGTCAATGGTGTGTGAGAGCAGAGCTAACATTGTGTGAGTGGTGGGTGAGTAGTGTCTGACTGCTAGCACAATTTCAGGGTTATAGCAATAAATCACGCATACCAAACAAACTGAACAGAC
This sequence comes from Lissotriton helveticus, assembly GCF_964261635.1. NCBI lineage: Eukaryota > Metazoa > Chordata > Amphibia > Caudata > Salamandridae > Lissotriton > Lissotriton helveticus. The sequence continues at coordinate 805,300,425 of NC_136071.1, forward strand.
TCAAAACATTGTCTCTCTGTTTACAAATATAATTCTGCCACAGCACATTGATAGGCAGAAGTTCTAAAAGCCTCTTCTGGTGCTTTCAAATCTAATTTGTCGGTGTTCTCGTATGTTGCAATGTTCCATGTAACCTTCGCCTTCAGGTAGTAGAGATGACAAGGCAACATCATCTGCAGCTGCAAAGTTAATTTTTTCTGTCAACTATTTTGTAATTGTCCCGGACAAGAACTTAAAAAAAAATAACTTTTTCTAACAGAATTGCTTACGAGAAATTAGGGACTCGCAGAGAATGGGACAGTTGGCTTGTTAAATTCAGTTTTTACCTTTGCAGACCTTACATTTGTGTAGCTCCTAAAAATGTTGGAACCAGGACAATGTACACGTTTTTAGAACAAGGAATCCTGAATCACAAATATGTGCGGATTGCAATATAAAATTAATGCATGTAAATGAGAATTCACACGTGTTAATTTAATTTATTTGATTTAGTTCTCCACTGAGAACCACAAATATTTAGTACATGATATAACATTTTAAACAGTTTGTTAAAAAAGAAAGGTTTTCATTCTAATACAAAGTAAAAATAGGTTTTAAAAAATGTGTATAAATTGTGGCAGACAAACTAATTTGACGGAGCCTTACATAGTATGATCAATTCCTGTACAGAGTTAATTCTACATTTTCTATAAATTGGTTGTAAAAACCTTTTTCTTGCGTTTATCACTGTTGCATTTAGGCAAGTGAACAACAAATGTTCCAAGTCCTGCTCCCCACCATTACACAAATTACAGATAATACTTGATTTTTCTTTTGGTAGCCACCTATATGTAATTGTTTTTAAAGGAAGTATCCCAAATCGGAGCAGCACAATCAATCTTCTGACCCCATGCTTTAAATTAAAATTAATATTCTGTTGTGTTTTCTTAAAGACAATAGTTTCTGTGAATTTTTTATATAAAGACAATTTAGTGCAGTATTGATGATATGTGTGCACAGGACTATTGTAACTATTGCATGTGGTTGTCTTACAATCATAAATTAAGGTGTTTATAGGGTCACCCCTTTCCTGTCAGCACCATTAGATTAGACACTGTGTCGGACTACTACCGTCAATTTTGCAAGGCGCCACATATTCCTCTATACTAAAACCCTGGCTTCTAGTACCAACAATGTAGTGCAGTGTTGAGAGTCAAGATCAAAGCTGAGTCTTGGAGCAAAATGTTTTAAAAAGAGCTTCAGCTGGGCAGGTGTCCATGACTGTAACAAATTAATATTAACATTAGATAACTTAAAAGCAGTTAAAACATTCCTTGAGAATACATGTTTTGAAGATTCTTTTTCAAATGTTTCTATTTTAAGTAGAGATCGAAGCGTTCCTTTTTCCGCATGGAGGAGGCTGTATGCCCATCTAATGATATTAGTAATTCCTCTGGCATAAGAGCTGGTTAATGAGAACTCCAAGCGGAGAGCTTGTACCGGTACAGCTTGAGACACCTTTGTTAGCTTCCGTAAGATCTTCCCTTCTTTTAGGTCTAGAAAGTTCCATTGGCTTATTGGGATGTATTCAAGAGCGTATGACAGCACTGGTGGAATCTTGGTGCTGTATACCTGAAGCAGAGAAGAAAAGTGTCTTTGTCCACTTGACGTATATAAACGTGAAAGTGCCCCCACATGAACGTCGGATTTACAAGTCAAATTCTTATGGAGCATATTTTGTAGAGACTTGGTGAAGATTCGACCTAAATAGGTATATTCATTTGCCACTTTCAGCGTTTCCCCCCCTACAGTCCAGTTGAATTTGGCACTCGGTTTCCTTCCTGAAAACAGAACTATTTTTGTTTTCGCGATGTTCGGTATTAAATAGTTTTCCTCCGTATAGTTGTGGAGTGCTTGGAGGCTTCTTTGCAGACCGAATGGTGTTAGGTCTAAAATGATTACATCGTCAGCATACATCATGGTGTAAATTTTGTGGAGGGCAATTTTAGGTGGAAAGTTGCATATCTGTTTAAAACATTCAGGCAAATCGCTAAGGTAAAAGGAGAACAGTAGGGGAGCAAGAAGGCATCCTTGCTTAAGGGAGTTTAGAGTCAGGATAGGGCTTGTGAGACCCTTTCCCCTCCCCATTTCAACCTGACACCAAGTCCCGGAATGTAATTATGTTATTATATGGAGTAATTTATCTGGGATACCCATTTTGCTGAGTTTTCTCCAGAGTGTTCCTCTATCCACTCTATCGAATGCGGTGGTAAAGTCAATAAAAGCAGCATACACAACCTGGGATTTTATAGCCACATATTTGTCTAAGATGGTTTGCAACACAGCAATATTGTCAGTGACCGAGTGCTTTGGTCTGAACCGGATTGATATGGGGGGGATTAGTACTGATGAATAAACCCAGTCCTTAAAATGGTCTGATACTGCTGCTGTGAAAATCTTTCCTGTTTCATCTAGAAGGGCTATCTGCTTGTAGTTGCCAGGATGCAACCTTGAACCCTTTTTGTGTATGGGTATTACAAAGCTCCCCTTCCAAGATTTGGGGATTTCCCCAGTGGTAAAGATATGGTTAAAAAGGGGAGATAACATCTTGCTCCATACTTTGGGATTGCATTGGAGGACCTTGATCGGGATTTGGTCAGGACCCGTTGCTCCCGCTGTTCTCGCCTTTTTTATATATAACTCAATTGACAAGGGACTTGGTGCTCCGATATTTGAAGATTTTGTTTCTAGATTTCTAGCCAAGTTATTACATGTTTCTGAATTAGTATTTAGTGTATATAGATTGGCAAGGTATGATTCCCATTCTGTCAGAGGCACCGGGATAGCTTGTAATGTTTTTTTGGTGCCCGTTTCTTTAGCAATTATATTCCAATAGGCACGTTGGTTATTTTGTTTTGCTGCTATCTGCATATCTACCTCATTTTTATCCTGAGTTATTCTCTTATTTTTTGCATTTTCTCTACTATGTTGATTTTTCAATTTGTTAATTTCTAGCTGGTTGGATACTGAGTATTATAGAAACTGCCCTCTTATCAATTTATTTAATTGTTTTGTATTAGTAGCTAATTTTAGTTTTCGTACTGATTCTTTGTTGTTCCCCATTGCTTTAACTTGTCCTGCAGTTTTTGTAATACGTTTTTGATAGCCATTTTGAAATGTATTATCGGATTCATAGAACAAATTATTTGCAATAATTGCGTTGCATCGATTATGGTAATAATTTTATTGAGTGTTGGTGAATTCCATTGAATCCTCCTTTGGGCCTTATTTACCAAAACTGTGCTATGAATGTACATAATATGGCTTGACAAAGAAAGTTGTATCTTCCACTCTGTATCTGTTTGCAGGATAGCATGGTCACTGCCATGAACAAAATTAATTTTGAGTTGTGAAACTGTTCCAAACAGATCCGAGCTTCAAATCTAGTCCAAGAGTGACGAACTACAGTTCCCTTGTCTTGTATTTGATGAGGGAATGTCTCCTTCTACATTACCGTTTAGGATTATTCCACTTAACAATGGGAGTGAGGCTACTAAAATGTTCCCTCTTTTATCCGCTTTGCTTTCTTTAGGAAATAGTGGAATGGGGATTCCCAGGGCCTCTTCTTTGTGCCAGTTTGCCCATTTTTGAAGTACCTCATTTGATATTTTCCTATTGAAGTCGCCCATAATGAAAAGCGATGGATAACCTTGTCCTTCTAGTGTTGTTTCAATATCTTCGAGGATTTCTATAGCAAGTACATCCATTTTTGCTCCAGGGGGGGATATAAACCTTACAAATTAGTAGAATCCGCACTTGCAACTTTTCCAGCTCAAGCTGTCACTGCACACAGTGCAGACGCCGTGTCTGGCTGGTGATACAGGACTTTCCCAGGTCAGGCGGTTGGTATCTTTTCACCTTATTCCGTAAAACCCAGACACGACTATTACCTTCCACTCAAGCTTGCTTCAAACTGACCCTACTTTGCCAGGTCCCTGACCCTCTAGCAGCACAAACATGTCCTACACTGCATCTCACCTGACAGCTTTGTGCACAAATGTGGATGAAATAAATGCAAGGTCTACAAGTTGTGGCCAATGAATGATATAAAAATAGACGGAGGACTCAATACATGATTGTAATTCAGGAAGTATACAGAGCTACATTAATGCCAGGGAATAGGAAGACGTGTAACCAACGAATATATCTCTTTACATCGTGGATTTTACTCCGCGATGCATTCACAACGCGGTTGTTACAATGAACGCGTTGTCACAATGCAGTGCCATTACTGCACAGGTCGATACAGCGACTTGCGCTAGATGGTGCGCTGGACTCAGGATTAGTATGATTTACTATTCCAACTCCAGTGTGTGCAACACTAGGGAAGGTGTTGGAATAGTAAATCATACTATTCCTTAGTCTAGAGCGCCATCCAGCACAAGTCCTTTTAACGACTTGGGTAGTAATGGCACTGCGTTGTAACAACACGGTCATTGTAACGATCGCGTTGTTTGCACGCAGTGTAAAATCCACGATGTAAACGATATTTCCCGTAACCAACAGTCCATTATGAGAGATTTTCAGTACTTACATCCCAATCACTAGATCAGAAAAGTGATCGAATATTAGAATGATTAAGAATAGTCTCAAATGTTTTTACTTAACTCAAGATCATTGACACCAGAATATTTTATTTTTTTAATTCACGTAGTAGAAAGGACCAACTTTACTGCTTGTTTTATTTTGAGTAGTGTTTTTTAACTAAACGTGTGACTGAGTACATTTGTGTTATTTATTTATGTCCATTCGATCAGATAAACATATTTCACATCGTCCAAGATGGCTTCACCATTCAAAGCGTCACAAGGCCAAACTTTCAGCACTGGTCCCTCTTCGCTAGAGTTAGAGGGTAGTCAACCAGCGAAAGTCACAGTAGTAACCCCTTGTCCATTATCCTTGGTTGCACCCGAAATATGAAACATAGTGTGTTTATAAACCAGTGTCATCTTTAGTTTCTCTGCCGTTCTGCAGCTTTCCTGGATGACGCAGCTAAGGAGGCCTGTGTTATAACCTACTTGGATGGGAATGCTGCAACATGGATTGGTCCTTTAGTTTAGAATGATGACCCAATATTGTGTAATTATCTACAGTGTAAAGATAAAATGGGGAGTCTATTTTTCAATCCATCAATCCTCCATCCTCACTTATGCAGTTTATTTGATGGGCTTGTTTTTTCTGTCAAGTTTCCACTGACGTGAGGTTTCAAATAAAAAGGAGCGAAAATGGCCCAACCAATCTCCTCCAGAACCTGCCCCCATGCACTGTAAATTAGACCACGAGTGCCTGGTAGTCGATCTCATGGAGAAATGAGGAGGATGTGTAAGACAGGGGGACATCAATGGATGAACAGAATATCGCCACATTCAGACTGAACCCACGTTATCCAGTAAATATCCCTTTGTATCATGGAAGTAGTTTGTTTCTGAAAGAGTAGACAGCACCCATTAGTACTCGAAACACAAAAGGAACCATTTAAAGCAATCACACAACGCTATCTCTTTGCCAGAATCCCATCCCACTCTTGAAAGTGGCATAGGGATACTAGTTAACCTCACACGCCTCAACCAGGATAAACTTCGGGTGCAGAATATGATCACAATCAAAGTAATTCCTCTAATAGTTAATTTTAAAAAAAAATGGTGTCAATTACCTAAAATCACTCCAAATAAGAAAAGGAGAAATAGAGCATAGTCACATTAGAGATCCCATAAGTTTAAGGTCCTTTCATCAGTGCACTGACTTTTTCATAAATGCTTTTTAGGGATCCAAAGATGGAGAAACGTCAAAAACAAAGTGGGAGACTAACACGCCAGGAGTGTCTCCCCCTAAGGGAATGCCATCCAGCCAGATGTAATACTTCAAATGGGCAAAAGAACAGAGAAAGCGGTGACAACTGTACCCCACCATCCATAGCTGGGTAGGGGAAAAAGATGGGGCAAATTGGTTGAAGCAGATATCCGCCGGGAACCCAAGTTTGTGATTCGAAAAAGCAACCTGATGTGAGGTTACGTTCGTCATCACAACAGAAAGAAACATGAAGTCCAGAAGGGTGGATGGAACCACTAGACCACGACTCACAAACAGTTGAGCCACGTAGAGAAAGACCACAAGGAGGCGTGAAAGTAGGAGACGGAAATCTCAAAGCCAAGCACGGAGACCTGCCCTGGTACGGCTTAAATATCTATCACGCCCCTCCAATCGCTGAAACCACACCTCCTCCTACATACTTCCTCCAGCCTAATGGAAGGTCAGCGCGGTTTGGGAAATCCAGCACATTGACACAGAGATAGGGAAAACAGATATACAAATACAGAATACTGTGGTGACGGTCTAGTCTTTCTACAGCCGCTCAGACCGGAACCGGAAGGGCGGCCATTTCGCGATAGCGGCCGAGCCCTGTAAGCGAGCGGTTGTGTATCCCCGGCGCTCCGGGAAATAAACCTAAATTTCCACTAAGCAAGGCTGCCGATTATTTATTCATGAAAAACGGGGCATTATTATAATGGCGACGAGGCGGGAGTGAAAAATCGACGAGGACCTAAAACAATAAGGAAAAAAAAAGCATCGAACAGGTTAAATATACCCCGAATTACTCGAAACTTTCACGGAGTGTGGCAGAGAGTGCGCACAGCACAGGGCCACGAAAAAGTCACTGAGCAGTCAGCCAGCCTTCACCCACAAGGCCAACATTGAAATAAAACCCCTTTCAAGCCTTATAGAGCACACAGTCCCAGGAGAAGGGGCTCTGTATAGCCCAAACCAGCTCCCCAACAGAAAGGGCACAGAGACACGGGAAGCGGCGCTCCAGAAGCCAACCAGCTGAGGTGAAGTTATTTACACGGGCCAACCTAGACGCAGACCACCTCAGGGCACTTAGTCTGACAAGCAAAGGCGGAGCTTACACCGCGACCGGTAAAGGCGGGAAGCAATCCTGGAATCCCGAGGAGCCTCAGGCAGTGGCGAAAGCAGCCCTACCCAGGGGAGAAGAAGCGAGGGACAGCAAGCACCAGGCAGTCCGCCTGACGACAACAGACAAGCCCAAGCAAATCCAAGGGACAACGAGAGAATGGCGGCGACCTCCACATCGCTCACCAGCATGGTGCCGTTCCTACCAAAAAGAGGTGAACCCACGATGCCGTGTGAAGATTGGAAGAGGTACTTTCTGAATTATTTGGCAGCACTAGAGGAGGAAAGTGAAGCGGAATACTCCAGCCCAGGGAAGTTGACGATTTTACTACATAACCTCCGACCGGAGGGAATAAGAGTGTATGACAACATGGTAAAGGCCACGAGACAAGCAGTGGACACGGATGTGTTCCAAAACGCGATTGAAGACATAGACGCCCACTATAGACCGGGGGTATGTGTGGCCATAGACCGATGCAACTTCTTTCAGAGGAAGCAAGAGAGCGGCGAGACCATAGATGAATATGTAGCGGCTCTACAGAAATTGGCCTTAACGTGTAAGTTTGGAGCGCTACATGACGAACTGGTGAGGGATCAAATAATCATGCACACATCAAACACAACAGTGCAGGAAAAGCTGTGGGTCAATGGGGATGCCCCCCTGAAGGAGGTATGGACCTTAGTAGAGAAGGCAGAATTGTCCAAGAGATGTGCCAGGAAGGAGACGAGCAACAAACAGACAGTATGAAGAGTGATGGTGAACAACAAAGGGGACAAGACCAGACAAACGGGACCACCCAAAAATTACTTCTCGAAAAGGAACCAGCAAGGAGCAGGAGCGACGCAGAAGACCACATGGGAGAAGAAAACGAATTGCTACCGGTGTGGAAGCACTTCGCACATAGGTAACGACAAGGCGTGTCCTGCATTCAAGACGAAGTGTACGTACTGCGGAATCTTTGGACATCATGAGAAGGTCTGCAGACGAAAACCCAGAGGAGCTGCGGTTAAGTACCTTGACCACGGAAGCACAGACGAAGACGAGGCGCGAGGAGGGGAAGAGTATGATGAAGAAGTTCTCTACATAAGGGACCAAGTGTTGGATGTGGACTGCAAGGGTACCACCAAACCGGTGTTGAAAATGAACATTGGTGGAGTATGGGTTGACATAGTAGCGGACTCAGGATCCCCCATCACAATCGTACAAAAGAAGGTATGGGAAGAACAATTCCAAGAAACCATACAGAAGGAACTATTTCCTATGGATGTAAGACCAGTCACCTACTTGGGACAAAGGATACCCATGGTAGGGTATTGTCCCCTAGTGTTTGAGTTCCGAGAACGCAAAGCCGAATGCAAACTATACGTGTCGGAAAAAGGGCCTTCGGTACTTGGATGGAAAGACCAAGGTGTCCTAGGCATCAAGCTCAACCCAGGAGGAGTGGAAAAAGTAATGATGACGGATTCGGAACAAGGATACGAAGGGGAGGCCTGGAAGAGAGAGTACCCGGAAGTGTTCAGCGGGAAGATAGGAAAGTTAACGAAATTCTCACACATGATTCACTTGAAGGAAGGAGCCAAACCGGTGAGCCGCAAGGCCAGGAATATCCCGTTTAGGTGCCGCGAAGCAGTACAAGAAGAATTGGACAGATTGGAGAAGAGTGGCATAATAAAGGCCATCGAAAGCGCGGAATGGCTTTCGCCCGTAGTGGTGGCGCAGAAACCCAACGGGAAGGTGAGGCTGTGTGTGGACCTCAGGGAACTAAACAAAAACATACTGATTGACAAGTTCCCTTTACCACGCATAAATGAGATGCTCACGAAAACCAAAGGTATAAAGTGGTTTTCCACGGTGGATCTATCCTCGGCATACCATCAGATAGCATTACACCCCAAGTGTAGCCACCTCACTTCCTTCATCACACCGTTTGGGTGTTACAAATTCATGAGGATGCCGTTCGGATTAGCATCAGCGGCGGCAGTCTTCCAAAAGTTGATGCACAGGCTTTTCCAAAAAGTGGAAGGCGTCCAATATTTCCAGGACGACATCCTGGTAATGGGGAAGTCTAAATCGGAAAACAACGACAAGTTACATGCAGTTCTGAAAATACTCAAAATCAATGGACTCACAGCAGAGTGGGGAAAATGCAAGTTCGGAGTGCCATCCGTGACATACCTTGGACATGAAATCAGTGAGAAAGGTATCGAGCCCAAAAGAGCCAACATGGCAGCGATAAGAGATGCGCCTACCCCAGCGAGGAAGGAAGACGTCAGGTCATTCCTGGGGATGGCTGAATTTTATAGCAAATTCATCTCACACTTTGCTTTTTTTTTTTAAAGCAATTCTTTATTGGAATTTTTATATTTCTGTCCCACCCACCCCACCCACATATAAAGTAAAATGCTCCCCCCCATACAGGCAACATTAGAAACTAGGCGCGTATATCTTTCTGAGAGATATCATAATCAAAGAATAGATTTCCATAGGGCTAAACAAAGTCTATAACAAACAAGTAATAAGCAAGAAACAGGATGTAAGGGAAAAAATTATTAAAAAGAAAAACACAACTGGTATAGTACCTATTTAGGATTGAACATCCGAATTCCCTATCCACTGTGTGATAGGATACCAAATTGTTAATCCTTTTCTTTTCTTTTTTAAGCCCTTATGTTTGTATATGTATATGGCTATTTCCAGACTATAGGTGGCTAATAGTCGTGCCCGCCATTGCTGGAATGTAGGTGGATACAGGTCCAACCATGCAGATGTCAACCAAATTCTAAGAACCGCCGTTGATATAAACAACAATCCCTGCATGTTAGCGGGTCTAGCATTCCTATCGACCCCTAGTATTATTTCAGCTGTGGTAATCTCGATGTTACTCTCAAAGACTCCGGATAACAACGTAGAAATTTCTCGTCTGATAGTGCTTAGGGTCAGACATGTGGCCAGCATATGTATCAGATCTACTTCGGGCATCGCACATCGAGGACATAGTGTGCCTTTGCCAGTACTCCATTTAGATATTCTATCTGGGGTATAGTATAGTTGGAAGAATGTCTTATAGAATTGGGCTTGTAGTTTTGTTGACATCATTTCTGTTTTTCTTTAGGGCTGGACCCTTGTTACCGTCTGAGTGCTGCTGCTATTCTGCGCGCTGCTCCTTCAGAAGCGCTACACCTTGCCGGACCCGCTTCGCGTGTCCCGCTTCGTTGTGCTTCCTGACTGCGGGAGTTGGCGAGTAACGGCTCGGGACCCCTAAGACTGCTGTGGGTTGTGCAGAACAATTTCAGGGCTGCGAGCGACTGGTACAGGGACTCCATTTCCCAGGAGCCCCTGTTAGCCAGACCCAAGACACCTGGGCCGCTCTCCCTGATGGACACGCCCCCACCAACGCCGATAAAGATCTTGGATTACCAAACCTGCGTGGGACATCATTTCTGTTTTTCTTTAGGGCTGGACCCTTGTTACCGTCTGAGTGCTGCTGCTATTCTGCGCGCTGCTCCTTCAGAAGCGCTACACCTCGCCGGACCCGCTTCGTTGTGCTTCCTGACTGCGGGAGTTGGTGAGTAACGGCTCGGGACCCCTAAGACTGCTGTGGGTTGTGCAGAACAATTTCAGGGCTGAGAGCGACTGGTACAGGGACTCCATTTTCCAGGAGCCCTTGTTAGCCAGACCAAGACACCTGGGCCGCTCTCCCTGATGGACACGCCCCCACCAACCAAATCCCTATAATACCAAGCACTGTTTCCGCTGCGCAGGAGCGGGCAAAGGGCGGGCCGTCTAAGGCCGTCCAAGGACGAGAAAGGACGGGCCGGGCTCACCCTCTTCCATTTTTTTAAGCTTTGAAGCATCTTCTTGTTACAGTCCCATTATATGGTTCGTATATGTGTATGTATTAACAGGGGTTTGTAGCACTAGTTCTTTGCGCCATCTTAAATTTTACCATCTCCGTTCTGAGGAACTGTTCCATGATGGCCCTACGTTCTGGGAAAGATAGGCAAGTCATTATGAAAACAAGTAATGGAAAAGCTACCGGAACTTTGGATGCTTTTATTACTCGGGCAACAGGGATTTTGGAAAAAGAAATCGCTCTTACAGAAAAGCGATTATCCTTGGATCTTGTAACAGGGAAACGGTCATCATTGGGACGGATTGGTTCTACAATCATGCCTGATAAAAGTATAATAATGAACCCGGTACCCAGTCCAAATTCATCTATTAATATAGTTTCTCAATTAGTACCCCCGAACGTTTTGGAGGACAGCTTAAATGCGGACTGTACAGCATCAAGTATTGTTAGTGGGGGTAGCATTCAAAATGTTAACACGATTCAAACAGTGCCCATATTGGCACAATCCCATGAATCAGAACCAGATCCAAAAGTAATTGAAACCTTAAAAACGAGCAAGCGGAAAGAGGAGGGGTCATAATAAGGGTAGTAGAGCAAAAACAGCCAAAATCAATACCCATCGAGCTGTGGCCAAATCTTCTAAACAAAAGGGAACTCCGTTTGTGGATGTTGAACCCCCAAATCAATCCTGCCCAAATGATGATTTACTTCCTAATATTGAAAAACTGGTTAAAAGTCTTCTGAGGCCTTTATTGGAAAGGACGCAAATAATAAATCTGAAATTGGACCAACTAGAACATCTTGTTTCGGTCAACACCCATTCCCTTGAACTATTGGTTAAGAATAGTGAGCGCACTGAGAATCCGGGTGGTAAACCTACTGCTACAAAGAAAGTAGGTTTAAAGAAGCCAGTAGGGGCATTACAAACAGTTACAAATGCTGATCCTGCTAAAGTTGTACCACAAATAGCCTCAAATAACCCCACTCTGGCGGTGGGTGTAGACGGAAACTAAAAGCCTGTAGTAACTGCCCCATCTACATCAAAGTCTTCCGTATCCAACCAGGTGGCTATAACTAGGCCTAAGGTAATACCAAAACAGGGTCCCATAAACCAAGGAGTAAAGGCTCCAGTAAAAAGGGCGGTTTGTGTAAATTTACCTCCTGATTCTGCCCCTTTTACAGCTATTTTGACAGGAGTACCAGGGCTTAGGCCTATTCAATTGGAATCAAATAGGGATCTCAGAAATCGAGTAATCTTTTAGCTTAACAAAAATAGACCGCTTCCCCCTGCCTCTAGGACAGATATTTTAAATGTTAGAAGGGTTCCTTGGGTGGGGCCAAGTGACAAAGATTTGGAGGGAGACTGTATCCTTACAATATTTAGGGAAAAATGGGTTAAGGATTTTATTTGTCGTGAACCAAGGTTCGGTAGATTGGGTGATATTCAATGCATAGGTTTGGAATATTTTTATCCCAATCTAAAGCATGCCCTTTCCTATCCACCCCAAAACTACCCAAGAATGAGATTTCAGGGTGAGGAATATCTTGGGTGGACACCTAATAACATACCCTTAAGAAATCACTGATGGGGTTGGAGGATATAGATTGACTACCAACTAGCCAAAAGCCCGCCAAACCGTGTGGTGAAGTGGGTAGTCTTTTAGTGGAACAAACGACTGAAAGGTTGAGGGGTAACATTGATGAGATGACACTAGCTTGTATTGTGAAGAATGGAAATCCTGTTGAAATGGAAGTTTGTGACAATGTAAATTGTGTGTTAAATTTGCCCGACATCAGGCCGGATATGGCCACGCACATAGATTCTTTGGGTGACTCGCCGGGGGAAATTGGGCTTCGCCTGATCTTGTGGAACATTGCAGGTCTCTCTAGGAGGTTACAGGATGATGCATGGTTGAATTATGTAGGAATCCATGATATTGTGTTTCTCCAGGAGACATAGAGTAGAACTGATCAGGACCTTGATGGATTTCAATCCTTCAATGTATTAGCTGTGCCATCGCAGGCAGGCAGGGCAAAAGGTGGTATTATGACCGCCATTTCTCTTAAATGGAGTAATCTAACAACATCTAGAATAGTGGACACGCCTTGGTATCAATTACTCTTGTTACAATCCCTGTTTCCTGTGCCCCTGTTGTTGATCAATTGGTATTACAATATTTTTGATAATCATGACACTGCTGTAATTATGAATCTGCAGGAGGATATATCCAAGGCACGTAGTAACTTACCCTCATTATTTATTTTATGGGTTGGTGATTTTAATTTTTTTCCCTGTGTAAAGTTGGTGGGTCAAATGTTTGTGGTTTGGTTGATTTAAATGACCACCCTATGCAACATTTTAAGCATACACCTCAGGGTGATGCGTTAAATAACATTATTGTCAATAATGACTTATGCATAATGGAATCGTGGGTTGCTCCAAACTCACTTCCAATACCAACTTTCCAAGGAACTGGAGGTTCTATGAGTGTCATTGATTTCGCTATTGTATCTAGTAGCCATTTACACTACATTAATAAATTTGAGACGCATGTAAACCCGGTGAGCGATCATAACCCTCTAATTTTAACCCTGTGCCCTCCTGTTATTGCATGACACCCAACTTGGGATCAACCGATAATATATAATAGGAACAAAGGAGTTACCCTGAAGTGGGAGAAAGTAGATGCAATTGGGCTGGAGGTAGAGACCTTAAATGCTAATAGTTCTGAAATTGAGCTTTGTTTATCACCAACCACAGACCCAGAAAATATAATTAGAAACTTTGAAATTTTGTGTGGGAATGTGGCAGAGCATCTTAAAAAACCACTGGTCTCTAAACAGTCTAGGGGCTTTAAATGGTTTGATGCTGTCACAGCTTCCCTGCTTAGTTCTTCGCTCACTCTCTCGGAAGTGGAAGAGGCCTTGAGGAAAGGTGTTCGATTAAAAGCCCCTGGCCCGGACGCGGTGCCGCTGGACTTTTTCAAACATAATACTGTCTTATGGGCCCCATTACTATTGAATGTTTTCAAAGCAGTTATTGTTGGTCGCATTCCCCTATCTTGGAAGGAGGCAGTGGTGGTGCCAATTTTTAAGAAGGGTGATAAGTGCGACCCACGTTGTTATCGCCCAATATCATTAATTGATGCATCATGCAAGTTATTGGGTGGGATAATCTTGGCCAGATTGGAGACATGGGCAGATTCTGCGGGCTTAATTGTAAACTCCCAATATGGGTTTAGGAGAGGAAAGGGAACAACCGAACAGTGTCTAAATTTGGCACTAATTATGGGTAAGTACATGAAGGCTCGGGCTTCTTCCATCCACCTGGCCTTCATGGACTTATTCAGTGCCTTTGACACTGTTTGCAGAAATAAACTATGGCAGATGATGGAGGACATGGGTTTTGACGAACCCCTGGTTACCCTGTGTCCCGCCGAGGCTGGGACGTGGGGGTTTACACTGAGTACCGAGGGTTCTACTGGGGCAGGGGGTGCAAAGAGAAATACAGGCGCCTTCAGTAATGGTTTTAACGAAGGCTTTATTGGAATATAAGTCTTCTTCATGAAACTCAGGATAACTGAACACAGGAGAAAGAAAGAAGTCCTCTTGGATGGTCTTCGGGAAGAACCGTCGTCCAGAGGGTCGGGGTCTGCTCCGGGCGTTGTCTCCGGGTTCCGCTCCGGTACCGGCAAAGGAAAGGAAACGAAGGTCAGGACACAATACGTCGGAGAAATGATCAAGGGGTCAGGAGTGAGGGATTAACAGTCCGTGCACACTTAAACTACCCTGGGCCTGTGGAGTGCTCGTGCAGGGAGAAGAGGGGGGGAAGGATAGGCTGGAGTAGGAAAACGGTCACTGATGTTTCCTCCGCCCGACCCAGCCCGCTACCCGGCCCCGTACCTCTTGGAGCCACGCTCCTCCCGTGGGAACGTGGCAGGGCGCAGCGTGGAATCGTTGGCCTCCTGGCTTGTCGTCCTCCGGTTTTTCAGCATCCAGGTACCTCTCGTCGGCTTCCTCGAGGGTCTCCGCTCCACTCGAAACGCCTTCCATCTCCTTCCCAAGTGTGCCGGCTTTTGACGCCCGTGCGTCCTCAGGGGGTGGAGTCTCGTTACCTGGCTCGATCATCTTAAAGGGACCGGCGTCCGTATATTCTGGAAACCAGACCGAGCCGTCCTCTTCGGTCCATGCTGCCGGCGAATGCTGTGGGGAGAAGGAGCACGGTAAAAGGGGTGTGGCCATCCACCATTCTTCATTAGTCTGAGGGTCCGGCTCCCCTGCCCCGTCACACACCTCCCCCCCTGGTTTCTCCCGTTCGGGGAGAGGGAAGACCCTAGACAGAAAGTCCGCGTTACCGTTGTCCTTTCCCTTACGGTGTTGAATGGTAAAGGCGTAGGGTTGGAGAGACAGGAACCACCTCAATACTCGTGGATTAGTGCTCCTGTTTTGATGTATCCACCTCAGGGGCGCGTGGTCAGTATGAAGGATGAATGGTTTTCCTTCGAGATAATATCTCAGCTTCTCTACAGCCCACTTTATTGCCAAAGCCTCCCTCTCGATAGTGGAATACCTGCACTCCCTAGGAAACAACTTCCTACTCACATACAAAACTGGATGTTCGACCCCATCTCCTCCTACTTGGGACAGAACGGCCCCGATACCCACATTGGAGGCGTCCGTCGCTAAGAGAAAGGGTTTAGTATGATCAGGAGAGGTCAGAAGAGGGGCCGTAGTCATGATGGATTTTAGATACTGAAATGCATGTAGGGTCTCAGGAGAGGGCAGCCTGAATTCGCTAGGCCTTGCGTTTTTTTCCAGGAGGTCTGTTAATGGGGCTGCTCTCTCAGCAAATTGAGGTATAAACCTACGGTAAACCCTACCAGTCCTAGGAATGCGCGTAAATCTCTTTTGTTGGATGGAAAAGGAACAGCAGCTATCGCTCGTACTTTCTCACTTTGGGGGGCTATCGACCCTTCACCCAGGACATACCCCAGGTAGTTCACAGTCTTAAAGGCCGCTCGGGATTTCTTAGCGTTTATATGCAGTCCTGCTCTTTCCAAGGCTGACAGAATGGTAGACAGGTGCATAAGATGGTCTTTCCAGTCTCGGCTGTAAATTACTATATCATCCAAATAGGCCGAGCTGAAGGAAGTGAAGGGTTGTAGCACTAGATTCATCAAACGTTGAAAAGTGGCAGGAGCCCCATGTAACCCAAAGGACAGAACCGTGAATTCGTAGGCCCCTTCGTCAGTTACGAAGGCCGTTTTTTTTCTGTCTTCTTCACGAAGAGGCACCTGCCAATACCCCTTGGTGAGGTCGATAGTGGTTATGTAACGGGCATCCCCGATCTTTTCTATCAAGTCATCCACCCTGGGGATGGGGTATGTATCGAATTGGGACACCGCATTAAGCGCCCGGAAGTCCATACAAAAACGTTTGGACCCATCGGGTTTGGGGATCATCACAATGGGCGACGACCAAGGGCTTTGGGATGGCCGTATGACCCCTAGTTTTAGCATGTCTTGGACTTCCTTGCGGACCGTCTCCTTTCGTGCAGCTGGGATTCGGTAAGGTCTTTGCTTCACCACTTGACCCGGTAGGGTTTCTATGCGATGTTCTGCTATGTTAGTCCTTCCGGGCAAGTCCGAGAATATGCTAGAAAAGGGTTTCAGGGTCTCTGCTAACTCCTCTTTTTCCTGTGGGCTCAACTCTGGGTTTACCACTAGGTGCTCCAGAGTTGACGACTGGGCCAGACCCGTCTGGGCAACCAAAGGGGTATTCCGGGGTGCTGGTCCTAGCCATTCCTTGAGCATGTTAATGTGAAAAGTTTGTGTTTTCGATGGGGAACAGGCATAACCGGTAGGTAGTAAGGCCGATGGTATCGATTATCTGATACGGTCCTTGCCATTCCTGTTTCTGTTTGGTCACACCAGAGGGGAAGAGCACCAAGGCCCAGCTGCCTCTCGTCAGTGTTCTCAACCTCTTTCCTTTGTCGTAGGTTTTCTTATATTTGTTCTGCTGAACTTCCAGGTTAGAATAAGCTAACTCTTGCAGTTTTCCCAGCTTGGAACGCAAGTGACTGGTGTAGTCTAACATGGACTTTTGTTCTTCCGCTTCTTCGTTCTCCCACATATCCTTAGTTATTTCTAACAAGGAACGAGGCACCCTTCCATACAGGTGTTCGAAGGAGGAACACCCCAGACTGCTTTGTTTTTGGGCCCTAATGACATAAAGGGCGATGGGTAAGAGCCGGTCCCAGGAGGGTCCCTCAGCTGATAACATCTTCTTCAGGGTTGTTTTCAGGGTTTGGTTGTACCTCTCCACCAGACCGTCTGTCTGGGGATGGTACACCGAGGTCTTAAGGTGTTTTATGTCAAGGGATGCGCAGACCTCTTTCATTAATTTGCAAGTGAACGGTGTCCCCTGATCAGTTAGAACTTCCCGAGGAAACCCCACTCTAGAAAACAATTCTACGAACTTTTCAGCAATAACTGCGGTGGTAGTGGTTCTCAGGGGAAAGGCCTCAATAAACCTGGTAGCGTAGTCAACTATGACTAGGGCATACAAGTTCCCTCGACTAGACTTTGGCAATGGTCCTATGATGTCCATGCCAACCCGTTCGAATGGGACTCCTATAATTGGCATCTTTTGTAATGGAGCCATGGGGGGTCGACGTGTGTTTTGTCGTTGACACACTTCACACTTTGCACAATAGTCCTGCACGTCTTTATGTATCCCTGGCCAAAAGAAATGTCGGATAATGCTATCCGTAGTCTTTTCTTTTCCGGCATGTCCCGCCGTCAGGTGGGCATGAGCAAAGAAAAGGACCTGCTCTCGAAATGACTGGGGTACCAGTAGTTGTTCGTCTCCGTCCGCTCTGTTTTGTCTGTACAGTAGGTGGTTTTTTATCAAAAAGCGCGGATAAGAAGAAAAGGGTTGGTCACCTGCAGCATGGGCGGCTTCCCATGCATTTGCTAAGGTCCTGTCCTCGGTCTGGGCAAAACGGAAACTGCGATCTATAACCCAGGGTTCGGGGGACAGGTAGGCAGGAAGGATGTTGTCTTGGGAGGTACGGGAAAGGGTTTCTTTGAAGAGAGACAGGAACTCGGGGTTGTCTGTTCCCAAGATCATGTCTTCAGGAAGGGAGTCCACCACCCCTACCCACACCCGGCATGGTTCCCTGCTTGGAAGGAGTATCGTGATAGAGGCTACCGGGTACGGTTTGACATCCCCGTGGACACATCTTATATACACAGGCCCCTTAGGATTCAACTGGTCTGGTTTAACGAATCTGGTTTGGATAACTGACTGCCTACACCCAGAATCTAGCAAGGCCTTGACGGTATAACCATTCATCCTCATACTCACATAGAAGGTGCTACCCATTTCGGCTGAGTACAGCACTGTCCTCGGAACATAGCCGACTTCCATGGGCTCCTCTGGTGGTTTCCGTTTGGGGCACATTCTTGCGATATGGCCCCATTCACCGCATTCGAAGCACTGGGGCCCTTTGTTGGGGGGGTGAAAGACCATGCTCTGAGGACGCAGTAGTCTAGGCGGTTCTATTCCGCCTTTGAGTTTTTTTTCCATTTTGGGTGGCGGGAGATTTTTCTGCGTTTTGTCCGGTTCCCAAGTGAGGGACTTGGGTTGCGCTCTCGCATACTGTGAAGCCATTTCAATGGCGTGTTCTACGGTGAGTCCCACGTGTTGTCGCAACCAACGCTGGGTAGCATAAGGCAGGGCTTCCATGAACTGTTCCAGGTATATTTTTTTTAGGATGTCTTCTTTGTTACAGAGGTCAGGGCGCAGCCATTTGTCTGCCGACATTTTTAGCCTGAAAAAGAGCGTCTTTGGGTTTTCCCCTGGGATGCCCCGTTCTTTCCGGAACCTCACCCTATAGGCTTCCTGATCCAAACCCAAGTGGTCTAGTATCACCATTTTAATGGTAGCGTACGGGGTGGTTCCAAGGGGGTTAGCCGCCTGATAGGCCGACTGGGCTTCTCCGGTGAGAAGAGGGGCTAAGAAGAAGGGCCATTTTTCCTCCGGCCAACTCAGAGCACGTGCCGCTCGTTCAAAGTTTATCAGGAAGGCGTCTGGGTCTTCTCCAGACATGTGTTTCTGGAGAGACACCCCTGGTGGATGGGGCGTATGCACTCTCGCCTCGCCTTGAGCGACTAGTGGTGCAGGGGTTATGTTCTTAAGAGTTTCCAGCTGAGCCGTTATCGTGTGCGTGAACATATCCCTGTCTGCCTGGGCGGACGTCAGTTGGCTTTCCATGGCTTTTTCCAATTTATCCTGTCCTTTGATTATGTGATCGATTAGGGCCTCCATCTTTTCGGTACAGACGGATGTTGATCCCACTTTTGACACCAGTTGTCCCGCCGAGGCTGGGACGTGGGGGTTTACACTGAGTACCGAGGGTTCTACTGGGGCAGGGGGTGCAAAGAGAAATACAGGCGCCTTCAGTAATGGTTTTAACGAAGGCTTTATTGGAATATAAGTCTTCTTCATGAAACTCAGGATAACTGAACACAGGAGAAAGAAAGAAGTCCTCTTGGATGGTCTTCGGGAAGAACCGTCGTCCAGAGGGTCGGGGTCTGCTCCGGGCGTTGTCTCCGGGTTCCGCTCCGGTACCGGCAAAGGAAAGGAAACGAAGGTCAGGACACAATACGTCAGAGAAATGATCAAGGGGTCGGGAGTGAGGGATTAACAGTCCGTGCACACTTAAACTACCCCGGGCCTGTGGAGTGCTCGTGCAGGGAGAAGAGGGGGGGGGAAGGATAGGCTGGAGTAGGAAAACGGTCACTGATGTTTCCTCCGCCCGACCCAGCCCGCTACCCGGCCCCGTACCTCTTGGAGCCACGCTCCTCCCGTGGGAACGTGGCAGGGCGCAGCGTGGAATCGTTGGCCTCCTGGCTTGTCGTCCTCCGGTTTTTCAGCATCCAGGTACCTCTCGTCGGCTTCCTCGAGGGTCTCCGCTCCACTCGAAACGCCTTCCATCTCCTTCCCAGGTGTGCCGGCTTTTGACGCCCGTGCGTCCTCAGGGGGTGGAGTCTCGTTACCTGGCTCGATCATCTTAAAGGGACCGGCGTCCGTATATTCTGGAAACCAGACCGAGCCGTCCTCTTCGGTCCATGCTGCCGGCGAATGCTGTGGGGACAAGGAGCACGGTAAAAGGGGTGTGGCCATCCACCATTCTTCATTAGTCTGAGGGTCCGGCTCCCCTGCCCCGTCACACCCTGCTCCGTAGATTACACGCGGCTACAACTGTGGCCATAAGATTTGGGCCGGGGGGTGGGGAAACAAAATCTATCCCCTCAACCGAGGGTGTGCGACAAGGCTGCATCTTAGCGCCTTTTTTGTTCCTAGTTTACACTAATGGCCTGGAAAAGTTTTTGTTGGAACATTGCTCAGATTTCCCAAAGGTAAACGGCAAGAAGATACCTATGTTATCTTATGCCGACGATACGGTTTTAATGACTCTTACAGCTAATAGTATGCAGACCTGTTTGGATGCATTTAACCGCTACCGCGCTACCGCGTTTTCCCGCTGTGCGCTGATTTTTAAAAATCGCGCTGTTTATGACAAAGCCAGCTCATCATCCGCGTAGCGCAGGTAACGCCCATTACGAGCTGGCTTTGTCATTAGCATCGAAGGGGTTAACAACTTTATGCTGGACCTGGACCTAAAGGTAAATTTTGCAAAATCTTTTGCAATGGTCTGTGGTCCTAAAGGGACAAAAACCCGTAAGTTCATGGTAATGAATTCTACCATTGACAAAGTCGAAAATTTTAATTACCTGGGAAATTTATTTAACAAAAAGCTGAGCTGGGTTCCTTTGATGAAGGCGCGTGTACAAAGCACTAGCCGATCTATAGAGGGTCTATTTCGTTTTTGTAGTAAACTAGGACAAAAACCAGTCCCACACTTAAAAACTCTGTATAAAGCAAAGTGCTTATCTGTGGCCACTTATGGGGCAGGGGTTTGGGGGACAGAAAACCCAGCCATGATCCAGGTCATGGAAAATAAATTCCTAAAACGTTTGTTAGCAGTCCCACCAGGTTCATCTAATAGTTTTTGCCATACTGAGCTGGGACTGGAATATGTGACTGACATCATCCGTGTTTCCCCTCTAATATTATGGGGTAAAGTATGGTTATCAGAAGATCTTCAGCTCTCAAAAGATATCCTCCGGGACTGCAAAAATCTTGAACATGCAATGCAGATTCCATGGCTTTCATATGTTAGTGACACTCTGCATAAAATTGGTCTGGGCCATTTGTATGACAATCCTGAAAATATGCAGGGGGATATAAAAACTTTAATTAAAACAAGTTACCGTAACAGCTCAAATATGTTACATTTAGATCAGTCAACAACTTGCTTGGGTAAATCGAAGGTTCAATTTTATTTAACATTTACTACTCATGTGCAATGGCGTTTTTATTTGACAAGATTTAGATTAAACACACTTCATTTTCTTTTTGCCTTCCCAAAACAAGGGGGTTGGTGTGAGAGGCTACCCCCTTGTCCTTGTGATGACAAAACTAGTCAAAATACTATTTATCTTGTTCTTTTTTGTCCTCTTTATAAGGAACCTATCCTACAAAACCGACGACCATGCAATTATAAAGAGGGTTACGATTATTTGTTGTTGTTATCATCACCTGGAGTATGTTGCGCCCTGCTAAGTTTCATACGATTGTCACTGCAATTCAGGAAACGGTACTGCTAGTTGGTTAATACCTTTCTTCCTCCGCTATCTGCATAAAATGAATTATAACTTTATCCTCTGGTACAGGGTGTGATTAATCGAAAAATGATATATAATATTTGTATAAACTTCCCTTTTGGAAACCTTTTATTTTTAGATTTTAAAATGTATAAACTGTAAACTGTAAAACAAATCATTTTGATTTATTGATGTTATTATGTTCTTTTTAAACTAAGGTCTGTATACTTTTGTGATTCTATCATTTTGAATCGAATAAAGTTTATGAATCGAAAATCGACATTAATGAGGAGTTTGAACTTTCTAGTGCATTTTGTATTTGTGTCTCTGTTATATCCAATTTATTTTGCTAGTTAAGAGAATGTTTATCTAAGTCATCTGGAAGATTTACAACTAGATCTTTATAAATTTCGCCAATTTTGGCCCCATCCACGCACACCAATGTTTCAATTGCTGGAATTTTCTTCATAGCCATACTGCCACCCCCCTTCTTTAAAATAAAATCCCTAACTTGTAGATATTTATAAAAATCACGTGATTCTAACCCAAATTTAGTTTTTAAGGAATCGAAAGAGCAAAAGCCCTTCCCGTCATACAGCGAGCCGAATTGTGAGATTCCCGATCTGACCCATCTCATCATACAGTGATCGGTAAAAATCTCCGGAAGGTTAGTGTTTCTATCTAGGGTAGTATAATAGGAGAACCTACCGAGCCCCAAGAGTTTTTGTAAGTGGTTCCAGACAATGTAGATACCTTTAAGTGTTTTAAAGCACACTTTTTTGAAATGGCAGTCGTAAGTTAGCCTCCACAAATGATCACCTGTCTCATTGCCAAGAATGAGTTCCTGTGGGGTTGGGACTGACCAGTCTGGATTAGACTCTTGCCTGGGGATTAGGAGCGCTCTACTGTACTCAAGAATAGTAGCCCACCAATAAATTTTAAAATTGGGTAATGCCAGACCACCTCTTTCCCTTGGTAGGGTAATGAATCTTTGAGCTCTACGCGTTTTTCCATATCCCCAGATGAATCGAGTAAAAATATTATCTATAGCTTTAAATATTGATGGGTCGAAGTTTAAACAGATGGTGCGAAAAAAGTATAGGAATTTAGGAAAAATAATCATTTTGATAAGGTTGCATCTTCCTATAATCGTTAAATGTGGATTGTGCAGGCTAATTAGGCGTTTTTCCAGTTTTTTTAAGAGTGGATTCAAGTTAAGGGTTACTAAATTATTTAAGTTTGAGGTAATATTGACGCCGAGATATAATGCATTGTCGACAACACTATCGTCCGAGTATTTGATTTGGCTATTGATTATGAGCTGAGTTTTGGTTTCGTTCAATTTGTACCCTGAAATAGCTCCGAACTTCTCTGCTTCTTCTTCCATTTGTTTAACTGCCTCCTTTGGATCGACTGTAACTATTGCAATATCGTCGGCGAAAGCCAATGTCTTTGTTTCGCCATTAACGGTTTTTATAGGTTGTATAGATTGATTTGTTTCTAGCCTCGAAATAAATGGGTCAATAAAAATAGCAAACAGTAGAGGGGAGCAGGGGCAACCCTGCCTTGTCCCTCTAGTTACTTTAATAGTATCTGTTGTGTCTCCATTCACCATAACCATGGCTTCAGGGGAGGTATACATCGCCCAAACTGCTTTAATAAAATGATCCCCAATCCCACTTCTTGTCATGGCTGTTCAAAGATTTTGCCAGGAGACCCTATCGAATGCTTTTTCTGCATCTAGCAGTATCAGGGCCATAGGGTCTCCTGCTACTTCTACCATGTCAAAAAGTGTGATCACCCTCTGAATATGGTCTGTGGTAGATCTTCCTGGGATAAATCCGTGTTGTCTAACAGATATGATTTTGTGGATTATTGTTGATAATCTAGTGGCTAATAATTTAGAGTAGATTTTTGAATCGTTGTTAATTAATGTAATTGGTCGATATGCCCCAAGTTCTGTGGAGTCTTTATTTTTTTGGGGAAAACCAATAATTTTTGCCCTGGCCCAAGATGCCTGAGGGTGTCCACCTTGAAAAATGTGGATAATAAGATTAGTTAGAATATCTTTCAGTGTACTGCTAAATTTGGCATAAAATTCCAAGGGGATTCCATCTAGGCCTGTTGCTTTGCCTGGAGGAAGACTATTTATCGAGAGTAGTATTTCTATCCAATCCGGAGTATCCGAGAGAACATCTTGATCCGATTGGGATAAGCAGGGCCGTGTATCTAGTTCTAGATATGCATCAATGTTAACCTGGCTATTACCTGTCTCAGTATAGAGTTCGGAATAATACCGCTTAAAAGCTTCCCTGATTTCTTTGGGGTCATGAGTTAATCCCAGAATTGGGTCTCTGATTGCTTTAATCGCATTTTCTGAGTTCTGTTGTCTTGTGCGAATAGCTAATTGATGACCCACCCGCTCACTCAATTCGTACGTTTTTTCCTTGTTCACAATAGCCTTACCGATTGCTTTTGTAGTAAAAATTTCGGATATTAGATTCCTTACGGTAGCTACCTCTCTTTCCTCCCTTTCTATATTGTTTCCACCGTGTATCGCTCTGGCTAGGTCTTCTTCCTTTCCGGCTACTTTTTCCTGCAAATTTTTTAACTTTTGCTTTTCTTCTTTATTGTTGTTTAAGGAAAATATAAGTGTTTCACCTCTTATACCTGCTTTCAATGCGTCCCATACCATCTCCGAAGGGGCACTACCCATATTAAACTTTAAAAATTCTTGGATCCAATTCTCCATATGTATGCGGTATTTTTCGTCATGCAATAGTGCTCTTTCAAAGGTCCACATACTACGATCAGATTGTATCATCCCCATATTCAAGCTAATAGTTAGAGGATTATGGTCAGAAAGAACTCTAGGTAGCCGATCTATATAACAACTAGAGACAATTGTGTGTGAAACAAAAAAATAATCCAGTCTGGCTAGTTTTTGGTGGGGATAGGAAAAAAAAGTATGACCAGGGTTGTATGGGTGTTTAATCTCCTAGCAGTCTACTAGCCCGTGAGTATAGCAAAGCGCATCCAGGGCTTTAAAAGTTTTAGGTTTCCTACCTTGATAATTAAAGTTATGACCAGAAGACCAGTTTGGTGGAAGGTTAAGATTAATGTCGCCACAGACAATCATGGGTGTCGGCCAATGTGCAAGTTCATTAGATAAGAACTGTAATAGGTCTAGATTGTCAGTAACACAGCCATAGATTGAGCAAATCGTAAACTTTTTCCCCATAGCACATTGGGCCTCTGTGATTGCCCATCTGCCACATGAGTCTGCAGCTGCTCTTGTGAAACTAATTCCTCCACCACGTGCCAGAATAGCCACCCCGCGTGTTTTGTTTGCTTGTGTTGTTGCAATGACTAGTCTGTATCCCAGATTTTTTAATAAATGTCTTTGGGACCCTTCGACATGGGTCTCCTGGAGACAAACGATGTCTGCCCCAATTGATTGGAGACCAATCGCTATTTATTGTCTTTTTTTTAAATCATTGAGTCCACATATATTGATAGTCAAGATTTTTAGTTTAGCCATTTTATAGGTTAAAAAAGATTTTTTTTCCCGCATATATATATATATTTTTTTTTTGATAAGTGTTCATTTTAGAAATGCGAGGTGCCCGTTTTCCTTTCTTGCTTATACGCCAAGTCATAATTTCTGAACTGTTGTTTTTTTTCTGCCAGTTTGGTTGCCCCCTCCCCTCTCCCCCTAAAACCCCTCTGGTTCCTCCCCCCCTGTCCCTACACCCCCCACCCCTCCACCAACTAGTGAGACTACCTGGTTCCCTTGGAACCAGGTTGTTTGCATCGTGTGATTCGTTGGCAGCTGGTGTCCTGACCCCTGTAGCTATGGGAGTGGGGGAAAGTTTGTTCTTTAGTCGTTACATTTTCTTAGATTCGTTATACACAAACATAACATCTGTCTATGCAACATAAGATACCCCCCTCCCTCTCGCTTTCTCAAAGTGTCTTACTCCTTGTGCCGCGGGTGCCCTGTTGATTAGTATTTAGTTACGACCTATTTTTTGGGATTTTTCCCCTCCTTTTTTAGGTTTTTCTTCGCCGTCTCTGTTTTTTGTAATAATAATAAATAATAATAATAAAGCCATTTCTAAAGTGCCTGACTGCACTAAAGATAGTGTGTGCCCGCGCTAGAATTGTTGCTATATCTCAAGAGGCAGAAAGTTAAAGAGAGAACGAGGTCGAAGTCAGGGAGATAAGAGGAAATTAGATGGCTGGAAACAGGTGAGTTTTAAGTTTAGCACGAAATCTGATTTCTGAAGGTTCCATTCGGAGGTCGCGCTGTAGTTAATTCCAGTGCCTCGGAGCCAGGTGCCTGAAAGAACAACCTCCCATCCTGGCTCTGCGAGTGCGGGGGAGTTTAAACAGCATCGCTCCGGACGACCTCAAATTCCGGGTGAGGCGGTGAATAGTGGGAGCTTTTGCAAGTAGCTTGGGCCTTTGCCCTGGGCGATGCGATGCGTAAAGCATAGAGCTTTGAATTTTATGCGTTCCTTGACTGGTAGCCAGTGAAGTTTCGCTAGAGCATTCTTCCCAGATGCTCTACGAGGCAGGTTAAGTACCAGGCGGGCAGCAGCGTTTTGTACGCACTGCAGTTGGTGCAGGCCTTTTTTACTTAAACCTAGGAGCAGGACATTGCCGTAGTCAAGGTGGGGTGTGACTAAGGCATGGACAAGTGTCTTTCTGGCGTTGATGGGAAGCAGGTCAAGGACTTTGCGGACGGTTTTTAGTGTGCTAAAACACCTACCCGTAACTTTGCTAACCTGGGACCTGAAAGAGAGATCTGAGTCGAGCATCACTCCAAGGTTTCTGACAGAGTCGACGGGAGTGGGAAAGTTGCCCAGTTCTGCGGGCCACCACATGTGTGACCATGCAGTTGGGGATTTACCGACCACTAGAAGTTCAATTTTTTCGCCATTCAGGCGCAGACAGTTGTTGTTCATCCATGTTGCCACTGATGACAGGCAATTGGAGAAGTTAGTGGCATCTTCTGTGTGGTCAAGCGTAAGCTTGATCATCAGTTGGGTATCGTCGGCGTAGGTGACAATATCCACCCCGAAAGCTTCGACTATATGAGCCAGGGGTTCCATATAGAGATTGAATAAGGTAGGGCTCAAACTGGATCCCTGTGGAACCCCATGACTCAGCTTAGGGGGGGAATATTTGAAAGGGGGGCAGTGCATCTGGAAACTTCTGTTATCTAGGAAAGATTTTATCAAGGCAAGGGCGGATCCCTCCACTCCCATGTCGGAGAGGCGAGACAGCAGCGTTGTGTGCAGCACGGTGTCAAAAGCTGCACTCAGGTCTAATAAAACCAACGCTGCTGTCTGTCCTTCATCCACCATCTGTCTGAGGCACTCAGTGGAATAGAGGACGGCTGACTCCGTCGAGTAGCCGGCACTGAATCCCGATTGAGTGGGGTCGAGGAGGGATTCCTCCTCCAGATATTTCATGAGTTGCCCGTTGACCACTTTTTCCACTATTTTCGAACAGAAGGGAAGAAGGGATATAGGGCGAAGATTTTGAAGTTGGGAGATGTGAGTGTTGTTTTTTTTTTTCAAAGGGATGACCTGGGCTGTTTTACATGCATCAAGCACATGGCATTCTTGGAAGGAGAGAGTGACGATATGAGTAATCTGGTCGATCATGCTCTCTAAGACTCCCTTACAGCGATTAGGGGACACACACGTCGCAGGGGGAACCAGACTGTATGCTGTTAGCAATATTTAGCAGTTCCTGTCTCTCAGGTACTTTAAAACATGTCAGACAGGGTTTAACGGTGGAGTTGTCTCTAACTTCCACATATTTGCTAGAGGGATCAGTGTTGTCTGTGAAAGTGGCATGGATTTTGTCGACCTTGCCGACAAAATGATCAGCTATGGAGTCACATAGCTCGCTGGAGAAAGTGTCTTGCGCTTCGAGTCTGGTCGGGACCGTTAACTCTTTGTGAATGGCAAAGAGTTCTCTAGTAGGGTTATCGGCGGATTTTATTCTACCCTTAAAGTGGGCGCCTTTCACTGCTCTTACAAGTTTATGATATTTGTTTAGTTCTGTTCTATAAAGTGACTTACATTCTTGGTTATAACTTTTCCTCCATTGTCTTTCCAAGTTTTTGCATTTAGCTTGGGCTATTTTGAGTTCTTCGGAGAACCAGGGGACAGTTTTGGTCCGTCTTGCGGGCGGTTTGTGTGTCCAGGGTGCTACCGTATCTAACGCATTGGACACCCATCTTTCGTAACTGTTCCACACCTCCTGTAAGGTATCACTAGGGGGCGGGGTTTTTCAAGTAGGGCAAGATTAAATGTCTCCTGCTTGAATTTTTCCCAGTCTCTGCGTTTCTGGGGTAGGGGATAGTTAGATCTGGATTCTAAAGGAATCCCTTCTATTTCAAACGGGATGATGAAGTGATCAGACCAAGTAGTTCTTATCGGGGAGGAGACATTGACGCCCTCCCAATTGGCAAAGATGGGGTCTAGTAGATGGCCTAATTGGTGCGTGGGGGATTTGGATAGTAGGTTAAGCTCTAGGGCTTTCAATGCTTCTGCCACAGCTTGTGCCTCCCCACATTCGGTATCATCGAAGTGGAGGTTTAGGTCACCCAGGATGAGGAATTTTTTGTAACGAAGTGCCGGCTGGGTCACCAGTTCTATGAGTTGATCGCCGAACTGTGCTGCCCCTCCGGGCGGGCGGTATATAAGTAGTCCGTTAATGGTGTTTTTGGGACCTGCTTTTATTGTGAAAAAAACGCTCTCGCTATTAGGTAGCGTGGTCTTCAGTAGGGTACAATCTAAGTCTGTTTTATAGATAAGAGCTAGCCCCCCACCTTTCTGTCTCTGTCTGTCTAATCTAAGTAGGCCCTAACCTGAAGGGGGGCTTCGAGAGTTTCAGGCGACGAAGCTTCGTCTAGCCACGTCTCAGTAAGAAATAGAACATCAGGACAGCTCTCCATTAGTAGATCATGTATCTCTATTTTATGTTTCTTCATAGATCTACAGTTTAGTAGCAACATTTTTTACTTAGCTGTCTCCTGGAGTTCCTTCTTCGGGAGTTGGAAAGAGTGTTTGCAGGTTTCACAGACAAGAGGTAAAGAGTCCGCTTGTAAGGTGTGGTGGCAGCTATCATTAAGTTTCCCCTTGTTGTAAATAATCATTAAGTTTTGGGCATAGAGATAGTAGCGTTTGTTTAGTATAGTGTAGCCCCTGTCTGAGGGTTCCCGTCATGTCCAGGGGAGCCGGTGAACCAGGGGGACCGGCTCCGGCCCCGTTCGGTCGCGGACGGGCACAGACGGGCTTGCCTTTGGCGCGCTGCCGGCGTGCCGGCTGCGCTTCCGGTCAGTGCACATTAAAATAGGGTGGTGGGAGGCGTGGCCTCAAAAGAGTGGGCGTGGCCCGGGGGCTTGGCGCGCGATGGCGGTGATTGTTTTCCCAAGCCCGCGACAGCGCTAAGATCCGCTGCGCGGGGGGGATAGAGATGGTGAAATAGAAGGGAAAGTGCCCAGAGGTGAGTTGCCTTTATTTAAAAAACAAGTAGTTTCAGTGATTTAAAAGTAGTATTTCGGCAATTTCTCCCGGCTTCCGCCTCAGGAGAGTAAAGCAGCAATGGCGCGTCTAGTATTCAGCGCACTTTAAGGCTGGGGAGAAGTGGGCGTGGCCTCAAAAGAGTGGGCGTGGCCCAGGGGCTTGGCGCACGATGGCGGCGATTGTAATCTCTTCGAGATAGGTTTGCGCTTGAAGTTCGCTGGTGAAACTTCTGGTGACTCCGTTATAGATGATTTTCAGTCTAGCAGGATTCTGTAAAAATACAGTGGCTCCCAGCTGTTCAAAAGGAGCAAAGAGTTGCCGCAGTCGCCATCTTCTTTCCACAGTCACGTGGGCAAAATCGGGTCTAATAAAAAACGTATACCCTTTGTGTTCTCTTTTATGGGTTGGGCGTGCCAGGTCAAAAATTGCTTCACGTAGAAGAAAGTTGCCAAAATAGACCAACATTGCTCTTGGGTATTTGGTGAATGCGACCGTTTGTTGAAGGTTAGCGGAAAGCGATGGGCCCGCTGGATTTCTTTGTCCCAGTCCCAAGTGGTGAGTTCCGGAAAAGATTCTTTAAAGAGGGATATCATATAGCCCCTGGAGTCGTTCCCCTCGACTCCCTCCGGTATTCCCAAGAGGTGTAAATTATTTCTCCGGGCCCTGTTTTCCTGATCCTCCACTTTCATCATCAGGTCTCGCACAGTTCCTTTGTGTTCTTTTCCCTGTTTCTGGAGAACGGATACATCCTTTTCGAGGTTCTCTGTCCGTAGCTCGACCGATGCCATTCTATCTGATATTACTAGACAGGTTTGTCCCACCTTGTTGATTGCTCCTTGAAGTTTCTTGTTATCAGGTTTCACGACTTCTTGGAATTTCATAATTGAATTAAATACATCACCCAGGGAAGGTTCAATTTGGCCTCCCATCTCGTGGGATGTTTTATGTTCAGTTATATTTGCATCTCTTAGCGAGTTGTATTTTGGATCGGACGTTGATGTACCTTGTGTAGATGGATTCCTATGGCGATGATCAATCCGATCGGTGTTACTGCCTTGATCAGTGGTATCTTCGTCAATAAATTTATTATGTCTCTTTAGTCTTCTTTTCTTTTTATCTTGCTTTTTCTTGGCGCTATTGTCTTTAGGAGAGTCATCCATCTTTTTGGAGTCAGAAGTTTCTGAGCTTTCAGATTGTATCTGTTCGTGTCTCAATCTATGTGGCTCGCTTGATGTAGACATCCCAGTCTCATATACTTCAGACTCCAAAGGTGACTCTGACTCAATTTCGGATCCAGCCCTGTCTGGGAGTAGAGCTATATTGCCGGGGTTTCCATCAAGGCTGCGAGAATTATCAGTTTTTTCCAACTCTGCACAACTCGAGCTAAGAGGCATTGGTAAGAAGGAGGTTGGAGTAGTGAGGTTCTTTGTCTGTACAAATTCTTACGGTGGTGGTGCTATCAAATCTACTGTTGGTCCTTTAGGTTCGACTGTTGTAGCACTGTACATCTCTGTCGCTAATCCAGTCGTGGTTTTCCCACTAGTGGCCGCCGGGATCTTGCTCCGATTACCGGGTATTTTGGACAGATTACTTGAGTTGCTGTCAATTTCTGGTAATTTCTCTTGCTCGGGTTGCCCTTTAATTACTGGGGTAAAGATGGTTGAGATCCGGGGTTGGGTATCGTTGGCCTGACCGATAGTTTTGGCCGCAGACTTCAGGTTTTTAATAGTCTGTAGCCGCTTGGCTTTTCTTGCCAATAGTTCCAGCTTAGCTACTGTCTGCAGATTGTCAGGACCCACTTCTATATCATACTCCTTGGCCGTGTCTTTTTCTTTGTTTTTATCTTTTGTTTTGTCTTTCTCCTTGTCTTTCTGCTCCTTCTGTTCCTTCTGCTTCTCTTTATCTTTGTCTTTGTCTTTATCAATGTTTTTGGATTTTTCGTCTTTGTTTTTGGCCCCCCTTGTCTCGGGTCGCCGTATTAGATTTGCCGGGCCTTGTATGTTTGCATCCTCAAGACGGTTTCCTGTCACCCGTGTGCTTGTCGCAGTTAGCTCGCTCTGAGCACTCTCCCTGGACTGTTCGCATGGTTCATACCCTTCCACTTCAGCCATGCTGGCCACTTTCTCCACCGTTGGTCTCTGGCACCGCTGAGGCTTCTCTTTGGCCTTCACACACCAGTTCATGCAAGAGCAGACTGCTCTCCCAGCAGTTCTTGATTTCTGGCTGTATTCTTTTGTCCTTGACTTTGATGAATTCCAGCACAAAGACCAGACAGAGAGATGTTTCAAAGAGCTACCATTCCCCGGACGGGACACGTACCTCAGGAGTGCTATTTCCTGGCAACCAAAGCCACTGGGGGAGCAACCTGCATGGAGACACACTTGGGCCGAGCCTGGACCTGCTCGAGAGTTCCGTGTGTGTATGCACTGCATCGAGTGCTGGCGGCGTCTTGTAGTGTTTCCCTGGCGTTTCCCTGGCAACGTAGACCGGGAGAGCGGTGGAGCACCAAGTCTGTAAAAAAAGTCGATCTGCCTCGAGGTTAGACCGAGTGTAACCAGGGCAAAGTCATCTCACACTTTGCAACAAAAACCCACCATCTTAGACAGCTGCTGAAAGAGAGGAATGGATTCAAATGGGACATGGAAGAGCAAGAGAAGTTCGAGGCGTTGAAAAAGGAAATGAGTGAGGCTGTACCACTCAAGGGTTTCGACCAAGCCGCAGCATCGATACTGACCACAGACGCCAGTGATAGAGGCCTGGGAGCAGTGCTCATGCAGAGGGCAGTCCGTGGGGAAGTTTCAACGGTGTGTTTCGCTTCCAGATCATTGGCACCCAATGAAGAAAAGTTCAGTGTCATTGAAAAAGAGATGCTAGCAGTGGTATGGGCAATGGAACGCTTCAGGCAATTCCTATGGGGGGCCAAGTTCCTAGTACGAACAGATCATAAACCCCTGATAAAGGTACTCACCTCAAGTGGACATGCCAACGCAACTCCAAGGATAGCGAAGATGACGCTAAGACTTTTGGATTATGTTTATGAGGTGGAATACATACCAGGTCCCCGGAACAGAGTAGCGGATTTTTTAAGCAGAGCGGCAGCCAAGGAAGGAGCGGATGAACAAGAACCCCCCAGATGTGAAGGGTACATGGTGGCGACCATGCAAGACCTAGAACAAGTAATCAGTGAACAAGAATGGACTGAAGCGTACAGCCAAGATGAGACCCTGGAGGCAATCAAAGGGTACGTGATGCACGAATGGCCGGATAAAAGACACCTGAACAGTCAGATGAGGAAATATTGGGAAGTTAGGGAAGAACTGTCTATTGGAGAAAATCCCATCTTCCTGCTGAGAGGGGACAGAGTGATTCCTCCCCAGAAACTAGTGGAACACATATTGGCGATCTTACATGAAGGGCATCATGGCATAACGAAGACCAAGGCATTGGCGAAGCAAGCATACTGGTGGCCAGCAATCGACACCCAAGTGGAGAAATATGTGAGGATGTGTGAATCATGTTCTCGAGCCTTCAAATCCCCAAACCATGATAAGGCCCCCGTTGGGGAAATTTCCTATGCCCAGCAGTCCGTGGGAAATGGTATCCATTGACATTATAGGACCTATTCTCAACATAGAGGGAGTGCAGAAATACGCCATAGTGTTGGTGGACAGGTATTCTAAATGGCCAGAAGTGGAAGTAAGAGAAAGCGTTGACACAGAGGCGGTGCTTTCCTTTCTTAATGCAGTGTTTGTGAAAGAAGGAATCCCCAAAGTAATAACTTGCGACAATGGGCCACAGTTTGTGTCGGCCAAATGGGAGGCGTTCATGGCCCGTAATGGTATAGAGGTGAAACACACGCCCATCTACAACCCAGCAGGAAATGGGTTGGTAGAGCGTTTCAACAGAGTGATCATGGGGACCATTCAGGCAGCGATCAGCGCTGGTCTAGATTGGGGGAGAGAACTGCCCAAAACATTATGGGCATACCGCATCACCCCAGGCAGCACGGGATACAGTCCTTTCAAAGTGTTGAGAGGAAGGGAACCGTTTACCAAAGACAATCTGGCCTGGAAGCACATGGTAGTACAAAGTAAATAGTCGCCCGCAGTGGTAAAAAGAAATTTGGAGAAGGCGCAAGAAGTATATACTGAACAATACAATAAAAGGAGAAATGTGCGAGGTGTGACTTTGGAGAAATGTGACTGGGTGAGAGTGAAGGAATCGATAATGAAGAGAAAAGGGGAAAGCAAATTCACCCCACCCCTCAAGGTCATTGAACTATATAATAGATCAGCGTTGTTAAGTGACGGCAAGGTGTGGTCTCAAGATCGGATGGCGAAATGTAACAAGATTCTCCAATTGGGGACAGTCTCTGAAGAGGAACCACATCCTGCTGTAGACAAAGAAGAACAAGGAAGGGCAAGGAGAGAAGAAGTGCGGAGAAAGGAGAATGAGCACGTGGACACCGAGGAAGGAGAAGAGACTACAAGAGGAGAAGGGGCCGCCTGGGTGGAAAGTAGCGTGGAGATGAACCACAGTCGGAATGAGGTCGATCAAGGAAACGAAACTGTGAGAAGCAGGCAGGACAATGCCCCCAGCATCATCAAGAGAGAGACAGTGAAGGGAGAAGTGAGAACGAGAGCGGGCAGAGTGGTGAGAGTGCCTAGGAGGTTTGAGGACTTCACAATGAGCATCAAGTAAGACTGTTCTAATGTAATCCTTACATATGGTTGTTGGCGTTTAAGGGGGGAGATATGTGGTGACGCTCTAGTCTTTCTACAGCTGCTCAGACCGGAACCGGAAGGGCGGCCATTTCGCGATAGGGGCCGTGCCCTGTAAGCGAGCGGTTGTGTATCCCCGGCGCTCTGGGAAATAAACCTAAATTTCCACTAAGCAAGGCTGCCGAGTATTTATTCATGAAAAACGGGGCATTATTATAAATACCCCTTAGAACCGCTGTCTGTTAATGCCTTTCAACTCTGTCGCCTACGTGAAAAGCCACTGTCCACGAGGCACGGTGTGTAACACAAGGGCTCTTTTGTGGTGCCTGCTACAACAAAGTTTCCAACATCAAGGGTGCCTCTAGGCTCAGTAGCCGACCTTGCTATCAAATCTGCACTGGTGGATGGAAAATCCAATCAGTGCTCTTTCTGTCTTCATGTCTTCCCACCAACTACCCTGTTAAGATCGTCAGTAATAGTATTTTTTGAAAGATTTTCCTCCCACTTCTTTTATTACTTCTCAGTGAGATTTGAAGCACACCGGGACGAAATTAGCATTGGCCTGGCATAATCTAGAGTAATTTTGGTTGTTTTGGGTTACACTTGTACCACGTTATTTGGTGTGTTTGTTTTACAAATGTACAGATATTTCCCCGATTAACCAAATCCCAAGATATGCAAGCATATGTGTGCTGTGTTTGTTGCTATTATCACTGCTCTCTTGGCTCATCTCTGCACACCACAGTCAGGTGCAGAAAAAGTTTTAATAACTGACATGAATGTGTCATTTTGAGCTTAGTATACTCTTATGCTATTATGTCCAGTGGAGGAGCTGCAGCTGAAGCCACATGGCGCCACTGGACGATATTGAGGAGATATTGCTGGTGATAAGTTTTCCAGACCAGTCTAAAACTTGGAAAGGATTATTTATAAGGGGAGGAATCCGTAGGAAGTGTATGTATCCCGCCGAAATAACGTTACTAATGGTATTTACTTTTTCATCTAGCACTGCTACTGTATGGAAGGCAATTGGGAGATTTTCGTACATTTAGATTTTTTCACTCTGAACGTCTGGAGAGTCGCTTGGCACCACGCAATATAAAATTACTTTTTCACTGGGGCCTGTAAGACCCTCTGGCTCTTTAGCCCATTTATCTGAATTTTTTTCCAGGAAACTCCATTTGGAGCTGTTTTGTCAATTTTCTTGGCTCGGGTCAAGAAACCCCATATAAATCACTCTGAGAAAGTCAGCTTATTTGTCCACATAGTCCTCTAAGATATTTATGCCACCCAGTTTAAAATCACTAAACGTCAGCTCTTGCTACCATCACTGTCTAGTGTCAACACTGAATACAGTGGGGTGGGGGGGGGGGGGGGGAGCACACCGTGGTAGTGTGCAGTGCCAGTAATGCAAATGGGCAGCCCAGCAGTGGTGGTGGATGCCATCATACTAAGAAAATGGCAGAGGTATAGTGCATACATTCCCCTATTTTCCAAACCAGGACATGTTCTCCATCAGACAGCGACATGTGTGGACCGCATTCACAATAATAGGATGTGGTCAGCTGGAATCTAGTCCTCTTATGTATTTGTTAGTAATAATAGGCTGTGCTCTGCTGGAATCTAGTCCTCTTATGTATTTGTTAGTACTAATAGGCTGTGCTCTGCTGGAATCTAGTCCTCTTATGTAATTGTTAGTTGGACGCATGTCATTTGACGGTGTCCAACTCCGGAGAGTACGGTGACATGTATGCACAGCACCAGCGACAGTAGACAGGGTGAATGCATCACTACTCTAATACAAATATGCACACAAAAAGGAAAAAGAGGCACCATCCCTACCAAAACACACCAATCACAGAGTTCCTTTTACACTATCCTGAGAGGTCTTTCAAGAAACAAATGGTCGAAATACTTCAACAACCTTATGGGAAGCTTTTGTTGTAAACAAATTGTTAATAAAGAATGACACCTAAGACTAAAAGGACAAGGAAATGACCTAAATCATCTCCGAGTGCAAATGAAAACACCGAAATAGGGTGGTTCTGCTCTGCAATACCACATTTGGAATGTATAAATATCCAAAGTATAAATATCCAAAGAATATGCTTATAAATATGTTTACACTGTGAAAACGAATAATGAATACAATTGTGTTGAAGGTTCATTGCAATTATCAAACCAATTGATATATACGTATGTGGTGAAGGCAGACATACCTCAAGGTTATACAATACAGCAAAATAAAATAAAGAGAAGTAACAACATACAATGGGTTACCGTCTTAGTGTACAAATAAGTTGATGGATCTCTACCAATTGAGAGGACACGTATATCTTCATAGATTAATTCCAAAAGCACTACCTCCGATTAATCAGCATTATTGTTTTTCTGAGAGACTGAAACATAATTATTGGGTTATATTTAAGAAGTTAAATTACAGACTGTTTTGCAGTTGGCAAATTAAAACTTGTTTTCCTTTTATTGTAGGATGCTGGAGAAATGGTTCGTTCGTTTGTTGGAGGATTGGAACTCATTGTTAATTTGTTGAAATCACACAACAAGGAAGTGCTAGCAAGTGTGTGTGCTGCTATCACAAATGTAGCCAAAGATGAGGAGAATTTGGCTGTTATAACAGATCATGGTGTTGTCCCTCTGTTGGCTAAACTTACATATACTGTAAGTAGCAGGCACCATTGTGTTAATTCACTTAAAAACTGAATATTGTCTAGCAGAAAGTTTTACTGTGAGTGTTTTCAAGTGCTAAAAGGCTTCATTGTTTCCAGGATTTCCTTTTCTAACAAATTGAGCTTTCCACACTTAAAGACTGGGCAAGTGTCATTCACATCTTGGATCAACTAGCACAACAGTATTTGAGGAAATGGGGATTGGTACTTGTTAGACGAAATGCATAGTGTGTTTCAGCTTTACAATCTGTGTCCTCATAAGGAGGAGTGAGCACTGAGAAGCGAAGCTGCCTAGCTATGGAATCTCATGACTGAGCAGCACGATACTCCAAGGCACTGCTGTGTGAGGCTGGTGCAAGCCATGAGGCCAAGACACTAAAAGGTCCTTCTGCACACCAAGCTGATTACAGCAACAAATAAGGTGCTTTGCACTGGACGAGCATTTAAGGCCATCTATTTGCTGATCGTGATATGGGCCGTACGTGTGTCTCTGCATGCCTCACTAGAGCAAAGCGATATAGTTTGTGGCTGGCCACCATGGTCAAATACATTTCGTCCCTCAGGTTGTTGATGAGCAGTAGACCTTGTGAGACTGGAGACAACAACATGGCCTGCACAGATTGAGGGTGATTGCAGCTCCATGTATCGTGCTCGCTCAGTGCTAGGGCAGCATTACATTTTCCCCAGTCTGACCTTTTATAAGGTGTCTAGTATACACCTCAGATCCCCAGCATCTAGTTTTATCTGTCCCATTACCCTATCCTCTTCTTTAGTGTTCCCAGGCCATTGTTATTCCAGCAGAGATGTACCAGCAGCAGCGGCTTGTAGCATTTTATGACAGTTTAGATAGAGAACTGTATGCTCTGGTGAATGCTCCAGTCGACCTCTAAGTTCCATTACCAGTTTCCAAGGTCTGAAGTTTTGCCCTTACACAAAGGTCTGTACCATGTCAAGATAAAGATGGAAGCTCCCTTTTGCTACAAGTATTGCCCCTTGGCATCACTGACACTGTCTTTATATGTCTGGTCTCATGAGTCATGAGGGCAGTAGAGTAAAAAGAAAATAAGGTTATCCAGTATTGGGGTATCTTTCATAGATTCACATGCCTGAATCATTCCCCGTCGCCGAGGCGGGAGTCCCATGGTAAAATACAAAAGCAGTGCCTTAGAGAAACAGTTGTAGGCTAAAATGAAAAGCCCATAGGCCTAAAACTTAGTAGCCTGTCTACATCGTTATATAAAAAGAACTAAAAAATAGTTCCAACCAATCAACTATGAGCACCCTCTGGTACCTTCCCAGCAGAGGCAGTTCTCCTCAGATTTTCACCGCACGTCGTGTGGAAGGGAGTCTCCCTGAGTGCCTACTCAGTTTCTTCACCTTTGTTCTTCAAAATGTCTTATAAGAAGGGTCTTTTTAGAGCTTGCAGGACCTGTGAGAAGAAGAGGGTCCATGTGGATGATCAGCAAAAGGACTGCATCTACTGTCTACATCCCAAACATGTTGTTAAGGATTGTAGAATCTGCCGGACCTTCCCTGCTAAAACTATTAGGGACAGGGAAGCAAGGCTGCTTTTGTGGTTGAAATCCTCCTCGGCTGAGGAGGATGACAAGGCCTCAACATCTAGCAAGAGGGCTAGATCTCATGACAGCTCCTCCAGTGAGGGAGGAAAACATCACAAGGCTTCCCATGAAGGTTCTAACCAGTCACAGAGGTCTCCCAAACTGTCCTCTGGGTCAACGCTGTCTCCGTCATCTGAGGTTTCTCAAAGGCCT
The DNA here is from genome assembly GCF_964261635.1 of Lissotriton helveticus. Lineage (NCBI taxonomy): Eukaryota > Metazoa > Chordata > Amphibia > Caudata > Salamandridae > Lissotriton > Lissotriton helveticus. The sequence continues at coordinate 805,338,687 of NC_136071.1, forward strand.
TCAACCACCAGAACCGTCAGTAAAACCAGGTTAAAACCCTAACTCTGGTTTCCACTACCGCCATCTCTTCACCTATTGTGTCTTCTAAGATCTCCACATCAAATAAATCTATTTGGGTGAAGGATTCATCGACAAAGAGTTCAAAGTCCCCGTCGACGTCTAGCTCGTTGACAACAGTTCCATCCACGATAAAGGTAAAATCCATTTCTTCGACGTTGAGCCTGCCGACGAAGACCCCGTCGACGACGACATCGACGACGATGACACCGTCGACGAAGAGCCCGTCGACGACGACACTGGCGATGAAGATCATTCTGTCGACGACGAAGAGCCCGTCGACGAAGAGTCTGTCAACGGCGATTCCTCCAGTTTCACAGGCTACAACTATTTCTTATACTAATTTTCCATTAAAAACTTACCAGAGGCATGATTACAGCAGCATATCTCCTCTGCTACCATCTCATATTCTGGAGACGTATGTGAAAGATGAGGATTTTGATGATTAAGATGATGAGCGACCGTTCGGCATAGCTCGCCACCCCTCTGAACTTCGAATACAGTGTCAGGATGATGATGAGGAGGAAGAGGATTATCAGGAACATTTTTACCAGGAACACCTCTCTGTCCCTTACCAGAAACCTCCCAGAAGAGTTACGGATCAAGGAGAGACAAGTCATCTTCCCCCCACATTAATACAAGATCTGCAAGCTATGTTGGCAGATTACCGTCAGAGGTTTCCTTCAGTACCGACTGGTCCTGTTTTACCACCCTTACCTACGGAAGTACCAGTCTCTCTACCGCAGGTGTAGGTCCCTAGCTCTCCAACACAACTGTCTGGAGCTGTACCTCAACCACTCCATGATACTTCTTCGTCGATGAGGCTGATGTTGAAGAGGGTGAATTACCCGATAATACTGACAATGCGGATACGTGGGATGACTATGTAATTCCCATGCCTTCGCCGCCTATTCCTCAGCCATCAGATTCTCCCCCTGAGGACATCGGTGATTTTCACAACCTGATGCAAAGTGCTGCAACCAGATTTCAGTTACCAGTCACGATAGAGCACACAGATTGCTTCCTGAATGATTTTAAAGAAGGATACAGGAAAAGAACAAGAGTGATTGCCATCATTGATTACATTTGGAATGAAGGGATAAAAATCATGAAAACGCCCGCCTCTATACCTGCGGTTCTCCCACACATTGAGAAAAAGTACTGTGCTCCTCCGGATACTCCTTCTTGTCTGATAGGTCATCCTCGACCGGATTCAGTTATATCACAGGCTGCACAACAGAGATCCAAAAATCCAGCTACGCCAATTTCAACACCGCTGGATAAAGAAGGAAGAAGGTTGGACTTGATAAGGAAAAAGTTTTCCTCTAATGCAGCAGCCTCCATTAAGGCAGCAAATACGCTGGCCATTCTAGGTCGATACGACCGCCAAATGTGGTCTGATTTGACAGAATTTATAAACATCAACCCAGAAGATCGTAGACAAGAGGCAAGAAAAATACTTTTGGAAGGGAAGCGAGCCGCATCAGAAATTATAGACTGCACTCTAGATATTGCTAACACCAACTTCAGACAACTTGTCCGTGCTGCAGTTCTTAGACGCCAAGGATGGCTTAAAGCAACATCCTTTAGGCCAGAGGTACAAACTAAAATCCTTGACAAGGTTTATGTTGATGATTCCTTATTCAGTAATCACATAGACAAGGCCCTTCTAGCCATTAAGACTGATACGGCAAAATCATTGGCTGCTCTCCAGTACAAGCGTGGGTCTTTCCGAGGAGCCAGAGGTTGTGGCTTTACATCCAGAGGAGGAAATCAGAATGAGCAGAATAGGCAGTATCAGCCACAATACAGACAGTCTTATGGCCAATTGTCTTACAGACAATCATCCTCGAGCAGTTTCTCTTGCCAGGGCAGACGAAGGCGATCGAACAATCAAGGTCGCGACTCCAACAGGAAACAATGAGTTCAGCAGGACGCCAGTCATCCATCCTTCCCTCCCTGTGGGCGCAAAGATCTCAGCCTTTGTTCACCAGTGGCAACAGATCACTTCAGATCGATGGCTACAGATCACTTCAGATCGATGGGTTCTCGACCTAGTCAAAAAAGAAAAAAAATCATCAAACGGCCACCTACTACCCCGCCCAAGGGCCCCCCCCCCTCGTCTTCACTTACTTTTCAAAGAAGCCTTAAAGATGCTTCACAAGAACGCAATTGAGAAGGTCCCTCTATCACAGAAGGGAACTGGGTTCTACTCTTGTTTCTTCCTCATAAAGAAAAAATCAGGGGAGTGGCGCCCGATTCTCGACCTTCGCAAGCTCAACAAGTTTCTGAAGAAACAGAGTTTCCGAATGGTGACACTGGCCGCAGTTTTAAGCTGTCTGAATGAAGGAGATTTTATGGTTTCTCTGGACTTGGAGGATGCATACTTCCATATCCCTATGTACCCCAAACTTCGCAAATACCTACGATTCACAGCGGCTGACGTCCACTATCAGTTCAAGGTACTTCCATTCAGACTGAAATCGGCACCAAGGATCTTCACGAAATGCCTAGCGCCAGTGTCCGCAGCTCTGAGATCTCAGGAAATACAAGTGTATCCTTATCTCGACGACTGGTTGCTCAAGGGTCCTTTGGAGCTGGTAACAGAGGATGCTATATCAACATGCCTCCATCTCTTTTCAACATTAGGACTCACTCTCAACGAAAGCAAGTCACAGTTGTATCCTCTTCAGGTGATTATATTTCTGGGACCAATACTGGACACCATACAGTACAAAGCATTCTTGTCAAAAGATTGCCAACTATGACTGCAAAGATTGGCAATATCAATTTCAAAAAGAAAGTCAGTTTCTGTCCGGACATTTGCTTCTCTTCTGGTGATGTGCTCATCTGCAATAAACCTTGTACCGTTGACACGACTCAGAATGAGACCTCTGCAAGAAGAGTTGCATCTTCAATGGCAGCAGACCGTAGGGTCATTCGACGACTTCATCAAGGTCACAAGGCGCATGATAGACTCTCTGCATTGGTGGTCTCAGAAAGCAAACTTGAATCCGGGTCTCACTTTCCTGCCAACTCCTCCAGAGTTCGTTCTAACAACAGACGCCTCCATGGAGGGATGGGGAGGTCATCTTCAAGTCTTGCAAATTCAGGGATGATGGTTCCAAGAATACCGTCTGCAGCACATCAACAGATTGGAGCTGCGCGCCATCTTTCTCTCTCTACAGGCATTCCTCCCGAGGATTGCAGGTTCCTCCGTACCGACAATACGACCAGCATCTATTACATCAACAAACAGGGGGGAACAAGGTCACTGTCCCTGTCTCAGGAGGCTCAGGAACTGTGGGAGTGGGTTACATCCCACAAGATAACCCTAAGAGCAGAAGCAAGTGGAGAAGATCTTTCACATTTGGGGCACACCTAAGCTGGACTTGTTTGCGACAAGAGAAAACAAGAAATGCAATACTATGCCAGCAGGTTCCCTCAACAGGGATCAAGAGGGAATGCCCTGTCCATGCGATGGTCAGGGATTTGTGCCTACGCTTTTCCCCCAATACCATTGATTCAGAAAGTTCTTCAAAAGATTAAGAGGGACTGCTGCCGTCTCATCCTAATTGCTCCCAGCTGGCCAAGACACTATTGGTTTCAGGAACTGCTCCTGCTATTCCAGGAGGACCCTTTACGTCTAGTTCCAACACTCACGATGTTGACAAGAGAGAGGGGTCAAATAATTCATCCAGATCCACAGTCGCTGCGCTTGCACGCATAGTTCCTGATTTCATAGAATTCAAAGATCTGAAAATGTCTCAGGACCTACGCGAACTTTTAGCCAAATCTCGAGCCCAGAGTACTGTTAAAACTTATTGTTGAAAGTGGAAACGCTTCTGTCATTGGTGTGAGGTTAATGATGTCCACCCTCTTCAAGCTCCGGTGGAGGATATTCTTCCTTATTTACTATCTCTAGCCAAGGCTGGGCTTGTATTCTCCTCTTTCAAAGTTCACCTTGCAGCGATTTCCAGATTCCGGAAGAGCTCTAACAAACCTTTGCTCTGTTCCTCTTCTCTTATCAAACAATTTATGAAAGGGCTTTTCAAGCCTTTCCTCCAATATGCACACCTACTCCAGAGGACACGTATTTGACACATTGTTGGCTCAATTAATGAAAAGACCGTTTGAACCCATTCACAAGGCTGAGCTTAAATTTCTGACATGGAAAGTGGCAGTTTTATTGGCTATTCCTTCAGCTGGAAGGGTTAGTGAAATTCAAGCTTTCACTATCTCAGAACCCTTTCTGCATTTCCCCAGAGATTTCGTAACTCTACGGACAAATCCCAAATTCATCCCCAAGGTACCGTCTAAATTCCATTTAAATCAGCCTGTAAAGCTTAAAAATTTCTTCCCAGGCTCAACCACGCCAAAAGAAAGCGTTACACTCGCTCGATGTCAAGCGTTGTCTTAAGTTCTATTTACAGAAAACTAAGTACATCAGGCGATCCAATCAGTTGTTCGTCGCCTATGGTCAAGCCACACTTGGAACGCTGTATCTAAAGCGACTATAGCCAGATGGATTGCTTCAGCTATTCATTTCTGCCATGACAAAGCCAACAAACCTCTGAAGAGAAAGGTCAAAGCGCATTCCACCAGAACGATGTCAGCATCTACTGCGTTTTTTGCTGGTGTGACATTGGAGAACATCTGTCGTGCTGCAAAATGGAGAATGTCCACACGTTCACAAAACACTACTGCCTGCAATCTGCATCGCAGGACGATACAGCTGTAGGACAAGCCTTTCTTCTACATCTTTTTTACTAAGGTTAGAATTATGAATACATTTGTACTGTATCTATAATATGATTATGGATTTATTTTTAGTTCAAGTAGAATGTTATTAGAATAAACAAGATTGTTATTACAGAAAAGCTAAATGAAATACATCATCAACAAAAAGGATAATAAATTAGGGTATCACAGTAAATATCATAAGATAAAAAATGCAGGGGGAGGAGAAAAATAAAAATAAAAAAGCAAATGAGGCTAGAAATGTAAAATGTACACTAGAAGAGGCTAAGTAACATGGGAAACAATGCTAATACATGCGGTAAAGTAAATATTAGATAAAAGGAAGGAACAAAAGGTGATTCAGGGGGGTTTCGAAACCTCTTGTTGAATTGGGGGTAAGTGAGAGGAGCGTTTGGCACAAACATCCAGATAAAGGGTGATAGGAAGCCATAGCGCATGTCTTTTCGGGGCCAGGGTAATGGGATAAACAAATGCAGTATCCAGTCTGTGATTATAACATACATTGAACCACCAAGCTTTGAAAGTAATACCCTTGGAGTCTCACCACCACTATATGGTATAATAACAGCATTCTCATCAAACTGAAACCTTTTTACTGGAAAACTTGGAGGCAACGAGGTTTAATCTGGGTTTCCCAACTCTTTACTGGATCTGTCTTCACACCTTTTCCGGTTCTTAGCCGAATCTTTTCTCTCCCTTCCTCCTTTATCCACAAATACATCTTACTCAGGACTGCAGTCATGTCTGTATATGACTCCCTTTCTCATTCTTCTTCACCTGCGATCTCTAATACTCCAATCTCTTCTCTACACTCTCAACTGCGCTCCAACTCTTCAGCGTCTTCCATTTATCAATCCTTTCATAACCCTCCATCGCCTTGGCCTAAAACCTCGGTAGAAGAGCAGTGGGAATCTGAACTCGCCGCGTCTTGGCCCACCTCCATGTGGGATAAATTATGGACTAAGCTTCGCAAATCCTCCAGAGATGCTTCTCTCACACAAACACTTTTCTTCATTTACAATCGACTCCTCTACACGCCATCTCTCCTTCACAAACGATTCCCTTCGACTCCAGACCTATGCTGGTCTTGCTCCGCCCCCAATGCCACGCTTTTTCATATGCTTTTCCTATGTCCTCTCACGCACGCATTTTGGACTAAGGTATGGGACCAAATCAATTCTATTTTCCAGACTTCTATCCCTTTCTCTCTCTCTAACATTTTCCTTGGCTCACTTTCCTCTTCCTGGACCGAAGTTGAAACAAATGTTCATATTATTGATTTGTTATTAGCTGTTGCGTTTCAACAGATCACTGTTAATTGGAAAGACTCCAAGGGTATTACTTTCAAAGCTTGGTGGTTCAATGTATGATTATGGATTTCTATTGCAATTATACTTGTATATGAAGTTTATTTTCTTAAATTAGGGTTAATTTTCCTCGCATTCTTTAATCTGAAACTGTATATTCCTTATTAATATTCTGACCTTCCCGGATGTGTTTGGGAGTATACAAGCCATGTCTCCCTTTTCCGCAAATGACACTACTTGGCTTACTGCTTGCTATTCTGATTCAGGCATGTGAATCTATGAAAGATACCCCAATACTGGATAAGAAAACAAGTTACTTACCTGTAACTACAGTTATCCAGTATTGGTATCTTTCATAGATTCACATGCACCCACCTTCCTCCCCGGCGAGACAGTTCTTTTACTTGGGATCCCTGTTTATCATTTGTGCTAAGAAAATCTGAGGAGAACTGCCTCTGCTGGGACGGTTCTAGAGGGTGCTGATAGCTGATTGGTTGGAACTATTTTTTAGTTCTTTTTATATAATGATGTAGATAGGCTACTAAGTTTTAGGCCAATGGGCTTTTCTTTTTAGCCTCCTACTGTTTCTCTAAGGCACTGCTTTTGTATTTTACCGTGGGACTCCCGCCTAGGCAACGGGGAATGATTCAGGCATGTGAATCTATGAAAGATACCAATACTGGATAACTGTAGTTACAGGTAAGTAACTTGTTTTCATCTCTTGGAGCCTTCGGTAGTTAATACTTGGCATGCTTGCTTTAAGCAAGTAGATGGCTGCTAATGTACAAAGAGTGGGACAATGGGTCAAGTTTGTAAAGTCATCAGGGTCAAAGGGTGCCAGATCTCACGTCTGCTACCCTTGGTTTTTGACAGAAGGCATAGATGGCACCTTTCATTTGGGAGGTGATATGTAGGGTTTTTTCGACTGTGACTAGCAAGTAATTTCAGGGGATCCATTTGAGGACATTATAGTATTGCACTTCCGGGTCGCAGACGCCAGTGAAGCGAGGGCGATTCGGCCCAAGTGAGTGAGAACACATGTACCCGTGTGTTTATGTAAGGAAACTTTCTGACTTCATGGATTTGGAACAGTGATTATTTTTAGACTGAGATACAGACTACTGGTGTCTACAACAACAATTGATTCACTAGCGGAGTACTATTTACCGTTATCTTCTCAATACTAAGTTACCCTGCCGGGTCGGAATTAACACCGGACGTGGGCCTTAAGACTAAGGATTCAGCCTTTGAGCCCTGAAGAGTTGTAGCATCTGTGAATGTACAGACCTGCAACGAAACACGTGTCGGCTGGCTGTAAATTGTCTATGATCTGATTACCTAATAAAAGGAGATTTATAAGAAACTACAAGATACGAGGCTGGACATATTTCAACCAATTACATTAATATATCAATTACTATACTTGAATTGAGTGCGCAGGATTTTGTGTTTATAGTATTGCTCTTTGTTGGAGTGTGTAACAGTTCTTGCTCAAGAAATTACTGTGCAATAACAAATTGCAGCTTTGAAGAGAGCAAATCAGTTAAATGATCATGCCTTCAGTGTCAGGCATTGGAAGACCTACTACTTCTTTAGTACATTAAAACATTAAACACAGTTGGTGTAGCAATAGTAGGAAAGATTGTATCCTTATTTTTCAGGATAGCCCATTCAAATAACACTGTTTGAAGTGAAGTTATTAGTTTTTTTTTATTATTTTCAAAGCCTTTGTAGTTTTTTTCTCTGATGGTGAGTCAGGAGTGTTTTATCCATATTAAATGCCCAGAGATAACATCTGCTGGCATATGTTGCTTATACCACTGAGGAGTGAAAAGCCTAAGAGATTAAAGAGGGACATTGGTGTCTTTCTGAGGTGGCAGGAATATTTCTAGGGTGCAGTTAAACCTTAATCAAGAGATTGGCATTGGTGGCAGTCAAGACCAACATCTTGACGAATGTGCTGCGGCCGGGAGTGTCTTCATCCGAACCTTAACTAGTTCAAGGATGCCCTCACTGACATCCTGTTGGGTACCTGGTCTAAACCCAACACAGGGGCTCTTGTGAATAAGAAGATTGTCCGCAACCACTTCCACTGCCCCATGCCAGGGGAACCAAACTTTTTCACCCAGCCTCACCTTCTCAGCTCGTATTCCCTACTGCTCCCCCTGACAGGGAATCCAAGAGGCTGGACTCTTTGGGGAAGAAGATGTTTTCTTCCAAGAACCAAGTACTGGGGTCTGTGAACACTGCATTCATTGTGAGCTGTCATTCACACACTCCCACTCTGTGGGATACGTTGCGCAAGTGCTGCCAAAGGTCCGGGAGGAGGCCCAGGCCATCCTCTCCCAAGTTGTCATCGGGAGAGACGCAGAAAAGTTCACTGTTCGCTGTAGATTGGCCAAGACTAGCTCACTGGGCAGAGCGGTTTCATCAACAGTGGCTGTGATGCGCCACACTTGGTTGAGGATGACTGGTTTTTTGGGGATGTCCAAGCTTCCCTTATGGACATGCCCTTCGATGGTACCCTTCTCTTCTGCCACAAGGCAGATTCGACATGGGAGCACTTTAAGGACTCCCGGGCTTCAGCCATCTTGGGCCTCCCAGCAGCCCGACGTCACCCCCAATCTGCTTATCACTCCTTACGCGGCTATGAAAGGGGCTTCCAACAGCGCCAATTTCCCCTGAGCTGCGCATTCTCCCCAGCCTCTGCGTGGTTGAGGGTGCGATACACACAGCCCTCGTGGGTCAGGTAGCCAGCGATCTGGTCCATCAGCCCCCCCCCCAAGCAGCTGCAGCCTTCAAGCCCTCCTAACCTGCTCTTTTATGATGATGGCCATCCATTTGGCAGCAGGATTCACCATCACCTGCCCCACTGGCAGTCCATAACGTCAGACAGGTGGGTCTTGCATTTCATCAGAAGTGGCTACAATCTCCCCTTCATGATTACCTCTCCCTCCATGCCACCATTTCATGACCGGCTGATGGAGGGTCATCTATCCTTACTCCACAACGATGTCATGGTTCTCTTGGCTAAGGGAGCCATACCGAGGGTTCCGGTGCTAGAAGTAGGCCATGATTGCTATTCCCACTACTTTCTGGTCCCCAATAATGACAAGGGCCTTCATCCTTTACCCGATCTACGGGCCCTCAACTTCTTCCTCAAAAAGAAGAAATTCAAGATGGTCACTCTAGCTCAGGTCTTGTCTGCCCTGGACCCAGGAGATTGGATGGTAGCATTGGACTTACAGGACGCCTATTTCCACATTCCTGTCTTGCCTGCCCACTGGCACTATCTGTGGTTTACCGTAGGCTACAAGCATTTTCAATTCAATATGCTACTCTTTGGCCTTACCAGCGCCCCTCAGGTGTTCACCAAGGTGATGCCGGTGGCTGCAGTTTCTCTACAGAACTTAGGGGTGTCAGTCTTCCCCTATCTCGACGACTGGCTGTTGAAGGTGTTAGCCCAGATTGCTCTCTCCCACCTCCAGAGTACTGCAAACCTCATGCACTTGCTGGGGGTTTTTCACTATCAATGTACCAAAGTCACGACCTGACTCCCTCTCAGATGCTCCCTTTCATTGGAGCTGTTCTGGACACAGTGTAGTTTTGGGTTTATCCTCCCTAGCGTTGAGTTCAGGATATTTAGACCATGATACAGATGTTTCAGCCTTTATCCAGGAATTTGGTGAGGCAGACCCTGAGACTGTTGGGACACATGACCTCCTGCATCCTGCTTGTGACACATGCACAATGGCATATGTAGGCTTTGCAGTGGGATTTAAATGAAGTTTCAATGGGCACAGCATTGGAGGAACCTCTCCGACATTGTCCAGATCTCTGAGAGATCTGCAAAGGACCGGCATTGGTGGCTTACAAACCATGATTGGTTCAGCAGCAGACCCCTCTCCCTCACCCAACCAGAGCTGACAGTAGTGATAGACGCGTCATTCCTGGGATGAGGCACCTATCTGGGAGAGGTGGAGGTCAGAGGACTGTAGTCTCCGGCTGAACCCGGACTCCACAATCAACCTGCTGGAGCTCTCAGTGATCCGACTGGCATTGAAAGCCTTTCTACCCTCCATCAAGGGGAGGCTAGTGCAGGTGTTCACTGACAACACCACCATCATGTGGTACTGCAACAAACAGGGCGGGTGGGATCGTGGACCCTTTGTCAAGAGGCACTGCGCCTCTGGACATAACTGGAACAGCAGGGCATATCCCTGGTGGTTCAACACATAGCGGGTTCCTTGAATGACAGAGCGGACAAACTCAGCCGTCAATGCCTAATGGATAACAAATGGCTTCTCCACCCTGATGTGGCACATGGTCTCTTTCAGCAGTGGGGAGAACCTTGGTTAGATCTGTTCGCCTGTGTCAAGAACGTGCCATGTCAGCAGGTTTGTGAATTGGACTTTCCAAGACGGCTCTCACTTGAGACGCTTCTTGTCTCGAGTAGAGCTCAGGCCTCATTTATGCCTTTCCGACTGCAACACTCCTGTCCAGAGCTCTCAAGAACATCAAGAACAAACCATGCTTAAGTCATCCATGTGGCTCCAGACTGAGCACAAAGAGTCTGGTATCCACGGGCTTCTGAGGTTGGCCATTGAACTTCTGATCAGGCAGCCCCTTTGGGAGGATCTTGAGTCGCAGCAGTGGGGGAGGTCCTTCACCCAAACCTGTCCACTCTCCGCATGCTTGCATGGAGATTGAGTGGAGGCTGTTGACAGCTTTCGACCTTCCTCCCGAAGTCTGTTATGTAATTTTCACAGCCAGACGTTCCTCCAAAAAGACTGTGTACATCTACAGTTGGAAGAACTGGCATGGTATGCAGAAGAATCAGTTGAACCCTTTCTGAAGTCTTGTTGTTTATTCTTTCCTTTTCCCAGCAGGCATCGGCTCTGGGAACTCTTAAGGGATATCTCTCTGTTCTGTCTGACTTCTGGCAGCTGCCCGACCAGTCCTCTTGTTTAAATCCCCTACTTTAATATTATACATAGATTTTTAAAGAGTCTTGGCCACCTCGTTCCCCCTTCAGCATTCATTATGCCTTAGTGGGACCTCAATTTAGTTCCTACTTTTTGATGTGTGCTCCTTTCAAGCTTCTCCACAACTGTCCCTTCAACTGTTACTTCTTTGTGGCAATTACATCTGCCCATATAGTGAGTGAGATGCAGACCATGTAATTAGCTGTTTTACTGTGTTTTAGTATTTATTTAGTAGTTGTTGGATTTTACTGAACTTTTATTGGCTTGGCTGAAATAAAGTTATTTTAATTAATTGAGATGCAGGCTTTATCATCTAAGTAGCCCTACCTCTCAGTCTCTCCTGACAAATTAGTGATTTGCACAAGGGTCTCCTTTCTGCAGAACATAGGTACACCATTCCATGTAGGCCAGTTGATCACCCTGCCTACCTGTACGTTCCTCCACATTCCTCTACAGAAGAGGAGCAACCCAAAAAGAGTGTTGTCATTCTACCTTGACCGCTCACAAGAGTGTCAGGTGGACAAACAACTCTTCGTGGTGTATGTTGGTGTGAAGAATCGTTTGGCAGTGCCAAATCGAACCATCTCTCACTGGCTCATGCTCTGCATTAAGATCTGCTACGTATTAGCCAAGAGGTAACCTCATGAAGGTTTGCAAGTTCATTCCACCAGAGCTAAAGCTGTGACCACTGCATTAGCACGCAGAGATCCGATCCTGGAAATCTGTCAGGTAGCAACTTGGACCTCTCTGAATACGTTTCGCCAAACACTACTGTCTGGACAGTCAGGTCCATAGGGATGGGCCCTTCACCTGTTTGATACTGGAGGACTTTCTCGTGTGAAATTAGTTGGCAGAACCACTACCAGGGATGATATTGCTTGGCTATCTATTCTAAGATAATGAACCTGCCGCTATCTATCAGTTGAACAAGTTGCTTTCCTTTGTTAATGCCTTATCTGGTAAAGACTATATCTAGCCGCAGATTCCTTACCAACCCACCCATCCTACCCACTCTGTGGCCAAATTTCTAGAGTCAGGACTGAGCCCTTTCAGGGCCCTAGTTTATCCACTCCAAAGTCAGTGTTTTTCATGGCTCCGTGCTTCTGGCATGGAAAGTCGTGACAAGTAGCTAAAGTAAGCACACCGAGGTGACTCCTATATAAGTGCCGTTGATGTTACTTCTGGCACAGATAACGCAAGCGAATCCAATCGATGTCACCTACTGGCGCGCAAGGGTACTGCTCATGAAAAATCTTTCGGAACCAGTCTGACACCTGGGGAAATTCTAAGGCAAGGAATCTGCGGCTAGATATACTCTCTACCTAATAAGGCGTTACCAAAAATAAGCGACTTGTTCATCACTACTAATAGGCAGAAAAAAGCAAGGGAGTCAGTGGGGGAGCAGTTCGAGGTGTCATTTAGTTCTTGGTTAATGACAGTGGGACTGGTGGGTGAGATGTGTCGGTCCCTTTGGGATGATGTCCACAGTGCATTGGTGAGCACAAAGGGTAGGCAGTGGGGGTTGGGGTTCATGAGTATCTTTGACGACAACCTGAGAGGTCTGGGAGGGAGAGGAAGGGAGTGAGGACGGTGAGTGGGTGAGTGATGGAAGAGTTGAAGGGTTGGGGTGTGAGATTGATGTTGGTGGTCTGACCTAAGCTGGTGTTGTGATATGGACTAGTGCGTTTGTAGGTGGGTGGGTCAACCACATTTTGTGCTGCAGGGGTAGTAATGTGGATCAGTGACCTCCCTGTTATATTTGGTTCTGTCCCGACTGGGGTGGGGGTAAGGTGCCTTGTGAGGAAGTGAGTTGAGTTTGTGGTGTGAATCGTTAGTGTTTCAGTGAGGGGTGGGTGAGTGATAAGGGAGAGAGTGGAGTTAGTGCTGTGACTCGGGAGTGTTTTATTTTATTTATTGTGTTGCTCTGGGGGAGAGTGGCTAGTGGGAAAATATTTTTGGAGCCATCATATGGCGTTCTTTAGCATGGGGTATATGGAATCAAAACTGCAGAGGTTCACATCATTGGCATGTTTCATGATGGTCCAGTTACTGAAGAAGATTATAGTGGCCTTGCCTTCGAACGCAGGAGAGTTAGCGATTGTTAATTTGCTATGCTGGATGTTAGTGGCTTCAGTAATGTGAAGGTATTTTGCCAGGTTTGCTTTCTATTTTTCAGGAAGGGTGGTGAAATAGTGAAGGTTGGTTCTATTTGCACCTGTTGAAGCATTGTGGTAGAATTCTACGATGACTACTTAAGGGTGTTGCTTAATCTGTTTATGTTTGAACGTTTTGGCTGCTGTAGTAGAAAGGTTGAGAGGGAGGGTGATGGAGAAAGAGCTCAGACCATGAAGATTCAGGAGGGAAGGAGGTGCAGTGCAGCAGTGTTGTGTGGTAAGGCATCTGAGCTTGGTCGGGGGAGTGCAGTGTTATGGCGCTGAGTAGTAGGGAATCAAAGCTTGGTCGGGGGTGTCATGGCAGACTATAGTAAGTTAGGTTAGTCATTTACCACAGGTGCCAGGTTATCAAGAAATTGTGGTAAATGTTTGCAAGCTGGCTTAACCCCTTCGACGCTCATGACGAGCTCAGCTCGTCATGGAGTTTCCATTGATTTCAATGGAAATTCAATGGTCCTCCTAGCACACCCCTTAGCATCCAAGTGGTTAATATGTGTGATGGAGGTAATGAGAATGGGGTTTAGACCTGTATTAATTTTGATAGGGAGGACCCCTCATAGAAAATATGAGTGAAGGAGGTTTGGCTTGTGTACTACTCAAACCATTCCAAGATGACTGCTCCATTCAATGCTTGGCGGCTCCACCTTTCAGACTGAGTAAGAAGTCCATCTTTTCTTTAATTGAAACTGTGTTATCAGGCCTAGATCAGTTTCACTGCCAGTGCTTTCTCGTGAGAGAGCCCTCATGTCAGGGAAGGGGGGATTTAGCTCAAAATGGAAGGTAGACTCCCATTGGGTGAAATCTCCCTAGGTCCGAGTGCCCCAACCATAGAGGAGCGGCATGTGCCCATGCGTCGATGGAAAGAGGCAGCATGATTGCCACCAATGTGGGTGGGGCTGAAGGAGCACAGGGAAGGGTTTGGCACTGGAGGCTTTCCCAAACGTCATGCTGGAGGCGCGGAGCTGCTCCCGGTGCCATGCACAGGCAGATGGCCAGCCTGGAACCAACAAGGATCAGCTCTACTTTGGGGGCTGGTGACGCTGTTATGCATGCGGGTCAGCGGAGCAGCAGTGAGGGATCCAGAGTGGTGAGTATAGTGCCAGCTGTCTCCCGCTAAATGCACAGGACCGGGGAAAAGTCACGGGACGGCGATCAGGGTGCAGCCAGCACAGGGCCTAAAGAGGCGCACTCACCGGCTTTCTTGATCTCACTGTGGCATGTCGGCTACCATCATAGGCAGTCTGCTACCCAGCAGCAAGTGCGGGTGTGGAAGCAGCTGTCAGGACAAAGCCAGTGTAGGGCCTCTGTGGGAACTCCTATCTTAATTCTTTGCTGTGCATGTGTACCACGCACATGAGTTAACTAAAACATTGACCCATTTCCCTTCGATAGTGATAATATTACATGATAGAAACTCTTTCTTCACTTTATTATCACCCAAATAAGACATGCTTTGTCCAGCACGAGACGGGTGTGCTTGCCCGTCAAATTTCAGAGTTCAGCAGCCACCACTGAGTAATAATTTGGGGAAATACCGAGTTTTGAGCACAGTGGTTGTTTTTGAGATAAAGTGATTGTATGGATTCCCTTTTAAACCAAATTATGATCCTTGATCTGACGAAAAAGTGTGTGCTTGAAAGCGTATGCCTTTTTTTCTATAACGACGTCATTAGTTGGATATTGATTTTTTACAACTTGAAGTGTTTATGAACGCTAATTCGTAAGTGCATAAAAGTGGTTGAATTACGTGGACTATTTTAGGATATGTTTTATTTCATACTAGCTTACCCGTCGCGCGTTGCTCAGTTTCCTATGTTTTCTGGGATTGGCCTATATCTTCTGAATACCTCTGAATGGCCTTTTAAGGTGAAATTTTAACTTTTTCTCTGGTTTGTGTACGCTTTCTAATGATACTTATGTCTCGCACTCGATATTGCCCCCTGTGTCTTTCACTCTAGACTTCCCCTCCTGCTCTATTTCGAACCGGATTAGGCCTCATCGCATTTGGTATACTTTTGAACTCGAGCGCGAGAGCACATTGCTTACACGCTCATACCTGCGCCCCCATCACGACTCGGTTTCTTTCCCGATCCCGCACCGTCTCGCCAACACTCCGTCTTGGCACAACGAAGACTGATTCAACATGTTTGGGCAGCTTCTCCGGCCCCCTAAACGCGCGTAGCTGCGCTCGAGGAGGGCCGGGTTACATTAGAGGAATTCACCTTTGGAGCGATTCTCGATGGTCGTTTGTTTGAGAAGAACGGGCTTGATCCATTTGTATTCGAACAGATTCTAATCTTGCTTCGATATTTAAAAAAATGTTATGCCAGAAACCTTTGCGGGAGTGTACTCAACAACTTCCCAAAGTTTCATGGCGATCGGATGAATGGTGTAGTAATGCATAAAGGACAAACAGACAGACAGACAGATATTCGTTTTTATAAATATAGATAGATAATTGAGTATCGTTTATATAGATTTGACTATGTTATACAAAGAAGCGTAAAGGTTTAAATTGTTACATAAACACCTATTGTATAATCTGTGGAAAAAAAAGAAGTGGAATTGATGTTTCATTTGCTGTCATGTTTGTTACAGACAAATACCTTAATGTCAGTACCAATAGGTTATCGCCTGCTTGTTTTTACAGACTGATGATAAATTGCGACGTCATCTTGCAGAGGCCATTTCTCACTGCTGTAAGTGGGGCACTAATAGAATTGCTTTTGGAGACGCAGATGCTGTAGCCCCTTTAGTGAATTACCTGCGATCTAATGATGGTGATGTTCACCGAGCTACTGCTCAAGCACTATACGAGCTTTCAGAAGATGCCGAAAATTGCATAACCATGCACGAAAATGGAGTTGTTATGGTAGGAGGCGGATTTTGTTTCGAAAATGCTTTGAATTTAAAATGTGTTGTACGCGTAGGTAATTTTCTTATAATCTTTCAAATGAGTCCATGTCTGACAGTCGTCATTAACTATGGCGAAGCAATATTTAACTAAGGGGAAGCAAAACAATGTTTGAAGCTTTATTCGTTTTACTTATTTAAGAAGTAATTGATGTCATTGGTATCACTGATTGACAACTCTGTCCTCCTACATATGTTAAGTCGATTTCCATCTCAGTTGCTTAATACTTCTTCGTTTTTCCTTTATGTACGGCTTAGTTTTTATTTAGGTTTTCATGTTCTCAACTTTTAAAAAAAGGTACAATAAAAAGTACAGAGGGAGAGCACACGGACTCAATATCTCATTGTACGCATACAACACCTAACTCATCATCCCCCTATCCAAAGAACCCACCATCACCAATCGCAACTTTCACGATGGAATGGAAGCAGTCGCCAGATGGATGAAGAACAGCTGCCTGCAACTCAACACGGGCAAAACCAAGATACTCATCATGGGCCCACGCCTTGGCGCCTGGAACAACACCTAGTGCCCCCCTCCCTCGGAGACCCCCACCGCCTCCACAGACCACGCACGCAACCTGCTACCACACCCTCCTCCTGCTAAGTAAGACATTCAAGTGGATCCCCCGACCACAGGAAAACTGTCACACACATCCTCATCAGCAGCAGACTGGACTACGGCAACGCACTTTATGGCAAGATCATCAAGAACCTCACCTGCAAACTCCAGAACGTCCAGAACGCCGCTGCCAGACTCGTCCTCAACCTACCGCGCCACTGCCATATCAAACCTATGCTCCCTACACTGGATCCCCGTCAACAAAGGAATCACCTTTAAGCTTCTCACCTACGCACACAAGGCCCTCAACAACACCAGAACTGCCAATCTGAACCACTGCCTTGTGTTCCACTCTCCCCAGCGCTCTCTCTGCTCAGCCCAGGTCTCCCTCGCAATGGTACCTCGGATAAAGAAAAGCAGATCAGGAGGGCGCTCCTTCTCCCTCGTGGCCAAGGCATGGAACTCCCTCCCTCGCTACCTCCAAAAGACTGCATCACTCCCTAATTTCCTAAAGGACCTCAAGACCTGGCTCTTCGATGGAACCCAATGAACCTCCGGACACAGCAGTACTCCCCTTGCCCCCTCCCCACCAGCGCCTTGAGACCTGTTCCGGGTGAGTAGCTTGCGCTTTAGAAACCCTTGATTGATTGATTGATTGAGAGTAGCTCTTTTGTCAGCACCCTTTAGATGTTAGCATTCATCTGTTTTTCATACTTTGCCTTTACTTGAATGGGCTAGCCCTCAATCCTGTGTCTTTTCGTGGTTGGTTATGTTATCCCATTTGCGTTCCCTTTAGGTTTTAGCGACAGGACATCAAGTAGTCCTCTTCTTTGACTACAGATGCGATATGAGGAGTAGCTTACAATTGAGATCCAATATGTGGTTTTTCATGTATTTACTTTGCTGACACAATGGCATTTTAATTGCTGACTTATTGCTTTTTGGTTTAAGAAGTACAAGTTAGAAGTGAGCAAGCTAACAAATTAGAAAGGAGAACCAAGTCAGAGGTGAGCCAAGGATCATCTCTGTTTCGAAGAGCCTGTGCATGAGCTGAGCCTTAAACATATTTGCCTTATAAATGATGCAGCAAATAGCATGTCAGAATATGATAAAGTGTCTTTAAAATGTATAAAAGTGTAGTTATTCAACATATGGAAGTAGTTCACCTCAAGATAAAAGATTATTTGAGAAATATTTATCAAAATAGATTTTTTTATACATGAAGTAAGAAACATTCCTACCCCAGCCAGATGACAATGCTATTAGTGAATAAGAGGCAAGCAAGGGGCAGTGGCGGATGCTCCTGAGGTGATGTGGTAGGCCAGCAGCATGGGTGAATAGATAAATACAAAAACAAAGAAAAACATTTAAAAATAAATCGTCTGCCATCTTGCCCCTCTCCCAATCCTCGACTAGTGCAGACTGTAAAGGCTCAGAGATGCCAGTCCCAACTATACTCTCATGCTAGGAATACTATTACCCAGCATGAGAGAAGTGCTGGGATTGGTCTGAGTGCCCTGGTTTGCGGCTCAGATAGGACCTGGGAGCCTGTGTCTGTTCTCCATCTGGCTGTGTAACATAGCTGGGTTGAGAAATGCGAAGTACGCATGTCGGTTTGGCCATCCAAAAACAACCAGCCAAAATGACATGCGTACTTAGCAGTGCCCACAACTACTCCTCCTGAAGCCCAGGATGGCCCGGCCCAACTCCACCCTGTGACTCAGTTACCCAGTAGAGGCAACAGTGCAAAATAAAATGATACCAAAATTAGTTTATCATCATTTTATTTTTCACTGTTGCTTCTCCTAAGTAGCAGCAGTGGGGCGATGTTCCACCACCATAGCAGAGGAGCAGACCCTGGTCACGGGTCATGTCTACCATAGATTGCATAGATTCTCGTTATAGATGGAGCAACATTATAGTTTGTTAAATTAAACACCATATTTTTTTACAGCGCACATGCTAAACTCACGTCTTTGAAAGTACTCTCATATGTGATGATGACAAAAAAGAAGGCTTAGTTAAAGGAAGTATCTGCCTAATATCACAAAATTTGGCTGAGCACGAAAGCTGCGTTGAATCCCATATTTTCAAGTTTCACACTGTGCAATTCAGCCCGAGATGTTTATCTCTTTCTCACATCAAAGCTTTATGCTTTGTCCTTAATTCTTTGAGGCTGACTTCAGAGAGTTGGTGACAGGCAGAATCCTCATTTCTGGGCAATTTTACATTGCACAAACCTTGCCCAAGGACATAACAGTGCTTCACAAGAGACACAGACTACATTGCTCATTGTTTTGGCACAGGGAGCTTTGGTCAGATTCAAAGCATGCTATGCCAAGGTTGAGATTCAAACCTGGTTTACTATGTTACATTGTCGGCAGCTGTAGCCACTAGGGCACATCGCCTTATGCAAAAGTTCAGCTTTTTTTGGGCTTAAAGTTTCAAGAGGACCTTGAACTGAGCCAGAGCCAGGAATGTGGCTCCAGCTTGCAGTGGCTCACCCACCTCTAGTACTAGCTCCTAAGTATTTGTAAGATCTGCGTGCTTAATCAGTGGTCCACTTTTACAGAAACCAAGGTTTATTGCACAGTAGGGAGCTGATAGGTATATTTGACAAGAGCATGATATCTCTGAGTGAGATTCAACTTCTGTCACTGGCCTTCAAGCCATCTCAAAACCCCCCTGAGATCACCAGAACAATGTGGGGGCTTCCTTTTTTTAAACGCCACACTATGAAACCACACCATCTCTCATGGTATAGAATCTATAGTGTCATCTTGTGTTTTTTTCCATGATGTTACCAACACCCATACTGACACTGATATTTGCAGAGCCATTGTCAGGCCTAGATATTGTTGTGATAACTCAACGAAGAATGAAAGGAATAATATGATATGGGGCCTAGGGCTGCAGTTTCTGGGACTTAGGAGAGGTCGATGGGTAGAATTTAAGCTTTGCATAGTGGGCTCATAGGCATGTTGTCTTTGTGCTGGTAATTGCTTCTAGCCACACCGTGCACCTAACTGCTCATAGCTAAAACACACAAAAGGTGATGGAAGAATGCGTGCAATAAGTCTAACAACTGGAAATAGCTCTTGGTAGCACTCCAACCCATATTTCTTTTGCTCACCATGCCACCTCAGTTTGGACCAAGACATATGCAAATACGTCTTGACCCTGCTCCTCATGAGAACAATCCGGCCCAAACTGCCAAGCCAGGTTCTCCCTGAACTTGAACATAATGAAACCAGAAATGGTTTCGCTCTAGGTTTGGGCTACTAGCCAAGTACAACTTGGTTCTAGTGACACAGTGAGCATGGGCCCCGCCTCTAGACATACCCATGCCACTTCCTGCAGTACATAAAACACACAAAAGGTGATGGGAGGCTGTTTGAAATAAGTCTAACCACTGTGAATAGCTCAAGGTAGCACTCCATCATTCTTTTGCTCACCATGCCATCTCAGTTTGGACTCAGCTATATGCAAATCAGTCCAGAACGTGCTCCTCATGGGAACAGTCCAGCCCGAACTGCCAAGCTAGGTCCTCCCTAGACCTGGCGACCTACCTCATTAATATGCATGAGGTAGGTCTATTTGTAACCCACTAGGAATTGTTATTGAAACTCAAGAGAGTTTCTTACATTGAGAATACCGATTTCTTAATTGCAATTCATAGGATTCACAAATAGGAAATCGGTACTCCTAATGTTAGTACATCTGGTCCTAGTTCCTTTTTCCTTCAAGCGACTCTGCGGATCTGCGCTTACCCATCGGGCTAAGTCACAGAAAATAAATGCTGAGTATGGGTTGACAGTAGTTATTTGGAAAGAATGTGTTCAGAAAGTCTTATCTAAAATCTCACCCTGAAACCCAGCAGATAGGGATGCTCCATGGGCAGATGTTAGAGGAGTTGTCCCATCCCAGCCTTATCCAGGCTTTGATGGACGCAGAGAGGCTCATCCTTGGTCCAGGCCTGGTCTGCATCCCCCCCCCCCCACCCACGCCGCTGGAGTACAGGGCCTCTTTTAAGCACTTGTTAGCTATAAACTGCTGTGAGAAGCCAGAGAAGACCAGGATTAACCTGCTTGTCTATCTGCCCAAGGTGCCTTGCCGGTCAGCCTGACTTCGCAGCAACTCCTGTTATGTTCTTCTCTACGGTTGGTTATATAACAACAAGGGAACCCTCTAGATTGTTAAGGACCTGGGGTAGCAATTTTTGTAAGACAACACTGGTCCTTAACGTATCAAGTAAACACAATCTAATGAATTATAGTCAACAATGTGTACTATAAGCAAAAAAGGTGTCCAGCCGGACACTATATTTAATCAATGTAAGGAATAAAAGATTTGATGAGCACAAATATACAATGGGATACACTCCTGTATCCAATACAAAAAGGACAAGAACAGAAATGAAAGAAAGAAGGGGGAATACTTTCAGGCAAAGAAGAAAAAGGACGCGCGTATTCAGGTAAAATTAAACAGAGCTGTCCTTATATAGTAAACACACGATTGGCAACACAATAGAAAACTTGTGTGTGACTATTTCACATGTCGACGGCGTTTCGATCCTTAACACATAAATACAAGGATCATCATCAGGACTAGAAAATGAATGCCTGAATATTAATTGCAAGCCTCGAAGGCTTGTGTTAGAATGGTGTCGGTTAAGAGGGCAAGACCTCTTATGGGGCGGCCGGCTTGAATTATGGGCCAAAAGGACCTGATAGATCTCAAAGGTCTTTTCCAGTGGGAGGAAGAATCAGCGTCGCGATGATTCTGATAGGAATTCTGAAGGCTCAAGAAGCCTGGGGCGTTCGGTGGGTAAGTGTACCCGGTAGAGCTGCAATGGTGAGAAATGCTGTCGGGATTAAATTGAATGCGGCAGGGGGCGGTGTGCGGGAACGTTGTCCCGGTCGGTCCGCTTGGCGAGGGGTGAAGCCTTGATATTCAGAACTGCCGGGCGTGGTGGCTGCGGCAGGAACGTTCCTGCCACAGCCACCATGGTTGGCAGTTCTCTGGCATTCGCCTACTGGATATCGAGGCATCACCCCTCGCCAAGCGGACCGACCGGGACAACGTTCCAGCGCACCGCCCCCTGTCGCATTCATTTTAATCCCTCATGAAAGGGGCCCTGACCAGGAAATATGGGCTCATCCCAGAGACAAATGGGCAGAGGTTTAGGGACAGTCAGAAGCAGCCCCCGCAGACTTGGGTGGATTGTGCAGATCATTATTGTAAGGCACTAGATGGTTGGGTGGAGAACAGTGATGTGAGTGATTACAAAGGGCTTTATAATTTGATAGCAAGGAGGCATATTGTCAGTCTTTGTCCTGCAGAGCTGAACCAACACCTTCTGGATAGTAAGCTCTGTGACCCCAGGGAGCCTGCTAAAGAGGCAGACAGCTGGATCAGCAACATGGTCCATTAGAAGGTACCTGGGAGCCCCTGGAAGGGTAGTTCTGGTTTCTCCCAGCAGAGCATGGGGGAGGTAAAGGGAAACACAGACATGCCCCATAGCACGTAGGGGGGAAAGGGTGCCCAGCAGGGGAGGCTGGTGACATTTGAAAGTGGTAGGGCGAGTGTAGCGAGCGAGCCCGAACCACCTACGGGGGATTCGGAGGGGGTACTCCCCCCAAGAAAATTTTGGAAAAAGAGTGGGCAAATGGTGTATTTTCAAGAAAATTTGAGAAAGCAGGAAGGTTAATAAAGCAATTGGGAATCTGTTCTAACAAAGACAATGACTAGCAAAACTGTCAGTATAATCAGATGCATATCAGATGTCAGCCTACCACGTGCTCTGTCCACCTGTGCCTCTGTGTGCTATTCTTTCACAAGTCTAATATGTAAGGGGCACTCTTGCTTTCTACATCCTCATAAAATCCATTCATGAATGAATACAGCAGGGGTAGATCACTATGGCATCACGCTTGCAATATTTGTTGTCTGAGACCAGAAGGAAACCTTTGGATGTCTGTGATTCTTCCTACTCTCTAGCTACTTACCTTCAACAGAAGGGTCCCCATGTTGAGTCTGTTCAATTTGCATGTATGTTACCACTCCTGAACAGTACTGAGAGCAGTGGTGAAATCCACGTAGATCACATACATCACTGTGATGTCCTCTTGTCCCCTAATCCCGGAGTCAAGAAGATCCACATTCAACTAGCACAGTGCTCAGTTTTTGTAGCCAAGCTATTTCAGAAACCTAATTTTCTCTCTTTACATGCCACACTGTTGTTTGGTTCTCTTTTCTTTTATAGGTAGTTTATTGAGTTTCTTTGCCTATCATTGATGTTGGCTCATGTGGACTGTCTGGTTCTGTTTACTTTTTGCCCTCAGTTTTCTGGAATAGAGCTGCAGCTGTAATTCTACAGACCTTTTTTCCAATGTTAGTGGATCACTGAATTGGTAAGGGAATATGCTACTAAATATGACGTTCCTAGGGTCCTGATCTTTATACTGCTTTCAGTAGCTGTCATCTACAGAATATCAGGAATTTATTAATAACACTCCTTTCTCGAGGCCACAACCCATTTGCATTTAGAGAGCAGTACCTTAGATCATTCTTATTTCAAGTCTCTTAAAAAAAGTTAGGCAGCAGTTACTACACATTTGAGCATGTCTAATACATGGCCAGTGTGGAAAATCCAGGCTTTCTAAACATCATAGTAATCTGCAGTTAAAACAGCATCCCTTTGTGAGCACTATGCAAGTATTCAAACCTGAGGTTAGAATCAGACCCTTATGCACTCCAAAGTGGTTTCCAAACTTGTCTGCGCTTGATGTTCGGGAATGACCAAAACTTATGGTGTAGCGATGAGAAGGAGATGACTGGTGCTTTGATTATGCAGCTGTGTGAAAGGGAGAAGGTATTATCCCAGGTGTGCTTCCTTCCATCCCGGTCATTGCTCAGGCTCATGCACCACCAATAAATATACGGAGGCTGAGCACATGTTGGCTACATAGAGTTCTACAGCAAGTTCTTAAAGAGTTCTTCCATTGAGGACGCAGCTGTGCAACCTATAAGAATGACTTATTCAATGACTGACAAGCAATTGCAAGACCCAGATCTTTACACCTTGGAGGTAATATAACTGAACCCTTTCACAGACAGAAAATGTGAAACATCCTCTATAAGCCATGCGGTCCTCTCGCTCATTGAAAATACATTTCACTGTAGAAACTGGCCCGCACTAAACTTCAATCGCTCTTCCTACTGTTTTAATCATCAAATGACAACTACAAAATATTAAAGGTCAAATATTCATGAAAGACAGAGAAGGCTCAATTTGAAGACAATTCAAGTGCAAATAGAATTACACAAAGCCAACAAGTGAACTGCTGTTTCTAACATAGTAGTGAAAATGAGCAAATGTGTGTGGCAAAGTGGAACTTTTGCTACTGATGGAGGTTTGTAAATGACAGAGACAGAATGCTAGAGATGCTTGAAGATACAGGGTGAAAGAGATGAGAGAGGAAGATATAGAATACATAAGGTATAGAGGAGGAGAAAGAACAACAGGAGTGATAAAGAGAGAAAGAGTGTGAAATAAAAAGAGGGCCCTAGAGGAATGAAAAGATCAAAAATAGTTAAAGAGATTGAGTGAAAGGTAAAGAGAGAGGCGTGGCAAATTACTCAAACTACAAGCAGATTAAAGAGTGAGAAACAGAAGACTAAAATGTGGTAAAACATGTTAGGTTTTAGCCCTGTGTTAAGTACTAATAACAGTTGTGCACAGAACACCCATTTCAATAAAAAAAAGGAAAATAAAAAGAGCCTGACACAGAAACATGTTTGTGTTCGGTGTAAGAAAGTGGCTCTATATATACTGGACCAAAGTAAGGTACAGTGTGTATAGAGTCCCCAGTCTCCAGAGGTATGGCAGAGGTTAAAGGTAGATATAACCTTACTCTCCAAAGTGGTAGCTTGGTCGGGCAGTAAGGCAGTATCACAGGACAGTGTAAAGCATTTGTTGTACACACTCAGTCAGCAAAAGGTTTCACACACTCAAGAACTGAACTCTAGGCCAATTGTTTTATATCAAAATATATAGTTGTTTTATTTTAGAACCAACAGGTATCAAAATATACTTTTCTCAATATGTAGGTAATTTCTCTGCAAAAAGGCAATAGTCTTTGTAAGTACAATAGCTACAGTGGTTGAATAGGCAACACAAGTTCAAACACAATTTATCATTGAGCTCAATAGGTTTTTCTACATAAATGCAATTAATTACTTTAAGGATTACTTTTCTAACCCCAGGACTGGATCCTGGATTCAGTCCCATGACATGTACTGTAAACAGTTGAGTAAATGCGTTTTGGTTACAGTAGTGATTTTTAAAGAATATAAATGTATTTTCAAAGTTGACACATACAACTTTTCAGTGAAAACCAAGCAATGTTATCCTATGGGAGGGAGGAAATTCAAGTCACAGATAAAGTAGGTTCTCATTACTTTTGTAATCCTGTACTGGACTCCTATGTTCAGTACTGGGACTTCTACCTAAGACAGGTAAGTAATTACGTTTTAGTACTTGGTACGATTTTTAAAGAATATTTGTAGTTTGCAAAAATCGACACTTCGGAGGAAATTTCACAGAAAAACAGTCAATGGTTTCCTAGGGAAGAAAATTCAGGTTACTGATAAGTACGGTTATGATTACTTTTGTGGTTCAGTACTGGGCTAAAAGGTACAGTACTGGTTTCTCTCCTGATCACAGGTGAGTAATTCGGAGTTCGTTATTCGGCTGATTTTAGATGACTATTTTAAAGTTTCAAAACTCCACACTTAGAAGAAATTTCAAGTGAAAACCAATCAATGTTGACCTATGGAAGGAAAGTGAGTTATCGGCTTTTAGGTAAGTACTCGACTGGTAGAGTTAAGGTCCTGGGCATAGACTCAGGGGTCTCCCAGGGTTCGAAAAGTACAGTAGTTACACCCTCAGCGGCACAGGGGCAGCCGGGTGCAGAGAGAGTAGGCCGAATGCAATCCAATGGAGGGTAGGGGGCCTTTGGTTGGTGGTTGCAAGTAAGCAGGCCACGCGGCTGTGGGAGCTGAGCTCCTGGTCACTTACTCAGGGCAAGTGGGGAAGTAGAGTAGGGTAGTAGTTGCACTTCCAGTGGCTCTCTGGCGGCTGGTTGCAGGGTGCTTTTGAGCCATTGGGCGCTCAATGTTATCCAATGGAAAAGTTAAAAAGTGAATAAAGGCTGTAGGCTCGGGGACGGAGATTCTTCAGGTGCGACTACCACTTCGAGAGGCAAGTTGGGATCTTGGAGAAGAGGTAGGTACCCCAAAGGAAGGCACAGGGAGCTGTGGGGCGCCGGGTGCCGGGATGTCTTTAGGCGTCGGGAAATCTTACCCTCAGCTGGTCGCGGTTGGGGGGGTCCCTGGTTCTGAGGCTGCAGGCGTCGTCTGGTTCATCAAGGCGGGTCTTAGGCCACTGGACTTCAGGTCCCAGTCGCCCGGGGGACGTCCTCGTGGTCTTTGATCACTCCGGCACAGGCCAGGCTCGACGGGTGCAGAGGGTGCTGGATTTGCGACTCCTGGCTGGCACCAGGGGTATTGCTGTTTGAGCAGAACCACTGCTCGTGGGAGTCCCAGTCTTTTAGAAGGTTCAAGGCAGGCAGTTCCTCCGGGGTTCTCAGGGTTGCTGTCTGCAGGAGACGCCAGAGTTTCGCAGGAGCAGGTTCAAGGATCAACAGGCCTGTAGGGTTTTGCTGCCAAGTATGTGGGCGTCGTCCTCGATGCATCTGAGGAAGCGAGCTGTGCTGACGACGGCAGCCAGACGCCGACAAACACGGTGCCAGACGCGCACTGAAATTACAAAGTGATTACGGAAACCACAAATTGACAAGTTGATTCTATGCTCATCCAGGAAGATCACTGCCCAAAATACTGAGGAGCGCGCTGAGGCCCACGCAACGACGGCACAGTTACTGACCGTCACTTCTATGCTCTCTATCTTTGGCCTGACGAAGACCCCAACATGAGGCGAGAATAACCCTTTAGCGTACATGGGGGTCGAAACGTAGACTACGCCAACCTAACACACCATAGGATCCAAGGAAATGAATGTATCTCACCTATGTGTGATGTGATTTGGGAACATTAATACTACCTTGATTGTAAAGGCGTATTTGATTTTAATGTGATGTTACAAATGTCACACCAACTTTACCCAGTCCCTCACAACCTCCTCACTTCCCTTCCTTCTCACACTGAGAGCACTTCTAATGTAATGACTTTATAATTCATTGAATTAATGTTGACTATTCATGACAAATTCCTTGTTGAAAATTTACACGAGCAAACCTTTGCTAAAAATAAATGCAATTTGATTTTGACCATTGTATCTCGAACTGTGCCAAGTTGTACTTAAGTATATGTGGTGTTTAACTGCATGAATTAATATGAAATAACGTTCTCACCAAATTGATTCACAACTCGGACCACACCTTCTTTGTACTTATCTAATGACCCAGGTCCATGAGTTTTAAGGGTAACCCCTTTATAACTTACACACATTTTAATATGGGCACTGCTTTAACAAAATTAACATTTACCATATTTCTGCCTGTCACTTTGTTCAAACAGATGAAATTGAAACATGCATGCAAATCAGAATCCCGAGTGTTTCAGCAATCATGAACTGCATTTCTAGGTCATCAGGGTGTTTGTAATGTAATCTGAAAATGTACTTTTGTTTTAAATCTTCTTTCCTGGGAATCTTTCACCTGCCGCGGGGAGTAATTGCTTTGTTATTATGTGCAGGCAGGATGGCTGTCTTCTGTGTGTGCTGCTCAGGACTTCTATTTACATCAGCAGTGCTAAATGCCCAATGATGAGAGGCGAGCCAATCAGATAGCAGAGATGATGTCAACTCCGCGGCAGCTGTCTGGAGACTATTACAGCCACTTTACATTACCTCCACAATTCAAATTCCAAACTTTGCAAAGAAGATCAAGTCACAAACGTTTCCTGGCAGAGCACATTCCGTTCACTAACAAATTTGAAGAGATACTGCGAACAAAGAACTCAAGACAAGTCCCTGCACCTCACACAAAGTTGTGTGCTCACAAAATTAAATTCTAAATGCTCCCTACCATGCAGAACCCTGATTCTCCACGAAATCCCCAGCGCTCCTAACCAAACAAAGGGCTGATACTCACAGCCATCCATACAGACAGCACTCTATAAAACCACAAAAAATAAGAGATTCAACGGGCTCCAGCATAACCCAAACTCACACTGCACTACCGCTCTAACTATTACAAATGTTATACAAACTCCACCTTTAGAGACGTTCACACCGCACCGCACTCCCACTGTAAGTCATTATTACAGACATTACACCGTCTCCAGCATTACGCATGCTCACTGCAGTACCGCTGTAATTATTACAGCCTACCCGCGCTCACTGCACTACCGCTGTAATTATTACAGCCTAATCGCGCTCACTGCACTACTGCCGTAATTATTACTGACTCATGTGCAGCACCGACGGAGAAAAGTTAAAGGCAGAAAATCCACGGTACAGGTGAACGGAAGGTAAGAAAAAAGCTGCGCGGCACTGTGGAGTGGGTGAAGAAATGCAACATACCCAACCCAGCTGTAGCTTCCATCTGATCTCCTACAAATGGGTTCTTCTCTAGGTCCACATCGGAACATTCAGGTGACTGACCGCGCGCTTATAGTGTGTGAGTCCCATTCATCCAAAGTGTATTTTTCGCAGACTTCTGCAAGCGCGAGTATAAATATATATATAGTATAAATGTATATTTTCTCATCAGTCTGACTTTGTCCACACGCAAACACAACCACACACATGTGCAAACAGGCGAGCACACCACAGACTTCAGTGCCTCTTGGGTGCGATAATCCTTCCAAGCCCTGAACCAGATCTGATAATAAATCTGCATCCTTCAGTGCATAGCCCTTCGGAGTAAATTAACAAGGCCTCTCAGTCGCGGATCGCAATACTCGAGTCGCGGGGGAGGGGGCCGGCTGGGGAAGTTTCAATAAAATAAATTTAAAACGTACCTGACCGTGACCGGTCTGCGCTGCTTCTGCTCTGTCCTGGGCCGGTCCCGCGGCGCACCTCCTGCACAACAGCCCTCACTCAGGCTCCGGCTGCGTGGTGTCTCAGGCAGCCAATCCAGACGCTTCATTAGCAGTGCCAGGATTGGCTAGGGCATGGAGACGCCCCCCCCATTATGAGACGGGGGCTGCTGCATAAAGCAACCCTTGGCCTCTCGGGTCCCCCCTCGCTCTCCCATGGCAGTAGGTTGCTGGCCTGTAGTGCACATGTTTGGGCTGGTCATAAAAATGACCAGCCCAAAATTGAGCATGACGCGCACTATTGCAAGCGCTGCTGTCAGCCTGCTGCCTGTCACTCAACCCTTGCTGCCTCAGCCAGCCCCACCCCCGCCCCCGCCCCCACCCCCACCCCCTTCAGCGGCCGATTGCCTGACTGCCAGTGCTGACTGCGAGTGGAGCAACGAGCGACTAAGTAAGTTACTAGCCGCTTGCGTGAATGGGGCCTTGTGGCTAGTGGTGCAATGCCCCAGCACCCCAATGGACGCACCGCCACTGCCTGAACCAGATCTGACAATAAATCTGCATCCTTCGGTGCACAGCCATTTGGAGTAAATTAACAAGGCCCCTCAGTCACGGCTCGCAATACTCGAGTTGCGGGGGTGGAGGCCGGCCGGGGGAGTTTTAATAAAATAAATAAAAACGTAACTAACCGTGACCGGTCCGCGCCACCTCTGCTTCTGCTCTGTCCTGGGCCGGACCTGTGGTGCGCCTTCTGCACAACAACAGCCCTCACTCAGGCTCAGGCTGAGTGGTGTCTAAGGCAGCCAATCCAGACGCTGCATTAGCAGCACCAGGATTGGCTAGGGCATGGAGACGGCCCACCCATTAGGAGACCGGGGCTGCGGCATGAGGCAACCCTTGGCCTCTCGGGTCCCTCTCACTCTCCCATGGCAGTAGGTGATTGGCCTGTTGTGCGCATGTTCGGGCTGGTCATAAAAATGACCAGCCCACAATCGAGCATGCGCACACTATTGCAGGGATTGTCAGCCTGCTGACTGTCACTCAGTCCTTGCTGCCGCAGCCAGCCCCGCCCCCCACCCCCTTCAGCGGCCGATTGCCTGACTGCCAGTGCCGACTGCGAGCGGAGCAACAAGCGACTAAGTAAGTTGCTTGCCGCTTGCATGAATGGGGCCATGTGGCTGGTGGGGCAACGTCCCAGCGCACCAATGGACGCACCGCAACTGGTGTCCAGGCCACTTCTGAGAACTGGCGGGAGTGGTTTGGGATACTCCATTCTCAAATCGCTGCTTCAATTGTTCTCAGCCAGAAGACAACCAGGGCGACTCTGTCTATCCTAAGAAACCCCCCCCCCCCACTGGTGCAACCTCTACAGGGGTGGCCAATATGATCTTAGGGATAAGTAGTTCCCAGGGGCAGGAGATATATCATGCCCTAATCTCCCTTACTTGGGAGATAGACTCAGAGGGTAGACTTGTGATCCCTGAGGGTGGGATATAGCACTTTCACCAGGCAAAGTTGAAGGGGTCCCCATCACTGCTCCAAGGGACACCAGGGTCAGCCAGACAATGGCAGTGGAAAGGCTGGTTTCCCCAAAGTTATACCTCTGTCAGGTGTGTAGCATAACTCCGCACCAGGGGAGGGCTTTTTCCACCTAATGGCTCTGTTATCTCTGGAATGTGGAGGGGAGGTGACCCAGGGGATAGTCATAGTTAGCCCCATGATTGATGCCCATTGATTGTATTCTGGGGAATGAGTTACCACAGGTGATAGAAGAGGTATGTGGGGCTGCCACCCGGGGTGCCCTGAGAGCTCAGATATCAGGACGTATCGTGGAAGAAGGGTCCCTAATACCCTGGGCATTTGCCTCCCACTCAGAGATCAGAAAACCCTGGATAAACTGGGGCCTGGCTCGTGACACTGATAGCTGTCAGTGGCCTCTGTTGATTGCTGTCCTGATGGGCAGGTTCACTATCAACATGCCAAAGTTACACTTGACTCCTTCTCAGATGCTGTCTTTCATCAGAGCCATGTAGGCTCAGTGTAGCTTCTGGCCTATCCTCTGGAACGGCGAGTCCAAGATATACAGGCTACGATTCTGAAGTTTCATTATTTATCTGGGATTTCAGTATGACTGACTCTGGGGCTGCAGGCTCTCATGGCCGCCTGCATCCTGCTGATAACACATTCCAGCCGGCAGATGCAGGCTCTACTGTGGGACCTGAAGTCCCCGTAGGCTCAGTGTCTGGGAAATCTCTCCAACCTTGTCCATGTATTTGGGAGAACTGCAAAAGATGGTGGCTGAAAAACGATGATTGGGTCAGTGGACAACCCTCTAGCTTCCCCACCTGGAGCTCATGGTTGTGACAGATGCATCACCCCTGGCTTGCGGTGTCCATCTGGACGAGGTGGAGATCACAGTTGAGAGCGACCAGCCTGGAATTGAAGGCCTTCCTCCCTTCATATATCGAAGGCTAGTTCAGATGTTCATGGACAACACCACTGCCATGTGGTATTGTAACACACAGGGCTGGGTGGGGTCGTGGACCCTGTGTCAGTAGGCTCGGTATCTGGGGACATGGCTGAAATATCAGGACAGTTTCCTGTTTGTACAACACATGGTGAGCTCTCTGAAACGCCAGAACAGACAAACTCAACTGTTGATGCATTGTGGATCACAAATGGCATCTGAATCTGGAGCAACAGTACCCAAACCTATGCACACTCCGCTTCCAAGCATGGAGATTTCACAGCGGCAGATGACAGTGGTTGACCTCCCTTCAGAAGTCTTTGAGGTCATTCTGGCAGTCAGGTGTCCCTCAACTATAACCATATACACCTGTTGTTGGGACAGGTTTGTGGCTTAGTGCACTGCCAAACATGTTGGTCCCATCTCTGCACCCTTATCCAAGGTATTGTTTGTTTTATTTCTAGCCTGGCAAGGCTTTGCTTTGGGTACAGTTAAAGAGTATCTTTCAGCCAAATCGGCTTACTTGTGTTTGCGGGATAAACCTTACCTTTTCAAGTCACCTGTTGTGACTCAAGTCCTTCATTATGCCCCAACTGGACCTTATTTTGTTTTTTTACATTTTTGATGTGTTTGCTTTTGAGCCAATGCACAGTTGCCCTCTATGTCTGTTGACCATGGAAACAGTCTTTAGTGGCCATTACATCATCCAGGAGGGTTAGTGAGCTTCACGTAGTGTGTGCACTCTTCATACACCAGCTTCTTTCCAGACAAACTGGTTCTCTGCACCCATGCCTCTTTCCTACCAGAGGTGGTAACACCTTTACACGTTGACCAAAACATCATGCTACTGACCTTCTTTGGTCTGCCTCACCCTTCTAAAGAGGAGGAGAGACTCCATTGCTTGGACCCAAAAGAGCGTTATGGTTCTACATTGATCATACAGAAGAACACCTTGGGACAATTAAATCTTTGTTGGGTTGGTTTGCCGGTGCAAAGAAAGGGAAAACCATGCAGAAACAGACCATCCCAGCTGGATTGTGGCCTGCATTAAGTTCTGCTATTCATTGGCAAAGAAGCAGACTCCTGAGGGCTTTCGGGATCAGTCCACCAGAGCAAAGGATTTGACCACTGTGTTAGCTTGCACAGTCCCTGTCCTAAACATCTGCTAGGGTGCTACGTGGACTTTTCTGCACACATTTACAAAACACTACTGCCTTGTCAGTCAGGTCCATCGTGATGGGCATTTTGCCTGTTCAGTGCTCTAGGACTTGTTGGTTTAAGTTTGATCCCTGGCCCACCTCTGGGGAGGTATTGCTTGGGTTTCTATTCTAAGGTAAGGAATCTGTGGCTAGAAGGCTCTACCAGATAAGCAAATTACTTACCTTCTGTAACATCTTTTCTAGTAGAGACTCTACTTCGGCGCATATTCCTAACTGTTCCTCCACGGTTCTGCGAATGGGTTCTTACTTTATAGAAGGCCCTACTAGGTCATTAGGGTCTGCACCCTGGTACATCAACTTTCTAATGTGGATCAAAGCTTCTGGCTCGGAAATGTCACAAAAAGAAACCGATGTCAGTGAGCTTGAGTGGTGCCTATACAGGCACCACATACATCGTGTGAATGCTGCTGACGTGGAGTCGATTGATGCTACCTACTGACAAGCCGGGGTACTGTCAAGGTGTTCCAGTTCCAGTCTGATGCCTGGGAAATATTCTAAAGTAAGGAATCTTCAGCTAGATATAGTTTATCAGATAAGGCGTTATTGAAGGTAAGAAACTTGTTTGATACCACCATCATATTGGGAAGTGATAAAGTCCCCTCTTCAATATGGCCCTGTCAGAGTGTTCTTGTCAACAAAGGACAAACAGCAAGTTATCATTCTCCCTAAGTGGCACTGCTGTGGGCCAGCCACCATGCTCTTTCTCATTCAGGGAGGGAATAAACTACTTCTTTCCTAAAGCAAGGGTAAACATATCCTAAGAAAGACTGTGCCTAAATAAGAGTATCTGCACCAAAGTTAATGAGAAAGAGTAAAGAGCACATTCATATGTAAAATGTAATGCTGACTGTTTATTTGTAATGTAGTATTTTGTTCAAGAACATTTTTTCTTTAGTTTAATGCTAATCTGTAAATTCATCAAGGAAAATTATGTTAATTTGTTAATGCCTCACTTAAAATTTTCTTAAAGACTGCTTTTGGCGCTTAGATAAATTTATCTATACTACCATTATAAAGAGAGAACTTTGAACCTTTGAGGCGGGTAAACTCAGGAACCACAGCACCAATCCAAACACCCGATACATCGTTGTAATTGTCAGGGTCTGCAGATGGACATAGGCTATATAAAAAAATAAAATATACGTTGTTTAAAATATTTATGATTAAAAAAAAAGTAGTCCCTTGGAAGTAGCGCCGGCCGCAGATTGCTCTGAAAGCTGTCAAGGAGCGAGCAGTGAAATGGATGCAAATAAACGTGCTGATCTGAACTTCGTGTGGCTTTGCTTTAATTTGGGGCTTCCTGTTTAGACTATATGGATATCGGCTGTTTACCCAGTCGAGTAGCGAGGCCCACCTTACGAAGGGTTCGTGCAGGCTCTGAGAAGGGGCTTGCAAAGACGGAACGAAGACAAGAGCAGCTCCAATGCAGGTGGTGCTGCCTTGAGCACAGATTCACTGCTGCAAAGCGCAATCTGAGGGCTTACAGCGCTTTACTTTACTCCACTTGGTGAATACTTGGTTCAAATTGCAAGGACTGTTGAGTGGCCCCACTGTGGGAAGAGGGCCAGCGTACTACAAGGCACAGAAGGCTTTGCGATTTAGCCACGCCCACTGTGGCAGGTGCCAGTGATTATATGAGCAGACGCGGCCAAACACTGCTCTTCCAGCCCTTCGTGAACAATGCCTCTGAAGAAAGGATTATTTCCTGAAACGCGTCAGGCTGTACATGTTCAAAGATTGCTCTGAAAGCTGTCAAGGAGCGAGCAGTGAAATGGATGCAAATAAACGTGCTGATCGTGTGGCTTTGCTTTAATTTGGGGCTTCCTGTTTAGACTTTATATATATATATATATATATATATATATATATATGTATATATAATCTATATCTATACTACTATTATAAAGAGAGAACTTTGAAACTTTGAGGCGGGTAAACTCAGGAACCACAGCACCAATCCAAACACCCGATACATCGTTGTAATTGTCAGGGTCTGCAGATGGACATAGGCTATATAAAAAAATAAAATATACGTTCTTTAAAATATTTATGATTAAAAAAAAAGTAGTCCCTTGGAAGTAGCGCCGGCCGCGACGTGCGTGCTGACATCAGGAGCGCGGGGAGGAGCGGCGTACAGGAGCCCGAGGAGGAGCGGCGGACATGAGAGCGGGGAGGAGCGGCGGACAGGCAGGGAGGAGCGGCGGCTGAGGTAGGTGAAGCGGCCCGTGTGCGGCTCATTGGGGGCTTTGAAAATGGCGGGTGCGCTCCGGGGGACCCACGGACAACGTCGGGGCGGGCGGGGGCCCTGAACCCTGAGACAACGTCGGGGCGGGCGGGGGCCCCAGAAGCCTGATTGCTCCCGGACAACGTCGGGACGGGCTGCTAGTATGAAAATAATTTGTGAATCGTGAAATCTCACTCAGACATCATTTTACTATGAAAATGTTATTTTCACAGCTTTGTATAAACCTCAGCCATGCCCTCCACCGCTCTACCCTTTCTACCCTCATCTGATTATCAAACGCTCTGAATTAGACTTATTAATACCCCAAATACAGGAGCAAATGTAGGAGACAATACCTCAAAGCTACTGATATAAATGTTCTCCTGCTTAGGGTCCACTCCAAACCTAAATAAATATCAATTATATCTCCTGGTTATTACACTAAAGGACTGATTCAATACCATGGAGGTCATCCCCATAGCCCATCCTTCTTTCCAGCAAAAGCTAACCTTACGCTAATGGCACTGTTAAAATAGTGTTTTACTACTCATTAAACATATGCTTTCTCACTGATCAAAGAGCCCTTCAATATAGAATTAAAGTCTGTAGGAACATCTATGCAAAAAATACAAAATGAATCTACAGATCTATGGCTGTATGACCCATTATAAGCCCAACGCAATTTCCACTGTATCGCTGAAATAACTATATCTGATAGAGGCTTCTTACCTTTGAATTTCCCAGGTGTCAGGCTAGATCCGGAAATACCCCTTGTGTGCGCCGTCGGGTGGCACCATTCAGCTTCATGTGATGACGTCGGTTATGACGCCCGGTCACCTATATAGTACTTATAGTTTTTTCCATGCCAGAAGGGCAGAGCCACGAATAACTAACAAAAAAGTGTGGCATACTAGGGCCCAGAAAGTGACCCGGGGCGCAAATGCATGTGCTTCTGATTTGTGTGCCTCCAGGAAACTCTTCAGTATTACAGAACAGGCCCCAAATGCTGGGGCAGCCCTTACCTTAGTACTGCTAGCTCCCAAGAACAAGCAGCACCACCACTATCTCAAGAGGGCACGGGGAATCTCTTTGCCTCTGCACCTATGCCATTTATGGATACATGCGCAAAGGCAAAGAAGCGTCATGAGAAACACTGAAATTTGGTGCGCTGTCAGTGCGCCCCTGATGGCAAACCTATGGCGGGGGAAGGGGGCCTCATAGACCCCTCCATACATCCCCTTGCAGGAGGGCGCAGTCATTCACTGCTCTTGCCTGCAAAGAAATTTCTAATATGTCCTCGAATTGCAGGCGGGTTGCTACCTGCAAAGTGAAACAGGGAGCATTGAAGCAGCTGCTCTGTATTAAACTTGAATTCACTGCCCCTAGGACAGTCCGAGTTTGCGGTTTCCCAGAGGGCAGCAAATTCTCTGTAATAAGGTGCACTTTGCCCGTTTGCACACCACGCTCCTATTTAAAGGTACGCCATGGCCATGTGCACCACTTTGACAAGCTACTAATGAAAACTGTTTGGAAACTTCTACATTAAAACTTTCTTTCTCTTGATATTTGATACTGACCTTCCCAATGTGTGAACTAATTCCCATAACAACCCATACCAAAATAAATAATCTTTAGATAAAGTTTTTCAGACAATTCTATTTCAACACTTGCCCTCCTGGCACATATCTGTACTTAAAATGCTAATACATTACAGCTCTCCCTAGATGCTTTACATTGACACCTAGATGCACTGAACACAAACCCAAATCAACATACTACAATAACCCAGGCTTCTTCAAATACACCCAAAACAACAGCGGGTTATAAATATCAATATTAGACTCTCACTGCTAACTGTGGATCAGAAAAATCAAAGTAGCTCACATCCCATGACAAAGACCTTGATCTAATAGCCCTCACTAAAACCTGATTAATTCCCTCATTATGGCCTTTGATTCATCCATGAGTTCTTGAAGGCTACAAAAAAGCACTGAGAGACAAATCCTCTGGAATGGAGAGGGAGTTGTTCCCATAGTTAGGAACCTACAAATTTAAACTCATCAAATCTTAACAAAAGTGTATACTACACATTGAGCACTTTACTGACCAACTCCTACCCTCCTATGGCAATATTATTTAAGGCAGTTTCAACATTCACTGGAATGAAATGCCAACAATGCTACAATCATTTAAAATCAATATTTAGACACGGTAGCGTTATTAACACTGCGTAGACCTCATCATTGCAGGACACAACAGCCTGTAGATTCTAAACCCTATTTAATCGACTGGTCTGACCATATGTATCTTCCTTTTAATTTAATATCCGCATATCCTGATATAAAACTAAACTAGCATAATTATGATCAGGCACCTCTAACAAGTTAAGAGTTGTTTGCCCTTTAGTCTCCTCTCTCTGTGAACCTCTTACACCAGAAAAAGTTCATCTATCAGCCCTATGCACCCAGTATAATAAAGATTTATCCCACCCCCCCCCCTACTTTCCTGGGCAGACTGCCTCCACCCACTATGAAACAAAATTAAAACCAACTGCCCACAGGTTCAAGACTCTCAGAAATGACAAAAGGGAAACCCTTTGTGCCACTTAACTAATGTCTAAAAGGAAATTGTACACATCATTTGTTACAAAGCTGAGTCTTCTTTCTTCAAAAGAAAATTAAACAAGCTAAAAAACGACCCATCTGTAATATCTTTCTTAGTCAATGATCTGAACTCTTGTCTAATAATATAAAATAAGATTTAGTAAAATAGCTAGTTTATGCCCCAACCCATTATAAAGGAGATACTTTTCCATCTCCCTCTGAAAATGGTAAAAGCATTATACCAAAAAATAAAACTTCAGAATTCTGGAAATGTTATACTCGTATAATAATACATTATTATAATAGGGACAGCATATATGATATTAAATCCACGGCATACTCAGTCCTACAACCCATGCCAAAAACACATGAAAGGCATCATTCCACACAGGCATCAAATTAGCAATTATACCTCTGAATGTGGTTTATTTCACTGACCCTCCTCTAAATTGGTCATGATCAACCTCTGAAATATTTTGGTGATAATCCTTAACAGACCAAAGGCTACTGACCCATAGCAGGCCATTCTTTCCTCTCCATGACTCCTAAGAGATATTTATTTTCAATGCTGCAAAATCCTACTTTTGTGTATTAACCCGTTTGCTGCTTCGAACGTTCAGCGCCAGTGCTGAACGTTCGAAGAAACGGGTGCGGCCGCGTCTGCCGTTGGACGTGCGCAGCACCAGGAAGGTAGCTCGCGTGACGTCCAACGGCCGACGGCAGCAGCGAACGGGTTCATAATCCTCACTATGTCAACTGTATTTGGCACTGCAGATTATTACATCCTCTTGAATATCCGAAACAAGAGAATAGACCTTAAACACGTTGTTTTAAAATGTTTTAATACAACGGGAACAGATTACAGCGTGGAAAGACTGGGAATTGTTTCCCCTAACTGACGCCATATCCTTTTTGTGTTCCTCAGACTCAGTCTTTTCCCCCTACTTTTGAGCTCATATTTTGTAACTCTGGGCAATAATGCAGATAATACACAGCTATAAATTGTTGGATTTGGGGTCTCTAGTTGGCAGAGGTAGGTACCTTTGACCAATTAGGGACCCTTGCGTCTAGTCAGGGTAAGGGGCTACACTCCTAAAATAACCCCTGCTCACCACCTTGGGAGCTTGGCACAAACAGGCAAGCTTATCTCAGAGGCAGTGTGTAAAGCATTTGTACATACATACAGTAATACACCTGACAACACTACCGATGGACACCACACAGGTTGTATTATAAAAAGAAGTATTTTATATAGACTTCATACAAGACCACAAATCACAAAAATCCACAATATTGTACTTTAGAATGGTAGAAATAGCTTAGTTCTCTTTAGATGTAAAATGTGACACTTTGAGTTCAATATACCTTTGGATGCGTAATGCTATACATCGAAAGTGTTGCAGGGAAGGTGATGCGTTGGTTCCCTACACGCAAGAACGGTGATGCATCAGGTCCCTACTGATGCGTAAGGGATGAGTCGGTTCTTCTCAGCGTAGGTTGGTGATGAGTTGGTTTCTGACTGGGCTTCCGTGGCGATGCGACCAGCAACGCCGTGATGCAATGAAGATACGGTGCAAAGAAACAAAATGGCGTCTTCTCCTTGATGCGACAATGATGAGTGCATGCCCGATGGCCATGCGGCGACTCAACGAATCTTCTGAACCATGACAGGTCCTGCGACGCGCTCCTCCGGTGATGCGACGACGTCTGCTGCGACGGCAACAATCTTCTCCGGTGATGCAAGTGCTTCGGATGATGTGATAGTGGTAGCGGCGGTACGCTTCTCCAGTGATGCAACAGCGTCTGCTGTGAATGCAATGCTCTTCTCCGGTGATGGGACGACAACGGCTGCAACACGCTTCTTCGTCTTGAGTCGCGCTTCCAGCTCCCTGTGACCCGCAGTCTCTCAGAAGGCCCAGCTCAACAGCAGGAACTTCAATTCCCAGAAAGGGAAGGCAGGGGAGCTGGTTGGTGAAATCTGTTGTCCCTGAGACTTCAGCGGGAAGCAAGCTCTATCTCTAGCCCTTGCAGATCTTTACAAGTTGATTTGAAAGTAGCACAAAGTCCTTTCTCCTTACTTTGGCAGTCAGGCAACCACTACAGGCCAATCCCCCAAACAGCAATTAGCTTAGGGATAATCTCCTCCTCAGTTTCTCTGGTTCCTGTCCTCAGCAAAGGTTCTTCTTGTTTCCCAAAAGTGATCTACAATTCTGGGGTTTGGGTCCCATCATTTATACTCATTTTCCCTTTGTTCTCTGAAGGCAGAGAGGCCTTTCCCTAGTTCAAACCAGTTCTGGTCAGTCCTGGAGCACTTTGTTGACAAGATTCCTTGTTTCCTTTCACATTGTAGGCCAGGGACATCAGACGCACCATAGGAGGTGGAGCCAGCATTGTGGAGGGAAAGCACAGCCATATTCCGGTCCCAGGTGCAAATCCTCCCGCCCATCTACATGCAGATCTCTCTATTCAGCCCTGTGCTGACTCACCCTGTCTCCTGAAATCCCCCAGCCCCTGTCACTCAAACGCCAGACAAGGAACACACAACCTAGCATAGGCCGGCTTGGATAGTTAGGCAAGAAAATACCTACTTTCTAAAAGTGGTATTTTCAAACACAGAATGTTAGAAACAACTTCACTAAAAGATGTATTTTATCATTCTGAGTTCAGGCATACTAAACTCGATTTGCTGCCTAGTTCCCTGAGTCCGTTAGGATTATAAAATGTTATAATCAAACTGCCCATTCTGGCCTATGGGGAAGAGGTTGCCTTGCAATAGTGAAAAACGAAAATGGCTGTAATTCACAATTAGGACAAGACACACACACCAGGGCACGTCCTACCTTTGACCTACAATGCACCCAGCCCTTGGGCCTACCATAGGGATGACTAATATGCAGAAAAGGGAAGGTTTAGGGACTGGCAAGTGGGTGCACTTGCCCAGTCAGCATGGCAGTACCAGACTGCACACAGGGTCCACAATGGCAGACCTGAGACACTTTTTTACAGGCTGATTCTGTGGGTGGCACAATCAATGCGGCAAGCCCACCAGCAGCATTTGATTTACAAGCCCTGGGCACACTCAGTGCACTGTACTAGGGTCTGACAAGTATCCAAACCAGACAATCATGGAGTCACTAATTCATACATCAATTTATAATAGGGAGAGCATATGCACTTTAGCACTGATCAGCAGTGAAAAAGTGCCCAGAGTCATAAAACGACCAAAAACAGGTCAGACAAAATACAGGAGGAAGGCAAAAAGTTCAGGAATGACCATGCAAAAAGGGCCAAGTCGAACACAACCCCCTTCCAGCGAAAACGCAGGGGAGACCAATCACTACCTTGATGGGATTCCCTGCTTTGGGCGATAGAACATGGACCCTGGCCCAGAACAGCAGGGGCATATTCCAGTTCTACGCCAATCTGAACCTTTTTGGATCCCTCTGTCCATACTCTCAGGGCTCACCATGCTCATGGGGTACCCTTCTCCTCATCTGTGGACACCATTTGTGCAGCACCTAACCTTAGCTTGCTCACAGGTGTATCCCCAAAGACAGACAGCAAGCCACAGTGGCCACTGACAGTAGTCAGTGATGAGATCCAGGCCTTATGCCTCTCAGGGCTCTCAAACCTCAGTGGCGTTAGAGAGCGGGGGCAGTAGCCTCAGGAGCTTGGCACCATTTGTCCACTCTACCTCCTGTCAGGTCAGGTATGACACCCTGACTCTGACCCACCAGCCCCAGGCCTGTACCCGGCAGCTGGACAAGAGACTGGGCTATGCTCTCCCACACCCAGTCCTCCTCCCACTTGGAGAGGTACCCCTTTCCAGAATTGTCAGGGTGCCTCTAGCAGGTGTCCTGCACAATTTGCCCACCAGTTCAGGGGTTCTATCCTGCAACTGGGCTTCCATGTCAGGGGGAACACCCTGAACCTGGCCTTCCAACTCAGGGTCTAAACCCTCCAGTTGACCCGAGGTCAGAGGTGAGGACTCCCTCCCTCTGCACTCCCTTCCAGAGCACTGCACCCTCTCAACTGGAGTGGCACCCCTAGAAGCTACATCGGTCAGGACACTGATTACAGTTGCCCCTTCCTCCAGGTCAGACAACAGCTGAACCTGGCTCCCAATCCAGGGACCAACTCCTGCCGTTGAACACTTGCCCGGTGCACCAGGACTTCATTGGGAGCATATATGCCCCCGAGGGTGACACCCAACTCGTGTCGTGTGACAGTCTGCCTGGCGCAGATCTCCCAAACCCTGTCCATCTGACAGCCCGTGAAGATACCCCAGTGAAGAACATTGAAACCTGAAACAGGGGTCCCACTGATACTTGGCCCTTTTAAACCAACAAAGAAGAAATTGGCACAGAAGCTGAAATATAAAAGAGCATTTTTATTAACCTCAAATGAGTGAGACTATGTCACACAGAAGCCTTAGCAACTGAGTGAGGCAGTCTAAGGAGTACAGACAACTGGGTCTTTATATTTGTTAAGGGTTACATAGTAAGCATAAATGCAAGGGGCAGTCTTGGCTCACGTAAGCATGCAAAATGAATAAGATGGGCATACAAGATCTGCTTGCTCAACAAAGTGGGAGGAGAGTTCCTTCTCCATGCAGCAGCAAAAATAGCCTGACAGTTATACTAGAGAAGCAGGTGAATTCTACTAGCTAGGCCCTTCTGGGCATGCGCGAAGGTGGAAGATGCTAAATATAATTTGTCTCTAGGCAGACTTCAAGAGCAGTTAACAGAAAGGTAGAACAGAGCACATGGCAAACAAAATGGCTGCCAGAAATACAAAATGGCTTTCAGCTCATGCTAACAAATCCGTCCAATATTTAACAGATGGTCCTTTTAGCATGAGCTAAAGACATTCCTATGATCCAGTAGGAACATCGAAAATATTGGCACATTAATTTTTCATAAATTTATCAATATCCTAATTCATTGCTAGGTGGGCATTTTCCATTCTAAACATTTAATTAAGCGTGTATATATAAGGTATACGCAGGAATACAAAGGGAACGAAGCATTAGGTCATAATTAACATACAGATAGCAGGAGAAAGTAATGACCACTATTACAAACAGAATTATCATTGTTCCGTCCTAAGCAAAAGCAAATCCTAAAATCATCTAGTAAACATTTTCAGGGCTCCTATACATTTCAGTGACTATTCACGTTAAATTTCAGAATAGCTAACGGGACATCTCTAATAAAAATATCTTCACTAGACTGTTCCATTTTCCTTTTACGAGGGCTAGAACATCAATCATATCTGGGACCAGGAGGACCAAACAGGGCCATAAGAATTAGAACGAAGAGCTGCAAAGGGCTGCTCCTCCTCAAAAATGGGACGACTAAAGGGGTACATTATTGACAAGAAAAAGAAAAAAAAGGCCTTGGGGAAATTGAAGCTGCTGTACAACCAAGCCAGAGGGGAGTCTTCTCCCGGTGTCCGTTTGAGCCTCACAGGCAGGCTCTTGTTGTTTCCACGGTGGAGCTGCACAACTCGCAACTCAAAAATCCCAGTCCAGTTTCAAGGAAAAAGTCTCTTCTTTCAGGATAGGGCAGTCACCCACCAGGCAAATGCTCTTTGCGATCCTGTCCAGTGTCTCAGGCAGTGCACCAGTTTTCTTCACTTCAATCTAACAGGCACCAGAGACACAGCACCTGTACCCTAATCTCAAGTCCTTCCCTAACTCCTGTATTGCTCTGCTGGCACACTGCTCATTCGTTGGGGCCACATATTACATGTAGTGTACCCAGGTATCTCTTAACCAACAAACAAAGGAGCAAACTTGTGTGCACTTTGGGACCAGATTTCAAAGGCCTGATGCTAGGATCTCTGAAGCAACCCTTGTTTAAAAAGGGGTCACCTCAAGCAAAGCCTACTGGCTGTTCTGGTCGGTCTATGACTCTCAGCTGGTGCCGCTCGCAGCAGTTGGACTTTGCTGTTCGTGCAGGAAGGGTCTCCCTGGACCTGTTTGTGACCGGAGGTGTGCTGCCTAATTTACCGGGGCTGTGACCAGCACGACGATTCCGGGACTGCGAGGACCAGGAATCATAGCACTCACACACCGGGTGCCTCTTCCCTCATTCTGCCCGCCTATTTGTTGTATATATTTACGCGCCTCCTACGCAACGCGGGACGCGCGCGGGTGAAGCCCGGGCCAAGGGCGGGCCCGTTTTAGCCCGTTCTAGACCGGGCGAGACCGGCCCGGGCTATTCCCCTGGCATCTGCTGTTCCAAAGTAACATCACCCCAGAGGACCCTACTCTGAGGACCATGGCAGCAGGACGGGAGATGAGAAGTAAGTCAACATTAGCGGCGGGACACACAACGGGAACCATGGACCAATTTCTTGTCCGAGCCAATACTATAATATCCAAAGAAATAACGGTCTTGGAAAAACGCCTTTCGCAGGGAATCTCGGCAGCCAAGAGATCCTCACTGGGTGGCATTGCGAATGCCAAAACACCAGAGAGGTGTACGGTCATAAATATTCATGATCTACCTGCACCCGTGTCTGATGACATCTCGTTAGCCAACGAACATCATTCACGGGATATTGAAATATTGACTAACGATATATTGCTGGAGATTAATTTGTTACTTAGTACCCATGGTATTAGCTCTACTGATAACGAGGGAAATGCTAACTATATGCAGACCAATGCAATTAGGGAGGGGGCGGTCCCTAAAAGGAAGCGTGCGGCCCAAAAACATGTTGGGAGACAGGCCAAACAAGCAAAACAACTGAGTGGTACCGCTCACGAAGGAAGGTTCCCTACTGATGTGAGAAAGACTATTGAACCACCGGGTGTGGGCTTGGCCCCTTTTTCCC
Source organism: Lissotriton helveticus (assembly GCF_964261635.1). Classification (NCBI taxonomy): domain Eukaryota; kingdom Metazoa; phylum Chordata; class Amphibia; order Caudata; family Salamandridae; genus Lissotriton; species Lissotriton helveticus. Next base: position 805,382,869 of record NC_136071.1, read on the forward strand.
AGGGCAACCAACAGCCGGTATCGATAAGTCCTGTATTGTCGACGGAAGGCTTAGGTGCATTTCTGAAGACCCTACTCCACCCTCTAGAAGTAAGGCTGGCCAACATAGAATCTAGATTGGCAAGCATCGAAAAGGCTACTACTGGGGTCGTAGAAAGTATAAGTAATGTCAACAAAAAGCTGGATTCAGGTGGGAAAGAGATATGTCGGGGGGGGGGCATTTGCCTACAACTAAAATCCTAGTTACGCCAAACGCTGCTCCGCAGCATCCCCCTAGTGCGTCTGCCAGCCCTCCAGCGAACGCCCAGGCACTAATTAGTAAACCCGATATACCAGCAAACAAAAGTTGCAGGTAGACAGTCTCACGGAAAAAAAACTATTACTACCGGATTTACCTCCTGAATCTAACCCCCTATTGCTCGTCTTAGCCGGAGTCCCTGTCTTGGAGGAGCAGGCTAGAGATTAGAGAATCTTTTGCCTCACTTAAAAACAAGGTAGTTGGTTGGCTTAATTTGTATAGACCACTGCCCCCCTAAATCTCGAGTGAGATCATAATGGTAAACAGGCTTCCATGGCTAGGTAAAACAGCTAAAACGATAAAAGGTGATGGCATATTAGTGACTTTTAGAGACCCTAGATCCGTCTCTCATATATGCGCATGGCCTAGTCAAGTATCTGACACCACCATTCAGTCACTCCCGCTATCCTTCTTTTACCCCACGGTCTGTACGGGGAATTTTAAGGGGAGGATTGATGAATGGTTAACAGTAGAACATAGGGGAGGGAATAGGGGGAATCGGGGTAGACTAGGTCCCATGCATATCCCTGCCACATTTTGTAATTACAATCGTTACAGCTGCTTAGATGCAGTAGATTGACTACTTCCCTCAAACCAGGAGTCAGGGATATGCCCGGATCCGGAGGGTGGTACTGGACCCCTGTCCGAGTTCCCTGAGGTGTCCACCCAAGATCAAGCCAATATAATGGAGGACCGTTGTTTAGCGGAGAACAATGTTGTCGTGGCACAAGATAATGTGGACTCCGCAGGGGCAGTTTTTCAGCCCGATCCCATTACAATTTTAAGTGGTCAACCAACTCCGAATGCAGTGTTAATAACGACATTAGATGCTACCCCCTTGCCAACCATTGAAGTCTCCGAAATCAGAACAGGAGCTCAGTGTAAATGGTATAATTTAGCCAGCTGGAACATCGCCGGGTGGAATAGTGAAGCAGATTCTCTTGGGTGGAGGGACTTTGTTAACAATTATGATATATTATGTCTACAAGAGACATGGTGTACGGAGCACATTAATTATGACTGTTATGTCTCTTTTAATTTACCGGCACAGGGATCGATTATGGGCAGAGCTAAGGTGGTCTTCTCATTTTACTTTCTGTGAAACTCCCAGTGCAAGTTATAAGATATGAAACGGTTGGTTGTCACTCTCAAGTGCTCTGGTTACAACACAAGAATGGCCTTGACGTTTTGTTAATTAACTACTATAATAATTTGTTTGACTCCTCACATTTTATTGTAGTTAATGAATTAGAGAACGCCCTCGATAAGATCTGTTTGGATACTCATGTTAATTTTGCTTTTATTTGGGGAGGTGATTTTAATATTCCCATGTGCCCCCTATCGCTAACCAAGGCCTGTGGGTTTAATGATGACTGAGGGGAGGATTGTACTCACTTTTTTCACAGCACCTATGGAGACTTGTTGAACTCTGTAAATGGTTAAATTTGACAAGCTTGTACTGCAGCCTGCCAAAGATAAGGAGGGTAAATTTGTTCCTACTTTTACTGACAGAAATGCTGCTACTGGTATTGACCATTTGTTGATCTCAGAGGATATCAGTGTCTATTGCGATACCCCGGTAGTATTGGATTGATCTGTTAGCGATCACAACTGTATTACGCTAGCATTAATTGTTTGGGGTTCTAAGGATCAGGCCATCCAAACTGTTGTTAATGATGTTGTCCCTTGTAGGCCAAATGGCCATAGGATCAAATGGAAAGGAGACAATTCGGAAAAGCTCATGATTAAAATCGTGGTGGACTGTTTACCGGAGCTGCATAATTGTTTGGATGGGAATATAGATTAATTGCGCATCTTAACGAGTTTTAATAAGATTAATGTTTCAATTAATAACATCCTGACTACGACAAAGGATAGTAGAAAGAAGGAAAAGATAGGGTGGTTTGATAACGCTTGTACAGAGTCCTTACGGAAGTTAAAGAAGGCTTTATCAAGTAGCCCTCGGGATAAGCCAACTATCATAACTCTTAGAGCTGCATATAAAGAGCAGCTGAAGCGTGAGCTCCAGGAGAAAGCCTGGGGCAAATTGACAATGGCTGTAGAACTATCAAAAAGTAAGCTTTTCTGGGATACAGTTAACAGTCCCTTTCTTAGGATTGACGATGCCCCAGTTTTAACTGCCAAAGTCAGTGAGGAAAGATGAGTCTGTCACTTTTCTAGCATTTTCGACCCGGCGGGTGTGGTTACCTCGTCCACCCGGGACGACATTCATTGGCCAATTGTCCCCCTCCATATTACAGTCCTAGAGGTAGAGCATGCTATTAGGTGTAGTAAGGGAGGGAAAGCCCCGGGCCCGGACGGGGTGCCAATTGACTTATATAAGGCCCACATGTTACTCTGGGGCCCTCTCCTGACCAAAGTTTGGTCAGGGGGTCACGTGACGCGGGTTCTCGTGACGCGGCTTCGCCTCTTCAGCTGTTGCGCATTTACAGCTCGGTCTCCACATTTCTACCCGTGACACTGCGACGAACAGATAAGAAACCCGCCCCCAGGAGTCGGGGAAAGCTCAGGCCTTGCAGACTCCTCCTTAGCTCCAGAGACTCAATGGCTCGACCTCCAGTTTCCTCAGATTAAAGGAAAACATTATTCCACTAATTGAAGTATACGGAGCGAACTTCCAAATTCGAGCGGACATGTAACATGAGTCACCTTTAACCGAGAGACCCTGCGCCACTGTAAAAAGCGTCATTGTGTACCTGTCGAATGTCCTGCAGAAACACGCATGGCCATTGAGTGACTTTACAAGAAAAAGATTGGTCCTGATGAGAACCCCAGAATTGGGGGTTTGAAACGCGTCAACCTTTTGACCTTCAATAGGAGTGACTGAACTCTTTTGTCATATGACTAAATTGTTTACAATAAGGTTTTGGTTTTCCTTAAAAAGAATTAATGTTCCATACATTTAATTGAAAACATCTACTAAATACAAATAGGGATTATCATTTATTGTTCATTTCAATTGCTCTTTTTGACAAAAGGTGTTTTATTGTTTGTGTGTACAGTTGGATGAATGTAGAATGAATGCTTGAGAGGATGTGTGTATATTGTAAAATTGTAAATATGTAAAAATATTTTTGTGTTGTTATGTCTAACGTTTGAAATGTTTATACATGCACAATTAATTTGTGAAATCATTTACTAATAGAAAGTTAAACTAAAGAAAATAATAAAAATTTGGACTTATGACGTAATTTGGACCGTTATGTTTTGTTCATAAGGTGACCACAATAATCCCTAGTTAAGGGTATCCAGTACTGGCCTTTGTTTTGTTTTTTAGTAATTTTTTTACAAAGTTTTTAACGCGGCAGTAATGGAAAGTGCACCATCTACCTGGGGGGAGTCTGTAATTATCCCTATATTTAAAAAGGGAAATAGGTCCGATGCAAAAAACTATCGACCTATTTCCCTTTTAGACTCATCCCTGAAAACCATGAGTAGGGTGCTGCTGTTTAGGTTAGAAGAGTGGGCCGAGGACAATGGAATCCTTGCGCAGTCACAATTTGGGTTCCGGAGGGACTTGGGACCATCGAACAGTGCATTAACTTGGACCTCTTAATAGGGAAATATACGCGCGCTAAGCAGGGTTCGCTTTTCCTCTGCTTTGCAGATTTAAGCAGGGCGTTTGATTTAGTCGATCGATCCCTATTATGGACAACGTTACTAGAGCAAGGTGCCCCTGCAGCGATTATTTATTTTTTGGCCAGACTTTATACTAAATTATCCGCCTCTATACGGTATGGTCAAGCAGGAGAATGTACTGATAAAATCAAGGTCAATCTAGCATAAGGCATGGCTGTGTCCTTGCGCCCCTCCATTTCTCCCTTTTTATTAATGCCATTGATGCAGAGCTCAAATTGGTTAATTCTGACGCCCCGCAAGCTGAGGGTCAAGTTATCCCTGTGCTGCTTTACGCAGACGATGCGGTGCTTTTATCGAGAACTCCCCTTGGCTTGCAGAGAATAATGGATAGGTTTTCAGGTTTTATAAGGGAAAGGAATCTGAAGATTAACAATACTAAAACATTTATTATGTCATGTGGCCAAAAAATAAGGAAGTTGAGACCCTTCTATATTGATGACCAAAAAATACAAGTTGTTGAAAAATGTTGCTATCTAGGTATAACTTTTAGCAGTAGTGGCATGTGGCTGCAGGAGATAACTAATGTTAGAGCCAAGATGGCCAAAAGTGCCTTTGGAGTTTTTTAATTTGCTATTAAGTTGGGGGACCGCTGCATCCATGACATGATGTCTATATATCATCAAAGATGCGTTTCAATTGCACTCTATGGATCTGGTGTCTGGGGGTATTGCCGCCATGGGGATTTGCAAGTCGAAGAAAATTGTTTTTTTTTAAAACTGCTTTGCTTACCCATGTCAGCCTCTACTGAGATAATACATCACGAAGTGGGGTTGGAATATCTGACAGATTTAATTGGGCTAAGACCCCTGATGGTATGGAGAGCGATATGGTTGAAGGAAGAAACCGGTTTTACTAGAAGTATCATCAGTGACTGCCTTCGCCTGGATAAAAGCTCATTGATCCCATGGATTAACTATGTGGCAACAACCTTTAGGGATATGTTTAACGTGAATATTATGGCTAACCCAGAAAGCGTAATCAATATCCCCAAGAAGGAGATCAAGTATATTTACCTGGGGAAGAAAGCTCAGGTACGTAGAGATGCCAACATGCAGTTAACAATCCCCCAGTATTATTACTCTAATGTGGTCATTACCGGCTATCAAAAATATCTGACGGTTGTTACTAGACCATCCCATCGGTTTGTTCTCACTAGGCTAAGACTAGGAATCGTACACTATTTGGTGGCGTTCCCCTGTATAAAAAAATACCCTTCTACTCCATGCCCCTGTGATGGCGTCACGAAACAGAGCACTACGCACTTTTTATTTATTTGTGATTTATACCTGCATTACCGCATTACCTATCTTAAACCACTGTTTAAAAAAAATGCAATAACAACTATAAAATCTGCTATGAGTTTGCTGTTCTCTTTAGAAGAGCCAGATATATGTTTTTTATGGCCACTTATATTCTGAAATCAATGGCCGCAAAGAAAAGCATGGTTTTTTTAACCTACATTGGTTGTTTGCTGCTACATGGATATGTACTGTATTTCTTTACCATATGCTTTTAAACCCGTCTTTCCTTCCTTTGGATAATTGTTCCGGAACATCATTTTATGGATTGTATATGCTAAATTTTTTCTATGTGCTTTTATGATTATTTTTTAATTGAATAAAGTTTTGGGAACTGAACTGAACTGACTCTCAGCTGGGCATCAACCACAATTTCTCCTTTCTGATTTTTGACTCCGTCTTTTGCCCAAGACAGTGACAGGGGTATACACTTGATCACAGGGCTTCCGCCTTTACTGAGGTCCTAGTTGCCAGCAATGCCTGTGCTGGTTACCTTCACTTTGGCTTCAAGCTGGACTGGTGCTGACGCTGACTCCCCAGGCTGAATCTGATGTCCGGGCCCCTCTGGCAATGGTTGTAAAGCAGCAAATATCTATTGGTGGACAGAACAAGAGGTCTTTAGACAAGGCACAGAAACAGTCTATCAACAGAGAGGATAGTTAGAAAATACTTCCAAGTCTTGGGACGCCCCATATATTAGCAAGGCACCCAAGAACCACTTTCATCTATCTATGTGAGAGTAAAAAAAAACAGCCTGGACCTATTGGCAAGTATAAAAGGAACTCTTTGGTGAACTGACACTAGTAATACATCACTAAAACCGAAGCAGCCAAGGAAGTCTATATTCATTTACTAAACTCAGAGGAAAAGGGAAAAACAACACAGACATACTATAAATCCTCGCATTAATGTATTCCTGTGTACTAATCTGAAAACCCTAAAAAAAAAGGAAATGTTCTACACTTTTGCTCATAAACTGTACATTACTTCTACAGGACTGCAGACACTTCTAAAATGATTCTTCTTATTTATTTATTTATTTTAGTGACTTATAGAGCGCAAACTTGACCCGTGAGGGTATCAGAGCGCTTTACAGGGTATACAAGGTCTACGAACCAACATAAAATGCAGAGAAATACTAACACATCTTACCCTTACTCCTACATGTAAATAATTACAATCATAGTCAGCTTCAGTGCTCAGAAGTGAGATAGGTGTGACAGATTTGTGGGCTATACCTACATTCTACGCTTAGGGCCATGCTCTCATGTTATAGGAGCAGCAGGCATATCTAAAACTGCTAATTTAACAGGGTTTCCTATCTATAAAACATTTTCTTCAAAACATTTTTGCTAAGGAGCACATGGGCATCTTCCCTGCATTCTACTTTTCATGATCCAAACTATGCAACATCAGCTCTAATAAGGACTGTCAGTTTATTTACACAGACTAGCTAATAAAAAACTAGCAATGCCCTTGCAAAACTACAATAATGGTGTTATCAACTAAGACTTGTAGAACAAAAACTACCCACATCTAATTCCCCTTAAAGATCTAAATAAGGGAACAACAATCTAGACTACTGATCCTGTCCTAATTTCATCAAACAGGAAGGGCAGTAATAAAACCTATATATGTATTCATTTTATTAATGCTAACAATATTTAAAACAGTATTACTGAATGGCCAATTAAATGTCTCATTGCTATTTCACGGACAGTTTAGACAGGCTAAAAAAAAATTGAGAAAAGGAGAGAGCAACATACATATTACCTAGCCTTAATTTGTAGAGGAGATAGCCTCCTTCCCCCATTTTGACAGTAGGAAACCTGAAACAGGTTTCACTTCTGTCAACACTATCAACCCCTATTTGTAGCAACTGGGCATAAACAAAGTTATAGGAGGTACATAGCACTTTTGAGAGGGCTAAAAAATATGAATACCCAAACCAAAATGTCAAAGGAAACTTTGCTCTGGGAGCCATGCAATGCTTCTAAATATAGAGCTGACATTTAACTCTTCCCAGCTGTCCTATTTTGTATTCAAGGTCGTCCATGCGGCTGTCCCAATTCGCCTAGAGACAGAAAGCTGGAAAGCACTTATCCCCCTGTTTGTAGTTAAAAGAATAACTTCTGCTGGTTTTATACATATTTTCAATTATCAGCAGGGTGCAGTATAGTTTTGCAGCAATATACAGGTCAGCTATTTGTTTTATACCTACATGTATACATTTACTGAAGCCTAAGGCACTTTAAAAGCTACTCTAAATGAAAGAAATGCTGTTTAAATAGTGCTTTTTACCCAATTTCAACTTTGATATTTGGGGCACTTAAAAAATGAATATCCTATCATTTTTTTGCATAATATTCATGATCAGAATGTTCATTACATAGCCCAGGAGTTAGAAATTGAAAATATTCATATATACCTTCATAAAAATTAGTTTTTTTACACCTACACAGAGTGAAATTCCATATGCAAATATCCTCATTATGCGGTACAACACAACTTAAGTTGAATTTTAATGCTAGGAGCTCACAGTATGAGTATTAAGCTTTATGAATTATTAAAAAACTAATTTAAAAGCAGTTATTTTTTATTAATTTTTCATAATTAATTTAAAAAAAAATTAAACCAATCATTTTTGATAATTCCACATAGAAAAAGCAAGCTGCATTCCTTGCCTATCATATTTAGACGCATTCATTCATAAGCCTAAGCACAGAAGCCTAACTTGAAACATGAAACATTTTTTAGCGCCACTTTTTTTTTAAAAGGACAATTATTTAACATCAGAACCAAGAATGTGCTTACAAAAACGGCTTTAAGAAAAATCCTCACTTGAAATGTTTTCTTGTTATACAAAATAATGAACTTGATTTTTGTAACTTTTTTTAAAACAGCAGTCTGACATGCAGGATTTTACCCGTGTTTAACTGACAAAATCCTGGCTGAGTGAACATTCCTGTCTCTCCGTGGCCTACAAAAACAACAGCTGCTTGCTTAGCGGCAGTAAAAACACAGCTGAGGAAAGCTTTTCTTAGTGTTGAAATGGAAGCACGGTGACTGTCTATTTAAAACTGAGGCCTTTCAATGCGTGTTCTATAATACGCGTTTTAGTTCATCAAAAATGTACTTCAGATGAAGTGTTTGCCTGTTAATATCTAATACAATGTATCTAAGGAAAATGCTGTAAGTTTATTTATTGCAAAACACACAATTTCGTTTTTGAGGCCTTTTTTTATTCCTATTGAATGTGAATTCTAATTTTATCTTTTAATCATTAGCAGTTTGTACATGTGCCTAGTTGCTTACTCTATAATTTAAATAGTAACATATAATTTATTTAGCATATCATATGGTTCATTTCTGGAATTTTATTTAATTTTTATTTAATATTAATTAAATGACATTTTGCATAACAGACTGAAGACAACAAGACAAACCACAAACACATGCATTGAGCTCATTTTAGACATATACAGAAGGGGTCAAACACTCAGGACGCATGATACAGCGCGTTTAATAGCCATTATTTCATAAATAGCGCAATCGCTATTTACTTACAGAAGTTGCAATGTAAAACCACAAACCATATAGACATTTAAACACACATTTAACCCACAGATCAACACTTAAGACAGAAATAAAGGACAGCCCACAGACTGTACTTAAATTAAACCATTTGTAAATACTAGTTGTAAGTCATATTTACAAGAAACGCTTCTCAATAGTATTCCAAAAGACTGCAAAACAAAAAACAGCCCAATCTTATTTCCAAGAAGCCAAAATACTCTCAATTCACTAGCTTTGGCTGGCAGAACACCAACAAATCATTCTGCAGATCTCCATTCATAAAATTGCGCAGAAAAAGGATCCATATTTTAATTCGCTGGGGATACAGAATCACCAAGGAAGAAATATGTTTTTATACCTAAACCTATCTAGCTATTCCCTCAAGGGAGCGGCTAATTTAATTCACATCTCACTATGGTACCTCCAAAAAGCAACACATTCTTTGATGTGTGCTTGAAACAGGCATGCCCAAAATATTGCAGAATATGCAAATATTATACCCAAAGTAGTTCTTAAAGTACTCTATGTACGTTGCACCATTCAAACAAAATCAGAGGAAAATCTCCTCAATACCTGCCTACACAAATTGCAATTTGCATATCTAACCCATACAAATCGAAAGTTGGCCAACAAAAATTCCAAAATTCCAAAGCCACAGTAAGCGTTACTAAACTACCTTAGCAATCCAAGGCATCAAAACCAACAGTAAGAGCGGCAGAACGACTCTTACCAAACAAATGGTTGTCTAAATTCTAACTGCCAAGTTCTGAATGACCTAACTTTTTTTTTTTTAATACTCACGCCAAAAAGGTTCTCAGTCAGAGGTGACATCATGTGGAGGATCAAAATCAGGAAGACCAGAAATATACCAGGCTGCAGAGACAGAAAATCCCCAGAATCTCTGTGCACAGAGTACCTCCTTAGTAGAGTCCTGTCCTCCACAGTAGATTTCTGTCTCCTGACAAGATCACTCCCTCAGAAAGCCGCTTCTCTGACGAGGTCCACGTTGGAGCGCCATTTGAAGAACATTGAAACCTGAAACAGGGGTCCCACTGATACTTGGTCCTTTTAAACCAACAAAGAAGAAATTGGCACAGAAGCTGAAATATAAAAGAGCATTTTTATTAACCTCAAAGGAGTGAGACTACGTCACACAGAAGTCTTAGCAACTGAATGAGGCAGTCTAAGGAGTACAGAAAACTGGGGCTTTATATATGCTTGGGGTTAAATAGTAAGCATAAATGCAAGGGGCAGTCCTGGCTCATGTAAGCATGCAAAATTACTAAGATGGGCATACAAGATCTGCTTGCTCAACAAAGTGGGAGGAGAGTTACTTCTCCATGCAGCAGCAAAAATAGCCTGACAGTTATACTAGAGAAGCAGGTGCATTCTACTAGCTAGGCCCTTCTGGGCATGTGCGAAGGTGGAAGATGCTAAATATAATTTGTCTCTAGGCAGACTTCAAGAGCAGTTAACAGAAAGGTAGAACAGAGCACATGGCAAACAAAATGGCTGCCAGAAATACAAAATGGCGTTCAGCTCATGCTAACAAATCCGTCCAATATTTAACACCAGGACAGAAGTGGGGTCACAATGGTCATTCACTGGTGACTCAGCCCTTCTGGCTGGCCCCTGAACCACTGGTTCTTCCACTGGGGACTTTTTCCCCCTCTCACCCCTCAATCTGGACTTCTGCATCCTCCACTTAGGCGTGGCACCGCAAGACACCAGAACTGATGGAGGCCTGCCTCCAGACACTCCCAGTTCACCAGACACTAGGGGATCCCCCTCAACTGGCAGCCCATCAGGACAGCCTAGGCTCCCCACCTGGTGATCCCTTAAAGAACCATCCAGGCTCTGAGACTGGGTTTCAGGCATCTTGGGACACGGCCCCACACTCAGTCTTTCTCCACTGAGACAGGGCGTGAGCCCCTACACCACTCCCACTACACCGGGGCCTAGCTGGGTGACTCTGAACCTCTTCCATCACTCTGGGTTGGGATATACCTGAGCCACTTCCCTCAGTGTCACTCCCCAATGCCTCTCCAGAACCTCTGGATCCACCAAAAGGTCTGCCTCCAATATGAGCTCCCTGGGGTCAGAGAACTCACTCTCCAACGGGTGTTGGCATAGCTCTGGAAAACAGGGACTTACAATATGATCTCCCACGATTGGATCACACAGCTCCCTACCAGGATCAACCAAACTATCCTTCACCTCTCCATCCAGTGCCTCGCACACTTACTCCACACTACTCTCCTGAGATTGGCAAGACTGCATCTGAATGTCTTTGTCACTCAACCCACACTCTTCTGGGTGGTCTTCACACTCACATACCAGGACTTCAACCTTGGGGAACCCCTCTCCTTACACCTCACATCTAGAGTGAGTAGAGTGTCCCTCCCACGACTAGTACTAGGTACTTTTTGATAAGTTTAAAGTTTAAGGGAAACGGGCTGTGGGCTTAAGCAAGGGAGTATTATGCGTTATATTGAGGGGCGTAGTTGAGGGTAGCACAATACAATAGTCATTTTTTTAAGTAGTGAGTGTTGTAATCACTCGGGGGTAAAATGGTTTGAGGTGTGGGAGGGATAATGATCTGTTTGGTTCACAGACTATGTGTGTGCAAATATAGAAAAAATAGGAGTGGGATAATGAGTTTAGTTTTCACTTGAGGGTTATGTTTTGCTGTATAATGTTTTTCAACAGTGAATGGGTGGCTGAGATGTGTTTCTGATCTTGTTACAGAGACCCCTGACGAAGAGCCAGTAAGGCTCGAAATGCATTGGGCATAAAATCATGAGTCATTTTCGCTGCAAATTCCTATTTTGATCTTTAATTCAACGTGTTACTGTGAAAAGCCTGTTTGAGCACTCAGTGGACATATGAAAAAATGAAATAAAGAAACAGAAAGAATTTCGCTGTATCTTCAGTGATTTATAGAGCTCCGTTAAGTGATGGATTAAATAATTGCACATCTTGGGTTGAAATGTTTTATAATACTGCGAAAAAAAGAATCAGCGAATAATAAGTGAACAGCATGAGGGAAGTTTCCCATATGACAGTGTGACAGGAGGGTGCGCGAGACTGCGCCCGAGTTTTCCGCCTCCCACGCCTAGGACCATGAACCCCTGCCTCAGTTTCCCCATTCTCCTCAAGGACTCTATGCACTACTGGAGCTACCTTGTGTCCTTGAACCTCCTGGTGTATGTCACCCCCTCCTTCAAGTCAGGCGCCACATGTCTGGGTTTATGTACTGCTCCCTCAGCACTAGATAACTCAATTTTGCTGCCACCATCTGAGCTGGATTCCACCTCCAGCTCAGCAAAGCTCACTTCCTGAGCTACACACATTTCTTTTTTCTGGGCTGAGACACTCATGGCCTCAAGCCTCTCGAGCTCCAAATCAAGCTCCCTCATTCTCAACGTATGCTCAAACTGCATCCTCTTTTCCTCTAGGGCCAATTTCCTAGTTTGCAACTCAAACTCTACCTGCACATTTAACTTAAGCTTGGTCAGCTCCATCTCATGCATCCTACTCTTCTCCCTGTTCTCCAGCTCTTCTGGGGACAGGCCCTTGGCAGAAAGACTGCTACCTACTGGAGAAGGTGCTCTCCTCCCCTCTGGACCCAAGGGCCCTTCCAGCTGCTCCTCTGCATTTTCAGACCACTCCTCATTCTAAAGGAATATTTCTTCCTTCGACCAAGGCCCTCCGCGCCTTTTGGAACTTATCCTTCTTGGTGAACCCCGGTCATAGCACCTTTAAATCTCCTGCAGAAGTGCTTCAGCTGTTTCACATTGTAGCATTCTAGTTTCTCCTCTTCCCAATCACAATCAACGGATGCGATGGATGCTGCTTTGCTCATGTTGGCTAAACTTGGCAGTTCTAGGCAAAAATAGAAAATCCCAGGAAAAACAATCTACCAAAAGTACGTGGTTGCGTTTGGTCTGCACTCACTAGTAGTGTTCACCAATCACTATATATGAGTCACAAATGCAAGTCCAGAATCCTCACTGCTGACCACCAATGTTAGATTTGGGGGTCTCTAGTTGGCAGATGTAGGTATCTTTGACCAAATAGGGACCCTTGCGTCTAGTCAGGGTAAGGGGCGACACTCCTAAAATAACCCCTGCTCACCCACTTGGTAGCTTGGCACGAGCAGGCAGGCTTATCTCAGAGGCAGTGTGTAAAGCATTTGTGCATACATACAGTAATACAGTGAAAACACTACAGATGGACACCACACAGGTTGTATTATAAAAATAAGTATTTTTATATAGACTGAACACAAGACCACAAAAGGCAAAAATCCACAATACTGTACTTTAGAATGGTAGAAATAGCTTAGTTCTCCTTAGATGTGAAATGCGACACTTTGAGAACATTGTACCTTTGGATGCGTAATGCTATACAATGAAAGTGTTGCAGGGAGGTGATGCGTCAGTTCCTTGCACGCAAGAACGGTAATGCGTCAGGTCCTTACTGCTGCATAGGGGATGTGTCGGTTCTTCTCCGTGTGGAGAGGTGATGCGTCGGTTTCTTATGGCGCTTCCATTGCGATGCGACCAGCAGCGCCGTGATGCGATGAAGATCCGGTGCAATGAAACAAAAGGGCATCTTCTCCTTGATGCGACAACGATGCGTGCCCGCCTGACGTGACAGGTCCTGCAACACGCTTCTCGGTGATGCGACGCGTCTGCTGCGACGGCTGCACTCTTCTTCGGTGATGCGAGGTGCTTCGGGTGATGCAATAGAGGCAGCGGCGGTACGCTTCTCCGGTGATGAGACAGCAACACTCTTCTCCGGTGATGCGACGACAACGGCTGTGGCGTCGACACGCTTCTTCGTCTTGCATCGCGCTTCCTGCTCCCAGTGACATGCAGTCTCTCAGATGGCCCAACTCAACAGCAGGCACTTCAGTTCTCAGCAAGGGAAGGCAGGGGAGCTGGTTGGTGAAGTCTGTTGTCCCTGAGACTTTAGCAGGAGGCAAGCTCTATCTCAAGCCCTTGGAGATCCTTTACAAGTTGATTTGAAAGTATCACAAAGTCCTTTCTCCTTTCTTTGGCAGTCAGGCAACCACTGCAGGCCAATCCCCCAAACAGCACTCAGCTTAGGTATAGTCTCCTCCTCAGTTTCTCTGGTTCCTCTCATCAGCAAAGGTTCTTCTCGTTTCCCATAACATGATCTAAAATTCTGGGGTTTGGGTCCACTCTTTTATACTCATTTTCCCTTTGTTCTCTGAAGGCCTTTGCCTAGTCAAAACCAGTTCTGGTCAGTCCTGGAGCACTTTGTTCTCAAGATTCCTTCTTTCCTTTCACAGTGTAGGCCAGGGACATCAGATGCACCACAGGAGGTGGAGCCAGCATTGTGGCGGGAAGGCATAGCCCTATTCAGGTCCCAGGTGCAACTCCTCCCACCCATCTACATGCAAATCTCTCTGTTCAGCCCTGTGCTGACTCACCCTACATCCTGGCATCCCCCAGCAACTGTCACTCAAACTCCAGACAAGGAATAAACAACCTAGCAGAGGCAGGCTTGGAAAGTTAGGCAAGAAAATACCTACTTTCTACAAGTGGTATTTTCAAACACAGAATGTTAAAACCAACTTCACTAAAAAATGTCTTTTATCATATAAATTGATACTTGTATAGCGCACTACTCACCCGCAAGGGTCTTAAGGCGCTTGTGCGAATACCGCTGTGGAACCCATCCTGGCTTTCCCTGTGAGGTGTCCACTCCTGGGCACCCCCAAGGTGGAGGCCAGGCATCCTTAGCCTTGTGGGGGCCGTTGTGGAGAATAAGCAAGCTATTGCCCAGAGTTGCAGAGTGGGACTCCATGATTGGAATAGGCACCGAGGCGAGAATGATCAGGTCCGTGGAATTTCTGAGCCCAAGACCCACCGAGGCGGGGAATTGAACCCTGGTCCCGGGCTAGACCTCTGCATCAGGGTTCTGCCACTCTAACCATTGAGCCACACTTCTCCAGGCTCAGGCATACTAAACTCGAATTTCTACCTAGTTCCCTGAGTCAGTTAGGATTATAAGATGTTATCATCAAACTGCCCATTCTGGCCTATGGGGAACAGGTAGCCTTGCAATAGTGAAAAACGAAAATTGCTGTAATTCACTATTAGGACATGCCACACACACCAGAGCACGCCCTACCTTTTACCTACAATGCACCCTGCCCTTTGGCCTACCATAGGGGTGACTAATATGCAGAAAATGGAAGGTTTAATGGCTGGCAAGTGGGTGCACATGCCCTGTCAGCATGGCAGTACCAGACTGCACACAGGCTCTTTAATGGCAGACCTAAGACACACTTTTACAGGCTGCTTCTGTTGGTGGCACAACCAGTGCGGCAAGCCCACCAGCAGCATTTGATTTACAAGCCCTGGGCACACTCAGTGCACTGTATTAGGGTCTTACAAGTAAACCAAACCAGCCAATCATGGAGTCACTAATACATACATCAATTTATTATAGGGAGAGCATATGCACTTTAGCATGGATCAGCAGTGAAAAAGTGCCCAGAGTCATAAAAGCAACAAAAACAGGTCAGACAAAATACAGGAGGAAGGCAAAAAGTTCAGGGATGACCCTGCAAAAAGGGCCAAGTCCAACATAAACGTACATCATTTACAAAAATAGCCTAGAGGCCCTGATCAACTGGCTCATTGAGACTTAGTAATGGATTACTTTGCTAAAACAAAATCAACGACAGGCTGATTTCTACCTCTTCTCCAATAAACACATACATGTTCTTCCCACTGACTGACTCATCCCATTGAAAACCCTAGTATTCTCCCCCCAATACTAACACTCCTTCAAAGTCTTTCAGCTTCATGTTAGGAACTGTGCTGTACATTCACTTGTGAAGAAAATGGATAAGAGCACCAGCTAATCTGTTTTGAAATAGAGGACCTTTTTTCCAAAGGTGAACCACAAACAAAATGTAGAATCCATGGGCAATATGGCAGTGCCTCTCCTCAATGGCTTCCACAAAATTCACCTGTCTGTTCTACTATATAATTTGCAGGTTGTCTCAGGCACTATGGTTCTTGATCATATGACCCCCCCCCCCCCCCCACTGACCTCCTTCAGAAGAACCCCCCCAATGAATTACACAGTATGTAGGATATAACCTGTATGAATAACAGCTGTCCGTGACTGAGCACCCTGCAATGTCTAGATCAAAAGCTAAACATCTCTGGAGGAAATATAATTCTAAGACTCAAAACACATCTACACCAGGTTGTGCTATATTTAAGACAGAAATCCACCCTCATTAATTCCAAAAATGTTGAATGCCCTACTTGCTCATCAAGCATATCCCATGCTTTACCTAATTCTAAACAAGTTTCATAGATCACTTGCAAAGTAGATCATTAAATGCCACAAATTATTATTGTCAACTGCCTGGAAATATTACCACGGTTACATACCTTCTGTATTTGTTATTTTGATTATTGATCCATTTTCATTCTCTTCTCATTGATTTCTACAACTATTCTTCAGCTACACTGAAATGTAATTTTGTATCTCTACATGGGATATTGTGAAGATCTGCTCATTTTGTGCCACCCCTTGTTTCTCTGTAAATATATATCTCATGAACATCTCTCTGGCACCACCTACTTTGAACTGCTCTTGGTGATTTACTGCGGTTCCTCTTATCTCCTTAATATAAAATTCCTGTGCTGTTACTCAGTGCTGTCCATATTTTGTAATTTATCTTCTTGGGTATTCTGTGCTTTCTGTAATGAATATAAAGTGATCTGTCACCTCTTATTGTGGGCCTGGTTCACGCTATATAGAAAATACACATTGCACTGTCCTAGGCCACTACACATTGTAGGCAACACATGAGCATTTATGTTGTGTTTGAGGTTCAAACTATGCACATCGTATCTAACTTTCAATAGCCAGGCAAATATTCGTATGTAACTTAGCATTAAAAAACAAGCTAAGAATAATCTGGTTGAATAAACATCTACAATATTAATCTACTTTTTGTAAACGCGTCTTTCTACAACCCAAAGTCAAATATTTGTCTGGGCGAATGCTAACATGCTGAATCTGTGATTGATGGGAAAATGCATTGGCATTGATTTTCTATAACTTGGCTTTTAATTATAACATAATATTTAATTGGTCTTTCTTTCAGATTCTTCTTGTCTTAAAGTAACTTTTCTTAATATGTTGTCTTTTTCTTTTCACTAGCTTCTGTTGGACATGGTGGGTTCCACAGATGAGCTCTTACAAGAAGCTGCAGCTGGTTGTATAGCGAATATCCGCAGATTGGCTCTTGCTAGTGAAAAGGCAAAATTTGGTTGAATTCTGAAGAATGGTTACTCTATTTTTAACTGTTCAACACAAAATACTACAGTGTACACATGTAACTTCCGAATTGAAGATTAAGTAAGATTTATCGCCATGTGATAAAAGTACGAATTTAGAAAAAGTAATTATGATCAACATTAAATATTTATTCAGATATTATTGTAATAAAGATATATATATATATGTGTGTGTATCTTCACTGTGTTGCGTTTGTACTTTTCTAAAATTCTTTAGTATGTAGCCTTTTGATAAGTTTCAAACCTCATAACATTTAGCTACATATTCTCGAATTTAAAACAAGCTGCTAATAAATTAACATTGAATTGTGGTGGCTGAATGGAGTTTTCTTCGCTTATTGTTTAAGGATGAATATGTCCCATTTGTTGGCAGCATTTCCTCACAGTATGGTTTCTGTTTTCCTGATAAATGAAGTCCAAACGACCTGTGTCTTAAGGTTCTCAATTGTTGATGCCAAATGCAATATAACCGTGTGTAAGTAGGCCACATGTGGCATCACTGCATCTGAGCATTTTGGTTGGTCAATCCGAGGTGCGGTACTGCTGCAGGGTTGTTTGATGATGAGGTTCTTCTTATTCCGCTCTGTAGTAGTAGAAGTAACTTGGAAATACAGAGAATACATGGTACAATCTGATTGTCTTGGACCTCGAGCTCAGCTTTTTCGTTGGGAACAGAAGTCTTTTTCACAGTCTAGCCCTTCATTTGCAAAAACTGTTTTTCTATTCTTCATCATGGAACCTTAATTGATTAAATAGCCCCACCCATATGCCAGATCCAAGATCACATTTATAATATATATTTAACTGCTTTATTTTAAATTCCTAAACATTTGACCACATTACACTCATATTCTCATTCCTAAAATAGCTTTTTTTCTTGAATTCCACACGTTTACAAAATACTGTGCATCACCTGAAGACAGTGCATATTAGCATGCCTATTTAGCTATCACAGAAACTAAAATTGTCCAGCTTTAATAAGGCCTTAAAAAGCTATTCTCTTCTCCATATTAGTACACTCCTCTTGAAGCAGTCATCCTTATTTCTTATTTGCCCCTAATCTATGTCCTACACCACGCTCTCTCGTAAAACTTGCCACCTTAAACCCCAGAATTCAAGCATAATCTAAAAAAACATCATCTACCAAGCAAACATTCCCCATCATTCCTACCCATCACATTTGCTCAATAGAGTCTGTTGACATTCAAACCACTTATCCTGTATCTTTTCTCACTCATCAATTGCAAAGACATTTGAACCCATATAATTTTATTTGAACAATGATGTTTAATGACTGAAATCTCTGTTTCCCATGATACTTCCTTAGGCACACTGATACCTCGTCCTGTCGGTTAAGCTTGCGCAATATAAAGAAGATAAATAATTACATTATCGTATCCTGAGCAGCTGAAATATCCTCTGCATCACCTACTTGAACAGGACGAATGTAAATTGAACAGGTGCGCAACGGAATCAATTGCCCTCTAACAAGGTCAAATGGTGTGACCAGGATGCAGCATGATCTGGTGATTTGTAGAACTCTGCTAAATCTTTCTACTGCCCCAGCCTTCCTCAAAAACACATTGGTTAGAAAATGAATGTCTTTCCACTCACATGCCATGGCTCAGGTCATATAGATGAACATATATTCTAAGGCCACTATTTCTCTTGCTAGCTACCACAAATTGAGCTAGCCACATGTATGCTTATACTGTCTAGATAACATCTTCCTTCCATTTCATGTTCCTCCTGATTTATGTAACATATGTACTATTGGCATTCTAGAGTCTCTGATAAAGATACAGCCAAATATTTTCATTTTACAGACCTTGTGATGGAAAACTTGTGAACATTATTACACCACACTATTGCTGGTTCAAGCACAGCAACCTAAAGAGTTGTTTGTTTTTAGTTCCATTCTTAAAATACCCTGATGCCACATTCTGTGGAAATCATTTCTTTTTTTAGCAACAAAAAACCTCTCTGACCTACCTCTGCTGCAGAAATGTAACTACAATTGTTTTTCCGCAATAGACTGAAATGACGAAGAATCCACCATAACCTACACATTATGTGTCTGTCAGACCTCAGTCAGTTCCTTCATCTCACCAGCTTATTCCTTCTTTTCAGGCACAAATAGCACAACTTCATTCATCTTTCTGTCCCCATCTGATATGCCTTCACACTCAGCCCTTACTTTACTATGCAGTGTCTTCTTACAGTCATTTGCATAATGACGCACAACCTCACATAAGAGATAATTGCTGTTTCTAGCCAGAAAGTAATTTTCTCTCAGTAACGTAGTAACATAAATTCCATCTGATTGTCGCTAAACTGCTGGTGAATCCTGTCTTTCACATCGATTTTAAATACAACCCTCCATTTTTCAAAAACACATCAGTGTTTTCCAGGATAGTGCCTTGAACATATTCCTACCCCCTCAATCGCCGTCCACTGAAACAGTTGAATAAATTATGTAACTGCTAAACAGAAACAACCACAATGCTCACCCACTGCGCTCTCACGCTATGCACACGTGTTCTACATAGCATGGCCTTTGCGTTGCACAGCATGCGAACTCCCAGGTCAAGATGTCTTTTGGCCACCTATGTACTTTCTGTGCAAACGTCTTTCCCCATAGTCTCCTGCATTGGTGAACAAATTATTTCTTCCGTAGGCCATCGGAGGCCCACTGACTTGCTGTCCTTCCCGTGACTGTCCTTTGCAGTTTCGCTGGAGTGGGACACGGTCCCCCAGCGCACTGGGCACGTCACGAGTGGGTGGGTCCTTAACTCCCGACATGCCGCAAAGGCGGGTGAGCACTCCTGCAGCACTGGCTACTTCCTTGGGCCATCGCATGCCTCACCAACCTGCTGGTCTTCCCGCGGCTGTCCATTGCAGTTTCGCTGCGGTGGGACATGGTCTCCTGGCGCACTGAGCATGTCACAAGCGGGTGGGTCTGAAGTTGAACTCCGACATGCCGTAAAGGCGGTGGAGCACTCCCGCAGGCCAGGTTGGCCCACTCTCTTGGCTTTTTTTTTTGGGCCCTTATAAATATCGTCAGGACATCATTGTCAGCTGATGAAAGCCAGCCACTAGACTTTAACGGGACCAGTGAAAAGTAAGTCGTTCTTCCTGTGTATGGTTCCTTCTATGTGGTGCTTTTGTTAACTAGTACTTAACACCAGTGTGTGGGCAAATGTAAGGTCGGAGGTATAAATTCATCACATGAACCAACTATTACTCCTAAGCGATCCACCATAGACACCTTTCTTGCTCGCGCCATATCTAAAGAAAAAGACCAAGCTGAACGACGTATGTCCCTGAATGCAACTGGGCAAAATGGATCTGAGTGTCTATTATCTACCAAAGAGCAGTTTGGCCTGAGTAAAAACCAACATGGTCAGAATACTGGATGCATCAAGGGGCCAGAGAACATTACAGCCTGTCAAGTACCTACTGTTTTAGAAACGGTAACACTTCCAATCTCCCCATGCAAGGCTGCCACAGCTAAAGCCTCAACCACAGCCCACTCGCCCGCAGCTAAACGTAAAAGAAAGACACAGAATTATACTACTGTTAATCTGAGCTCCTCATATATACCTTTTTTGCAAGGGCTGGCTGCTCACTGTAATTGGATAGACAAACCAGCGTGGGTACCAGTCTGGGAGAAGCTAACAACTGTTATAAATGTACAAGAGGCTAATAGGGAATCTGCTACTATGATACATGCTGTGGGCCAGTCCCTGCGGAGACAAATGAACAAACACCTCTCTAATATCAATATGTCTTCACAGGAGGTAGTTATTATTAATCTGCCACCTGCCTCCTGCCCATATGTGGCAGTATTGGTTAATGTCCCCCCATTGAAACCAGGGGTTAGGGAGATTACTGAATGCCTGAAGAACAAGGTTGTCCACTGGCCTAGCTCCGAACGCTCATTCCCCCCTGCTAGAGCACACCAAATTCTGTTGACAAGGAGAGTGGAGTGGATCAGACCACTAAAGAAAAATGTTTAGGGTAATTGCCTAGTTAATAATTTTCAGAACCCTGGAGTTGCCAGAGGCATTCATACACAGGTAGGGCCACCCACAGCGGCTGTTCGATATATGGGTATACTCCCAATGGGGGGGGTTTATCGGCATCTAAGGATTTTAGGCCAATATTATGATGGGGCATGGAACTTGCAGACACCAAGGGTGATGCTGCAGTGTCCAATAGAAATCAGGTATTGAGCACCCTAAATGACAATGAATGACTTGGTCGTGGAGGACATTACCATTGCGGGGGACCCAGAACTTATTGTAGAGGGGATCTTATTACCGCCTAGATAAGCCATCTGCCCCCTAAAGATCACGTACTCATTTCTGGGATGGCTCCAGATTGTAGGTTGGCTGTAGCCAAGGCTGCAAAGGCAACCTGTAATGAACATCCAAGCACATGTAACACATCTACCTGTGCATCAAATAGGGATCCTGTAAGTCAGTATCCTTAAGCTTGCAACTTGGAATGTGAATGGGCTAACACATAAGATAGGAAATGTTGATTGGATTAGCACTATATCTTGTTATGATGTTATATGTATACAAGAAACCTGGTGCACAAGCCCAGTACACGTAGAAGGGTTTTCTCATATTTTCTAGAAGCTCTAGCGTCGCAAGCTGGGCGGGCGAAAGAGATACTATATAGATACTTATCGCTAATAAAAATTACTGTAAATGTTAAGAGGATTTCATCAGTGGGCCCCCATTCTCAATTATTGTGGCTGAACAAAAAGGAGGGAGCGATCTAGTAATTGTAAATTATGATAACAACATCTTTGATTCAACACTTACCAGTGTGGCTACAGCTCTTGACCATGGCCTCGAAGCCTTCTTAGGCTCCATTTATACAGATTTTGTATTAGTACGGGCAGGAGAATATTCAGGCATGTAGATTGTCTACCACGCAGGCATGCGGTCATATTTATCAGTTTCAAAAAGGGGGTGGTGATGGGCAGAGTATCTGAGTTAATCAGAACACTCCTACCCAGTCAACAGATCAGGGCTTGATCCATCACCGTTTTTTAGCTCACTGCACCATCCCAGTTCAGAACCTGGCTATATGCAAATTAGTCTGTCCCTGGCCCAGTGCATCATGGGAACAGGGCAGACCAAACTACCAAGCCAATTCTTCACTGGAAAGGAAACAAGCTTCCGGGGACCGGTTTCTGGCATTACAGCCGTCTTCGGCCCGGCTTGCTTGAATCCTGATGGTGCAGTGAGCAAGGGACTCATCTCTGAGCATACCCTTCCACACTCATGGTGGCCAAAAAAAATTCAAAAAGGGGGTGGTGATGGACAGAGTATCTGAGTTAATCAGAACACTCCTACCCAGTCAACAGATCAGGGCTTGATCCATCACCGTTTTTTAGCTCACTGCACCATCCCAGTTCAGAAACTGGCTATATGCAAATTAGTCTGTCCCTGGCCCAGTGCATCATGGGAACAGGGCAGACCAAACTACCAAGCCAATTCTTCACTGGAAAGGAAACAAGCTTCCGGGGACCGGTTTCTGGCATTACAGCCGTCTTCGGCCCGGCTTGCTTGAATCCTGATGGTGCAGTGAGCAAGGGACTCATGTCTGGGCATACCCTTCCACACTCATGGTGGCCAAAATAATTTCAAAAAGGGGGTGGTGATGGACAGAGTATCTGAGTTAATCAGAACACTCCTACCCAGTCAACAGATCAGGGCTTGATCCATCACCGTTTTTAGCTCACTGCACCATCCCAGTTCAGAACCTGGCTATATGCAAATTAGTCTGTCCCTGGCCCAGTGCATCATGGGAACAGGGCAGACCAAACTACCAAGCCAATTCTTCACTGGAAAGAAAACAAGCTTCCGGGGACCGGTTTCTGGCATTACAGCCGTCTTCGGCCCGGCTTGCTTAAATCCTGATGGTGCAATGAGCAAGGGAC
Source organism: Lissotriton helveticus (assembly GCF_964261635.1). Classification (NCBI taxonomy): domain Eukaryota; kingdom Metazoa; phylum Chordata; class Amphibia; order Caudata; family Salamandridae; genus Lissotriton; species Lissotriton helveticus. The sequence goes on from NC_136071.1 coordinate 805,406,019, forward strand.
TCATGTCTGAGCATACCCTTCCACACTCATGGTGGACAAAATAATTTCAAAAAGGGGGTGGTGATGGACAGAGTATCTGAGTTAATCAGAACACTCCTACCCAGTCAACAGATCAGGGCTTGATCCATCACCGTTTTTTAGCTCACTGCACCATCCCAGTTCAGAACCTGGCTATATGCAAATTAGTCTGTCCCTGGCCCAGTGCATCATGGGAACAGGGCAGACCAAACTACCAAGCCAATTCTTCACTGGAAAGGAAACAAGCTTCCGGGGACCGGTTTCTGGCATTACAGCCGTCTTCGGCCCGGCTTGCTTGAATCCTGATGGTGCAGTGAGCAAGGGACTCATGTGTGAGCATACCCTTCCACACTCATGGTGGCCAAAATAATGTCAAAAAGGGGGGTGGTGATGGACAGAGTATCTGAGTTAATCAGAACACTCCTACCCAGTCAACAGATCAGGGATTGATCCATCACCGTTTTTTAGCTCACTGCACCATCCCAGTTCAGAACCTGGCTATATGCAAATTAGTCTGTCCCTGGCCCATGCATCATGGGAACAGGGCAGACCAAACTACCAAGCCAATTCTTCACTGGAAAGGAAACAACCTTCCGGGGACCAGTTTCTGGCATTACAGCCGTCTTCGGCCCGGCTTGCTTGAATCCTGATGGTGCAGTGAGCAAGGGACTCATGTCTGAGCATACCCTTCCACACTCATGGTGGCCAAAGCAAGCCGGGCCGACGACGGCTGAAATGCCAGAAACCGGTCCCCGGAAGCTTGTTTCCTTCCCAGTGTAAGAATTGGCTCGGTAGTTTGGTTTGCCCTGTTCCCATCATGCACTGGGACAGGAACAGACTAATTTGCATATAGCCAGGTTCTGAACTGGGATGGTGCAGTGAGCTAAAAAACGGAGTTGGATCTAGCCCTGATCTCTTGACTGGGTGAGAGTATTCTGCTTAATTCAGAAACTCTGTCCATCACCACCCCTTGTTGTTAAATATTTTGTCCACCCTAAGCGTGGAAGGGTATACTCAGATGTGAGTTCCTTGCTCATTGCACCATCAGGATTCAAGCAAGCCGGGCCGACGACGGCTGAAATGCCAGAAACCGGTCCCTGGAAGCTTGTTTCCTTCCCAGTGTAAGAATTGGCTTGGTAGTTTGGTTTGCCCTGTTCCCATCATGCACTGGGACAGGAACAGACTAATTTGCATATAGCCAGGTTCTGAACTGGGATGGTGCAGTGAGCTAAAAAACGGTGTTGGATCTAGCCCTGATCTCTTGACTGGGTGAGAGTATTCTGCTTAATTCAGAAACTCTGTCCATCACCACCCCTTGTTGTTAAATATTTTGTCCACCCTAAGCGTGGAAGGGTATACTCAGATGTGAGTCCCTTGCTCATTGCACCATCAGGATTCAAGCAAGCCGGGCCGACGACGGCTGAAATGCCAGAAACCGGTCCCCGGAAGCTTGTTTCCTTCCCAGTGTAAGAATTGGCTTGGTAGTTTGGTTTGCCCTGTTCCCATCATGCACTGGGACAGGAACAGACTAATTTGCATATAGCCAGGTTCTGAACTGGGATGGTGCAGTGAGCTAAAAAACGGTGTTGGATCTAGCCCTGATCTCTTGACTGGGTGAGAGTATTCTGCTTAATTCAGAAACTCTGTCCATCACCACCCCTTGTTGTTAAATATTTTGTCCACCCTAAGCGTGGAAGGGTATACTCAGATGTGAGTCCCTTGCTCATTGCACCATCAGGATTCAAGCAAGCCGGGCCGACGACGGCTGAAATGCCAGAAACCGGTCCCCGGAAGCTTGTTTCCTTCCCAGTGTAAGAATTGGCTTGGTAGTTTGGTTTGCCCTGTTCCCATCATGCACTGGGACAGGAACAGACTAATTTGCATATAGCCAGGTTCTGAACTGGGATGGTGCAGTGAGCTAAAAAACGGTGTTGGGTCTAGCCCTGATCTCTTGACTGGGTGAGAGTATTCTGCTTAATTCAGAAACTCTGTCCATCACCACCCCTTGTTGTTAAATATTTTGTGTACCCTAAGCGTGGAAGGGTATACTCAGATGTGAGTCCCTTGCTCATTGCACCATCAGGATTCAAGCAAGCCGGGCCGACGACGGCTGAAATGCCAGAAACCGGTCCCCCGAAGCTTGTTTCCTTCCCAGTGTAAGAATTGGCTTGGTAGTTTGGTTTGCCCTGTTCCCATCATGCACTGGGACAGGAACAGACTAATTTGCATATAGCCAGGTTCTGAACTGGGAGGGTGCAGTGAGCTAAAAAACGGTGTTGGATCTAGCCCTGATCTCTTGACTGGGTGAGAGTATTCTGCTTAATTCAGAAACTCTGTCCATCACCACCCCTTGTTGTTAAATATTTTGTCCACCCTAAGCGTGGAAGTGTATACTCAGATGTGAGTCCCTTGCTCATTGCACCATCAGGATTCAAGCAAGCCGGGCCGACGACGGCTGAAATGCCAGAAACCGGTCCCCGGAAGCTTGTTTCCTTCCCAGTGTAAGATTTGGCTTGGTAGTTTGGTTTGCCCTGTTCCCATCATGCACTGGGACAGGAACAGACTAATTTGCATATAGCCAGGTTCTGAACTGGGAGGGTGCAGTGAGCTAAAAAACGGTGTTGGATCTAGCCCTGATCTCTTGACTGGGTGAGAGTATTCTGCTTAATTCAGAAACTCTGTCCATCACCACCCCTTGTTGTTAAATATTTTATCCACCCTAAGCGTGGAAGGGTATACTCAGATGTGAGTCCCTTGCTCATTGCACCATCACGATTCAAGCAAGCCGGGCCGACGACGGCTGAAATGCCAGAAACCGGTCCCGGGAAGCTTGTTTCCTTCCCAGTGTAAGAATTGGCTTGGTAGTTTGGTTTGCCCTGTTCCCATCATGCACTGGGACAGGAACAGACTAATTTGCATATAGCCAGGTTCTGAACTGGGATGGTGCAGTGAGCTAAAAAACGGTGTTGGATCTAGCCCTGATCTCTTGACTGGGTGAGAGTATTCTGCTTAATTCAGAAACTCTGTCCATCACCACCCCTTGTTGTTAAATATTTTGTCCACCCTAAGCGTGGAAGGGTATACTCAGATGTGAGTCCCTTGCTCATTGCACCATCAGGATTCAAGCAAGCCGGGCCGACGACGGCTGAAATGCCAGAAACCGGTCCCCGGAAGCTTGTTTCCTTCCCAGTGTAAGGATTGGCTTGGTAGTTTGGTTTGCCCTGTTCCCATCATGCACTGGGACAGGAACAGACTAATTTGCATACAGCCAGGTTCTGAACTGGGATGGTGCAGTGAGCTAAAAAACGGTGTTGGGTCTAGCCCTGGTCTCTTGACTGGGTGAGAGTATTCTGCTTAATTCAGAAACTCTGTCCATCACCACCCCTTGTTGTTAAATATTTTGTCCACCCTAAGCGTGGAAGGGTATACTCAGATGTGAGTCCCTTGCTCATTGCACCATCAGGATTCAAGCAAGCCGGGCCGACGACGGCTGAAATGCCAGAAACCGGTCCCCCGAAGCTTGTTTTCTTCCCAGTGTAAGAATTGGCTTGGTTGTTTGGTTTGCCCTGTTCCCATCATGCACTGGGACAGGAACAGACTAATTTGCATATAGCCAGGTTCTGAACTGGGATGGTGCAGTGAGCTAAAAAACGGTGTTGGATATAGCCCTGATCTCTTGACTGGGTGAGAGTATTCTGCTTAATTCAGAAACTCTGTCCATCACCACCCCTTGTTGTTAAATATTTTGTCCACCCTAAGCGTGGAAGGGTACACTCAGATGTGAGTCCCTTGCTCATTGCACCATCAGGATTCAAGCAAACCGGGCCGACGACGGCTGAAATGCCAGAAACCGGTCCCCGGAAGCTTGTTTCCTTCCCAGTGTAAGAATTGGCTTGGTAGTTTGGTTTGCCCTGTTCCCATCATGCACTGGGACAGGAACAGACTAATTTGCATATAGCCAGGTTCTGAACTGGGATGGTGCAGTGAGCTAAAAAACGGTGTTGGATCTAGCCCTGATCTCTTGACTGGGTGAGAGTATTCTGCTTAATTCAGAAACTCTGTCCATCACCACCCCTTGTTGTTAAATATTTTGTCCACCCTAAGCGTGGAAGGGTATACTCAGATGTGAGTCCCTTGCTCATTGCACCATCAGGATTCAAGCAAGCCGGGCCGACGACGGCTGAAATGCCAGAAACCGGTCCCCGGAAGCTTGTTTCCTTCCCAGTGTAAGAATTGGCTTGGTAGTTTGGTTTGCCCTGTTCCCATCATGCACTGTGACAGGAACAGACTAATTTGCATATAGCCAGGTTCTGAACTGGGATGGTGCAGTGAGCTAAAAAACGGTGTTGGATCTAGCCCTGATCTCTTGACTGGGTGAGAGTATTCTGCTTAATTCAGAAACTCTGTCCATCACCACCCCTTGTTGTTAAATATTTTGTCCACCCTAAGCGTGGAAGGGTATACTCAGATGTGAGTCCCTTGCTCATTGCACCATCAGGATTCAAGCAAGCCGGGCCGACGACGGCTGAAATGCCAGAAACCGGTCCCCGGAAGCTTGTTTCCTTCCCAGTGTAAGAATTGGCTTGATAGTTTGGTTTGCCCTGTTCCCATCATGCACTGGGACAGGAACAGACTAATTTGCATATAGCCAGGTTCTGAACTGGGATGGTGCAGTGAGCTAAAAAACGGTGTTGGATCTAGCCCTGATCTCTTGACTGGGTGAGAGTATTCTGCTTAATTCAGAAACTCTGTCCATCACCACCCCTTGTTGTCATATTTATCAGGACAGTGTGGGTAATGATTACTTTTGCCACAACGAGTACGGTCTCTAAATAAGACCTTCAATTACTTAGATGTGGCTGTGATATAAATGGAGAGCTAGTCCCAACATTTATTTTGAGAAACTTGTTTTCCATTATAGATCATGTATTGGTGTCTGTCTCTGCCAATGATAAGTGTGGTAATCTTAGTATTGTACTTTCAATTTTTAGTGACTACAATTTACCTACATTTCCCTTTGTTTTTGGGGGTCAAAGGCAGGCCTCATTTCATATAGTAAATAGTATTAATCCCAGTAGGGTAAATGGTGTAATAATTCAATTGACGGGTATTGACCCTAGTCGGATTCTGCAGGAAATAGTAGTGAATAATTTTAGGGAAATAACCTATTGTCTTTGGGATGATGGTGGTGGTGGTGGTGGTGGACGTGGTGGTGGTGTGGCAGACGTGGTGGTGGTGGATGTGGTGGTGGTGGTGGATGTGGTGGTGGTGGATGTGGTGGTGATAGACATGGTGGTGGTGGATGTGGTGGTTGAGGACGTGGTGGTGGTGGACGAGGTGGTGGTGGACGTGGTGGTGGTGGACATGGTGCTGGATGTTGAGGTGGATGTGGTGGGCATTGTGGTGTTGGTGATAGTGGACGTGGTGGTGAATGTGGTGGTGGTAGTGGACGTGGTGGTCGTGAACGTGGTGGTGGTGGATGTGGTGGTGGTGGTTGACGTGGTGGTGGTAGATGTGATGTGGTGGACGCAGTGGTGGTGGACGTGGTTGTGGTGGTAGATGTGGTGGAGGTGGACGTGGTGGACGTCGTAGTGGTTGTGGACGTGGTGGTGGACATGGTGGTGGTGGTGGACGTGGTGGTGGTGGTGGACGCGGTGGTGGTGGTGGTGGACGTGTTGGTGGACGTGGTGATGATTAATGTGGTGGTGGTGGTGGTGGTGGTGGATGTGGTGGTGATGGACATGGTGGTGGTGGACGTGGTGTTGATGGTGGACGCGGTGATGGAGGTGGTGGTGGACATGGTGGACATGGTGGTGGTGGTGGTGGACGTGGTGGTGGTGGTGGCCACCTCACATTATATATTGTGAAAGAGTCCCTTGTACATAAAACATGTTTTCTAGCGTCAGAAGGGAAGTGGGAACATTTCCCCAGGCTCCACATGTGCTATAGGCTGTGGGCGCCCGTGGCAGATGTCATAATCGCAGCCTTCTTTATGAAACATTCCATGCCCATGCCGCCAAGCCACGTTTGCAGCTGATTGGCTGTGGGCACAAGCCTGCATAAGCCTCCTCTCCCAAGTTCTACAGCTCACTCATCCGTGCCTTCCGCCTCTGGTGAGGAAGAGAGAGGGGAGGTAGGAGCCTGAAAGGCTCAGAAGAAAGGTTCTAGAAAGAGAGGTGACTTGAAGGGAGAGACAAAAGGTGTAGAGTGAGAGGTAGACAGTCGGGAGAGGGAGAGAAAGAGGGTAGTCAAAACCTGGAAGTAAGAGAGCTGAGAAAACTAGAGAAGGTAGAGAGAGGAAGGGTAAAGAGACAGATGTATTGAAGTGCGTTGTATTGGAGAACAGGAGAGTGGATGGGAATGGGTGGGGAGAAGTGGGTATCTGAGAGGCGATGTACAGTGAAATTCAAGTCAAAAGGAGAGATCATTAGAGGTAGAAAGGAAACAACCCGGAATAGAAAGGATGAGAGGGAGAGGTAGAGTTAAAAAGAGGCCCGATACAGAGGCATGGTTGTGCTATACACAGGGAGGAAAAAGGTGGTGAGGTACATAGAGGATAGGAAGGAAGATGAGACACACAAATACTTTGTGGGTAAAAAAGAGATGCGGTAGAGAGAGGAGTGACGTAGAGTGAGAGAGAGGATGAGGGTGGAGGTGGTGTAGGTAAACCGAGAGGAAGACTAAGAAAGGGGAGGTAGGACTAGAGATGAGCGAGTCATTGAACGCTCGAGCCGGGCCCGAGCCTGACCCCTGGCTCTGGCCAGCTCAAGCCCAAAATGAGTAGAGCCTTCAGGGGAGGCCGTAAGGCTGAGTGACTACAAATGCCGCCCATGTAACATGGGGAGCACAGTCCGAACGCGGCCTGGACTCAGCATCCTGTCAATCCTGCACAGCTCCCCGTTCATGTTTAAATTAAAAAATAAAAAGTGTCAAGAAGTCTGTGACTGTGGCGAAGCACTCCTATTTTCGTGGGAGAGTTTATGCTATGTGACATAGCTAACAAGCCCGGGAGTGGTGCGGGCGCGCGCACTCTTAAAAGGAATTTTTTTTAAAAAGCATGGCGAAGGTGCGTGCACGCGCAGCCTGCTCTTTTTCAAAGCACATACTCGTGCTTGTGGCGCCCCGCTGCGCACTCCCGCAAGGCGTATGCCACCACAAGCACGAGTATGTGCTTTCAAAAAAAAACTGCACGGCGGCTAAAGGTCTCCTATACAGTGCATGTGCACTGCGTAGGCGAGACCTAAAAAAGGGATAAAGCAGAGCCAAAAACGATCTCCCTATTTTCTTCCTGGACTCACCTTTGAAAGTAATGAGTAGAGTCTTGTTAATAAGATTGGAAGAATGAGCGCAAGAGCAATCCATTTTATCCACGGTGCATTTTGGGTTAAATAAAACAGCTGGGGCGATCGAACACTGTATCAATTAAGAGTTATTAATTAATAAATATACTAGGGCTAAGGCAGGCACACTTTATTTATGCTTTGCTGATATAAATAGTGCCTTTGATCTGGTCAACCATAACCTACTCTGGTCAACTCTGAACTCTGATCTGTGACCTAGCTTAGGACACCCCCCGCGCCGCACGGCCACCAGCTGCTGCGTGTGCCTCCCGCCACCCGCCTGCCTCGCTGACCCTGCCGCCGCCGTGTGACCACGCCCCCTGCCACCGAGCGGCGTGATCTCCTGCGGTCTAGCGCTGTGCTCGCTGCTACTGCAGGCTCCTGTTCCCCGTTTTCCTTGCTGTGTGCCCCTTTGCCTGTTTGAGATTGTATTTTGTATATTTGTATTCTGCTCTGCTGTATATTTGTATTCTGCTCTGCTGTATATTTCTCGCCTGTCCCCCTGTTTACGCTCCCCCCGGTCCCCTCCGTCCCCGCTCCCCGCTTCCCGCCGCCGCCGATAACCACGCCCCTTTTCTTTCTGTGCCCTCCCCGCTCCCAGCTGCTCCGCCCTCCCTCGCACTTGGCCATATATGGCGACCGTGCGACGCAGGTGAGTGTGACCTAGCTTAGGACACCCCTAGCACCGCACGGCCACCAGCTGCTGCGTGTGCCTCCCGCCACCCGCCTGCCTCGCTGACCCTGCCGCCGCCGTGTGACCACGCCCCTGCCACCGAGCGGCGTGGTCTCCTGCGGTCTAGCGCTGTGCTCGCTGCTACTGTAGGCTCCTGTTCCCCGTTTTCCTTGCTGTGTGCCCCTTTGCCTGTTTGAGATTGTATTTTGTATATTTGTATTCTGCTCTGCTGTATATTTCTCGCCTGTCCCCATGTTTACGCTCCCCCCGGTCCCCTCCCTCCCCGCTTCCCGCCGCCGCCGATAACCACGCCCCTTTTCTTTCTGTGCCCTCCCCGCTCCCGCCTCCCAGCTGCTCCGCCCTCCCTCGCACTTCGCCATATATGGCGACCGTGCGAACGCGCAGCGGTCACGCGCAGCGGGCGCGCCTATTGTGCGCCGAAGGCGCGCCAAAGGCAAGCCCGTCTGCGCCCGTCCGCGACCGGACCGCGCCCAGCGCTAGGACCCCTGGCTCCCGCAGACCCCAGCCCACCCGCCGGACGTACGCCGCCGCCACCCTCAACGCACTCAACACCGGCCGAATCCCGGGATGCTACCGAGCCACCCCGAGACGAACCCACGGACCCTTCAGCTGTCACGCCTGCAAGTTCTCCTGCAACCGGACCTGCCCCGCTCCAGCACCCGCCAAGCCAAACACCTGCAGCAACCACCTCAAGTGCATCCTACTCAACACCCGCTCCATCCACAGACACACCATCGAACTCTGGAACCTCCTCGACACCACGGCTCCTGACGTCGCCTTCCTCACGGAAACCTGGATGAACGACTCCTCAGCGCCCGACATCGCCATCGCCATCCCAGAGGGCTACAAGATCACCCGAAGAGACCGCGGCAACCAGACTGGAGGAGGCATCGCCATCATCTACAGGGACACCATCCGCATCACGACCAACACCGACGATACCCTGAAAACCGCCGAACACCTGCACTTCCAGATCCACACGGACCCAAGAACCACCCTCAGAGGCACCCTCATCTACCGACCCCCGGGACCACGCACTCAATTCAGCGAAGACATCGCCGACTTCATCTGCCCGCATGCCCTCCCCTCCGCTGACTACGTCCTCCTGGGGGACATCAACTTCCACCTGGAGAACAACAACGACCGCAACACCACCACCCTGCTGGACAACCTCGCCAACCTCGGACTTAAGCAGCTGGTGACCACCCCCACCCACCTCGCCGGACACACACTCGACGCTGTCTTCTCATCCAGCAAGGACATCATCTTCAGCCACGCCACCGGACTCCACTGGACGGACCACAGCTGCGTCCACTTCAGCTTCAGAAGGACCACGATCCACCACCACCAGCAACAGGTTGCTCGAAGAAACTGGAACAAGATCACGGCAGACCAGTTCGCCGTTTCCCTGAGCCAGCACCCTCCCGCCAGCTCAGCGAACCCCAGCCAGGCCGCCGACAACCTCACGAAGTGGATCAGCAACTGCGCAGACGACCTCGCCCCACTGAGGACCCCGCCTAGCAGACCCGGCAGCAAGAAGGCCCCATGGTTCACCGACGAACTCAAGAGCTCCAAGAAGAACTGCCGAGCCCTCGAGAAAGCCTGGAGAAGGGAGCCAACAATGGACAACATGACCACCCTCAAGCTCGCCACCCGGAAGCACCATCAACTGATCCACGCCACCAAGAAAACAGCATTCAAGGACCGACTGGACAACAACGCACACAACTGCAAGGAACTCTTCAACATCGTGAAAGAGCTCTCCAACCCCAACGCCGGAAACAACGACATCACCCCTTCGCAAGACCTCTGCAACTCCCTCGCCTCCTACTTCCACAACAAGATCGCTGACATACACAACAGCTTCAGCCCACAAACAACGCTCCCCACGACAGCACCAACGCCCCCCACCACCACCCTCAGCGCCTGGACCCAGATCAACACAGAAGACACCATCTGCACGATGAACTCTATCCACTCCGGATCTCCGACCGACCCCTGCCCCCACCACGTCTTCAACAAGGCCGACGCTGTCATCACACCCCACCTGCGGGACATCATCAACACCTCCTTCGACACAGCCACCTTCCCTGAGAGCTGGAAGCACGCCGAACTCAGCGCTCTACTAAAGAAACCAACAGCGGACCCCACCGAACTCAAGAATTACCGCCCCATCTCGCTCCTCCCGTTCCCAGCCAAAGTCATCGAGAAGACCGTCAACAAGCAGCTGGCCGCCTTCCTCGAGACGAATGGATCCCTCGACCCCTCACAGTCTGGCTTCCGAGCCAACCACAGCACCGAGACCGCCCTCATCGCTGCCACCGATGACATCCGAGCCCTGCTGGACAACGGTGAAACAGCGGCCCTCATCCTCCTAGACCTCTCCGCGGCGTTCGACACTGTTTGCCACCGCACCCTAGTGCAGCGCCTCAGCAACATCGGAATCCAGGAGAAGGCACTAGAGTGGATCATCTCCTTCGTCGCTGGAAGGACACAGAGAGTCCGCCTACCACCGTTCAGATCGGCAGCCACGGAAGTCATCTGCGGCGTTCCTCAGGGCTCCTCGCTCAGCCCCACCCTCTTCAACGTCTACATGAGCCCCCTGGCGGCCATCGCACGCCAGCACAACCTCAACATCATCTCCTACGCCGACGACACCCAGCTGATCCTCTCCCTGACCAACGACCCCGCCGCCGCCAGAACCAACCTCCACAAAGGGATGAAAGACGTAGCCGAGTGGATGACGACCAGCCGCCTGAAACTGAACTCAGACAAGACGGAAGTCCTCATCCTGGGCTCCTCGCCCTCCGCCTGGGACGACTCCTGGTGGCCCCCCGCCCTGGGCACCGCACCCAAACCGACAGACCACGCACGCAACCTGGGCTTCATCCTGGACTCCTCCCTCTCCATGACCAGACAAGTCAACGCCGTCTCCGCGTCCTGTTTCAACATCCTGCGCATGCTACAAAAGATCTTCCGGTGGATCCCCACCGAGACCAGGAAGACGGTCACCCAGGCCCTCGTCACCAGCCGACTAGACTACGGCAACGCCCTCTACGCCGGAACCACCGCCAAGCTCCAGAAGAGACTCCAGCGGATCCAGAACGCCTCAGCCAGACTCATCCTCGACATTCCCCGACGCAGCCACATCTCCGGACACCTGAGAGACCTGCACTGGCTCCCCGTCAACAAGAGAATCACCTTCCGTCTCCTCACCCACGCACACAAAGCCCTACACGACCAAGGCCCGAGCTACCTCAACAACCGCCTCAACTTCTACGCTCCCAAACGCCACCTCCGATCGACCAACCACGCCCTCGCCGCCGTCCCCCGCATCCGAAGAGCGACAACAGGAGGAAGGTCCTTCTCCTACCTGGCCGCCAAGACCTGGAACACCCTCCCTACCGACCTCCGCCTGACCCAAGATCACCTCTCCTTCAGGAAGAAGCTCAAGACCTGGCTGTTCGAGCAGTAGCGGCACCCCACCCCCCCCCCCCAAGCGCCTTGAGACCCTCTGGGTGAGTAGTGCGCTCTATAAATGCCTTGATTGATTGATTGATTGATCTCCCTGGGTGCACCCAGGCCAATCATTGGGGTTCTCTCCCGTCTTTATGAGAACCTAACTAGTCAAGTCTGGTTTGGCCCCCAGACCAAATTCAAAGTGTGGCGAGGTATTCGGCAAGGGTGTGTTCTAGCGCCAATATTATCTTCGCTTTTTATCAATAATTACCTGAAGTCAGTTCAGGCAGATGCCCCTTGGGCGTCTAGTCGCCCGATACCTGTATTGTTATATGCCGATGATGCAGTATTATTAGCATGGACCCCAGTGGGCCTCTAGAGACTGATGATTGCTTTAGCAGATTTTATTCCTTTAAAGAAATTGGTATTTAACAAATCTAAAACCTTTACCATGGTCTGTGGGCCTAAGCATAAATCCTGTAAATCATATTTTATTGATAATACCCCAATAGTTTTAGTGAACTCGTTTTGTTATTTGGGTATTTTATTTGTGGGTAATGGCTCATGGTCACAACATGTTTTAAACCTTAGAGCTAAAATAAGAAGGGCATCACAAGTGATTTTTAAATTTTCCTCAAAATTAGGGAACCCACCCATTAATGAAATGGTAGCTATCTATCAAGCAAAATGAGCGCTATAGCCCTATATGAGGCAGTTCTCTGGGGGTATGCAAATAGCACAGCCCTTTCAAGTAGAAGAAAACAGTTTTTCAAAACGTTTATAATGCCTACCTTCCTCTGTATTAAATACTATTTGACATCATGCGGTTGGCTTACAGTTTTTTTAGAGGATTGTCTATTAGCCAGACCGTTATTATTGTGGGCTTCACTATGGGGCAATGAAGAAACTGGTTTTACTAGAACAATTATTTCAGATTGTTTAACCTTGAATGATGAACTAAGTATCCCCTGGCAACTGCATATTAACTCCTCCCTCGCTAGGCTGTTTAATTTATCTATCTGGTTGGATCCTACAACGGTAATATCACTAACCAAGAGAAGGATTAAAGAAATCTTTCTTCAGTATAGACTGGATCATCATCATAATCTTTATTTCGGTTGTAAAACCATAAAAAATACACACATATTCTTCCTTAGCAGTGGAGCCCATGATACAATTAACACAAGTAAAAGTAGATATTTAGTACACCAGGTTCAAATGGTCAAGTATCACGTAATGAGAATTGTAAACACAGAGGAAATCACGAAGTTGTAGCATTTCTATGTGTCTAGACTGGATCAACGATCGATGGACGCTAGGAATAAATCAACAATCTCCTTTTATAGGTCTCTAAACTTGGAGGAGGGAGGAAATAGCTATTTATCATGTGTAACTAATATGCAGCTTTGCTTTGTGCTGGTAAGAATGAGATGTGGAATTTTACTTCATCTAGTTACTTTTCCAACCATGAAGTCCTGTCCACCCGATATGTCTCTTTGCCCTTGTGATGACCAAAGCACACAAAGCACACTTCACTTTCTATTGTTCTGTAAATGTTATCAACATTTTAGTTTTTTTTATATTAAACACCTGAATATGCCACTTAATTCCGCATGCTTTTTCCCCACAGAAAGTTACATTGCGGTCGTTACAACGCATACTATTACCCCGCAAATCATAACGACTTGCTCTGGGGGGTGCAAGATGTTGGAATAGTATAATTTACTATTACAACTCCAGTATGTGCAACAGTAGGGAAGGTGTTGGATTTTAAGTCCAACACCTTTTGCCCCCTCCTCAAGTCTTTGTTACGACTTGTGGAGTAATGGTATGCGTTGTTACAGCGCGGTTGTTGTAATGACTGCATTGTGATTCCCTGCGGGAAAGGGATTCATGGTAAATTATGTTTACCTAAACCCATGCTTGTTGCACAGAATATTAGGTCACATAAAGTAGTAATGAATTATCTGGTGACTCTAAGTGAACCTTTTATATGCTATAATGTTTATTTTGAATTATATTAACTGAGGAAAAGTATTATGAAATAGCGCAGCAAATGAATTTTATAATTATCATTGTATGTATGATATCAAAAAGATTTTAATTGTTTAACTGTGCTATTCTATATGCACTTTTATGGCCGTTTTTGATAGCCGGATATAGTTTTGAAGAACAAAACAAAACTATTTCCTCTAAAGCAGTACCTGTAAAGTTGTCCCTATGTGAAAGATTATTTCTCTCACCAATTCCACAGTCAATAAGTTGGAGAAAACCTTGTAAATGTATGTGGCCATATAATTCTCTACATCACAGGTACATCTGACATGCCTAGTAAGCTGATAATAGAGGGCTAGTTGTTTCGCTCCTACTCAAACTATTTTAGACTGCTGCACCGGAATGGGTTGCTGCCCTGAAGCTGATGTGAGTAACATATCAGATTGTATTGTGCCCAAGGGAAGTCATCCAACCTTGATCTGGTAGCAGAAAATGTGGGTTATTAAATCAGTAATATTTCTAGGTAAAGTGAAACACAAAGACATCAGACACATGGCCATGTTGATATGCAACAGTTTAAGTATAAGATTAAGTTTAACTTTATTCGGTCATACGACCATTAAATTGCAGAGATAAATACATTAAAACCATAAAATGTGAAATCCTCAATCAAATGTCATTGATATACACAGTAGTAAAATAAGTTGCCATAAACAATGTCCTCTTAGCAAATGGTGTGCACAAAATAACTTGCTTCTTCGCACTTTGGGTCTACACAATCAGAATACAAAAGAAAATTACTGGTACAGTGTTGTTTAGTTTCTGCAAATTGATTTACAGCATACATATCTGTTGTACAATGACGTTGATAATATGCCATCTTATACAATAAAACAATATAAAATAGCATTAGATAAAAACATATAAATATTAAATTCGGTAAAATACTAAGTACCTCAATCATCGACAGTCCCTGTTCTCTTCCAGGGGATACTCATCAATAGTCATAAGCACTGAATAATCCCCGCCCACAGGCAGGACCCCGGAGCATATATAAAAATACATATATATCTGTTTGTTTAGACAAACAATTACAGAGTACTTCCAAAACATACATCTATACATATATACATACATAAATATGCAGCCTAATGTACTTCAAATAGGCTAATATGCCAAAATTACATGGGTTTTGGGGGAAATAATCTCTCATATAAACACTGCATCAGAGAACATACACTGTAATAGTGTTCCAACACAGCCCTTTATTTTCAGTAAAAAAGGCAAGTAATAGCAGGCAATTAGCTCATAGACTGCAGAGAAGAGAAAACATCACAGTATCAAAAAACTGACACCCTGACTTTAAGGATTCCAAGAACCTAGACACTGTGCCTTTAAGGCCTCCAGGAGCCCCCTGCTCCCATCATGCACCACAGGTGACAGTTAGATCAGTTCTTTTTTACAGTGTACAAACATAAAGGAATCAAGGCAGAAAATGCAGAAACAATACTATACTGTCAATACTCGTCCGGGGAGGCGGAAGGTTTGTTTATGGCTTTAATGAGTATACCCCTGGAAGAGAACTAGGATTACAGGTAAGTAATTTATCCTTCTCTTCCAGCGGATACTCATCAATAGTCATAAGCACTGAATAGAATAGCAAGCCCATACCCACTTTCCCGCGGACGAGCAACAGTATAAATACAGCATATTTAAACATTTCAAGGATCACCAAACACATTTCTTAACGAGGCTTGCCCAAACTGGGAATCCGTATGTGTGTCAGAGTCTAAACACCCCCTTGGAAGCTTGGCACAAGTAGTCAGGCTTAACTCAGATGCAAGGTGTACAGCATGTGTACATACACACACAGTAGCACAGAGAAAACACTACAAATGGACACCACAACACATTGAAAAAATAACCAATATTTATCTGAATACAACACGACCAAAACTACAACAATCCAACATACACAAGTGAAGATACCATTTTTAAAATGTTAAAAACAGTTCAGTTCATACGAATCTATGAATGCATCACTTGTACCACAAAGCATCTGGTATGAGTCAAAATTCAAGAGGAAAACAGGTGCTGGGGAGGTGAGGGACCGATAAAGCAAAGCGATGCGTCTGTTCCTTGCTCCCAGGAGGTGATGCGTCAGTTCCTTACTGCAAGTGGAGTTGATGCGTTGGTTCCTTACTGCCACGCAGTGGAGGTAATGTGTTGTTCCTTACTGCTGGAAAGGTCATGAAGAACTCAGCACCCATGGACGATTCGTTGAAAATCCAGATGCGCGGTGCCGATAGGGTAGAGGCAGAGCAGGCGCTCTGTCGACTTTACAGCTGTGAAGCAGGTGATGCGTTGATTCTTCAGCCGCACATTGGGACCTGCGTCGGAACCGGTGCCATGGACGTTGGTGACACAGTGCCCGGGACTTGGGCTGCGGTGATCTTTCAGCAGCACGACAGGCGCTGCACCAATTCTACGGCGGCACAGTTATAAGAATATATTCTTTATTCAGTTGTATTTTCAGCCATAAGAGATACACAGGCAAAGAATAAAAAACAATTACAAATCCATTAAAACAATATATTATCACTGTGCAAGATCGCTAGAAAACCATCTGTACATCAATCATGTCTCGAAATTCTTGTTTTAATACTGCTCTTAAGAAGTTCACGACAATAAAAAGTGTGCCAACATTAGGCATGAATTGCAAGTGCAAAAGGGCTGCACAGGCCTGCCTGAATCCCAATTCTTTTAAAATAAGGTTTAAGATACAATCACCTAGGATAAGTAAATTATAGATTTACATAAAAATACAAAATGTAGGGTGTTATGTGGAGACCTATTATCTCAGCCACAGGGACCTCAATATTCTATGCATAAAACAAAGCCTGCTGGGGATGCCACTAGATGGTGAACCATATTTAATCTAAAACTGGTAATTAAAAATCTATCATGGGCACTGGTTAAAATAGAGATATAAGTCTCCATGCCCTATACTGATTTACCTAGGACAAGTCCTCTTACCATGGGTGTTAGACCTGTCAGCCCTTTGGGTGGTCCCTCCTAATTATTTATTTATTTTTGTCCCCTTTCTGCCTTCTAACGCCTTTCATTTCTATGTCCACTAAGTTTTTTTTTTATGGTGTTGTCCTTGGGGCTAGGTGTTACTGGGCCTCAATTCCCTTTTTGTGGCATTGGTGCCTTACAATATAGCGTGTACAGAGTCACAAAATGGAGTCCTGCCAACTGCCAAATGCTACCTCAGGGTTTGGGGCCATTGGGTAATATGAGGATTTGCAGAACTTTCTGGTCCACTCTAGACCCCCTGGACCTGGGCTATAAGTATTGGAATGTTGTGCGGCCATTTTGTGTGGAGAGAGCGGAGGAAGGTGACACACACACAGGTCAAGAGCGAGCTGGAGTCCAGGCTGAGGTGTGAGGAGGTGGGCGCGCGGAAGAAGATCTGACAGCCTCTGGAGTCTGCTTCCTCTTCACTGACACCCCCCCTCATCCGTAGATCTGACCCAGCGGAGCTGTCTCCTCACGTCTTTCTTGAGGTACCAGTGAAGAGTGTCCTTTCCCCCAGCAAGGATCGCTGGTCTAGACCCAAGTGGAACCTACAAGTAAGCGTGGCAGGGACTGTCCTATAACGGGGATTACTGCCAAGAAGACAAGAACTCCCGTGGAGTCAACCCCCTAGCTGGTGGTCTTTAGTGACAGAACAGAGAGACTTGCCCGAATTTGCCTTTTCTCCCCCCCCCCCCCTTTACGGGGCTAAAATCTTACCAAGGCCGGTCTGAGCACCCGGTGGCGGCTGCTTCCCTGGGCCTGTGTGAGACGTATCAGTGGGTCCACGAGGGCTCCTATGAGGTGGGGGCGCTGCGCTGAGGGAGTGTTGACGGCAGCGCCTCCCGGTGGAAGCCGAAGGTGGGGGACGGGACCTGTGCAGGACTTAGTCCCCGACGGAAAGACTTCTTCATGCCCGTAGGAGATCCTGCCATCGGAGGCTGACCCGGCACTGAGAATCAAGGCCCGGAAGGGGAAGACAGGAGTGAGGGAAGTCGGGAAGGGAGGAGCCCGAACCTCCGAGGGGCGTGGGGAGGAAGGGAAGTGCAAGCGCTGAGGTGCTCCAGCCCCACGGAGTCTGCCTATACGGAGGTGGCCGCTTGAGCATATTGGGCCAGAATTAACCCCTACATTCCCCGGATTGACGCCGTGAGCCTTCAGTCAACTGGTAGCGTGGCCGAGGGAACCTGTTAAAAAGTAAGCAGGGAAGTAGGCTGGGAAACAGAAGGTAGGAGATCTTTCTGGGAACTCTCCCCTCACGCATCGCAGGCCAGGAAACGAGGAGAGTATTGTGGAAACATTATAAACTGTGTTAATTAGGAAAAAGAATCTGAACGTAGCCGTGTTTTCAGGGGAGGGGGATTAACATCTTTGAGTGTAAGCTGATTTTGACAATCCTCTCCCGTTACTGATGTGGAAGTGAGAAGAAGGTGAAACTAAAAAGGGGAAACTACAATTAAGGTGCTAGGTTGTTATAAACCATTAATGACATTGGAGACTGTTCTTTGATGAATGTTAGCGGCTGAGAACTACTGTCAATGGTATTTTAGCAACGGGTAGTGACGAATTCTCCCACGAGCCTGAGTCAAAGTTGGGTAAGCCAAGTGTGGGGTGCGTTTGGAACCTTTTGCCCTGACATAGAGCGAAAGCTGAAGGGAGAGTCATAGAAATTTGAGAATTGGAACATAGGGTGTAAACTCTGAGACAAGTACATTCTAAGTGAAACAGTGCAATGTAATGTAAAATAATTGTTGGAGGACTGAAATGCCAAGAGTTTGCTGAACTGTTATGTACTGGAGAATAAGTGTAACATATAGGACAAAGCACAGTGGAATTACAGTGTGCGAATAAGAAAAAGGTGGAAGTGCTTAATGTATTAAAAAGTTAAACTACTGAAGGAGGAAACCTAACAAAAAAATTTATAAAGCATTTCTATTTTTCTAACAAGGTGTGGTGTCATCTTTTAGTTGTTGGGCGCTGGGTTACCAGGTTAAGTGTGACGCAAGCATAACACGATTGCTTCTGAGATTAGTCTTTCTACTCTGTGCCAGGCTACCCCATGTGGACTGGTGACCCCAGGTCCAACAATGGGTTTACTAAATTCCATGCCCTCACAATGTTCCATTATTTTTTTTAAAAACAGGTCCAAATTGTTGTCCTGTTGGATAACTTTATCGTATCTCATCAAAATGATGGCTCTTCCAAGGGCCGAGAAAGTTTCCTTAACATACCTTAGTCATGGGATTTCAAAAGCTTGGTCAAGTGAGAGGCAATCCACAATTACTGCTCGATTAAATGATGCCTCCTCATTGGAACAAACATTCACGCAGCACAAAAAGGGCTTAACAGCAACTGGGTCAGTTATGTGCTTGATGCCTAATTCTTCATGTACAGAATAAGGGCGGGTTCCGTGGGGGACTTTTAGCATCCGTGTTAGAAATGTATTTTGTGCCATCTGTAATTTATCAACCACCGTGTACCCCCAAATCTCACTGCCATACAGGACCTTGGAGATATAAAAAGACTGGTATAATTTTAAAATCACCCCTGGAAACTGTGCCTATTCTGTGTGCTTAATTAGCAATTGCACCCAGGGTTTTTTCATATCCCTTAGCTTCCCCTCCTCCATAGTTTTCCAATTTAATTTAGCATTGAACAAAATGTCACGGTATGAGAAAGCGGGAACCTTAACTAGACTGTGTGTACCTGCCTTGTAGGTCTTTTGTCTAGTCCCTCGACTACCTACCTCCATCACAAATGATTTAGTAAAACTAGGGGACAGGTCCAACCCATTCATAAAGGAGACAAACCTGTCTATTAGGACTTGCAGCGCCAAAGGTGTGCAAGCTATAAGGACATCGTCATCTGCGTACAGCAGAACAGACACTGGTCTCTGCCTATACTTGTTATATGGGTCTGTAAAGATGTCAGGGTGGATTATAATCCATTGATATATAAAGTAAATAAAAAAAGGGGCAAGAATGCACCCTTGGCGCACCCCTCTAAAGGAATAAAAATTATCAGCAAGTCCTCCTTCTTTGGTGAACCTGACTGCAGCTGCGGTATGGGCATAGAGGGTCATTAAAACATTTATAATTGCTGGCTCAACTCCTTACTCACCAAGTAACACCCACAATTTGTTACAATTCACTCAATTGGATGCTGCAGTAAGGTCCATAAAACCCAGGAAAAGGGATCCCTCTTTGGCGATTATATATTTAGAAATTAAAAGATAGAGATTCAGGCAATGGTATACTGTAGATTTACCTATACGAAAGCCATGTGGCACCTTCAGAATTATTTGGTTATTATCTGCCCATTCTGAAAGCCTGTTTCATAAAACCCAACCCAGAACCTTACCCGTGGAATCAATAAGGAAAATGTACCCTTTTTTTGCGAAGTGTGTAGCTGTCGTTTTTTAACCCCAGCTCTGCCGGCACCTAGGTAAACCTAGCAAACCTATACATTTTTTTAAACTAGACAACCAGGGGAATCCAGGACGGGGTGACTTGACTGCCTCGCACCAGGTTCTGCTACCCAGAATCCCTTTCAAACCTACAAAAATGTCAACAAAGCAACATTTTACCCACATTTCTGTGGTGGGAAGTTCTGGGATCTGCATGGATCCACACATTTCTACCCACCCCGCGTTCCCCACAGTCTTACAAGAAAAACAATACCTCACTTGTGTGGGTCGGCCTAGTGTCCGCGACAGGAAACGGTGCAAAACGCAACGTGGTCACACCTCAATTTCGCCGTGTAAAATTACCCTTTTTTTGCAAAGTGCCTAACATATAGTTTTTTTTAACCCTAGCTCTGCTGGAAACTAGGGAAACCTAGCAAACCTATACATTTTTTTAAACTAGACACGCAGTGGAATCCAGGATGGGGTGACTTCACTGCCTCCCACCAGGTTCTGTTACCCAGAATCCCTTGCAAACCGACAAAATTGTTCAAAAAAACAATTTTCCTCACATTTCTGTGGTGGAAAGTTCTGAAATCTGCGTGGATCCACAAATGTCCACCCACCCCGCGTTCCCCAAAGTCTTCCCAGAAAATATGTACCTCGCTTGTGTGGGTCGTCCTAGTGCCCGCGACAGGAAACGGTGCAAAACGCAACGTGGTGACACCTCAATTTCACAGTTAAAATTGACCCTTTTTTGGCAAAGTGCCTAGCTGTACTTTTTGAACCATAGCTCTGCCGGCACCTAGGGAAACCTAGCAAACCTATACATTTTTGAAAAGTAGACACCCGAGTGCTTCTAGGGAGGTATGGCTTGCGTGGATCCTCCAACGTTTCTTTAGCCAGAATCCCCTGCAAACCTCAATGTTAGCTGAAAAGAAATCACTTTTTTCAGACATTTTGCGTCCTTGCATGTCGCGGGTACTTTGTGGAAAAGTAAATTTTGCCATGTTCTGTGTCCCTACGCCTCATCCATCATATGTTATGTGTGCATGACCAATATGCATATGTTATTCCCCATGTCCGATTAATGACGCAATTACAGTTGTGTCCACCTCTAGTATGTCAGTTTCCAGTCCTCGTGAATACTACGAATATTAGGCCTATGTAAAGTTATGTTGCCACGTTTCTCAGTGTGCACGATATTCCATTATAAAGTCCCCGTTTCTAGGCCTCAACAGGGCCCGGACCACAGATTCAGCTCCTGTCTCCTGAAAGCCTCGCTGAGGAGCGATACAGCCCCCACCTGTATCCTCGACCCTTCACTTACTTCCTGCCTCGCAGTGCCCGGTGCAGCTTGGCTCTGCCTCTGAGTCTGCCAAGAGTATGTTATGATTCCAGCTATCAGTTCAGTCCTCCTCTTCTGCATTCCTAAGCTACTGAACTGCATCAATAGTTTCCGTCATTGTCTAGCCTTCTCGTCTCCATGTTAGAGAAATACTGTATTTAATGGTCATTTAGTATTCTTCATCACGCACTACATGTAGAATAATGCATGGTCCAGTCTTAGAATCAAGTTAGCTTTTCCCCTCATGACTTCTAGTTTATATCAACATGTTCCCTAAACATCAGATACCAGATAGGGTTTAGGTACATGTCGCTCCGACCCTCCAGACTTTAGTCTCTGCTCCTAGCACAGAGTTCGTAGCCCCCAGCTTCTCCTAGTAATACGTCATTGCCAGTTTTCGCGCACCATTAGATTAGAGGTCCCGGCTCCTTAGGCAGCCCCCTCCAATGTTTCCGCCCATTCATGACATATTCTGTTACGTTTGCATCACATGTCTGTGTATACTCCCAGTTACACCTCTTTTTACTGTTATCTTTCGCGACTGCTACGCGTCACGCCTTCTGCTCCACCCACTGTTACGCCTACTGCAATGTAATGCTATGTGTTGCGCTATGTATATAAGTCAATGTATTATTATTAAAAGTCAGCGCGCTCATCCCAGACCAAGCCCCAGCAGCTGCTGGGTCATCCTATGCAGGTTGTCCTGATCCTGTCCTTATACTGTAATAAACCTGCAGAAACTCCTACTACCTCGAATCTTGACTCTTATTTTATTGAGCTATCTGTTATTCATTCATTCATTTAAAAATAGATCCGGTATTATTTATTTATATACCACATAATGGCGCCCGAATAGGGACTTGCCCTTTCCCCACGCGTCGGTGAAGCCACGCCGACCCCCTGACCCTCTGCAGCCGTGACGGAACCATACCGGCCACGTGCAGATATTTCTGCTTCAAGTATCCCTCAGGCCCACGGAGGAGACGGAGGAGGCGGTCCAGCATCCGAACGAGACGGTGGAGGAACGCGGCGAGTCCCGACCAGAGCCCAAGCCGAGAGTCCAAGGTCCGAGGTATCCGGAGGCCCACCCGTAACTGAAGTCCGAAGTCCGAAGTTCGTCGTCGTAGCAGTCCAGTCCCGTCCGAGGCTTTCCGTTCCGTGCTGCCCGGTGAGTACCATTGCTGGGGTAGTATCTAGACAGGACCAATCTAAATTGACTCCTGGTCCGTGGGTTGGTGGTGCCCAGACTCACAAACGAAGTGTTCACCTAGGTGGATACGGGTCTTGATGCGTCCCTTTATGGGACCGGTATGTTCCGTACTGTTACAGCAGTGCATCCAGTAACTCTAGTCTGTTCCGTTCTCGAGAAAATCTGTTCTGTTTCTGTTTTCAGTATTTTCAGGTCGTATTCTGTCCGAACTGTTATGTTATGATGTTGTTCAATGTAATTCCAATGTCGTGGTATGCCTGAATCGTTTTCCCACTTGTTATTGTTCTTCGTGTATTGTATTGTGTTCCGATTTAAGTTTACAATGCCGCTCTTTTCAAGATTACGTCAGTTAAAAACTAGAAAGGGTCTGTTAGAGGAAGCAGTTCCTGTCCCGCCTAGGGACAGTCCAGGTCATTTTATGTATCAGAAACATGGCATAAGCGCCATAATGTATCTAGATTTATGGGTAGAGTATACCAAACAGTTAGAAGAAAAGTATAGATGGCCCGTATCGGGTACATGGGATGCCGAATGTATCATGCGAGTAGAAGAAGCATTATGGAAAAAGAAAGCCAGACAGTCACAGAAAGATGCCATCGAGTTATGGCGTAAAGAAGCGCATAGAAGAACGGAAAAGGAAGTCAGAAAGTCAGAGTTAAGTAGAGAATCCCAGGAACGAGCCCAAGAAAGAGAATTAATCGAGATAGGTGAACAAGTCAAAGCCGAACAGTCAGACAGACAGAGGCATGCCCTAATTAAGGGTATGTATCCTCTTCTTGCCGAGGGCATGCCAAAAGCGACCCCAGAGGCATCCAGTAATTTCCCGCCGCCATTAGTTCCGACCAAGCTACGTCACAAACAGACCGCAGCTGATATTTTTATTTCGTCCTATTTGGACGACACAGTCCCCGAATATGCAAATCCTGTTCGCGCTCCGCCAGTCCCTGTAAACCAGGTAATTCATGCTCCTTCAGACACCGGGGTGCCCTTAACAGCTCCCCCGGCCCAGTCCGCCATACAAGTCCAGCCCACGTTACAATTACCGACTCTGCCAGGACGAAGAATGTCAGTCGACGATTCCAGTTTAGGGGCCGCGGGAGGAGGTCTTCCTCAAACCCCGCCGCCACACAAGCGTTTATCAGCACTCGAATTACATGCTCAAGCATCACAGCGTACTCCTAAAAGTAATAAGTCTGTCACAGAAATCAGGCAAACCCTTAACGAATGTGTCTATGATCCAGTTCCAGGCGAATATAATATGGTTTTATATTCCGTACGTGTAAGGAGAGTGACCGAGTATCTAGTCACCTTACCGAATATGAAAGAAGATCTAGACAGAATATATCGTTTCATCCGTACAGGGGATGATCCAGAAAGTATTGGCGAGATTATGTCTCAAAGGAAAGCCGAGATCCAGCTCATGATATTAAAGTTCCTGATCAATTGTCTAATAAGAGAACAAGATTACCCGTCTAAAGATCCCGCCGAAATGAGAATCCTGACAAGGTGGAGTGATAATATAGCCGAGGGTAAGCACAAGACCGTCGGTTCCATGGAGAGTATGTACAAGAAAATTCGTAAAGAAATAATAAGGTTACACGAACAGCGTAAAGCAGCACAAGTAAGCGAGAAAGAAAGTATCTCTGATCCTGAAGAAGAGGACGAGAATCCCGCCAGAATAGCGTATGTAGGAAAATCTAGATTTCCAGATCGCCATTTACGCCTAGAACACAAGTCTATTTTTCATCATCCAGCACCAGAACAAGGTTCCCTAGAACAAGTATTTCAAGCTACCGATCACATTCTGAAATCACGAGTCGGTTACAGTGAATTAAGTACTATGCATGAACAAGAACTAGCCCGATCAGCAGTCCGATGGATTACTGATTCTACCACTTTTCCAGACGAAATAGTGGCACAAATGTTTCTGAAACTGCCCCCAGCCGAGCAACGACTGGTGGGTATGTATATGATCCAACACCTTATTACTCTGTATGAGGGTCAACATTCTGATCTAGGTCCGTTGCATGACATCCTGAACGAGTTACTCCAGTATAGATGGAGAGGTCTAGGTACCGATTTAATTAGTGTCATTCTAGAACAGCGTCACAAATACAGAACGTTTCTGAACCCGCATTTTGTTCATGTCTCACCCCCAGAAAGTAAATCATTCTACATAGACAGACAGAATCCGTTACGAGAAGTCCACCCAGTCCAAGGGGCGGGTGGCGTAATGCAACGAGTGTTTGTATACACTCCGATTTCAAAGATGGAACTCCTTGAAATGAAGAAATTAATTCCCTGTCATGACAAAGATCCAGCGGGGTTCCATAGAGAACTAAAAGACATGCTCCGTATGGGAGAATACACTTACCCAGATATCATTAAAATGTTAAAGGTCCTGTTACCCGCAGGGGTATATGAAAAGTTAAAAGAAAAAGAATGGGAGGTGGGAGAGAAAAAGATCGATTGGACAGCTCTAGAAGCAGAAGACAAGGCACGAGTACCAGGTACCGGTCTTGGAGATAAATGTAAAGAATTACCAGAATTACTGATTCAAGTTTTACCCAGATTATTGACAACGAGAAAAGAAGACTGGGATGCAATCTCAGCCTGTAAACAGAAACAAGATGAAGATATTAGTGATTTTTATTCTAGATTCGAGAAATGTTTCAGTATTAATAGTGGTCTCAAGACAAGTAGTGAGTCATACCCTCACCTTTTTGTTACCAAATTAGTCGAGAATTCAAGTCCACAAATTAAAAATCGAGTTTTGAAAGTCGAAAGCACCTGGCAAGCAAATACCCCGTCCCAGATGCTCCAGATGCTCCAGTATCACCAGAATAGAATTAGAGAGGAGCAAGAACACGAAAGAAAACGTATGAAAGACACGAAAATGAAAGTGCTAGTTGCACAATCTGTTCCTCAAGACAGTCAGAAGAGGGGTCCGAATCAAGCCAGTCATCCTGCAGCTCCCGTTAAAGGGAACTGCAATTATTGTAAACAGCCAGGTCATTTTATAAACGAGTGTGCAGTTCTGAAACACAACATAGCTACCGGTAAGACTAAAGAAAGACCACGTCCGCCTAGACAAGAACAAGTTTCACAGTCACAGAATGCACCACAGACAGTTACAGCACCGCAGCCTATTGCTGCAACACAGCATGTCACATCGCAGATGTACCAGTATGCACAGTCCGAGTATCCAGAGTACCAGTCATATTCATGAAACAGCCTAGAGAGGGAGGTAGGCTTGCCTCTCATCGAGATACCTGTAGATCAAGAAGGTCCCTATGTTCACAGTCAAGTATTAGGGAAAGACAGAAAGTTTTTGATCGATACAGGGGCAAGTAGGACCACAATTAGTCATGCCGAAGTTCCAGGGGCTCCGCTCTCAGGCTCAAGAAATGTTTCCCTTGGATTTTCAGGAAAGCCAATAGTTAATGAGATATCTAAGCCAGTTACTCTAGAAGTAGGCCCATTGTCCCGTACTACTGATCTGTTACTTACTAAGTCATGTCCAGAAAATCTTTTAGGCATTAGGACACTGAAAGAATTAGGTGCAGTTATTTGCTGTTCCCCAGAGGGAATACGTCTGTTCCTACGTGACTTTAAGGGTCACTATGTATTACGAGATTTTGATTCAAGATTGTCTAATGTTCCGCAGCATCTATGGGCGCAAGGTCCAACTGATGTAGGTTACATGCAAATCACACCCCATCGTGTGACTCTCAAACCAGGTGTAGTGTTACCCCGAATCAGACAGTACAGATTGCCACCTGAGGCTGTAGCAGCCTTATCCAAAATTATTGACGAGCTCATGGCTCAAGGAGTAGTTGTAGAAACTGACTCCAATGTATGCAATTCTCCGATCATTCCAGTCATGAAACGTACTGATCCGAAT
This sequence comes from Lissotriton helveticus, assembly GCF_964261635.1. Taxonomy (NCBI): domain Eukaryota; kingdom Metazoa; phylum Chordata; class Amphibia; order Caudata; family Salamandridae; genus Lissotriton; species Lissotriton helveticus. Next base: position 805,432,468 of record NC_136071.1, read on the forward strand.
GCACCCCCAGTATATCGATTAGTGATTGATTTACGAGAGCTTAATAAATGTATTATTCCACAGTACCCAGTTGTCCCAGATATTTCTTCCCTGTTAACTGCTATTGATTCCGAAGCCATGTTTTTCACTGTCATAGACCTCAAGAATGCATTTTTCAGTGTTCCAATTCATCCAGACAGCCAGTTTCTTTTCGGATTTTGTTTAAATGGAAGGAGCTATATGTTTACACGCGCTCCTCAAGGTTTCACAGAAAGTCCTAGTATTTACAGTCAAGCACTCAAGAGACAACTAGACAATATTCACATGCCAACTGACACTGCCCTGCTCCAGTATGTCGATGATCTACTGATCACAGCCCGTTCTGAACATGACTGCGAGCGAGCATCACTTACAGTCCTGTATTTTCTAGCCGAGATGGGGCACAAGGTGTCACCTTCGAAGCTTCAATTCTGTGTCCAGCAAGTGGTATACTTAGGACACTTGCTGTCCAAGAGGGGTAGGCAGTTGACACCAGACCGTATCCAGTTAATAGCGAGTCTTCCCCAGCCCAGAACCCAGAAGGAGGTACGTGCCTTTATCGGCCTTACTTCTTATTGTAGACAATGGATTCCCCAGTATGCATTTCTAGCCAAGCCACTGATACAGTTAACGACACAGGAGGCAGCCGTATCGACTGTCCTCCCTTGGACATCTGAACATACACTTAGTTTCAACGAGTTAAAGAAAGCCCTATGTCAAGCTCCAGTTCTAGCTACACCGAACTACAGTAAGCCTTTTACACTTTTCGTTACAGAACGTGAAGGTACAGCATTATCTGTTCTTACACAAGATCAAGCAGGACAATACAAGCCCTGTGCTTATTTTTCGAGCACATTAGATCCAGTCGCCCAGGCGTTGCCTGCGTGCCTCAAGTCAGTTGCAGCCACAGCACTAGCTATCAGACAAAGTGATTCCATAGTTTTAGGACATTCCCTGACAGTACAAGTCCCACATTCAGTAGAAGTTCTTTTAAACCGAACACAAACTCAGCACTTGACAATTGCACGTTTAACAGGTTATGAATTGACACTGTTCCAGCCACACATAGAAATTAGACGCTGCAACGTCCTGAATCCTGCTACACTGTTACCATCAGTTAGTTCAAATCCTGACCCACATGATTGTGTGGAAGTAGTTAACATTACGACAAAGCCAAGACAAGACCTGACAGACATTCCGTTACCAGATCCTGACCTGACACTTTATGTGGATGGTTCATGTATGAGAACTAGTACAGGAGAACTAGTCGCCGCATATGCAGTGACTACTGACACTGAAGTTATTGAAACACACCGTATTGATACCCTGTCCGCTCAAGCAGCAGAGCTAGTCGCTCTGACACAAGCCTGTATACATGCCAAGAACCTGAAAGTTAATGTTTACACAGATTCACGTTATGCATTCGGAGTTGTACACGACTTCGGAGTGCTCTGGCAGGAGAGAGGTTTTATGACTTCTCATGGAACCAAGATTCAGCATGGTCTCCTTATTCAAGCCCTGTTAGATGCCATACATTTACCGACATCCATTGCTATTATGAAATGCAAAGCACATACGAAAGTTACAGACATTATTTCCCAAGGTAACGATCTAGCAGATCGCACAGCCAAGCTTACAGCACAGACTCCAGACATTCCAGTTAATCAGACACATACTCCAGATCTGACTACCTGCATGACAGTTAAGGACCCTACACAAGATGTCATAGATATCCAGTTACATGCTATTCCCTCTGAAATCAAGAAATGGTCCGAACAAGGAGGGGTCCAGACAGATCAGGGATGGTTAACGAAGGGTAGAGCCACATGGTTTCTCCCCGACTCTATGGTTCAAGTCATTATCAATACCGCACATAGTCCAGCACATTTAGGAGAAAAAGCTATGTTAGACAGTATCCAGAACATTTGGTTCAACAAGCATTTACGAGCTGCAGCCAAGCAGAAAGTCCGTACCTGTATGATATGTTGTCAGTTTAATCCAGGTAAAAGTGTCCCGGTGGAACAAGGTGGTTTCCAGCCCCCTGACCACCCTTTTGAGGTCCTCCAGATGGATTATATTCAGATGGAGCGATGTCGAGGTTTCAAGTATGTCCTTGTAGTTGTATGCGCTTTGTCCAGGTGGACAGAAGCATATCCAGTCCCAGATTACACAGCCGCGACCACTGCCAAGCAGTTGGTTCGTGAATTCTTCCCTAGATATGGACTCCCTAGAGTCGTATATTCTGATAACGGCCAGCCATTCTCATCTGAACTGATGAAGCACGTTTCCCTTTTGTTAGGGTACCAGTGGAAGTTCCATTGTGTACGCCATCCTGAAGCAGCCGGTCTCGTAGAGAGACATAATCAGACCCTGAAAATCCGTATTGCAAAAGTCTGTAAAGAAAAAGGTGTGGACTGGCTAGTAGCTCTGCCAGTTGCTCTGTTTTATATGCGCATGGTCGCACATTCCAGATCAGGTCTGTCCCCGTATGAGGTCGTATTCGGCCGCCCCCCTAACATGTGGGGTACTCCTAGACCCCGAAGTATTACCGATGTTTCATGTAATATGCTGACAGATTACCTAGCTTCCTTGATGTCTGCCCTCAACTCATGTCGTTCACAGGTTGCTGCCGCATTTCCAGACAATACCGAGGTGGCACCGCACGAGATCGTTCCAGGCTCCTTGGTGATGATCAGAAATTTTGACAGATCAAGTCCGCTGGAACCACGTTGGAAGGAGCCACGTCAGGTCCTCCTCACCACCCGTACAGCCGTCAAGTTGGAAGGCAGAAAAGGATGGATCCACCTGTCTCATGTTAAACTTTTTAAAGGACTGAAATCCGTTTCTAAAAACATTTCCCAGGATTTGAAGGACTGCCAGAATATTGCTCTTAAGGACTGTCCCGCACAAGACATTATTACAACCCCTCCCTTGTTAGAGAAAACTCCGCAGCAGGAGTATAAGTTAAAGCTCAGGTCTAGTAAAATAAGTCAGTCAGTTTGATTGTATAAGTCCTCCCCTAGGTGAAACGGTTAGACTGTTTCTGACATGTATAAAATAGACCCCCATAGTGAGAGAGTCAGTCGAAGTTCAATCAGATGTATCATTTTTCTGAGTTTCATATTATTCATCAGCATAATGATTTCCTGCACCAGCTATGCGTTCTATCTGTATTTTCCAGTTCCTCATGTAAATATGTCTGCTAATGTTACAGTAGAGCACACGTTTAGTGATCTGCCTCCTCACGAATATTCTTACCGCCTCGCTATGCGCAACAACACATTTATCCGTATGTTACATTACTCACACCAGACCAGCAATGCCACTAATTGTTGGGTGTGTGGTCGACTCCCCCCTTTCCAGACACCGAAGGGAGTTCTGCCACTCTTTCCTTATCCATTCTCACATAATGGTTCGTGTGGAGCATGGTCCACGTTAACGTCATCCTCAACAGATATGTCTTTTCTTAACAGTACATGTTTCTCAGACAAGCAAGGTTTCCCCCACAGAACAGGTTTAGATCTAGAAAATGAAGTATATAATTTAGGTAATTATTCGTCGAATTTCATGGTCCTGAATGTTCAGTCTGATACTACTCCAGACTTACCTGCTATTTCAGTACTACCTGTCAAAGGCGAATTATGTGTCCGTAGTTATGGTTCCGTACATGTAGGTCATAGTGAATGTACTACTGTTATCCAGTATAGTGACAGTGGGAAATCTGTTTTCAAAGCTTCACGTCATTCTTATTTTATTTGTGGTCAGACCGCATATGTCCGTCTGCCCCTCGATTGGGAGGGAACCTGTTACATTGCTTTCCTACTGCCACCTGTTTTTCTAGCCCCATCTGATTATCACAGAAACACACATCTGGTACACATTAGACATAGAAGGGAGTCCCCAATTGTCGATTATACTGAAACTACTCTAGAACAGTATACAGATTTCAATAAAGGTTTCTTCTTCTTTGTAGGACCTGTCCAGAATAGTAAACTGATCCGTAGGTTAACAAGAACCCTTGAAGCTGTAGTAAATGAGACTGCCTCTGCTCTAGGTAACCTAACCGAAGAACAATCTGCTATGAGATTTGTCGTTTTGCAAAATCGTCTCGTCCTTGACGTCATACTGGCCGATAGGGGCGGGGCCTGTAGAGTCATCGGATCTAGTTGCTGCATTTTCATTCCAAATAACGCGCCGTCTGTTTATTCAGCTATAACCAGACTCCATAAAATTGCCCATCTGTTACACCAAGACCCAGGCACCTGGACATGGTCCGGTTGGTTCTGGAATATAATTTCCGCATGGGGATGGAAAGTCCTGTCTTTTCTAGGTATTGCAGTAGCGATCATATTTAGCTGCTGCCTCTGTATACAATGTGGCCCTGCGATTTGCAGCATGTGTGCTACCTCTTGTATTCCTAGTCCCAAGCCCCGTTCTAAATCCCGTTCCAGGATAATTCGAGACGAGCAAATGGTACTGTATGAAATGATAGACGGTATCATGAAAATTGATGTTTCCTGATGGAAACGTAGTGACAAGGAGGGAATGTGGAAAAGTAAATTTTGCCATGTTCTGTGTCCCTACGCCTCATCCATCATATGTTATGTGTGCATGACCAATATGCATATGTTATTCCCCATGTCCGATTAATGACGCAATTACAGTTGTGTCCACCTCTAGTATGTCAGTTTCCAGTCCTCGTGAATACTACGAATATTAGGCCTATGTAAAGTTATGTTGCCACGTTTCTCAGTGTGCACGATATTCCATTATAAAGTCCCCGTTTCTAGGCCTCAACAGGGCCCGGACCACAGATTCAGCTCCTGTCTCCTGAAAGCCTCGCTGAGGAGCGATACAGCCCCCACCTGTATCCTCGACCCTTCACTTACTTCCTGCCTCGCAGTGCCCGGTGCAGCTTGGCTCTGCCTCTGAGTCTGCCAAGAGTATGTTATGATTCCAGCTATCAGTTCAGTCCTCCTCTTCTGCATTCCTAAGCTACTGAACTGCATCAATAGTTTCCGTCATTGTCTAGCCTTCTCGTCTCCATGTTAGAGAAATACTGTATTTAATGGTCATTTAGTATTCTTCATCACGCACTACATGTAGAATAATGCATGGTCCAGTCTTAGAATCAAGTTAGCTTTTCCCCTCATGACTTCTAGTTTATATCAACATGTTCCCTAAACATCAGATACCAGATAGGGTTTAGGTACATGTCGCTCCGACCCTCCAGACTTTAGTCTCTGCTCCTAGCACAGAGTTCGTAGCCCCCAGCTTCTCCTAGTAATACGTCATTGCCAGTTTTCGCGCACCATTAGATTAGAGGTCCCGGCTCCTTAGGCAGCCCCCTCCAATGTTTCCGCCCATTCATGACATATTCTGTTACGTTTGCATCACATGTCTGTGTATACTCCCAGTTACACCTCTTTTTACTGTTATCTTTCGCGACTGCTACGCGTCACGCCTTCTGCTCCACCCACTGTTACGCCTACTGCAATGTAATGCTATGTGTTGCGCTATGTATATAAGTCAATGTATTATTATTAAAAGTCAGCGCGCTCATCCCAGACCAAGCCCCAGCAGCTGCTGGGTCATCCTATGCAGGTTGTCCTGATCCTGTCCTTATACTGTAATAAACCTGCAGAAACTCCTACTACCTCGAATCTTGACTCTTATTTTATTGAGCTATCTGTTATTCATTCATTCATTTAAAAATAGATCCGGTATTATTTATTTATATACCACAACTTGGGCCTCCCACACAAGTGAGGCACCATTTTTATCAGGAGACCTGGGGCAACACTGGGCGGTAGGAAATTTGTGTGATCCCAGTGATGCCACACTTTCCCAACCAAAAATGTGTGGAAAAAGTGAATTTTTCAGTTGAAATTGAGGTTTGCAGGGGATTCTGGGTAAGGAAACGTTGGGGGATCCATGCAAGCCATACCTCATTGGACTCCCCCGGGTGTCTAGTTTTCAAAAATGTTTGGGTTTGGTACTTTCCCAAGATGGCAGCCGAGCCCAGGGCCAAAATCTCACATTCCCCCCAAACCTGGTAGTTTTGCTATAGGTATCCACAGTACGATGTGGGCCATTTCCTGTTGCAACCACTAGACCTACCCACACAAGTGAAGCCCCGGGGTGTCTACTTTGCAGAAATGTGTGGGTTTGGTAGGTTCCCTTAGAGGGCCACCGAGCATGGGACCAAAAGCCCAGGTGACCCCCCTTGCAAAACCAGGTGGTTTTGAGATAGGCAATTTTGATGTCGCCTCACTACGTTTTGGGACCTTGCATGTCGCAGGTACTTGGGCCTCCCACACAAGTGAGGCACCATTTTTATTGGGAGACCTGGGGGAAAACTGGGTGGTAGGAAATTTGTGTGAGCCCGGTGGCGCCACACTTTCCCAACCAAAAATGTGTGAAAAAAGTGCATTTTTTCAGCTAAAATTGAGATTTGCAGGGAATTCTGGGTAAGGAAACTTTGGGGGATCCATGCAAGCCATACCTCATTGGACTCCCCCGGGTGTCTAGTTTTCAAAAATGTTTGTGTTTGGTACTTTCCCAAGATGGCAGCCGAGCCCAGGGCCGAAATCTCACATTCCCCCCCAAACCTGGTAGTTTTGCTATGGGTATCCACAGTACGATGTGGGCCATTTCCTGTTGCAGCCACTAGACCTACCCACACAAGTGAGGTATAATTTTTATCGGCAGACCTGGGGGAACACTGGGTGGGAGGAAATTTGTGGATCCACGCAGATTCCAGAACTTTCCCACACAGAAATGTGAGAAAATAGTACATTGATTGGCAAAATTTGAGGTTTGCAGGGGATTCCGGGTAGTAGAATTATGGGGGACCCATGCAAGCCATACCTCACTGGACTCACCCGGGTATCTAAATTCTGTAAATGTGTGGGTTAGGCAGGTTTCCCTAGATGGCCGTCGAGCCCCGGACCAAAAACTCACGGGACACCCCTTGCAAAACCAGGTTGGTTTGTGATAGGTAATTTTGATGTCGCCTCAATAGGTTTTGGGCACTTGCCTGTAGTGGGTCCTTGACCCACCCTCGCATGTGAGGTACCATTGTTATCTGGAGACCTGTAGGAACGCTGGGTGGGAGGAAATTTGTGGATCCTCGCAGATTCCAGAACTTTCCCACACAGAAATGTGAGAAAAAAGTAAATTTTTCAGCGAAATTTGAGGTTTGCAAGCCATACCTCGCTGGACTCCCCCGGGTGTCTAGTTTCCAGAAATATGAGAGTTAGGCAGGTTTCCCAAGATGGTTGCCGAGCGCCGTACCAAAAACTCTTGGGACCCCCCATGCAAAAACAGGTTGTGTTTTTGATAGGTAATTTTGATGTCTCCTCAATAGGTTTTGGGCCCTTGCCTATCGCGGGCTCTAGGCCTACCCACGCAAGTGAGGTACCATTTTTCTCTGAAGACTTTGGGGAATGCGGGGTGGGTGAAATTTTGTGCACCCACACAGATTCCAGAACTTTCCACCACAGAAATGTGAGGAAAATGTGTTTTTTTCACAAATTTTTACGTTTTGTAAGGGATTCTGGGTAACAGAACCTGGTGAGAGCCAGTCAAGTCACCCCATCCTGGATTCCCCTGGGTGTCTAGTTTTAAAAAATGTACAGGTTTGCTAGGTTTCCCTATGTGGTGCTAGGGCCCAAAATCCACAGGTAGGCATATTGCTATAAACAACTCTGTGCCTAGTCGGTTTTCTGCTGCCTAGGGGGATATCGGGGGGGGTTTGCCCCAATATGCCCCCAAGGGGGGCAGAAACAATGTGGCTATTTTTTAGGTGGGGTGGAGGCATTGGTATGCCCATTCTGGGCAGCCACCGCCCCCACGCACAAAAAGAGCCAGCAAAATCGTTGGTGACGAGTGGGCTTTTTGCCCCCCCCGGCGGAGCAGATTGGGGGCTGATGCCCCCATCTGCCCCCCCCCAGGGGGGGCAGAAAGCCTACTAGATTTCAGGGATTTTTTTGGGCAAATTTGAATTAGGGTGGGGCCTGCCCAAAACAGCATGCCAATACCCCCACCCTAATTAAAATTTGCCCCAAAAAAAACCTGGCGTCTAGTGGGGGCTACTGTCCCACCTGCCCCCCAGAGGGGGCAGGAAGGCTGTAATTTTTGCAGGGGAGGGGGTGGGGGCATCGGCATGCCCATTTTGGGCAGCCCCCCACCCTAATTAAAATTTGCCCCAAAAAAATCCCTGGCGACTAGTGATCTTTTTCCAGAATGGGCAGATTGGGGGCTAATGCCCCCATCTGCCCCTCAGGGGGTGCAGAAAGCCTTCTAGATGCCAGGGATATTTTTGGGCAAATTTTAATTAGGGTGGGGATGGCCAAAAACAGCATGCCAATACCCCCACCCTAATTAAAATTTGCCCAAAAAAAATCCCTGCCATCTAGTGGGCTTTTTGTCCCCCTGGGGGGCAGATTAGGGGCTTCTGCCCCATCTGCCCCCCAGGGGGGGCAGGAAGGCTGTCATTTTTGCGGGGGAGAGGGTGGGGGCATCGCCATGCCCATTTTGGGCAGCCTCCACCCTAATTAAAATTTGCCCCCAAAGAAAACCCTGGCGACTAGTGAGCTTTTTCCACCCCCCCCCCCTGGGCTGCAGATTGGGGGCTAATGCCCCTATCTGCCCCTCAGGGGGTGCAGAAAGCCCACGAGACGCTAGGGATTCTTTGGGGCAAATTTTAATTAGGGTTGGGGCTGCCCAAAATGGGCATGACAATACCCCCACCCTAATGAAAATTTGCCTAAAAAAAATCCCAGGTGTCTAGTGGGCTCCCCCCCCCCGGTGGCAGATTAGGGGCTACTGCCCCATCTGCCCCGCAGGGGGGCAGGAAGGCTGTAATTTTTGTGGGAGGGGTGGGGGCATGGGAATGCCCATTTTGGGCAGCCCCCACCCAATTCAAATTTGCCCCCAAAAAATCACTGGTGTCAAGTGGGCTTTCTGCTCCCTGAAGGGGCAGATTAGGGGCCAATGCCCCATCTGCCCCCAGGGGGGGCAGAAAGGCTGTAATGGTGGCGGGGGTGGGGGCATTGGAGTTCCTGTTTCGGGCAGCCCGACCCTAAAAATAATTGCACCCAAAATAATCCCTCGCGTCAAATGGGCTTTCTGTCCCCCCGGGGGGCAGATTGGGGGCCAATACCCTATCTGCCCCCCAGGGGGGCAGATAGGCTGTAATAGTGGTGGGTGGGTTGGGGCATTGGCGTGCCCATTTCGGGGAGTCCCCACCCTAAAAAAAACTGCAAAAAACAAACCCCTGGTGTTTAGTGGGCTTTCTGCCCCCCCCTGAAGGGGCAGATTAGGGGCCAATGCCCCATCTGCCCCCCAGGGGGCAGAAAGACTGTAATGATTGTGGGGGCATGCCTGTTTTGGGCAGACCCCACCCTTATTTTTACTTTCTAAAAAAATCCCTGGTGTCTAGTGGGCTTTCCACCCCCCGAATGGGCCGATTAGGGGCCAATACCCCATCGGCCCCCCCGGGGAGGGGCAGATAGGCTGTAATGGTGGTAGGTGGGTTGGGGCATTGGCGTGCCCGTTTCGGGCAGCCCCCAGCCTAACAAAAAACTTCAAAAAACAAATCCCTGGTGTTTAGTGATCTTTCTGCCCCCCGAAGGGGAAGATTGGAGGCCAATGCCCCATCTGCCCACCAGGGGGGGGGCAGAAGGACTGTACTGATTGCAGTGGGTGGGGACATGGGCATGCCCGTTTTAGGCAGCCCCACCCTTATGTTAAGTTTTTTTCAAATCCCTGCTGTCTAGGGGGCAAAACGACTAGATTGTGCCAATTTAAATTGGGGGGAGCAAAGGCCCTTGCCCAAGGGGCCGCACCCCCCCTCCCTGGTCTCTAGTGGGTGGATCCCTGCTTTTGGATCCTCAAGCAGGGATCCACTGGCGAGGGGTACGATTGGAAAGGGTCTCCCGTCTTTCTACGTGCTCAGGGAGCTGAGATAGTCCCCTGAGCATGTAGAAAGGGAAACTGAAATGAGCCTCTTTGCTCATTTCAGTTTCGGTTTCACTGAAATGACGTCAGCGCGACGTGCGCGCTGATTGTCATTTCAGGCAAACCGGGGGGGGGCCTTGGGAGCTGGGGAAGCTCTTCCCCAGCTCCCGAGGCACTTTTAGCAAAAAGGGAATCCCTCTGGTGCCCACACCAGAGGGATTCCCATTGCAAAGTTTCATGATGAGCTGGACTCGTCATCAGCACACGTCCACTGTGTGCCCTGTCGAGTCCAGCTCGTCATCAGCAGGGAAAGGGTTAATGACTCCCTCTCTATGACCACAGTTGTTAACAGCTTGGACGTGAGCCTTCCATTGGTTGCAGGTAATATAATGACTTAAGTTCGGCTTGTCCCGTTCAGAAAAACAAGGACTGTTAATAACCTTCCAGAAAAGAGTGCTATCCTTTAGATCGCTTGCTTGTATCAATCCATCCCAAGCTTGTTTTTATAACAGGCTGCTCTGTTCCTTGATAGCCTGTTGTAATTTATCTTATCTTTATTTCACCTTATTGCTATTAGCCCTTCCTTTGTGTCCTTTCCCATTTAGTGTTCCAGAGTGTTAGGTTGTTCTATGCTCTTGCCTTTCCCAATGATTCTATCTTGTGACAGTTACGAGTTGGGTCAGCTGGGAAGAGGATTACTTCTATTATCTGCTTCAATAAATGACCTTGCCAAAGTGGTAGAACAATCGGAAATATGCATGAAAGAGTTGCATAAATCAACTCCTGTTTCTATTGTTTCTGATTGTACCTCACAAGAATGTGAGGGTTATGATGATGAGTCTGTTGCTGTTCTAAAATCCAAAGGGAAGTTTGTTTACAAACAAAAGCAGTATGTAAAGCCTAATGTAAATTTTTGCTCAAGGTGTGGGAGTAATACTCACTTTTCCGACGCAAGGTTTTGTTTCGCTAACAATAAGGAGTGTTTGAAGTGTGGAAAAGTGGGTCACTTTTCTAAAATGTGTCGCTTCAAGGGTAAACAAAAAGTAGCTGTTGTGCAAGATGACTGTATAGACTTTCACAGGGATAAAGACAAAATGTTAGTAGTTGAAGAATCTCTTTCAGACGTAAACCTTATCAATGAAAAGAGGGAAATTCGTCCCATGGCTGAATTACATATCAATGGTCATGTTGTCACTTTGATGGTGGACACTGGCTCTAGGTATACAATAATTCCAGAACCTTTATTTAAGAGGGAATGGCCTGATGTCTCATTGTTACAATGTGACATTGCTCCCACTGGGTTTCAAGGGGAACACATAGAAATGTTATGGTATTTTGACGCGAACATTTCTTTTTCAAGCAGAATTATTGATGGGAAGGTATATGTAGCATTAGATGGGCCTCCAATTCTTGGGTGGATTCATCAGTACGACCTTCATATTAGAGTAGATCCTCGTGTTGAGTGTCAAGTTATGGTTGTAGATGATGAATCATTGAATGACATCATGCATAAGTTTGAAAGTGTTTTCAGAAATGAATTGGGACGTCTTGATGGTTATGTCCATAAACTTTTGTTAAAAAAAAATGCTATTCCCATTCAGCATAAGCTCCGCAGAGTCCCTTTAACTGTTAGAGATGAAGTTAAAGATCTAATAAACTAAATGTTACAAGGGGGGATTATAGAACCCGTTGAGGCTTCAAATTGGGTATCCCCGGTCGTGATTTCACGCAAATCGGATGGAAAAATTAGGTTTTGTGTGGACCTTAGGTCCCTTAACAAGAATGTTTTTGTGGATAGTTTCCCACTTCACAATATAAGGGAGTTAGTTTCTACTTTGAATGGGGCTAAATTCTTCACTAAACTTGATCTTAAGAGTGCATACCACCAGATTCGTCTTCATGATGAATCAAAGAGCCTCACAGCTTTCATTACCACTAAGGGCACTTTCCAATTTACCCGTCTCCCATTTGGCCTTACATCAGCTGCCAGCGTTTTTCAACGCATGGTAACGCAACTATTTAAAGGCATAGACAGAGCAGGGTATTTTCAGGATGACATCTTGATTTTTGGAAAGACTGTCGAGGATCATAACTTCACCCATAGGGAAGTTCTCTTTAGGATTGAGGAGGCGGGTTTAACTTTACGCAAAGAGAAATGTTCCTTCTTGGTGCCACAGAACGAGTATTTGGGGTATGAAATTTCCTCACAGGGTGTTAAACCTAAGAAGAACCTCACAGAGGCGATACGTTTGACACCTAAGGCAAGCCAGTCTGGGCCCGTCCGGGCCCGGCCGGACCCAGGCCCAGCCACTCTGCCCAAATCCCCTGACGGCCGACTAATCTATACTAGAGATGGCCTCCTTGCACTCAACCCCTCGAAAAACCCTGCGTGCAACTATCTCCATCTGGGAGGAACACCCTTCACCAACTGTGATATGTGTAATCCTGCCCCCACCATCATTGCAGGAGAGAACGGCACACAGCTTGGCCTTCTCAACTGCCGGTCCCTTCCCAAACACTCCCATGAAATCAATCTTCTGATTAGTGACCATGGATTCGACGTCTTGTTCCTCACGGAAACGTGGCTTACCTCCTGGTCTGAGTCTGACATCATTGACGCCCTACCTCCAGGGTACCAAATTCAATCTCAAAACAGACCCCTCGACAGAGGAGGTGGCCTGGCCATAATCTATAGAGAACCTTTTTTATGCAGAACAACTGACGCCAACATCACCGACTGCGAAAGCTGCCATTTCACGTTACAAATATCCCCCCTGGACTCCTTATCGGGGCTGCTGATCTATCGCCCGCCGGGAACCCCAGGAAAATTCCCTAGTGCTTTTGTGGATACTATCACCCAAATAGCAACTATCGCTCCCAACTTTCTCATTGTGGGAGACCTTAACCTCCATCTTTTAGACTCCAGTGACTCGATCGTGTCCGAACTTCTGTCTGACCTCACGTCATTTGAGATACGATTAGTAAATTCTGAACCCACCCATGACAAAGGACACCTCCTGGACCCCGTATTCACCACCATAGCAAACCTCACTTCCGGCCCCCCTCTTCCCCTTCCCTGGACTGACCACTTCCTAGTACCCATCTCTTGGCACCTGTCCACCCCATCCACCCAACAAATTAAAACTCAGGTTACAGACAGACGATGGCATAAACTTTCGCCTGATGCATGGGCATCCACTCTTATGGCTTCCTCCCCCGCCCCGATCTCTGATCCAGCCACTGCAGATGACCAGTTCAACTCTTGGCTCACCACGTCATTGGACGAACTCCTTCCCAAAACCACCACCCTTAGGCGAATCAAAAGAGTGACCCCGGCTCCTTGGTACACTCCCGAGCTTAACCTCCTCCGGAAGGAGTGCAAAAGAGCAGAGCGCTCCTGGAGGAAAGATAAATCAACTGTCAAAAAAGTCGCATTCCGTACCTGCCTCAAAAAACTATAAAATCGCTCTGCGCAACACTAAGAGTACTTTCTTTCAGGAAAGAATAGCTAATTCCTCCTGTTCCGCCAAAGAAACCTTCACCATTCTAAAAGAACTTCTGAAAGTCCCAGACTCGGCTCCAAAATACCCGCCTGATTCCAAGGCAGACGAAGAGAAATGCACCAAACTGGCCAAATTTTTCGAGGAGAAGATTCAGAAAATCCTTGCTTTCCTCCCGGCCGTCGACTTCAGCACTGCTGAGGAAATCGGCATGAACTTAAACTACACCACTCCCCACTTAAGCTCTCTTGGGCCAGTCACCATTGAAGAGGTTTTAGCCACATTAGACTCTATCAAAAGCAGATCCCCCAGGGACCCGGTCCCTCTACGCATTCTTAAAAAAGTGGCCCCCACCATCGCCCCCCCCTCTTACGCACCTTATCAATGCCTCACTGCTTCAGGGTAAAGTCCCTACAGGCTGGAAGGTGGCGGTTGTGAAGGCGTTACTGAAAAAACCTTCTCTGGACCCTTCGGAGCTGGCCAATTACAGGCCAATTTCTCTCCTCCCCGGTACCAGCAAAATCGCAGAAAAACTAGTTAACAAAAAGCTGTCGCAATATCTGGAAACTAACAACCTGCTCAGATGTTCACAAACTGGATTCCGCCCAGGGCAGGGCACCGACATCGCCCTACTTGCAGCAGTGGAGGAGGCCAGAGCCCTGTTAGATGCAGGAGGATCAGTGGCAGTGATCCTCCTGGACCTCAGCGCGGCCTTTGACACCGTTAACCATCGGGTGCTGATCGAGCGACTCAAGAATATTGGTATTGAGGGCACGGCTCTGAACTGGTTCAAATCATTTCTTGACCACCGCTCCTTTCAGGTCTGGGAGAATGACGCCCGCTCCCCCGAAACCCTCCTCCAATGTGGTGTGCCCCAGGGTTCATCATTAAGCCCGACATTATTTAATGTCTACATGTCCCCTTTGGAGGAGGTTGTCACCCCGTTCGGAGTGAGAATCATCAGCTATGCTGACGATACACAACTAGTGGTGTCTCTATTTCAACCGAACCAGGAACCATCAGACCTTCACAACTGTCTTGTAGAAATTCAAGGATGGATGAATAGGTCGTCTTTAAAACTTAATGGTTCAAAGACGGACATTCTCCTCCTTGGCCAGAAAGGGCTCTCTCTCCCGCAGAACATCTGGCCCCCCGGTTTGGGTGAACCCCCTACCCCCAAGTCTGAGATTAAAAGCTTGGGAATATGGATTGAAAAAGACCTGACCTTCATGACACAAGCCAAAAAAATCGCTGGGACCTGCTTCGGGCCCCTCAAAGCTATTAGGAAGATTCTGCCCTTGCTCCCTCCTATTTCCCAGAAATTACTAATCCAAGGCCTTAATATATCAAGGCTAGATTATAGTAACGCCATCTATCTAGGCGCTCCCGAGGCAACTTTCAACAAACTGCAGAGAATCCAGAACGCCGCGGCACGGATTCTCACTAACACCCCGGCCAGATCCTCCGCTAAACCAGCCCTGAGACAGCTCCACTGGCTCCCAGTGAGAGAGAGAGTGGCGTTCAAGGCTCTTTGCCTGTCACACAAAATCTTACAGGACAAAGGACCCCCTATTCTAAAAAAAATCATCAGGCCCTACAAAGCCCTTTGAGCCCTCCGCTCAGACCATGAATACCTCGTCACTATTCCCAGAGTGAAGAAGGTGCGCACGGGTGGACGGCGTTTCTCTGTCAACGCGGCCCGTCTTTGGAACTCCCTCCCCCGTGACCTTAGGACAGAACCAGACTATCTCCGATTTAGGAAGCGGCTGAAAACGCACCTGTTCCCCTGATCTTCCCCTCCCCCCCCCCCGGGCTTCCCTCTGGTCTGATTGGATCTTAGCGCTGGGATACGTACGGGTGACTACGCGCTTTACAAAAATATAATAATAATAATAATAATAATAACCTTGCCCTGTTGACAAAGACCAACTTAGGTCCTTTATGGGCCTCATTGAATTTTATTCTAAATTTGTAAGAAATTTTTCAGACAAGACAGTTGTCTTGAGATCGCTATTGAAGAAAGGGGTAAAGTTTGTATGGAATGATTCTCACGCCAAATGCTTTAATGATATCAAACAAGAGTTGTGTGATGCAAAAATGTTGGCACCTTTTGATGTTAAGCGCCTGTCCACTCTAATGGTTGATGCCAGTTCGACAGGATTGGGAGCTGTTCTTTTGCTGAAGTATGATGAAGGTGTGAGAGCTGTTGCATTTGCCTCACGTACTTTGTCTCTTTCTGAAAAAAACTACTCGGTTATCGAGAAAGAGGCACTGGCAGCTGCTTGGGCAGTACAGTATTTCAGGACGTATTTATGGGGTACTCGTTTTAAGTTGCTCACAGACCACAAACCCCTTATCAGTATTCTCTCTCCTGGCAGTTCTGGTAAAGGTTCTCCTAGACTTGCTAGGTTGGCCTCTAGACTTCAGGAGTATCAATACGATATTTCTTTCATCCAGGGTTGGCGTAACATTCAGGCAGATTGTCTATCTAGACTTTCTGTTGACTGTCATGCTAACAATGAGTTGGTTCTGCAGGATGATATTGCGATAGCTTTTGTGCAGGACGTTTTGGCCTTGGATGTTGGTACGTTTACTCAGGTTGATTGGTCTTCCGCCATGTCTCAAGATACGGTTTTAAAGACTGTTGTGGATATGGTGAAGTTAGGCGTACGACGTGAAAGTTGTGTTCCTGTTTCATAAAAATTCTGGATGAGTTGTCTCTTTCTGATGGTGTTATTTTGATGCGAGGAGATAAGTTTGTTCCTCCCGTTTCGTTAAGATCTAAAGTTATTGCTTTGGCTCATGAGGGCCATCTGGGACAAACTTTCACTCAACGTAGGGTTAAAACTGATTTTTGGTGGCCAGCTATGGATGCCCAGGTCGCTTCTTGGGTTCAAAATTGTTCCTGGTGTAAGAATAGTGAGAAAAGACTTAAGTTAGCAGGTGGTCACACTTGTGGTGAGATCGTTGTTCCACAACAACCTTGGCATAGTATATCTCTTGATTTTATTGGTCCCATCTCTGAGTTGCCCCTGGATCAACGTTTCGCTATTGTTGTTATTGATCTTTTTTCAAAGTGGCTTACTGTGAAGTTTGTTTGTGATATATCTACTTATTCCACAATAAAATTTTTGTCTGTCTTGTTTTCCGAGGAGGGGTGTCCTCATACATTGATTACGGACAATGGTACTCAACTCACTTCTCTTGACATGCGTAACTTCTTAATTAATTGTGGTATTACACATCACAGGACTTCTTTATACAATCCCCGTGCTAATGGAGTTTGTGAGAGGGCCAACAGACTCATCAAGGGGATTATTCAGAGGTCTTTGGCTTCAGGTGGATTTTCTCATGATGCAGTTCGTGATATGGTTTGGGCGTATTGGTCTACCCCACATGAGTCTAATGGTAAGTCTCCTTTTGAGTTGATGAGGGGTAGGCGTCCAGGTACTAAATTGAATCCCTCCTGGTTGAAGAATAAGTCTCTGGGACTTTATGGTGTGACTCAACCTGGTGATACTGTGCGGAAAATTTCCTGTGGTGACCTAGTCAAGGTTAAGCCTGGCAGAGTGAGTAAAGGATTAAACAAGTTTAGAGGTCCTTACAAAGTTAAGCTTTCTTTTCCTGATTACGTGGTACTTGAGAATGGTGAGAAATGGAACCTTCGAAATGTAGCTTTATTTCAGAAGTCTGGTCTATCTTCTAATTCTATCCCTTTGGGGGATGACTCTGTGGTATCTAATTCTAGTGACTCTGAATCACCTTCAACTTCTGGTTACATGTTATCTTCTTTTGAAGAGGTGCCTTCTATTCCTTCTGTTGTTCCAAGGGAAGAAGGTGGTGGTGATGCTTCTAATGTGTGCCAACAGGTCGTTTCTTCACCTGTGAAGTTTCTTCACCTGTTGGAATTTCTTCTGTTATTAGGGTTCCTAGAACTCGTCGACCTCCTCCTTATTTGAATGATTATCTGTGTTGAGCTGACTTTCTTTTAATTTTATTTGCTTTACTGTTTATTTTATTTTTTGTTATACTGTTTATTTTATTTATTGTTATTTATTTATTTGTTGAGATATTCATTTGATTGGGTTGTTTAAGGGGATAAGATGTGTTGTAATTTATCTTATCTGTATTTCACCTTATTGCTATTAGCCCTTCCTTTGTGTCCTTTCCCATTTAGTGTTCCAGAGTGTTAGGTTGTTCTATGCTCTTGCCTTTCCCAATGATTCTATCTTATGACAGTTACGAGTTGGGTCAGCTGGGAAGAGGATTACTTCTATTATCTGCTTCAATAAATTACTACGCTGAATACTACATGATTGCTGGTATCCTGCCTGAATGATTTACAACATAGCCCTTTTATAATTTCACCGACAACTAGCCACCCAGGTTCTATTACGTGGGGTCTGTTTCAGGGCCAATTTAAGATTCTTGTGAATCTTGGAACACTCACTGTCAAACCATCTCTGGTTTTCAGAGCAGATAAACGGTACTGGGGTGGTTAGCAAATTTGCAACTGACTGGGTGATTTCTGAGGATGACGTACCTAAACACTTTAAAATCTTCTGTAGCCGCAATTTAAAGAGAGAATGATTAAAAACACTAGTATACACCAATGTTCAAATTGTAGGCGCCTTCCCTGATCTATTGATGATAGTGTGCCTGTGTTCCTACCACCAGGTGCTACATGGATGGCCTGCACCACAAGCACCAGATTCAGAGGGTTGTAGTAACTAAAGGGACTATGTGGGAATTTAGAAAGGGATATGAGACGATCCAAGGGTGGTGAGACAAAAATAAAATCAATGATTGTAGCACATCCCCTCCCTTTATAAGATGACGGCTGGTCACAGTTTGAGAATTTAGGTACCTTATCTAGCATGAATATTAGACCATGGGTACTTAAAAGTACATTTCGTTTGAGGCTGTCTGGAGAATGCTCTATGTGCAAATCCTTTATGACCCTGCATATAGGAAGGTCTCACGAGATCTGCCCAATGTCTGAGCATAAGTGACAATTAATGTCTCCTAGCAACATACGATTCTTCTGAGGGAGATCGTAGACCTGTAGCGTTTCGAGGAGGCTACTTAACTCCGACAGACTAGAGCAGCCCTTCTTTTTTCTTCTGGTGTTGTACAAAAGAATTTAAGGCCTTGTACCACTTTAGAGTCCTAATTCAACTGCTTTTCGAACCCACCGAGCCCAAGGGCTAAAAAATAATGAATCCTCCCCTCGCTCTGCCCGTAGTGGAACCCTCTGATGGAAGGAAAAATGTCTTATATCCTTCAATGAAGAATGTATTTACTACCTCCCAGGGCTCCCCATATTCCAATTTATAGGGTGTATAACGGACTGTGGCTTCCGGATCGCAGTCTAAAGTGCTGATGGAATTTGGGCAGCTAGAATGATGACCTTACTTTACGCAGGACCGAGGCTCACTAGGCTTACTTTGCTGTGCTGGTAATACATTGAGCGTGACCTGCTCTATACTAATATTATATATGCCCCCAATTTGTCAATCTAAGCCATTAAGTTACGACAGGGGACAAAGGGGTTAGGTGTGGCCTCTACCCCCCCAAGACACAGACACTCCCACCCAGACCTGAAACATGGCTGATTTTTATGATGTTAGGAGTAGGTCTATAGAAAAAACCCAAAGGTAGTCGTTTAATGTCAGAAGCATAAAAAGAGACTGGAAGGAATGTCTCAGTATATTTTGTGCAAGCTCTGGGAATCTGAATGAGACCATCACACTATCTCCCTCAATTATTTTCTTGGATCGACCAATCCAAGAGACTCTCCTGGACATCAAAATGTTTCTATGATTTGCCACATTGAATCTACCATATTTGTCTAACCAATGCGTCACTTTATTGGTTAATTTATCCGTGGATTCCTCACTGCGTGTGCCCATACCTGGAACCCCAGTCAAAACCACAGTATAGGGGCGGCAGGCTGGACGGAGATCATTTACTGGTAAGCCAGGGCTATTTGTAATAAATGAGCTTTCCTTAGATGTCTCGCACACATAGCAAGGGGCGCTGGTCACCATAGCCCCCTGCCACGCCACTTGCTTGGGGATTAGAAGAACTGTGAGGAACCCTCCCCAGATCCATTTTGTGTGTCAATACTTTTTTCCCCGCTCACATGGTTATCACTAAGCATGAGCGCAAAATCCGCTCCGATCGCGGATTTTGCGGATTTTCGGCAAATCCGCGATCCGCGAACTCTCGCGGATTTGCCGAAAATCCGCAATCCGCGAGCGGAGCGGATTTTGCGGTCAAAAGTTCAAGCGCGCGCGCCTAATTAACGATGGCGCCGGCAAGCTGCCAGCGCCCATCCTGCAATAGTTACTTAATTAGCTTCAACAGGAAGCTCTAACAGATAAGATACAGCAGGGGCTCGAGCGCCTGCTTTATTTTAGCAGTTGGAGCTTCCTGTTGAAGCTAATTAAGTAACTTTTGCAGGATGCAAATTACTTCAACAGTGGTGTCTTGAATAAATATGAAGGGCAGGGTTCATTCGGGCACGACGGTCCTGGCACAATTAAATAATTAATCTGCTGCTCTGATCGGTCTCTGACCTTTTATACACACAAGAGGCATGCTCGCATGGACGCCCCGTCCGTTTGGCCCCGCCCACACACTCGAGGTGTGCACCGTCTTCCCGCCATTTACCCACTATGATGGACATTTCACTCAAGGGACCCCTGCGCACTTCGGCGCGATTGCATAGTGACACACACTTGGTCGCTGGAACTAGTTGAAGCGCAAATGCAGTGACTCATTCAGCAGCCCAAAAAAAAACGTGAGCGTTGGGAGGCTGGGCATCTTTGACTTTTACGAGCGCAACCCCCGTGCTGTTCCTGTGACCAGGGGCTTCTGTCTCTTAATCTGCTGCTCTGATCGGTCTCTGACCTTTTAGACACACAAGAGGCATGTGCGCTCGCGTGGAAGCCCCGTCCGTTTGGCCCCGCCCACACGCTCGAGGAAGCCCCGCCCCCAAATCCGCAAATCCGCTGAATCCGCGGATTTTGCGGATCCACGATCCGTGAATCCGCTGAATCCGCGAATCGTGGATCCGCAAAATCCGCCCATGCTTAGTTATCACGTAGTGGTATTGACTTTGGGTTGGTTAACGGGGGCATTCCAGACCGTATTGCCTGTGCCAAGGGATCTGGGAGTGGGGGGACTTTATTGATAGTATTCAACATTCTTTCCACTCTAACAAGTGTATCTCAAGAGTATTATAATACCTTATTCAATTTGTCCCATCACTGAGATAGCAGACCCATCAGCATCTACGTGATTTTTTTGCCTTAAAAATTCCCCAAATTCCCCCATATCTGTTCAGTTATTTGTTGTTACGGGTTGCCCCTCCCTGCACTGGGGCTCGTTTTGCTTCTTGGTTCTTCGTGGTCTCTCGGGTGCTGGGGAACTTCTGATTCCACTCCTTGTTTGGAGGCTGTTGTCACCCTTCTGCCATTACCAATGGGGTGCTGAGGGAGGGCTTGGTCTCACAACTATTGCAGCAGGTAATGTAGGTAATAACGGGAAAAAAAAGGAGAGAGTAAGGGATTGTGCCCACTCCAAGTGGACGAGAAATACTCCTGTTCCCCTGGACAAGGATATGTAAAACATAAGAAGGAGTATGTTCCGACGTGTAAGGTGGAGGTCAATCAAAAAATGGAAAATTAATCCTTTTTTAATAAACCCCTCACTCACCACCTAGTGGTGACATGCTTCATCATCGGGGTCCACCCTGGTGGCCTAGCGTCACCAGGGTGTGCTTCGACACCTGTAGTACAGTGGAGCAGGTTTGTGAAGTGTAAGTGCAAAAAAAGGGGTGATGTTAAAAATTGTCCTGGTTTGTCTTTCAAAAATGAATTTTATTAAAAAGCAACTGGACAATGTTAAAACAAAATGCGAGATACTGGAAGGGGGAAGTTACGACCTACGTATCTCTATATGTGTTGGTGGTGTTTTAGGTCAACATGTTTCTACCTTATGGGAAAATTCCCGGTATTCTTCAGGACCAAAGGAGATGGACGGTATGAGCCTCCTAAAGGACTCACCCTATCCTAAATCCTTGTGAGACCTATGGCACAGTTGTACCTAGGTAAAATGCTCACAGATTTGTGGAGCAAAAAATAGAAAAACAAAAACCTGTGGGGAAAGAGAAATGGATTGGCGTCAGGCGCAAAACATTCTTACTAGCCTGTAACGTCGTGCAGATTCTTAGTGCAGTCATTCTGCATGCCACAGTGGTGATTTGAGACCTCTCGCAATTGATGAGCATTGTGATATATCGTGGGTGAACGCTTATGATTAAGGCCAAGGGATGATATATCAATGTCTATTAGGTGCGTGCTAAGTCGCATGCAGTTTGTACAGTTTTATCTCCCAAATTAAGGAAAAAGTACTATTGTTACAGCGCAGAGCTATTGTGACGCGCAATGTAATGTCTCACTAGTCACTCACTGGTAACTGTGGGTGACTCTAAGTGAAAAGACAGACAGGACTGACAAAACACGAATTACACAGAAAGAGACACATATACATTATGGCATAGATCAGGCTTACTATTAGAGGTTTTGTTTGGTGCTTCGTCGGGCAGGGGGTAGGTACATCACGCGGTACAACGTACTCTGAATTAAGAAGTGTTGTATCCGTGATTAGAAGCATGGAAAATGGTAATTACCGTAGTAAGGATGTGCGGTAAATTATCCGCGCGTGTTAATGTACACGCCGATATATTTGGTCAGTTACTTAGTTTACTGGCGTGGTACATGGCCCGTTACCTACAGCTACCGTCCGCTGCTCGGCTGCAAGTGCTGGGCGGACTGCCGTGGTAGATAATGGGCGGCTGCTTCCGGGTGCGGTCACGTGGGTCCGCGTCACCGGTTGGGCGGGGTTGCAGTATGGCAAGCCGCCGGGGCCCTCAGTTGTCAAGGAGACGCGGTAAACGCTAAGTTTGAGGTTGCATTTGTCAGTGCCTCAGTGGAGGTGATAAATAGGGGTACTGAAATGCCGAGGTTTGACTGTCATGCATTATTTGCAGATCGGGAGGAGGGTAGATAATGGTGGTAAAAAACGAAGGAATAGGAGTGTGCTCACTCATTAAGGCTAAGTCATCTTGGCAAACCGAGGGTTCTTCGGTTAATGCCAGGGAGCATGGTACTAGGAAAACGCAATACCCAGCGTGGGACTATTAGATGTATTGGTAAATTAGTTGAAGACTATGGGCATTGGGGATAATGGGGATTGTTTTTAGCACGGTGCCAGTGGGCACGGTGGTACTGCTGGGAGACCCAGAGTGGTCCATGAGGTATCTGAAAAAAACTGCTCATTTCAGCACAGAGGCCCACGGAATATTATCATTTAATCCCCGTTTGTGGGTCGAAAGTCTATAAATCCAGCGTTGCTCCTTCTCGAAGAGGCGGGATTGTATGTTGGGGCCTGGTTGCAGTTGCTCTATTACGGTCCACTTCATGTCATTGGGGGTGTGATGGGCTGTGAGGAAATGATCGGTCAATTTGGTAATGTTTTTCTTGCAGCGTATTGTACTTCTGTGTTCACAGATACGTTGTTTTACTTTGCGGGTCGTCATTCCAACGTAAGGCTTCCCGCAGGTACAGGTGATTAGATAAACAACATTGCTGCTGTTGCAATTAGTGTGGCTTCTTTGTTCCCAGACCCTATCTTTTTCGAGGTTCAGCGTTTTGGTGTTGTCCGTAAGGTGGCAGACACTACAGTCACCACATCGTGAGTGTCCTGTTACAGGCGGTAGCCCCCATAGTTGTGTGAGCGTGGGGTTGTTGTTCTCGATGGTTTTTTTTGGTCTGGTGTTCACCAGGCTATCCTTTAGGCTTTGCGCCCGTCTGTATGAGAACAGTGGCTTCTCCCATTTGAGGTTACCGGAATTGACCATGGACCAATGTTTGTTTATACTTCGACTGACTTGATTTGAGATTGCATTGTAAGTGGTCACGCATGTCAGTGGAGTTGCTGGTTGGTTCCTCACGGTTTCTTCCAGGAGGGTATCTCTCTGTTGGTTCCTCGCTCTCTTTTGACATTTGCTGATAATCTGGGTGGGGTAGCCACGGTTTTTCAGCTTAGTTGTTAGTTCTTCTGCCTGGCTCTTGTAGTCAGTCAATTTGCTGCAGTTTCTGCGTAAGCGCAGATATTGGCCGTAGGGCAGATTCTCTCTTAGTGGTCGTGGGTGGAAGCTCTCGTATCTTAGCAAGTTGTTTTTTGCTGTCGGTTTGAAGTAGGTCTTGGTTGTGAGCGTATCATTCTCCCTTTGGATTTCTATGTCCAAGAAAACCATTTTCTCTTTATCCATGCTGTGGGTAAAATGTAAATGGGGGTCACAGTTGTTGAGCCAAGTTATGAACGCCAATAGAGACTCTTGTGGGCCTTGCCAAATGGCTAGAACATCGTCAATATATCTCCGCCAGAATTTGATGTTGTCAAAGTAGGGGTTATTGGGTGTTAAGATATATTTCTGTTCGAAATCAAACACGTAGATCCCCGCTACGCTCGGCGCAAAGACACTGCCCATGGAAGTCCCCCCTGTCTGGAGGTATAGTGTTCCTTCGTGTTCGAAAAAATTCCTTTTCAGGGCTAGTGTAGCACAATTGATGATAAATTCCTTGGGCGTGCGGTGGTCCCAGGTGGTTTCTTCCAGTGTTTTCTTCAGTACCTCTATGGTTGCATCCTGGGGAATGTTAGTATAGAGGCTTTCGATGTCGAAGCTTACTATAATGGTGTCTTCCTCCATTTTGATGTTCTTTAGTAGTGTTAGTAAGTTCTTGGTATCCCTTAGGTATGTGGGTGTCTTTTGTACGATGGTTTTGAGAAAGAAGTCTCAAAACCTCGAGAGGGGTTCCAACAGTGAACCTATGCCGGATACGATTGGTCTTCCCGGGGGGGGCATTTTGTTCTTGTGCATTTTGGGGACCACGTAGAAGTAAGGTACTTTGGCTTCTGTCTTGCTGAGATAGTCAGCCTCTTGTTTTGAGATGTGGCCCGCTGCTTCAGCTGTCTCCACAAGTTCTATTATTTCAGCACGCAGGTCTTCCGTGGGATCGGTTTGGAGTGGTAGGTAGTTCTTTGTGTCGCCTAGTAGGCGTCTGCATTCCGTCTGGTAATCCGTTGTATTCATCATTACCAGTCCACCCCCTTTATCTGCTGGTTTTATCACGATTTTGTCATCATGTTTGAGGTCGATCACGGCTTTTTTCTCTGCCCTGGTATTATTATGGTAAAGTGTGGTGACTGACATTCTCTCAATGTCGTTGAACACAGCCTGCTCGAAGGTGTTGATTTCGACAGGGATGGTATGTGGAGGTGGTACAAATGTTGATTTTGTTCTCAGACCTGTTTCATTGGTGGTTGCCTCTGCACTTTCAGTGTGGTTTTTTTCAAAAAATGCTTTAAGCTTCAATTTCCTGAAGAATGCCGCCAGTTCACAATGTAACTTAAATTTATCCAGTGCGGCCGTTGGTACAAATCCAAGTCCTTTGTTCAGGACTTGTGTCTCCGTCACTGACAGTGTTCGTGATGATAAGTTGGTAACTAGCTCCTCGCATTGCTGGTGCCTGCCTTGTTGGTCCCCGTTTTGCTCCTGGTGTTGTTTCCTATCGTGTCCTCCTCCTCCCAGTGGACGTTGTTCCCTCGTCTGTTGCGTCCTCTTCCGCGCCTGCCTCTGTTGGGAAAAGGAGGCCGGAATTGGTTGGGTGGAAAGGGGAACTGCTGGAATGGAGGTTGCCATCCATACATCGGGAACTGTTGTGGTGGTTGATAGGGTTCATAAAGGGAGGGTGGCTATATTGTGGCCATTGTTGATGCCCTCTGTACGCTCCTCCTTGTCTTTCTTTCAAAGCTCAAACAACAGCGGAGGATCCAATAGTAGTACATCGAAACAAAGACAAGGAGGAGCGTACAGAGGGCATCAACAATGGCCACAATATAGCCACCCTCCCTTTATGAACCCCTATCAACCACCACAACAGTTCCCGATGTATGGATGGCAACCTCCATTCCAGCAGTTCCCCTTTCCACCCAACCAATTCCAGCCTCCTTTTCCCAACAGAGGCAGGCGCGGAAGAGGACGCAACAGACGAGGGAACAACGTCCACTGGGAGGAGGAGGACACGATAGGAAACAACACCAGGAGCAAAACGGGGACCAACAAGGCAGGCACCAGCAATGCGAGGAGCTAGTTACCAACTTATCATCACGAACACTGTCAGTGACGGAGACACAAGTCCTGAACAAAGGACTTGGATTTGTACCAACGGCCGCACTGGATAAATTTAAGTTACATTGTGAACTGGCGGCATTCTTCAGGAAATTGAAGCTTAAATCATTTTTTGAAAAAAACCACACTGAAAGTGCAGAGGCAACCACCAATGAAACAGGTCTGAGAACAAAATCAACATTTGTACCACCTCCACATACCATCCCTGTCGAAATCAACACCTTCGAGCAGGCTGTGTTCAACGACATTGAGAGAATGTCAGTCACCACACTTTACCATAATAATACCAGGGCAGAGAAAAAAGCCGTGATCGACCTCAAACATGATGACAAAATCATGATAAAACCAGCAGATAAAGGGGGTGGACTGGTAATGATGAATACAACGGATTACCAGACGGAATGCAGACGCCTACTAGGCGACACAAAGAACTACCTACCACTCCAAACCGATCCCACGGAAGACCTGCGTGCTGAAATAATAGAACTTGTGGAGACAGCTGAAGCAGCGGGCCACATCTCAAAACAAGAGGCTGACTATCTCAGCAAGACAGAAGCCAAAGTACCTTACTTCTACGTGGTCCCCAAAATGCACAAGAACAAAATGCCCCCCCCGGGAAGACCAATCGTATCCGGCATAGGTTCACTGTTGGAACCCCTCTCGAGGTTTTGTGACTTCTTTCTCAAAACCATCGTACAAAAGACACCCACATACCTAAGGGATACCAAGAACTTACTAACACTACTAAAGAACATCAAAATGGAGGAAGACACCATTATAGTAAGCTTCGACATCGAAAGCCTCTATACTAACATTCCCCAGGATGCAACCATAGAGGTACTGAAGAAAACACTGGAAGAAACCACCTGGGACCACCGCACGCCCAAGGAATTTATCATCAATTGTGCTACACTAGCCCTGAAAAGGAATTTTTTCGAACACGAAGGAACACTATACCTCCAGACAGGGGGGACTTCCATGGGCAGTGTCTTTGCGCCGAGCGTAGCGGGAATCTACGTGTTTGATTTCGAACAGAAATATATCTTAATACCCAATAACCCCTACTTTGACAACATCAAATTCTGGCGGAGATATATTGACGATGTTCTAGCCATTTGGCAAGGCCCACAAGAGTCTCTATTGGCGTTCATAACTTGGCTCAACAACTGTGACCCCCATTTACATTTTACCCACAGCATGGATAAAGAGAAAATGGTTTTCTTGGACATAGAAATCCAAAGGGAGAATGATACGCTCACAACCAAGACCTACTTCAAACCGACAGCAAAAAACAACTTGCTAAGATACGAGAGCTTCCACCCACGACCACTAAGAGAGAATCTGCCCTACGGCCAATATCTGCGCTTACGCAGAAACTGCAGCAAATTGACTGACTACAAGAGCCAGGCAGAAGAACTAACAACTAAGCTGAAAAACCGTGGCTACCCCACCCAGATTATCAGCAAATGTCAAAAGAGAGCGAGGAACCAACAGAGAGATACCCTCCTGGAAGAAACCGTGAGGAACCAACCAGCAACTCCACTGACATGCGTGACCACTTACAATGCAATCTCAAATCAAGTCAGTCGAAGTATAAACAAACATTGGTCCATGGTCAATTCCGGTAACCTCAAATGGGAGAAGCCACTGTTCTCATACAGACGGGCGCAAAGCCTAAAGGATAGCCTGGTGAACACCAGACCAAAAAAAACCATCGAGAACAACAACCCCACGCTCACACAACTATGGGGGCTACCGCCTGTAACAGGACACTCACGATGTGGTGACTGTAGTGTCTGCCACCTTACGGACAACACCAAAACGCTGAACCTCGAAAAAGATAGGGTCTGGGAACAAAGAAGCCACACTAATTGCAACAGCAGCAATGTTGTTTATCTAATCACCTGTACCTGCGGGAAGCCTTACGTTGGAATGACGACCCGCAAAGTAAAACAACGTATCTGTGAACACAGAAGTACAATACGCTGCAAGAAAAACATTACCAAATTGACCGATCATTTCCTCACAGCCCATCACACCCCCAATGACATGAAGTGGACCGTAATAGAGCAACTGCAACCAGGCCCCAACATACAATCCCGCCTCTTCGAGAAGGAGCAACGCTGGATTTATAGACTTTCGACCCACAAACGGGGATTAAATGATAATATTCCGTGGGCCTCTGTGCTGAAATGAGCAGTTTTTTTCAGATACCTCATGGACCACTCTGGGTCTCCCAGCAGTACCACCGTGCCCACTGGCACCGTGCTAAAAACATTCCCCATTATCCCCAATGCCCATAGTCTTCAACTAATTTACTAATACATCTAATAGTCCCACGCTGGGTATTGCGTTTTCCTAGTACCATGCTCCCTGGCATTACCCGAAGAACCCTCGGTTTGCCAAGATGAGTTAGCCTTAATGAGTGAGCACACTCCTATTCCTTCGTTTTTTACCACCATTATCTACCCTCCTCCCGATCTGCAAATAATGCATGACAGTCAAACCTCGGCATTTCAGTACCCCTATTTATCACCTCCACTGAGGCACTGACAAATGCAACCTCAAACTTAGCGTTTACCGCGTCTCCTTGACAACTGAGGGCCCCGGCGGCTTGCCATACTGCAACCCCGCCCAACCGGTGACGCGGACCCACGTGACCGCACCCGGAAGCAGCCGCCCATTATCTACCACGGCAGTCCGCCCGGCACTTGCAGCCGAGCAGCGGACGGTAGCTGTAGGTAACGGGCCATGTACCACGCCAGTAAACTGTAAGTAACTGACCAAATATATCGGCGTGTACATTAACACACGCGGATAATTTACCGCACATCCTTACTATGGTAATTACCATTTTCCATGCTTCTAATCACGGATACAACACTTCTTAATTCAGAGTACGTTGTACCGCGTGATGTACCTACCCCCTGCCCGACGAAGCACCAAACAAAACCTCTAATAGTAAGCCTGATCTATGCCATAATGTATATGTGTCTCTTTCTGTGTAATTCATGTTTTGTCAGTCCTGTCTGTCTTTTCACTTAGAGTCACCCACAGTTACCAGTGAGTGACTAGTGAGACATTACATTGCACGTCACAATAGCTCTGCGCTGTAACAATAGTACTTTTTCCTTAATTTGGGAGATAAAACGGTACAAACTGCATGCGACTTAGCACGCACCTAATAGACATTGATATATCATCCCTTGGCCTTAATCATAAGCGTTCACCCACGATATATCACAATGCTCATCAATTGCAAGAGGTCTCAAATCACCACTGTGGCATGCAGAATGACTGCACTAAGAATCTGCACGACGTTACAGGCTAGTAAGAATGTTTTGCGCCTGACGCCAATCCATTTCTCTTTCCCCACAGGTTTTTGTTTTTCTATTTTTTGCTCCACAAATCTGTGAGCATTTTACCTAGGTACAACTGTGCCATAGGTCTCACAAGGATTTAGGATAGGGTGAGTCCTTTAGGAGGCTCATACCGTCCATCTCCTTTGGTCCTGAAGAATACCAGGAATTTTCCCATAAGGTAGAAACATGTTGACCTAAAACACCACCAACACATATAGAGATACGTAGGTCGTAACTTCCCCCTTCCAGTATCTCGCATTTTGTTTTAACATTGTCCAGTTGCTTTTTAATAAAATTCATTTTTGAAAGACAAACCAGGACAATTTTTAACATCACCCCTTTTTTTGCACTTACACTTCACAAACCTGCTCCACTGTACTACAGGTGTCGAAGCACACCCTGGTGACGCTAGGCCACCAGGGTGGACCCCGATGATGAAGCATGTCACCACTAGGTGGTGAGTGAGGGGTTTATTAAAAAAGGATTAATTTTCCATTTTTTGATTGACCTCCACCTTACACGTCGGAACATACTCCTTCTTATGTTTTACATAATGTAGGTAATAAGACACCTGTTACGGTTTCCTGATTTTCCCGAGGGTTTCAGATTTGAGAGTTTAAAGCTTCAATAGCTGAGGTTTCTCCAGATGGGTAAAACAAGGGGCCTAGGGATCCCAAAGATGATCTATTCTCCACTCTGTCAATTTCCTTTGAGATAGCCCCACTGCTTTCGCCAAAAAGGAGTCCATAGTGTCTTTCTTATTGCAATTGGGAATATTATCAGTGGGGGCTGCCTTCCTTTTCCCCATGATGGACAGCTAGTGAGAGTCCTCCAAGTGTAAAAAGTACAAGAAATCAGGCCACTAATATGAAAACGGGCAGAGCGCTGTGAAGATAGTACTCACTGTGAAACTGCTGTCAATACAATATCAACACTTTCCCCCAATCGCAAAGTAAATTCCCTTCCCCCGATGAAAAATGGTGTGGCACATTCGAGACACCAACTCTGGTCGACTCCAGCCAAGAGAAAGGACCCGACTCAGCCTCGGTCAGCCACTGACAGGCACAGATGTGCCCACCCTAGGTCCGGGCTTTGCCTGGGCATAGCCTGGGCACACCCTTGCCCGTCCTGCGCTGTAGGAGCCCCGCGCTGCTGATAAAGCACCTCCGGGCGCAAAGTTGGCGATGGTGGCTGCAGTCACAAGCACTACTAGGGCCTGTAGTCTCCTGCCCCCTCTCTGTAGCAGTACCGGGCTTCCCACACTGCTGGAGCCCCGAGCTGCTGATAACGCACCTCCGGACACAAATGTGACATATGGCAGTAGCGGCAGCGGCCGCAAGCTCTACTGGGGCCTGTAGTCGCTTAACTGTGGCCGCACAGTAGTGCTGCATTGATTTTTCAACTGCATGGTGGTGCTGCATCAGAAAAACGGGTGCAGAGAGTCGATGCATGGATTTTCTTCTTAGGTTTACCAGATTCAACATCCAAGGGTCCAGGGACTAGATTTGGCAGCACTTGGCAAGCCAGGCCTCTCAGCAGAAGAGCCCAGGCACTGGTAGGGGAAGTCTGATGGCACTGAGACTTCTTAAAAGGAGCCAAGCACACACAAGCCCTTGGAGAACCTTGGCAGCAGGATCTAAAAAGCAAAGTCCAATCCTCGTACTCACAGGACAGAAGCAGCAAGCAGCAGACCAGCACAACAAAGCAACCAGCAGAGTGTAAATTCCTCCTACAGCATCCAGGTCTTCTTCCTGAGAGAATGTCCTTTAGTCCAGAAGTGTTCTGATTTGGGAGAATCAGAGGTCCAATACTTATGCCCCCGTCTGCCTTTGAAGTAGGCAAACTGCAAAGGGAAGTCTTTGTAGTGCACAAGACCCTGCCTTTCCCTGACCTGGCTCCAGACACACTTCAAGGGGGTCGAAACAGCTTTGTGTGAGGATAGGCACAGCCTATTCTGTTGCCTGTGACAACTCTGATAGCAAGTATGATGGGACCCCCTCAAAGAGTTAAATGTGGCCAAGGAACAGAGGGGAAGAAAGAGACATCACTACGAAAGAATTGTTCCAACACAGGCCATAATCTTCAAATACTGGTATACATCCTATTCTTAATCTGAACTAGGTGACAGATACATGACAATCATCTTTTATTTTTTCACAAATATAGAATTTTTTATTTTCAGTTTGTCAATCATTTTATACTCTGCACAGCCTATTCTGTTGCCTGTGACAACTCCTCCCACCACTTTAGCTCAGGATGACCCATCAGCCTGCGTATGGGCATCACGATATGCAAGACACACCTCAGCTCCCTTTGTGTGACTGCCTAGAGCAGTGATACTCAAAGTACGGCCCGGGGGCCAAATGCGGCCCTCTTGACCTTTACATGCAGCCCTTTACATGCTGCCCCCTAGTGCACAGCAGCACCAGCTGCTGTTTAGTTACTGAGCACTAACATTCAGAAAAAAAAGTTAAATAAATGGACAAGCATTTATTAATCTGCAAATGCGTGCCCGTTTATTTAACATTCTTTGAGTCCTCCTTTCACAATCCCTGACCTACCTAGGCCACCTACTGCCACCCTGCTGGCATCAGTGCGGCCCTCGGTCACACCACAGACCCTACTTTGAGGCCCCTGGGCAAATGTTGGTGGGTACCCATGATCTAGAGTGAATGCACACATAGCCCAAATGTCACCCTCCCTCAGATGTGGATTCCACAGGCAGGCAGGGGCACAGAATGGTAAAGCAACAAAATGCAGATTTTCTAAAAGTGGCATTTTCAAACATGCAATTTAAAACAACTTCAATAAAAGATGAATTTTTAAATTGTGAGATGAGGGAACCCAAACTTCAAATCTCCATCTCTTTCCATTGGGAAGTTACACGTGTGAGATGTTA
The DNA here is from genome assembly GCF_964261635.1 of Lissotriton helveticus. Classification (NCBI taxonomy): domain Eukaryota; kingdom Metazoa; phylum Chordata; class Amphibia; order Caudata; family Salamandridae; genus Lissotriton; species Lissotriton helveticus. Next base: position 805,464,472 of record NC_136071.1, read on the forward strand.
CAAGGAATCTCCAATGATAACCTATGGGAGAGATAGCCCTTGCAATAGTGAAAAAAGAATTAGCAGTATTTCACTATCAGGACATTTAAAACACACCAGCACATGCCATACATTTCACATACACTGAACTCTGCCCATGGGGCTGTTTTAAGGGTGCCTTACATGTAGGAAAAGGGAAGGTTAGGGCCTGACAAGTGGTTGTACTTACCAGGTCGACATGGCAGTTTAAAACTGCACCCACAGAAACTGCAGTGGCAGGTCTGAGAGTGACATGTTTGCAGAGCTACTCATGTGGGTGGCACAATCAGTGCTGCAGGCCTACTAGTAGCCTTTGATTTACAGGCCCTGGGCACACCTTGTGCACTTTACTTGGGACTTACTAGTAAATCAAATATGCCAATCATGGATAAACCAGTTACAGGTACATTTTACACGGGGACCACTTGCACTTTAGCACTGGTCAGCAGTGGTAAAGTGCTAAAGCCAGAGCCCTCAAACAAGTAAAAACGAAATGCAGCTCAAAAACAGGGGGTTAGAAGCAACAAAGTTAGGGGAAAAACACGCCAAATATGCCAGGTCTCATAGATGGTGAATTGAGGCAGGGATAATAGAATGATTAAGCGATTCTGTAGTGGAGCACAGGCTCCAAGCCTCTGGCTTGTTGGCTTCACAAGTCACACCTCCTGAGGAAAAGTTTAATGATGAAAAATAAACCCTGGTCCCCAAAAATGAGTGCCAGGCCCCGGCCATTATCTGCATGGAGTAAGCAATGCCTTTGTGAGCATTTTAGAAGCAGAGTGTGCATGTTTTTGTGAGTAGAGGTCAAAGCTCTGTTGCTCCTATGCTGATGTTGTGTGCACTTGAATACAGACACATGGCCTGTATTCTACTGGGGCACTTCTATGTTTTTTGTCTTTGAGTATACCTCGAGCTAACTGGGTTTTGCACCCAATCACCAAAAGAAATAGGCTGTCCAACACATGCTCATTGGGTGTTAGCCCAAGGGACTAGCCAGAAAATTAAAATACCACTCACTTGAACAACAAACGACTCCTCTAACCATAAAGCATGTAAAGTGGGCAAACCTGACCCTCCTTAGAAGAGTCCCTTCATACTTCAATCCATGCATCCTTTCAAACCCAATCTACTGATTTATATACATTTATTCATCCACCTGTCCTTCCCTTCACCTTTGCTTCCACCCATCCAACCATACTTTCTTCCATCCATGCATCCTTGCAGCCTTTCATATATCCATTCTGCATGTCAACCTTACACTCATAAATATATTCATAAATCCAGCCATCCATCCTTACACTATCCTTTCATCCTTCATTTCACTCATCTTCCAATCTTTCCATTCATGCATCCGTCAATCTAGCGATCCTTTCCTCTTCCGTCCATACTTCCAGACTACCCCATCTATTCTCAATTTCAACCATCCATCTTTTCTCCCCTCCACTTATCCATCCTTGCACCTTTCTATTATAACTTCCATTTTTCCTTTTCGCGTTCCCTTTTTTCTACCCTTCCTTACTCCTCCCATTCTTTTTTACCTCTATCTACCGCACCTTTTTTTAATCCGCACTTTTTCCCCTCTTACCTTTTTTCATGCTGAATTTCTCAATTTGTCCCCCGCCCTTTGTTTTTCCCTATTGTCATTTTTCTTCTTTTTTAATTTCCTTCACTGTGCTCAAAGGCCACATCCCTCTGTCGTGGTTTTCCTAACAGTGACATTTATGGGGATTTCGTCTTCCCACACACAATAAATTAATGTTCTAGTGGGATGCAGTTCACCAGTTCATCGAGCCAAGAGGCATCCCCCGCTTAATCTGCGAGAGTGGGGGGTTCCCTAGACCACGTACTTAGCTTATGCCCTAGAGAGAGGACTGTAGATAAACATGTTTCAAACCACTGCTGTGTATTTTTGTGCAGGCTTATTTTTTGCCTTAAATAGGCGCCAGGAAAGTGGCACATGCCAGGCCAGCAGAATTCATGATACCCGCAGACATTTGTTTAGGAAAGGGGGACGCATACATAAACATCTATAACACCAAATGTATGTGGAGAAGATCCTCCTAATGGGACAGGAGCCATTTTGGAATAACATTGACCTGACAATTTGCCTTACAAATTAAAAACCTCAGCCTCACTAAACATTTAAATAACCTAACCACGTATCTCCCATAAAAAGCCCTTAAACATTCGGATGAACACTACAACACTCGCATCACTCCCAGGTTCCATCCATCTGTAAGAGGCCAGCTTCTACGACAACCCCTCCCTCGCCGGTTCGATCCATTTGTAAGATGACAACTTCTATTCCAAAACTTTTAACCTACTCTTCACTTTGCAATCTGTCCCCCACCTCCTTGCCATCCTCTCCCATGCCGTTCATCATGCTGCGCCTCATAATAAAACTGTGTTCAAAACCTGCAAATTCCTCTTGGAAACTGTCACCAAAACCAAAGCACCTGGTCTCCAGTGACAATACCCTTTCACCGTCAGTCTTAAACAACGCACTGCAACTGTCTCACAAAACAGGCCTAGGAGCTTAAAATAGACATTGCACCATTATAACTGTGCTCCTACTTAAGGAAAGATGGGATGCAAAAGCCCTGTTGCAAGACGCCGTGCAACCCAGCTAGATGAAAACAAGGGGTCAGCTCTAACTGACCCTAACTTTTGAGCCCAAACTCCACCTACTGCCCAATCATACTCCCTGTCTGCCCCTCCCGGGGTCCACGGACCACACCACCCGCCCTTAGTGCCCATGCGGGCAGGGTCTGCAACTCACCCACACCCCCTAAGGACCCATTGGTCTCCACTCCACTGCGCACATGCGCAGCCTTTTCAAATACATTATATATGCTGAAATACATGACTAGGGCGAAAACATTATTGCCAGAATAAGAAGTGTTGCAGTGTACCCATAATAAAGACACAAATCCCTCACTACAACTCTGTGGACATAACAAATGTCTACAATGTGACAGAAGGGAGTAAAGAAAGGGAGACATGGAAGGAGGCAGGCAGAGATGGAAGACAGACACAAGGACTCGAAATAAGATCAGAGAATGCTACGGTGGATGCATGTCTGGGGTGAGTAAGTGAAGTTAAACTGCAAATCACATGGAGTAAGTGCTGCCCTGCTCGTGTAACACTTACTTAAGAGGGGGGTCTCTCAAGAATTGTTCAATTTATTTCTACACCTTTTTGCTTCCTCAAAATTTGGATCTTCTGCCCTGTCTAACGGGCAGACGCTAGAACATTTCCCCATGCTCACACCTGCTGATGTAGAGTCCTTACCACACACAATAAAATCAGACCCTCCTCTGGAAATTATCCCAGCTAACACCACCTCACTGCTCTCCAAACAGCTAGCCATTCCAATTTGCTCAATCCTTAATCTCTCGATGCGAGAGGGTCAACTCCCCCTGAGTGGAAGCTGGCACAAATAATCCCCATCCGTAAGAACCTTAAGGCCCCTATGGATGACCTTTCCAAATACCGTCAAATTTCACTGCTACTCCTCCTGAGCAAGATATTAGAAAAACACATTAACAAACACCTGTCTGACAAACACCTGTCTGACTATGTCGAAGCCTCAAGATGCCTTGATCCAGCCCAGTCGGGCTTCAGACCCAGGCATATCAATGAGTCCGCTTTGATCGCTGTCAGTGACAATATTAAACAGTCCCTGGACAACGGACAGGCAGTACTTCTCGTACTGCTTGATTTGTTGGCGGCCTTCGACACAGTCTCACATTAGACTCTGCTCAGGAGACGCAGGGAAGTTGGAATCCAAGCCACAGCCTCACAATGGATGTCGAGTTTTGTCTCTCATAATCAATCAATCAGCAAATTTGTATGGCGTGCTACTCACCCGCTAGGGTCTCAAGGCGCTGGGGGGAGGGGGAGTCGCTATTGCTCGAACAGCCATGTCTTGAGTTGTTTCCTGAAGGAGAGATGGTCCTGGGTCAGCCGTAGGTGGGTGGGGAGGCAGTTTCATGTCTTGGCCGCAAGGTAGGAGAAGGATCTTCCTCCGGCGGTGGCTCTGCGAATTCGTGGGACGGTGGCGAGGGCCTGGGCGAGGCTGACGGGGCGAGGCTGGCAGAACCTAAGTCATTTCCGCTCAAAGGCTATGGGACTGACTATGGGAGTACCCCAGGGATCCTGTTTTAGTCCCACCTTATTCAACATTTATGTTGCTCTCTTAGCGGGATACTCAGGAATTTAGGTTTTGTACCAATCTCATATGCTGATGACACTCAGCTCCTACTTTCCTTCGACAAAAACTATCCCAACGCTCAGTCTACCTTTTCAGAGGGCTTGGCGGCTATCGCTAGCTGGATGAGGAATAATTTCCTCCAGCTTATTGCGGGAAAAACTGAGATCATGTTGTTCGGAGATGCATCTATGAGGTGGTCCCCAAGCTGGTGGCCAGTGGAGCCGGGCACCGCACCCGCTCCCAAGACTGTGGTCAAAAACCTGGGCGTCCGCCTGGACTAGAAACTGATAATGAAGGAGCACGCCATGTGTTAAGCCTCCTCCGTAGGGTATTTCCCTTCCTATCTCTGTCCACCGGCAAAGCCTCATCCAGGCGCTGGTGCTAAGCCGCCTGTACTAGCCTCATCTAATAAAGCTTCACTGAACAGATTGCAAATAGTACAGAACACCTCAGCTCGCCTGGTTTCCAATGCTCCCCCCCCCCTCCCCCGAACTGCCTCCCTCCGCCTCTTGCAGCAATTGCATGGCTCCCAGTGCGGAAGTGGATCAGATTCAAGATCTGTTGCATGGTGCACAAATCCTTGAATGGCAAAGGTCCTAGCTACCTGGCAGATATATTTACCAAATATCTGCCTTCCAGGTCCCTACGCTCAGGGACCAAGTCTCTACTCCTGGTTCCATGTTGCAAAAAATCTTGTCTAGGCGGTAAAGCTTTCTTCCACCTAGCCCCCTTCTATTGGAACCATCTCCCCATCCATCTGCAGCAATGCCCGGATCAATTGCAGTTCTGAAGGCTCCTCAAGACTGCACTGTTTTCATTTGTTCCCCTTCTTTGGCCAGCTATGGCAGTTCAATAGCATGGAGATACCCCTTGGGAGTGATTCAGAGGCTTTATATACCAATAAATATCAAATATCCACTGGCTTATCGTGGGAATATGTTTCAGTGGTCAAGGCAGAAATTAATGGTATTCTCTCATGTGACGTCCTGCCTCCCTCATCCAATAATGTGCTAGAAGCTCTGAGGGAGCGACCCAACGGGACTGCAAGGAGACTAAAAACAGAAAAAAATAATCCGTTGAGTCAAACCAATTCAAATAGAGACTACGTGAAGAAATCGGCAACCAAGAATTCTCCTAGCTCTCAATAGCAGCACTTCTACTAAATGGCAAGTTGTCCTTGCAAGAGCGCCCCTAGTGGTGGCTCTTTGTTTGGTTTCTGATGCTTGTAGTTTTGATTCACCAACCCCCATCTTTACAACATGCTTTCAACTGCCGGGTACTGACCGGTACTCAGTATCCGCGCTTCATAAATCAAATGGGGGAGTACCACCACTTCTCAGCACCGCTTAAGTACTTTTAATGGGAGATTACATGCACTTGTTGGTGAGAACCAGACAGCGACTAAGCAAGTACCTGCGGTTCTATATGTAAGTGTAAACGCTGCATATAAACACATGACACGTCCCAGAGAACAGAGTAAAAACACATTGATGTATTACCTATCAATTAATAACTCGAAATGTGCAGCGCTTTACATTCTTCCCAATACGAAACGCATTCTTGTACAAATGTGACAAGCGTCTGCCGATGTTTGAAGTAATCAATGCACACTCCGTTTATACCGTAGTCGGAAAACATGATAGGCACGTTTTCGGAATTTCACACATATCAACTGGCACGAGTCGAGGTCAAATAAAATCGGAATTACGGGAAAACGAAAATGAATTAAGATAAAGGGGTATATTATCAAGGGGTTTTATCTCCGCTTTTTTGGCTTTAAAAGCCAAGAAAGCGGAGATAAAATTATCTCCCTATTACCAAGCTGTCGCTAACACCAGTTAGCGACAGCTAATAGGAGATAGCGACCATCATGGGCCCCACTTTGCATGTCAGTGATATTTATCACTAATGATATGCAAAGTGGGCGTGCCAAGATGTTAGCGACTGGAAACAGTCGCTAACATCGCTATCTCCTATTACCAACTTTTGGAGATATTTGCGCTAAGCGCGAATATCTCCAAAAGCTAACACCTGCCCTGAGCAGTTCTTAGCCATGTTATCCAATGGGAGGTGGATAACATGGCTAAGAGCATTTGCTCGATAATGCATGAATATCGCTGACTTTTCAGCGATATTCATGCATTGCGGGCGTTTTTTATCGCATTTGCGATAAAAATCGCCGATGTGCGGCGATAATTTTTGACTCTAAACAAGTTAGAGACAAAAATTATCGCTAGTTGTTGGTAATATGCCCCACAATTCGTTGCTTTTTCTCAATTAAAAATATTGTAGCCAGTGATAAATGAGCATGCGCTGCCCGTTTAAGTAAATCTACAGTTACTGGTAACACAAGAGAAAGCGTGTGTATTTCACTGCTGCAAAAATGGATTTGCTCAAAGTAATCAATCCGGTTAGAAACTATCTAAATTCTACTCCTTTCCACCTGGAATTTTCAGCAGGACAATCAAGAAGTGTCAAAAAAGACAACTGCTCTTCAGCTTCCTAGACTAGCAGCTGTGTTACATGATATTGGCCTTGTTAATAAGCATGGACACCCTGATTTCGGTTTTAAAAATTGTAATCATTGATTGTGATTGGTGAAACTCGAAAAGTTCACAATTGCAACAAGCACTGTGCACCAGACGCCGTCCTGGGCTGCGTGATGCAGTTCAGATGTCTGAAGCGGCTGCAGGTGCCTGCGCCTAGGGACATCCACTCATCTCGGCCAGTCAGATCCATACAGTGTTTGGGCCAGGAAGACGTTTCAGAGATCGCGCGCCGCTTCCGGTAAAGTCTGGTGTGTTTACATCCCCAGTGCCGTTGGCTCGCGACATTTTCAGGTCACGTGTAATCTGACCTCGCCGGGCCGCACAGCCCCACTCAGTGTGCGGGGTGTGTCTACTGGGCGCGGCCCGTCAGCACGTGCCTGGATCCAGCTGCAGGAGGGAAGCGCTCGCAGGTTAATTACAAGAGGGGGCTCTCTGGCGCTTCAGCAGCACGCGCAGATGTTTACACATGTGCGCAAGGGCTGGCCTGAATGGGGAGGAGGCTGAAAGGACGATTATATAGGAATGCTCTATATGAAACTTTGGGAAAGTGGAGTACAATTGCAGTGTGTACGGGGAGATAAATAGAACGCCTCTGTTCTGTTAATTTCTAGGTATTTATTTAACTTGGTGGAAATTGCAATTGAATTGCTTCTACTGCACGCTCCTTTCAGCTGCTGGCTTGTGTGATTTTCGACATACAATGAACGGAACAAGTTGAATCCAGTTGGAATTGATTATTGATTTATGATCATGCCCATTGGTTTCCCCAGGCATTTTATGTTTGACCGGCACGGCGAGCCGTTCTGTACATACAAAGCACCTGTCCCCGAGCCAAGAAGTCGCCTTCATACTTAAACACATTAAAACCATTTGCAACTAGTTAACTGGCTAGTGAATGGTCGTCTAGTCTAGTATATCAAATCTCTGTAATTGTAAGTCTGTGTTTTTAGGTGTTTTTAAGAAATACCAAGCAGACAGCTTTCAGATTTGACTGTGAATTGTGCTAACATTATAATACTCTCCGATATATTATCTATTTAATAGACATTTAGAAAACGGTGATAATTTTGCTAAAACCTGTGAATTTGACAGATTGATGAAGAACGCTATAATCTTCAACGGGGCTGTCTGGTGGCCAAAAATGACTTGACAGCTCAAAAAATGCCTGGTGTTTATTCTTGGATTCCTGTGGTGAACGTGTGCTCAAGAAAGCTTTGCCACGGCTTAAGTCGAGTCTGATATACAAAAAAAACTGTCCCTCCATATAAGACTGATAGAAACCTGACGCTGTCACCTGTGCAGCTGAGCAGTTAGAAAAGGTTTTTACTGGACCCAGTCCCTGCCACATGGGCTTAGACTTCTAATCAAAAAACGAAGGAGCACTTTTTATTTGATTACATATTGTAGATTACAACTGATAAAAGATTGTACTGGTTTTGGTTGGTGTTTTAAATTTAACAAGTACATTTTGTATTTTGCCCCACTGAGAGTATATAACGTAATCTTCCAAAACTCAGATTTGACGCCTTGATTGAGAAAGCCTTTGTGTGTGGCCATTTCCTATTTTGGCCACAGTAACTCGTGTCAAAGTGTCACATGATAGAAAAGTGGTCTCTGGACGAAGATACTCTTCGTGTAGCATAGTTAAACCGTCACTTAAAGTCGTATCTTCTGGACTTTTGGGTTGAAATCCTGAAAAATACTGATTCTCTCCGCAACCCCTTTTCTTTTGATGTTATAAACCTATGTCAGAGATTTCACTCACCACCTTCTTCTTAAAATCACACGTTTGGGGTAACTTTGAAGCAATTTAGTAGCACAGCGCAAAGAGGCGCTGCCGGTGTAGGGCGCTTTGAAAATATCCTGTACTCGGTGCATTGAAGAAGTGTTGATACTCTCCCATTAAAAGTAGTGACGCCCGCTAAAAGATGCAGTTAATGTCCATTTCATAATGAAGACATGCCAGCATTTGGTAACTGACAGTACCTGCTCATTTTAAAGACCATCGGTAGCCCGGCGCCAGCATCCAGAGGCGCCGCGCCTACAGAGTAACGCCTTTATGTGCGGGATCGAAGGATGACCGGTGCCAAAGCGCCTAGAGGTGCCACGCGTGCCATGTACTGTAGAACTGTCCTTATTTGCAGGATTAAAAGACTACCAGTACTAGAGCGCACAGAGGCGCCAAGTGTACAGTGTACTTTATTAACGCCCTTTTTCAAACGGATACCTGTGCCCGAGCGCCTAGAGGTGCCACACAGGCAGTGAACTGTGCACATGTAATTATTTGCGGGATCAAAGTGTTACCGGTGACAGGGTGCCTACAGGCGCCACGCGTGCAGTGCACCGTCTAAATGTCATTATTTGCGGGATATCCGCCAGACCCGCTCCTCTCCCCCAGGAGGAGCAGTGCGGAGGGCGGGCGGCGGCGCTCACACAGTGGCTCAGACCGCACTCGGCTCCGCCGTCCCTACAGTAGCGCTGCCTTCGAGCACAACTGATTCCACATGTTCTGAAATTCCAGGAAAGGATTCACGAGCAGCCAGAGCGCTGCCTCTGGAATGTCCCAGGAAGGGCACCGGGCTTCCGAGTAGAGGGATTCCAGTCTGTACAGAGAAATACCACGGTCAGCTGCGCACATGTCAACATCTGGGGAGCTATTTGCCGCACACAGAAGGGGGATTTAAATATGTAATCATCTACGTGCATTGCAGAATTGGACATAGTAGGAGTGGTAAACAAAGATGCTTTGATTATAATTAGAGGCAATAGCCACTAATACAGAGAGGGTGCCACTAAAGAGATTGGAGAATGCGTTAAATAAAGCAAGCGTCGGCTGTAATGCATGAGAGACGACTGATGTCGGCCGCGCCAGTCACGTGACTGCCACCCCTGCTTAACAAACGACTCCACCTGCACCGGCCCTACGGTCTCTCAAATGTCCACTTAGAAAGTGTGGCACTTCACTGTCCTCTGTAGACAAGTGGGCATTCGGGGGAATATTGCGCGGGAGGGGGGGGGGGGGGACAGGGGACAGGGGACGCGTTGGAAGTATCTTGCCCAGTTTACCCGCAGGTTATTCTGCAGCTCTAAATCAGGTAGACGTTTTTGCTGCAACATATGTCACAAACTCCCCTCTTGGCCAGTCCTAAGTCAAGGATCCCCTCGGCCAGGCAGGTGCTGGTCGAGCAGTGAATATTCCACACTTAAGTATAGGACAGCCCTTCTGCGGGTATTTTACTATAATCTCACCCTTAAGGCTGCTGGGGCAGCGAACACACTTCCTCCTAGACCAGTCCTTCTGGCAAGCTTATACTTACGAGGAAGTTCCTGTACATACACCCCCATAGGCTTGTTCTTCTCCATGTATTTCCACAGCCTTCTACCAGGAAGATGATGCGGGAACAGTGAATAATACACACTTACAACTACGCCAGTCCTTCTGTGTTTATTTGCTTAGTCCTCTGGATGCTGGAGCAATGAGTATTACACATGTCTCTACATATGTCTCCTTAGGCCGATATTTTGCAAGTATTTATTAATTCCCCTGCCAGGCAGATGATCCAGGAGCAGGGTATATAAGGCACTCTCCACTTGGGCCCGTTATTTTATGGGCTTCTTCTCAGCCTCCTGCCAGGCCAATTCTGATAATCATTGAATATGGCACATTTCCTCTTTGGCCAGTCCTCCTGTAGGTATTTCCTCAGCTCTTTTCTACCCTTGAGGAGCAGGGTCAAGACTGATTTGCATATGGCTGGGTCCAAACTGGGGTGGTGCTGTGAGAAAAAAAACTATGGATTAAACCATGTATTGTTCAGTATTCTGTCCGTCATTTGTTCCTTTTGCATTTGTCACCCTAAGTGGGTAGGGTATGCGTGAGTCCCCTGCTCACCAAGCCTGGCTGATGAGAGGCGATAGCCTGAATCTGGTCCCAGGATGCTTGTTTCTGGTCCAGGGAGATCCTTGCTTGGCAATTGTAAATGTACATGTCCAGTATTTGTAAAGTGCAAACAATTACCTGAGGGCATCAAGGCGCGGTTCCCAGGTTGCTTGTTTCTGGTCTGGGGAGATCCTGGCTTGGCAATTTTAAAAGTAAATGTTCAGTATTTGTAAAGTGCGAACAATTACCCGAGGGCATCAAGGCGCTGGGGGACGTTGGGAAGATTAAGCGAGCTATTGCCCAGAGTCACATGGTGCTGGCCTGAGCAGCTGCTGGCACCGGGGATCGAACCGAACCGTGAGCCCCCGGGTTCCGGAGTCAGTTGCCCTGGCTTCTGCGCAGCACCTCTTCCTAATTTGGGCTGGATTGTTCCCATGAGCAGCAGGGTCACGACTGATTTGCATATGGCTGGGTTTAAACTGGGTGGCGTGGTGAGCAAAAAAAGAATGCATTAATCCCAGATTTTTTAGACTGGGGGTGAATGTTTGCATTGTTCAGCATTTCCCTCCATTATTTGCTCCTTTACACTTACTCTTAGGCCATTTGTTCATTGTCCAGTCCTCCTGCGGGTATTTCCTTAGCTCCCGGCCAGGCAGATGCCGCTGGACCAGTGGTTTTGGAAACCTCCGCTTTGGGCCAGTCCTGCGCGTATTTACTAAACTCCCTGCCCGCAGATGCCGCTGGAGCAGTGATTATGACACACTTCCCTCTGGGTCGGTCCTCCTGCAGGTATTTCCTCAGCTCCCTGCCAAACAGATGCTGCTGGAGCAGTGGATGTCTCACAACTCACTCACATCCTTTCGCCTAAGCAGCCGCCCCACATCGGGGCCCCGGAACCTGCATGCCACAACGTGGCAATGTTCGCCGGGGCGGTGCACAGCGAGCCGACATGAGCCGCGCTCTGCATGCAGGTTCCGGGGCCCGGCGGCCCGGGCTGGGTAAATAAAGGCGGGACTCGGCGGCCGCGGCTCGTGCGGTCAGAGCTCAGGGTGCAGCGCGCGGGGAGCATGTGCGGCCGCCGGGAGCGGGCGGGATGGCAGTAGCAGCGGCAGCTCCGGGACTCACGCAGACGCCTGGCCGCAGCGCTGTGCAGCAGGTACGGTTTCACCGTCCGGCTCCGGGGACTGACCTCCGGACCGGCCACTGACGCGGCTGGAGCGGGCTGGGATGGGATCTATGCACCTCCGCAGTGCCTGGACATCACCTCGCGAGGGCTTGCGTTCATTGGTTCTGGAGCACGGAAGGACACTCGGGACTTTGAACCCTGACCTTTCAGGGCGTGACCCTGGACGTCTGACGGTCATAGGCTGGGCGCGACTTCATTCAGATAAACACCTTGAGCCCACCGGACGTGAGGCGGAAGAGAGGGCACTGGTGTATGCATTGGCTGTGAACTTTCACCTCATCTCGTGGAGTTCGGTGACCTCCTCCCCTCTGACCTTTGAGGGGGGGAATATATGGAAGTCTGGGGGTCAAACACTGGTTGTGAGTTTATCCAGCAAAATAATGTTCTAGTGCACTCAGACCCCAGAGGACCCGAGGGGATGAAGGGGCATTGGTTTGTGGCTGTGTGAGCATCTCCCTCATATCAGGGAGCAGAGTGACATCTGTCTGTTTGACCATTCAGAGGCGGGGACATAGTAGTCAGACCCCAAGGATGAAACGGCAAGTGAGGTGCACCGTGGAGCACAGTGACCTCCTTACCCCGACACACTTTTTTTTGGGAGGAGGGGGCAGCATCTGGGGGTATATTCTATACTACTTCATCTTGCTGCATAAAAATCCAAATTCCCTCGTTCGCTCTGAGGGCGGCTAGAAGGTGATGACTGGCAGCGAATTGTGGGCACATTGACGCTGGAACTTCCTCAGAGTCGGAGGTCAGGAGGTCATGACCTCACCCTGTATAAGCGCTGGTCTCTCACAGTCAAACCCAACCGAGTGCCGCACAGTTTGATGAATACATGGGGGGCACATACCTCATACACAACCCCAAAGGGACTTGGTCCCCTATATTCACGTGCAGGGTTTCAGACCTCTTTAGACAAAACACACAAAATATGATGGGCGCAATGCTTGTAGTTTGTCTAGCCAGTGCCACTGCACTCGCTGCTCCCGGGAACAGTCCAGCCGGAACTGCCCGCATCAAGGCTGATTTGCATTTGGCCGGGTCCAAACTGAGGTGACCCGGTGAGAAAAGAGGTGCGGGCTAGGATGCTACCCGAGTGGCTGCCAGTGGTCAGACAAATTGCAAGCATTCCTCCCATCCTCTTGTTGTGTTTGAGGTCCTCTTTATAGAGATACCAAGCCCGGGAGCGGAACAACCCCTGGCGTCAGTGCCCAGGGGTCGAACTTTGCTTTCTCCCGTGGAGCGCAGAGGCTGCCCTCGGTGGAGCTCGGGAGCTCGATAGCTGAGAGGATGAAAGTGGACAGGCACTTTGCCCCCACATCGCCATCAGTGTTACCAGCCCGTTGATACTTCCGAGAGCCAGCCAATGGAGAGTTGGTAAAGAGTTGAAGTGCGACTCCTGTCTTATAAATCTGTTGCTGGATGTTAGACTTGGGGTGCAATGTCATTCCCTCACACAACAAATGTGGCAGAGTTTACATTTGAAACAATATGTGTTACCCTATGTGTCCATTTCAATGTATGCTTTACTTTAATGTGAACAAATGTATGTCTGGATCTACGTGCGTAGGTTTCTGTAGTATAGCTCTGTGCGAGCACGTACCCGCTACTATTTGCATAAGTATTCATAACTGATTCCTGGTGTCTTTAAGGCGCTGCGCACAGCTCCTAGATGCCTCCTAGCGTTTTCCATCCATTATGTATCTCGGTGGCACATCTGGAAGGTTGGATTGTGTGTGTTGTATGTCTGGGCCGAGAGATGGGGGTGTCGGCGAGTTCATTGTGACGAGCTATCGGTACTGCGCTCACTCTGAGGTCACTGGTCGTGTGGCTCCTGGTAGGGTCGGCTGAGGCTCACTGGTCGGGTATCTCCGGGTAGGGTCGGGGGAGGCACTTTCGGGATCTTCTGTAAGACCGTAGGGAAGATGATTGCACAGCCTTGATGAAGAGAGAAGCAAGGTTTGGTGCACCGCCCTATGTGCTGATAGGTGACCTGTGCCTCCCTTGGCCATCTATACTAATATATGACTATTATTTCTATAGCGAAAACGGTACTGGGAAACATCAGCTTCAAGGCGCATCAAAGCAATACATATAAGTAAAAGTCATACAACGACCATTTACAGTCATAATCAAAGTTTTTTTTAAACGGTATGTGCTTTATCCGAACTGTCTTTTCATACGTGTGTGTGCACACATATTGTTTAGTGTGTAATTATACTTCTCGGTCTACATGTGTTCAAGTGCATGTACTTGTAAATAATTTACGTCAGTAAACGTATGCCTGTTAATTATTTACAAATCTACGTGTTTGGATGTTGTGCTTATGCGTATTGCCTACTATACTTTCTTGGGCTGTGGTGTGTGAACGGGCATTTGCCATTGCGTGCTTACTGTAAGTGTGTGTATATATTTGTGTGTTGCGTGTTGCATGCTGGTGCCTAATGTGACTTTTTTGTGTGCGATGGGGCAGTGCCACACGTGGGTGTTGTGTGGGTGTTCGGTTGGGTCGGTATTGATTGTCTCCCTAGATCACTTGACGCAGTTATTACTGAAACTCAACCCAGTAGGGCACAGCGCTCGCAACGCTCAGTGTGATCTTTGTCAAAGTGAGTGATGTCACCTGCGGTTCTCTTCCAATCCTGTACAGATATATGCATAAAGAATGCTTTACAGTTTTAAGAAGCACCGCTGACATGTAAAGATTACACTGCTGTGAATGCGTACCATCATTTCCCGGTTACATAGTAAGCAATGACACCCGAACAGTTTCACACCCAGCTTTGCACCACCATTCAAGTTAAAATGGACACTTGTACCGACATACCCCTCAGGTCAAATGACCACCGTCACCGATGCAAACGATGTAGTCTGGAAATGGAACAAACTTGCAGTGGCTCAATGTATATATTTTCATTCCAGTTGCAAAGTTACATTTTACATCGAACATGTCGAATGCGCGACCTATAGAAAGAATTCAAGTATTATGCGAATAAAAGGAATACACGGGACAGGCGAACGGCGTAAAAACGCCACGGGAGCAGCAATATAAAGGTGCCTCTGTGCCACGCATGCCCGGGCATTGGATTCGTGCATCGTGCCTTGACGGGCGCAGGGCAGCCAGTCGCGTCTGAATGGCAACCTTGTAAATATTGACGGAGGCCGGGTTTACAGCCCGTGTACTGTAGCCTCACTGTAACCGACCGTGGAAACCGCGCACAGATGCCGAGCGGGGGCTGAGTGCCCCTGGAAAGCGGTAGCGGCAGGTTGGTGTCAGGGGGGAGGTGGTGAAACCAGTAAAGCGCCCCCTGGCCTCTGTTTGAATGGTAAAATACAGCAATAGTCAGAGTTCAGGGGTCTTCAAGCCTCAGGACACCGGTGCACTGCACCTGTTGCACCATTAGAAGCCTCGCCCCTTGAAGAGGAGATCTTTCTTCTGCCGTGATTTGAACCGGGACAGCTGGTGGTGGCACCATCGGGGCATCACCTGGCATCAGGGCTTCTCGGATCCGAGGCATTAGGCTCGCGTAAAACACTGGCCAATAAAACCTGCCCCTTTTAGGTGCGTGGCACCTCTTTCCTTCATGTGTCGGCGCCTGCCCCTGGCGCATCCATCAATGCTCTCGACACGTCTGTGCAGTCACATGCTGCCCTGTGTTTACGTTCATCATATGTTTACAATTATTGGCTTTACAGCGCTCACTGTAAATGTCAATTTTTTGCGGGAGCTGCAGCCGCCAGTGCAGTGAAGCCGTGAATCTACAGATGTAGCGCTTCTCGAAAGTCACGTAACAACTTCTGCGCCAGACGTCCATCTCTTCCCACAGGATGCGAGACAGGCTGCTGCGCACGTGCATCTTTGTATTGCCTCAGACTTCTCGACATGTTTAATATTGAACAAGGGCTTCCCAGTGGCTGAATGAGTAGAGGGTGGATGTGACTCCTGCGCTACAAATTGGGTCTTTGGAAACAACAAAAAGGGGGGTATATACCAAGCTCGTGGAACTATATTTGTATTATCCTTTTACAAGCGCTGGTCGACTTGTTGGATTTTTTCCAGATCTGTCTGCAACATTCGCACATTATTGCTGCACTTTGAAGCTCCTTCCTATTCCGGGGAGGCCGGTGTAGTCCCGGGAAAAAGGAAACACAACTGAAGAAGCAAGGAAGGTGATAGGCTAAAGTTTGCACCCGTGCAAAACAAAGCAAACGTTTGCCTAAACACGTTTAAACCCTCCCCCTACAGTGCCACTGTGTGGAAATATCTGGCACGTTTTGTAGAAAAAAAGACTCCGCAAATTTGCATTATTTTGATGCTTGTGTAATAGAGGATGGTGCAAAAAGGTTTTGATTTACTGTGTATTGCATAAATGCATTTGCAACAGTGCAAGAAAACGGAGAAACCCATTTTGCACCATGCTCCTGGTTTAGCAATGTTGTTAATTGGCTGTGCCTCAGGTTTAGGCAAATCTTTCAGATTTTAAAAACGGAAATGCTTATCCGTGCCCTCTTCCATGCTATACAACCGAAATGGAATGAAATGGCATTTATAAAGCGCCTGTAGGGATCACACTGAGATATCCCAGCGCTAGGAAGTGAGGTGACCCAGGTTAAAAACAGATCGATATTTTAACATCCACGTCAAGTGGGCTGTTTCCGCTAATTTCATTCGTCGTAAGTGGGAATACAGAACAGATACGTGAATAATACATCTGCTCCATTTACATCACCCTTGGATAAAAATATGATGGTACAGACTTCAGAGCAAACAGATTTTGCTACATTTGCTATTACGTAAGCAGCACTGCTTTAGCAAACTGGACGAGTTCCTTTTCTTTGCCCTGCGACAGGCTCTACTTAATACGAAGCCTTGTCTGCACTGCTGGAGAAGGGCTCGGACTTCTTTGGGCAAACTGTCACTGAACATCATTTGTGAGTTCCTGGCGAGAGGTTTGATGTAAAGTGTTGGACATTGGCTAAAATAACTTGGCAAATGCAATCAGTAACTTTTTCATACTTATAAGGAAAACAACGGAAGCAGACGTGGTTTGCCCTCTCAGTCGGAGGCACTTTAAATACAATTTTGCACTGCGGCAAACAAAGGAGCAAAGTTGCCCTGCGATATTTCTTGTGGTTTACTGACAAATGTACAATATTCATCTGAGACTGAGGCAAAGCAAATATGAATGGTTTCTGGCCGTGTGCAGAGAAACAGGGCGAGGGGCCTTGAAGAAGGCACTGCTCCCAATACGACGCTTCTGGGCCCACTTACTGCATATGCCGACCACCCCCACTCAATAGCCCGCGCCGGCCTGTAGAGACGATTCACACCTGACAGGAAGTTTTACAGCTAACTATCAACGCACGCGCTTGGAAAAGGCGCGTCCCAGCCAAGAATTGTGTATTATTATCATGTCCGTCTGAAATGTCTTGTTTGCACCATAAAAGGCCTACTTGTGGTGACGTCTGCCTGGTTTACTTTTCTCACGCCATTCTCTCTCTCTATCCCCACAGGAGCTGCGCCCCAAGGACCTATAGAGAGCCCCCTGCCGAAGGAGAAGCCGGGACCCCAGCTCCACACCGCCAGGAGGGACCCCGGCCATGAACACCATCGTCTTCAACAAGCTCAACAGCCAGGTGGTGCTGGAGGAGGCCCCCCGGGAGCGGAGCGGCCTTGGCATGCCCTACCTGGGGGCGATGGAGAGCTCCCACCCCGAGGGCTGCCTCCCGGACAGCAGCTCCCTGAAGGACCTACAGACCTGCAGGCACCGGCGGCCCGGGTAAGAGGAGTCTGCTGCAGGCGCGGGTGGCACCGGGCCACAATGTTTTTGGACGCCCCCCACCCCCAATGACCTCCTTTTCCATATATTCTCTCACTACCACCCTCCAATAGCCCCCCTCATCTCTCCATAGACCCTTTCTCACATTTATTTAATGTTTTAAAGTGCTGCTCCAACCAGTGTAGGGTTTCCAGCCACTTCACATCACACACACAATATACAGAGACAATGAACCATACATGTGTAAATCAGTCTACGGGAAATGTTACATACAACATTGAGGATCACAAGGTCTAGGAATCACGCCATCCACACTAGTCAGCAGAATATGTTAAGAGTGTTTGGTCTAGAGAAGCACAAACTCAGAATTTAAAATGTACCACAGTATTTGAGGTTGGCTTTACAGATAAGAATGTATTTCTACCCAAACAACCCCTTTTAGTAACATTAGGATAATAAAAGACTAGGGGAAATACCTAAAGTTCTAACATATACCATGTAGTTTGCATGCTGCTCTTTGATGACAGTTCATAGGTCACTGTGCTATATTAGGATTTTAACTCATGAACTGCAAGTAACAAAAGAACCTTGGTGACAAAAGCAGTAACCCTCTGAGCCGTCCACATAAAATACAGATCTGTGATCTGCATGGTACTTGTTCTTCGCAGCAGGCATATTGACTCTCTGCCCTACTCCATGATGAGTCAAAACTGCTAGACAAAGCTCCAATCTTTCTCCAGCAGGGACATTAATCACCAGAGTTATCTTAACAATTTTATTGTTGCCTGAAAACTGCTGGACACACAAAGAACTCTGCAGCAGTGCTTTTAAACCTATACATTATTTTTAAAAACAGAACTTCCCTGAAATCAGCACCAGGATCCGGCTGCACAGGTTACACCGCCCTAAAGCTGGCCTTGGTGTGCTGTGCCCTCCATGTAGGAAGGCAGGTAGCCAGTGGCATAGCATAGGGGTCAGCATGGGTACTTATCAGTGCCGGAGTTGTAAAAAATGTCCACAGGAACATATACATTGGGGATCACGCGTGACAGAAGAATGGGGGTAGAGTCATAAGGAGCAGAGCCTGAAAAGCAGAGTCTGACATCAACCTATACATTTATTTAAAAAAACTCTACTGCAGATACATTGGCAACAAGTTCATATGTGAGAGCCAATCGGTTATAGTTTACTTAGTTGGTCACAATGAGACTGCATATTAAAATATCGTACACGTTTAAAACACCTGCTGCAGAGCTCCTTGTGTGTCCAGCAAATTTGAGGGGATTATAATAGAGGTAAAATAACTCTAGTGGTTAAAACAGCTCTGGGAGAGTTCGATGTTTTGTTCAGACACAGTATTTTTTACTCCTAAAGTAGCACATAAAGTTAATATGCCTCCTGCGAAGCACATCATGTAACATGCAGATCACAGATTTGTATTTTTTTTTACTTAGTTATGTGGGCTACTGCTTTTGATACTGCGATCGTTTTGCTACTTTCAGTTCATAAATTGCTAGCCTTCTAATATAGCACAGTGATCTTTTTATTGACATTAAAGAGCTGCATGAAATTGTTAGTAGTCATGGGTTTAGATCCTTATTGTTTTTTTCTCAATCTTTTATTGTAAGGTTACAAAAAAGAGGCCGTTCTGTAAGTATTACGTTCTTGTTAATACAGACAACTGCAATCACTATGTTCCGTTTTATATCCTGGGTTTGTGTTTCTCCCGACGATTCACTCTTAACAGATAATGTTTACAAGTAAACATGATATGTGCTTCCTACGTTTTATAATGCTTATTGTCTTATGTAACATTTCCTGTGCATTGATTTACATACTTGTATAGTTTGTGTCTTTGAGTATGATGTAAAGTGCTGTGACACCCTACACTGGGATGAGTACTGCTATACAATAAGTAGATAAAAACAAAGATGCAATTTAAATCAACATTTGTGTAATTACTTGTACAGAAAGATAAATCTTGCATTCTTACAGTGCAAGCACGTCTCTTACATATGAGCTGAATAAAGTTGAACACCTACCTCTAATAGGTTCACTTAAGAACTTAAGAAGTAATAGCAATAGGTGCACCTTTGTTTTCTTCCATTGCATTGGCATCTAGGTGTTAGTCTCCAGATGGCTCCCAGCCAGTATAATACTTGAACTAAAGGAGGGCTGATGGTTTTTTAAATCAGGCCATTTTTTGTGGCTGGCAGGAAGTGAAATAAGGAAGCGCCCTAGTTGCTTGCAGGTTGCTGCTCCAAACAGATTGCAGTGACATGCAACATTTTCCCAACGGGATTCAATGAGGGGATGAATTCAAGAAGTAAATGATTTACAATGCAAACATTAAAAAATGACAAATGGTCCCATGTACATGATTGAATGCAATTATATTGTCAACAAAGACATCCAAATTGAACTTCACAAATCAAAATGCAACATCGCCTATGAATTAAAGCTGTGTACTAAGTGAAAAGCTGAATACTTTGTGCTCGTTAAAAAATAACAAAATGGCACAAGTGAAGCAAGTGAACGAAACAAAGAATGCGACATCGTATTGGACAGGAAATCAAAGCAAAGTTATGCATGAATCGATACACTTATGGAAGAATTCATAAAATCATGTCATAATTCAGAAGTTCAAATTTAGTTTGTGCAAGTCAACGGCGTTTCGACCTTCATGACTGGAGGTCATCATAAGGACATAAGCCACACAATGTAGGGTGCTAGCTGCCTAATGGGTGAAAAATGGAAATTGACATAAAATCTGGAGTACCTAGTGAAGCAGCTACTAAGAGTAGTTCAGGGCTAATAAAAGGTACCTGGAGGGTTTCTTAGGTACCTATAGGAGAAGAGAAGACAAAGAGATGGAATAGCATTAGCTACCAAAACTTTCTTAGCATAATGAGATCTGTGAAAGGTTGCTTTCCCGCACAGGTAAAGTGGGTTGGTCAATCACTTGACATATGAAATTATTTTCTGTGTTGTTATAAGCTTTTAAGTCTGAGACCAATGGAGCATTTTCAACTTATCATTTAATTCTGATTTTATGTTGTGTAATCTGTGCGTTCACCATCTGGGTAGTTAACCCATTGAAGAATAAATTACACGGGTATTCCAGCTTTTATATACATTTTCATTTTTCACCCATTGGGCAGCTATCACCCTACATTGTGTTGGCTATCTCCTGATGATGACCTCCAGTCATGAAGGTCGAAACGTCGTCCACTTGCACAAGCTAAATTTGGACTTCTGAATTATGACATGATTTTATAAAGTCTTCCATAAATGTACTGATTCATGCATAATTACAGTTTGGTTTCTTTCCCGATAAGCTGTAGCATTCTTTATTTCTTTCACTTGCTTCACTTGTGCCCTTTTTATTATTTCTTCACATGCTCAAAGTGTTCACCTTTTCACTCACAGCTTTAAAGCATGGTTGATGCTGCATCTTGATTTGTGAAGTTCAATTTGTATGTCTTTTCTGGCAATATAGTAGCATTGAAGTTTTTTCGTTGGACTGTTTGTCATTTTGTAATTTTTACATTGTAATTAATTTACTTCTTGAATCTCATACCCTCATTGATTCCCGTGGAGTCATTGTTGCATGTTACTACATTTACCCAGGTCTCTACTGTGACTACGGCTGTCTCCGGTAGTTGAAAATACCAAACAAATATATAGGAGACAGCATGCTGGTGCTGCTGAATTATGTCCTGGTGTTGGAAAATTACACCAGGACAAATTCAGCATGTTTCCCTGCCGAAACCGGGATCCAGTGGGACCTACTACTTTCCAGCACTGGCCGTAATGGAAGAAAGGAAAATCTCCGTCATTCTCTAACCATTTCTGACTGCATCGCCAGAGCCTATCCTGGTGTGTCTCTCATACAGCAGTACCCAATCCTTGTACCCAGCCAATTATAGTTTTGAGCTGGCAGCGGCCACTAGTATAGATAGCATCACCACCTGATCTGACTTAAACTCCCTCACAAGGGAGACAAGGGGTCACTCTTGGCACCCACTGCCAAACTCGTGCCTGGCAGTGCCTGCTGTCTCTCTGGCACTTTGCCCCTATCTTAACACCACAGGTAAATGTCAGCCTCGCACTAACCTGTCAACAAAGCAACCCTTAGCAGAGTCCCCAAGTTTTCTGCTCCAACTGCTCCCACCATACAGAGCACATGTAGGAACTTGGCGGTTTGGTTTCTATAGAACCATCTATTTCACCCACATAACCGTAGCAAAGTATCTGATGACCTCCTTTATTGACAGCCCCTTTATGTAATGCACCCCTTTTTAAATCGCCTGTACTGTACCAAAAACATTTATGCAATCCTCCCTTTAATATACGTTGCATCAGTAAAACCTCTATTCTGTTCATCTCTTTTATAAGGCCCCTCTTGTAGATCACCATCATGTCTATAGGTCACTGGCTTCTATCCTGCCCTGCCTTCTATAGCGCTCTTTCTTTGGCCAAGCCCAACTTCTAAACTCCTCTTACTTCTGTATTTAGGTATTTAAACTTAGAATAAAAATACATTACATTAAGAGAGCACGCTTTGTACTAGCTGCCACTCACTTTCTGCCAGTCTTGGGCTGTGGACATAAGTTGGGTGAAAGTGAGTTAAAATGCACTGAACAAGTAGATATTAACAAAATGTGTGTAGAAGGGAATGGCAGTTTATCGAGAGTAGGTTGGATTTGAGGAATAAAGACTGAACCTGACAGAAATGTAAACCTTTTGGAATTCTTCACCATCCACATTTATAGTCTCAATGATATAGTTCCATTCTTCTTGTAGTCGCCACAATTTCTCTGGGTGTTAAGGTAGTTTATAATCTATGAATGTGAAAATACGGTTTTAAGGTACACTTTTCTGAATGATCAAACAGTAGTAATTAAGTCCCATGTAAAAGCATACTTGAAACCTGTTTTCATGATTTTTCTTGTCAATACTTTGGTGAAAGACGATAGAAGGGCTGGCCTGCTGCCACACTTTATATGTAACTTGTACAGGGCTTGGCCTGTGGCCATGGCCTATGCCCACTAAATACCTGAGCATTTGGCATAGAGGTTAAGACCAACATCTATGCCCTATATGTGGCAGGTGCAGTAACATACGGCATACAGGACATTGCCTTATGCTATATCCTACGCACACACAACACTTAAACAAATTGGTATCTACATACCTGCCAAGAGCAGATAAGTCATGGTTCTCGTCCAACATTTGTCGTGCTCCATATGTAAAGAGAGCACAGCATTGCATGTGATGAGCATTTGTGATGCCATAAGTGATGTGTGACATACAAGCAATGCTTTTGGTGGGGGTTTGTGGCTGCACAGATAACTAAAGGTAGTGCATTTCAGTGCTCTTTAGGTCGAGCCTAGCGCCACCGCACATGTGCTGCTCTGCGAGACTTGTTGTAGGGGAGTAGGGAAAAGAATCCCAGCCCACTCTCTGCCCATATTTGCCATTGGCTTGTCATTGTCCGTCCTAAATGCTGGCTTCTGATTTGTAAATAGGCTTGTTAGCCCCTCCTTAGTACAGCATCCTCTTCATTTATCACCTCCCATGGCGACTGGCCCCTTTACTTCGGTTGTTACACGGTGCGTGTTATTAGACTGTGAGCACTATTTTCTTTATCCAGTTTCTCTTACAGCAGGCACGATTTCCTTTGGTAATTCTTTACAACCCCACCCTCCCTTCCGTTGTCCATGCCTTCTTTAACCCCCCGCCCTCCCTCCCATTATCAGTGCTTTCTCCCCACCCCATCTTCCCTCCCTCCCGTTGTCCATGATGCTTACCAGTTGCATTTACACAAGTTTGAGCTATTGGCATTGTAAATGACAATGACTTTTTAAATGTTTTTTTTTTTTTAAGACCTAAACAAAGCGCAATGTCATTTACAATGCCAGTAGCTTAAACTCATGTAAACGCGAGACCTATTGCATTGCAAATGCTTGTTAGTTTGTTTGACTGCATACATAACAGCACCTCAAAAAGAGTTTCTTTGGAGAATTTGAACATTGCTTGTCACATAAGTTAGTATGTGATCTTAGTCTAAATCCATAACTCCCTTCACTAAATATTTTACAGCAAATATTTTCAAATATATGCTCTGATCATTGCATTATATATACATACATCCACAAAATAAACAAGGCCTTTCAAATGTTCTAAAATAATATACAAATCACTCGTTCAAGCGCGTACTATTTCTACAAGGTCATGGCTTTGTTCTTTGTCACACCACAAAGACATTAGTAGAGTTTGTGACAGGACCCACTTGTTACACAGACTCACATCACTGTGCAGTTAAAGTGCAGGGACTTAGCCCTCGCCTGAGTGCAATTATGGAATGATGGCAGCAGTTGACATTATAATAATAATACTTTGTTCGGTTTGTCATAAACCATCAAGTTATACATACACAATAAAAATTACGAAAATTAATTGAAATAGTACATAAAAACAGCTGGTGTACAATTCAATTCAATTCTTGCTACGACACAGCCCCGTGATAGTGTAAAATCTACAGCCTTATAATTGATGGCATCAGTTATATTTGCCACCTTTAAAGGAAGGACCTGGGGTTCATTCCACTGGAGCTCCTCTGAGAGTGAGGTTTGTCCCTGCTGTTTGAGCACAAACCTCTGTTTTGATGTTGCCTATTGGGTGTGAGTAGTGGGAACTGCAGTGCCAACCAACGTCTAATTCACCTGGTATTGGTTGTCAGGTGTGGGTACTGCAATCCACATGGCTTTCCCAAACTGCTGGATGCAGTGGCCTGTGCATCTTTGATTGTTCAGATGGGGTCATGCTGCAGGGGAAGGAAGAGAAAAGAGATGGTGATGCATCTCATGTGAAAGGGTTGATGGTAGGCAGATGTGTAGGCAGGTGGGCTTATAATGGATTCTGGGGGCTAGAGGCAGGGACATTGCACCCTGTGGGAAGGCTTGTCTGTGCACCCATGATATTGAAAAAACACAAGGGATCGCTGGAGAGAAAGAAAAACTCTGGCAAGCATATAATACGTTATTTATATATGTATATTGCGTGTGTAAAATCTAAGCCTAACTATAACGTCCCTGTAACCATTGTTTTTTTAAATACACATATATATATATATACATCACAGAGCAACAAAAAAAGGCCCTACAAAATCTTATGAAGGATGAACAAATCATCATTAAACCTTCAGACAAAGGGGGCAATGTCGTGATTCTCACTAGGGAGTACTATAGACTTGAAGCATTGCGCCAACTATCTGATACCAAGTTCTATGTAAAGTGCACCAACGAGGTATACTTGGAGAGTATCCGGAATTATGATAAATTGATAGGGAAATGGCATAACCAAAATATGCTGAGTAAAGATGAATTTCTCTACCTCCGGACATCTCAACCCCTCACACCTACCTTCTACCATCTGCCAAAACTTCATAAGGACAACTTGCATCCTCCAGGCCGTCCTATCGTGTCATCGATTGGCAGCCTTACTGAAAGCATGTCCCGACTGATTGACAAATTCTTGTTTCCCTTGGTTCTGACATTGCCCTCTTATGTACGGGACACCAAGGATTTCCTGAATTCTATAAGGAATGTGAATTGGGACAAGGACTGTCTGCTAATTGTACTTGACATTACAAGCCTATACACCGTCATTGATCACCGACAGGGCCTCGAAGCTGTTCAACACTTTCTGAACTTGAGACAATTGAGGTTTACAACCCACAATGATATGATCATCGAGTTCATCGAGTTTTGTTTGAACAATAATATATTTTTATTCGAGGACCAACTGTTTAGACAGGTGTCTGGGACGGCGATGGGTACTTGCTTCGCTCCCAGCTACGCGAATCTTTTCGTCGGCTGGTGGGAGGAGCAGGTACCCAGGAGCTGCATGGTGGATGGAGTGGAGGGTAAAACAGAAGGTTGGTACAGATATATAGATGATCTGTTTATTGTATGGCGGGGCTCCTTAGAAACAGCACAAGCCTTCATTAATCAACTGAATGAGAATACTTACAATTTACACTTTTCGGGGACTGTAAGTAATTCATCTGCAGAATATCTAGACCTGAAAGTGTTTGCAGAAGACCATCAGATCCACACGGCTCTACATAGAAAATCAACTGCAGGCAATTCCACCCTTTTTGCCAGCAGTAGCCACCCCCCTCAATTAATCAAGAGCATTCCTTACGGGGAGTTACTCCGGCTCCGTAGGAATTGCTCAAGATTGGAGGACTTTGATAAGGCAGCACATGAGTGTGTGAAAAGATTTGAAGTGAGAGGGTATGGGAAGTCCATTCTGAGTAACACCTTAAAGAGAGTAAGGGCTATCCCTAGAGACTCCCTAATCACCTCGAAATCTGCCATCAAGGCAAGGGAAGATGAGAAAGGGAAATTCAGACTCATAACTCCCTTCTCGGCTGGAGCACAGGACCTTAGGTCAATGATGCGTAAAAATTGGCATATTCTCACTACTGACAGTATCATCAAAGATGACTTACCAACCCACCCGCTTATAACATTCAACAAAACCAGATCCCTTCGAGATTATCTAGTGACCAGCCACTTAGAAAAACCACTCCCGAAAAGTAACACCTTAAAATCGATGAGTGGATTCTTTCCCTGCGGAAAATGTAAAGCGTGTGCTGGAAGCAGGAGAGTTCTTGCAGTGGAGAACGTAGAGACAGGCAAGAAACTGTATATAAAACAGTTTATAACTTGTAGCACTCCCCTAGCAGTGTATTGTTTGGTTTGCCCCTGTGGCCTCCGCTACATAGGGAGCACTATTAACATGCTCAAGTAGCGGATCCTGGAACACCTAAGGGCCATTGACAAGGCTGATCAGGCATATCCGGTCGCCCGGCACTTTGCCGAAAAACACAACAGGGATCGCAGCCAGCTTCAGTATTTTGGGCTTGATACCATCAAAACCAATGCTAGAGGGGGTGACCAATTGCGACGTCTCCGTAGGCTGGAGTCACGCTACATTATAGACCTCTCCACTAAGTGGCCGAAAGGGATGAATAGCGGGGAAGAAATGGTCTTCCATTTAGGCAAACCGTAATCATATTACCATCAAGTCAATATGTACTCTGTTCTGATGGATCTGTTCTGTATTATGAGATCTAATTCTGTATGTATAGCACTGTATATATTGTCACTTGGTTATATGGGGGTGTATATAAAGTCTATGTGGTTATATATCTATAAGAGGAGATAATTAAGATGAATTGAGAAAACTTCAATCCCGCTAGTAGACTCACTGTCCCCACCCGGTGGGTGGGATGGAACAAATTTTACATACATACCCTTCCTGTTATAACAAGTGGCGATTCAATGGATCAAGGGGCTCTTTGATTCAACTGAGATATGCTAGATTGACATCAACTGGATAGTCTTTAGTGGCATATCTATGCAGCCTTTTTGCACCTCGCGCTTTCTGCTAGTTGTTTAAACATGGGTACACCTGAGCAATTATAGTGTAAATATTATGTACATAGGTTGTGTATAGCAGGCCACCTCTCACTAGTTTAAGAGGACCATTGCCGATCCACGGCTATATCAAGCATCATCCTGACGATTTATTTGATAATATACAAACTCTCTCCCTTAACACGCACATTTACCTATCTACAGGTAGCAATATGTTAAGAACATGTAATACATGGTGTTGCGAATATGTATATAAATATGTATATATGTATATATTTACCATTACAAGATGGCGTGCACTGGGAGGATTGTAGTCCTCTGTTGATGTCGACTGAGAGGCGTAACCTTTGTACGAAATTACCTATATTAAGTGTACCGGTTTTTTCATGTGTAAACACACTGACGAAGGCCTAGTGCTGAAATGCGTCTGTGGCGTACTTGTAGTTAATAAACTACCGTGTGAGCAAGATACCCCCGAGTGCTGTCATTTCTTTCCCGGGACCCTGGGATGGTGAAGAGCGCAATATATATATATATATATATATATATATATGTATATATATATATATATATATATATATATATATATATGTATATATATATATATATGTATATATATATATGTATCTCACACACCTCCCCAATCTCCAATATGAGTAAGGGTGCCCGCACTTGCAGTCAGGGAGATTACATCTGTTTATTCATTCAAATCATCCCAGACACTGGAACACAAATGTATGTATATATATATACATGTATGTGTGTATATATATATATGTATATATACACACAAAACCATAGAAATTCAGCAGTTATAGTTACACTATATCTCAAGAAACTATAACTCATTTCCTAGTGTAACTATAATGTGTGCCCCCGCCATGCACAGTTTTCATTAATTTTATAGGAAATGTTACAGTGATATTATCAAGATGTCATAGAAGATTTCATGACTGATGTTGGATAATTAACGGTTTATGGCGAGGGTGCGAGTTATAGTTACCTTAGGTCATGAGTTATAGCGTGTTGATAGTTATGGCCAACCCCCCTACCCAAAGGTAGCCAACCGGGGAGGGGCCACGCATCCCGCTCCCTGGGCTTATTTAAGCAGGGGACCCCATCCTTCGAGGCTCAGTCAATAAAGTGTGGGTGCCCTGTTGCTCACCCTGGGCACCCACCATCTCCTCGTTGAGGGCCACAAGCGGAGCCCCAAAGCCCCCACAGCACCAGCCGGCTCCCCACATCCAGAGGGAGCCAACATTGTTTCTGCCCACAGGGAGCAGCTAAAAATGCTATTTTTCAGTGCGGGAAGCGAAACAGATGAAAAGTCCGTTCCCTTTAGGCGAGGAGCACGAAAAATGCTCCCGCCTGCTGGGAGCAAACTTGGTGTTTGCTCTTGCTTGACAGGAGCTTTACAATTTCTCCCACCAAGCTAGAGCAAACACAGGTTTCGGTGCCAGTGCGGGCAGGGAAACTACTATGTCCTGGAAGTTGGCACCCAGGGACATAGCTGGAGCTGGCCCTGGGGATGGGGTCCCAAGGGCTATTAATGGCTTCAGGAGGGGGGCCACGCAGCCCCACTCCTTCTCAAACTCATGACCAGGATGGGGTCCCTGGGGCCAAAATCAGCTATGGGGGGGGGGGGCTGCATTGCCCCTTCCCCATGACTATTACAGTGTTCCCTGGGTTGAACTTGGGCTGGGAAGGGGGGCCTGCGTGCCACCCTTTTATAACATGGCTAGGCCCTGAGAGATGGGCTTCCCGGGGACAAAATCAGCCCAGAAGGAGGCCCAATGCCCCCTCCCAATTTATAAGAAAGCCTGGACCCCGGACAATGAGGTCCGGGGGGCAGATATCAGACCTGGGAGTGGGCAGTGTGGACACCCTCCCCTTGTTCTAATTTGCCAGGTCCTGGAGGATGTGGTCTCGGGGGCTGAAAGCGGCTTAGGGAGGGGGCTGCGTATGTCCACTCCACAAAATATTTAATTATTCCTTACTCCTGTGACCTAGCTCAACTGGGGGTTTACTAAAATAGGCGTGCAAAACTGTGCTTGTTTACAAAAAAAAAAGAAATTCCAGCGGAATGGTGTAACACCATCTCCAGGTCCCCCAGATGTTCCCCTTCCATCAGTTGGAAGGACCTGTCTTCCAGAAATGAGGTTAGCCACTTTATCGTTGTACCTGTGATACCTGCATCCTTTAACCTATTGATCAGTGTGCAGTGTTCTACAGTGTCAAATGTGGCGCTCAGATCCAGTAGCAGGATAGCCACTGTGCACCCCTGATCTAGGTTACCACCAGCAGAGCTGACTCAGTGCTATGCTGGGGTTGGAATCCCATTTGTGTATTGTGAAGCCTTTGATTGTCTTCTAGCTATTGGGACAGAGTCTGATTTACGCTTTTTTCAGAAAATTTGCTTAGCAGTGGTAGCAGTGAAATGGGACGGTAATTTCCAGGTTCTGCTGGATCCAAGTGTGGTTTCTTTAGTAATGGCCATATGATCGCGTGTTTTCAGGATCAGGTCTTGGACCAAGGAAAGTGATATCAAGGCTGCTGTGGCTGTTTTTGCTATTGTGCCAGCCTGTAGCAAGATATCTGGCGTAATTGGATCTTGGGAGAGCCAGACTTGATCTTCTGCAGAGTAGAGGTGAGGTCATCTACCTGTACATTTTGAATTGATCTAGTCCCCTTCCAATATTAGTACTCAGATTTCCGTTCATGTTGGTGTGAGAATCAACTTTCAAAGTGTTTCTATTTTATTGCAAGTTCTCATAGTATTTCCACCTTGTTTTTAAACAATTTCGCCATCTGATTGTATCTTTCTTTGGATGTAGATTGGAGGCTCATTTCTTGATTAGTGGTTGTTACGGAGCGTACTACTTTGAATAGTTCTTTTGAGCAATTATGTGCCCCATTCATTTTATCTTCAAAGTATTTGGCCTGGGCCTGAATCATCTCCCTATGATATTGTCTAATAGCCTGTTTATATTGGCTTTTGATGGTGAGATCTTAGTTTTTCCTCCACCGTCTTTCCAATTTTTTACAAGATTTTTTTATCAGGATTAATTGCGCATTAAACCTAGGCGTTTTGTTTTGTTCCTCCCATTGAGCTTATTTAGTCTGATTTTCTGTGGGTGCTGAACAGCTACTTTGTTAAGCCAGTCGGCCCATATCTTATCGGCCTCTTCTACATCACCTGTCAGGCATGGGGCTTGATCTTCCAGTTCCTCCCTCATGTTGTCCGGTAAGGTTTTTAGCCATTTATTCCTAGTCCCGGTTGATTTATGACTAGAGTGTCGTACCTGTATATTTTCAAGTGTAAACGGCATGAAGTAGTGATCAGATCATGGCATTGGTATTGGTGTCCCTACCTTTAGATCACAGTTGTTTGAGAAAATGGCATCCAGTATGTGCCCTTTTACATGAGTGCTAGTTTTAATCAGTTGTTTCAATTGCATAGCCTCCATGTTCTGAATTAGTCTTCTTGCTGTGCCACTATCTGGTTTATCCAGATGGAGATTGAAGTCCCCCAGTATCATGGTGGAGCTCTTGCTAGCCACCATGTCTGCAATTAGACCGGGTAATTCCTCTATAAATGGGGTGTTGGGGCCTGGTGGTCTATATGCAAGTGTGCCTGAGAAAGAACTATTGGATGAGAGTCTAAGGCTAAATTGTACTGCCTCACTATTGGTCGTGGTAGTTGACGGTGATTACACAGTCAAAATCGTTTTTGTATAAGATTTCTGTACCACCTCCTGTTTTTCCCACCCTATCTTGTCTCCGTATGAGGAAGTCTGGCGGTAATGCTTGGACTATGTCAGGGGACGAACAGTGTTTCAGCCATGTTCCAGGCATGAATAAAATGTCGTTCTTCATTCTCTATTCTCAATCTGATCTCTGCGGAGTGTGCTGGTAAGGATCTACTGTTAATCAGGCCCATTTTCCACTTCTTACTCTTTGTGAATCTGTCTTTGTTCACTAGCCCTTCAATCTTTTTTGCCTTAACCCCTTCACCACGGGGCTAATTCCCCCGCTGCGCTGGGGGGAGGGGGGTGGCATGCGCAGCACCATGGTGGCACTGTGCTCATGACGTGCTGAGCTTGTCATGACCACGCCTGTTTCTTTAGAACGCTCAGCACAGTGGGGGAATTAGCCACGCGTGTGAGTGCCGTGCGTGTCATGATGAGCTCAGCTCGTCATCAGCACAGCAAAACCGTGCCTCATGATGAGCTGAGCTCGTCATGAGCATGGGAGGGGTTAAACTTGGTCAGGCAAAGTGGACAGGACAAATCCTTACCCATCATGCTTGTTGGAGAAAGCGTCAACTTGCATTGAGCTCCTCCGGCGTATCTCAGTGAGACTAGCTCTTCCCTGTCATATGTAAGGGGATTGCAGTTACCTGGATCGATTCCAGCATAACTCCTGGCCCTAGGACGAGTCCGGACGGGCGCAGGCGGGCTTGCCTTAGGCGCCTGCTGCACGCGTCCACTCCGATCACTATAAATAGGTGTTTCTCTACCAACTAGAGCACTGACCCGTCCCTTGTTCCCCACGAGGGTGGAATTTCACAGCTGTGCTTGCCTGTGCTGCACCCTCAACCAGCCGATCACCTGCTCAGCGCGACTCAGAATTCCCACAGTGAGTACACAGTTAAAATTACATTTTTACAGTTCATTTCTGGAAGACAGTCTTTCCAACTGATGGAAGGGGAACATCTCTCAGATACCCTCCAACTATCGTGCAGAGTCCCACTGGGATCTGCACTAAGCCCTACACTTTTTAATGTGTACATGCAGCCATTGGCAGAGAGAGTACAATAATTTAGCATGTCCATAGTGTTGTACGCCGATGATTCACAACTAGTGCTATCAGTGACGAACGACCGCCGCTCTGTACACAATAATCTAGGTCCCTGCATGTCAAGAATAGCTGATTGTATGTGTAAATGCTCCTTGAAACTTAATGGGGACAAAACAGAGCTTATGTTCCTGGGAAACCAAACAGTACCCAGGAACATAATCAGCTGTCCAACCCAGTTGGGAGAACCCCCAACCCCCAAGACGGCCATTAAAAACCTGGGAATCTAAGTATGGAGACCCAAGCAAAGAAACTCTCATGCAAATGCTTTGGATTACTCCATATGCTTCGAAAAATTCTACCCAGCCTACCTGTACAATCCCGCAGAACGGTGGTCCAAACTTTGATTATGTCGCAGCTGGATTATGGGATCTCTTTGTATCTTGGTGCACCAAAATATGTAATTCATTGGCTGCAGGTAGTACAAAATGCTGCAGTAATGATCCTGCTCCAAATTCCAAGAAAGCAATCAGCCAAGGCAGCCCTGAAGACTCTACACCAGCTCCCAGTTCAGGCAAGGAGCACCTTTAAAGCAGTCTGTATCGCCCATATAACCATGAATAATAGAGGACCTGCCTTATAAAAAAACTGGATGCCCACTATATCCCAAGCAGGGAATTACAATCTTCAAAAGATCTTCTCATGCATAAAGGCAGAATAAAAAGAGCAAGATGGGGAGGAAGATCTTTCTTGCACCTGGTTCCCAAAATCTGGAACTCACTCATTGCCCATAAACCTAAACATAAACAGGTCTAGGAGGTCAGGGTATTCCTACCCTGACCCATGTCTTTTTAAAAGTGTTTGTTTTGCGACTCGGCTGTAGTCAAAGTCCCAAGATGGCTTCCAAAACTTCCTGGTCGAAGTGTTGCCATCCAATCAGATCTCATTTTGAGATCTGTCGGATCAGCGGAGGAATCACGTCCCAAGATATACATAATCAATCAATCAATCATAGTATTTGTATAGCGCACTACTCACCCGGAAGGGTCTCAAGACGCTTGGGGAAGGGGTCCGCTACTGCTCGAACAGCCAGGTCTTGAGTTGTCTCCTGAAGGCGAGGTGGTCCTGGGTCAGCCGAAGGTGGATGGGGAGGGAGTTCCATGTCTTGGCCGCCAGGTAGGAGAAGGATCTGCCTCCGGTGGTGGCTCTTCAGATGCGTGGTACGGCGGTGAGGGCGAGGCTGGTAGACCGTAGCTGGCGGGTGGGCGTATAGAAGGTCAGGCAGTTGTTGAGGTACTTGGGGCCCAGGTCGTGGAGAGACTTGTGTGCGTGGGTGAGGAGCCTGAACGTGATGCTCTTGTTGACGGGGAGCCAGTGCAGGTCCCTCAGGTTGCCGGAGATGTGGCTGCATCGGGGAATGTCCAGGATGAGTCGGGCGGAGGCGTTCTGGATGCGTTGGAGTCTTTTCTGTAGCTTGGCTGTGGTTCCGGCATAGAGGGTGTTTCCGTAGTCCAGTCGGCTGGTGACGAGGGCCTGGGTGACCGTCTTCCTGGTTTCGGTCGGGATCCATCGGAAGATCTTGCGAAGCACGCGGAGGGTGTGAAAGCATGATGAGGAGACGGCGTTGACTTGTCTGGTCATCGAGAGGGAGGAGTCCAGGATGAAGCCCAGGTTGCGTGCGTGGTCTGTTGGCTTGGGAGCGGTGCCCAGGGCTGGGGGCCACCAAGAGTCGTCCCAGGCAGAGGGTGATGGTCCCAGGATGAGGACTTCGGTCTTGTCTGAGTTCAGTTTCAGGCGGCTGTTCTTCATCCACTTGGCGACGTCTTTCATCCCTTCGTGTAGGCTGGTTCTGGCGGTGTCGGGGTCTCTGGTGAGGGAGAGGATCAGCTGGGTGTCGTCGGCGTAGGAGATGATGTTGAGGTTGTGTTGGCGTGCGATGGCAGCAAGAGGTCTCATGTAGACGTTGAAGAGGGTGGGGCTGAGTGAAGATCCTTGTGGGATGCCGCAGATGACTTCGGTGGCCTCGGAGCGAAACGGGGGGAGGCGGACTCTTTGTGTTCCTCCGGCGAGGAACGAGATGATCCACTCCAGTGCCTTGTCTTGGATGCCGGTGTTGCTGAGGCGTTGGACTAGGGTGCGGTGGCAGACAGTGTCGAACGCTGCAGAGAGGTCCAGGAGGATGAGTGCCGCTGTTTCCCCGTTGTCGAGCAGGGCTCGGATGTCGTCGGTGGCTGCGATGAGGGCGGTCTCGGTGCTGTGGTTGGCTCTGAACCCGGACTGCGAGGGGTCGAGGGAACCGTTCGTCTCGAGGAAGGCGGCAAGCTGTCTGTTGACGATCTTCTCGATGACTTTGGCAGGAAAAGGGAGGAGCGAGATGGGGCGGAAGTTCTTGAGGTCGGTGGGATCCGCTGTTGGTTTCTTCAGTAGGGCGCTGAGCTCGGCATGCTTCCAGCTCTCCGGGAAGGTGGCGGTGTTGAAGGAGGTGTTGATGACGTCCCGGAGTTGGGGTGCGATGGTGGAGTCGGCCTTGTTGAAGACGTGGTGGGGGCAGGGGTCGGTTGGAGATCCGGAGTGGATGGTGTTCATCATGCGGGCTGTGTCTTCGGTGGTCACCGTGGTCCAGGTGCGAAGGGTGGCGGTGGGGTGCGTTGGTTCGACGGTTGGGTGTGTAGATGGTGTGCCGAAACTGTTGTGGATGTCGGCAATCTTGCGGTGGAAGAACGAGGCGAGGGAGTCGCAGAGATCTTGTGAAGGAGTGATGTCGTTGTTGCCGGTGCTGGGGTTAGAGAACTCCTTGATGATGCTGAAGAGTTCCTTGCTGTCGTGGGCGTTGTTGTCCAGTCGCTCCTTCAGTGATTTCTTCTTGGTGGTGCGGATGAGCTGGTGGTGCTTGCGGGTGGCGTGTTTGAGGGCGGTCATGTTGTCAGTGGTCTGGTCGAGGCGCCAGGCTTTCTCGAGGGTCCGGCAGGTCTTCTTGGAGTCCTTGAGTTCGTCGGTGAACCAGGGGACCTTCTGGGTCTGCTGGGAGGGTTCTTTAGTGGTGCGAGGTCATCGGCGCAGGCGGTCAGCCACTGCGTGAAGTTGCGGGCTGCTTCGTTGGGGTCTGTTGTGCTGGCAGGTGGGTTCTGGCTGAGGGAGGTGGTGAGCTGGTCGGCGGTGATCTTGCTCCAGCTCCTGTGAGGAATCTGTTGCGAGTGGTGGTGGGTTGTGGTTTTTCTGAAGCTAAAGTGGACGCAGCTGTGGTCGGTCCAGTGGAGTCCGGTGGAGTGGCTGAAGGTGATGTGCTTGCTGGATGAGAAGACGGGATCAAGCGTGTCGCCGGCGTAGTGGGTGGGGGTGTTGACCAGTTGCTTGAGTCCGAGGTTGGCGAGGTTGTCCAGCAGGACGACGGTGTTGCGATCCTTGTTGTTCTCCAGGTGGAAGTTGAGGTCCCCTAGGAGGATGTAGTCGGCGGAGGGGAGGGCGTGTGGGCTGATGAAGTCCGTGATGTCTTCGCTGAATTGTGTGCGTGGTCCCGGGGGTCTGTAGATGAGGGTGCCTCTGAGGGTCGTCTTTGGGTCGGTGTGAATCTGGAAGTGGAGGTGCTCGGCGGAGGCGAGGGTGTCGTTGGAGTCGGTCGTGATGCGGATGGTGTTCTTGAGGACGATGGCGATGCCTCCTCCGGTCTGGTTGACGCGGTCCCTCCTGATGATCTTGTACCCGTCCGGGATGGCGATGTCGGGGGCTGATGTGGCGTTCATCCAGGTTTCCGTGAGGAAGGCGATGTCTGGTGATGTTGTGTCGAGGAGGTTCCAGAGTTCCACGGCGTGTCTGTGGACGGAGCGGGTGTTGAGCAGGATGCACTTGAGGTTGTTGCTGGGGCTTGGCTTGGCGGGCGCGGGGCAGGTTCGGAGGCAGGTGAACTTGCAGGTTCTGCAGGTGAAGGGTCCGCGAATGCGTTTCGGGGCGGCCCGGCGGCAGGTGGGGTTCCGGCCGGCATTGAGTGCGTTGAGGGCAGTGGGGTCGTAGGTCTGTCGGGTCGTCTTGCATCGGTGGGGGCCAGGGGTCCTGGCACTGGGCGTGGTCCAGGCGCGGACGGGCGCAGACAGGCTTGCCTTTGGCGCGCCTTCGGCGCACAATCAGCGCGCCCGCTGCGCGTACGCGTGCACTCTGCCATTAATGGACAGTGGCGAGGGGCGGGGCGAGGGAGGAGCAGCTGGGAGGCGGGAGCGGGGTGGTGGGAGGGGGGCAGCGGTGCGGTGCTGCTGGAGGGAGCGTGGGTGGGGGTGCGGGGGAGCCGGGTACAGGCGGAGACACGGGGCACAAAGCAACACACAATAGTACAATCCAAGGGCAATTCACAGAGGGCACAATATTACACAGCACAAGGACGGCGGAAATTCACAAGAGAACAGTATCACAAATCACAGGGATGGCGGAGAACAATACCAGGATCACAAGGACGGCGGTACGAGGCACACAAGGGCGGCGGTACAGGTACAGAGGGCAGGGTCAGAGGGCAGGTTCCACAGTCAGGGGCAGAGCTCCGAGGCAGCAGGAGGAGGCCGGGCACAATCTGGGCGGGCCACGCGGCGGGAGGAGGGAGCGACCGAGTCTGACCAGGTCAGATCAGGTCACCTACATTTTTGCCTTTAATAACTTCAAAACTACTGAACTGATTTACCCCAAATTACGAATAGGGCTCTTTTTGGACCAAGATCTAGCTTTCTGCCAAATTTGGTGTAATTCCGTTCAGCGATTCGGGCTGAGTCATGACTTAATCCCTATAGGAAACTGCATGAGGAAAACTCATTTTGGGACTGCCCCTTTTTCCCAGCCATCACTTGATGAATCACCCGAAAACTTCACAGACAGAAGCTGAAGTGATTGACATACTAGTTTTGAAAATTTCGTTAAGATTCATTAAACGGCACTAAAGTTAGTAGCAAAATAAAAAATGCTTTTCCTATGGAAACGAGGGGCTGGTTAATATTAGGAATACCAATTTCCTAATTGTGATTCACTCCAAATAACAATTAGAAAATCAGTATTCCTAATGTATAAAACTATTTTGCATTTCATTAGTGACTACTAGTGTGTCGCTAATAGACCTACCTCATGAAAATTAATAAGGTTGGTCGCAATTTGTGACCCATTAAGAATCGCAGTCATGACTGGGATGGTGGCCTGACGAGATCAGCAGATCACCATGTCTATGATTGCTTTTTGATTAAGCACTCTTTTTTTCTATTAAATGCAGCCCTTTTTCCTTAAAGGAAAAAGGGTGGAATAGAAAAAAAAAAGAACTTTGCAGTTTCATTTTTGAAGAAGAGGCAGTGGTCCATGGAACCACTGCCTTCTCTTAGAATTTTTTTTTATTTACATTTTCAAAGGAGAGAGGATTCTCTGGGACCCTTTCCCCTTTGTGAATGGGTTACAACCAGTTTTAAACTTGTGGTAAACTATTACTAGCTTGAGACCAGAATTCCGTTGCAGAGCATTAACCCCTTCTATGCTGGTGACGGAACCACTCCGATTAACCCCTTGGCTGCGGCGGTAATTTCGCCGCGGCGCTGGGGGGTAGGGGGCGGCGCGCGGCACCGACATGCTGGTGACGGAACCACTACGTCACCAGCCACGGGTGGGCTGTGCTATTGACGGAGTGGCTCCGTCACGGCCCGGCCGCCGCGCCTGCGCGGCGTTGATTTCGCGCCTGCGCGGCGCGTTCTATTAGGCGGGCGGGGCCGTGACGGAACCACTCTGTGAATAGCACAGCCCACCCGTGGCTGGTGACGTGGTGGTTCCGTCACCAGCATGTCGGTGCCGCGCGCCCCCCCCAGCGCCGCGGCGAAATTACCGCCGCAGCCAAGGGGTTAATGTATACCATAACAATTTGGTATTTGGAAGGGACACCCTAAACACGCCTCTTCCAAATACCGAATCGCAAATGAAAAATGTGATTCGTAACAAGTTACTGAATTGCATTTTGTAAATTTAGAAAATGCCTTGTTCAGGTCTCAAATGGCCCAATTTGTTTGCGACTGGTAAAATGCTTTGTACATCTGGCCCAAGGTCCTAACTATAATTACCTACTGGTGTATGTATCTATCTATATCACTGAAAACAATGGGACATTTTAGTTAGGCTCAGATTTCACTCACACAAAACCATAGAAATTCAGCATTTATAGTTACCTGAACTAACTATAACTTACACCCCCACAAAGCACTGCTTAGAACCTTAAATATTATATCACTCATGCCATGGTCATTGACATCACCGATGATATCAATGATGACATCTAAAATGACATCACTAATGAAATCACTGATGACATAATCCAGTGAGTGTGTTTTCTAAGAGTTTATGATTGTTAAACATATATACTAAGCTACTATAAAAGTTAAATGAGTATACTAGATGTACTACTAATGAGTGATACTACTTCTAACATATATTATGTGAGTGGCTGTGTGACTGCGTGTATCCATGTGTGAATGGGTTTATGAGTGGCTGTATGGGTGTGTAGGTGGGTGTGTGAGTGACGTATGGGTGTATAAGTTGGTGTGTGAGTGGCTGTGTGAATGCCTGTATGGGTGGGTGAGTGGGTAAGTGAGTGACTGCATTCGTGAGTGAGTGGGTGTCTGTATGAGTGGGTGAGTGAGCAGATGTGTAAGTGCTTGTATGGATATGTGAATGCTTATGTAAGAGGTTGTGTGGTTGTTTTATTGAGTGCGTGAGTGATTTTGTGGATGTGAGTGGCGGTGTTGAGACGCTGTATGGGTGAGTGAGTGGGTGCGTGAGTGGCTGTATGGGTGAATGTGTGGCTGTATGAGTGGTTGTACAGGTGATTGGTTGTATTGTAATTGTATGGTGAGTGAGTGGGTGTGTGAATGACTATGGATGAGTGAGTGGCTGTGTGAGTACTTATAAGGGTCTGTGAATGGGTTTTTGAGTAGTTGTGTGGGTGTGTGATTTGTACAAGTGAATTCTGAGCCTAACTATAACATCCCTTAACCTTTGTTTTTTTCAGTGAATTTCTAAGGATTTTTTAAATTCTATTTCCGAACTATAACGCCCCTGTAACCTTTTTTTTTTCCAGTGAATTTCTAAGTTTTTAAAAATTTGTATTACCTAACCATAACCTCCCTGTAACCTTTGTTTATTTTATATCAATTTCTAAGGTTCAAAATGTTTTTAATCCTAACTGTAACCTGTGTGAGTGAGTTCATAAGTGTCTCAGTGGGTGTGTGAGGGAGTGCCTAAGTGTCTCAATGGGTGTGTGAGTGTCTGTATGTGTCTGCGAGTGGCTGCACAAGTGTCTCACTGGGTATGTGAGTTGGTGTGTGACTGACTGAGTGGGTCTGTGAGTGTTTACATGAGTGTCTGACTGGGTGTCTGAGTGGATGCATGAGTGTCTCAGTGGCTCTGTGAGCAGTTGTGAGAGAGTCTGAGTGGATTTGCAGTTGCCTTCATGAGTGTGTGTCAGTCTGTGAGTGAGTGTATGAGTGTCTCAGTGAGTTTGTGAGTGGGTGTGCTACTCTCTGAGTGGGTCTGTCAGTGGCAGTGTGAGTGGATGTATGGGTGAGTGAGTGGGTGCGTGAATGTCTGAGTGGCTCTGTGAGTGAGTGTATGTGTCTGATTGGGTCTGTGAGTAGGTGCATGAATGTCTGAGTGGGTGTCGGAGTACACATGCAAGTGGATGTGCGAGTGTCTGCATGGGTGTATCAGTGGGTGTGTGAGTGTCTGAGTGTGTGAGTAGGTGTCTATGTGTCTGTGTGGGTGTGTCAATAGCTGTGTGAGTGACTCGGCCACAAAGGAACTGCACCTGCCCTTTCATCTACCAAGAGTACACAGTTTTACACAACTTATCTACTCATGGGAATACTTTCTTCTGGTTAATTAGTAATTGCTACCTCTTTGGGTAAATGTCCAGTGCACATTCTACATTACATCTGTGTAATGTACCATGACGAAATGTCGCCAGTGACCTTGTGTGAGTTTGGCAATGTTATTGTTCCTTCTGCGTATTTATCCAGAAATCTTTGATAACATGAATCATCTCATAGAGAGGACAATAAGACTACAAAGAGGTAAATATCTTCCGAAAGGTGGTGCTTCCTCTTATCTATATGAAGTACCTGCTTCTTTATTTTGTAGAGATGTTCGCGTATTCTTCAACATCAAGAACATGTTGCCAAAATCGGTGGAAACGCACTGGGTGGCCTTTTGGTAAGCTGTCCATCGTCCTGGGAAAAGGCAGGAAGACCTTTGCCTACAACTAAGGAGGGCAGGGAGGGAGGCCTGCCCCAATTATAAGAAGGGGATGTAGGCATCCAGAGGGGGGAGCAAACCTATGTTCCCTGCCCAGGAGAGTGTGGGGAGGGAGTTAGCTTTTTTGCCCATGCCCACGCTCTTATGGACAGGAAACCACAGTGTCCTGGGGGATGAATTCCCCGGAACACTGCCTGGCATCTGGCCCCGGGACATGGGCTCTCTGGAGCCATTATGTGGCTTGGGGAGGTAGGTCCCATGCCCTCTCCATAAATTGATAAAGCATAAGGCACTTGAGGATAGGGTTCCCAGGGCCAATACATTGCCAGGGGATGGGGCACATGTACAGCTCCTCCC
This sequence comes from Lissotriton helveticus, assembly GCF_964261635.1. Taxonomy (NCBI): domain Eukaryota; kingdom Metazoa; phylum Chordata; class Amphibia; order Caudata; family Salamandridae; genus Lissotriton; species Lissotriton helveticus. The sequence goes on from NC_136071.1 coordinate 805,504,954, forward strand.
CTTTTATAAAAAAAGATGTATTTTAAAAAAATGGAAAGGCCTAGGGGGATTATATAATTAAAGTTGGCAGGAGAATGCCCTTAAGAAAGTATATAGCACGACCACAGTAATACCACAGTACCGCAAAAAAAAAGAATCTTTCTAACCCCATGGCCCACCTGTAAATACTGGGGGATCATGGCATTCATAGGCTTCCCTCAATATGATTGTTTCTTTTTTTCCACTACGACATAGAGCCGAACTCTGCAAGTCCTAAAAAGGCTGCCAAACATCTTTATAGATATTAGTGGCAGCCAATCAGAACTTATCTTTTGATCTGCTGGTCTGGTGGTACTACTGCTGCCTAGAATACTTACAAATTTTGAACATTAATTTTTCAAAACCTACTGAAAGGCTATACACCAAAAAAATCATGCTTTATCCGTGGAGATCTGGCTTTCTGCTGAATTTAGTGCAATTCCATTCAGCCTTCTTGGCTGCTGCGCTGTTAAAGATTCCTATGGTAAGTTGCATGGAGAAGACCTGTTTAGGATCCCTTATTTTTGGTGCCCCCTGGTTGACCGATCATCCTAAAACTTTCTAGGAAGGACCTATTGCCAGTGTGTTGTGAGATATATATATATATATATATATATATATATATATATCACAAAGAAGAGTATTGGCCCTCCAGGAGTCAGATTTCATGCATAAACAAAACCCCGGAGTGCAGATCCTCTGCTTTTATGCTGTTAGCGTATTGTTATGGTTTTTACACATAGGGCGGCACACTCATGATTCTGAGCTCCCATTGTATTTTAGCTGCTTTCCGGCAAAGTTGGCAAGTTCATATTATATATTTTTATTAAAACAAATCCCAGAAATTCACTGGAAAAAAACAAAGGTTAAAGTGACTTTATAGTTAGGTATGAAAGTGAAATTTTAGCTTATGTTAAAAAAAAATACAAACACTGAAAAAAACAAAAGGTAAAATAGACTTTATAGTTAGGTGTAGAATCAATACAGGCGGTAAACGTTAGTAAGAAAAAAAACACTGAAATTCACAAGTTATAATTTACTGAGCTAACTATAACTTGCCCCCCACTATGCACTGCCTATGACCTGACATATTACTTCACTCATGACATGTTAAATGACAACTTAGATGACATAACTGATGATACCTCAAATGGCATTATTGATGACATTACTGATACCATCATATTATTGTTGTGATATTCGCCTATAGGGTTTGTAATACTGCACATCTGCATATATGCTGTTTGTCCATGTAAAAGCAATTGTCAGGCAAGTTGGAGATATAGTGGTTTTCAGGGTTTAATTTTAAGCCTCTCATGGAAAGACACAAAAGCGTGCAAGACCAACAAATTACACACTGAATGCTCAGACCGAGCTCATTACAGCTCAGCAGCAGCGCATTCGAGGTTGCATCAGTTCATACTTTTAATAGCTCGCCGGTTGGTAGAACAAAGATTGTTTTTGAGCAAAGTGTTATTACCAGCCAAACTCAACAGCATTGGATTTCAAATAAAATATTTGCCATGCAAAGGAATAACATTTTGGAAAAATCAGACAGGGACGCATGCGAAGTGTCCTCAACTAGCCCTGTACTGACACCTGTTGGAAATTTTCTTAAGTGAAGGCGTCCTTGAGTGTTTTAAGATCCAGCAAACAGGTCCGCATAGCACCATAAATCTGTCTTGCATTGCACACATTCCCAGCTTCAGTGTCTAGGCATATATTTCGAAGTACGCCAAATGGCATCTTTTAGGAGTACAGTTTATATTAGTTCCATATTCAACCAAACGCTCAGATGATTTTTTACATTTTAAATATTTTTGTCCAGAAAGGGAGACAGACAAGCAGAAAGTAGAAAACATTATTACAATACTGAATGAATCAATCTTTGTGTACACGATTAATTAAGATCTTTGCAAAAGTCATAATGCATAAAAACTTCACTAGAACTACTACACACTTAAAATCACAATGCGTAGAAAAGTGTGAATCCTTGCAGGACATCTTTATCAAACATTACTTAAAAAGTTCTCTTGTTGAGAGTGTAGAATCACAACTCGTCTAGCCAGTGTGTAATTATTATATGGTGCTACATAACAGGGGGGCATTAACATTGATAAAGTGGGTAGTTTATTTATTTTATTTTATTTATTTATAAAGTTTTATACAGCGCAAACTTGATCCCGAAGGATATCAGAGCGCTTTACAAAATCACATAATTACAAGGTTACAAGGCAGATAAGGCAGGATGAGTAATACAATAAATAGGTATATAGCAGGCTATGCAGGAAGGCACATCATGTTGATTTTGAAACTGATCCCTCAAGCTACTTGTGCCCAAATATTCAGGAAATGTGAATTAATTGTCTCTCTGGTCTCATTTCCTCACATACTTCACTCAAGGGTGAGCGAGAGACGACCCACCTAGTTACATTCTCCCGAATTGATATCTACCCACATCAAGAAACTAGGGGGAAGACTGGAGCGCCTATTCAGGCAATTAGCACTATGCGTTGGAGCACTTTATTTTACGTTTTCAAGAAGTGCTGGAGTGCTTTCATTTGTTTATTCAAATAGTGCTGGAGCGCTTTCATTGATAGGGGCACTGGAGCGGTTTTGTGTTTTCAATAAGCGCTGGAGCACTTACATTTGTGTTTTGACTACGCACTGAAGAACTTTCATTTGTATTTTCAATAAGCGCTGGAGCACTTGTATTTACTTTGCAAAAAATAAGCTAGAACATTTTTCATAGGAGCAAACTCAGTCTAGGCCAGGGGAGTTGACTTTTTGGTGTTCATAAAGCACATGGAGCACAACCTTTAGATTGCTTTAATTTCACCAAGAAAGTTTGGCAACCGTTTGCTGAGTAATTAATTCCTCATTTCTAAGAGGGTTCTCAGAGTTCCACTAATTGTTACCAGAACCCCCAGTATCAGTACTCTGGGGCTCAAAGTTATTGGGACACTTACTGGGCCACTTGTAATGAACCCTCAAGTCTGCTATAGGATGAATATTGAACCATTTTCCACAATGCGTGTCAACATGGATGACACATTCATGGCAGATGCTAACATAGTGTGCAAAAGGCTGCTTTAATGATATCAGGTCATGGCTCCTAGAAAACATCACTTGGCATATTGCTGTACTACTTATCCAAAATCTCATATCACTATTCATTAACACTGCTAGCTCCTCCCACCCTTAAAACCACCCTTTCCCCCCTAACATTATAACACCTGTTCTCTTTTTGCTTCTACCCATCCTCAACCCTTTGACCAAACCTTCATCTCACTAATCTCTCAGAGCCTCAACGCTCATTTTGCAGATAACCTCCTTCTCACCCACCCCTTCAAGTTGACTCATCTGTCTAGAAAAGAAGCCAACTCTTCTATCACCCCACATCTGGCCCGAAAAGCTCCACACAGGACAATCCTTAATTAGTTGTTTTCCTGCCCCTTTCACTCTAGCAATACACCAAGACTGAGTTCCACAATTTCTCCATCAATAGTCCTGCCACATTCTCCCTTATAGCTAACACGTAGAGGTCACCACTCCAGGATTAGCAGAATGGGTGATTAGTGCACTACACACAGCTAGAACAAAAACAGAACACGGGAAGAGCTCCCAGTCATGAATGAACATTTCAAAATCCTCATGCATAATGTCTTTATGCATTGAAAACTGAACTCGCTTCACACTACAAAAAGCTTGCATTTCATTGCTGACCTTTCTTTTCACTCTGTATAAGGTTGCTGGCATTACCGCCCCATGCCATATCCTACTAGGGACTAGGTTTGTCTAAACACTTGACCAGTCTAATGCATTTTCAATCCCCTTAAATATTTTGCTTTCACCTGGCAATTACCCCAAGTTATTGTTCCCATAATGCAAGCCGAATAGATCAAGACCGCCCCTGATTTTCTGAAAGTCAAGTGTGGGTAGTAGCTGACCCCAACGGACACACACTTTACCATACCAATCTACTCTGCCTGTTGCTTTGCCCACTTCACAAAAGTGAAGTGACAGAGCAGTTGAAAGCTCTCTGCTCCTGTCTCTAAAACTAATACCGCGTTTTTGCACATTATTAGCTTTTTTAGTAGCGATACTGGCAAAAATTAAGTCTAGGACTTTTTAAATGTATTTTTAACTGTGTTGTGTGGGGAATTTGAATTTGCTAATCTTTGGGGGTTGGTGGGATTCGAACCCAGTCTTTTTGATCCGATACTCCTGGGCCGCCATTTTTGTTTGAGGTGCGGTCTAGTGATTACACTGGGGCACATAAAAAGGGACGCTTCGCGAGTGCACCTCGACCCTTGGCAAAGCAGTTGAAAGCGCTCTGCACCTGCCTCTAAAACGAGTACCGCAATTTTGCACATTATTAGCTTTTAAGTAGCGATACTGGCAAAAATTGAGTCTAGGACTTTTTAAATGTATTTTTAACCCTGTTGTGTGGGGAATTTGAATTTGTTAATCTTTGGGGGCTGTTGGGATTCGAACCCGGTCTTTTTAATCCAATACTCCCGGGCCGTCATCTTTGTTTGGGTTGTGGTCTAGTGATAACACTGGGGCACATAAAAAAGGACCATGCGTTGGCGCGCCAAAGGCGTGCCTAAGGCAAGCCCGTCAGCATCCCGGAGGTGACCGGCGCCGGAAATGCTGCGGGTCTACCACCAGGTAATGCGTGCCTATATATTCATCAATTAAAATACAGTTGAGAAAGCCCATTAACGATTGGTAGGTATGTGAGCTGCTGATCCAACTTTACTCTATCAGTAGACTCAGAGTCACTCTCCTGTAATGAGTGTAACTGGAGTGCCCATCCACATCCGGATGCAGGTGGCAGCTTAAGAGAGAAAGAACCTGCGGTGTGCACTCCTCCCCCTCAGAAGGCTGCGGATGGGGATTAGCTGAAAGATGCCCTTTAAACACTAGATCCATAAAAAAGCATGAGCTCCAACTCTTTGATCTCCTCATTGAGACAAAGCTTGATATTATGTTTGTCACAGAGACATGGCTCAACGAGGGCTCCAACCCGACCATCGCTACTGCCATCCCCCCAGGGTACATGATAATTAGGACAGACAGACCCGGTGGAAGGGGCCGGGGTATGGCGATTATATATAAGAACTCCCTCTCCTGCCTACCATTACCTATGGCAGAGTTAGAGGGGGCGGAGGGCCTTGGTTTCCATCTGACGGTTTCTGCTCACCAGTCTATTGGTAGTGCAGTAATATACCGACCACCTGCGCCGGCAGGAAGGTTCTTGGAGTCTCTTGGCATGCTATCTCGCCTATTGCGTCCAAGCATAGTCAGTGCTTGATTCCTGGAGATTTTAGCATACATTTAGACCAAGCGACGGACCCAGAGTCGATAAAGTTATGCAAATCCCTGAGTATCCTTAACCTGACTCCCTACGTTTTACTCCCTACACATGAAAAGGGTCATATCTTGGACCAAATCTTTTCAACAACCAGGTTAGAACCAGTTGTCCCTTCTCCCATTATCTGGTCTGACCATTTTCTGCTTACCTTTAGGTTAGACAAGGTTCTGGGAAGATCTCAGTCTTACTGTGAGCAGCGGAGCAGAAGCTTTAGACATTTCGACCACATAACACCGGAGGCTTTAGATGCTGTACTTAGCCAACACCCATACCCGTTAATGGTATTTTAGAGCATGACATGCTCTCACTGGAAGGCTGGCTCCAGGAGTGGGCTATGCAACTAGCCCCACCCAAAACCAGAGCCGCCATACACGATAGAGCCTCGGCCCCATGGTTTACTGAGTCATTAAGGAAAAGCAAAAGCGCATGTAAATGTCTAGAAAGTCTATGCCGGAGAAACTTTGATCCTCTGAATAAATTCACCTATAAAGTGGTGCTGAAAGCCCACTATGCCAAAGTCAGAGAGGAAAAGAAAACATTTTTGGCCTCAATAATCGAACAAGCTGAGAACTGCTCTAAGGAAGTGTTCAAGATTGTCAAGGACTTTTCTTCTCCTAATGCAATGAAAAGCCCCTTCACTCCTACCTATGAATGGACGAATCATATTGCACAATATTTTTATAAAAAAATCAAAACTATTCGGAATTTGTTTGGAGTTTTGCCCCTTGACAGCAAGAGCAACATTGACATGCACTCCCCTGCGGGCTCAATTTCGGAGGAACCCCTTTTAGGGTTTCCACCTATCCCCATGGACACTTCTCTCAAAATTATGAAGGCTTTGAAATCCGGATCTCCCTCGGACCCTTGTCCTGCTAAAACCCTGGCATCTATTGACGAGATAATAAATCCAGCCGTCAACCGGGTTTGGAATCTATCCCTGGCTGAGGGAGTGATGCTGGACAACTGGAAGCACGGAAAAATCCTCCCGCTCTTAAAAAAACGCTCAGCTGATCCCTTAGTAGCCAGCAATTACAGACCGATATCATTGCTGCCTTACTTCTCCAAAGTATTGGAGAAGTATGTAAATGTCACCATCACTGATTTTTTCGAAGCAACCCATGTTCTACACCCGAGCCCGTCAGGGTTTAGAGCTAACTTTAGTATGGGGACGGTCTTGTTGGAAGTCTCAGTGACGATTAAGACCACCCTTGATAGAGGAGGAACGGCAGTGCTGATACTGCTTGACCTCTCAGCGGCTTTTGATACCGTGCCCCACAACCTACTTCTGCACAGACTGCAGGAATGTGGTATTGGGGTCACGTCCTTAGGTGGTTTTCCTCCTTCTTGGAAAGCTACCACAAACAGTCTGGCCCCCCTTTTCGGCACTCATTCCTTCGCTGAATGTAGGAGTGCCACAGGGTTCTGTTCTTAGCCCAACCCTGTTTAACATACATATAGCCCCTCTTGCACCCCTAGCAGAACAATATGGGGCAAGTATTATATCTTATGCCTACGACACTCAGTTGTTGTTTACCTTTGAGAAGGACGAGGCGCTAAAAGGAAATGATATCAACACATGCATGGCTAAGGTGTTTGCCTGGTTCCGGCAAAGTCAATTGCTGTGCAATTCAGACAAGTCTGAAATCTTTTTCTTTGGACATACTCCTGGAGACGAATGGCGCCAATGGTGGCCACAGAATTTTTCCCCTCCAGTAAGCCCAGTCACCACCATAAGAAATTTTGGGGTGAAACTGAACTCTGATATGTCCATGAAGTCCTAGGTCCAATCTGTGGCCAGAACTTGTTTTGGGTTACTAAAAATGATGAGGAATTTCCTCCCCTTGCTCCCCATCTCGTATAGGAAAACGGTGTTCCAAGCCTTGATTACGTCATGGCTGGACTATGTCAATATGATGTACTTGGGTCTTCCAGATTATTTGCTTTGGCCGCCTTCAGGTGGTTCAAAATGTGGCGGCAAGGGCCGTACTTATGGTCGGACCCAGGTCACACGTGACTGGTCACTTTATGTCCTTACACTGGCTTTCAGTGAAAAAAGGGTAAATTTTAAAGGCCTGGTGCTGACTTTTAAGGCCATTTATAACATCGGGCCCCCTACATCAGGAATAAAATTCAGTCCTATAAACCATCCAGTACCCTGCGGTCGTCGACCCAGCAACTGACGATCGTGCCAAAGTTCTTTCGCTCATGTAAGGGGGAACGCTGCTTTCAGGTGGCAGCTGCAAGTTATGGAACAGTCTGCCACTCTCCCTTAGACCGGAACAGGATCTCCTTAGCTTTAGGCGAATCCTAAAAACCTGGCTCTTCCAATAGTAGAAGAGACGTCTGCTGTTATGTTTCCTTCGGCTCTGCCTAGGAGTCAAGACAGCGCCGGAACACTCCCAGGAGTAGCTGCGCGCTCTACAAATACCCCGTAACATAACATAACAAAAGAATGACCTTAAACCCAGACACTAATTTTCTGGCCACCAGACACAAACTGCATAATGACGTCAGAAAACACATGACTGTACATTGATCCACCTAAAACCTCATTGTCACGCAGTTAAAATACGTGACAACTTCATATACTTCCTCACTCATGCCAACCATCATCTCTCAATACCTCTAACCTGCCTTACTAATAACCCTAGCAAATTAGCCTCTGCTGCTGCCCCAACTGAAATGAGTGTGCTAGAAACTCTTCCTTCCATAAGCCTAACCTCCCAAAACCCATTCTCGATACCCTAGCAACTGAAAATTAGTCAATCTATTCCCATTTAAATACCTGAAAACTGCCCCCCTTCGAAGCTCCATGCTAAAAAACCTTGCAAGACATTTCCTCTACACCCTGACTTCCCAAAAAACACATCATTGCTACACCACCTCTGATCTAACTTACGTCTCCTACAATTAATCTCTATATGATGCTCCCCTCTCATTGGATGACCCATTTGGAGTCCTCCCTGCCCTGGTGACTAAATTTTATAGCTGACCAAACCATACATACATTTAAAGGTGGACTTCATACCTTATAACTTATGCTGAAGATTAGTATATATCTTAAGTCTCAGAAATGTTTATGAAACACTCTCACTGGATGATGTCATCAGTGATGTCATTTGAGATGTCATCAATGATGTCATTAGTGATGTTATCACTGACCATGTCATGAGTGATGTAACATGTAGTCATAAGCAGTGCATGAGGGGGTGTCAGTTATAGTTAGCTCAGGTAACTATATCTGCTGAATTTCCCTGGTTTAGTACAAGTGAAATCTGAGCCTAACTATAACGTCCCTATAACCTTAGTTTTTTCAATGAATTTCTGTTTTAAAAAATTGTATTTCCTAACTATAACGTCCCTCTAATCTTTGTTTTTTTGTGTGAAATTCTACATTTGTTTTATCTTATATCTTAACCAGAACCTGTAACCCTGTAACCTTTGTTTTTGTGTGTGAATGTGTAAGGTTTTTTCATTTATTTTCTAACTGTAACTTGTACCCATCAAGAGTGGGTATGTGAGTGGCTTTATAGATTGGTGAGTGGGTATGTGAGTGACTGTATGGGTCTGTGAGTGGGTGCATGAGTGGTCTTCTAGGCATGTAAGTGAGTGTGAGTGACTGTATGGGTCTGAGTGGTTGTGTGAGTAGCTGCATGGGTGGGTGACTTGGTTTGTGAGTGACTGTGTGGGTCTGTGAGTTGGTGCTTGTCTGTCTGAGTGCATCTGTGAGTGGGTGCCTGAGTGTCTGAGTGTGTCTGTGAGTTGGTGCTTGAGTGTCTGAGTGGGTCTGTGAGTGGGTGAATGAGTGTCTGAGTGGGTGCATGAGTGCCTCAGTGGGTCTGTGAGTGGGTAAATTATTGTATGAGAGAGACTGTGAGTTGGTTGGATGAATCTCTGACTGGGTGCATGTGTTCCCATTTGGATCTGTGAGTGGATGCACAAGTCTCTAAATGTATGAGTGAGTGGGTGCATGAGTGTCTGAGTGGATCTGTGAGTTGCTGCATAAGCCTCTAAGTGGGTTTGTGAGTGAGTGGATGTGTGAGTTTCTGAGTAGGTCTGTGACTGTGTGAGTCACTGAGTAGATCTGTAAGTGGGTGTGTGAGTGTTTGATTGGGCATGTGAGTGATTTCATGAGTGTCTGAGTGTCTGTGTGCCTGAGTGGGCCTGTGAGTGGGGGCATGATTCTTTGAGTGGGTCTGTGAATAGGTATGTGAGTCTCTGAATGGGTTTGTGAGTGGGTATGCAAGTGTCTGATTGGGTCTGTGAGTGGGTGCATAAATGTCTGAGTGGTATCTGTGAGTGGATGCCTGAGTGCCTCTGTGGGTCTGTCAGCGGATGGTTAATGGTCTGATTGGATCTGTGAGTTGTTCCATGAGTGTTCGAGTATGTCTGTGAGTGGGTGTGTGAGTGCCTGAGTGGGTGCGTGAGTGTTTGAGTGGGTCTTTGAGTGTGTACATGGTGTCTGAGTGGGTGTGTGACTGTCTAAGTAGGTCTGTGAATGGGTCCGTGAGAGTGTCAGAGGGTCAGTGAGTGTGTGCATGAGTCTGAGTGGGTGTGTGAGTGTCTGATTGGGTCTGTGAGTTGCTGCATCAATGTCTGAGTGGGTCCCTGAGTAAGTGTGTGACTATCTGAGTTAGTTTGTGGGCAGGTGTGTGAGTGCCTGAGAGGGTCTGTGGGTGGTTGTATGAGTCTCTGAATGGATATATGAGTGAGTGAGTGGGCCTGTGAGTAAATATCACACATGGGGAAAAACATTTCTTTTGAAGTTATGAACGCATAAGGTGTCACACAAACACCCCTATATTCTAGCCATGGGGTCAGGGTACCTCTACCCTGACCCCTTATACTACTTTTGTTCTTCATTGTCAGTCCCAGGCTCCAAAGATATAGCCAAATCAAAAGAAAATCCAATGGGAAACTAGGTCCTACCTATAACTATCTACTGGCGAACAGCAGTAGGATATATATATTAGCAGATGAGGTACTCCATGACATACAGATATCATGTCTGTCTTATTACAAGTACCTAAAGATATATTAACCCAAATTATGCATTAGGGTTGAGTAAATTATGAGGCAAGAAAAGACAAATTATGGTATTATGCTGCACATTCTGTGATAATATTATTTCTTTATTTTGTCATTTTTACACTTGTTAAAACTGTCTGGACATTGGTTGCACCTAATTTAAAACCCCAATAAAGCAATAAGCAATAGAAAGATGAACAGTTAACCTTTGCAAAGGGCCTTCCACTGCACAGTAACTGTTGCAACTACATTTTAGTAACTTTTCAACAGTTCGAGCTAGAAACTACATTTTTGAGGGGTAAAATCTACAGATAATGTAGCAGATGATGGATTATGTGACGAATCTATAATTATGCAAAAAGTGCAGCAGCCGCACAATTCCATATTTCCAGTGTCCCTGGATATAATGCATTTGTAATACGATGGATGGGATATCCACCACTTTTCTGGCATAGTATCCCTCTCGCCAAACTCTAAAATAGGCTTTATCCCTATGGGTTGTTAAGAGCTACTTGATAAGAATAATAAGACAAATATTGCTTTCCTTTTTTCTAAAACTCTAGTAAACCTTGTTTCAAGGTTTACAAGAAACATTAAAAGCATACATTGTGTTCAAAGTGTTTTTTACTCAGCCAGGCTTTGTGAAGTTCCTAATTTTTGCAATGCCATTAGTTTGAAAAGTTTCCTTTTTTTGTGTTCTGCAAGATAATTTTCACTACATCGCGAGATGGATAATTGTCGCTTTAAGACCCCCCAGCTTTATTGGAAGATCTATATAGAGTGTGTCTCTCTAAATGTACCTGGCACGAAATTAATTGGTCTTATTTTAATGCAAATTAATAGTAGATGACCCTGCACAACTTTGAGACATTCTAAGTTTCCCATAGAATTGAATTATATATACACACCAGATTCGCACACCTCTTGTAAACTTACTAGTTGCTTATATCATAATCATACACATTGAGGCACATATTAAAATGGAATGTGCATGTTTATGTAACTTCAAAGAGTAGACTCTTGGCTGAATATTGCACGAACACTGAAACCTAGCTTAGATATTCTGTATTGCTGGTTGTCGCCAAGTTCACTTCTAAAAGCCTGCATATGCTATCTTAAAACAGAACATCATAGACTGTAAGAACCCTGAGCACACACCCAAAACAAATATTGGTTATCAAGGATCCTAACGCTGCTTCTTTCACCAGCCACCTAGCATTCTCCAGTGCCGGGCAGGGTCAATGCATGCTACTGAGAAGTCTCAATTTGGTGCAACCCTTTGGCCTCACCTATCAGACTCCACTATTTAATGCCTACATAGTCCTGTAACAGAGATAGATAATTCAGTTTACTGGCCGCACATCTCCCCTTTGGACAGTGCTGGAAACCTCGGATCCACCTGGGAAGTCAACCCCGGACTACCAAAATGTTCTGCAAAGCCATCTGAATGGCAGATTCTGTGTTTTACTCATGCCAAAGACCAATAATGGGGTCACATATTAAACTTGTTGTCACTTAAACCATTAAGTGCTAAGGGGGTTCCTCTCTAGTACTAAGCCCTTTTTTTTTATATTAGAGGATAAGCTATCATAGCTTTTTTCCACATATCTTATCCAAAGTAAATTAATGCACTTTTACCCCGACAAGCAAATTTCATAGATTCCCAAAGTCTGTGCTTTTCTCTGAAGAGTTCTGAAATTATGGCCAAAATATAGCAATTTTGTTAAATAGAATAACAATCTGTCCAAGAAAGTGTGAGGTACATTTTCCAAAAATGATAATAACAAGCGTTTGGCCAAAGTTTCCTGGAAGAGGAATCCAGGTGAAAATGTTTACCACTGTTTGCAGTTTTTTAATAGTGGTCAATATTTTTATTTTTGGCTTGTCTATCTTGCATTTAATTACAGTAGAAAATACATGTGAAACCCAGGTATGAATTCAGAAAGACATATGAAACCTAGATGCATTTTGAATTCAACAATGGTTTGTGTGCAACGTCAAAGGTTTTTCAGACAGCTAATCATTCAGAGGTGTGCATGCAAATGAGAAACAGGAGGCATTGACAACAATGTTTTCATCTGAAACGTATGTAGTGAACACCGATGAATAAACACCAACTTTTATGTTCTACAACCTCTTTAGAGCCAATAACCAAGCCATGGCTTACAATGATGAATATTTGTATAACGACTCTGTATCACTTGACAATGAATAATGCAGTTAAACAATATTGGGTATCAAGAAAAGCTATGGATTATTGGATTGTACCCAAGTATCTGAGTTAACACACTTTTTATACAATTGTTTTTTATTTAATTCTAAGTGTGTTTCAAGTTCCTGGAATTATTTCAAATGCCAAACATCACCCAATTTTCTAATGCCTATTGTGGCGTATCATGTCCTACTTGCTAAATCCCTTCAATTGGGCGGTGTGTCTCATCTTTCTCCCTTGGCAAAGAGGAGTCTGTTCTATCATTTCTGAATTAGCACACATATAGGGTTTTCCTGTTTTGTTAGATGGGCCTACCGACACATGCCATGTGATCAGGTGGTGTTGGTATTCGGGATGGTAGCTTTGATCATGGCTGCAGCATCCAGTGTTTAGTGCCGAGATGTGAGTGAATTGCTTTTAAGCCACAGTTTGACCTTTTAAGGGAACAGAAATATGGGAGATCAATAAAAGAAACTCTATGGATCTCCAATTTTCAGAAATGCACAGGATAGCAAGGCATCCTCGATGGGAATTGTGAATACATTGTTTTGTTAGCCTCAGTTTGAATTATGCAGGGCAAACTAGGAAATCAAAAGTGATGAAATCCACACAATCAATCCTCCCTGGTTTTCCCTTGGCTTCTATTTTTCAGAAATCGTATTTTTGTAATGTATTTTATAGTTTTATACAGTGCATCTCTACCAAACAAAGGAAGTCAAGGTCTGCTTTGCAGAGAGAACAATGGCCAATATGCTTCCCATTACAGTTACATGCATTCAGAAAGTTGTAGCATTCCATTCCTTTTATTGAAGGCAACCACATAGTTACATATGTTCGCATGTGTTTCCTTTTGGTCAAAACAGTTTCTCACAATAGCGTTACAGAATGCATATTACCTATTTTTCATTATAGCCACTACTAACGCAGACTCTCTTAATTCACAGAATTAGGAGATAATGATGGGTTAGGAATGGGAGTGAGGGACGAGGTCGCAAACATAATTAGATGGGCGGAGCACAGGAAGAGAGACAAGTACTCCTCTGCTACTAACAATGGGCCTGGTTTGCTAAGCCTTTGCATTGACCTTGTGTCATGCAAGTCAATGCAAGTGCTTTAGTGACATTTACAAATCCATATTTGCGTGGCTTTGCATCACTTTTCACGCACAAAGCAACGGAAGGCAGCACTTTGCATTGCCTTGCGTTACCCTGCCTCAGGGAGGTGTCAAACAGGCGCAGCCATGCATCCAACCATGTATTTTGCCCTAAAGTCACTAAACCTGGGTTTTTCGCCAAAATGGAGTGTGTACCCGACCTAGGTGTAATGAGGAGAAATATCTTTATTTCTTCTTGTTACTTCCTCGTTGCATGTGTGCTGCATTCTGCCTGTGTTGGAGCTATGCTACCACAAGTCTGCCAGCGCAAGTGGAGAGCAGAAGTGCTCCATATCTTAATAAATATAGCGCATTTATGCTGCATTGCATTGTGTGAAAGATTAGTGAATCTGGGCCAATATGTATAGGAAACCCAAAGATTTATCTTCCCCTATGCCCTATGACCCAGCTATAAAAGGATCAGGGGGAAATCAAGCATTACGAAACAGCAGACATTCAAAAGTTAGAGCTAACAGTTCAAAAGGATGATATCACGAGTTACTCCATCTATGAAGGAGTGAACGACATCAGAGTTAAAGAAGGCCTACTTCTTTGCAGCGGTCCATACATTTATTTGTGCTGGATTCCGTATAGCACCTTTTTTCAACCAGTCCCAACAAGTTGTTATTGAGCGCCTGCATCTGGCTACTCTTCTGCTTGGTTTCTACCCTGAAATCTGAGAAAAGTAAAGCTTATCACCTTTTTAGGTCTCGCCTAGCGACGCAGAGCATGCGCTGCACGCCTTGGCGAGATCTATTGACGTGGCTTTTTCAGCGGAAGGGGGACAGGAGATGTGCACGCGTCGGACAGGACAGGAGATGTGCACGCGTACGGCTTGTTCCAGTCTGTGACTTAATTTCCTGTCACGTGACTCAATGCCTTAAATAATATCTGAAGAATCATTGAGTGTCAACATCATCCCAGACGAGAAAGACAAAAAGCAAGTCAAAAATGTTTGATATTGTGAAGGAATTCAGATTTTTTTAATGCTTTCTTACTTGAGAATATTTATTACTTTTGTCCTCCTGTGAAAACGCACGTCTGTGTCTGTCTGATTTTTCTCAATAACTAAGGGGATAAACCTGCGTTAAATAACAATTTGCAGAGTCCCACGTTTTGTGATGTGACGGACGTTAGGTAGTACTTTTAACACACCAGTGTGCACCGGAGAGGCTTCCGTGGCGATGTAGGACATGTGGCCGATCGTGTGGCTAAAGATAGCGATGGGAAGTGAGCAAAGAGCTGCTTCTGTGCCTGATTTCAGCCAGCAGTAAGCATCTTTGTGAGACTGCTTTGCATTTGCTGTTTGCCCATTCGGCATTGTGTTTCCCTTAATGGCCATTTGCTATCTAATGTTGCTGCTTGCAAATGATGCGTGTGAGGGACCACTCTTGGGGGCCTCTTATGTGCGTCATAACTTCCTAGTGGGACCGCGGTTGTCGGCCAAGGCTTTTGGCGGGGCTTTTAAAGCGTAGACGTCTGAGGGGCTGGGCCTGGACGCAGGATCTTGCCAGCAGAAAACGGGCCATTCTGATGACGTGCAGCACGGCCTCCAACTCAGCATGATCGCAAGCAAAATCTTTCCCTGCTCCAGCCCAGTGCTAAAGACGTAACTTTTATGGGCTATGAGACTATCCTGGACGGGCTTTGTGCTTCACCCTTCTCTTCTAGTCGTCACTCTCTTGAAACCCTTTGAGGAAGCTCTATCATTCATATAGGTCAGTATTTCCCACCACTTTCTTGCAATCATCCTCTAGGAGGCAGGATAACAAACGGTTAATGTTGTCTGCATAATTTTTATTGCATGAGAAATGTCTAACATGGCGCCCGATGATTGGCCTTCATATAGTTCACCGAGTTTTTTAAAAATAGTTTCCTCATTGCTCAGTTTTCCCTGCAAACTGACATTATTATTTCTCAGTGCAAGTTGGTGCTGAAAGTGGTTGAAGAATGTTCTCTCAATTAGACTTCAAGACCACTTTCCTTTCAAATTTGAAACTGTATGAATGTTGGTGATTTTTATTTTCCCACGACAATTTAAAAGGGAAGCAAAAGTCCGGATTTTAATTTGAGAACCCAAATGCAAAAAAACTCTGCGACCTACAGGTAGCAATTGTGCATGCGGAAGAATTACAAAAAGTTTACAAAGGAAACATTTAGAATTTGCACGTTCCATATTCAATGCATGACTTCCGCAATCAAGTCTAGAGCCAGTTTCTGAACTGTCATTAGAATACTCAATTGTTCCAGAAACTAAAACATGTTGTTGGGTGTGTAACATCCATGTCATTCAATTCACCAGCCATGCTCTAGATCAGTAGCTTGCGATCCAAACATCACCAGAGATCTAAACCAACACAATGAGCTAATAGATCACTAAGCTATAAGTGGAGCGTCAAAAAGAAACACGCACTTGCAATGCAATAGGTCTCGCATTTGCGAGAGATTGGGCTATTGGCATTGTAAATGACAATGCTTTTTATCTATGTGTTTTGAGAACCTGCAACCAGTGCGTAAACATGCACTTTGCACTTATAGCCCGAGTTACTGCCAGCCTTGCTTCTTGGAAAGTAACAACTATAAGTACAAAGTGCGTGTTTACGCACTGCTTGCAGGTTTTCAAAACACATAAATAATAGGCATTGTTATTTACAATGCCAATAGATTAAACTCTCGCAAATGCGAAACCTATTGCATTGCAAATGCTTGTTTTGAAGTGCTCCCCACCAACACCTCTTCTCGTCAGGGGCGCTACTAGACCTGAACTTCGGGGAGGTGGCTTACACTCCCAGCCAGGGATGGCTTTAGCACTGGTCGCACACGGTGCACCAGTCTTTTTTTGTTGCCTCTCCCCCATTTCCTCCTTCTCTATGAATTCCCTCACTACCACTCACCAACAATGCACCTCATTTCTCTATAGCATCTTTCTGACAAACGTTTAATTTTTTAAAAAGGGCTTCTCATAGTTTACTCACACTCAGTTTTGTGATCTGCATGGTTCATGTTCTTTGTAGCAGGCACATTAACCCTCTGAGCTGTGTGGGTGACAGGAGTGCACATGTGAGTGCATGGTGAGTGATTCGACAATGTGAGAGTAGGGTAAGAGGACTGAGTGAAGGAAGAGTGAGGTGACCATGTGCATTTTGGTGCCGATATAAGTACACAGCAGGGCAAATGAATGCATGTTAGTGATAGGCTTGCTTGAGTGAGTGCAGATTGAGCAGTGAAGGGGACAGGTGAGTGAAGTATCACATGAGTGCAGGGTGAGTAGTGTGCTCATGTGACTGCAAGGTGGGGTACAGGGTGAACAGGGCAAGTGTATTGTGAGTGCAGGGTGAGCATGAAAGTAAAGAGCGAGAATGATGAGTGAGTTGTCTGAATGCAGGATTCATTCCCAGACATTTGAAGTAACTCCACATGCCTCTTTAAACAACACATGGCTGGCATTTTTCTTTTGGCAACCCTACTTTATATTCCATTTTATGAAAAGCATTATCACACTACGAGTAAATGTAAAATACAAATGTAAGGAATAGGCAGTGTGGGGGTACTGGAACCAGAAGAAAAACTACGCCGGTAACCAGTTTACAAAGGTATGTAAATATGCAAATGGTCTTTAAAGACCTGTGAAAAACTCTGGTGTGCCGGAGATAACTCCTGACACTGCCAGGCTGAGCCCACAGTAGCTCAAGGTGCAGCAGCCTGGGCTGAGACACATGCCAGGGGACACACACCCTTTTAGCCCTATGGGTGGTGCGCGCCTGCATCACGTAAAATGGGTTCTTGAAGGCCTGGGTTGCGCAGCACTACTATTACAGTGCTGCCGCCAGCAGCATCCTGTCCACTCTAGAATTCAACCTGAAAACTTTTCTGTTCATCGCGACTTTCCCAGCTTGTGTGAAATGCGAGTGCTCTTGAAAGAAGGAGCTACCACCTCAGGTGTAGGAGTTCAAGGAGCACTTTAGGAAATCCCAGAATGCAAATGTTGGCTCCTCTCTGTTCATTTTCTAGTTTCTCGATGTTATTATTCAGCAAGCCCATAGATTCTGCCACCTTGTTTCTGAATGTTGTTTCTTCCTGTCCCTGACAATCAAGAGTGCCCACTCTAATGTTTAAGTATAATAGTCTCTGTTCCACCATTTTCATAGGTGTCTCCATACTGAGAACCTGTGCTCCATCTTGCCAATTTCCACCTGCATTGCAGAAGGTAACTTGTCCATCTTGTCAAGTTTCTTTTGAATGGTGTCTAAAGCCCCCAGCAACTTTCTGTCCCTTAGTTAGATATCCACAAGATGGCTCCTCTTAAACTGTTTCTTTTCTCCTTGTTTGAAAGAAGTCATGTGTCCCCTTTTCTGCATCTTCAAAGAGATCTTGTATTTAGCGCCTGCTCCACTATCATATGGCTGTGGCGCAAAGGGATCCCCCAATTGCACTGCTATCTCCAGGCTCTCTTCCCACAGCACCCACTCACTAAGGACCTTTTCTCACAGGGCGCCAATCACCATGCCTGTGTGGGACCACCAATGCACACCATTTGTTCAACTTCTTACTCTAGCTGTCTCAGTGGATCCACAGGGTAAGCGACTCCTGGACTCACTAATCACGCCATCTACTAGAATGTGACTCGATTCTTAAGCATGATATCTTGATTTTGGGCTGACGAGCAAAGCCTCCTTAATTTTCCTTGATGTGGCCACTCAGCCAAACATTGTGGTGAGTCCTGTGCTTCTGAACATCCTGTCGCAGGGATAGGCTGCATGTGATGTATCCACAACACTGTGATATGGGGACAAACATTTGAACACACTCCGCTTTTGGAGCACTAAACAGGAGCAGCCATGTTTGCCACCGTGCTTCAGCCCTCTAAACAGAAGTAGCCATGTTGTTTGCCAGCGGGCTTTGCCCCTCCAGGAATTTTAAATGTTGAGGGTAAGCAAAAAAAGAGAAATAAGGGGAGTGGAAAACAGGATTGGATGAGCAAATAATTGGATAGGTAATAGTACAAGAATGAAAATGTCCGCTAAACAGGTGCCACTAAGAGTGAGGAGCAAGAGCAGGGACAAGAAGGCTAAAAAACATGCTACGTAGGTAAAAATGAGGAGAATTGGAGTTTGCTGTTGAGAAAGTTATCAGAGAAAAGTGGTTATAGAACTAGGGGCCGCGTGAATAATCCGTTCTGGTGATCGCGAACCCCTGTGATTTGCAAACCTTACACTTTGCAACAGCAAAAGGTTTTTTTGTGTGTGCAAAAGCTCTTTTAAGATTCGTAAAATTAATTTCAACTCATGATCCTTTCCGAATCACAAATTGAAGTGGGGGTGTAAACCATCCCCTCCTATTTACAATTCAGAAAGGAATGTCAATGGTTTACAACTTCAATTGCAATAGCAAACGATTAATGAGTTGCCAACCCACGAGTTGGGATTTTAACTGATTCGCAATGGTTCCTTTAAGGGATATGGCTGATTTAAAAAAATATATATATATTTTTTAAGTTGTTCATTTTGGAATGTATAGTGAGAAGGTAATTAAAGTACAGAGAGGAGATGTCATTTGCCCACATAAGTATTTCTGCCCTGCCTCTAGGTAATTTTTATAAACCTTTTAGTCAGCCATTGCACGCACCCTCTACCAATGATACTTTCCATCCAAGTCAGAGCATGTTGGCTAATAACAGGTATGCACCTCTCTCAGGCTTTAACGATATTGATTGACTCTGTGTTTGCCCAGGTCTCGAGCGATTATTCCTATTTCTGCTGAATTGGTGGCTGAACCAGCCCTGATCATTTTAAATACTGTGATTACTGATTCATTCGGCCCATATCAGACTGCAGGTGCACATGACCGAGATCCAGTTTCCTGGTCCCCGCTACAAAAGAACCCTCCCTTGGGCATATTGAGTTGGATCATTGCTGGCGTACATACCAAGATAAACATCTTGACCTGGACAGCATTTGTGAAAAACTTTGATGTTCTTTTATTCCAAGAAACCTGGGAACTCAATGCAGTTGCCTTTGATGGGATCCTATATGTGGGTGTACCTGCTACGCCATCCCGTCTGGTCTCCCATCCGTGCTGATTGAGGAAGTGGTCATAGCAGGGGCCTATTCACCCCAGGGGTAAGAAGCCCATTGGCTACAACCCTATACTTCCTTAACACCCAATATTTAGGGGAGCTCTGACATGAGGGAATCAGATCCTGACAACCTGAAAGAAGAAGACTGATGTTAAAATGTGCAAAGAGCAAGAACAGAAGATCCAGCAATTGACTTGGTACCAAACCTGCTGGCCTATCTTGCTGACCAATAATTTTGCCAAAAGATGACTTGTCCTGCAGCTGTGGAGCCCCCAAAGCCCAAGAGACCTGCCCGCGCTTCACCCCGGAACCAAGAACTCCAGTGGAGCAGTGGACCTGCTACCCTGTAGCCTGCAGGCATCCCAAAGAAACCTGAGAGGACTTCAAGACTGCAAACATCTGATGCCCAAGGACACCACTTCACCTGTAGCTCCAAGCCAGAGTTGAAGTGGGCAAATGGTGTCAGTGTGGTCCCCCAGCCCTCCAGAGACTGCGTCCACTGTGTTCTTGTCTCTCATGGACTCCTCGAGGTTACCTGTAGCCTCTGCACGCAGGCTCCCATTGTCGCAATTGCTCACGGTAACTAACGCCTGACACCTCTTTACCCATCAGCCATTGCCTGTGGAGAAAGGGACCAAAGGTATCCCTACATCCCTGCGCATCGTGAGACCTAAGCGCCCCTGTTGGTTCAAGTCAACAGGCCTCCCAGTCAAAGCCTGTATCCTCCGATCCCCATAGAGTAGCATTGGGCACCCAGACTCTGTTTGCACCCCTCCACCCAACTGCCCTATACCGCTGATGGTGATCTGTTGGTGCTGCCTAGAACCTTGCCCACCACTCACCTTAACTGCTGTAGATTGGTCTCATTGTACTGTACGTGAATTCAGTACTTCATCTTCCTCCCATAAGATAATATTGCAGCTTCTAAAAATTGCACTGTGTCAATGTTTTGAATACACAAGTATTTTTATTGCAAAATATACTTACCTGATTGAATTGGTTATGGTGCCTCAATATATATAAAGATATGTGTTATTTTTTATAAATTGGTTTGTTCCTTATTCAGTCATGTGCATCATTTATTGACTATTGTGTGTATTTGCTGGTGTCTTACACTCCCCTCTGATAAGCCAAAGACTGCTCAACCACACTATCCCCTAGAAGGGCACTTTGGGATTGCTAGAGAAAGCCCCTGTCCACTCATAAGGGAACCCCTGTACTCTTTGCAAGATATAGCTCTTTTTGATATATCATATAAAGAGCCAGCGTCCTACACCCCGTACAACTTTGCACTTTATCTGCCACAATGAACTGTACTTGGGATATTTTATTGACAGATTGTGTATCCGCCCAACTTTGCTTTTTCCGTCTGTGTGGAAAACGGAAGAAGCTGCCCTTACAAAGGATAAAATTAGCAATTGCTTAGCTTGTTATAAAGGTTTGTCCATTTCTTGGCTGGCTTATGTGAAGAAGCAGTAGCGGTCGGCAGTAGGAGTTACTGCAGGGCGGTGACGTGGGCAGGGGGGGGTGCAGGGTGGGGGGTTGTAATGTATGGATTACGGAGTTTTACAGGTAAGTAAACATTTAAATAAATAAAACTAATTTCGTTGTGCGCACTGCATCACCAAATGTGAGGTACAGATTGTGGGTAAAAAGTTATTTTATTGTTTGCTTGTATCTTTACGGCCGTATTGACGGCCAAATAAAGTTTTATGATGATGAATGCAATAATAGGGATGAGAGTTTGTTATCCCTAACAGGCTACCACCTCTGTTATTACAGTAAATTAGAGGAGTCACAAATTGCGGCCAGCATAATGAATAATACTTAGGCAGCTCGTTCTGCTACCTCCTGTGATTTAGTATTTTCTGGTCTGACCTATTGGTACCTAGGCTAGCTCACAAAAGACTATTCCATTTGCAAAAAGTTGGTGCGACATTTCTGACCAATTTTGTTTTTTATTAAATGTGGCCTTCAAAACGATTGCAATGATTTCCTTAAAAATTATTTCTCAGTATCCATATGTTCAGTGGATTAATTCAACGGATCAATGAAATGAATGTAAATATATAAACTGCTAACGTTTCCTTACTTCGTAGTATTCATGTAATGTCTTTGGGAAAGCAGTGTGCATAATCGTGTGTAATGAGAGCTGGTTCCACTGTTTATTTTTGTGCAGTTCTCGTGGGAACGGCGGGAAGGTGAGGCACAAGCGCCAGGCTCTGCAGGACATGGCACGTCCCCTGAAACAGTGGCTGTACAAACATCGGGATAATCCCTACCCCACCAAGACGGAGAAGATTCTCTTAGCTCTTGGTTCCCAGATGACCCTGGTGCAGGTAAACATGTGTAATTACAGCAGAGAGTCAGTGTAGATGCCAGCATCTATGTATTAAGACATATCCTCAAGCGTACAAAATACACAGTGAATTCGCATGCAAACCGATCTCTCGATCTCCACCTTTAGTGAAAAAAGGCAGACGTTTTATGGAGGCCTGCAATAATTATGCACAACTGCCCATTAATTTGGTTTTTAAAAATACCTCTTGAGTGTACGAAATTGGTAGATTCTTTTATTGTAATCGTTGTGTATTGGCTACAGCCCACAACTTGGGGAAGGGTGCCCAAGTAATAAAAAAAACAGAAAAAAAGGATATTTTAGATTTCATATGTACATTTTGGTTATGTGCAAGCATAATCCTTTCACTTGAGGTTTCCCATGTACTGAGGGTGAAGGGACTTTCGTTCTCTGGTGAACACCTACTAAAACATATTGACTGGGTCATGATTCACTAAATGCTTTTAAGAACAGAAATACTTATTTTCTGAAAACATTTGTATTTAACCCACATAAGATGCTCTAATTATGCTCAATGGTCCCTGTGGGAAGCAAAATATCAGCAGACCTGTTTTAATTTTTGTTGTGGAAAATCTGTAGGTTGGTAACGCACTGTTTAAATTTTCACCTATGCTTGTGCTTAAGTTCCATGGAAACTTGAATTCACAAGGAATTCACTTCACGCATATACCGGAAACGGTGCTTGAAATTTATGGGTACTATTCACAAGCTGTACTAGTACTACTCACACACTCCAAAATGCTAACCACAAACCTATGTATGGCCACTCACAGCACTGCACCACACTCCCATAGAAAATAACAAAGACAGAGAATTAGCAGCCCATATAAAATGATGTCAAACATATGTATGTATTTGTTTTCACTCAGAAACACAAAGGATAAAGTGCCATTGTAGTTAGGTGTTGAACTGAGACCTAACTTAGGTTTAAAAACCTAAAAACCACCGAGATTCACCAGCCATAGTTCAGTGAATTGATTATAACTTCCACCTTTGTCATGCACTGCTTATGGCTTGAGCTATTTCGTTACTCGTGAAGTCTAAAATGACATCATTGTTAACATCACTGATGGCATCTCAAATTACACCATCCAACGATTGTGACAGCATGCTTTAGACTTTGTTGACTAGGAGTAGCTCGACAAGATACACCTGTGACCAATCTCCTATAAGCAATCAACTAATGATGAGCATAACCTTTGTCAACGTGCAGGTTGCGCCCATCTCTCACCTCACCCTCATTTGGTGGATGTCACCTTATTTGAACTTTTTTTCAGCCACATAACCAAGAAATTGACTATAGATTCCACTGGGGCTAGACACTTTATAAATATTGAAAACTCACAAAAAAGTGTGTGTCTGTCTATTCCCCTTAATGGGATCACCTTCTTAAACTCCTCACCTGACCCACAATTTCGACTCAAGAGATTCACAGGTATGCATTAGCCACTGCTAAGGCTCGTTCCGCTATCCCCTATGGACACCTCTCAATTATTTAGTAAAGTACACTACAAACATTCCTTAGATGAGCAGCAAGACGTACAACTATAGAGCCTTGCGTTCAACCACACTGTAACATAAAGCATGTACAAGTGGGTCACCCCTACATTGTAAATTCTTCAGCAATGTGCAGTGGCTTAAAAGTCATCTGGGAACTTCAGCAACTAAACATCTGCATCTTACAAATCTCCACTTTTCTTAAAATGTGTCTATAGACTATATAACATCTATTGAACATCTGCATATGCCCAGTCATGCAAAGGTGTATACTCTATTGTGAACAACATATTTAGCCTGTTTAACAGTTTTTTGGCAACAAGCTTTGTCTTTACACAAGAATCTACTACGAAACATGCCTCTGCAGCTCACACCAGGTGCAACCAGCCTTTACTTTGTTTAACAAGCAGTACAGTTTGCACTGGAATCTTTACTGTTTGGTAAACCATGCGCCATATAACACTTGATTCCAAATTGCAGTGTATGTCAATTCAATCCACCTACGCATGCACACACTATAATTGTATGCTGTACATCACCGTAGACACTGGCTATTTCAGCGTTTTTTAGTTTTTTATGTAAGTTCTGATCTCATTTCAACACCTAACTGTAACATTACTTTGACCTTTACTTTTTTTCTAGTGAATTTGTATGTTTTTTTCTAACATATATTAGGATCTTATTACCTAACCAAACTATAACATCACTGGTCGATTTTCTTGTACTCACACACACACACAGCTGGGTGTGAGTCTTAATTATACTGCAGTTTGAATAATAGTTACACATTAAATTAATATCATCTAAATTCATATATTTTATTTATTTATTTATTAAACATTTGATGAGATAATGTCTTCACATTAATCATTCACCCGTTCCCTCTCTGGGAATGCACCTAGAATTTGGAATGCCCTGTCACAGGATCCACTTGAAAATCAATCATTCCTACACTTCAGAAAAAACCTTAAATGACTACTCTCCAAATACTGAACCCACCCTCCTAAAATAACTGAATTTCCCAATGATCTTTCCCCAGCAACCAGCAAAGATCCTGAACAACTCTACCTCCGAAAATAACTGTGCACTCCCCAACGTTTTGAAATAGTCTTCCATTGCAACCGCTACACTATATCACCTGTCTACTCTAATCGGTCTACATATTGTTTACATATTATTACCATGTATGTCCATTGTTTATATTATTTTTCTAGTGTATTGTCTGTAAATGTTGCTGTACATATTCTGTCAAGTGCTCTGATGAATTGTCCTTAGATATTACTTCTTTATCAGACAGATGTACTTAACCTTGCAGATGTATCTGTCATACTCTGGTCTATGATACATATGGATCAACCGGACCAATTCCTAATTACTTTAACACACGCATATGTGATTGGTGCTATGAGATATCTAGAACTGTTTTCATTCAACCATGTGCCATTGTTGATATAATATAATATCAATAGGGAAAAAACATGGTATCCCCACTCTGGAAGCTGAGACCAGAGGTTCTGTGGGACATGATCTTCCAATCAGAACTCTGGGAATTTCTGTCAAACGTCTTTGAAATATTTGGCCCACCATCGGAACACATGGGACCCTTATAGTAGTAACAAGGGGGAACTGTCTCACAAAAATGTATCGTACATGTGGAGACAGTGCTACGGGGCAGTGAGGACGAGCTGATACAGTTACAGGGCCTTGCACTAAACCAGGTCGAGGAAGGAGCAAAAAGGCTGCCTTTAGGCATAGAGCAGGAAAACATTTGGGACAGGCTGGATCATTTTACTTGACAGTTGATTATAGAAATAAACTCCATAGAGTAGGTAATAAAATGGGACAAATCCTAGCATTGCTCCTAGAGAGGGAAAAACCCTATTCCCTGATACTGGCCATTGCTATATTGGATGGCATGTTGTAACAACACAGCTCAGCATTAAAAAGACACTGTGTGCACACCTGTCGGTGCTATGTAAGGAACCTATGACCCGAACTGTGGCACGGGTATGCGACTTCCTTAATCTAGTGATTATTCCTAAGCTTAATGGTCAGCAATATGCTGAGTTGGTAGCTGAATTGCAGGGGGAGGAATTGATTGAAGCTATTAAGGGTTGTCCATGTTCCAAGGCCCAGTTTGGAATGGCTTAGTATTATCAAACTTACACAGCTCAACTTGCTGCTGACTTCTTGCGATGGTAAATGAAGCCTGAAATGTCAGCATACTGCTGCCACTCCTGAGAGAAGCAATAATAACCATGGTAACAAAAGCGGGTAAGGACCCAATAGAGTTGGGATCTTATACGGCCCTGTCAATGAATGTGGAGGCGATGGTACTGTCAAAGGCTCAGGTGCTGATGACGCTCTTATGACAAGTGGTGACACAATTGATTAGTGAATACTGGTGTGGGTTTATGCCAGGAAGAGGAACCCACATGAATCTGTGGAGACTCCCCCATGTTATGCATATAATCCAAGGCGAGGAGATGGAAGGTGCCCACATTGCGCTGGATATTGAGAAGACATTCAATACCTTTAATTGGGTATATTTATAGACAGAGTTTGGACGAATGGGATTTGGACTGGAGTGCTTGGGATGGGTAAGACTCTTGCACTAAATCAGTGACATAGGTATGAACTAGAGGTCTGGTATTGGAGAAATGGGACAAAAAGAGAGACACAAGAAAGGGTTCCCACCTATCTCCCATTCTCTTTTTCTCTGCAATGGGGCCATTGGTGATATACCTATGGAAGGAATTAATGGGATGGAGAATACAGGTTTCTTAACAGTGCACATATTATTTCAATGTATGCACAAAGAAATGTCGGTGCCTCTCCTGTTACAAGCACTGGATACATTTGGCACCTCCTTGGGTCTCTGTATCAATAGACCTAAAACTTTGCCTTTTCTGCTTGCCGTATTATCCTGGCGAGCCTCCCTGAGGTGGCCTTACTATGGGAGACACATGTGTTTCGGTACTTGGGCATTCTGGTCACACATATCCCAGAAGATCAGTATACATATAATATGGGTAGGGTGCTTAGGGAGCCTATAAAGCTTTGGAACACCTGACCAGTGTTGGTTAAGGGGAGGATTATACTTAGTAAAATGGTACTCTTGCCAAGATGCCTATATACCTTGTTCAAAGCAGTTATTCTATAGTGAGCCACAGGTTCTTGCTGGTTTGTGCAGCAGCATTTCAACAAGCCTCCTCTCTAAGAATGTGGAGGGAATCTTTTTTTGCATCCAATTTTTATCAAGGGTGATCATCTCATCCCGGTATTACAGGTTTATCACTCTTCTTGATGTGGATACAAATATATATTCAAAATTATTTCTGACTGAATTAGAAAAAGTAGGTTGAAGATGAGGGCCTTGTAGTTCAATGGACAATATTGCAACAGCGTTGTTTTTGATTCAGCTCAATGTCCACAGCTCTCCAATGCTCTTATATGTGTGCTTTAATTGACTACAGTGCTGTATTTGACAGTGTAGACTGTGGTTTTGTTTGGGAAAAGATCTCTTCATGGAGCATATCAAGCCCCCTTCTAACAGCAATTAATTTTCTTAAGGAAAGGATGTGGATCCAGATTAAGCTTGCCCATGGCCACCATATTTCAGAACATATTCCAACAAATAAGTGGTCGAAACAGAGGGGCTTGCTGGACCTGCAATTCAGTTTCTATACAGCTGACCTTGTAAGGGCTATGCAAAGGGCCCAATCATTACCACCAAAACTGGGGAAGCTATATATACATATGGTAGAATATGTGGATGACTTTATAGACCCACATTATACTAGTTATATCCTTGAAGTATTTAGACATGTGTAATGAAAAAAGTAGTTTGCTTGTTGATTACAGTAATACAAAGATCATCGTCTTTGGGAAATATCAGAAACCCAGTAGTACATGGTTTCTGGGCAAGTCTCTGATTTCTCGCACCCCCACTTAGAACTGTCAGGGCCAACGACTCCGGTACACAGGCTCTTCCTGCTTCCTCTTCAGTAGCAGCTGGATCGGGGTGGGGATGTAAAAAGAAAACAATGTACCTTCTCGCCGCTCTCCCACTCTCTCCCACGTCATCTTAGTCCTTCCGGGACCGGAACAGGAAGCAGCCAGGCTCCCTCCCCTAAGCCAATCACAATGCTGCAATGCAGTGTTGTGATCCACGGCGCTCAGCCAGGGAATGGGGGCCTCAGCATGTTCTCCATGCAGGCTGTAATCCAGCCTGCATGGAGAACTTGCGAAGTGCGCTTGACTGTTTGGCCGGCCCGAAAGGGCCGGCCAAACAGTCATTGCGAACTTGGAGTGGGCAAACCACTCCTCCCCTGCTCTGAGAGCAAAGCTTCCCTGCCTGGCCCGCAAAGCTGCACAGCAGGAACAAATACAATGATAATAACCTTAATTTATTATAATTTTATTTGTTCTTTCTTTCCCTGCTTTGAAGCAGTGGGGCGATGCTCCTCCGCCTTAGCGGAGGAGCCGCCACTGTTCCTCTTCTCAACAAACTAAAAAGGGATGGAAAGAATACTTGAATTAATTGCAGCTACTGCTGATCGCTTGGGCCGCTTTCCAGTGTATCATTTTTTGCCCACTTTCACACTAAAAAAATGCCCACTGTCATGCTGTAGACCGAGACCAGTCATATGCAAATCAGTATTGGTCCTGCTCCAGATGGAACAGTCCACTTCGAAATGCCTGGCCAGGTCTCTTGCAGACTGGAACATTGGTAATTTGGGGTAGAAGTCACTACAACAGCTTTTCATTCGGTGCCCAAAGTACTGGCCCTGCTATTATTTTCTTATGGGGCATTCATACAGTGGCAGATACTATATGTTAATTGGTGAACCCTGATTAAACTGAAATTAACACACCGTTTCCTTCCCTAAGCCTTTCATCAGTGAAAATGAGTCTGTTGGGGGTCTTAGGGAGGGAAAGTGGCCTTGTGATGTCCTCAAAATGTGTGTGATAACACTTCTGGCACTCTTGGGCCCTATTACAAGTCACTCATGGTGACGCACTGGCGGTCTGACTGTGAGACAGTAACGCCCTGGGCAGTCGACCCACCAGGGAACCGCAATTCCCTGATGTTGGAGCTGTGGTCAGAGGCCGCAATATGCTTGGCAGGACAACCACGGTTCTGCCAATAATATTACAAGTTTCCTCTCCACCAGGGTTTACATGGTGATTCTTCCTCCATGTAAACCTTGGAGGAGAGGAAACGAAGGGGGCCCTAGAGGCCCCCTATGCCTTAATCACATATGCATGCACACAGGGGGACATAACATATGCCCCCGTGTGTGCTTGCACATAGCTTCCTGCACAGCATGGACTTTCAAGTCCATGCTTTGCAGGAACCTTGTAGTGCGGTCCCATTGCGGTGCCTTTTTTTAATGGCGCCGCCACCTTTAAGTGAGGCATCACCATGGAACCTCCACTGCGCCCTGCCTGCCAGACTACTTGTAAAATGTAATATGGTGGGCAGGGGGCAATCTTTGGCAGAACGGTGGCACAGTGATTTTCACAGCCTTGCCACCACTCCGCTGAAAAGTCGTATTTGGCCCCTTAGTATTTTGGTCAATGAGCATCTGTGATAAAGAGAACCATCTAAAATGTGAGATATGTGACTACTCTTTGTCTTCCCTTAAACTTAGATGGAGGTCTTACATATTACAAAAGGTGCAGTAATAAATGTTTTCATGATGATTTACCATTAAATAACATAGATTACCAACAAATATGTCTATAAACATTTTAGTACATAGTACATTTCTCTCTTGCACAGGGGAGCCTGACACTCATCGTAGCATTGGTGCTAATTATTATTATATTCATTCAACCTTTTGGCATTGTGTTTCATTTTGCTACTTATTTTCCTTAGTTCAGTAAGTAGTATGCTTTAAAATGTTTCATGCTACTGTTTTGAATTAACTTAGCTAAGATGTTATTTGTGTTTGAGCACATTCCCCAAAAATAAAAGATGTACACTGAACCCCTTCCATGCTGGTGACGAACCCCAGCCGTCACGCTCCACGGTGCTCGTGTGCTGATGACGGCTGGGGTTCGTCACGGCCCCGCCCTGTTCATTCGGCTGCCGCACACGGGGGAAATCGCGGCCGCACGGAAGGGGTTAATATTTATCATAGTTGTGTAGAAGCTACGGGAGAAGGATAAATTACATTGCATAATGTGAAAATATAGAGACACAACAGAAGAGGTATATTGTTAATCACAATGGGTGTTTCCAAAGGTGATGTGCTCAACTTTAAATTTATAATATCCATTGGCATTTTCAATATTAACATTTCAGAAGATGGGAAACTAACATTCCAGAGAGACCCTCATTTCGATTTTGCACTGAGATCCTGAAATTAAATTTACACTAAAGTACGTGTAGGAGAGCCATTTTCTAGTTAAATGTACTGATATTAAATAGTGGTTAATGTGCACATAAAATGAAGTCATGTTCACAAATATATGAACCCTTTGTAGATTAATTAAAATTCTCTTTTTATTTCTCAGGTTTCCAACTGGTTTGCCAATGCAAGACGTCGCCTTAAGAATACTGTCAGGCAACCAGATCTGAGCTGGGCTTTGCGGATAAAGTTGTACAACAAATATGTTCAGGGCAATGCTGAGAGGCTAAGTGTTAGCAGCGAAGATTCATGCTCTGAAGGTATGTTCACATAAATGTTTGGATTTACTGTTTTTCCCTTTCTGTCAGTATCACCTGCAGGATCAGACTAGTTCTCAAGCACGTATTTACTATTTTTACCCTCTTTACATTCTAGCTAAAGTAATACAAGGGCATGCAGCGTTTGTGTCCTAAATCAACTGCTAGGATATAAAGACAACGGTCTTTTTTACCTAATGTTTAACTTACCTATTTCGGTTCGCTGATATGCCATGTTAGTAAAACATAATGAACTTTAATAAGAAGATGGCAATTTGTCAGTAAATATGGTTGAAATGTGATGCAGTGGTTTCCCATACCCCATCTCATCAACCTAGCAATGTATTAATTTAAAACTATCCTCTTTTTTTATTTTTTATCTGTTATTTTTTGTTTTCTTAGGCCCAAATTGCAGAGAGTAAGCAGAACGTTGAAACCGTCTCCATCACAAATTTACTACAATGATTTGCATAGAGTACATTTTTTTTAGATAGCTTTCAAAATCCTTATCAATCAATCAATCAATCAAAGCATTTGTATAGCGCACTACTCACCCGGAGGGTCTCAAGGCGCTGGGGGGGGGGGGCGGTTCGCTACTGTTCGAACAGCCAGG
This sequence comes from Lissotriton helveticus, assembly GCF_964261635.1. Classification (NCBI taxonomy): domain Eukaryota; kingdom Metazoa; phylum Chordata; class Amphibia; order Caudata; family Salamandridae; genus Lissotriton; species Lissotriton helveticus. The sequence continues at coordinate 805,535,966 of NC_136071.1, forward strand.
TCTTGAGCTGCTTCCTGAAGGCGAGGTGGTCTTGGGTCAGGCGGAGGTGGGTTGGAAGGGAGGTCCAAGTCTTGGCGGCCAGGTAGGAGAAGGACCTTCCTCCTGTGGTGGCTCTTCGGATGCGGGGGACGGTGGTGAGGGCGTGGCTGGTCGATCGAAGCTGGCGTTTGGGAGCGTAGAAGTTGAGGCGGCTGTTGAGGTATCCTGGGCCTTGGTTGTGTAGGGCTTTGTGTGCGTGGGTGAGGAGCCGGAAGGTGATTCTCTTGTTGACCGGGAGCCAGTGCAGGTCTCTCAGGTGTCTGGAGATGTGGCTGCAGCGGGGGATGTCTGGGATGAGTCGTGCTGAGGTGTTCTGGATCCGCTGGGGTCTCTTCTGGAGTTTGGCGGTGGTTCCGGCGTAGAGGGAGTTGCCGTAGTCCAGACAGCTGGTGACGAGGGCCTGGGTGACCGTCTTCCTGGTCTCGGTGGGTATCCATCGGAAGATCTTACGTAGCATGCGCAGGATGTTGAAGCACGACGAGGGGACGGCGTTGACTTGTCTGGTCATGGAGAGGGAGGAGTCCAGGATGAAGCCCAGGTTGCGTGCGTGGTCTGTTGGTTTGGGTGCGCTGCCCAGGGCGGGGGGCCACCAGGAGTCGTCCCAGGCAGAGGGTGAGGATCCCAGGATGAGGACTTCAGTCTTGTCCGAGTTCAGTTTCAGGCGGCTGTTCGACATCCATTTGGCTACGTCTGTCATCCCTTCGTGCAGGTTGGCTCTGGCGGTGGCGGTGGCGGGGTCGTTGGTGAGGGAGAGGATCAGCTGGGTGTCGTCGGCGTAGGAGATGATGTTGAGGTTGTGCTGGCGTGCGATGGCTGCGAGGGGGCTCATGTAGATGTTGAACAGCGTGGGGCTGAGCGACGATCCTTGTGGTACGCCGCAGATGACTTCGGTGGCCTCCGATCTGAACGGGGGGAGGCGGACTCTCTGTGTCCTTCCGGCGAGGAAGGAGATGATCCACTCCAGTGCCTTCTCCTGGATTCCGACGTTGCTGAGGCGCTGTACTAGGGTACGGTGGCAGACAGTGTCGAAGGCTGCGGAGAGGTCCAGGAGGATGAGGGCCGCTGTTTCTCCGTTGTCGAGCAGGGCTCGGATGTCATCGGTAGCTGCGATCAGGGCGGTCTCGGTGCTGTGGTTGGCCCGGAAGCCAGACTGCGAGAGGTCGAGGGAACCGTTCGTCTCGAGGAAGGCGGCCAGTTGCTTGTTGACGGTCTTCTCGATGACTTTTGCCGGGAACGGGAGCAGCGAGATGGGGCGGTAGTTCTTGAGGTCGGTGGGGTCGGCTGATGGTTTCTTAAGTAGAGCGCTGAGTTCGGCGTGCTTCCAGCTCTCCGGGAAGGTGGCGATGTCGAAGGAGGTGTTGATGATGTCTCACAGGTGGGGCGCGATGACGGCGTCGGCCTTGTTGAAGACGTGGTGAGGGCAGGGGTCTGTCGGAGATCCGGAGTGGGTGGAGTTCATCGTGCGGATGGTGTCTTCGGTGCTGATCGGGGTCCAGGCTCGGAGGGTGGTGGTGGGGGGCGGTGGTTCGGTCATGGCGTGCGTCGGTTGGGTGCTGAAGCTGTTGTGTATGTCCGCGATCTTGTTGTGGAAGTAGGAGGCGAGGGAGTTGCAGAGGTCTTGCGAAGGGGTGGTGTTGTTGTTTCCGGCGTTGGGGTTGGAGAGCTCTTTCACGATGTTGAAGAGTTCCTTGCTGTTGTGTGCGTTGTTGTCCAGTTGTTCCTTGAATGCGGTTTTCTTGGTGGCGTGGATCAGTTGGTGGTGTTTTCGGGTGGCGAGCTTGAGGGCAGTCATGTTGTCCGGTGTTGGGTCTCTGCGCCAGGTTTTCTCCAGTTCTCTGCAGTTCTTTTTGGAGTTCTTGAGTTCGTCGTTAAACCAAGGGGCTTTCTTGCTGCCGGGTCTGCTCGGCGGGGTCTTCAGAGGGGCGAGGTCGTCTGCGCAGTCGCTGATCCATTTCGTGAGGTTGGTGGCCGCTTGGCTGGGGTTCGTTGTGCTGGTGGGAGGGTTCTTGCTCAGGGAGGTAGCGAGCTGGTCTGCAGTGATCTTTTTCCAGCTTCTGCGGGGAATCTGTTGCTGGTGATGGTGGAGCGTGGTCCTTCTGAAGCTGAAGTGGACGCAGCTGTGGTCCGTCCAGTGGAGTCCCGTGGCTTGGCTGAAGGCGATGTCCTTGCTGGAGGAGAAGACCGGGTCGAGCGTGTGTCCGGCGTAATGGGTGGGAGTGTCTACCAGTTGCTTGAGTCCGAGGTTGGCGAGGTTGTCCAGCAGGGTGGTGGTGTTGCGGTCGTTGTTGTTCTCCAGGTGGAAGTTGAGGTCCCGAGGAGGATGTAGTCGGCGGAGGGGAGGGCGTGTGGGCTGATGAAGTCGGCGATGTCTTCGCTGAATTGTGTGCGTGGTCCCGGGGGTCTGACAATGAGGGTGCCTCTGAGGGTGGTAGGATGACTTCTTGAAATATAAGCAATCTGCAGATGTCTGTGTGTATCCCTCGACCAACTAGACATACCCCTGCAGTTTGTTTTCAGGATGGATGATCTTTGAGTAAATTCTGGGTTCTGCAGTTAGGCAACAAACTCTCTTTTTTTGGGGGGGGGGGTCGTATTTTACTCTGTAGAGTTAACTTCTGCTCCAAGTGCTCAAATTGAGCATGGGGGTGTTGCGTTTCCTTTCCCACACTGGAGATGGTTGTTTGCTGCGGTAGTTTAGTGTGTAGTGCCTGTATGGGAAAATACCATGCTACAGGTTTGCGAAAACGCACAAATATATGGGTTTTACACAGCCAACGTTATCACACCCCCTTTCCAGCTTCTGTACCTAAACTTACTACTGTGGACAATCTTTAATGGAAGACACTGTCCAATAATGTAATTGTGAAGAATTGTTCATGAATTATGCCTTTCCTCTTTCACTCCATTCACAATCCTGATCTGGACAGTAATAAGTTAATTATTGAGTAGTTTTGTCAAACATACTTTAAGGGCGAGTTAACTCTTTGGGCTACATCCTAAAAGGAAGTATCATTACCATGGAAAAGGGAAAAATTATTTTCTAGAGCTGGTTTCTAGTCCAAATCATGCACAATTGGATAGCAAAAAACAGATTCACATCACATTTGGCGGAAATTTAGGTGATCTATTTCAACTGTGTCTGTGATCTTATTTCAAATTACATTTGGAAGGAGCTTGCCTTACAGTACTTGATAAGAACTGAATTATCATTCTGAGTGATTTAGGAAAAATGAGCAAAGGGATTATAAGTCACATTGTTGCCAGTGAACGACACTCCCTCACTGATTGATGGCATTGTTACTTGTTCCACAATATTTTTGCGGGGTGAGTGAGATGGTAATTGTGGCGAAGCACCTACCGGGTTAGGCTTTGCCAATTTTCAAGTACACTATGGCCTTCGCTATTACTGGCTAGTGAGATCTCACCATTTTTTCTGTTGGGGCTCTTGGTGCTTGAAACTGATTATAGTGATGATCTCTGTTTTTCATACCATACACAATCAGCAGATGGACTCACTACAGTCATTCATACTAAATAGTGAGTATCAAGGAATTCCCTTATCTGCACATTCCTAAATCATACAGATTACTCATTCCCTTAACATCCCACTCTGAGTCAGAACGAGCAGGCGTGAGTGCGCGATTGTGTGGGAATGCTTGTGTGGTGAGTTTGTTGGTGTATTATTGATTTACTTCTGTGTGTGTGTGTCTGTTTTTGAGTATGTATGTGTGTGGCTGAGCAGATGCATGTACAGTATTTCTGTTTGTATGCATGTTATAATACATACATATGAACTATTTCCAAAGGGTGCAGGGTCAATATTGAGATGCATGTCAGGCTCTGTGTAGAGCAGCACACTGGGTGAAAAACAATGGGCTGAAATGCCACCCAGTGAAATTGGGAGTGGTTTAGACAATTTGCAAGCATTCTTTCCATCACCTTTTGTGTTCAATGTTATGCCCTAAATGGCCAGGCATTTGACCAGACTTGGATCCCTTGCTCACTGTGCCACGAGATCCAAGCTGCCCCTCCGGCATGAGATTTTATCAGGCAAAAACAGTCTGGGGTTGCATTTGTCCCATGCTGGAGGGGACATCACCTGGCAGTTCTGCATGAACTGTTCCCATGATGGGCAGGGTCAGTACAAATTTGCATAAGGTGGACCACTGTCAAGGGTAGTACAGTGGGTGAAAAGCAACGGGTTGAAATGCTACCCAAAATGATTTCAAGTTGTTTAGACTATTTGCATTAATCCCATAACCTTTTGTGACATACATATATCAACATTTAATACTTTGCTTTGTCCCTTGGAATCAGTTGGTTTTTCTTGACCCTTGATTCGGGACCGTCACAGGTTCCGAGGCCATGGTCAGGAGAGCAGGAGGAGCACAGGTGCTTCAGGCCAGCAAGCCAAAGCAAATATCGCTGCAGGAGCCGACAAGTGAGGAGACAAACTTATCGCAGCCCCTCTAGAGTTGTCAGATAGGGCCCAATAAGCTTGGCAATTCTCAGTAGTGCTTGTGCGACCAACATCAAAGGTGGGCAGCACAGCAACTAAGTGCAGGCCTTAGATAGGGGTCCGAAGATATTGGATGGGACCCAAAAAGGCAATGGCCCTGAACCAATGTCTGGGAGGTCGGGAACGGCAGTTTCTGCTAGTCAATCAGAGTCTCCCCCGAGTGGCTCTGCATGGTGTGGTTGGCGTAGTCTGTTGTAGGCATCAGGGGGTGGCAGGCCAAAACCCTTCGAAATTGAATACAAGCCCACTGGTTCAAGGGACCGTAGATAGATCAAACTAGAGGATGGGGCTCACAGGGCCCCTTTGTTGTAGTCTGCAATGTGGCATACACTAAGGACACGCCCAGGCCTCAGCCAAGTGGCCCATGGCATCCAGGGGATCTGCTCCGAGAGATGCTCATTAAGCCTGACCTTAGCTGAGCCGCATGGTATGACAGTTGTACAGTGGCAGCAGATACTCACCAGAAGGCTCACCTGGTGTCTTGTCCACTGTGTCCTGTGGTATGGTACTCAACGGTGGCTGGTCCGGCAGTGTCGGGCAGAAGAGTCCTCTTGTGTGGTCAGAGAAGGGACTGCCAATGTGATTCGGCTCCAGTCCCAACGTTGTCTGAGAGGCTCTCGCTGGCTCGTCAGCCACCCAGAGATGTCACACTCACCATCTTGTTTTTGTTTTAGGAAAACAATGGCACATCTTGGCACAACCTGAGCTCCCCTTGCGGTTACCCACAAGGCCATATGATTCAATTGAGGCTGTCTGTCCATGGTCGAAAAGGGGTGCTACGACATCAGAACAAAAAGCAGACCATCCCAAGCTGGTTGTGGCCCCATCAGCAAGAGGGAATTAGGTAGTTCCACTGGCCAGATTGGGAGCTCAGCGCAGAGTATCCATCATCTTGGCCTATCATGCCACACCTCCAAGTATTTAATACTTTATAACTCATTTTGTCTTCTTATTCACACCTACTCAACCTGGCTATAAGTAACTGTTTTTAAACACTAGATCAGGGATTGACATAAGGCCTATTGTAAGGCACACCAATCCCTGAAATAAATATAAAGTTAGGGAACACATCCCTGAGTGTCCCTTCAACAATTCAAGAACCTTGGTGTGCAGCCTAGCTGACCACATGTAACGATTGGCTGATCAGATGCATATATGATCCAGATATATAGATTGATCTACTGGAACTGACAGAACCTGTCATGCTCCAGGCATTGTGTGAAGGCCTGTTGCCCCCATCCCTACCTCTGGCTACCAAGATGGTCTTTTAATATTGGTGTAAGACACTTAACGGGACAGGATGGAATGAGTTGGTCACCCAGGTGACACCTCTTTGGCATGGGACATGGCTGACATAGATCGATGATCTGTGTGTATTCTCATACTGGGAAAACATTGGGGTTTCAAGAGCAGGCTACAGATGGGATTGCTACTGTATTAAATCCTTCCTCGAACTGTCCAATTGATTCAACCTGCATACAACTAAATGTTATGGATATCTTCAGTTGAGACAAGCATTGAATAGTCACAGAAAGGTACTGGTGAGCATTCTAGAATACAGCCCTCTAGAAGCAAATGTAACAATGGATCAGTTGGAAGACAAAAACATTTACAGATGTCCTGCTGCCTTTTAAGCAATACTTCTGTGAGGCAGACTGAAAGAAGACGAGCATCTGAGACAGTCTACCCCTAGATGAAGGTGGCTGTGGAGAAGTTAAAATGGCCACCCATACACTCACAATCTCCGCAAAGCTTAGACTCATTCAATTCAATTCAATTATATCCTTAGCGTATATTTCATGTCTGTACACCTCTGGAAAAGGGACATAATCAGTTCCCCACAACGCCTCAGGTGACACACTGTTTATTTATTTATAAAGTTTTATATAGCGCGAACAAGATCCAGAAGGATATTAGAACGCTTTACAAAAGGATGGAAGGAAGGACATAAATGAAATATCGACAACAAGTAAGAGTACAAAACAGGAATAATCGCATAATTACAAGACAAATGAATCAAGGATAGTAATACAATAAACAGGTATATAGCGGGCTACAAAGGGGGGCACAATATGTGGTAAAGAAAAACAGCATCATATGATGGTACAATGGTTGTAGGATCAATGACTTCGAGCAGGTGAACATAACCCAATTAAGGTAAGAATTTGTAGTAAGCAGTAGTTGAGGAGATTCTGCGTACTTCCAGAGTTCCATATCTTCGGGGCAGCGCCGGAGAAGGCTGGGTGACAAGTTCTCTTTTAGCTAAGGATGAGTGGTTTCAAGAAGAAAGTGTTGGCTCTTCTTGAGGCTCCACCACCACAGGATAGTTCAAGCTTTTGCTCCAGGTACCTGGGAGTTCTGAAATGCAGGGATTTGTGCACCAGAACGGCAATCTTTAACTGAATTCTAGCTTCGTAGGGCAACCATTTAAAAGATTTTAGGACTGGGGATATGTGCTCATTTCGTTTAGTACCTGTGACCAGTCTAGCTGCAGTGTTCAGTGATGCCCTTAGTGGAGCCAGGGTATATTTGGGAAGGCCACAAATCGTAGCACTGCCGTAGTCTAGCCTCGGCAAGACAAGTGCTTAGACCACCTGCTTGAAATCCTTTTGTGGGAGGAATGGTTTGATATTTCTAAGTGTCCTCATCAAGTGATTAGCTCCCTTACACACATTGCTGATATGATTTATCATATTCATGTGCTTGTCCAGGGTGATTCTGAGAGATTTGGCTGAGTCTATGATGAGAGGGGTGCAGTTGAAAGCAGTGAGGTGATTCAGGCAAAGGTCTAGCTTGGGGATGTGGTTCGGAGGAGAGATGAGAAGGAATTCGGTTTTGGAGGTATTGAGCAGGAGATGGTTCTCAGTTAACCAATTTTGAGTACACGTTAGGGTAGTATTGAGTGAGATGATGTTATCCGGGGATGAGATTTTCAAATAAAGTTGCATGTCATCCGCATACATATGGAAGAGAATGTTCGAGAAATTTAGTGAATTAGCTAATGGTTCCAAGAAAAGGTTGAAGAGAATAGGAGATAGGGCAGACCGGTAGGGGACACCCATGAGTACTGGAGAGGGCTGGGAGAGGGAATGGTTTGCCTTGACTCTGTGATCTGTGGTGGAGGAAGGACGAGAACCATTGTAACACCTGACCCGAGAAACCCATCCTGTTTGTGATTACATTTGTTGAATGCAGAGGAAAGGTCAAGGAGGATTAGGAGGCAGGAATCATTTTGGTCAAGCATTTCTAAAATGTCAGCTATAACGTGCGTGAGAGCCGATACAGTATTGTGCCCCTTCCGAAAGCTGGATTGATGCTCGTCTAGGAGTTGGAAATTCTCTATGTGAGTGGGATTTTTACGCATTTGTCTAGTAGTTTGGCTAAGGTGGGTATGTTGGAGATAGGGTGGAAATTATTGAGGTCAGCTTTATCTGCCTTCGTTTTTTTTAGTAAAGGTGACACCTGAGCTGCTTTTAGGCAGTCTGGGATCATGTCTTGTGAAAGAGAAGCATTTACAATCCTTGTCCAGGTGGGGATGAATACATTCTTGATTTCTTTGAAGATGGCCGGGGCAACGGGTCACTGAAGTGGTTAGATGGGTTGATATTCTGAAGAATCTTGTAGACATCTTTTTCACTGAATGGGGTAAAGGTGCTCCATGACACATTGTTCTTAGTGTTCAGGCTCATAGGTTTGTGCTTTTCTAAGAAGTCAAGGGGTGCTGCGGACCCGGAGGATGGCATTAGAGCCTTCTTAGAGGCAAGTTCAAAGGTGATGAGTCATCATTTCTCTGTGAAGAAAGCAGGCAGTTTGTCGCAAGAGGGTGGGCTGCCTCTAGCGTCAGAGTGGTTTGGACCTACCACTGATTGCTGTTTGACCAATTCGAACAGTTTCTTGGGGCAGTTAGCAGCTTGATCAAGTTGGTGTCTGAAGTAGTCAGTCTTAGCGCTCTTGATTTGTTTGTTGTAGAAACTCCTAACACCCAGGAACGTTCAACTGCCCTAAGTTTGTGGAGTTCCGTGTTTAAATTGTCGTCGTACCATGGTTTGGATATTTTTGTTGAGGCCTTTTTTTTGTTGGAGTGGTGCAATGACATCCATGATGTTTGAGATGGTCGAGTTGTAGGAGTCGGTAAGTAACTGAACCTCAACCATGTCGGCTTGGGAGGAGAGGGCAGATTTGCAGTGGGCTGCTAGTTCATCTGAGTTTATTGATCTGAGGTCCCTATTCCAGATCTTTGATTTCATTGGCTGAGCCTTTCTCATCGACACCTCCCTGTTAATATAAAAGAGGATGCAGTGGTGGTCGGACCAATCGCAAGGAGTAATGGCATCCTAGGTCATGATCTGCCCTTTAGAGATAATGAGGTCTAGAGTTTCTCCTTTATTAAGGGTTGGTTGGTCACAGTGCTGAATCAGTTCTTGATCATTCAAGAATGCTTTAAGGCAAGTTACCGCGTGGTCATTGGGGTTTGACCAGTGGAGGTTGAAATCACAAGGAAGATTTGGGACACGGCTGAGTCGACATTGCCAGAGATGACTTCCATTAGTTGCTCGATGAAGGGGAGATTGATAAAAAGTGTGAAGTTTGCCTACTGGCAGGTTTTTACTTGAGATGCTGAGACAAAGGTATTTAGAGGAGGAAGGCGAAGAGGACTCTAAGTGAGAGTATGTTCATATGAATACAGGCTAGGACACACCCAGCTACCAAGCTCTGTCTAGCCTAATTATGTTGTGAATAGGGGGTCCTAGGAGGTCTAAGATAGGAGTGGATAGGAAGACTGTGATAGGAAGATTTATTTCATGTGACCTGGTCATGTCATATGATCTAAAAATGTTGGGGCTTCATAATCCCAATTCCTGACTAAAATACTCCAGCTTCCAATCACCATGTCTCCCAAACTGGCATTGTTGTTTATGATTGAAGGAAAAGTCTTCCCGAGCAGTGCTAGGTTGATCTCTGATTGAGTTAGTCTTTCTGTAAGCCAAAGAAGGTCTTTGAAAATATTGTTGGTTGAAGACATTTCTAGGTAAAGTGCAGGTTTTTATACCTTATTAATTACTACAATTTATAAGTCTCAAGTCAGGTAAAAATCTCAAATTTAACTGAAAACTTAAACATAATACTTTTTTAAATGTATTTTTAATATAAGCCAGCAAGTACAGAGTGGGACTTTTTATTACACAGTGTACAATAGTCCAGAGTTGTATCATACCTCAGAATTTGAAAATCAATTACATTACGTCTAACATTAAAAAAAATGGGCTCAATACTGTTCAAGTAAATGATTTATTTCCAAACTGAAATAGTTACTGCAGTGTTTGATGTGCATCAAATGTGAATTGTGGTTCCTGGACACATATAATGTTGACCATGGGTCCTGGAGACATCAGAAACATTTGGAAGATGAAGTCAACAAGAATAATGCATCAATCACAAATAAACAGTGTGCTATTCACTAAAGTCTGCTAACTCTGTTTTTTTTAATGAAAACTGACAATGTGGCCTGGCTGTGTGATTTTTGTTGTGTCAGGGGTAAACCTTGTGAAATATAGGATTTCAGTTCGTATGTTTTGTGCTTAATATATATTAAAAAATGTCTACAGTTTTATGGTTTAATATTCTTATGACTCAAATTATCACAAAAAATGAAAATATGGATTTGACAGTCAGCATTTTAGTTGCATTGGCCTATTAAGAAGAGATTATCAAACATTTTACTGTAGTAGCTAGACAAGCTCGCAGTAACATTAAATGTAACTCAATGAAGAAAGTTTGTGCCAAGTATGAACAAGCTTCTCTCTTGAAATTCTTGTAAAATTATTTTGTTTCCACTTCCGTAATATAGTAATTTAAAAGCTTTGCTGAGATGAATCTATATTGTTCATGTGTTGGAGCACTGTAAATTAGTGTTGGCCTCAGGCAAATACCTTCAACTATAGAAATTAAAAAAAAATAAACTTTTCTCTGATGGGGACATTAACATTTTTATGAAGCTGGTTGAAGAAGATGAGTTCCTTTTAACACAGTTTTCTGCATTAAAGGGTCGTTGAATAGGTGATGCTGGGGGCATTCCCAGCAACATCCATGGTGACACTTCCCCAGATTTATGAGAAATCGTAACTCTGAGGCAGCGCCAAAAACTATCACCTCCACAGGAAAAAAACTCTAGTGATTGTTTTTGTGCAGGAATGTTTCCCTTTCTGCACAAAATATATCATACCGCAACACAGGCACTCTTACGCCATGGTACAAAGGTGCCTGCGCTGGGGCACTGCAGCTCATTGTGCACCAGTGCAGGGGAAAGGACTTATTCCTGCCCTTTTCCTTTGCTGTAGGGCAGCACAGCAGGAAGTCCTTCAATATAAAACATTTTAAACAAGATAATACAGCTTAAGAATTTTAAATACACAACCAGTACTCGATATTCATACGCATTACTTTTACTATAAAATTAAATAAAATGTATTCTAAAAACACACTAACCAAAACTCCTAACCTATATATGCGTACTTAAATATTGAAATATTACTATTAATAATGAATATATTTGTAAAACATTTACTGCTATTTCTAAACTTTAAACCCTAAAATGAGCAAAAAACGAATAATTCAAAATTAACAATCATAGAATATAAAAATATAAAAAATATTGTATATTTTTAAAATTTAAATAAAATTACAATTTTAAAGCAATACACATTAAAGTATTTCTATAATTTAAAACACATTTTTGCTAAAAGCATACAATTTTTTAATTTTATGTAAAAATATTTCTAAATATTTTACTTTATTTAAGCAGGTTATATATTTTAATATTTTAAGCAATTTTTTTACTAATTTCTCAATTAATATGAAAAAAAGTATTACAATTATGAATGTAACAAAATGTATTTGCATATTCAAAATCATTATGTTGCATACCTTCAAAATTAACATAAAATCTAATATAAAATTGACATTTTTTTTTAAAATCTCCCCCCTTATTCTCCTGAAAAAAACACTATCCAGCTACTAAAAAAGTAATTATTTATATACATTAACCCAACTAAAAGTACTAATTTTAACGATCTTACCAAAAACTCCCCAAAAAATATTAAACATATACAAACACACTACAATAATTTACATACTAATTAACACTTACAAATGATATTACATACAGCCATATTATCTACATCGATTTTTATGACAATATTAAAAACAACACTAAAAATTATGGGCTTGGTTACGAGTCTGATGGTCTTGCGACTGCCAGACTCGTTCAGGCGGTCCTCCATCCTTCGTATTATGACTGTCAAAGTTGTAGGGACGGTGGACCACCGGCTGCGCCAGGAAACAGTTGTTCCCTGGCGCAATATGCTGAGCGGGGACTGCCGCAGTCCCGCCCAGCACATTGCCAGTTCCTGGACCACTAGCCTTTTCATGGCTGAGCCCTGCCATGAAAAGGCTGGCTATGCAGTAACAAAGGGGGCCCTACAGGGTCCCCATGTCCCCCCCACCATAGGGACACATTCAGGGAGTCACAACATGTGCCCCCTGTCAGTATTCCCACAAAGTTCCAGCATGGATGTCCCCATCCATGTCGTGCTGGAACTTCTTTTGCTGTTCCCATTGCGGTGCCTGTTTTCCATGGGAAAGGCAAAGGACCGCTGACCGTGTCACGAGTTGAACTTTTGTAACACACAAGTTCAACTTGTGATGCGGTCAGTGGTTCTTGCGTGGGTTTGGCAAACCTGTGCCTGAGGCAAGCTCAAAATCAATCAAAATCAAACTCCTAATCAGGCCCTCTATTTTTACTTTCGATATTCTTTACACAATATTTTTGTATCACAATATTCTTTTTCCTATATTGTGTCCAAACACCACAACTGAACATACTTACATATTTCCTGGATGACTGAGAGTGATCTAATAATACCTCAGAGGAGGTATATTAGGCAATCGCACCAACACATCATAAAGAACTCTTTAGCTACTCCAGTAAAAATCTTTATTGCCAGTACACCGATTAATGCACCCATTCTCAGCTGCAAGTCTGTCCTGATGAGGATACTGAGGTTTACCTTGATGTAGGTCAGGGTCTTCAAACATTTCTGTAATAAGAGCTACTTGTATTCAATGAAAATCCTCTTGAGCTTCATATAGTATTAGAGATGTAGTAGTAATTACATCAGACAGGATTACATTAGAGGTCACCATACAGAAGATCACTAGCAGTGATCATCTTCGTGTTGTAGGCACGGTTGCCAGCAATAATGCAAAAAATGTTTTGCCACTGTGGAATGGCTCTACATGGCTAATACATAACAGTCATAGCTGCAATGTTCGTAGCATCACATTAATAATATTAGTATTAGTGCCAATACAGTTTGATTTTTGTCATTCATATATCATCTTTAATTTGGAAATAAAATAATTTTTCCTTGAGCATCAGCTTACACATTTTGAAATTACACAGATTTCTGTTTCAAATGCACGCTTTTCAATTCTGGTAAACCTATATTAATTCATTTCAGTGAAAGCCTCAAATTTAGTTCTATGGGCTGCACACGGGAGAGCTACTTCCTGGGCAAAGTGATGTCCAGCAGTTGTCACTTTTATAAATGCCAGAAAGCTGAGTATGTGTAATCAAAGAGTTCAGTTTGCATGTCACCATGTGCCAATTTTACCTTTTTGCTACATCCATGTATTTTACATGTCTTCTAAAGACTGGGTTATATATTTGGAGAAAGGCAGTGCATTACAAAAGCTATGAGCAACAGTTTAAGCCAGTTACCCTTGGTAGGCCATGGCAACATGATAGGGTTTGGCCATTCTCTCAATGATACATTGATCCCAAGCTCTACTCCCTCCTTCTCCATCCTAGTTCACCCATTTACCTTCGCCCATCACATAAATGCACTGCAACAGTACACACCTGCTGGTATTTTACTCCTTGAAAACAGAGGACTGTTTGTAGGGGTATTTTAATATGAATTATCTTATACCAATCAAAATTGTGGGATGCCAGTTGATTGAAAATGCCAAATTTCATAGAACTAGACATTTGGTTTAATCATTTGTTTGGTTTGCTGCATAAAGCTACCTGTTTCTCCCCCTCCGTCTCCTTTCACGGCCTCATTTTGCCCTTCAGGCCTTCGCTTTTCCTCTTTTCCTTGTCCATGTTTCTCCTTCTCTGTTTTCTCCTTTCCCTTCATTACAGGTGTGCCCTCTGAGTCCCCGTTTTACATAGTACACCCAACCCTGTCTCTTTTTATACCCTTTGTTAGGCCACAGTTTCTACTCTAATTCCTCTTATTTTGCTTTGTGTTAGAAAATCTTTTGTCACATTTTTTTCTCGCTTTTTTGAACCACTTGGTTTAACTTACATGTCCATTTTCACCACAATAACCTCAAAAGTCGTTGAGCATAAATCATGCTGTCCATTATCATTTGCATTAAAATTGCTAAACAAAGCAAATGTGCATTTTAACAAATGGGGTAGGGATATATGCAGTCTTCTCAAAAGCAGTATACTAAAATAATATTTTTGGTTACATGGTTTAATTTGACTGCAATTATTTTGTTGGATCCATGGACACTGATTTTGGAAAACCTTAACACTGAGCTCATTCATAGTACTCAATAATATAATGGTCACAGCAAGGGGAGGGGCCTAAGGGAAAGCAATGTATCAGTTTACAATTTACCAGATTGATGCAATGTTTTAGCTATTCCTCATACTCCTATTTATGAATATTGGAAGTTCCTTGCTTTATTTAAAGGACTTTTAGAGTGAACAATGATCTTGATGTTCAAGCAACTTTCATTCTAGTTTCCTCACACTCCTCAGAGATCCTACGAGATTTCACCCTCAAAGCCTATAACAATACAGTGGTCTTGCTGTACCATAGTGGGATGTAAAGCCACACAACTACTTACAAGTTGATTACATTTTATTGTCAGGTCTGTGTTTTTAACTATTACAGGAATTTTTTTTACAGAAGCTACCAGAGTCCTTGTTTATTATTTTGGGAGGCTATTAAGATTTTAAAATGTTTCTTTTTGTTGTGCCAGATTAACAAAAGTGCTTTGGATTAGCAAGAACAGGAGAGCTGAGTTTGTGAATGCAAAGTATTAATTCACAAATTTGTAATTTACATTGCGAATCACAATGCAAACATTTCAAACTCTTGAATCTTTCCCCATTCCCGACTTGGACAGTTTTGCTCAAATACCTTGTGCCCGCATCTGTAGTCAGAAAGAGTTGTAAATTTCAAGCTGTCAGTCCTTCTAGAGTTTGTCGTATCACTAATTCCGGAGTTCAATGAGAAACTTGCAACTCTTTAGGCTAGTAGAATGTCCTTCCTCTTGTCTCTTTCTAATATGTCTTGTTACTTCAATTGTCCACATCACACTGGGGGCCAGATTACGACGTATTTTTGCATACGCAAGCCGGATTGCGACCCATTTGTGCATGCAAAAATACCTAAATTGGCGAGTCGCAATTTATTGACGTCTCGCTTATTAGGATTTGCCACTCGCTATTAGGTAGGGGCGTTTCAAGGGCGTCCCTTCCTAATAGCGAGTCTGAGCCCTATGTATGACTGTTTTGCAACCGCAATTGCAGTCGCAAAACAGTTGCAATTTACCACCTACTCAAGTAGGTGGTAAAGCATTCGGTAATTGGAAGGGGTCCCCAGGGACCACTGCCTGCCCTCAAAATAATAAACACGTTTAATTTTTTTTAAAAACGCATCCTGTTTTCCTTTAAGGAAAATGGGCCGCATTTAAAATAAAAAAACAGCTTTATTCAAAAGCAGTCCCAGACATGGAAATCTGCTAGCCCAGCAGGCTCCCATCCCGGGAAGGCCAGCCATTCCCAATGGGTCACAAATTGCAAGTGGCTCACTAATATTCATGAGCCTCGCATATTGTGACCCCATTGGGAATCGCTAGCAGTGTCTCTGACACTGTTGTACATTAGCTTTTGCGACTCGCATATTGCGACTTGCAATTTTTCGCAATTTGCAAGTCTCAAAAGCAAGTGGTCGTTCATCTGGCCCTGGATGATTAAGACTTGAAGCATATGGTTTCAGGCATTGCACACAAAATGTAAGACTTTTAATTCACAGAGACCACCAGTCATAAACCCAACTCTTTGGTTGCTTAATCTTAATGTATTACATCCATTTAATCTAAGTGTAGGACAACCACACAGAAAACCGCACTTCAGGGTTAGTATAAAACATTTGTATGAGCAAGGACTAGGAATTTCACCACCCAAGAGACAGCCTGATTGTTTGGTGGCTTAAAACAAGTTTAATGCTTCTGCAAAAAAAAATCACTATGCCACAAGAACATGTGAGACAACACAACTCAAGCAAAGAGTTTAGTAGGACACAATTGAAATGTGTGTTGACAAGAAGTCTATAAATAATTGTTGAATAAAATATGTCCACCCAGATCTAGAAATCCATTCTGCTGTGTTTTGATTTTGACTTAACTGTTGTATAATAATTTTCCTCACCTTGTTTACACAACAGTAAGGCCACACTCCGAAAATTGAAATAGCTCTCTATTAGACAGCTACTCCTCCGTAAAAGTGTAGGTGAAACCCTTTGTTCCATCTTTTTTCTCTCTCTTTCTCTATATCCCCCTTACGCACTTTTTTTCTTCCTCATTCATCCAGCTCTCTCCTTCATCGCTCTAAATCACACTCTATTTTGCTTAGGTATTTAACATCTTTTTTCTTCTGTTTTTGACTCTACATTTTTTCACTATTTATGGGTTGAAGGAGACAGTTTTTTAGGTTAAATTCACAACAGCAAGATATTTTATTGCAAGTTAAATTGATGTTGGTAATAAAAATATCTTATTGCAACAAATCTTTTGTGGTCACAGTTCTCAAATATATCCAAAAGTCACAGTTCATAAAGTATAAGAGTGTACATCTGAATCACATCTGCTGTCTTTGCAAACAGTGATTCGCATTTCTAGTGACGCAAATACTGTTAGAGAGGCACACACGTAGATCACCTGCTGAGCTGCTATGAATAATGCTTTCATTCCAGGCCACCCATCTGTGTATTACCTCCGTAGTGAAGGAGACCAGGCGTCTCCAATGAGTAGCTCTTGAACAACTGGTAGCTCTCCAGCCACCAGTCAGTAGCTCTCCTGTGTGCATTCCATCCTTCTAAATTGGAACTTTCTGCTTGGTTAAATTAACATATGTATGACAAAAATGTGTATTCTAAGATGAAAAAGTGTGTATTTTCAGAACTGGTCAGTTAATATTTGGAGAAAAATGGTTGAATTTTCAAAATATATTTAAAGGTGATGTTGAGTGATAAAGCATGTGAGGAGACTTGTTACTGATATGAAGACTTTTGTGTCACATGTATGTCATCTTACCTACGTATACGCAATCCATTGAAAAAGCCTTTTTTTTCATTACTGCTAGCAACTCTCTTCATGCCTGTGGTTATCACTGCTGGTAAACTTGGAAATGATGGTCACTATTGTATTCTTGTATGATGTGGTCACTGTTACAACATCAACAACATTAGTAGCTTGCACTGATTTTCATTTAACATTAGCAGCTCCTATTGCAAAAAAGGTTGATACCCCTGCTCTATACATTTCGTTATCCTCCCTCTGATTATCTTTCCCCCACTCCCCTGTCATTCTCTCTCACCCCCTCCCATGGGCTCGCACCTCACCTCCAGTTTAGCAAATGAATGGATGATTAAAGTAAGGCGTGTGGGGCAATGTGTGTTGACAGGCTGTTCACTGGTCTGGGGTATCAGCTAGGACCGACCAGTGAGCACAAAAGCCCCACCCACAGAATTACCAATGGGAGGGAGGGAGGAATTAGGGAAAAAGTGGGTTAGGAGGATCGGGTGGGGTGCCAAATGTAGTTTCGCCGGGGTGATGCCCGAGGTACGGACCGGCTCTGATTGGGGACATAGGGTTCAGCCAGAAGGGAAGGATGAGAAGAAGAGCAGAAAACAGCGTGAAACTCAACCTATAAAAATCCCAGAAATGCCAACAGAGAAGAAACATTTAAGCATATGGGATTGTTTACAAAGCTTCGCTGAAAGTTATATTTAGTGAGCACAAGTTATCCAGTAGCAATGAGTTCACAACTTGAATGCGTGGGAAGGGAAAAACATGTTTCCCTGTTCACAAATCATGGTTTTAGCTATGTGAACATGAGACTGTCAGGAGGTTTCTTCAATTTTATTTGGTTGCAATTTCAACATTTCGCAAATAATTCTCAAACGAGTGCCCGTTCTGCATTTGTATAGGTTAAAACCCCCTTTGTTATTTACTGTTTTGTTATAGTGTATACTGTGTTCATAGTGAGTTAGTTTCAGGACACAATGACTGGCTAAAATCTGAAACTAATAGCTGACATTACTGCCTTCAGGGATGTGCTTATTTAATGATTGAGTTAGACTGGCTAAACTGTACAAGAGTAAAGGTTGTAATTCTAATTCCACGAGCGTTTACGTTTTGTTTATATTATTATTATTTTTAGCAACAATTATTATATGCCCTGTCCAAGAACTCAGCATTGGGCTTGAGTCATGTAGCTCTCTTTTATAGTGACGTCCTGAGTTTGTGTTTCCGGATTGAAAGAAGCACTTGTCGGCTCATTTGAGCACTTGTGTAAAACGTCTTTTTATTTTCTGCTTGAAGGTCCGTCTTTCATAACTTTAGATGTCTGTACGATGACTCAAAATGCAGTTTTTTATGTTTTTATTTTAATTTTAATACATTCACATTAATAAACATTTACCTGCTACTGTTCACTTTTCTGAATCACTCTGTTTTTATTAAAACAGATATGTCATGTTTTTCCACAACCTGTATTTCTGCTTCTTGTATAAAAGCTATGGAACTCTAGGCCCAGTTCTCTAAAGAATTTGCATACCTGCCCCTTCTAGCTAACAAATTCCCATGGGTGCAGGTCTACAATATTTTTTAATTCACATAAGTTGTCCACAGTACATCGGAAAACCTGCCACAGATACAGGTTTCCGGCTGTAGTTTCCGTATACGTCCATGTAGAGGAATTTCCACATATATAGTTGTGCATAGTGTGTAATTGCATATAGGCAAATACCTTACCATGTACACAGTTGGACTTATTGTAATTTTTCCGCTACTGTGAAATATTTTTCCCTGGGCAGAAACCGCTTCCCCTACAACAATAACAGTTTTCCTCAGGACGCCACTGCAGACCAAGTGAGTCAGAAGCTAAGAAAGATACCCGAGGGAATCGAACAATCACAGCCCAAGGGATTAAGGGGGGGGGGGAGCAAATGATAAATCTATCAAAAGGTAACCGAGAGGGAAGAAGACAACAAATGTGAAGGACCGAAAATGGGTGAAAACTGGTACAAAAGCAAAAAACCACAACAGACAGTATGTCAAGAATATTCTTAAATACAGGTCTGCCCCTAATCCAAAGCGTAGATTTGTGGGGGAGGGTTTGGGGTGTTAAACCCCCAATAAAAATGTATTGTGTAGTAAATAGTTGGGTACAGGTGCTTTCAGTCCGTTATGGTGACGTATCTGTCGAATTTCACCCTTGGTTTTTACATGCCCACACTTAACAAAACAAACACAC
Source organism: Lissotriton helveticus (assembly GCF_964261635.1). Classification (NCBI taxonomy): domain Eukaryota; kingdom Metazoa; phylum Chordata; class Amphibia; order Caudata; family Salamandridae; genus Lissotriton; species Lissotriton helveticus. The sequence goes on from NC_136071.1 coordinate 805,555,144, forward strand.
ACTCTTTCTCATCTCTGCCTTAAAGCTTGTTTAGTTGAACAACTATTGTGTTTTAACTACCACTAACAATCCTCTCTACTCTCTTTTTCCACTGCCTCTTAAACCCTCTTGTGTTTGCTTCCCATAATGTATTTTATCAAGATATGCCAGCGCAATTGTTGGGAAGTCTGAATCTTACACGCCCCCCACCAAACTTACGATTCATGCTACTCCCCTGCCCCTAATTTCCCGGAGGTGACCCTAACCCGGAAATGAGTGAGACTACGTGTATGTAAATTAGCAGTCTAATGTTTCCCACCTCTACATTCTACTGATGTGTTCTCCACAGTCCAGCCCTGTGCACCTTATGGTAAATCAAGTGTCTGTGCATATCTTATTTCCTAACACATTCCTGTTTGGAATTTTGTCTACCAGTTGAGTGACCAATATCTGACTTATATTTCTTTTCATGAGTTTGAATTAATGGTCTTCATAAAGACAGAAAGAAATATGACATTATGATGTTATTGATAGAGACTTTAGGGGCATTACCTATGCTTTTATCAGAGACGAGCACAAGGTCAAAGAGTGTTACTAGTTTTAAAGTGTGTGGTATGTTTTAGCACTTTCTCAAGATATACTGCTGTGAAATTAGACTTTTTAAGGGTACTGTAGAGAAAAAAAATGTTTTCTTTAATCAGTCTTGCATTATTGACACGCGACAATTGGCAATCTAGATTGTTACATTGTTGATTACATCTGTTCGAGCTTCAGTTTGTACTATCACTCCCTGGATGGTCCCTTTAAAGTTGTAAATCTCATAGTAGATCTAAATTTTCAGAGTTCTTACTTTCTGTGAATTAACAAAAAAATGGGATTTACTTTTAGAATGTCATAGTCTCATGCCCTGAACATTGTCAGCAGCCATCGGCAAAACTGGGGTGTTTGGAAACGGTTCCACTACACCTGCATACCTATTCATCTTTTTTAGGTCTCGCCTAGGCAGCGCTTGCGCTGTCTCTTTGAGACATTTTGTGTTCAGAATATGGGCTTTAATCTCCACCCATTTCCCGCCCATGTTTTCAGTTGACTCCTTTGACTTTATTTTGCAAATGCTTTTTTTCTTTGGGTAATTTCTTAAGAAGTCCCAACTTAGTCCCTCTTTTTTCTACTGTTGTCACCTCCCGTAAGGACTGCCCCTCTTACTTGTAATGTTGTCCTGTACCTTTCATTTACAGTTTCAAAGCACTCTTTTGTTAATTACTTTTTCGTTATAGCTGGTGTTGCAAGCACGACAGCTATGCACTTCCCTGACAGGACTCATCAAATGCTTCTGAGGGAACCTGGTATACAGTCCATGCTGAGACTTGAACCCGGTTACCTAGGCTCATAGTCAGCATCTTTGTTACGCCACATCGCACAAACATTATGCCACGACTAGCACCCTGGCAAAGCGTCCACTTCATGGACACAGTGCTTGCATTTTTTAATTGAAATCAGCGCGACTACCCTTTATCTTTTGCAGCCACGTGCCTTTGCTGCCTGTTAACATTTGACAGAAAACAGGATCTGTTAGAGCTTGCCATTTCCTCGTGATGATTTGATGCTCCCTTACAGCCAGGCCTTTCCTAGTGAGCGCAGTGCTCAGTTCATAGCTGCTGCGCTTCAGTGTATGCCTGGAGCCTGCACCCTGTTTCCCTCTCATTCTTTGCACCCCGTTGCACGCTCCCTTGGCGTGCCCGTCCAGCAAGTCTACCTTATCCCACCACTCCTTTTGCAAGCATAAGACAAACAGCAGAGAGGGGAGGCGTTTCCAGGGCCAGCACATTTAGCTTAGATCTAGACTAGTGGCGAGCTAAGAAGTAAACATAAGTACATATATTGTTTTATTTATATCTTGTTACCGGAGGGGTTTGCACCTAGGCCCTTGGTTTCTCAACTTGTGGTAATTTCATGCCTCCTTGTGGCAGGAACCATAGCCGTTTGCAATCTGAATTCACTCTTTATTGGTACAAGTGCGTCTTCAAACAATGTCCAATGTTTCCATTTAAAATGACGCAAACCATGGTTATCCAAAGTGAAACTGGGAGCAGGACCACAAGAAGGTGTAGAATTAAGGATGGGTTAGCTCTTAATGAGGCTGTTTTACACCAAGGGTGTAGCTATTTTTTAGCATTTTATTGCATTTTCCCATCATTTTAAATAACATTGCATTTATATATTTAGCTCTTAATCGTTTATACCTGCCCTAGATAAAAAAAAATACCATTTACAACACTAAATAGCTCTAAAACTGATGAAGGCAAGACTTATTCAATTGCAAATGTTTCATTTTTTTTATGATCAGAGGTTCTACATGCTAATGGGATGGAAAAATATCAGAAATGGTTTAAAAATCCGCAGAGTAAATAATTTGTAGGCATACACTGTCTTACCAGTGGTCATTCTTCACCCTCCAGAAGAAACTACTACCTTTAAACTTAGCATATCTGCTTCCTCTAAAGATTTTAGGTTGTACCAACTCCCATTTGTTGGAAGAAATGTCTGCACATTCTGATGCGGTGGATCTGTGGAATCATGTCGAGATGCTTTATTCCTATCTACTTTAAACATAGGTTTGCAAAAAAGGTTAACAAAAAGATCATTAAGAGTGCATGAGGATCAGAAGTAATTTTACATTTTGGAAAAAGTACCGTACGAGAAAGTTGTTAAAAAGTGACACAAGGTAATGGCGAGTGAGACTGCTGTCTTGATGGTTGATGTGTTTTATGAAGTTTCAGACATTTGTCCAGGCTGTGAATGTAGTACATTAATAAACTCTCATGAATATATGAATTATCTTAAGTCTGTTTGCCAAAATAGTTAAACATTATAAATGTTCCTTTTTTCGGCCAAACATTTTCTTCCAAAAAGTAGTCGTGCAACCTGATGCGGATGTTTTAGTTGGTTTATACCTGTAATGACATGAATATAACAACGATTTTCGGTATTTTCTCAATTCATTCATGAAACTTTAATTTTGTGACTCATTTTACTCTGAATCATCTAACAAAAACTGCTTGATATTATCTACTAAAAGGTTTTTTTTTAGATTTCTATTGTCAATGTTGCAATGATCAAATATATCAATTCTTTGACTAGTAGAACGATGAACACATTGGAAAAAAGTGAGATCACTGTTGAACGGGCTGTCCTCGTTGTATTTATTTGCCCTGGTGGAATAGAGTACCTGGCAATTGTAAAGACATCACAGGGATAGTCCTGTGACATCCAGAGATATGTGCGGGTTGCCTATTAAGTGTCACACAGATATGCTTGCCTATGATTTAATAGGTGTCTCTTTTGGGAGGGAGGGGTGGGGGGAAGCAGACCAAAGACCATGAATTGTGTGAAAAAGGCAGCTTTCATTGGAACAGGTGCACATAACAATTTTAATAAACCTCGGCAAAAGCCTTCCAAAACTAAGCCTCACTAAATAAACCACATACCTAACCCAGCACCCCGCCCCCTTCCCTAAAATGTCTTTGAACCCGCCCCCACCCATACATTACAACATTTAAAACAATACAAATCATTACATCACCGTATAACCCAGTATAAACCTATAAATACAACCCATCCGTTAAACAATCTCCCCTGCCTGCCCCTTTACAGCTGTCAATCACCCAACCTGTGCAACCGAACTAAAAATAACCAACCTATTCTTTCCCTGTCGATAACCCAACTTAACAATTAATAACCAAACCTCTGTCAAACCTGTCAAAATTCAAATAACCCCCGCACAGCTCCTGCTCCAAGCGACAATACATAGCAAACCCCTGCTCACCTGTCCCAAAAAGGCCACCTAGGGATAACAAAATCTAAAGGAAAAAACCCAGATAATAAAATGAAAGAAAAATCAAAAAAGGAAAAGAGAGAGGGAGGGCAAAAACGACCTCAGCCTAAGCTTCCAGCCACCAGGTCACCACACCTAAAAACAATATGCTGAAAAACTAAATTACCCCCAGCCCCTCCTGACCGCTCCCAGTCTTCCAGCGATGGGCCAAATGCAAAGGACAAGTAGAACTGGGAGCCTCCGCTTCTAACCACACTCCTTTCCCAACGCTTCTCTGATCAGTTTTCAAATTGACCAGCCAAATATGCAAACCCTTTTCTGAGAAAAACACTTCTTGCCAAGTAATGCCCTGCTTTGATTTGTAATCCAGGAGCTCAGAGGCTCGAAACGCCCCAAAAAACATGATCGCCATGAGGGTGGCAAACAAGCATGCCTCAAAATCATCCCTGCAAACCGCAGGTAAAACCTCCAACAAATGTGCCAGAGTCTGCCAAGAAAGGGGGGAATGGGACAGCTGAACCCCTCCCCGCTCCCTAGCCCAACTCTCGAGCATTCTCCTCCCCACTTCACCAGCGGAAGGGGAATAACCCCAAAAGAGTTTCCCCATAAAAGAAATTCCTGCTAATTTCCCGGCGATGGTAACCCTAGAAAGGCCTCTCTCGATGAGGTCTAAGATAAACTGAATCACATCCTCAGAACGACGCTATACCTCCTCCCGCCTACAAGCCCCAGATGCCAAGAAATCCTTCCATGCAAGTGCATATGCCGCTCGAGTAGACGCTGACAATGAACCTACCACCAATTGAAATACCCTACGTTGCCTACCTACCAAAGGTGCTCCGGCATTGGGGTTGGTGTCCTGTCCGCCTCCTTGGCCAGCCCATTTATTTATTTATTTATTTATGAAACTTTTATAGCGCACAACTACCCGGAGTTGTCTCGGCGCTTGTAAGACAAAGGAATGCAAGATTGTAGAGCGTACTCACTGATTGAACAGCCAGATTTTTACCGTCTTCCTGAATGTCATGAGGGATGGGCTGGCCTTAATGTGAAGAGGAAGGGTATTCCACAGTCTGGTGGTAGCGACAATGAATGCTCTATCTCCCCATCATGATTTCTTTGTGCGTGGGATGGTCAGGCAGCGTGCTGAGGATGAACGAAGAGTTCTAGCGGGAGTGTATAGACAAAGAGCCTTTTTCAGAAACTCTGGTCCAAAGTTGTTAATAGCTTTGTATGTTATAAATAGAGCCTTAAATTTTGTTCGGCTTCTGATTGGTAGCCAATGTAGTTGGCGGATAACTGGGGATATGGATTTAAATTTTGGCGCCCATGGAATCTCCCCCACTGCGAACGAGACAAACATTGGCTATTACATTGTCCACACCAGGTATGTGCAAGGCTCAGGATGAAATGTCATGGCGAAGGCAGCCCAGCACAAACACTCGCAACAACTTCAAAATCTGTTCATCTCTTGCTGACTGCCTATTGACGATCTCTACCACTGCCATGTTATCTACACGAAAAAGCACCTTCTTGTGTGCCAACTCCTCACCCCAAAGAGTCAATGCCACCAGTAACGGGAAGAGCTCCAGAAATGTTAGGCTCCTCCCCATCCCTCCAGTCTTGCGGCCACTTCTCTGCACACTACCTGCCCTGCCAGTATATACCAAAACCGTCACTGCCTTCTGCATCAGAGAACATTTGAACATCCCACTGGACATTATCCTCCCTGGCCAGTGGCGCTCCATTAAAGGAGTTTAGAAAAACTGACCACATACACAAATCCTCCTTCACCCCTGCTGGTTAGCGAACATGGTGGTGAGGCAAATGCTGTCCTGCTAATGCCCAGCCCAATCACCTACAAAAGGTCCTCCACACCCTGACCACCCTGCAGGTGAAGTTGAGGTGACCCAGTAACACTTGAATGTCCTTCACCGTCACCTTCTGGCTTGACAACATTTGGTCCAACATTTCCAGCATTTTTAACTTTTTGTCTTCTGGCAAGCGAGCCTGCATTGCCACAGAATCAATTTCAATTCACAAAAAGGATAAGGATGTAGGCGGTCCCATTGTCTTTTCAGGTACCAAAAGCATCTCTAATTCCTCCATGAGCTCATGGAAAGTGTCCAGAGCAATCTGGCATTCCGCGGAGACAGGGGAACCGACAAAGAAGTTGTCGTAGTAGTGTTTTACTAAAGTGTGACCTGTGTGGTACGTGAAATGTCACTGCAGTAAAGTGCTGAAACATTCAAATAAGCCCATGACATAGAGCAACCCATCGGTAATGCTTTGTCCAAGTACCATTTACCCTCAAAATGGATTCCGAGAAGATCCCAATCATCTGGATGGACTGGAAGCAACAGAAAAGCCGACTTAATGTCACATTTAGCCATCTCTGCAGTTGCACCCGCGGTCACTAGTCATTACTAGTGACATGGCCACGTCAACTGAGGAATATGAAACCGAGGCAGCCTCCTCATCAATAAAATCATTCACTGAAGACCCCTCTGGCCATGACAAGTGCTGAATCAGTCTGTACTGACCTTCTTCTTTTTTGGGCACTACTCCAATGGGTGATATAATCAAATTCTCAATTGGCCAATCATCAAAAGGGCCTGCCATCCTCCCTTTGCAAACTTCCTTGCTCAGTTTTACTTGCACAACCCTGCTCTGTTCTGCTACTAATTTCAAGTTATCAGCCCACCTTCTCTGCCTTTGTCCCCGGTAGCCCAAATGAAACCCCCACTGAATCCCATTAAAAAGCATCTGTTTTGCCCCCAAATCCCCATACCCCTGCAATGCCTCTCCCAACTTTGTCACCCTAACTGGCATAGGAGCCTTTAGGCTCAGTACCCTCTGCTCCCTTACTCCCCCCTACCGCCCTGTAATTGCTGCGAAGTGCCAGATGTGCCTGCGCCTGACTGCTTCCATTGCTGGCCTCCCTGTGGTTTGACACCCCAACAGTTAACAGGGGGATGCTGCTTTCCACACTTGGAGCACTCATGGCGATACTTGCAGTACTCCTTTTTGCATAATTCTGTATTGAAGTCCCAGCATGCCCCAATTCCAGTTTGCGTCACGGCTGCACCTCCCACCCCACCCCGGGTGGGCTTCCCCTGAATGGGCTGGTAAACAAAAGGCAGCCCTCTAGCTGTAAAAATGGTCTTGCCACCAGCCACCGCCCATAGTATGCTGCCATAAATCGGTGTCCAACTTTCCCCATTTTGCCTCTGAGTCCCACGCCATCCGTGCCCGGAACGCTTCGTCATATTGGGCCCATGCATAACCACCACCCGTAATCTGGGCTTTCTGGATTACATCCATATACTTCAATATAGCCACGCTGCGCTCAGGAAACTTCTCACAGTATACTCTAGTGTAAATCAAAAACACTGCTGTCCAGTTCTCAATGGTCAACGGTACTTTAGGGCGCTTGGCCAACTCATACTCTTCTTCCTTGGAGCCCTCTTTGAACCTTGAACCGTACCTCCCTATGAAGGAGTTTCGATATTTCAACATATTCTCCTTTCCATATGCGCTCCTTGGTTGCCAGCATTAAATGGGCACCCAAAGGCGTTGTCACCCCATGTAAGATAGTTTATTAATTTTCAATTCCTTACTTTCCAAAGGCTCTTTACCTCCCCCCGCTGCATCTGTGTTAGTCCCGCTCTCAACCTTGGTACCCAGCGCTATTCCCCCATCTCCAGTACCTACCCCTGTATCCTTAACGTATATACCTTTGTGCAATCTCCCCTCTATCACCCCATCACTCCCCTCCCCCTGTCCCCACACACACCATTTTAGGTTTTGCCTGTGTTCTAGCGGTCTCTCCCGGCCCGAATGAGGATGCTCGGACGGACTCTGACCACCGTGCCAACTTCTCAGATTGAACCCCTGTACGAGGAGCCCTCACCGATGGGCCGCGCTCTCTCTTGGATCCTGCCACCACTGCCTATTTTTGAGGCACCACTCTCGTAACCTGTAAAAAACTATGAGACACGTGAGAGGGTCCCCCTTCCTCGCTGTCCTGCAATTCCCCTTCCTCAGGGCTGTCTTCATCATAATCAAGCAAAATTGGCTCCTCCACCTGGAGCACCTCAGTAACAAAATCAACAGCACAGGCCTTAACAGACCCCACATGACCCAAACTGGGGAGCCGATTGTACCCGCTGGTGCTCCCCCAAGCGTTGACCTCTTTGAAAATCCATTTCCGTTGGAAAGTCTGACCATCTTGACCTGCCTGACGTTGGGGCCAGTGAGGTCGCGCCGGACCTTCGTGTGCTGGCCGCGATGGGATCCCCCACCGGTACGGAATGTGCAGTGCAAGGCCTCACCCTCCCTTCTGCCTCAGTGTACTTGGGCCGCACCCCGCCCTACCGAGTCTGCAGCACTGCCACGCTCCCTGCCCTGTAAAAAAAAAGTTTGGACTGGTGTGCTGGTTCTCTGACACCTATCTGAAACACCTACCTCCTGCAAACCACAAGCAAAATCCCTAGCCCGCCTGCCCTTGAAATCTCTGACCGACCCACATTTACAGGGGGGATTCCCCCTTCCTTTCTCCCCACTCCATTCCAGCATTGCTTGCACTACCGCGGACGCAGACCCCAAACCCTGACCTCCCCCCACCCCCAAAGTACCCCCAAACCCTGCCTGCACCCCTCCTCCTGCCCCCCTTTTTCCAATGGCAAATCTTGCGCACCCCCCTGCGCCCAATTATTTGAACATTGTCAGAGAGTTCCCCCCAATACCTCAAACCCTTTTCACCCATGAAGGGAAAATATCCAATCCCTCCCAGGCTGGGCCACCCCAAGCAGGATCCAATTCCACTGACAGCTCCTCTTGAACCCTTAAAACAGCTCCTCTGTCCCCTGCACCCAAAAACATGTCTTCTCCACCCCTGACAGGCGAACCCAGGCCACCCAAACTTGAAGGAGGGCGAGCCCCAAACCCCCCAGACTTGTGAGAAGAACCCATTTGCTGGTGACTGCTCCATCCTCCCACCTGTGCCCACTCACCCTCTCCTAGAGAGCTCCCCCTAAAGAACCAGTCTCCCCCTTAAAAGAACATGTGGGCGAGAAAAGCAGCGGGCTAGACATCTGCCCATAGCCTCCATCAAATTCAACCTCTGCTCCCAGTCCTGCACTACCCTCGTGCCCACGGGATACAATTCCTGAAAAATCTCCCACTCCTGCATGCAAGCCAAAAGAGCCCCAGCCTCTCTCACCCTCTGCGCTGCCACTACGCCTAGATTGGACAGGCACGCGCACAGAGGAGGACAAACACACTCCATCTCAAATACCGGGTTCTGATATGCCGCCCCACCCTCCATATCACCGACCGTCTCCTTGACCCCCGCTGCCTCATCAATCACCGTTATTAGATGAGAGGCAGGCAGAGAAGACGTGCACCGCCTAAAGCCCCGACCTCCCCCGCGCTTCACTCTTAACACGGGGGAGGAGACAGAGCGTTGCACTGGCTCCCTAAAGGCCGCCTGCTCCCCCACTCCATACACCGCATTTCCGCCCCAACACTACTCCCGCTCACCGCCTCAGACGTTCCTCCCTCCCCAGGCTGCAAAGACCGCATCGGGCCGCCTACATCACGCGCGGGCAGCCCCGTTCACTTATGCTTGGGCGATGTACAGGCAGCAACTGCCGCTGCCACGCCCGCCGAGGCCTGTCAAACCCGGCGCGATGGCCCCGCAACGTCTCCAATAACGAGGTCCATCCAGCCCGCTTCGCTAAGGAGCAGGAGGGCCTAAAGAACTCGATAATCTTCCCCAGACATTCCACAATCAATTCCGCCAACTGTAATATCAGGAAATAAAATTATCCTGAAGAACAAAAACCTAAAATGGTGGCTGGGAGCAGCAGCCCAAAGCATTTATGCTTGGGCTCCTTTTGGGCTATAAATAAACAAGCCCGATATTAAAATGGCCGGCGCGAGGCCCGCCCCCCGCCCCTACCAAACTGCCCCGGTGGGGACCACCCTGCGGTCGGCAGCCCCCCCAAGCCTCCCTTCTGAAAGAAACCAGAACAGAAAAGCAGTCTTTAATGCTATACTGTCAGACATATTTTATGAGCCACGGAACTCCACTCTTCAGAACGGGAGCATACATGTGTAATTTAAGACCGAGGAAAAGACCTGTTTTTGTAAAAGCTTTGCTGGTTTCTAAAGCATGTGATTGACGTGCAGTCCCTCGTGTGTCTTTGAGTCGCATGCAGGCGACACAAGTGATAACAGCTCGGAATTAGGAAGCAATCACGTTCATTGGAATTTATTTTGGTGCTAACCAGTTTCATGCTTTGCAGAATTATGTAATTTCCTCCTGTTTTTAAGGTATTTGTACCATGCGTTTTGCTTCGTTGTGGTTATTCTGTCTTGCACGAATCTATGTCACATCATAAATCACTGTGAAGAAAGACTTTGTAACATTGTTGATGTATGAATCTATTTTATTCTTCAGATGGAGACAATCCTGCAAGAAACCACCCAAATGACGGGGGATATAATAAAACCGTTCACCACACTGTGATTAAAAGTGAAGGCTCGGTGATTAAGGCGGGCACGAGGCCGGAGACCAGCGCGCACGAGGATTATGTGTCTCCGCCCAAGTACAAGAGCAGTTTGTTGCACCGCTATCTCAATGACTCTCTGAGGCACGTGATGGCCTCCAACGCCGCGATGATGGAAAAGGCACGGCAGAGAAACCATTCAGGGTCCTTCAGCTCCAACGAGTTTGAAGAAGAGTTAGTATCTCCATCATCCTCAGAGACAGAGGGCAACTTTGTGTACCGCACAGGTAAACCTATATCTTCAAGCTGATATTATTTAAAGTGAATGATGTCCAATAAGTCCAAAAACTCAAGCAGACGTCATCAAGTATAACAATATTCTGGAATGTCTAGTGCTGGTGATTTAGCTATGCAGGGCAAGCTAAAGGGAACGGTTCTTCTTCACTGGGTGGCCCCTATACTGGAATATATATTCAATGATGGCAGTGAGATTGATACTGAAAGTTAATATCTCTCTATTTTTCAATGTCGAGTTATATTGCCTCTGTGATCTCCTTTGAAAAAAGTAGGAGTTTTAATATGATCTGCTCTTCAGGAACTATTTTTCTTTTAGACATTACTCATTGCAGTGATAACTTAGGCCTCTATAATGGATACTGGCTCTGTTGTGTGTGGCATGATTAAAACTAAATGGGGGGAATGGGCGGCTCTGAATTTCATAGGGTAGAATAAAGGAAGCACTTCCATCCCACAATATCAATACAAAAAAAATGTATTAAATGATGAACTTTTAAAGTGTATGCTGATGTCGTTTTTTTACCAGTTTAGGGCTGCTAAGATAACCCTGGAAGACCTTGAACAGAACGACATTTTAAATGATCTTTACACTCTGGGAGAAAACACCCAGTGTGTCAGGGTCAATAGTTTTTTGTTTTTTTAAAAACAACTTGTGCTTTTGGGGTTTGTTTTAGAAAAACAAAAAAGCATGCTATAGTGCCACCTAAAACATGGTAGTGCTCACAATCTTTCAGTGCCTTTAGAAAAGCTGCCACATTGGCATATGCCAATGTGTCAGAATTTTCCCTTTCCCCTCCCCTACTCCCCCTCCCTTCCAATCTTCCTTCCTTATTCCATCTAAAATGTTAAAAATAGCTTTTATTCTTTTCCTCAATGTACTAGCCAACTCTTCTGTTATAATACTGTTTTGATATTTTAATTCTGTATTGCTGGTATTTCATAAATTTATATATTTCAAACTGAAAGAAAAGCTGCCATAGCAGGGGCTCATCTAAGGTAATGGCCTCTGATGGACGGGTAGCCACCTGCCATACTCTAAATGAGGCACTTAAGTTCTTGAGCCTAAAATGATTAAGGTGTGAAATAAGGTAAAAAGCAATTGTAAATGCGTAATTCAAATATACAAAACCCCTCTTTGGTGGCCACGGTCTTGTATCCGAATGTCCACACCCCTTTCTGTTACTTCCCAACTTGGTTTGTTTGTTTATTTATTTCACCATTTATGTACTGCACCTTGACTGGTTGCTATTAGGACATTTTACATCACAACATACATCGAGAAGTTTTAGGATTACAAGATAAGGAGAGATAATATAACTTTGGGAAACATTGGTTTAGTCAGAGCTTTTGGATGCCACATGTGTATGTAGAGTCTGTGTATGATTTAGATTACATATTGTCTGATAAGGTGAGATTTAAGCTGCTTACAGAAGATTGACAGGGGCTAGTGTTCTGAGGTTGGGAGGCAGCAAGTTCCAGGCTGCTGCTGTTGCTACAGATGTGCTGTAAGTGTTCTGAGTTTAGATGGTTCTACAAGAAAGATTTTTGTCTTGTAAATCTCCTTATGCCCCCAGAGATAATGAGTAGATTGTAGAGGGGCATTTCTGTGCCCCCAGAGATAATGAGTAGATTGTAGAGGGGCATTTCTGTGAACGGCTATTACGGGGAATGGCCTTTACAAGCCAGAACCATGCATAGCCTTTACAACAAGTCTATCTCAACAAATGCGTCTTTACCACGAATGTCTTTACTACAAATTATGCCTTTACCACGCATGTCTTTACCATGAAAATGTGAGTATTTTTCAGATCAGCAGAAACCCATGATATATATATATATATATATATATATATATATATATATATATATATATATATATATATATATATATACACACATATATATGGTTTACGCTTATCTTGAAAATACTTACATTTTCGTGGTAAAGGCATATATGTGATAAAAAAGTCGTGGGAAAGACATTTGTGGAAAAACCACAATTATTTTAAAGGCATGCGTGGTAAGGGGCATGCGTGGTTCAGCCATTCAACTGGTTTTTACACAAGGCAGCAAATCTTGAAAGTGATTCATGCTGTAATGGGTAGTCAGTGAAGGTTTCGAGATGTGGGGTAATGCAGTCATAAGCTACCTACAGAGTGAACCAGTTTTCTGGCGAAGTTTATAACAGGTCTGAAAGGCACCATGGATGTTTGGGCAACTGTGATATTTGTGCACAGTATAAATAAGAATACATTCACTATTGTCAGCGAAGACCTCGACACTCTGAATTATGAATTACTGTTTCTAATGCAGTTGTACCCGCTAGTTTAAAAAAATTATGTTCATAGTATTAGATCAGAAGCAGTACTGATCAGCATATTTTACCAATTTAAGACCTACTCATTCATGACACTTTGGTAGATGAACTTATATCCTCCAGAATACATGGCTTAAGAAATAATCTTCATCATAAATATTGTGTCTGGAGAAGCTGTCCATTGTGAAAAGTGTGGCAGACTCTTTTTGCTACGAGTAATAGTGAGACGAGAGAGAACATTTTATTGAGCTGGCTGCCTGGTGTCTTATTCATTTATCATAATTGTATTTTCTAATTGAGAGTGAAGAACAGTTTGAGAGTGCAGAGTTGGCCCCAGACGTTCACACTGCTTTCACCCCTACTGCAGTTCTTCCCCCGGTCCCTGCTGTTCTCACACACTGAGCTGGGGACTTGTAAGAAAGAAATCCACTGTAATCCTACCTTCTCTCAGGTTGCCAGCAAATAGCTGTATCTCGTGATACTTACCGCAAAATGAAAGAGAGAGCATCACATTCAAGTGTGTGGTCGTTTCTTCAGCCAATTTATTGAAAGTGTTTAAAGTGTTTTTTGGAACTCTATGTAGGCGGCTGTAGGGATTTCTCAAACTCACAAAAGCTCCCGGGCTAACAAGAGAATGCTTGCATTATAGATTGCCATGAGCGCCTTTCCATTCATCACACAAAAGCAGATATATGGTCTGATGTAAATCTGTCTATTCAGACTAGCATACACAAATACATCTAACACCTAAAATAAACCATGTACAATGTTTGGAGGTTGCCTATTTGTCCCCCAAAAACACAAGTAAATAAATGTGGTTTGGTGTGACAAACTGTAGTGTGTAAACTGCATTTTACAGTGGAGTCTACTTTTAGGTTTGGCCTTTGTTTTGCCAGACTCCTGTTTTTTTTCCAAAAAGAATACATAATGTACATATATAGTGAACATTTTGGTCAGTGGGCTTTATCTATTGGTCTGTTAAATTGTCAATTGCATTTGGTTTCTGTCCAGCACAGCACATAGCATGTGGCAGAGGGACATCACACTTTGTCCCTTGACTCCCTTCACTTTGAGTAACTGCACAAAGCCTGCACACATTGTTCACATCTGCCAAAAAATAGTTCCCTTCTCTTCAGGGTTAAATCAGTCTCGAAGTGTGTTTTTTAAGATTATTCATTACAATGGCAAGTTATTTTGCCAGCACGGGTGCCTAGTTAGATGGTGATTTATTTCCCACTTAATTTTTAAAGTTGCTATTATAAAAGGAACAAGTAACATTGCAAAAATTCTTGTTGTCTGCCATTTGAGTGCTTGGTTAGGTCATAATTTAATCTTGTCTCCTTGAATAACAAAAAAATTTGTGGCGTTAGTAAAAGGCTTGTTATTTAAAAACATCACCAGTAAAAATGTCCACATCAGTGAACGTTCTTTAAATTTCAATTTTATTGCAGGCATATGGCGGTCACATTAGGTGGGAACATATTTTTTTTCTTGTTCTTACTAACCATTCCAACTGCTTGCCAAAGGCAGACCTTACGGCTTTGCCAGTGCTTGTTACCCATATCTCTAGGTTGAAGTTCATTTGTTTTTTTTTGCTTTGTATGACAATTGTGAATAATGAATTGATTAGGTCACTGCCATCAATAAACAACCAAAGAGAGTCCACTCGAAATATACCGAAGTATCATGCCAGTAAATTTGGTAATACTTAAGGAAAACAATACATTTTTCCTAAAATAACCCTCACCCACCAAAAGGTCCCTTGGGGCATGCTTCATCATCGGGCTCTTGCCACCCTGCTGCGGGACGGGGCATGCTGTGACCAACAGATATGTGGGAGCACTTTGGAAGATGTAGTCTATAAACTAATGTGGGAGTGGAAGAGTCAGAGGAAATTGTGAGGTTAAGAAATACCTGGCCGCTTGGAACCTAAACTTTATTGAATCCTGTGGCTGGTATTGGTTAAAAAAGGGGGTTCAGGGAGACAGACAGGGTAATGGGTGTGTGACTCCCAGTCAACATGTTTCAAACCATACCCCTATGGCTGTTCATCAGGAACAGTTTAATTGATCCCTAGGAACAGTTTAGTTGATTCCTAGGACCACTCCTAATTGAAAACGGATAGTCTTATTAATTGAATATTAAGGTGAAAAATATTGTGCAAACTACAATACCTACTCGGTATGATTCTTCAAATAATCTAGAAAGATAAGATATTACAAAAAGATTAACATGTCAATAAAGTTATGTAGCGTGAAACACATCACCAATCTGTGGTACCAATGTGATATATTTTTCTGTATCGTTAGTCTATATTTTGAACATTATCTCAGTGCCCTTGTGGGAAAAACAAACAAGACCATTCAGAACATGAATCACACACTCTATGGAGTAATTGTTGATATTTCTGTGGACTTGCTTCTTATATATATCCATCAGTATAACTAGCTTGTAAATGTGCAATTATCTTTACAATCCCTATACCATCACCCAGATAATGTGATTGTACAAAAATACGTTACCTGTCTGTTAGAACGGACTTAATTACTGCCTAAATTGGCCCCATGAGCTCTGCACGGGAGGGGTGGGGCACTTGTAGTCACACACTGAAGGTAAAAACAAAGTTACATTGGGCGTTTCTTTCCAAACTGCGGTCTAATGAGGAGAAATGCCCAACTCATTATGCCTGCCCATAGCTCCAAAGTTAGATGTGAGTGCCGAGACCGCCCTGTTAAACGTCAGGTTGGCTTGCGTCCTCATGGTAGCGGTGACTAGACCTCTGACTTCACAAAATGGCTGTCGGTTAATGGCCAAATTCACAGTATTCTGGGAAAAATAATTCCATACGCCTGTTTGAACCTGACTGATGGCGTGAAATCTGGCATTGGTGATTTTGTTTTACAAATTAAGTTTGCCTAGGTTTAAAAATATAAATATATGTTTAATAAAAGCATCACCCATCCCACAAAAGAGCACTAAACCCAGTGACTTCAAATGAAGTAAATATGTTGTAAAGAAAGACTCACGGCTGATCGTCCTCTTGGTAGCGGTGACTACACAGCTAACTTCACAAAATGGCTGTCAGATTGTGGCCAGATGCATGGTGTTCTGGTAAAAAATGCAACTCCACATGCCTGTAAGTGCCTGACTGATGGTGTGAAATCCGGCAATAGTAATACAATTATATCTGCTGTTGGGTATGCCTTTGTTTAATGAAAAAAGACTTTGTTTAATGAAAGCATCACCCATCCCACAAAAAAAACACCTAACCCAGTGACTTCAAATGAAGTCATTATGTTGTAAACAAAGAAGAACCAATACAGCTGCTCGTTCACCCCTTTGATAGAAGATAAGAGAGGGGTGAACTGAAAACGACCACACACATCAAAGCAACTGCAAAAACAACTTCCTCTGACCTGAAGGATTTCCATCAGCAGTCTACAATTGTGAGAAGGCAACCACGAAAATGTCCGCACACTACACTGACAAGAGACACATGGTGAAGGACTTACAGTGGACCATCATTGAACAAATCCCCAAATGAATCCCAGCTGTTGGAGAAGGAACAACGTTGGGTCTTCCATCTGGGAACCCATACTAATCAGCTAAATGATGGCATGCCATGGAGCCAGTTTGGCTGAACTGGCAGTTTTTTTCCTACAGCAGACTTGCAGAACGAAAAACCACAAATGTCTATCTGTGACTTGTTTACCCTGCGTTATAGAGAAATCATCTCAGCCGCGCGCAGAAATGATCTCAGACGCACATAGTGCTAAATAACACTCAATAAAAAAACCAAACACCTGTCTTTTGCTACAGTAGCCCCACTCTCCTTATCTGAAGTTTACAGTAACAGTAGGGTTTGATCCTGTTCATCCTGTACTACTAGATCAATATGAAACCACTCCCTCTCCCTGTTTTTTTTAACACAAAATTAGTGACAGGATCAGTCAAGTCGGTTCTTTTTTTTTTTTTACAACATAAGGACTTCATTCACGCCATCAGTCAGGCTCGAACAAGCGCATGGAGTTACTATTCCCAGAATACCGTGAATCTGGCCATTAACCGACGGCCATTTTGTGAAGTCAGCGGTCTAGTCACTGCTACCACGAGGACGCGAGCGCAAACCGACCAGACATTTAACCGGGCGGTCTTGGCATTTGCATCCAACTTTGGAGCCACGGGCAGGCATAATGCCCTGGGCGAGGGTGCAGCTTTGATGAAGTGAGTACGGCATAGCCGATCCCCTTGACAACGAGCATTTCCCCTCATCAGACTGCAGTTTGGAAAGCAACGCCCTGACATAACTTTGTTTTTACTTTCAATGTGTGACTACAAGCACCCCTCCCCTCTCATGCTGTGCTCATGGTGCCAAATTTAGGTAGTAATTAAGTACGTTCTCTCAGACACGTAACATATTTTTGTACGATCACATAAACGGGTTGAACTTGACAATGCCGTTTTTAATGACTGTGATTGTATATGGATTGTAAAGATAATTGCACATTTACAAGCTAGTTGTACTGATGAACATATATAAGAAGAAAGTCCACAGAAATATCAACAATTACTCCATAGAGTGTGTGATTCATGTTTCATGTTTTGTACTGTCTTGTTTGTTTTTCCCAGAAGGGCACTAAGATAATATTTAAAATATAGACTAACCATTCAGAAAAATATATCACATTGGTTCCACAGATTTGTGATGTGTTTCACACTAGACAACTTCATTGAAAAGTTGATCCTTTTGTAATATATTATCTTTCCAGATTATTTGAAGAATTATACATAATAGGTATTGTATTTTGCACGATATGTTTCACCTTAGTATTTAATTAAGAAGATTATCTATTTTCAATTAGGAGTAGTACTAGGGATCAATAAAACTGGTCTTGATGAAAAGCCATAGGGGTAAGGCTTGAAACATGTTGACCAGGAGTCACACATCCATTACCCTGTGCTTCTCCCTGAAACCCTTTTAAGCAATACCAGTCACAGTATTCAATAAAGTTTAGGTTCCAAGCGGCCAGGTATTTTTTAACCTCACAATTTCCTCTGACACCTCCACTCCCACTTTACTTTATAGCTTACACCTTCCAAAGTGCTCCCACGTATCCGTCGATCGTAACACACACCATCGCACAGCAGGGCGGGAAGAAGCCAATGATGAAGCATGCCTCCAAGGTCCTTTAGGTGTGTGAGGGTTATTTTAGGAAAACGTATCATTTTCGTTAAGTATTACCAAAATTACTGGAAGGATACTTCGTTATATTTCGAGTGGACCTTCTTTGGTTGTTTATGTGATATAGGAGGCTGAGTGCACTACGTACACCTCTCTCTCCCCCCCCTTTGAATTAACTTGACACTGCCATCAATAAACGTACCAGAGAGCAAGGCAAACGCATTAAAAACAGAAATAATAATTGGAACGTTCTCAGATTTGTGTGTTCCCTTGCCTTCCCAGGCACAGCACCTCATTTAACCACAGGCTGGAGTAAAACAGGCCTTCAGAGGCTGTAAATCTGATCATTTCCCTGTTGGTCTGATTCCCAAAGCTTTTTCTGGGAGTAGTTCTAATATTCCACTTGAGAGGTGATTTACTCCTGAATTTCAAGGCGGAAGGCACAGTTACTCACGGAAAAAGCTTTTTGAAAGTGGCCAGGTTGTGAATAAGCAATATTCTCTTGTACAGGTGAACTAAGCAAAAGCAAATATTATATCACAAGTGGGTGATATGTATATGCTTTCACGAATCATTCATATCACTAACCAGTCTTTCTCAGTATTACAGGAAAATTCTTCAATCATTCTGATGCTGTGCACTTGTTATTATGAATAATACTTTTAATGGAAATCAGATTGAAGAACATGTAATGAATAAAACAGCAATAAATCTTATATGCCTCCTTCTCTCTTCATTCTAGCAAGATGGATAAAAATATAGATCAAGAAACTTCTATTAGAGCCAAACCACAGGTCATCTTGTAATGTCAAGTGTTTTTATTGATTTATAAGGAGATTAATTTTCATCTTTCAGGGCAGTCTCTCCTATGCATTTCTATGTTCTGCGTGTAAGATAGAATGAAGGCTAAGATATTACAAAACTGGCAGTGACTAGTGTAAGCTTGTGATACCGTTTTGCAAGTTCCCAGATCATGGTTAATTGCAGCCATGGATGTGTTTAATTGGTAAACTAATCAATAGAAGAAATTGCAAGGATGCAAGCTTACAACGACCTCAGTCACTTGTATTTTTCAGCAGTACTTCATTCACTCAAAGACCCTTACATTTGTTTATCATCAAAAACCCTATTCCCAGAATGATGTTTATTTATGTGGGGGTTTACATTGTAGTGTTTCAGTTTCATCAGAACAACTCCAGGCAGTGCCAGTTCTAGGGCGTTGTGACCGTTGCCACCGCACCGGGCGCTGACTTTGGGTGGACGCCGTCTATTATAGTTTTAAAAGCAGCTGTTGTGGCATTCTTATCCTCCAGAAATTTTCAGGCAACAACAAAAATGTCACAATAACTCCAGTGATTGATGTTCTTTCTGGAGCGAGAGATTAGAGCTTTCTCTAGTGGAAGTTTTAACTCATCATAAGGTAGCAGAGAAAGTTAATATGTCTACTGCAAAGAACCTGGCTGTTCGAGCAGTAGCGGCACCCCCCCCCCCCCCCAGCGCCTTGAGACCCTACGGGTAGGTAGCGCGCTTTATAAGTGTCACTGATTGATTGATTGATTGAACGTGTACCATGCAGATCACAAAGAGCATATAATGTAAATAGGTCAGTAGGTTACTGCTTTTGTCAGAGCGATCTTACTGTTACTTGTAGTTTAGAAGTTAAACTCCCAATGCAGAACAGTGAGCAATTACCTGTCATCAAAGACCTGCATGAAAACGATAAGGTATAGGTTAAAGCGTTATGATTCTTTTCCCCCTGTCTTTTAATATCCTAATGTTGCAAAATGGGTTCATTTGGGTAAAAATTCACTCAGATTATTAAAAAGAACCCCCAACCATGGTATTATGTTTTAAATTCTAAGATTGTGCTTCTCCAGACCAAGCACTCTTAAAATATACTGCCTACAAGTATGATGACATGACATCTACACCTTGTAGTCCTCTGTCTTATGTAATGTTCCCTGTACATTGATTTATACACGTATGATTGATTGTCTCTCTGTAATATGTGTGTGATGTAAAGTGCTCTGACACCCTATACTGATATGAGTGGTGCGATTAAAATAATTCAATGCATCTGAGAGAAGGTGGTTATGGGGACTTGAGGGGCACTGTTAAAGGGTGGTAGTGAAGGAATCTGTGGCAGAGGTGGTAATTGTGTGGTTGTACCGGGCGCCAACAGCGCTAAAGCCAGCCTTGACTACAGGTAATTGATTCTGTTGGGTGATGTGTGCCTCCAATCATCAGATGATCTAGAGGTTCGGATGTCTGGTAGAGGGTCTACTGTATCTATTCTTAACAAAGTTCATTTCCTAAATTAGGTGTGTTCCATTCATGTTTTCGAAAACACATAAGCAATATTCAAAGGTAGTATATCAGGCTTTGATGGCCACTTTATACAAACATAATAAGTATACTATGTCGAAAGCAGTCATTGATGTGAGTCATTGTGATTTGTCAGGTGAAAAAAATAATAATCCAATTTCCACACTATAAGAAAAATAAATAATAGTATTTATTAACTAAAAAAATAATCTGTTTCGCCATAGTAGGTTATATCTCGTTCGAAAAATGAAAACTGAAAAATACAAAATGTTCACAAACTACAAATTATCAACACAAATGTCAAAAACAACCAATGGCTTCACGAAACAACACTCCCATCACTCATTGGGAAAGTGTTTGAGATATCTCAACTTGTGTAATGCCGTGGATAGTGGCCTGTACTGGTGTGGCAAGGCTGTTTGACTATTCCAAATTGAATTTCCTGGGGTCCAGTTCATTGTTGTAGATGGGATGTTTCTTCTTGCTTTGTTCTTTCTAGAACCTTGTCTGAAAAGCACGTTTTTCATTTTTGTCCGGAACCTTTCAAAGTTTGGTTGGTCCTTCAGTGGTTCAGCATGTTTTTTCCAGAGCTGGTTGTCTTGTGCCACAGAGCCTTTCCATGTGTTTCTTTTTTTCTCGCCTGCTTTTTGATGGATCACTGTGGAATGCCGTGAGCTCAGGTTATTAATGAATTGATATTAGGGTGCTATTCTTTGTAAGTAGCTGCCACCCTTTTCCCGGAAGGGCCTGTGAGTGCTGCCATGGACGTTTTTGTACCCTGAGAGCAAGTGCGAGGCTTTTTGGTGGGTGTCAGAAGGTATGGTTTCTGAGGTTGAAATACATATTGGGTGCTTTTCTTGATTTGTTGGAGAATACACATAAGAAACTCTGCTACATCCATCAAGAAACAATGGCTCTGTTATGGTACTTTGTAGCAATGTCTTCCTCAGGCAAAAGCTCCTTCTGAATCTAATCACGAGCCTCAATTAACCATGAGTGAAGTTTTATTATCAGTAGCAAATTCCTTTCAGTCGTTTGTTCCATGCCTGTACTATTTGTACCCTAACAAGATTTTTGTGTGTGTCCCCTTTCCAGAGCTGTTTTGTAACACAGGACACAGCATCCATCAACATTAATGAAGAGTTTTATCACTGAAAGGGAGCAGAAGTTCAAGCATGTGTTTAGAGGCCAAGTATTATGCTCCTAGCAAAACATATATCATATAAATGAGCGCCCTGGGAACCACATGTTCAGTTGACTAGATAGTATTGTGTAAGAGAAGCAGGACTCTGTTTTATACATGAATCTTTCACTGTGTCTTTAGATAGAGAGCATAATCAAATGTAATGCAACTATCCAAGAAAATGTAAACCTGAAAACTATTAACCTACATTTGGTTACTCCCCATTTACTTAAAGTTACTTAGTAGTTAGTTTAAGTTTAGCACAATTACTAGATTACCCACCGTACGTTAAAAAGGTCGCTTATTGAAATTCAATGATCATGAGCTATTTATACCTCTCTGCAGATCAGTTTGCCAGTTTCCTTAACTACTTGTTTGGAAATGATCGATGCTCAGTTTCTATATGCGCATTTTTTTAAGTAACTGAATTTTGAAGAGGATGCTAAAGTTACTCCTGCATTTGGACCCTGTTGATAGCTGGGGGAGAAACATTTTGTTGTCCTGTGGGAGTTCATATCGAAAAGTCTTGCTCCATGGGCACAGGAGTTTGCATTTGAGCAAAAGTGATTATTTGCAGGTTTCTATAAGTTCTGTCATTCAAATAATAATTGATCCCAATTTAAAACCAATCTGCAATTCCAGTATTTGTGACCCCTCAAATGGTGTTCCTTTCACTTTAAAAGCCAAATCCCAATTTCTTGACTCCAAACTGTTTTATTTGCGTTTATTCAGAATTCCGAGTTCCAAGTTGTTTGACCGCTTAGAAAGATTGTATTAGCTTTTTGATTAAGAACCCTGCTTCCACTCACAAATTCCGTACATTGCAATAAAATATATATATTTTTTATCCTTCGTGGATTCACACTAAGTGAAAATATTATTTTCCCTATTATAAAAACAAGCAAAAGATTTTTCCTAACCCCTTTTCAGTAGGAGGCCTAAGGGAAGTAGTATTCACTCTCTCTGTGAATAGATATTTTGCCATGTCTACAGTTTCCAACTCAATGACGGTGGCAATATTATTTGTTTGTGGTGGCCCAATGCCTTCCCAGTTTTGGGTTGGTCTAGGACTGGAAACATTTGGTAGCCTTAATTATCTCATCTATCAAATTAATAACTTTATTATGATTTTTTAAAATCTGGATCTGTGTGTGTGCACATATATATGTGTACATATGTATGTATTCACTAGAAAAAACAAAGGCTACAGGGGTGTTATAGTTTGAGCCTAAAGACTTAGCTATGGGAATGGCAAAAGACTTTGTCCTTTCTATTTCGGCGTGGATGGCACTGTGCTAATCCTATGCTTAAAGACTTTGAAAGAAAAGCAGACTTTTGAGGTGAGAGTGTCGCTGGTATTAAGAGTGTTCTATACTAGAGCTGCTTTCTACCTAAATTTGAGAAGCACCTAGAGTTCTCTGGTTCTTTTTTTGCATAATTTATGCATTACTATGTGCCTGAAAGGGCATTGTTTTGATTTATACGTGGTGCTCCCTTGTGTCTGGACAAAGCTATACTGCTCTGAAGAGCTCTAATGAGAGCAAAACACATGTCAGGGGTTGCTTTTATTAATTTCAGGTTAGCTTGGATAGTATGTTCCCAATCCAAAGCTGTAATACTGTGCCTGGAGTGGTAAAAGGCGTTGGTAATTGTACAGCTTGGCATGGACAGCACTGTGCTAATCCTGTGCTTAAAGGCTTTAATAGAAAAGTAGATATTTGAGGTGAGCAACTTTAGAGTGTCGCTGGTGTTGTGTGTGCTCCATACTGGAGCTGCTTTCCACCTAAACTTGATCTACCTAGAGTTCTCTGCTTCTTTGTATATATGTGTGTGTATGTATGTATGTATGTATGTATGTGTGTATATATATATATATATATATATATATATATATATATATATATATATATATATATATTTCAAAGGAATTGCACTGAAGCCAACACAATTAGAGGCCTGCTCTCTAAAATTAATGATCTGAAAATATTTATTGCATTGATGCAATAAATTGGAGCATATTGAGTGGGTCCTGCACCCTCTGCCGAGCACTGACCCCGACTGGTAGAGCACTTTTTGCCTAGTTTGTGCATGGAAAGATTTGGGGTGATCTGTCAAGTGGAGTCTGAGAAAAAATCGGGTCCCAAACACAAAATCCTCATGCACTGTCAATGGACTGCTGAATTGAATTACAACTAAGTTGGCAGGAGTCTAGATCTTATTCCAGAAAGCATGCCTTTTGGGATTTGGTGTAAATCTGCTCAGTAGTTTTTGCGATATTAAGGGACAAAAGTATTTGTATACCTGGACGGTTGGGTTCGAAAGACTCTTGCAATGCATGTTAACATTGTCAATGAATGGCCTGTGAGCAAGGACTCCAAATGTTTGAAATGTGTTGTGCCACATCACATGAATTGTACCTGGACTGCCTGAACATTGTGAATAAGACACTTTGAATGGGGTGTGTCCCGTTCTCTTTGGCAGAGAAGTGAGCTTGAAATGCTACAGCCTGCCAGCTGTGAGACAGCTCCAACGCAGTATAAAGAGGATCTGTGGGGCATGGAAACGTAGCCTTTTACGGAAATTCAGCTAACATGAATGTGCAGTGGCAATCTGGGTAACGTGTTTTTGACGATGTACTTACATTCTTGAGGTTGGATGGATTATATGTCATGCTACGAACTTCTGATCCCAGAATGAAGTATTTGACCAGTTACTATGACACTCACTAGAGCTTAATTGATAATATGCAAATGAAGGGTTCAAAATCACTCCATGTTATCATTGTCACTGAAATGCCCGTGAGCAAGGACTGCAAATGTTTGAAATAGGTTGGGCTTCATCACATGAATTGTACCTGGATTGCCAGAAAATTGTAAATAAAGTGAGTGGGAGTGCTTCTTCATTCTCTTTGCCAGAGATGAAAGCTTGAAATATAATATATATATATATATATATATATATATATATATATATATATATATATATATATATATATATATATATATATATATATATACACACACACACACACACAAACACATATATTGTTAGCTCCACCTGTCTGGCTGGCCGGAGCGCATCGAAGCCAGCCGCAATCTACCTATAGAGAAGACTGACGGTCGAGTGCTGGCAGTCGAAGGGGCTGAGGATGCACAACTGCAGGTTATCTCCCGCACGTAAGAGGTTGCCATTGGGGGAGAAGGGACACTCACTGATATTGTTTGTGAGTGAGGGTCTGTATACTGAGCATACGCCTTGAAAGCAAATCTTTGCTATATCCACCAATGCACTAAGGTAGCATGAACAGAGAGCAAGGAAAGTATGTGATGATGGCATTGAAAGTGCTGAACCATATAGTGACAATATGGATAAGACTGAGAGACAAGGATGTGATCTAGGGGGTAAACTGAGAAAGCTTGAGAAACTCCCACTCAGTGAATTAACAAAATGGTAGGAGAATACGTATTCTCAGAGATATGTGGAAGTTGGAAGGATACCCAGAGTTCTGTGCATTGTAGTAGTGCCCAGTTTGAGAACCCACATCCAGAAATGTTAAAGGCGTGGGTGCAAATTATTACTGATGCAATTTTTACAGATATGTATAAACTATGCAGGTATGAATTGTCAATCTACAGTGCAAGAAATGGATGAATTGAATATGGAGTTGGCACAAGAAACTAATCAAGAAACAATAAATACATTTCTATCAGAAATGAAAATAAGAATAAGAAGAAATCATCACTAATCGCAAAGCACAGAACCTTAAACGAGCTGAAAAACAATTAAGAAAGGAGGCAAATTTTCACTTTTGCACACAGATTCGATACCATCAGGAGGCAAAGACTCTCCATTAGTAATAGACAAAGACAAGAATGAGTCAAAGTGCAACATCATCTGAAGTAAGTGCTGAAGTGGAAACAGATTTAGATAAACCTACTACTTGTGATAAAAGTGCTCAGTGAGATTCACTTTTACTAATAGATGAGATGTATTTTTTACAGTTAGATCGGACTCAAAATCTGAGATCCATGAGAAAAGAGCAGCAAGGAAAAGAAGGAACAGAAAGAGATGCAGAAGCAGACAACAAAAAACTTGTAAAAATCAGAACAGAAAAGACACACCCAAAAGCAATCGCAAGCGAGTATGAATACAGTGTCTATCATCAATTTATCAGATATTACCATAAGCCAAGCAGAGGAGCGCATTTTGGCACTGGATTTGTCTTTCTGCCTAGAAATAAGATTTGACTAGGCACAAACTCGCAGGCACTTATATAAATGTATTCGAAAACTCAAATAGAAAATATTTTATGCTGCACAAGTAAAGTACAATCATCCATACATGACCACTGTTCAGGATAAGAGCAGCAATTTAAAAGTATCTTATATGAAGTTGCTGATTGAGCTGCAGCAACTCAAAAACGAAAGTCAGGGGATCTAAGAAGATGTTACAGAGGAAGCCATTGTTTGCACAATGAACTTGGAAGTAGATGGGGAAGCCACAACTTCTCTCAAACCACCATCCACTTTCCTACCAAATCTGAGAAAAGATAGTTTAAACACTTGCCGATCTGGTTACTGAAGAGATAAAGAAACTACAGATCTTAAGGAGTAAACAAAGGGTAAAACCTAACATCAAGAAATGAGTGTATAACAAACTCACCAAGAAATTGCAAGCCGATTCAAGCATATCGGTAAGAAATGCAGACTAATGCAGAAATATTGTCTTGTGGCCTCTCAAAATGTACCTTTTTGCAACTCAACAACAGGGATTGCTATGAAGAAACAGCTGCCATTAAAGCTAGAGAAATAAAGATAGAATTTGAAAGTGAGCTCACTGAATGGTGTAGTGCTGGGTTCTTATCACAAGATGAGTATTCGTTCCTCATGAGTGACAATCCTAAGATGCCATTTATTTATCTGATCCCAAACATACATAAAGATCTAAATATACCTCGAGGATGTCCAATCATCTCGGCTATTGATAGCCTGTTTGAAAATACTTCTAAATATGTGGACAATTCCAGCAAGACTATGTAAAAGCCTTATATATTGTATATTATATACAGGATTCAGGAGAATTACTAAGATGAGTGGTTGATATTCCCTGGAAGGAGGGATATATTTTGATTTCTATGGATGTAACCACACTGTATTAACCATCGATATGGCTTACATGCCATGCAGTATTTGCTCAGTGCAAGACCTTTGGCATTGCTGAGGCACACAATATGTTGGTGAAAATGGCCCAGTGGTGCCTAAGGAATAATTACTTTTTGTTTAATGACCAAGTATATTGTCAATATGAGTGGTACTGCAATGGGCACTTGCTTTGCTCCCAGCTATGCAAATCTGCATATGGGCTGGTGGGAGGAGCAGGTTTTCAGGCAGAATATAGTGAAGTGTGGAGCAACAATTTAATTCTGTGGACTATGCTCACAGATAAACTTTTTGTTTTTTTGGAGAATTTACGCCCCATTTCTTTACTACCTTATTTCTCCAAAGTGGCAGAGAAGGTGGTTAATTTGCAGTTAATGCAATTTGTGGAAGATACCAACCTTCTACATCCCACCCAGTTTGGGTTTCGCCCACGGCACTCGACAGAGTCAGCACTCCTTATGGCATCTGAAACCATCAGGCAAGGCGCCGATGAGGGCCATACCATGGCCTTGATTCTTCTGGACCTGAGTGCAGCGTTCGACACTGTAGCACATTCCACCTTGCTACAGTGTCTGAACAAAGGAGGGGTAGGAAGTGCAGCGTTAAAGTGGTTCCAATCGTTTCTGGCTGACCGCGGCTTCCAAGGCAGACAGGGCGACTGCTACTCCAAGCGAGTAGCCTTGGACCAGGGAGTGCCGCAGGGCTCGTCCCTGAGTCCTACCCTTTTTAATCTGTACGTTGCCCCGGTGGCCACCATAGTGGAGAGCCACGGTCTGCGCTTGATGTCATACGCCGACGACACGCAGTTGGTCATCTCCCTATCATGCGCACCCAGTCTTGCAGCGGACAACTTCAGAGCATGCATGCAAGATCTCGCTGCCTGGATGTCCGCTAACTGCCTCAAGCTCACGGAGGCAAGACTGAGGTGCTGGTGGTGGGTGGAGACCAAGCGGCCTGGACGTCGGCGTGGTGGCCACCCTGCCTGGGTCCGACACCAATTCCCTGGCAGGAGGCGAGGAATTTGGGTGTTTGGTTTGATACCAGCCTGACCTTCGGTCCCCAGGTTAACCAAAGCACTTGCTTTGGGATACTTAAGAGTCTCAGGAAGGTTCTGGAGCTCCTTCCCATCAAAACCCGCCAAACACTAGTGCATGCACTAGTAACGTCCAAAATGGACAACGGCAACCTACTCTACCTAGGGACTCTGGAGAAGAATCTGAGTCGCCTGCAGGTCTTGCAAAATGCCGCAGCCCGCCTGGTTCTTAGACTGCCCAGAAGATCAGCGTCTAAAGCCGCGCTCCAAGCCCTGCACTGGCTTCCGGTGAGAAGTAGGGTGGAATTTAAAGCGCTTTGCACCTGCCATCGTATTGTCAATGGCAGGGCACCTCGGCCTCTGCAAGGCCTGCTGACACGATATGAACCCTCCCGCTCCCTTAGATCTTCTGGTTCAGGGTGCCTGTCCATTCCCAAAGTGTTCAAAGCTCGGATGGGCGGCAGATCTTTTAGGTATCTGGCAGCATCGAGCTGGAACAAACTCCCCATTGCGCTGCGTCGGGAACCTTCAGAGTCCATCTTTAGAGCGAAGCTAAAGACATTCTTGTACGTCCGGTAGCTGCCCCGCGCTCAAGTACTCTCCTTTGCTAACTCTCGCACCTCTCTTAGCGCGGGGACACGCCGTTGTGCATCACCAAGCGCTTTACAAGACTCCCTATTATTATTATTATTTGTTATCTGGAAGGAGTCAGAAGAGAGTGCAAGGGTTTTCATCACAGGCATTAATGAGAACAATTTGAACCTTCACTTCACCAGCACTATCAGCAGCACTGAGGCGATGTTCTTGGATCTGATTATCTCTTTAAAAAATCAGAAATTGGAAAGTAAAATCTACAGGATCCCACCTTGGGTAATACTGTGCTGCATGTGAGCAGTTTAAATCCAACTAATTTAAAAATCAGCATGCCATATGATGAGGCACATTGTATGTGTTGAAACTGCAGGGAGCAGGATGAAGGCTATAAAGCCATAGAAGACCTGGCAGATAGGTTTAAAGAGAGAGGATACACTAAACAGGTCATTTATCAAGCTCCAGAAAAGGCCAAGAATATAAAGAGAACATTTTCTGTTTAAGACCCTTAAACCAAAACAACATAATCGAATACAATTTAGATTTATAACTCAGTATGGAATAGAATAAGGATCCATCAGAATAATTCTCAATAAATACTGGATCCTACTTAAAAATGACCAAGTAATAGTTCCAACACCCCCTCAGAGATTAGGGTGTACCTTCAAGCATGCAAGATCAATGAAGGACACAATTGTCAACACCTACACCAGAGATAGCAAGAGCAGTTGGCTCCAGAGGAGTTGAGGATCCCAAAAATGGAGCAGCTACAGGGCCTGTGAGTACAGGGTGAGTACAACACACTTGAAAACGCCATCGGAGGAAACCCCAAGGAACATGTGAGGTGACTATACATGTAAAACTGAGTATGCTATATACATGCTGGCGTGCCCATGTGAATGCAGTACGTTGGAAGCACTAAGCATAAGGTACACAAGCAGATACTGCAGCATGTTGGAGCAATCAAGCATAGAGAAAAAACGTACCCTGTAGCCAGACACTGTGCGCACTGTCATAACAACAGAGATTAAATCTTTTGTCAAAGATGCAATCCCAAAAACTATCAGAGGTGGCAACAAGAAAATGGATCTAAGAAAGCTGGTATATGGTAATATTCTCAGGCTAGACAGCAGATGTCCAGGAGGGCTTAATATAGATGAAGAATTATATGCACATCTATAGAATGTATACAGTGTTCACTGTTTTCGGCTCAGCTTATCTGTTCTATTATATAATTTGAGTTTCCCCGTATCCACTACTGTATTTTTTTAGGGGGGTATTCCAAATATGATTGTTTAAATGGTGCCGGAAGGGAGTTTGAAGAAATTCCAATCCCCTATTTTAATAGACAATGCCCCATGTATTGCTGTGCAGAATGTGCGGGTAGAGTTATTTGTAAGTTTCCTTTAGTTTGTATAATTTGTTTTTCATGGAATGAACCTTACAGAGTATTGGTAATGGTTGCATGGTAGTAGGTGCCCACTTGGGCTTCATTGTTGTTGGTTATAATGAACTTAGAATTTCGATCGGTCTTGCCGCAAAGTAGAAAAGAATTCCCTTTTGCTTCTGGTATATTAATAATGAGTATATAAACTGGTTAGAGTAATCAGCAGCATATCATTGTATTTATACTTTTCATTTGGAGTTGTGTATAATTGCAGACGCTGGATTACATGAATGTTAAATAATTCAGTGTAACAAGCAATTTGTTTCTAAATGAAGCATGTTGATGTGATTGTCTACCGGCAGGTATTTACTTATTTATTTATTTACTGCCCACTTAGGCTCGATTGCTCAAGAAATATGGAAATGTAAATGAAATAGATTCGTTTTTCATTTAACTTAAATAGATGAGAATTGTATATTTTGCAATGATAGATGTTTTCAAGAACGATTTAATCAATGCAGGCGGAATAAACTACAGAGAACTGCTTTTTTTCAAATAATGAAATTTAAAAAAAAAGAATTTTTATCCATGCATATGATAGTATGTTTATTATGTAAGGCACATATGCACATATATATTGTCTTTCATGGCGTTTTCTCTAACCTGAACAAAGCTGTTGCCGGTTGAAACACGTTTTTGGTGGCATCGTAAGCAATACCTTTTGTGGCCCCATATACCTTTTGGCGTCTGGCTCTTCATTACAACAAGTGACCAGATTTTCACTGAAAATTGCAGAACTCTGTTGAACGAGTGCCTCCTTACGTGATAGTGGCCTTACATCCATATATACACACACACACACATATCCACTAATGCTGCTTTCTTTGCATTCTGTGGACATCTTAAACCACAATGCTGTAGGTCAAGTAGTTTGCAAATGTCTGTACTTTTGGAAAAGTCACTAGGACCCTGCAATTGGAATATAGGACCATTACACCTGTTCCCCTTTATATCTGTTTTTATATTCATTGTTTATTTTGTAGAAGTTACACAGGCATCGATTGGAATCAGAATATTTAGGTTTTGTTTACCTTTCATGCATAAATTGTTCATGAAAGAAGTGATAGGTATGAGGTACAGTAAATGTATGTAATTCTGTGGCTGAAGCATGTACCATATAATCATGGCTTTTATTGAATTCAGCAATTAATGTTTTGCATAATTTGGAAAATTTGCTGATTTAAAAACTATGTAGTTTGTATCTAACATGGATGGAATATTACTGCCACAGACTGTGCACTCAAATTGCATTTTTTTTGCCATTCTAATTATAAATCAGATTTTGGCGCCTCATGCAGCCTAATCCAAGCATCCTGGATAATGGTAATTCTCGGCACAGTGGTGTAAGGGCTTTACGCATATTTCACAGTTCACTGTGATTGTAATGTATGGGGTTTGTAACACTGCATGTCTATTATAATTTCTGATATATATGCGAAGGCACTTATATTACTGTGCTATAGGACTTCCAGTAGAGATGATTTGATGCAGCAAACTTACAGTTATGTTAAACATGACGCTGAACAGTACGTTTGTATAAACAAACCTATACTGCTGAAGTACAGCTGAGTTTATAAGATTGCGCGTTTGTTTGCATGGAAACATTGCATATGCCAATAAAATATTTTTTTCTGGCACCTGTGGAGTTACATTACTAATATACCAAGAGACATTCCTGATGAAGAAAGCACCTATTGTCCTTCTATATTTAGCCTTGATGTGCATATGCGAACTAGCAACTTTCTAATATTATACATTAATTGTCATATCACTAATGTTTTGCTCCTTGTTTTGTCATGTGTCCTTTTTTTTATTTGGCTTGTTGGTATTCCAAACTCCTTTCCCTGTTTCCCTTTTGCAAACATATGTTAATGCGCTCTTTCTAATCAGATATTTGTAAAAAATCTTACTCTGCCAGTGGATTTTGTCTTCTATTATTTTTCTGATTTATCCTATATAGAGATGTTATGCCCTAACCACTTTATCCTTCTCTATGCATCTCCTCTGATCAAATATCCCTCTGCTTCTGGCCCCTCTTTGATGTCTTCATGTATATTTGCTCATTTGTCTTTCCTGCAGCCCAGAAGCATGTATTGATCTGTCACATTCATCCCATCACTGTGAACCAAATTCAGTATACTCACAGACAAATGTAATGATTCCCCTTCAAGCGTGGATTCTGATATGAATTGTCAGAGCATAGCAGGCAGTAGGTCTTTCCTTCTATCTGTTGATGTCACTGGAATTTTCAGGTGGATAGCATGTAACTTTGTCTTCCAAAGGCAGCCATTCATCCTTGTTAAGTATCCAAGCCAGATCAAAATGTAGGAATGCCAACTTTGTGATGCAATTTGTATTTATATGTCAAGATTGTATTTTGAAAATCTGATGGCAACATCTGTGAACAAAAGCTCAGCATCACTTGGAACATTAAAGGAGAAAAGAGTGTCATAATATCAAGCAGAAGACATAATGTCAGTGGTAGTGGGAAGTATAACATAAAATGTGCCTTTCAGTGCTTCATGCCAGCCTGCCAGAAGGTTGAGCAGAGGTTAATTTAGGCTTGGCTTGTGCCTCACCCTGACTAGGATTGTGGTTGCTGCTTGATCAGGGCTCACACCCCAGTCAACCAATAACCCAATTTCTCACAGAATCCTACAAGCTCTGTGTGAGTACCTGTCACTAATTTCTTTATCACAAGTGACTTGTGACACAGCTACACCTAGTTGCCTGAAATAAAGAAATGCTGTATCCGCTCCTCAAGCTGAGTAACCTATTACTGTAGAATTCTGACATCAAAATGCATGCTGCCAGCAGTCAAGGAGAAATGCAGCTCATTCAGCATAATTAAACCTGCAGTTTATTAAATGAAAAAAAAACATGGCTATTCCTTTTTTTCTGCTAATTTGTTTATGGATCAACATTGATAAGCAGAAAGGAGATATTTATGGCAACAGGTTTATTGTTTGCTCGCCTTGGATAATTATAGAAAAGATGGAACCTCTCTGTCTGTTTCTACACATTCTGAGCTACAACACTTTGTTTTAAATCTGACTTCTGTTAAACTGATTCTAATATCTTTTTGCAACAAAGTGCTTACTGATTTTTTGGTGTGTTTAATTCTACACTAGAAATTCTATGTTTATTCTTCATGTTTGCAAACATGCTATTTCTTTCATATGAAAGAGCACCACACCATGGTCTAGATTTATATAGAAGTCATGCAACGCAGGGCAACAAGTAAAGTTGCAGTGCCATATCTGCAAAGATGTGGAGCTGTTCTGCTCCCTTCCTGCACTCATGCACTTTTGGCTGCCCTACACGAATGCAGATACAGTTGCGCCATAGTGCAAGTGTGTCTGCATTGAGGGAAACATAGGTTTAGTGCTCGAAAAGTTCCTCCCAATAAAGATCAATGCTTTAAGGCTTTTCCCACTTTGTACATGTGCTGTACAATGCAGCACACATGCAAAGTGGGAAGACCAAGGAGAAATTAAAACATTTCTAATCATTATGCCTGCCTTGAGAAGGCCATAGGATTTTGTCACAAATCCCTGCCTACAATTATTAGTAGGTAGGGACCTGCGCCAAAACCCATAGGTGGTTGTGTGGGAATGGCCATGCACCACCCATGGAACGACCCCTTAATGCAAAGTAATGCAAAATAGCACATTGTGCAACTTTGTATTACTTGGGTTTACATTCCATCGCAAGTCACCATTTGCGTTGGATTGTAAATCCCACCACAACCCTTTGCATCAGGTTTGCGATAAAAAAAAGAATGCAAACCTGATGCAAGATGTTTGTAAGTCTGTGCTCAAGGATTTAAGTGGTTTGTGGGAAATATGAGGGTGTTAGCATGTATTATAAAGTAATCCCTGTCGTGCACTATAGGAATATTGCAAGTCACCTTGGAGTTCCATGACCTTGTTAAGTCCTCTATATGGTCAAAGGAACTCCTATGTGACTTGCAATGTCTTTATAATGTATGGCAGGGGTACTTTATCCCATACAGAGGACCCTTCTTCTAATTCACGTGAGAAGAAGGCTGTTTTAAGGCTTCTAAAGCAGTTACCTATTCTTCTTCCATCTGCGTATCACTATTGCTGTTCCATTAAAAGGGATTGACACATCCAAAGAATATATTTTCTCCTTGACCAGCTTGGCAATTAAGCTATTTTTCTGGTATTTGTAAAATAATGCCCAATGACAGATTTCGTTTGGAAATGTATCACGAACCACAGAAATGGTTTCTAAACCTCTGGAAATACTTGTCTGCTTTTACCTAGGTCCCAGATACTATTTGATGGTACCTGACATTTTTTATTTGAAAGTACACTATTTCACATTTACTTAAGTCATATTATGTTTCTGCTTAATTACAAGAACAAAGTGCCAATGAAAATCAGTAGTTTCTTGAAATTGTGCAGGCCATATACACTTGGCAGAACATGACACTCAATTGCATATTTATGCCCAGACTTTAAAAAATCTATCTTTACTATGACCCCAAAAATTAATAAAATCATTTATTTAGTAAAATATATATTGCTGTTATGATAATAATGGTACTTGGCTATGGCATAGCTAATAGATATTACACTTAAAAAATGTGACAAGCATCCAAGTACATACTATTTTACTGCACACTTAAGTATGTGGCAGGATAGAGTAGACTTAGCTTTTCTTTGTCTTTCCAGTGGAAAATAGTTCTTTCTTTAGGCAAGTCCTGATGGGAATTTCTGAATCAAAACAAGAAGCGAAAAGAATTCAGCTCTCTGCCAACTTTTTTTATGAAAGCCAAATCATCGATTAATGGGGCATCAAGTACTAAGCACTTAGTAGAATATTTTCTTACCCTTTTCATGTAGGCTTCTCCAGTCACTTTTTTCCCACTGGTAATCAGCAGCAGAATTTCATTTGCAGTGGACTCATTTTTTAAAGGAAATTACTGTCTATTGTGAATTTTTTTTTTGTAACGAGGAAAGTTCAGCCAGTGGTTGCGGCAATAAATGTATGCAGTACAAACCAATGTCACAAATTGCCCTTGTTGACATACTCCAGGTAATGCAAACGCTTAAAGGACTCAGAACCTGGTCCTGAAAACTGTGCCCACCGTTTCAATATTGTTATAACGCTAACGTGCCACAAGCCTTTCTTTTGGGTGAATTCGGTTACCAAATATGTATTTTTCTTCTTTATTAGAAGTTAATCCTCTTCTAACCACAGTTCTGGATTCATTTCTCTATCCAAGCAATCATCCTCCAACATTTCAATTTTTCTATTTACATTTTTACTTTGAGTTCCTAATTATAATGGATTTGCACAACGCATTTTAGTTCGTATTCATCTTCAGGCACAATATAATAAATACCTTGTTTAATTTTCAAGTCTAAACTACAAACACTAAAACAAATATTAACTTTCTGGGTACCACTCCAAGGTAACCCCTACAGAAGATAACTGCCCTACCCTTCTCGAAACCTGAGTTCCTTCTCAAATCACTTTTCTTAGAATGTCCTTGCACATCGGTGAAAAGTTTTTTTTTCCGGTCTATATGCAAACATGAAGCACAACTCCACCCTACTCTATAAGCGTATCCAGCCAGGGAGCGCAAGATGAGTGTTGTTGTTCCTAGAAGAAAACAAAGAGAAGGCAAGAGCCAGCAAGAGGTAAACTGTGAGCTAACGCCTTGGTAGAGTGCCACTCTTGTGTTGCTCCCTGTCAGAGGAGTATTCACGTATCATGATGAGCAGTGTTATTGACAGATTTCTTAATGTCAACAGTTACACCATTTTCCAGACCAGGGCCTTCATTTACCCTGTCCATTATTGCAATTGAAGTCCTGCTTCACTCTTTTTTGATTACAATTCTAAATTCCACTAATCCTGTTTGGGTTCCAGAGTAGCATGCTACCAGCTGAAAAGTGCTTCAACACCCCATCAGGGGTATTACCCCCAGGTCCCTCCGTCCTCGACACCTTCACTACTAATGAGATGGATCCATCTCCTTACAGAAAAAAAGAAAAGAAGGAATGCTGGACCTACCCCCACCCTTCCCCCCCCTCCCGCCGGGTTTGCATAAGGAAAGACAGGATTCCAGGATTGCGGCCTCAATTATATACACGCACCTAGTAACCTTGCATTGTGGTATACTAAACAGCAAAATGAAATGCCTTTACTCACGCATAACGATATTCAGGTTGATGCTTACATACATTTACACTATTACATGGAGACATCTGCACAGTGCCTAACAGGTGCAATCCTTTATGAACTCCCTGAATATATGCAGGTACTGAGGTTTCATCAATCGTGCTAGACTGGTGAAGAGCTCAAATATGTTGTAAATACCATGCAGATTTAGTTCCTTTCAAAAAACAAAGATATTATTTGTTTCCAGTTGATTGTGGTATTATTGATTCTAGTGTGGGCAGCAAACCCTAACACTTCAGGAGGTTCGTTTCTCTTTTATTCAACATTTGTCACATATATACCATCTTTGTAATGTTTCCACACCATTGTATTCTCTAGGTACCTTCCATTTGAATACTAGATAACTGATTTAGGGGTATGTATTGGCTCACGCTCAGCAGCGGTACGTGGTGGGTGAAAAAACTGCTACGGTACACGCAGCAGCAATGAGGCCTTTCATAGCCACATGGTGGTAATAGCCCTGTTTATAATGGAGACAGCCTGGTGCTGTCACCTACTCTTCTCTCACTGTGATCTGATCAGAAAGACCCACTTTTACTTAACGTCAAAACTCTCATATTTAAGACATATTGGAAACAAAAAGCTGTGCCCTTATGTTAGCACCATATCCACTTCTGTGAACTTATTTATTAAAGCCTAAAGAGGGCTATACACTGTTAAGTTATGAAATTGAACTTCTTTTTTGGTCCTTTCCAGCTGAGAGTTTACCTGGTTTGCATAGATACAAG
Source organism: Lissotriton helveticus (assembly GCF_964261635.1). NCBI lineage: Eukaryota > Metazoa > Chordata > Amphibia > Caudata > Salamandridae > Lissotriton > Lissotriton helveticus. The sequence goes on from NC_136071.1 coordinate 805,591,950, forward strand.
ATTCTGAATTGTCAAGTGACGTATTGAGAGGCAAGTGATGGGTTCTGGGTGACCTCTTATGGTATCAATCCTTCACTCACAGCTTTAAGTGAAGGTTAACTTACTGAGTTACTCTTAAAGGCTCTGTGGATGCCTCCATTGAAGGAAATCATAAAAACAGGAATCCAGTTGATGCATGATATGTGTTACTGAATTATTCCCTCACTGATGTACATAGTGGTAAAAATAAAAGTTTACATTGGAATGCCATATTGTAAACATTAGATGAACCGCAAGCAATAGTGATGAATGATCTAAGGAAGAGTTGGCAGTTATTTGATAGCATTAGGAACAATTTTCTATGTAAAAGTCAGTGACTTGCCTGGATTAATTATACTTGCCGAACCAATCAAAGTAACATTGAGGCAGGTTCCGGCCAATTGTGCTAACTCAGACTTCTTAAATTGCATCGAGGTAGTTGACCAATGAACAGGGAATGATGTACAAAGGCATTTTGCAGTCTCAAAGCATGGGATTCACAACATCATATATTTTGCAACCACAGAATACCCTTTTACCATTTACAAAACATCATTGACAACTTGGAAAAGGCTTTCAGACTCATAAAAATGGTACTGAGATCCTATCCAAATTGCAAGTTGAAGTGGATGTGAAAGGGACATCTATCTCCTATATGCGATTCTGAAAGGTCTGTATCAGTGGACTGCAATTGCAGTTGCCAACCATTGTTCACAACACTGACCCTATCAAAGGGGGTGATATCTAGTTCAGAAAGGGAAAGCTGTCCTCATGGGACACCTAGCTCTTTGGGCATCGTGACTACAGCATTTGGAGAAGCAGGCAGTTTAACATGGTATCACTGCCTGGTCTCCCCAATATCTTTCTAAATAGGAAACATTTTTTTAAAGCACCACTGGTCTCTTTAATGGACACAAGCTTCTTTGAAAAAAACATTTTCTGTTACAGACTGAAAATTCAGCGAGGAGGTCTGCTTTCTGTTGCAGGACTTCATCTCTGCAATTGTAAGGGATTGCAAACTACCGCATCCAAGCACCTGCCTCCTAATGAATGTGCACTTTTCTCACCAGAAATACACAAACAGTCAACATGCCTCCATACTCCCCAGATGCCAGGAAACTCATTTGCAGAGTCAAACAGGGTCCCTTGCTCAGCCCAACTCTCTTCAACATCTATTTACACTGCTGGAAGACATGATCCATGCTGACAACAATGACACAGCACACAGCACCAGGAACAACTTCAACTCATGCATGACCGCAATGGAGACCTGGATGAAATCCAACTGCCCCAAACTAAACACAGACAAAGACCGAAGTGGTGATCTGCAGAAAAGATGATTTGCTGTGGCACTCCACCATGTCGCCTACAGACCTTGTACCCATTCCCACCCCAGCACACAAGCAAGAAACATCAGGGTAATTACCGACAGCAAGCTCGTCTTGTCCGCTCAGGTCAAGACCATGGCCATGGCTTTCTCCACACACTGAGGATGCTGAAAGATATTCTAGTGGCTACTTAACAATATCAGGAAAAACATCACCCGAGTCTCATCACCAGCAGACTGGACTAGGGGAACACCCACTATGTGGGATTTACCAGCCAACTCACAAAAAAACTTCAGTCCATACATTTTGTAGAGAATCTGCATATCTGGTCGATCAGCATAATCGAGGTTTACACACCAAAAATCCATAAAGTGTGCAACATATTAATTTAATCAAATACTTAGCTCAATTAACCCATTCATGTGACAACCTTGATCAACGTTGATGACTGTTATGTTTTGTTTTTAAAATTATCACGGTTTTTTATACGTAGGCCTCTATTGACACATATTGTTTGTTTTACTGATTGGTGAGCTTTATATATGGGCTCAGGAGATGATTCCCATCTGTAGTTCAATTGAAGCGTTTGCCATGCTTTATCATAGAGGAGGATTCGACAGGCCTGAATGTGTATAGGGTTCCTTGGCATGTTTTTCAAAGCTTTCCTTAACTTACGTGCTGCCTCCGAACAGGAGGAATCAAACCATCTCAGGTTAGGATTAAATACCCTATGGGCGTGACCCCTCATAAGATCTCCCGCTTTACATGAAATGGCACTGAAGGCACTAATAACATTCCCAGGCAGACTCTCCGGGTGAGCGTAGAGGGCAAGTTCAACTGCGCATGTGGCTCTTACCTCCCTATAGAAAGCATCCGGGTCAATCTGGGACCATTTTAGATGGCGCCCGCCATCTATAGGTCTCATTTTACCCATTTCTGCTTCCTTAGGTTTACTAGTGAGTAACGTACCACAAAAATGCACACAAAGAGGGTTGTGGTCACTATAAGCTACGTCTTTGATGGTAAACCCCTGAAAGAGGGACAAAAAAGGAGAGGAGACTAAAATATGGTCTTTAAAGACCCCGTGCCTCTCCCTTTAAAGGTGGGAATCAGGGTTTTGCTATTTGGAGCAGAAAGGGACTTCAATGACCGCAGATCAAATTCATTGACTAGGTTGTTTAATTCGCCCCCCTGTAAGGAATGTTCGTAATGAAATCCCTCCAATCTGTAGCATCCCATATCGCCCATGTTCATTGTCTTGGGATCACCACATGAGTGAATGTTGAAGTCTCCCAGTACCATCAGAGAATATAAACTTAGTTCACGCAACTTCCTTATATAGTGACTCAATTGAGTGATGCTACCCTCCTTTTTACCATTGGGTGGATTGTAAAAATGTTACAGGGTAATTTTGTTTTTCCCCTTCTTAAGAGTAATTGCTAATATATCAGATGTGGCAGTAGGACAAATTTGTACCACACCGTCAACGGCCAGGGAAATGTAGATGACTAGACCTCCTTTTGCTCTGCCGCTGGTTGAGGGGGTTGCAGGGACAAAATAACCTTTAAATCCCACCAGAAGCAGATTACAATCCACTAGCCAGGTCTCTTGTAGACCAATAACAGAGAACTGCCTAATAAACTGATGCCACAGGGGGTCACTAAACTTGTCTGCCAGGCCTGCTATGTTCCAGGATATACCAGCACAGTTTGTGGCAAGAGGGGGGGAATCAAGAGAGTAGGCTATGACACCGTCATCAAACTCTGATTGACCTTCTCCTAGCGCCTCGATTCTACTACCGTCTCCTCCAAGGTATCTAGTCAGTCACAATCCTCCAGCCCTGATAGCAAAAAAGAACCAATTTGCTAATGCTAGTGGCGGTAGGGTTGAGTACAACAGAATTATAGTTGGAACCCCGCAAGTTATTAATCGCGCCGTCCATGTTGTCCACAATTGTCACTTGCGTCGCCACCTAAGTCACTTGCACATACCGAGCATCAAGTGCAATTTGGGTTGTCTTTGATTCATTTTATACAGTGCTGCTATAACTGTATTCCCTTGATTTGTTTTATTATATGATGCAAATGCACATAAACTAAAAATGACTTATGTCTCCTTATTGCCGTACTAGTAGTGCTTTTAGCATACATGCTTAATCGTCTCTATAATAACACCTGTTGGGATATTGTTTTTTTATTCTACCCTTCTACCTATATCCCAGTGTGGTTTATGGGTCACACTCCTGTAGTAATTCACTGTTTTTGAATGAGGAACACTTAAGATCTGGTCAGATCTGGTTGGATGCTGAGGGTTTAGGAGTTGACCGAATACTCTGCAGATGTCTCGCGCTGTAGGTCCTGTGTAGCTTTTTTAAGGTATTAGGTAGAGATTTTGCTTGTGCTTGGCATGGCATGATTCCTGTCATCATGGCCTGAAGCGGTTTAGCCATGCATCTGGATAAGGGAGCACTGAGGGCTGAGGTGACCTATTTAACTATAGGGCCATTGATGAGTGACCAGGATTCAATTAGGTTTCTTTGCAGGATGTGTTCTCTTGCTTTTGACCGAAGACTGACTGCAGATGACACAGAAACAACTGGAGTGAATGATGGATGAGTGAGGCAAAGCATCTTAATAGAAAGGCGGATTTGCTTCCTCTGAAAAGAAATGCTCTTGTTCCATCATTGTGAATGTGATGCTGATGGGTTTGCGGCTGGCTAAGCTATGAGAGTTTATATTCTGCAGGAGTTCTTATATCCATTAACAAAGAGAGAGGCACATTGATGGAGGCTACTTATACTTTTGTTGGAAACATTAGCAGGCTGTGCATGTTTTTAAGGATGACATTTGACACATTTCTTCATCAATAGCTTTGCTTGTTCATATGGACAGCTCAATGGTGTGTTGAAAGGGGTTAACTTTTGCTATCTTCAGTAGTGGCTGTACCGGACCCGGCTTGTGTTGGGGAGGGGTGGTTGAGAGGGGTCTGAGCATTGTGGTTCGACGCTCAGGCAGAGAATGGGAGGCTGGGCATGTTCCTCAACAGGCTGTGTAATGTAGCCTGGTGGAGAAGGTGCAAAGTGTGCATGACTGTATAACTGGACAAAGAGGGCCAGCCAAGCAGTCGTGTGCACTTAGGGAGTGTAAACAACTCCTCTCTCTGCTCTGGCCAGCTCCGTCCTGCCCCTAGAGCCACTTACTGCAATAGGAAAACTAAAATGAAAATAACAAATGTTTTTATCATTTTATTTTTCCTTTTGTTCAGTGTGGCGACGCTCCCACGCCTTAGCGGATGAGCCACCACTGACTATATTTGATGTTACCAAGAAAACCTCTGTGACACGTATTACCTCCTGGACAATTTTATATATGCTATTTGAGCATTACAAATTAGCATATCAGTCACAAAGCTTACAGTATTACATTCAAGGTCCGGAATGCCCTCTTCTTAAATATGCCCAAAATATTTACCACAAATGTCTGCCCAGGATCATTAAAGCAAACACAAGGAGATGATGGACGAAGACCTGAAACTTTTCAGACACTCACCCCCAGTCACAGATCTGGGTTGAATTCATCATCATTCGTTAGCTCACTTTACCACCCCAGTTCAGACATAGCTATATGCAAATCAGTCTTGACCATGTGCCTCATGGGAACAGTCCAGACCGAACTGCCAAGCCATGTCTTCCCTGGACTGGAAACAAGCATCCTGATACCGGTTTTAGGCTAACAGCCCTCATCAGCCAGGCTAGTTTGAATCCAGTGGCAAAGTGAGCTAGGGACCCACGGCTAGGGCGAACAAAGCAAACACAAGATGATGGACGGAAAGCTGACATTGTTCAGACACTCACCCCCCAGTCACAGATCTGGGTTGAATCCATCATCATTGTTTAGCTCACTTCACCACCCCGAGTGGGGTGGGTATGCCCAGACATGGGTCCCGTGCTCTCCATGCCACTGGAGCCAAGCTATACAGGCTGATGAGGTCTGAAAGCCCGAAACTGGTCCTAGGATGCTCGTTTCCAGTCCAAGGAGGACCTGGCCTGGCAGTTCGGGCTGGACTGTTTTCATTGGGCACAGGGTCGAGACTGATTTGCATATGGCTGGGTCAAACCTGGACTGGCATGGTGAGCAAAAAAACTATGAATTTAGGCCCAGATCTCTGTACTGGGGTGAATGTATAACATTGTTCTGCATTCTGTCCATCAATTGTTGTTTTTGCAGGATCATTAGAGGCTAGAACCATGAAATATCACAGTAGTTTTTAAATACAATAAATAAATTCTGTTGCAATCCAAGATGTTCCCTTCGGTGTGGTCACCAAACCTGGAATATATGCCAAAATATTTTACTGAGGTCGGTAAAAAAAAGATACATTTTAGTAGCATTAATAATATTTAATGTATTATGTGGGAATTCTGATATTTATATAAAGATAGAATAGAGTGTTAATCTTCCTTCAGAGTTGCCTCACACAGTTCCATATGCAGTATAAACAGTTTTTTACTTTTTAACATGTGGCGTAGGCCATCCCTATGTTTAATAAATATATTTTGAATGAGTTTTGGTCGTTCTCATTTAACTTAGCTACCTGACACCTCTCTGCTGGTAACTCGGGTTGCGACTTTTTATAATAGCCTCAACCCTCCCAAATGTGATACCTCTTGTCCTTCAGACCTTCAACAAGTCATACAAATCATCAAACATCAAAAGATAAAATATACTAAGAACTAGCCTAAATGTAAAAATAAAAAAACTTCACCTGCATATTGGGAACTAACTAAGAAAGAAATGCAAACAATGACCTATAAGTTAAAACCTACATCCTTTGCCTCTTTATATAAAATGAGAAAGGTGCAAAATTGACTTTGTTCCTGACGCTTTTCATGGTATTATTGAAGTGACAAAATGTCCTGTCTGTAATTGAAATGGTATTACATAATTGTTGCACTTCAGTTTGGTTGTTTTCACTTGCACAATTGCAGACTGTTGGTAAATTCAACATCATAGTAACCATGCTAGTGGAAGAAAGGAGCAATTTTTAGAACGTGTTAAAAATAATGATCTCTTCCAGCCGGCCTATAGTCATGGGTTTAGAGAGCTGCACTCATTTCATTTATAGTTTTATTAATTTATTTTTTATTCTTTTCTTAAGTGACGAGCCTCGTTTTACAGCCGCAGCAGAATTGTTTTAGAGTGGTGGGTGATGGGAGCGATATAATTGTGAATTGTGAGTAAACAATACAATCTGCATGTTTTGCCTTCCCTACAAAACAGGGTCTGTTTCTGGTGGGATAATTATCCTCCCAAACACTAGGCCACTATAATGAGGGCATACCTGTTTTACGTTGTATCATGCACACAAAAAACAGATGCACTGAAAAGTTCTCCACCTTTCAAAGGTAAAGTGATGGATGTGTCCTATGTGGAAGAAGAGAACATAAATCTCACACCAGGTGGTAGCAGTTTGACTGTAATAGCATCTAAAATATTGCCAGTCCTTTTGAATGAACTTACAGATAATGTTTACAGGAAACAATGATGTTAGAAGGTTCCCTGTCAGCAGGATGTTACACTGGACACAATAATAGGCACAAACATACCATGTTGTTTCACTTAACACACATTTACAGAACAGCAGGTATGCATTGGTGACGGGAAATGAACCAAGGCCGTGAATTCAACATTTAAAAATGTTACATAGCAACTCATCTGCTATGGAGGTTTTTGTTAACCAAACTTTCTTTGTAATCCTAATTGATGGCAATGCTTTCTTTGAATGTTTAATTTTTTTTACTTGGAAACAGTAAATGGAAACATTTCATGCTGAGCATTGATTGAAGCCTCTGCGGGTGCATTTTTAGGCTAGAGTCTGCGCTTAAATTAGTTCGTCTAACAGATGGACTATATTTAAAAACAATCACACACTGTATCTCCTTTTTGAAATTAATTGAGACTTTGTGCTTTTTAGTTCGCAGACATGCAGTGGCGGCTCCTCTGTTAAGGCGTTGGAGCGTTGCCGCACTGCTCTTAGCAGTGCAAACACGAAAATTAAATGATAATAAAATAAGGTTATAATTTCTTTTTCCTAACTGAGTCGAGTCTAGGGTGGGGCGGGGCCATCCTGATGGACAGCACCTAGAAGCAGAGAGGAGTGGTGGGCACTGTATCTGCATGTCGGTTTGGCCAGCCATTCTAAGATGGCCAAACTGACTTGCACTTTAAAGAATGAATGAATGAATGAATAGTTTATTATGTCAATTAAAAAAATTGTTACAAAAAATTCAGATAAAATCTCCCCAGGACTTACTTACTTCGTTGCAATTGGTATGTACCTAGCGAGTTTTGATTTATTGTATATACTAAAACAAACTAAAATGATTTTTACAAACGGCACTTAAAAACTGATAAAATCAATGAAGAACTGGTATTAAACCAATAAATCAATCCAATACTGAAGGATCCTTCCCCTTGTGTGCAAACTTTGCACTTACTTCTCTCCTACCCAAGGGGTGCTGCCCAGCCTGGTGGAGAACAGCCACAGGCTCCCTAGTGAAGGCCAAATCTGACCAATCCTGGCACTACTCTCATGCTGGTAATGTTATTACTAGCAGGAGAGCAGCATCTGACTTGGCCATCAAGTGTCTGAGAGCCTGTGCATTGGCTGCTGGGAGTCGACAGGAGCAAAAGACCACCAAGGAGGCGACCGGCAAGGAAGGTCCTATTTTTGTTTTCCTATTTTCCCCCCGTGCCTCCCCCTGTGCTGCCACACCAGTTTTCCTTCATGGTAGCCACCACTGCACATTTCAGTGTTGAAAGTGCTCTTTATTTCAGCCTGCAATGTGCCCTTATGGTGACATGCAGCCCACACAGTTGATGTTTAGGTGTGGGCGAGAATTATAATTTTGCCTACCAAGAGCACAACCTCTGCACTTTGTTGAATGTTCCAAGCTTGTGTACTTTACCCAACTCTACTAGGAGTAAACTTTTCCTGCTAAAAATGTGTTTTTCGCAAGCATATACTCATGAAAAGTCAAGGACCATTACTACACCAGAAGGACAAATCACTTTATTTTCTCCTCTGCAGCACCATTAGCAAATACTTAATATATATTCATTGACTATCTTGCCTATTAGTATATATTTGCTGCATACCACCTCTGCGACATCCTATGAAGAGAGCCTGCTCCCTACTATTGTCTCCCGCACCATTCACTTGCACAACACCACATTTATTTCAGCTAGGTTTGTATCATATAGGTGAATATATGGGAAGAGGGAATAGAAAGGGAAAGCTGTGCAGAAGAAGACTCTTTGAAGGTGGATAGTCCTCTATATTAGGATCCGCAACACACTCGCCAAGAAGCAGCTACCAGAAGGTCCTTAGAGCCATTTCAACATCTGGAGAACTAGTTACTTACCTTTGGTAACCTTCTTTCTAGTGGATCTAACCGCAAATTCCTCACTGACCTCCACCTTCCCGTTTTGCTGCCACTTTTTAACATCCAGAAAGATTCCAAGTTTGAAATCTGCACAGTGATACTACCTATTGTTCACACTACATGTCTGAGGACCGGTAAAGCGACAAGCAAGAAACTGGTGTCAGCATGCAGGGGTGACGCTTATAAAAAATTGACATATAAAATAAATTACAATAATTATTTTTACCTAGAACTAATAAAATAAAATCTTAAAACAAAACACATTAACTACTCAAATTAAATGTTTTTAAATAATTAAGTAAAATATAGTAATTTGTTTATATAAATATTAACCTTTAGACAAAATAAACTACCCTCATTAGCATGTTTATTTTAATTACTATTTAGTACATTTAATTTAAAGTTGTGTTGACTTAATATGAATATTTTTAAAGTTGAAAAATGTAATTTAATGTTTTTGTAATGAACAAGTTGAGTGAGACCTGCAGTACGATGTCGGTGGATGTTGTTCGGCAGCGGTCCAGTGTAGCCTTTGTTTTTCGTTTTTTACAAAAATCCTTGAAAAGTTTTTTTGTGCCAGTTTTTATTGTACCCCTTTTTTGTACCGCTTTGTTCGCCATAAGTTGGCAGGGTATGCTCAGACGTGAGTCCCTTGCTCACTTTGCTACTGGATTCAAGCAAGCCGGGCTGAAGACGGCTGTAATGCCAGAAACCGGTCCTCCGAAGCTTGTTTCCGGTCCAGGGAAGGCATGGCTTGGCAGTTCGGGCTGGACTGTTCCCAGGAGGCACGGGGTCAGACTGATTTGCATATGGCCATGTCTGAACTGGGGTGGCAGAGTGGGCTAAAGAACTGTGATGGATTAACCCAGATCAGTTGACTGGGGGTGAGTGCTTGTATTGTCAACGCTCCGTCCATCACCACCTTTGGTTTTGCTTTGGGGTGACGCTTATATGCATCTCCACTCTGTTACTTCTGGGACTGTATGGGGTAAAAACAGAGGTGTACTGCGTAACCTAGTGATGCTTGGGAGCATTGCTGGTGAAAGCTTTCTGCATCCATTCGGATGTCTGGGGAATAATCTACGGTGAGGAATCTGTACCTAGATAGCATATCCATCAGAAAGAGTATTACCAGAGGAAATAACTTTTTTTTAGTGACATAATGTCAATAGTTTCTGCTAGAAAAATGCTAAGGGAAATAAACTACAAATAGAGGCTGGAAGACCATGCTGCAATGGTTCATCATAAAGTATTATCAATTTATTAGCAAAAAAACAGTAAATTGAGGGACACAATCATAGGTTCAATCCCACTGTCTTGACATCAATGATATCTGCCTACAATTACATTGCATCTAGTACATTGCAGCATGTTATGCGTAGTATTATTTTTATCTTTATAGACCTGAACCGTTTATCTAGTAACCTGTAAAACATACCTTGTAATGTAGTGGTATGAGGGTGTGGTGGGATGCCATCTAATTGTCATGAAATATAGCACATACAATGTAGTAAGTGTATACTCTATCATATTATATTAATGTATTTCCTCTGTGTGTGAAAGTGTCCTTTTTGATGTGATTACTCCCATTTTTGTGGGACTGATGCTACTGATTCTTTGACTCTGTACACTGGGACACTTCTAGTCCCAGGTCCACTGGTTTGGCTCTGACATCTAAAAACTGATTAAATTGAATAATACCTAACTTGCAGTTTTAATTTTCCTATAGGGTCATGCCTATGGTACCAGAATGCATCCTTGGCACAGAAAGTAAAATATCTCCTGTCAAATGTTTCATTATTATGCATCCCATATTATGACAAAGGCAAACATAACTTCAGGACTAACATTGTAGCCTCCCTGCTGTAGTTTAAACCTGCAACACAACCTGTCGAAATAGTCCTTTAATAGGGAAACGTCTTCATTCAAAACATTAATAAGTCACCCCTATATAGACCGTGTAGCCCACAAGGTAGGCTGCTTTGTTTTTAAAAGTGAGACAGGTAGAAAATTAATGTTACCTTGTCCCTGCAGTGACAATCTGTTAAATGCTGTTTTCACAGTGGAAGGCTCTGGCTGTCCTATGACAAACCTAGAGTGCAGATTAAAGTATTAATTCTGCTATGTCAGGTTTGGAACCAACTGAAAACATGATTTAACCACTATTATCATATTTTTATTAAAAATCCATTTTAAATGTGAAGTAAGATTTCTAATACATATTTAGAAAAGGTAACTTTCAGAAAGTTATCTTTTGCTGCCTGAAGCTCCTGGAGGCTAATTTGCGTTAATCTGTAAGCAGCTGCTCTGACAATGCTTGAACTTAATGCAGGGTGAAAACTACTCCCAGAGATGATGGCTTAGGTAAGGTAACAGGGTGGGCTAGGAGTAGACAGTGTGATGCATATCCACCAAGGAGGAGAAGCTGGAGAGGTTCCAGGAACAAGGGACTTTATTATTTGTGGTAAACTACCATTCACTTCAATAATTCACTTTCTTATATTCTTCAGAATTTAGTGCTGGACTCTAAATGAGACTGTTGGTTTGCAATTCTATCTGTGATATCAAGATATGTTATTTGTAAGTGTATGAGGGTGATAGCCACAGGCCTATTTTATTTTATGAGTGCCTTCCACAGAAGGGACTACATGCATGTATTACTCCCAATTACTGTACTTTTATCCATAAAAATATTTTAATTAGGGGTGCGTGATATATTCCGCTCCAGAAGGCAGAATTGGCTGAATTTTGACCACTCTGCTTTACACTTGGAATGTTGAGTTCCGGACAAATTCTTGCAACCGCTGTGTGGCAAAGTTTTTTCTTGTTCTTGGATCACAAGTGAGATTTGGCATCTCCTAGCATGAGTTCCATTTGCTAGGATGGCACCTGGTGAGATTTCTCCTACAAGGGAAGTTCCAGGCAGTTGTGACCGTTTGCAGTCCGAAATATTAACTCAAGAAGCTGCACCCTCTGGCATGCCTTGTAGTACTGTTTGCGTTGATTTTTCAGCGCGGAATGATCACCTGACGCTAAATCACAGCACGAGCAGTGCAATGCGCCTGTTCACGGAACTCTGTGGAATCTCACTTTTTTGAGAGAAACTCCATAAGTTAAGCCCAGGCCAAATTATAATGCGGAATAGTTCAAACAAATTTCCAAAAATATCCACCTAGGCATTAACTAGATTCAGTTTATAGCAAGTAGGTAACTAGAAAAAGCCTAAACAAATACGCAATAAAGTAAAGAATAAAGATAATAATATGTGTGTAAAGCTTCTCAAAATGTACATGGTATTTACTCACACTATGAAGGAGTTTGACTACTTTAAATTATGCTTGAACTGTTTTGTGGCCTATGCAAATGGATAAACAGATTGCAATGTTAATGTGGCAACGAATATTTAGAAAGTTGGGTACCATTATTTTCTCTGCTTCTCAGAACAAGTCTAGAGATACTCCTTTTATGCCGCAAGCCAAAACTCCCTCAAATCGTCCAGATGTATTTTGATATATAACATCGCAGAAAATATGGATGTCGTAAGGGTGTGCACTTCTGATTACTGTGACACGTCATTGGTCTTTTGCTTGTCAGGATGCTATTCGAGAGAGACGTGTGAAGCTGATGGTGATATTTTTTACAGAAAGCATATTTATCAATTTGGAAGGCAGCTGGATATGTGGCTTCAATAACATAGTTGGCTGGTGTTGGGTCTTCTGTGCTGCATCTTCTTTCTCCTGAAATTGAATTCAATGTGGTTTTATAAACATCTGGTTCAGAGGAATGTGATTTCTTTAAAGCATTCAGTAAGAAGTTATATTGACACAGAAATTATTTTTGAAACATGGTGTTGGCAGATTATTTAGAATTCCGACAAGGATGCTCATTTTTCTTCGACCGACACCTAAAACCAACCACTATTTTAGTGGTGCAAACATTTGTTTACCCTTACAGCAACTTTACCCCACATACAGGTGGATCTCCTTTATTGTGCTCATACACAGATTGGCTAAAACGTGTTAATCTGACAACGCCACATAATGTATCAATACATGCTTAGTCTTACAATGGGCAAGTAAGAGGCCTGCAATTCTTGAAAGGAAGTAGGTAACATTTGGAAGCAAAACTTTTTAATTACTTTTAGAAGCGTGTACTAAGCTCTATAGAGTACCTCTTACTGCATGTCCTAAGGATACTGCTAGGCACCCTCCATCCTTGCCCCACTGTTTCACCCTGAGCTAGTGTTTTCATGTGTAGTTGCTTGCAAAATTAACACCTTAAAAGGTTCATCCTGTTGTCCTAATGAATGTCCCCCCAATGCCCTGCTAATACACAAAATGTGTTGACACTCAAAGGGCAATTCATGTGGAATTCAGTTGATGGCATGTTGATAATAAGCACCCAGTATCTGAATACATATATATAGCAATGATGCAACTTAAGCATTAATCTGTTGACTTCAGTTTTTGGTTTTGCCTGTGCTTCACACTACTAACATAACAAGCAATGTATATTTTATCACTTGTAATATGAAGTATAAGCTACCTCATTTAGAAGAAATAATGCATCTTGCTTAAATAAATGTCCATCAGAGGATATTCTTAAGTCTGTTGTTGTAATTGTAGTATTTCGAAATAAATAGATATGAACAACACGGAGAGTGGCACAACAGCTTAGACGGCGGTGTGCAGCTTGTATTTATGTGCTGAGCAGCATAGAGCAGAGGGAAAAACAAACGCAAGCCGTTCAGTAACTGGGCCAAAATGGGACACAATAATGTTAGAAGATATAGGTTTACATCTCATTTAGAAGTGGAGAAGGGATTGCGTTTAACAGGTCTGGTCTGAGATGAAATGTAATGCAACAGCGCACATTTTATGGTGTATTTCTGTAATATGGATCTGAAAGGGGTCCATTCAAACAAATGTACACCAAAGGGACTGTTGGAATATGTCTTTGATCTGAATCCAATATGTCTGTTAACGTTGCACTATGCTCATATGCATTAAGGCTATCACATCACCATCTGCCCCATCAAGCTCCTTGTGTCTCACTGCCTACTCTATGCAAAGGCCTGGCTCATGTTGTTATTGTCCCTTGGAGGCTCCCTTGCCCTACAAAGCCCTGCCAACAAAGGCGAGAAATGTCCTCCTGTACACATTGTTCTAGATTTGGATAAAAAACCTGGAAATTTAGGGATACACAGAGAATTCCCAGGGTACTCTTGGAAAGCTACAATAGTTGTAGCTTCATGTTGCCAATTACATCAGATGGAAAAGTGCTTTTGCCCATTTTGCTTGTTTTTCTCTAGAGGAAATAATCTTTTGGAAAACACATTTATCCTGCACACAAAATAAAACGTGGGATATAGTCTCTTCCCTTTCCTCGTCTAGAATGACACTTTAACCTCAGAAGTCTTGTATGTACTTTCACAGTAGGACCCTACCTTCAAGGGTGGTTAATGTATTTTAAATGACTACTTCCCTGACCTATAATGCCCGCTTTCCTCCCCCTAACCGTAGCCTTTTCCGTTAATTATGAAAAGCTGTTTATTCTCTTGCACAGATTACTCTGTTGGGCCCAACTTTGTTGGAGTTGGGCCCTCAGTCTATCTACCTTGACCTGCTCTCCATTGATAATCCATCTTTCTCTCACCAAAAACATGAAATCTTCTCCGCCACTTTGTACTTCCTTTTTTCTACTGATAAACCAACTGATATCTCCTCCTATGTCCTTGGGTCATTTGCTTCTGTTGGGCTACCAGTCATATCCAGAAGAAATGAACCATGGCAACATGTACCTCAAAATGATGCAATGCTCTAAGCTTTTTTAATTTGATGGAGTGCATGCAAATCACAACAAACGAGCAGGGCACTCTTGACAAACCACAGCATTACATTGCTGGCAATGAAGCATTGGCAGAACATACCACGATAGGAATTTTACAGAAAAGTATCCCTATTGATTCAAAGAGCGGTAAACGGGAAGTTGTACTGAAATAAAAAGATGGCCCTTTTTGCACTGTATTCGCAAATGCACCTCTGTCCAAACCTGCTGGATTTGCAAATGCAGAATGCCCCTTAGCAGTTAACAAATGGGCATTAGGATCTGCAGTTGTGAGTTGCAATATACACATTTTTGACCAGGAAGAGGTTAAAGTGTCACATAGCATCGAATAGTTACTTACAACCATTAGTAGGTGGGAACCATTTGCAAAGTATATGCTGTCAGCTCCTGACATCATCCTCACTGTGTGAACACCACTGTCATAGGAAGCAGCAGACAGTGGTCCGATGGCCTGTGACCTCGGTCTTATGACTTGCAAGCCTCTTTCCTTGTGCATGTTTATCTATTTGGACACAATTGTTTAGTCCTGTGACATATGAATTAATTAATTTATTTGATAAAAGGCTCAATCAATCAATCTGAATTTATAGCGTGCACGGCTACCTCAGCAGACGTGTCCCAGCGCTAAGTTGCAGATTCACTGTGGGGTTAGCTAGAAGGTCAAACTAAGGCAAGCTGAAAAGCCAGATTTTTAAGGCCTTCCTAAAGGCCTGTTCTGACTCCATCATGTGTAGGTGGTGAAGCGGGGAACCCTAAGTAGTCACAGGTGGTTTGAACTCAGTGCCCGGTCTTGTTGGCATCTTTGCAATCTCTGCCCGGACCCTGATCTCTGGTGGCTCTATAGGCCAAGGTGAGCACCTTGAACTCGATCCTCCTATTAAACAGAAGCCAATGAAGGTGTTGTAAATGTGTGGAAATATGCCAAATCCCCCCCCACAGGTGTATCTCGGCACACGGTCAGTACAGCAAGTTGAAATTAGGTTCAAACAGCACAGTTTTTAGTGCTTTTCTTTGAATTTATGGTAGTCTGGCCGATTCTGACATAAAAGGTCAGTTTGTTCAAAAGGGTCAGAGCCAGATTGGAGAAAGATCTCCCACCCCATCTGGATCATCAGATGCGCAGACTACCAGTAGTTCCTTGTCTCTGGAGCTTGGGTTCCCAGCAGGTTGATATAGTTGGAGCCTCTGACAGAGATACTCAGGGCCCTTGCCCATGCAGGCTTTTTTAGGTTAAACAGCACATTTGTACTATTATCCTGTTTAATGGCAGCCAGTGAAGGGATTTTAGGAGGGAATCAGAGTTTGATCTGGGTGGTATATTATAGATCAACTGCGTTGCTGTTTTTTGCATGACCTGTAGTTTCGACACTAGAGACTCATTTGCAAAGGCAAGTAATGTGTTGCTGTAGTCCAACCAACTCACGACAAGAGCCTGTACCAGGGTCTTTCTTGCAGATAATGGAAGAAATGGAAAGACCTTCTTCAGTAGATGCAGCATGTAAAAGGACGTGGCCATTGTAGATTGGACTTGATCTTTCATGTTGAGTTCCTGATCTAACCTGATTCCTTGCTTTTTTACTACCTTGCTAGGAATGGGGACCTTGCCTAATTCTGGTGGCTACCAGTCTGGCGTCCATGGTGTTTGAGCTTTCCCAAACACAGTAATCTCTGTTTTCTATGGGTTAAGCTGTAGGAAGTTATCTGACATCCACTTAACAATCTCTTTCATGCCCTTCAAGAAGCAACCCTTTACTTTGTCAACGTCCTTATCAAAGGACAAGACCAGCTTAGTATTCTTGACGATCTCAAACCCATGTGCTCTTTTGACTTTTGCAAGGGGATCCACATGTGTAAATGTAAATGTCCAGTATTTGTAAAGCGCAAACAATTAGCCGTAGGTGTCAAGGCACTGGGGGCCATCGGGATGATTAAGCGAGCTATTGCCCAGAGTCACATGGTGCTGGGCTGATCTGCCGCCGGGGATTGAACTGTGAGCCTCCGGATTCCGGAGTCAGTCGCCCTGGCTGCTGCACCACACCTCTTCCACATAAATGTTAAACAGTGTGGGGCTTAACCATGACCCTTGAGGGACCAAATATCTACCTACCTGGGCTTGGCTTAGAAGGCTCCCAGCGAGACACACTGCATTCTGTCTTTCAGGTAATCCTGGAACCAGGCCAGGGCAGGCCCTTCAATCCTGACATCTTGGAGTCTTTGAAGTAGCTTAACATGGGACACCGCATCGAATGCTGCGGATAGGTCTTAGAGCACGTGCATTATAGGTGTGCCCCCATCTAGCTAACACCTGATGATGTCTGTCACAGCCGCTAGTGCCGATTCGGCGCTATGCTCTGCTCTAAACCCTTATTGTGAAGGATCCAAGATTTTGTTCACTTCAAGATAATCAGTCAGTTGTTTAGTGATTAGACTTTCCAGCAGCTTGCCTAAACATGGAAGGAGTAAAATGGGTCTATAGTTTGAGAGAATTGGTGTGCCCATGTTGCTCTTTTTTCGAATTGGTACGATCTGTGCCCATTTCCAGGCTAAGGCGGTACGAAAGGGGGCGGTGATGGACGGAGCATCTGAACCAATCAAACACTCACCCAGTCAAAAGATCTGGGTTTGATCCATCACCGTTCTTTAGCCCACTCTGCCACCCCAGTTCAGACATGGCTATATGCAAATCAGTCTGACCCTGTGCCTCATGGGAACAGTCCAGCCCGAACTGCCAAGCCATGCCTTCCCTGGACCGGAAACAAGCTTCCGAGGACCGGTTTCTGGCATTCCAGCCGTCTTCAGCCCGGCTTGCTTGAATCCAGTGGCAAAGTGAGCAAGGGACTCACGACTGAGCATACCCTGCCACACTTATGGCGGTCAAAGCGGTACAAAAGGGGGTGGTGATGGACGGAGCATCTGAACCAATCAAACACTCACACCCAGTCAAAAGATCTGGGTTTGATCCATCACCGTTCTTTAGCCCACTCTGCCACCCCAGTTCAGACATGGCTATATGCAAATCAGTCTGACCCTGTGCCTCATGGGAACAGTCCAGCCCGAACTGCCAAGCCATGCCTTCCCTGGACCGGAAACAAGCTTCCGAGGACCGGTTTCTGGCATTCCAGCCGTCTTCAGCCCGGCTTGCTTGAATCCAGTGGCAAAGTGAGCAAGGGACTCACGGCTGAGCATACCCTGCCACACTTATGGCGGCCAAAGTGGTACAAAAGGGGGTGGTGATGGACGGAGCATCTGAACCAATCAAACACTCACACCCAGTCAAAAGATCTGGGTTTGATCCATCACCGTTCTTTAGCCCACTCTGCCACCCCAGTTCAGACATGGCTATATGCAAATCAGTCTGACCCTGTGCCTCATGGGAACAGTCCAGCCCGAACTGCCAAGCCATGCCTTCCCTGGACCGGAAACAAGCTTCCGAGGACCGGTTTCTGCCATTCCAGCTGTCTTCAGCCCGGCTTGCTTGAATCCAGTGACAAAGTGAGCAAGGGACTCACGTCTGAGCATACCCTGCCACACTTATGGCGGCCAAAACGGTACAAAAGGGGGTGGTGATGGACGAAGCATCTGAACCAATAAAACACTCACACCCAGTCAAAAGATCTGGGTTTGATCCATCACCGTTCTTTAGCCCACTCTGCCACCCCAGTTCAGACATGGCTATATGCAAATCAGTCTGACCCTGTGCCTCATGGGAACAGTCCAGCCCGAACTGCCAAGCCATGCCTTCCCTGGACCGGAAACAAGCTTCCGAGGACCGGTTTCTGGCATTCCAGCTGTCTTCAGCCCAGCTTGCTTGAATCCAGTGGCAAAGTGAGCAAGGGACTCACGTCTGAGCATACCCTGCCACACTTATGGCGGCCAAAGCGGTAGAAAAGGGGGTGGTGATGGACGGAGCATCTGAACCAATCAAATACTCACACCCAGTCAAAAGATCTGGGTTTGATCCATCACCGTTCTTTAGGCCACTCTGCCACCCCAGTTCAGACATGGCTATATGCAAATCAGTCTGACCCTGTGCCTCATGGGACAAGCCATGCCTTCCCTGGACCGGAAACAAGCTTCCGAGGACCGGTTTTTGTACCGCTTTTGGCCGCCATAAGTGTGGCAGGGTATGCTCAGACGTGAGTCCCTTGCTCACTTTGCCACTGGATTCAAGCAAGCCGGGCTGAAGACGGCTGGAATGCCAGAAACCGGTCCTCGGAAGCTTGTTTCTGGTCCAGGGAATAGAGCAAGGTTTCTTTCGAGTAGGCGTTGTGGAGAATTCTATTTTGAAGACACACATTTCTGCCCACTCTGTATTAAGGGAGTTGATAAGAGAAACTTTAATAGCGTCTTTAAACAAAATGGGTATGCCTCCCCCTGGTCTACCTATTCTATCTACTTTAAATATTCGATAGTTCTTCTGGGAGAGCTTGTGTTACAGCTGAAATAGAGCTAGTATTTAACCAGGACTCCGTCAGAAAACCCACCTCAGGCCTGAGCACTGAGAGAAGCTCCCAGCATTCTGTGGCATGTTTTGGTAAGGATCTTAGATTGCATATAAGATTATTGATGACGTGTGGGGAATTTGGTGGCAAAATAAATCACAACTGATCTAAAGGGCCTGTCCTTCCTGTAGAGTGAATTGTGGTCTTAGCAGCCTTTACTTCTGTAGGCCAAGCGTCATATTTGCAACTGTATTTACACATAAGACAGCTCATGGGACCATCTAACATTAGAGGAAAGTTATTGCCACAATTCTGTTTCATTAATGTTAGAGGCAGGCATCTTTCCCATATGTTTAGCAGGATTTTAGAGGAATAGGTGGCCGTGGGGATACTGACCTTTAAGGACAAAGGAGCAGGGGGCCTGGGTCCTGGCGACGTTTTGGCATGAATGGGTGCAGACGGGCTTCCCTTTGGTGCACCGGCTGCATGCCCGCTGCACACCCGGCCCGTCATCTGGTTTTAAGCAAGACGGTACGGCGAACTAGACTGCTACCCCCAGATGGTGTCCTTTGGGAAGAAGTGAGCACACTTGTTGTGAAGACTTCCTACGCTCAATCGAGAGAGCCCGAGGCGGACCAGGAAGTCAACTCGTTAAACAGGTAGGTTTTAAAGAGATTAAAATAGGCAGATACAAATATTTTCTAAATACTTTCTAATCGCAATCCCCACTATTGCAAAATGCTAAAAACCTGGGTGACACACTCGGTGTCAGTTCCTACCTGGACTATATGAGTACAGTGGGTAGATGGCACATCAGGCGGGCTTCTTATAGCGCTGTGCTACAAAGTAATTGGCACAAGACTATGGACTGAGAGGTTCTGCGAACGAGAGTGAAGCTGAAGGTGCCTTTAAAGCTACTCACAACTGGGAGGTAAAAAAACATCCCTATTATTCATTTGGTAACCATCGATTTGCCTGATTCACTAACTGCACTTTGTAGTAAGTTTTGTAATACTACAGTAGTACTACAAAACGTACAAAGTGCTTTTCACAAACTGCCCTGTTGTGGTAATTTAAACTTTTGAATAAGATTCCTACTTTTTGGTATCCACAAAATGCACCTTTGTATTAACATACATTTCTTCAGTAACTTACACTTTTGTAGTAAGTCCCTGACTCTAATATTTTCTATGGGAGGCAGTTGCGTACCAGCAGCTGGCCATGTGTAGTGCTGGACTTACTACTAAAGTGTTAATTACTCCAAAAGTGGAGTTTGGGAATACTGCAAAGTAGCAGCAACGTTACTCAAAACTGCAAACTTACTCAAAAGTATGTTACCATTGAGAATCAGCCCACATGTTATGTGTGTCCCCCCAAATGCGTTTGTTTCTACTTATAAATACAATGCAGTGGCAGAGGAGTAGTGGGGCAGCCATCCATAACATGGCCTTTCCTCCCTGTCCCAAATATTTAAAAAAATACTTTCCCACCTAACACCCACCTCTGGGCCTTCCCACTCCCTCACCTCCCATAGCTAGGCTAGAGGCAGCCCTGCGCAGTTTCTACGTCATTAGCATGAATAACCAGAGTTGGTATTCATGATAGCGGCTCTCGGGGAATGCCATGTAAATGTACAGGAATTTATATAGCGCAAATCACCAAGCAGTCTCTAAGCGCTTGCTTAGGGAACCCGTCCTGGTATTCCCCTGTGAGATAATCCCGGCAGGGTATCCGCAAGGTGAAAGCCAGGCATCCCGCCGCGAGGGGCCGTTGTGGAGATTAAGCAAGCTATTGCCCAGAGTCGCAGAGTGCGAACCCGTGAATCGAGTAGGCACCGGAGCGAGAATTGTCGAGTCCATGGACATTTTAGGACTCAAGACCCTGCCGAGCCGGGAATTGAACCCTGGTCCCAGGCTGACTTCTGCTTCCAGGTCTGCCTCCTCTAACCAGTGAGCCACACTTCTCCAATGCCATGCATGAGAGATGATTAAATGTGTCCATATCTGATGTAAGATTAGCTTTATCAGTCTCTACTAAATTACATATTTTGAGTTAGGACCACAGAAGTACTTTACACATCTCGTTTTGTAGTGAATGATAAAAGAGAAGAACTAAAATAATGTGTTTTTTTTAATTTGCTACCGTAGGAATGAATTTGGTGTTGTTTACCACAAACGTGTTAGTATGGTCCTGGCATGATCTGAAATGTACTGCCTCCCTCGAATTTCCAGGTGTGATGTGTTAGAGATGTTCTTTACACTATCTTCAACGATAGGTTGCATTGAACATGTTTTACTGCTGCATGCTGTGCACTTTTAGCATCTACTGGACAGCTCACTTTTGGTTTAATGGAAACAAATGCTTCTGAAAGGACTTGTTAACTAGTTGCACCTACTAAAAAATTAGCCTATTGTATTGCAAGACCTTTAGAGGTAAAATATATTACAGCACCCTCCGTGTCTAAATGGGAATATTAGAATATTTTGCAGACAAGGACCTGAATCACTGTAGAATAAGAAACCTTAATATGCAGAATAAAATGACTCCAAGCCCTCAAAAAACACATGCATATGAGCAAGTGCACAAACACACACACACACACACCCACACACCCACACACACACACACACACACCCACTCACACCCACACACACACACACACACACAAATACACGCACACCCAATTGAATGAATGAATACACGTGCACCTCTGTACACTAACATATGTGCACAAACATGCACGCACACATTTGTGTACCCAAACACACATTCACATGTGCTCTCGTGTGCCTACGTACACACTCACACTGACACACACACAAACACAAAATACAAGTACAGACACAAATTCAAGCACGCGAGCACACACAAACATACACATATACAGACACACACATAAACATTAGTGAAATGCCGTTCTGTCCAGACTTCGTGTAATATCTATTTATCTGTGGGCGTTAGAGGACTACACGTAATCAGACGCAGACTTTGTCGAGTTATGGGTAAGTAAATACAGCTGAATAAAAGCAAGTCTGACTACAAGGCTTTATTTTTTCACTGCCAGCACCATATGACCCTGGAAATTGCTGCTTTTATATTCAGCGCAGTCTGGTTTCAATGAAAAAGAAAGTCGTTTTCATTTCAGAGTAGCAAGTGTTGATTAGAAACGTCTTTAAATAAAATGTTTATACCCCACAAAAGTACATTTGATTTTCTCCTCGGCGGGAAGGATACATTTTGTTCATTTTAGTCATGTAAATTGTTTCACAAGAGGAGTGCTTCCCAAACCGTAACAATGTAAAGTGGGACAAGTGAAGAGGGCGAGAGAATGTGTGTGTTTCTGATAGAGTTCTAGCTGCATTGTTTTATTTCATTTATCCCAAGGTTTGCATGTGTGTGCCTAGGTAGGAACCCAATCCAAAATGGAGATATTAGCTTTAATGCAGGCTGTGTATAATTGGTATTTCTTTAGTGAAATATATTAACAGCTAAATTCAAACGAAATTTACATTTTCCAGAACACCAATGTAAAACAACCAGCTGTCAATATGTATGCTAATATATATATTGCTCAAAACTGCAGAAACCTCTATTTTTGCTGTTTGATTGCAATGAATTAGACTATTATCCGAAACGTTTGCTATAACTGGTACCCTTGGTATAAATAATAAATAAATTCGTATTTGTAAAGCCCTCAAGGACTTCAAGAGGCTGGGGCGTCGGGGAGATTAAGTGAGCTATTGCCCAGAGTCACATGATGCTTAGCTGAGCTGCCGATGGCGAACGAACTGTGGGCCCGCGCTCCGGAGTCAAGCGCTCTGGCCGCTGCGCCACACCTCTCCCACTCCTGGTATTAGACTTTAGCTGTCAGTATTTCCAATGGTACTGCTGCGTGTCACGCAATGTAGTTCGCACTGACCTATTGAATTGAATATTCATGCACCACGTCAGGCCCCTTCGTGGTGCCTTGACCGTTAGTGCTCAAAATGAGTCCGGCAGGTGAGAGTGTATTCATGTCTCCAGAAGGGATGTACAAACCTGCACCTGTCTGTATGCAGTTGCCCTTTCTTTTTGTCTCTTGCCATTTCTGACAGATCTCAATTCGTTCAGTTACTTAGAGATCTTTTTGAAACGTCTTGCAGGTGTCTAGTTGGGGTGTTTTTTATATTTCAACTGTGCATTAGCAGTACCTTTTGAGGGAACACTAAGGTTGTACAACACAAAGTGACCCGCGGGGTGCAACAGGCATTTATGTCTGCTCTTTCCATCACTGGGGCACTTTAGCCTCATGGAAGGAGGTGCAGTTGGTTGTGACACCCATTCCATGATATGAAATGTACTGCCATAAAATCTGCTACAGCTTATCTAAGGGGATTCCCCCAATTGCATGAGGAATCCCTTTAGCATTCTACCTACTCATTATTACAGATGGGGTAAAACCCCGCAAGGATTCCTCTTGAGAGGGAACATGTGGGCCCCAAGGACCACCATCAAATGCCCCACCCCCTGTGTGTGGGTCGAGTTACAGACTACATCCTCCTACAGGAGAATCCCTATCCCCTCTTCAAAAGGTGACCTGGTCCACTGGCAGTGAATGACGGAGAGGCAGTTTAAAACTCGGCTCTTTGACTGATGCACTCTCACTAGCGGAAGCCTGAACTGTGGGAGTTTGTGATTGCAGCTGGGCGGGTGGGGGGGCGGGTGAATAACCATAAAAAACACTTAATTCCGAGCCGGCCAAGAGGCCGGCTGGCCGGCCGCCACTGCCGCCTCTCCTGCATCTTCTTCCTGGCTTCTTATAAGCAACATGAAGCACCAGGGCTCCCACGCTTCCCACAGCCAATCACAATGCTGCAATGCAACATTGTGATTGGTTTGAGTGCCGTGACATGGTGCTTAGCCAGGGGCTGTAGGGGTGGGCATGTTCTCCATGCAGGCTGTAATGCCTGCATAGAGAAGCGGGGAAGTGCACATCACAGATGTTTGCGGCCCGCGGGGGCCGACCAAAGTCATTGTGCACTTAGGAGGGTTGTACCCTCCTTCCCTGCTCTTTAGCCCCGCCCCCTCATGCAAGCTGTCGCAGCAGGAGGTCAAAATAAATTGATAATAACATTAGTTATTATCATTTTATTTTTTCCTTTCTTTTACTGCTCCGAGGCCGTGGGGAGACACTCCTCCTCCTTAATTCAATGTGGCCTGTGGCAGAGATGGGGAAAGTGCACCCCTTACATAACATGGCCTCAGAACTGGTGTTCACAGTCATCACAAAAAAATAAGAAGAACGTGGAAGATATTTTCAGATAAATAATAACTGTCTTTGTCCACACTTTATGGCCTGATCTATCAAATGGTTTTCACTATTCACTCTCTATGGAGAAATGCATTGATACATAAGCATCGTAGTTCCTAGACAACTGTGATCATGTCAATAAGGTCACTTCATAGAAATACTGAAACCTGTGGTTTAGTAAGGACCAAGTGAGTACACTAACTACCTTGGCTCTCCTCAAGAGGGTTTGATGGTACACATAGGTTTGGAGCCAGTTCTGAAGAGAAACTCACAATATTTAAATACTCTAGGGCATGGGTACTCACAAACATTTTCCCGGGGGCCGAACAGTTTGGTCTTTGATGTGACAGAGGGCCGCACTAAGGCCAGCACGGCGGGGTGTAAAGTGGGTGCAGGGGAAGTGAAGCATGTACATCTAGTGTTTGGGCTCAATTGCCCAATGTGAAACCAGAAAACCTGGAATGAATCCCGGCTTCCCTACTTGACCAAATTGTGTAATCCAGGGCAATTATTTTATTTCAATTTCCCTCCTTTTTATTCATTATCACATATAAGAGGACCTCAAAATACATGACTTCAGGATGTGTGCTATACAAATCCTTCTCCTGTGTTTTGGATGTAATCACTAATGGCATTGTTGTCAGGATTGGGGGGATGGGGGGTGGGAAGCATCAACACTTCTAAATTCATGTTTGAAAATCCTCACTTTAAAAAAAAAAAATACTTTTGAATGCATTGCTATAATCTGATTTACTAAACTGAAATGGTTCTACAGGCTAATGAAAAGACTATCAAATTATAACACTTTAGCTGTCTTTAAGAATGAAGGCTCTCCTAAAGTTAAGGGTTTAGTTACTTCCTATCTTTAACAGAAATTAACCTTTAAATTAGAGCTTGCTGTTTGTTTAAAATTTTTTAATGTTAGCGAGCATCATCGCTCTAGGGTCTGACACAATGAAAAGTATTTAGAAATTAGGTTAGCAAACAAAACTTATTAAAAAAAGGGACTTTTTCCACAGTGACTGAAATTTTGACTACCAAGTTGTTTGCATAAGGTAAACCTGCCCAATATGTTTTCTGCAATTGCTGAACTACCTTTCCCCAGCTACTGTTTCTGTTGGTCACTCATTGATTGATCATTATTTTAGTTCTCTTTTACCCTTTCACTGTGGCAATGCTTCCACCCATTCTCTACTACCCTTTTTCTTTGTTCTTTGCGAGATTTGGTGTTGCCATTTTTCTTCTTTTCTGCAATCAACATTTTATCTAATTTCTTTCTGTTCATCCCCAATCTGTATGGCCCCTTTCTGTGTGTGTTTTGTGATTTCCTTTCTTTTTCTCTGGGTCTCTTTTACCCTTTTTGTGTACTTCTTCATCTTCTCTCTTTCGCTGAGTCTCTTTTTTATCCTATTCTATTGATCCCTTCTAAACCATCTCTCTATTTCTTTGTAGGTTTCTATTGACCTCTCTGCGTGTTTTTAATTTGCCCTTTCTCTTTCTCTGAATATATCTTTTATTTTTATTCTGTGGATTTTGTGTTTTATCTTTTTTTTTCTATGAATATTAGTTGTCATTTTCCATTATATTGGTCTCTATAATTTAGAAAACTCGATGCTTGTCTTTGACCCTCTCTATCAGTATCCTTTATCCTCTGCCTTTACAAGAACAACATTTTCACTCTTATTAGTCACTCCATTTTCTTTTCTGGTACTGTGGGTCTCTCTTTTGCCATCTCTATTTCTCTTTGTTTCCCCCTGTGTTTCTGTGTCTCTCTTTGAAACTCCCAGTAAACCTTTCTCTTTCTGTGAATCCTGTTCTTCCCTTTCCTCTCTCAGAACTTCTACTTTATCCTTCCCTGCCCTTTTTCTTTAGTTTATTTTTAATTTTTGTTTCCTTTGTTTAGGTCTCCTTAGCTATTCACTTTCTATAACTCTCAATTGATTCTTCCATTTCAGTTTGGCTGTTTGTTAGTATTTCCCTTTCTGAAAGTCCATATTACGCTTTACCTTTCTAGGGGTTCTCCTCTCCTTTATGGTTGATTTTCTCTTTTATCTCATTTCTTTCTATGCATCTCTGCCTTTGCTATCTTTTCTTAGGACCCTGTTCTCTTTCTGCAGTCTATTTTTAAGTTTGTCCTCCAATCCTTTCTTTATGTGGGGCTCACTTTTATTCATTTTCTTTCTACATGGCTGGACTAAGGTCCAGCTTACAACTTTGACGGTGCAGCACTAGGTTTGCCCTGCCGACCCACTGTCAAAGCAGTGGTCAGTCTGCCCACCTGATTAGGAGTTTCCTCCAGTCTGGCGGGCTTTGTTTTTGACGTTCCCACGGCGGTGCCTTGAAAGTGGGCACCGCAATGGGCATGCCAAAAACAGTTCCTGCATGGCATGGACTCTAAAGTCTATGCTGTGGAGGAACTGGTGTGCATGCACACAGGGGGGCACATGTTGTGCCCAACCTGTGTGCATCCACAAGGCATGAGGCACCAGGGGGCCGTGTGGGGCCCCCTCTGTTTCCCATCCACCATAGTTTTCATGACAGTGGAACTGCCATGAAAACCGCGGTGGAGACGAAACTTGTAATATGTTTGGAGGACAGTGGTGGTCCCGTCTAGCATATTACTGCCTCCTGAACACCGCAACCCTGCCAGGGAACAGCGGCTGCAGCGGGGCTGTGGAGGTTTACCTCCGACTCATAATAGGGTGGGCAGGAGACCACCGCTCGGCCCCAAGTCTGACGGTCTATGGACCGCCAGAATTTGTATTCGGGGCCTAAGTGTCTTCTTTTTTGGGTTTTGGTTATATGTTTTCTTATAGTGAGTCTTTTTTTACTCCTTCCCTTTCTGAGGCTTTCTTTTTCACCCTTTCACTTTCTATATATTTTTTATCTTTTCTATAGAAGGTTGGGTTTTTAGTTGCAGTACCCCCCACTTGTTGCCTGGTATTTGATGCAACTTTGACTGAAGTGTACTGGGTTTTTGCTAACCAGGTCCCCAGTACTAGTGTTCTAAAAACTGAACAATTGTTTCCCCCATTTGCCAATCCTTTAGTACTCTCTGTTAGTCCCTAGTAATTGGGACCCTGGTACCTAGGGCCCGTGGTACTAAAGAGGGCCCCTATGGGCCTCAGCTCTATTTGTGCCACCCTAAGGGACCCCTCCCCAAGCACATGCATGACTGCCATTGCGGGCTGTATGTCTTGGTGCAAACAAAACTGAAAACATGACATGTCACACTGTGTGCCATATCCCTAATTCTGCATGTAATATTTATAATTCACCCCTACAGCAGGCCTGACAGCCCTAAGGTAGGGTGCTGAATATTACATGTGAAGCTATACCTGCATGAGCAGATATGCCCCTTTGTTGGCCAGTCCTATTACTGCCCATACAAGTGACCAGAGAAGCCATTTTAAAACATGTGTGGGCCACTGGTGAAAACAAATTCCCCAGCTACATGATGGCTTCACTGAAAACAGGGATATTGCTCTGACGTCTTACAGTGAGAGCCTTTTGCTCTCAGGAGACACAGAACGAAAGTCTGTCCGGGATGAGGGTGTAACATCCCCTTCCACAGGATTGCGTGCTGATTAGCCTACTTGGGCCGGCAAGTTTCAATGAAGCTGCTGCCTTTGGAATGCAAATCTGGCAGGAGAGGAATTCACCCCCCTGTCAAGAGCCCATTGGCTCCTAGACAGGCAGGAAAATTAGCTAGTTAGGTAGACATTCGACTTCAGGCTAGTACCATTCCTAAGGTGGGCTACTGTGAGTTGGACATGATTTTTCAGAAGTAGGAATCATTGTGATGGCATACTTAGGAATTCTGGACAGGGTCATGCCCATTTCCCACAGGAAGTGGTCATTTAGGGGGCATAGTGACCCGAAGGGTCAGTAGCCCATTGAATACTATCCTTGACTCCCCTAACACTCCTAAATTCAGTATTTAGGGGAGTCCTTGGCCCCATTGAAGCAGATCCCGTAGACCTAAGAAGAGTGAGTACACACAAAAGCCGCAAAAGCAGAGAGGAGAGATGAAGCAGCTGACCTGGTACCAACCCTGCCGACCTGTCTGCATCCCTTGCCTAAAACTTCACCAAAGTGGACTCGTCCTGCAGCCGTTGGCTTCAGAAACCTGGGAAAACTGCCTGTCTTAGAAAAAGACTCAAGACCTCCCGTGAATAGCAGTCCGGTTCTGAAGAAACTCCAAATGAGAGGACCCTGAGGCCTCCGTAACTGGCAAAATCGGACACCAGAAGCCACCACTGCACCCGTCGCCTCTGCCCCGAGTTGAAGTGAGCCACCAGTGCCAACCAAAGTCCCAGCCCTCCAGAGCTCGAGTCCACCATTGTTTCACCTCTCATGGACTCCCCGACTTTGCCTGCAATCTCTGCACGCAGGCCCCCTTGACAGTAACTGCTCCCGGTAAGGAAACCTGATGCCTAAAGATACCTCTGCATCTGACATCCCCGGGCCGTGAAGAAGAGGACCCCATGTGTCCCTAAGTTTCCGAGCATTGCAACTCTTGAACTGCCCTGTTGATTCACCCCGACTGGCCTCCTGGCCAGAACCTGAAGCCTCTTTATGCAGTGACCGATCTTCATTCGAAACACATTGGGCTCCAAACGCTGTTTTGCACCCTGTACCCACCCGCCCTCGTGCCGATGGTGGTGTACTGTGGTGCTGCCTTGGACCTTATCCACCATTCACCTTAACTCCTGCAAGATTGGTCTTGTAAGTCGCTGTACTATGTCTGTTTACAGAACTTGTTCTTCCTTCCAAAGTATAACATTGCAGACTTCTGGAATTGCAGAGTCCATTTTTTAAAGTGAAAATAATTTATATTTAAAAATGCACTTACCTGAATAATGTTTCTCTGATGTCTAAATATTTATAAAGATACTTAATATTTTTATCAACTGGTGTAGCTCTCCTTCTTGAGTTGTGTGTGTCATTTATTAGTCATTGTGTGTATTTACAAATGTCCTGCACACCTTTATGTTCAATCTAAGGGTGCTCGACCACGCTAGCCACTAAAAGAGCACTTTGGTTTGCATAGCAAGCCCATGTGCATTAGTAAGTGAACATTTGGACCCTTTATACAGTGTATCAGATTTTTTATATATCACATAAAGTGCCAGCTTTCTACACTTTCTTTTTCTATGACTCTGTCTTTTCCACATTCGTTTTCTGTGGGTCTCTTTTACTATTTCTTTCTGCGAATCTCTCTTACACCTTTTATAGGTATCTGGTTAACCCTTCTCTTAGTTTGAGTCTCGTTTTCCTGATTCTTTTTCAATTAATCTCTTATCTGTCCATTTAGTATGTTTTTGTACCATTTTACTTCACTGTGTATTAAGGAGAGTCTGTACTTGAGTATGTACTGTGCTGCATAAAGGGTAAAAAGCATTAAGATGTATTATTTATATATGCTAGTCAGTCAAATGTTGGCTTACTGCACTTGTCCATTAAAGAACCATTAATTTGTTGGGATGCCCTTGTTAACTGCATTACTCAATTTAAGTTTTAATACTCTCTTTACCTAATTGGCAGTAGTTTACTTTGCAGTTGTACATATTTTGAGGCACAATGAGAAGGTGAGAGGGAGACAAGGACATGGAGACAGAGTTTGAGTGAGACAAGAACATAGAGATGGGCCCTGAGGAAGAGTGAGCAACAAACACTGGGAGAGAGGCTGGGAGGACAAAAGGGGTATAGTGATTGAGACAGGAAAATGGGAGCAGAGTGAGACGAATGGCTCAAATAGAACTCATCATTAAACAGAAGGGATATAGAGGAACAGAGCTCAAATGCCCAGGATGTTCCTGCCCGAAAGAAACACTGGGACACTTCCTTTTTGCATGTGCAGCTTACAAACAACCAAGAGGAAGGTGGCTGAAACCTGTTTGTAGGAATTTAGGGGTGAGGGACCATAGAATAGCCATGCGTATCATTCTAACTAATGTCATTTCACTGCATATGGTTTGTGGGGTGGCTAAATATGTGGCGAATGCTTGGTTAATCAGGTCAAAACTTTTACCCGATGTCTGAATTGTTTTTATGTACAGCTTATTTTTGCCTTATATTTGCGGGTTGGAACACGTTAAATGTATTTTGGATACTGTATATTGCATTCTTATGAAATCTGTTTCAATCGTATAATATAACTTGGATTAATTTAAGTATGGTTTTAATATTGTAACTATGTACTTTTATGATTCACATGAATCGAATAAAGTTTTTTCAACGGATTAACCTGAGAATTACGTCTGGCAGATATTGAGGGCGATTTGCTTCCAAAACAGAGCATTAGCAGATGGCCTTTAAGGATTGTTATTGATTAGTGCATTTACTTATGGGTGTGGATTCCTGTGTTCACTGGGTGCCATCCGTATACACGGCCAAGTAAATATTATCATTGCTGTCATTCCTGTTGTTGCAGTTGTCAATGGATAGAATGTTCTTTTTGTCTGTTGAAATAATCGTATAGCGACAGCTGTTAGATATGCTAATCTGTAAATTGTGTATGTGTATAGGCTGTGCAACTGGAATGGATGATTGTCTGCAAGGCAGGCCACATACTGTATGACCTTTTGCCACATGGCCAAACTGGCAGCTACACTAAGGTTATGGAAACCCACACTGTGCAGCTCATACTGTGTTGAAACACTTTTTTGATGAGAATATCAGCTTCTTCATCTGTAAAATTCATTTTCCACTTCATGCCTTTAATAGGTAGTATGGATGCTGCTATCATGGATCATCTAACTGTGAAATGCTTCTTCAGAAGGACTTGGTTGTCAGTAATTTATATTTGTATTCTTGGATTTGTTGCCTGTAGGTCTGTGTAATTACCGCCCAAACACAGAACTTACACTGACAGGAATATGCCATATTCGTGTATTTTTCTCTTTTTCCCTGGCTCCATCTCAGGGTTTTATGGAAAAAAAATTGTGATTTTCAGGTGTAGTGAGATACACGAAACGGTGCCACTGTGTTGCCTATTGGGAACTACATACTTTACTAATGTTGTATGTCTATGCTTGGTATCCTCTAACCTCCACCAAAACCTGAGATTCAGCTAGACTAAATTGATTTTTTACCTCCAGTATACTGGGCAGAAACACACAGTTAGACTGATATTGGTGTGTGATGTTCAACCTCATTACCCGCATTGCCATAACAACGGAAACCTGTATAGCTGGGCAGTGGTGAAGAAAAGGCACTCAAAAAGGTATTTTCAATGAAGCTTTTGCTTCTTGCTTTATGTTTAAGAGCAAATACCCTTCCACCCTCACACCCACAATCTGTAGGGGTAGCCCCCCAGAAGAGCACAAAAATGAATTGCAGTAGAAATCCTCAACTGGAAAAAGCCTACTGGCCACTCTTCATGGACTAGTCAGGTGGCCCACCAGCGGAGAAAGAAGTCAGTGCTAGCCATATCTCTTAACTGTCTTCTAAAAGTGCTAAAACGTGGCCACAAGTGCATCGCGCAACAAAACATTTACATAAAATATTTACACATTTTTGTGGATAAATATCTGCATTCTTGAAACTTCCACACATATTTATAGATATATTTTTATGATGAACATACTCTTGAGTATTCAGGTTTTTTAATATAACCCTTAAAGTAAAGAATCATTGGACCAGCAAACTATTTTTTGTTTTAAGATTTATTTGTTCAGGTTCAGTTCAAATTTTGACAGATAGGTTTTATTTACGTAGCAGTCTGACTACTCATTGCACCTATTTTGTAAACATAATTTTTGATACCTGCCACAAAAGGTAGTTTATTTCAACGAAGAGTAAGGTGGGACTACTAACTTTCTAGAGATCATAAAAGCTGTGTTAGTGATAACGAGAAAACCCTATTGTTAATAATAATCATGTTTCATGGTTGCAAACACTCTTTACATTATGAAATAATAGGTTTGCATCCTTGTCAAAGTGTTATGGACAGTGAAGACAAGGAAGCCGTTTCCCTGTGTCTGGGACGAATACAATAAACGTATTTCTCACACATCCTTGTGGAGCGTCATTACAGAAATGGCTACAAGTTGTGCCCCCGACTTGAGGAATCCAAGCCGATGTCATATATCAGTCAGTCATACATTCTTTATCCGTTCTTTTCAGAACCATAAAAGAGAACTTCAAATATAAGAAAACAGACAATATAATACATTAATTATCAACAATATAAGCTAAGTAATAAAATAATATTTCAAAATAGGACATCAAATCATGAATTATCAGATAATAAAATAGTAAAATTCCATGACATTAATCATGTGGCAACAATCAGACATACAAGATACAAATACTAAGAACAACTCATATGTCCCACATGATGCCGTAAAACAATTGACCAATACATAATATAATAGGTTCAATAGACTTATTAAAAAGAACCGATTATAGATAAGTAAATCTCACATAAAATTCAGAAAGTCATGACAAAATCCATAAAAAGTCCCCATTTCCCAACAGATTTTCAAAGGCGTACTGCTGTAGAGATGTAGCTATAATCCATTAGACATATATATTCATCATTCAAAAGCTGAAGCTGATGCAAAGCCTGCCTACATTTCCTAATATTTCAAAGTCTTAATAGGGGGATAATAAAAGTGCTCCTTGGTTTAGCGCTGACAAAAAACTAAAAATGCAACATTTTCTGAGCTGTCTTAGATTCCCATGGACATAGTTCGAGTTCAGCATCACAATAAGCCTTACGGGGGTAAGAAACCAACAAATGTACTGATTCTAATGAGGTAAAACCTTTTTGAGTGACAAAAGAAAAAGGAGAGATAGGGCTCTAGACGTTGAACTGACTAGGGGCAAATATTCCAAAACTCTGTTCTTTCCAGTCTCCAAGCGCTCCCTATTCTCCTTTAAAACAGATAAAAAATCCCCTTTCAGCTGGGATTTTGAAATTTTGACAATGAGATCATGGTTATGGAAACAGTCCGCCTCTCCCACTAGCTCCAGCTGCTTCTTTATGTAGCTAAGCCATAGTGTTTCCTGCAGATGATCAAGACTCATGCAGTCCAATATTATTGCACGATTAATAGCCGGCTCATCTTTTGCCCATACTGGTCGCCATAACAAGGTTGGTACAATTTGTATGCGATGGGTTAGAGGAGTCACACCTAATTCCATATGGCAAAGGATAATCAGAAGACTACTAGGGACAGTTAGTTATCATCTAAGAACGGTGTTCTCTACCACATAAAAGCATGACGAGTTACAGAAGCCCCAAACTCCTGCCCCATACAAGTTACAGAGCAAGAGCGGGCCTTAAAGATGTTAATTATCGAATCAATTGGTCTAGATCCTAGTTTCCTCAGAAACCTGAATAATGCCTCCAAATTTTGGCTGAAGCTACTTACCCTAGTTTCGACCAAGTGATGTCAGGATCCTTTCTGATCAAAAGGAACACCTAAACAAGAAAAAGTTGAAATATAAAGCATCCTCTCATCAATAATAAAACAAGGTTTTAAGAGGGAAGGGGTTTTACCAGCCACCATGCTAATGATACAGAGACTAGTTACGAATCTAGGTGCGAGTACTTTATTGAGCAGGGAGTGACGTTAGCAGTCGATGTGACCGGTGAACAATGTGGAGGGCACTGGTCATTTACTGAAATGTCAAGCCAAATTTATACAAATTGAGCAAGCACTTAATAATACGAGCAACTGTCTTTACAAACGGCATGGGTTTTTTAAATAGAAAAGAAAGCAGCGGTTCCTCACGGTCAACATTTAGTATATTCTACTGTGACCATTACGTTGCTTGCATTCGGAAAAGCATCTGACAATGTTACTTCCACGAGGGCTCCATTTACATGCTAGCACATACCTCAGATTGTAATCTGATCTTAACATACATGAACACCATCTTTGATTGGGACCTCTCTGCATATTTCTTCGCATGGTTGGGTTTCATGTTTGCCACGAAGGTCGCGGGCGAAGGAAGTTGTTTTGCCCTTACATTGTCTTTCGCAAATACTTAGTGAAGTATTCACTGCCTGGATCACAACTGAAGGTATTGTTACTCACTCTTGCGTTACAGAGAATTGAGTTATTCTCCAGTGGGTAATTTTATTCTTGTTTTTTGTGATTTATGTTTAACTTTTCACGTCTGGGAATCCTTTCAGTGCAATTTTCACCACGTTTTACAAGCTTCTTAATTTGTGTATTGCAATGTGTGCCACACAGAACTGGAATTTGACTCCACCTCAGCCATTCAGATGCAGAATCTGTGTTAAAATAGGAAGAATGGAAGGAATATTTTCTGAATTATATATCAACAAATGAGGATGAGGTCAAGATACATGAAAAGAAAAAAATATTCTACATTGTTTGGACCCAGGCGCTTTATTTATGAATTTTAATTTAGATCAAACATCACCCAATATGTCAGAGCGCATGACAATTGAACCAGTTACATTACATAGGGACTTCAGAGTACATTAATTACATCCAATATACAAAAAGATAAACTCTAAATTCAGATAAGAATGGTAGTAAGTACATAAATCTACTACAGATACTAGTGGTTAGAGTTACATACATACAAGTTGCAAATTCGCCCAAGGTTACATTTTAAGAAAAGTCAAAGTGATTAGGATTGGACAAATATAAATCACATATTTACACAGCATGATCTTCTCGCCATTGCTGGGGTTCTTGCTTTCAGGCCAGCCTTCAGGGTGTTGTTGCACTCATAAGTGGTGATCTTGGGCCTGAAGAGATCCCCAAGCTGGTGATGGCCAGAAGTCCTCCACACTTGTTGGGATGGTGGCTTACCCACCGGCCCCTAACACAACAAAGTGGCCGTCAATCCTCTTTAAAGCAGCTGCATCAGGGCAGCAGGCAACCCTGCCCCCCCTGTGACTCTCTCAGTCCTCGTCCTTCATTCGTCTGCCACAACGTCCGTGGCCACTATAGGATTGAGAAAAAACGTAGACAGCCTGGTGTTAAAAATGTATTTGATCATGCGCTTGAGGATCATGATGCATACTTCACGACTACAGTGTGTGTGGCTATAGACCGTTACAGATTTTCTCAGTGGAAGCAAAGGTAAAAGGAAGGAATAAACTATTATATAGCTTCTTTAAATTAGTTAGCCTTGTCATGTAGGTTTGGGGATCTGCATGATGAGCTTGTTAGAGACCAAACTATTATGAACACTAATTACTCCAGCATTCAAGATCATTTGTGAGTACTAGATTATCATTATAGTACTGTTGAAAAGCGGATTATTAATAGTGGTAAATATATATCTACCATCTGCAATAAGGCCACTTAACACATTATAGGTATCAAAAAATTATTCCCATGCTTAACACTTGGTAGCTTGGCAGCGAGCAGGCAGGTTTAACTCCAGAGACCGGTATGTACAGTATTTAAAAACACCAATTCAGTAAATAATTAAGACACTGCACATGATAAAAATCCAACACTAGTTTATAAACATAGGATATATGTGTATCTTTAAAATGAAATCAAAATGAAGAAAATCAAATGTAGGGTACCGAAGATATGAATTTTTAAAGCTTTAGCACTATATAGCACATCTGGTCACTCTAAACTGTGACAAAGCCAAAGCTTCAGGCCTACCATGATGGAGCCCTGTGCAGCTACCACTCGCAGTAGTCCTCAGTCAAACTTTATATCTTCTGACTTAGAAACTTTTTGGGTGCTTTTTCTCCCGGCGTCCCCCTAAGCTGTCCACCAGTCCGGATTCGGCAAGTGTTTAGCCAGCTAGCCTCCAGGTCAAAGTTATGGAAGTCAGACCTCCGGAGCTCTTCAGCAGGAGGAACCAATGATCCAAGCTTGCCTCGGTTGAAGGTGGGCGTCTCGTCTCTCGCAGTTGGTCCGGGTCACCTCTTCTACCTTCAGACTTAGAAACTTTTTTGGAAAGTATTTTCCCGAGGTCCCTTGATGCTCTTTACCAGGCCAGATTCGGAGAGGGTTAGCTGGCTTGGGTTTTGGCCAGCTCCCGGTCAAACTCTGGAAGTCGGCCCTCCTGAGCTATTCAGCTGGACGAACCTGGAGTACCATTTCCTCCAAAGTGTGGCACAGAGGTCTCCCAGAAAGCAGTATGTTGTAATTTCCTCTTTAAGTTTAATATTCTGTGATAAGAATGTAAATGACATCAGCTGGAAAGTGTGTTACTCGAGCTGATTCATTGTCAGTTGTAATGTTCCCGCAGCCACAAGCTTCCGTGGGTGTAGATTAAAGGTGAATAACTTTAAATGAATTGCATCCTTCGTTTTATTACTTGCGACTGGATTTGGATACCTACCGTAGAACCCATTGTGCAACAAAGAAAAGATCTGCATGGAGACAAAGAATCGAGGTCGGTCTAAGTTTTGTTTATGCTGCGCGAAGTCGAGTGAATTGATTATTTGCTGAAGACTTGCGGAAGAGATTCGGTTAACTGAGTGTTCACTGGATTTGCTTGTGGCTGAAGATAAAGGGAACGTGGATTAACTAAGAAGAAGCACGAGCCGTATGATTAACTGTTGAGCGCATTGTTTGAAGTGTGCGCGAGAAGTAGTAAAAGAAGAGTCTTACCACGCGTGAAGAGGTTCTGTCATTATGTCTTCTCTGAGTGGCATCTTTTGAAGACAACGAGAGACGACACACAAGAGCTGACGCAACGTGCATAGCGAAGTCTACAGATAAAAATAAAAAACGGGGTTTGAAGAGCATGCGCAGAATGATTCATATTCGTAAAGTGTAAACAGAGTGTTTCACATTAAGGATATTTTTCCGCAATACACAAAGGAAGGGAAAACGTCACATTGAAATGAAAAAATTGCAAACTGTTGGTTAAGACGTAAAAGAGAAGGTTATTAAGCAAAAAAAAACCTTACCTTTTGGAAAAAAAGGTCAGCATCTTCAAGATAAGTTAATTGTTTTAATTTATTATGTTAATTATTATCTTAAGTCTTTTGGATGTCCCCAAAAAAATGAGCAAGTATGACCAATGTGATAACTAAGGAATAGAGATATAATCTTTTTACTTTTAGAACGATATGCTGATTAACCTACCACAGGATTTAAGTTAGCTTGTTATTTTTTCTTCTTTATGTTGAATTGTTTTTTTAGATCATTACTTTCGCCTGTTTTATTAGCTTGTTAAGTTAATTTTATTTACAGGATGACAATGGCTAACGGGATGAGTCAACCCCCTCAATTCTTGAGTGAACAAGGTTAATCTGTCCTCCCAAGGAAAAAGTGGAAACCACTTTTTGACTCGTATCTGATAGCCATAGGTTGGGAACAATTTCTGCTGCCAGGAAGCAAGGTGTTTTGTTACATAATCTTGGCATCGAGGGTCGGAATATCTGACAGTTTAGATCCTATACCTATTGGTAGAGGGGCAGGAGAGCCAAATGATGTTTATGAGATGAGTATCATTTTACTACAAAAACATTTTGGAGCAAGTCTGAATGTGGTTATGGAAAGACACAAATTTTTCATGCGTGTTCAAGCAAAAGGAGAGTTGGAAATTACGTAGCAGCTCTGAAGTCATTAGCACAAACGTGTGAATTCAAACAATGGACTGACCCTCTTATTTGTAATCAACTTGTGCGGTGCACATATGATCCTAGTATTCAGGAAAAGCTGCTGACAAAAAATCATTATTTGAAAGAAGCCGAAACCATTGTTGAGAGTGTTGAGCACACCTCTCATTGGGTCAAAAAGATATGTAAAATCTCGAGCCATGTTGAACCTGTTGCCAATTTAAACAAAGAGTACCATGAGAATGCGTCGTCTGAAAACCAAGTTGCAGTTATCAACAAAGCAAGTATTAAGCAAGAGAAAAGTTCTACCAAAACTGACAAACCAAGATTCAATTTTAATCCAAATAAGGATGGGAAATTCAAATGTCCCAGGTGTGGAATCCAAAATCATGGGCCTAATTCCGAATTGCTATGCCAGAAGTACAAATTGCAGGAATTGTAGGAAAAAAGGTCATTATGCTCGAATGTGTAGGAACAACGGAGTAAATTTAATTGATGACGATGAGGAATTCTCACAACAAGCAATTCATTGTATTACTGATGGTACACCTGAACCTGTAAATGATGTAAAGTCAGTGGACTCTGACAGTGTGACCATGTCTAAATGTGATGAGTGCATTGGGGATGAAGTTGTTCCAGTTCTAGCTGATTCTGGTTACCCATATACTCTGATAAGCAACACATCTTGGTTCGACAGTTTTGGTAACAACAAAATAGAACTTTTATCACCTGACGTTAACCCTGTAGGATATGGAAGATAAAAATTTGATTAATAGGATATACAATCTATTGTGTTCAAGGATAGAGAAACAGTGGGTAAAATTTTAGTTGCCAAGCGTGGTAATAATCTCTTAGGTTGGCGCCACCAAAGAGACCTTGGCATTGTTTTGAACCCAAATACACCTGAGCAAGTTATGTTGGTTTCTCTACAAAGTGATGTTCAGGACATTATAGAGAAGTTTCCTGGTGTTTTCAGTGGAAAACTTGGCCTTCTGAAAGGTTTCAATCATAAAATAATTTTAAAAGATAATGCAAAACCAGCTGTGCATAGAGTAAGGAAAGTACCTAACCTCATGATGAAACCACTTCAAGAGGAAATTGACAGACTACTTTTTGGGAGTTATTGGGGAAATAGAGTCCTCAGAATGGCTCGCTCCCATTGTTTTGGCCCCTAAGGATAAAGGAACTTAAATTAGGATGTGTTTGGACTTAAGAAGCTGAAATAACTCTATATGGGTTGACAGACAACCACTTCCAAACATCAATAAGACCTTGACAAAATTCGGGGGTGCTTGTTTCTTTTGTGTAATGGATTTGTCAGCAGCATACCACCAGATCTTGCTCCATGAAGATTCAAGACCTCTAATCTCTTTTGTAACCCCTTTAGTTGCTTACAGATTCGTAAGGATGCCTTTTGGTCTGGCAAGTGCAGCAGCTTGCTTTCAAAGAGTGATGAAAAATGTTTTGTCTGCCATTGATTCTGTGATATTTTTTCATGATGACATTCTTTTCCATGGACAAGATAGGGTTAAGCATGATGAAGTTCTTTTCAAGGTTTTATCTAGGTTGGAGGAACATGGCCTCACCTTAAAGAGTGAGAAGTGCAAATTCAGGGTCAATTCGGTGTCATATCTTGGCCATTCTATTTCTGGTGAGGGCATCAGCCCAAAGATTGACCTTGCGGAAGCTATATTACAGGCACCACCTCCTTCCAATAAAGACTAAGTTAAATTTTTTCTTGGTCTATCCGAATATTATTCAAAGTTTGTGTACAAATTTGCAAGTGTAATGCAACCCATTAGACTACTTTTAAAAAAGGGTGCTGTTTTCAATTGGAATTATGACTGTGTTAATGCTTTTAATAAGGTAAAGAGTGAAGTTGCACAGTTGCCAACTTAAGGTCATTTCGATGTGCACAAAAAGACTATCTTGGCCACAGATGCAAGTGTGCGAGGTTTATGGGCTGTCTATCTCAGATTGTCGATAGAAAAGAAAAGGTCTTTGGTTTTGCCTCACGGTCATTAAAAGGAGCAGAGGAGCGTTATTCAGTAATAGAACGCGAGGCTCTAGCCTGCTCATGGGCCATCAGTCACTTCAGATTTTACTTGTGGGGTTTACCATTCTTAGTTAGATCAGATCACAAGCCATAAGCTTCCCGGTGGGTGTAGATTAAAGGTGAATAACTTTAAATGAATTACATCCTTGGTTTTATTACACTACTTCTCCAAAATTCAATGTGGCTGAAGTCTCAGCAGAGAGACAAGAGCTAGGTAAACCAACCTCCAGGATTGCTCATCTCCATACTCTCACTCCCCCTGGCATCTGCAAATTCCTTCCTTAAGCCTGCCATCTGATGTGATTCAGAGGTGATGGGCATAAATGGACCTGCCTATCCCCATCTTTTGAAGCTCATGGTTTATGACCCCTCCCCCTTGCTCTGACATTATTGTGCAGCAGCGCCCTCTCCTCCCAGATGGCTCCTTCATCCCAGGTGCCACTTATCACTTCATCAAAGCAGCCTGGCTAATCCACCTAACTCTGACCAATGAGGGCAGACCACTGGGAGGCTGAATTTTGGCTTACAGACAATGTCTTACAATTTCTTGTCTGTACATTTTAGGATACATTTAACAGCATATTGTTGGATTTATCAATACCATTCTCCTAAGTCCTTGAATTTTATTTTGTGTTGTCCCTTGCCATAGTAATTCATTAATAGCTTATTGCAATGTTAATCATGTGGATGGGGACCTACAACGGGGAAAATGAAATTTCCAATTTCTCCAGCATCAAGACCTATAAAAACCCTTTTATAAGGACCCAGCTTATGACTGCAGGACTCCCCACCCCTCGGACACCGATGGGAGGCTTTAGGGGTTCTGAATATACAAAATTATGTAGATCCTCACTCTACAGTGCTTCTAGCACAAAAGCCGATTTTTGGAAGCACTTTACTACAACGAGGGAAGGGAAATGTGCCATTTTACTATCCCCAAGGCATATAAAACCTCTTTTATAAGGGTCCTCCATATGAGTACCTGCCCCCTCACCCATGGGACACCTAAGGGAGACCATGGGGATACCTAATATGCCAATACATTGTAGTTTATTAATTTATAAGTACCCCTAACACCAAAGTCGACTTTGGGCACAATTTGCATTTTCAAAACCAGTCTTGCAACACAGAGCTGCTTTTAAACTGACCTCAGGCTCTCAGTAGTGCACACATGCAAGTGTAGAAAGGGCTGCTGGCCTCAACTACCATGCTTTTTCATGTACTAGGGACTTAAAGGTAGTTTTACCCCCCTGCCCTATTACAGACTGGGGCATTATAGGGTAGGTCGTGCCAATTATAGGGGCACCCCAACTCATAGTGTATCCTAGTGTATGTAAGTGTTTTCACTGAATTCTAAGTGGGTTTTCAGCATGGCCCTGGGCCTGGTTAAACAGAGCCCAGAGACAGTCATAGTCAGTTACCATAAGTACCAATCAGCAAAAAAAGCTGGGGTTGCTCAGGGCACAGTCTGACTTTGCAACAAGTAGAAAAAACTGAATTGAGGGGGCGTTATGCTGAAGCAGTGGTGGATGACATTGAAAGTGTGGTGATTGAAAAATTGAAAAATGGTAAAGGTGCATGTAAATCTGTTGAACATAAGAAGAAGGATTTTACTGTAAGGAATAGAAAATATTTTAAGAATAAATGTTATAGATGTGGAAGTTTGGAACATTATGCTCAAAGTAAATCTTATCCTGCAGTGAATCAAGGATGTTCTCACTGCAACATTGTGGGGCACTTCACCAAAGTTTGAAGAAGGAAAGGTAATGAAGGAAAACATGGGAAAAGGAGAAGGTTAAGTATGTTAAAGTAAATGGTAATCTTTCCTCAGATTCAGAGGATAGTAAAGAAGATTGATGCCTGTTGTGTGTGAAAGACTGCACTTGAGGGACCGTGGTGAGTACTGTAAGCACTAAAAAGCCTGTGTCTACGATGAAATTTGGTGGTATAAGGTTGGATATTGTGGAGGACTCTGGATTTCCTTATTCCTTCATCAATGAAGCCGTGTGGAGGGACACATTTTTGAAGGATTTAGATGAGGATCTAGACTCACCAGATGGAGGACCTGAAGGTTTTACAGGCGATCCCATAGACTTATAGGGTTCAGGAGATTACTTTTTAAATTTAAAAATAGGTCAGTGGAACAAAAGTTGTATGCAGTTTCTTCTGGCCCTTCAGTATTGAGATGGATGGACATAGGAGTACTAGTAATGATTTTGGATCCTAATAGTCTAGAGCCAGTTTTAATAGTAAGTGATGGAAATAGCACACATTTGCAAAGCATTTCTGTTAGTTTTTTCAGGAATAATTAGTGAGTTGAAGAGCTTTACACATTGTATTCTTATGAAAGATAATTGTGTTCGTTGTGGACAAAGTAGGACATCTTCCTTTCTCTATTAGAGAAGAAGTAGAGGCAGGTGTGATTGAGCTGGTCAAGTTCTCAGACTGAATTTAACCACTGGTGATTACAAGACGGGTGAATGGTAAAGTGTGCTGAAGTGTGGACATGAGAGATTTTAAAAAGACTATTTTTGGTGACTGATTCCCATTACCCAAGACGCGGGAGATGTTGCCTTTAACTAAGGGGGCAAAATGGTTTTCTATAGTGTATTTGACAGTGACTCATCACCAGGTGCCTCTGCACAAGAAAAGCAG
This sequence comes from Lissotriton helveticus, assembly GCF_964261635.1. Classification (NCBI taxonomy): domain Eukaryota; kingdom Metazoa; phylum Chordata; class Amphibia; order Caudata; family Salamandridae; genus Lissotriton; species Lissotriton helveticus. The sequence continues at coordinate 805,634,561 of NC_136071.1, forward strand.
ATAGTAAAGCACATTTATTACTCCCTTTGCTTGTTTCCACTTTCGGAGGGTTCAATTTGAATTGGCTTCTGCAGTAGCCTTTTTCAGCGCTTCATGTACATTTTATTCATCGAGCTGAAGATTGTTATCTTTTTCCAAGATGACATTCTAGTCATGGAGAGATCCAGGGAAGAACATGATGATACATTAAGGAGAGTGTTTCACGTTTTGCAGTAAAATGGTCTGACTGCAGAAGTAAAAAAACATAAACTTGCACAAAATAGTGAGATAGATGGTGAGGGAATGAAACCAAAAAAGGAACTGGTGGATGGCCTAAAAAATATACACACACTCAAAAATAAAGATGATGTAAGAGCATTTTTGGGTCTGGCTAACCTTTATGCCAAATTCTTTAAAGAAATTGCTGAGAAGACTTATGTAATGAGGCAGTTGCTTAAGAACAAGTCTGTGTTTAAATGTAGAGGGGAATGCCAGCAAACCTTTGTTGCCATGAAAGAAGATCATTGTAAGGTAACTTCACTGCAAGGTTTTGATCTAAATTGACATACATTTGCAACTACCAATGTGAGTAACAGAGGTTTAGGAGCAGTTTGACTGTAAAGAAAACCAACGGTACAGAAGTCAATATATTTTTTGCATCTAGATCATTGACTCCAACGAAGAACATTCCTCTGTAATAGAGAAAGAGAGCCTAGGTTGCGCGTGGTGCTTAGAGAAATGTAGACAATAAATTTGGGGTTTCTGAATAACATTAAGAACTGATCATAAACCTCTTGTTAAAGTGCTAATCTCAAAAGCAAAGCCACTCAAAGAATTGCAAGAATGTCTGTACGACTATTGGACTACAATTCTATAAAGTATGTACCTAGTGTTAAGAATAGGGTCGCAGATTTCCTTACCCACATGAGGGTGGCTACAAATAAGGTTTCAGATAATGTTTGGGAAGAGCGCAAGGTTGCCGAAGTTTGGTATGAATCGATCAGTGTTATACAAAAAGAAGAAGGGCATGTGTGTTTAGAGAATGATGCAGACTTATTGCAGGTGAAAAGGTATGTCAAGAATGATGACCTGAGAAGAGAAAGGTTGATAAAAAACGGTGGCAGTTTTGGGAGTTGAAGAATGAATTGAGTTCCAGTGATGATTGTGTAATTAGAGGCACGTATTTAGTACCTCCAGATATATTTAGGAAGAGTTTGTGGGACATACGTCATGAAAGTCATCTGGGTGTAGTAACAACTAAAAGGAGAGCCAACGAGAGGTATTGGCGGCCTGTCATTTATATGGAGGTTCATAGAGTACTGAGTAATTGTATTGATTGTGAAAGATCAGACAAATCACTGGTAATGTTAGACAACCTTTGTGCCGTATTGAGTGCCCAAACATGTCATGGGAGATAGTTGAAATTGATATAATGGGAACAGTGTGGCTTGAAAGGAAGGTAAATGTGTATTTGATAGTTATATTGGATGTTTCCATAAAGTGGCGTGAACTGGAGATTGTGGAAAGTGTGGATGCTAGCAATGTAGTTATGTTTATGGACAGGGCTTTTTGAAGGACGGCTTACTAAAAGATAGTTATAAGTGACAATGGTGCACAGTTTGTTTCAGATGTATTTCAGAAATATTTTAAAAGGAATGGTATCACCCACAACACTTCTTCCAACTATCACTCTGCTGGAAATGGTAATTTTGAGAGATTTAATTAAGTCATACAATGGGTGGTGCAGTTGGCTAGGAGGGGCAACTTGAATTGGGAACCTAAAGTACAAAATATATTATGGAAATTCAGGATTACATGCAGTGATGTGACTGGTTTCAGTCCTTTTGCACTAATGAGAGGAAGAACACCTTTCACTAAGGACATGTTTTGGTTGAATAACAACAAGATAGTGGAATGGAATCCTAACATTGTAAGAGAGAATATGAAGAAGGAGCAAAATGTATATAAAAAGGATATAATGTAAGATATGGAGGGAACTATGTTGAATTGGTGGTTGGAGATTGGTTGAGAGTTAAGAGAAGTGGCTTTTTGAAGAAAGGTACTTGTAAATTTTCAGAACCTTTGCAACTAGAAAAAATACATTGCAATTCTACTTTATTGAGTGATGGAAAGGGTTGGTATATGTGCAAATTGTAAAAGTGTAGAAGCAGAGTGGGTTCTCATGATGATAAGTGTGGATGGTGGGATGAGTATATTGCAGTGGAGGATCTGTGTCAAGTTGAGAAGGCGAGCGACGAGTGTCCTGTGTGCGGTGATGATGAGGTTTCAAATATGGACATTGAACATGATATGGATGGTACTGGAGAAAGCAGAAGCAGGTTTGGAAGAGTAATTAACAGACCTTGCAACTTGCGAAAATATGTTTGTTTTTAAATGATTTCTATACCTTGTATACATCAATAGATTTATTAGTGAAATGTGCATCTATCTTTGAAGTCTTGTAGGAAATGTATAGTTTGTATAGTTAAATTATTGAAATGCTTTTGTTTGAAATTTTGAAGGTAATCTTATTTGTGTTTAAATGAAAGATTGTTTTGAACATGATCACATTCCATTCTTTGTTTCATAAGGAGTAAAATATGTGTAGTGTTTTTGGGCTAGGTACTTTGACATTATCAGATTCTGTGCTCCAGAACCTTTGATGTTGTGGGCCCTTGATGCCTCGGTACTGGACAATGAAGACAAGAAAGCTATTTTCCTGTATCTGGGAAATACAATAAACATATTTCTCATACATCCTAGTGGATCGTCAGTACACCTGCCACAAAAGGCAGTTTATTTCAACAAAAAGTAAGATGGGACTACTAACTTTCTAGAGATCATAAAAGCTGCGTTATGGGAAATGAGGATTCCTCATTGTGATGTACAGTCATGTTACATGGTTCCAAACACACTGTACATTATAAACTAATAGTTTGTCATCCTATGCCTCCATCAATGCTAGTTTTCCTTTGGCAGTCATTTAAATCTTATATTTAGAAAATGATGTAAGCCGGATCTACAACAAAAAATGTAGAGCACAGTGTGGTTACATGGACCGCACACCACTCTGTAATTACCATCCTAACATATGTTCATAATGTTTCTACTGTGCAGCAGTTTATATTTCGAACCACTTTCCAGCAACACATTGAGCTGAGGTTCCACTTGGAATGAGATGTGTGATTGTATCACAAAGGACTGCAAAGATTAGAAGCTGTCATGAGTTCTACAGTAGGCAGAGAGTGGTTGGGAGGCCTACAAAGTGAGACATCTGTGGTTTCTCCACATTCTGCACACATGTGAATTAAATTATGGAATGTTTTTGTGAATTGACGAAGAAAACACTTGCCAATCAGTGGGCACAAGAATAAGTATATCTAAAGAAAGAAGTACATTCTTAGCATATGCGGGCATTTCTGAGAAAGATGTAGTGCTGAAACATTGTGCTCCCCAGAGATTACTGGGAGGTGTTTTTTTCCTTCTAAATTGAAACAATCTGTTTTTATATTTAATATGATCTTGATTGCTTTTATATGAATGTACGTGTTTTGTTTTCAAAAAATGTTGATGTTGTGATAAGTACTCAAAACAATGGTCCGAAGGTTAGGAAAACCTACCAAACCTAAAGGGTGGGAGGTCCTTTAAACAAGGACAGAGGGAAACGTCCTCCCTACGCAAATGTACTACTAACACTGGAGTATCCCTCATGAACAAGAGAACTTTTTGCGTGGGGAAAAGGTACATGCCACACCTATACTCCACTCTTAAGGAAGTGGGAAAAGGATAAAAATCTTTTTTTTAATATAACTCTCACCCACTCTAATAGTGGCATTGCCGGTGATTTCCGGTGCTCGGCACCGGCACTTATGACAGCTGCCACATGGTGGCCCTGTTTGTCTGATTTAAAGATGAACATAACAGTTGATTATTATTTCAATATGCATTTAGAACAACGAATACCTGCTACTAAACCACTCCTATTGCTTTGGGGGACTTGAACAGTCTGAATTGTCACAGTTGTAGCAGTGTGATGGTTAGTAGTTGTGTTGGTACTGTGATGGGCAGCGGTAATAGGGACAAAGGGTGGCGCAAGCTGCGGTGGCCTCCTGAGGTAGGCAACAGCACTTGTAGATTTACAAATTAAGCACTGGGCTTGCTTCATCATCTGGTTCACCCGGACTCCTACAGGCTAGAGAGGGCTCCGGCATGTTTCAGGGAGCTCTCTGAAGAATGGTAACTAGTGGGTGTAACTTTAAATAAACAAATTCTCATCCACTCCCGATGTTTCCCTTTATTGGTGGGGTGGATGGGAAAGACTAAAACAAATGTGCAATTAGGGTTTTAGGATATAATGGTCCTATAACCTTAAGATCACCAAATTCACTAACATGTTTCAGCCCTACTCATGTCCTTTATAGGTCCTGGGCTTTCGTCAGGGTGGGTTCGTATTTCAGCACTCCCCCAGTGACGTCTTTTTATGTGATTTTGTGCAGCATGCAAACTCACTCAAATCATGCACAGAGGTGTCATATTTACTACTCTGGATTATACATGTAAATACAAATTACATTGAATAAGATACTGTGCCACTGTGTGGCTTCTCAAACGTGACTCGCGTACCTCCCCAACGTGTGTGTCTAATCACATGCTACGCTTTGTGAGCAATTCTTGTCACTTGTTGTCATCTCTTCTTCAATCTTGCATCTCAAACTGGTGTATAACGCAGAATCCTTGTGAGGCACGCCTATACAGTAAACCTTCTGTATCACCTCATAAAAATATCAGTATTGAAAGGAGTCACAGGTGCCAAAGACATTTTAGACTTGGACTGAGGTGCCCACACAGACCATCAAATGTACAAACCTACTTCAGGGTTTTGGGAAACACACACGCACAATAAAAATGACCATCTTTAGTAATTAATAACACTCCTTGCCTTCACTTACTCAGTCTGTGGGAAAGTCTAACCCTACAGGGGTTGTGATAAGTATACTATGCCTTATATTTCATTTATTTAGTTGTACACATTTAATGAGCATGGACCAAGTGATAGCATTAAAGGAATATACATAATGTCTTAAACAAACAAACAAACACACAGTTTATACATGCAAAGAGAATGCAATAAAACCATCAACAATGCAACCACAAATTAACAGAGTACATGGTGCACACATTTCCATCACCACCCCCTTTCTGAATCGTTTTGGCCACTATAGGAGTGGCAGGGTATGCTCAGATGTGAGTCCCTTGCTCACTGCACCATTAGGATTCAAGCAAGCCGGGCCGAAGGCGGCTGCAATGCCAGAAACCGGTCCCCGGAAGCTTGTTTCCTTTCCAGTAAAGAATCGGCTTGGTAGTTTGGTCTACCCTGTTCCCATGATGCACTGGGCCAGGGTCAGACTAATTTGCATATAGCCAGGTTCTGAACTGGGATGGTGCAGTGAGCTAAAAAACGGTGATGGATCAAGCCCTGATCTTTTGACTGGGTATGAGTGTTCTGTTTAACTCAGATGCTCTGTCCATCACCACCCCCTTTCTGAATCACATTTAATTCAAGCATCAAAAAATACCGATTTTAAAAGGTGAAAGACAGGTAGTGTGGAACAAAAATGTAGTTCAGGAAATACCGGTCAACGTTCTTGGTACGATACATGCTGGCAAGTCTACTGTGGATCTCCTTGGATTGCCTTGAAGCGAAATTCTAGATATGAGGCTAGTTCAATCCTAATGGTGTAGGAGGTGAAGAGCCCCAAGATGTCCTGGAGAAACAAATTAATTGAATTTAAGATATGCTTTACATGGTCAATGCACACCAATATGGCCCTGTAATGACATCTGTTAAACTCAGTGGTTTATTTGTAAAAAGCTAAGTGCTGGGGGGTCCTCAGAAAGCCACTGCAGGTTGCACCACCCTTTACCCCTGCCAGTGCCAGTACCAACACAATAACTAATAACTACGCTCCTACATGTGTGACAGTTCAGCCTATTCCAGGTCACCCAAAGCTATAAAAATGGCCTGCACAGCTTGTATTTTCAGTTTTAATGTATATTGAATTATTGGACACTGTTCTCGCGCCACCTTAAAAGACAAACAGTGACACCATGTGGTGGACTGTCATAAGTGCCAGTGTTGAGAATGAAGTTCTGGTGTTGAGCACCAGCAAACACCACCTTATATTAAGCACTGCTTGAACTGTGCTTTAATGTATGCCTCCAAGGTCCCAGAGGAGGTAACTAAAAGTGAGTTTATGATTTTAAAAACGATATTAAAGGACTGCCAGTGTTCTGTTCAAAGCCAAAAGTGCAAAATTGAAAACATTATTCATGAGGGTATTAAAAACTGAAACTTGAATATATCGATGTCCAAGTCTGACACTTCACCTAGCCTTAAAGGAAACATCTGGAATCATTTTCCTGCCAAATCACTTGCATATCAATAGCTGTAGTAATTGCAAAGAAGGAAATAAAAGTATGCAAGTTTTGATGGCATAGATGGTAGACGAATCAGCATTGTTCACATTGTTATGGAAATGCCAGCCAATTGTTCATTTTCACATTTAATAGCACTCACTTGAACATGAGAAGGATATGTATCACATAGGAAGATTTTTATTACATATAGAAGTGTGTGGTTAGCTTGCAACAAGGTTAGTGCTCGAGGATGTGTTTGTCTTGTTGAATATCTTTTTGAGAAACATGGAAATTAAGGATTTGATTTGATGGAGTTATTTATGTTTTGTTGTTTGTATATGTGCATATTGTATTCCTATTCAATATTTTTCTAATAAAGTGTTCCAATGACTATTTCCTGATAATCACAATACCAACAGAAATAATTGAGGCACAAATGGTTATGATTCTAATATTTCTGTGTAGAAACGCAATCCACAACAACTTTATTTCACTTTTGTTGATAACGGAGTTTTATGCTGAGGTAAAGCATTACTTTTTTATTGCCACATATCGCTCAGTGCAATCTGAACAGTCATGCAACTGTTTTTCGTGACAGTGAGGTGTTTCTCAGTGACATAGTAAGGAACTAAGCAGGGCCGCAAAGGAAATCAATATCAGCCCCTAGAAAAACATTCAAAACCTGTCCCACATTGCATGAGTTCATTGTTAAAATATAAGGCCATGGTCAATGGTTGGGTCATGGCATCCCATCCTGCTCTGGAAACAGCCCCATCACCTGTAGCCCTCCGAGGAAATGCCAGAGTGGCAGAATTGTCAGCCGATCTTGCTCAAGGCTAACAACAAGAAAACACTACTACCACTCCTCCCTTCCACATCCTGGCCATCAACAATGAGGTGTCCATTCCTCTGAGACCGCAACTCCAAATACCACATGCTGAGAGTTTAAGTGGCTATAATGGCGTCTGGTAGTTCCAACGTCCTCCTGAACTCCTCAAGCCAGAATTAATGGCCGAGCATCCTTGTAATGCTTGAGTTGAGAAAGAGTAGGTGTTATTTATTTATTTGAAGAGTTTTATAAAGCGCTGGCTAGACCCGGAGGTATCAGAGCGCTTTAGATGAGGACTAGTGAGTTACAAGTTACATGAGGACAAGTGCGATACAAGTTACCAGTAAACTGTCTGACCATTCTGGTCCAGGGGCATTCCATAGTTGTTGTCATCACCACCACTAATGACGATCTCGGCTGAATCTACTTGCTCACTAACTCACGTCCTTCATTCCGAGATGCAGTCTGGATACATGTTTTTGTGCGGTCATTGGTGTGAAAAGCACTGTAGCCACCCAAGATGGACGAGGGGATTTGAGCAGGGTGTATTATCTATTTGGCATTGTTTTGGATCAAATATTATTTTCATTTCTGCCGCCAGGCTCATTTTTAAGAAACCAAGGAGCTCGCATGCGTCCCCACTTTTGCGCGAGCTACACTGGCTGCCAGTAAGGCAGAGGGTGCTCTTTAAAGGGCTCTGCATTGCACACAAATCGCTCTATGGAAAGGCCCCAAGATATATCAAGACCCGTTTGACTCCATACATACCGGGTAGGGCGTTAACATCTGCTGAAGCAACCCTTCTTACCCAACCACGCTTCAGATTGGCCACAGTCGGTGGCCGCGCCATTTCCAATACCCTCCCAGCAGTTTGGAATAATCTGTCGGCGGATTTGCGGAAGGAATCCAATTTGATGTCCTTCCGAAAGAAGTTGAAAACTGTTCTTTTTCAGAAGGCCTGGGTTGGGCTATAACTCCTGGTAGGGTTTTTTAGGAATTTGCTGTGCTACCTGACAAAGCGCTTAGAGACCCCTGGGTTATAACGCGCTATATAAATAGAATAAAATAAATAAATTAAATAAATAAAAATTTCTCATTGACATCATTACTTCCCCCTAAACTAGTTCATTGCGCATTCTTTTTGAATTGTATGTTTGATTTGGTTTCCAGGATTCTGACTTCTACTTCTTTAAGAATCTTTAATTATATGATGTTTAGTGTTCATGCTCAGCAAGGAAATAATTGAGATATGTATAATGTCAACGCCCCAGTGATAATCTGTACATTAAAGGAGTACTTTCAGTGGCCTAAAGGAGCAATCTTATCACACTCTCAGTCACTTTAAAGTATCATCTGATCACATACATTGTGTTATGGGAAACACTACTAGACTATAGTGCCATACAAAGGGACATGGGACACTTTCAAACGTCATTAAAGCTGTTTATTACTTGGCTGGTATGTCAGGAAATGTATAGGGCATTTAATGAAAATGTTACAACTCAGAGGATCACTGCCATCTTTTCTTGGGATTGTTTGCCTGTCTGGAAAAGTGGCATTTTGAACAATTATCTTTACATAAAACTGAAAAGGTAGATATAAAATTTCAATTATTATCGAAATCCCCAGCAGAGGATGCTCTCTGACTTTCAAGTCAACCGTTTCTAAGCCATGGGATTATGCTTGCTTTATGGTCTGCTCAACTATTGGGCTTTTGGATCCAGAGAAGCAAAGATGAAACCTTGTGATACATCAATTCTTTTCTCACATTACCAGCATCCATATCCCATGTTGACTGAGCTTTAGCTACAAACTCTTTTTAACCAGCTACTCTTGCTGAAAGCAGTGTGGGATGTTGCTGCTTGATCGCTCTAGCGGGGTCTGAAACTTTAGATAGATTGGGTCCCTGCCTTCTGGCTGTTTATGTTTCACAAATTTGTTGAATGACTTTTCATGTCTGTCACCTTGGCATCAACTTTTCCAACCAACCAGTTGGTAACATCATCATAGGAAAAAACATGAGCAAGAAGCAATTTACATATATCAAATATGACCGTTTCATGTAACACAGTAATCCGTCATGAAATGAACTCCCAGCACGTGTATTGTTCCGTCTCCAATTGGTATTTAAAATTCACTGTATAAGGGTCTTCCAGCTTAAATGATGAAAGTGCTGATTCCCTATGACTAGTAATGTGGTGTTCCAGCCTTACTTATGTGGAATAAAGCTTAGTAAACCTCAACATGGAGGGGAATGCTGGATGTAATGGAAAGTCATCGAATATTCATCATCAGTCATCATGTTTCTTCTTAGTTCTTTGAATCACTGAGCACAACAGGCCACAAGTGAACACTCAGTAGATGCCATGAAAGCTGAGAACATGTTTTCAGCTGCCATGGGTTAGTAAAAGAAATAGTTGCAGGTTTGCGTGTTATACTTTCCTTTCTCACATTACTCTTTGGTCACGGGCTGTGCTGATCACACTGACGTTCACAACAAGTGCACCAAGAGGGTAGGAGGTGTCCCTGAAACAGGGCTCTCGCCCTCCACACATCAGGAGCCTCGTTTGATTGTTTGATTTTCACAGAAATGCAGTTCGTTTTTCTAATGATAGCAAGCTTACTATACAGCATGCATGCCAAGCATTAATATTGAGTTAAGTTAGAATTTTTTACATTTAAATTATAGTTTGTTATGTGATGCACCTTCCTCTGCCCACCAGTGATTTATGCATCACTTTCTACATTTTCCACTTTTGAAATTGTATCATTTTTGCACATATGGGCCTGATCGTCAAAGATAAATTGGCATGAGTAAATGTATTTAAGTAAATATACTCCTTTAACTTTGTGGTAACTTTACTGCTTTTGGCTATTCACCATTTCCGAGTGTAACGTTACGACAAATTGACGACTTGCAAGTATCCACCCTTTTAAACCGTGGGGTGGAGCCAAATGTATGAGTGTAAAGTTCCTAATTGCAGTGGCGACTGATAGTTTTGAAAGGGAGGAGGGTAAGCAGCCCACACATAAATACTCACACCCATGCTTTCACAAATACACATACATAAACTCATTCAAAACACTCACTCACAATAAATTCATACATTTATACATACACGCACGTGCACACTAAGCAATCAAAAACAGAAAACATACTTGTCCTGCAGCTCTGGGAGAGGAAAGCCTCAGAGGTCCCAGGAGATTTGGGACTGCTGCCTTCCCTCAGCCAATGAGGGGAGGCAGCAGTCCTATCGTAAAATGTTATGTGTTCAGTGAGAGTTGCTGACCCCACCCCACTCTGTAACAAGATATCTCTGATTGACACTTGGCCCTGGGCACTTCAGGACTTAAAACTGAAGCGCCCAGGTCCGAGGCAATTGTTGATGCTCCTCCTCATCAAGAGGGGTAGGGCCTTTAAGCACTTTTGCCAGGCAGAGGAGGTCATGTCCACAGGCTATTATTATTATTATTTAGCTTATTAAACGCCTGGTTACTCCAAACCGGAGTGTCCCCGTGCTAGAACAGCACAATCCCTAGCACCTGACCAGGCTAGCAGTCTTGGCATAGCCCCAGACTTCCAACCGTCAAGGGACACTACTTTCATCCTCCAGACGTTAAATGAAACAGTCAATTTTTTTATTTTTTGCTAAACAGGGTTTCCGATGAACAAAATCGTAGGTCCGTAGGTAGATCATTCCATGCCTTAGCCGCCAGGAGGCCAAAGGATCTCCCTCCGGCTCGAGCCTTACGTACCCTGGGCACAGTCACTTTGGCTGTGGCCAACGATCTCCGGTTACGAGCGGGTTGATACGCAGTCATAAGAGGGAGCAAAAATCTCGGCCCCTTTTGATGGAAGATCCTATGTCCAAAGCATAGAGCCTTAAAAGTCATTCTGGCTTGTATGGGAAGCCAATGGAGTTTCATCAAGGCTACCGCCACTGATGCCCGCCTGGGAATATACAGTATCAGCCGAGCTGCTGCATTCTGAACTTTCTGCATCATATTCAAATTCCTGGTGGTCACCCCTAAATAAAGAATGTTACAATAAACAAGACGTGAAGTAATAAGAGCCTGTACAATGGTTTGTTTAGCATCCATAGGAAGAAGGTACAAAATGTTGCGTAGCATTTTAAGAATGCCGAAGCAGGCTCCAGCTACCGCAGATATCTGCTCAGAAAAGGACAGATTGTCGTCGAACCACACTCCAAAATTTTGGACCTTAGCTTTCGGGACCGGAAAAGGTCCCAATTCCTCCGGCCACCATAACTGAGACCAAAGTGCGAGCTGTTTACCAATTACCAACACCTCGTTCTTACCTGCATTCAACTGAAGACAACTGTGTTTCATCCACTCAGCAAGCGCATCCAAACAGCTCTTAAATAAAATCCTCAGCCTGGCAAACTTCAGCTCAGGCAGCCAGGAGCCTGCACATTAAGCACTTGTCTAGCTCAGGGCAGTCTGACCTGAAAAGAAGAGTATTTGTCAGGCTGACCTTTGCTCAGCCTAACATACACTCTTCCTCTCTGAAAAGCTGAGGGGGCGTGGCTCCTTCACCCATATGGATGGACGCGTTTGCCTAATTGTAATTTTTCACATATAGGCAGAGGTCTCTGCCTCTAGGGACAAGATCTCTCTGAGTAACATCTAGTGAAAAGTAAAAAGGTTTATTACAATTAAAATAATTCAATACAAATATTCAAATATTAATTATAGGACCGGGCGGAGTTAGCGAAGTGAGAAAAAAACTCAACGGAGTTCCGCAAGTGGCAGGGTGCAACCAGCACTGCGTTCGCGCTGATCTTCCTCCCGTTCGAGGAGAAATTGTACACAAGCGGCAGCACACCAACTTACTGAGCGCAAGTGGGGAAATAATTCTGCTGCACTGTGCAAAGCAGAGTTTTCTGCACTCTGCAAGTTCCGTGGAGCACATATTACTGAAAACTCTGCAAACTCTGCGAATGGAGCGGAGTTCACCGCCCAGACCTAATTAAATACTACTGCAAACTAATTTTATAATTTTCTTTAAAATCAAGCTCAAATTAAAAAAAGTACAGAAGTGGTATCTTAAAAATATATTAAAAATGAATTTAAATATATCTAATTCATGTATAATTATTTGTGTAAAGATTCATTGAAACATCATGTTCTGCCAATAGCTCCTTATTTTGATTTAGGGCCTGATTAAGAGTTTGGTGGTCCAGAAGTGGACCGCCACACCAGCACCCCGCTCCAGGACTGCCAAACTCAACCACTGACTGCCCACCAGATTACGAGTAATTTCGTGGTCTGGTGGGCGGTCCTTTGACGTTCCGACAGCGTTGCCTATTAAAAAGGCACTGTAAAGAGAACGCCAAAGCATGTTCTTGCACGGCATGGTCTGTGATGTGCATGCTGTGCAGGAAAGGGGGTTACTGCACAAAGCGGACACAACATGTGCCCTCCTGCAGGCACCCCTTGGCCCTTATGCAACAGGGGGCCCTGTAGGGCACCCTTTGTTTCCTCACAACTGAACTTTTAATGGTGTGCTCACCACCATTGAAAGTGATATGGTCAGGAAACTCGTAATATGCTTGATGGTGCCACTGCGGCACCGCCAAGCATATTGCAGCCTCACACCACTGCAACACGGCTGAGATCCCCAGTGGTTGCAGTGGTCCTTTGGTGGTCCAACCACCAAACTCGTAATAGGGTGAACAGACCACTGGTGCAGCAGTTCCTGAGGAGGTCTATTGGACAGCCGTAGTCCTAATCAGGCCCTCAATATAGCACATAAAGTAACATAAAGCATATATTCTAATTAATGTATTTTCTTTGATTGAATATTAAAAGTTCTATTTATTTGCAAAAACTTTAAAAAGTTTATTTAAAATGTTTAAATAAAATTATATTTATTGTTTAACTATATATAATTTTTCTAACATTAATTAAAATGTATATATTTTTTAAAAAGTTAAGATATGTTAATTTATTTTAACATTATTATTTGTAGTTTCCTGTCTCCTTTATTTTCTATGGAAGAGTGTTGCAGTTCCGTCTGTCTCAGCTACATCTGTATTGTCAGTATTTTCACCGCCCTCAACGCGCTCACCTTCTTCCACGCCCTCGGCGTTCCCCTTGTCTGGAGGCATATTAGTCATTTCACTCTGAGGGGCTTTCGTATTAGTAATAGTATCGGTATTAATCACCCTGTTCATACTCTGAGGCTCTAAGGGCTCCGAAGTTCCTATAGCCAAAATAGTAGAGGTATTAGCTAAATCTGTAACCCCTTCATCTGCAGTAGCCACCTCCGTAGTATCTAACACTGGCGAGATATTTAACTCCGTTAAAGTAGCATCACTCTGAGCTACTGCAGTAACACTTTGACAAACTGTCTCAGATTCTATTGCTACTATTTGAATCCCTCCGTTTAACAACAAGTTATCTTCTGTGTTACCTTTTGCTCGAGTTAATTTTTCGTACTTGCCGGAGTGCACTTTCTCCACATCAACAGTTAGCTCCAGAGCGTTGTTAGCAGAAAAGGGCTTTTTACATGCTGTTGAATCATTCACAGCCGGCACTAACAAAGATACCGGTGTGGTCGCTGCTCTCCCGCTAGCTGTTGTCGTCCGGGTAGTCCGCACAGGAGGTTTCGGCGCCATTCCACAAGAGCTCGCCTTCTCTGTCAGCGCTGTTGCCGGTGCCACGGGAGAGCGCTGAAGCAATCGCAGACCAAACCAGTTGACTGCCGTCAAGCTCGCCCAGCTCGACCAGCCCTTCGTGGATTCTAAAGCAAAGCGCGGTATTTTCGAAAGTCTCTGTATGCTAGCGGAGCACAGCAAGCTCCGGATACGGCTCTCGATCAGCCGTAGTTGCCGCATTCAGTATTCAACGTTCAGCGCTTGCGGTCTCAGTAAGCCCCGAGCACTCCGTTTCTTTTTGTAATTTCCCAAAGTTAAAGCATTGCAGCCTTACAGCTTTACACTACCGCGTTGTGTAGCAATAATTATTATAGCATTCGACCATTAATCTCGCACCAGCCCGGACCCATTCAGCGTTCTCCGCTCCGGCGGTGTCAATCCGCCATCTTAATGATCAAGGGGGCAATACGCCTTTAAGATCAATTAAAGATAAAAATAAAGCTTTCAATACCAAAAAATCGAAGGCTAAAAATAAGAATAAGACCACAAAAATTACAAGCAAATCCAAGACAAGTGTTCTGAAAGCGATTGCCGAAAACAGTCCGATTAGACAATGGGTGCAGGCTAAGGGTGGCGTAAAATCAATGGCGATGAGACTGTCTGGTAATAGCCCTAATGACCAAAATATTATTACCAAAGAGGTAAACAGTGCTACCACTATGGCGAATACGAACAGGCCCGGACTAATGGACTCAAATCAAGTCACCAATGTACCACTCAGTCCCATTCAGTCTACTAGTTCTACTACTACGAAGGCCCCAGCCGAAGCTGATGGACATGATTTGTCTGGCATGATTAAGGAGTCTACAAAACCATCTGAGGAAATTCTATTGGATCATCCACACCCTTCTGTACCCTCTATGATACTTGTGGAGGACAATTCCGCTTCCGTGTTAATTAGCTGCGGCAGTAGCAGCAATAACAGCAATAGCAGTATAACCCAAGCTTTGCCTAATACTTCTAAGGCGTCTATATACGATGCTGTTCCAGCTCCGATAGACGAGATTATGCTAGAAATACACTCGGAAAATACAGGTCTTTCCTCATCTAGTATACCTACAGAATGGATTCCTCAGGGGGAGGTATCTGCTTCTTTTCAGACAATACTACATCTTTTAAATGAACAGAAACAAGAAGCTAAAATTCATTACCAACAAATGAGGGAAGACAATAATAGAACTCAAACCACATTACAAGAGATGGCATGTAATTTGGGGACTGTGGCTCAAGATATTGAGGAACTGCAGCAAAGAGTGGTGGTAACAGAGGAGAAGTCACAACGTTCTGAAATAGCAGTGAACAAACATGCCTCTCAACTTCTTCAGATGCAAGCTAAGCTGGAAGACTTAGAAAATCGACAAAGGAGACAGAATCTCCGCATTTTTGGTATTGCTGAAGGAGCCGAGGGGGCAGATCCAAGAGCATATATCACTCAATTATTTCAAAGGGCCTTTCCCGACCTTTCAGATTGGGATTGGGATTCTCAGATTCAACGGGCTCACCGGTTACCCCTAGTTCAAAGGGATAAGAGTGGTAAATTCCCACGACCGATTTTGATCTACATAGGTAACTATTTGCTCAGACAAGCTATTTCTTTAAAAGCACGGCCGAACACTCCAGTCACCATTGATTCTACTATTTTTTTCGTGAGGTCAGACCTAAGCAAACTCTCGTTAGAAAGACGTTGGAAACTGAAACAATTCATTGACCCGATTAAAGAACTTGGATTTCAAGTTTATTTACAGGAACCTGCAAAACTGAAAGTGATTAAAAACGGCCGTTCCTATTTATTCTTGGAAGTAAATGAAGTTGAAAAATCTATTGCCTCTTGGCGATTGGAGAAATGATTAAGTTAATGATTAATGCTCTGCATATATGGCTTTCTGGATTTCTGCATATATTTCTATTAGTTTTAATTAGCTTGTGGGATTTGGGCGATTGTCCTTTTGGCCTTCTGGCTAGGTTATATTTGAGAAAAAGAGCACGGTGTAGCATGGTTTTTCTATATTTTTGTTGATATGATTAGTACTGATTACCTGGACCCTATCACCGCTCTTCGACTGCCAGGGGAACGGCAGTCAATCGAACGGGGGGACCAGCAGGCAACTACTGGGTGGGGGGTGGACGTTATGTAGTGTGGGGAGGGGGAGAGGGAGAGTTTTTTGGGGGGGAAAAAAATGCATCAAAAGGCACAAAATATATAAAAATAATATGTTTTATACAAATGTTTTGATTGGTAATAACGGTCATACAGATAAGGATTTCTATTATCTACAATGCATCGTATAAAATGGCTAGTTTGGAATGTTTCTGGATTAAATAACAGAACAAAGAGAAACTTAGTGTATGAAGAGTTGAAAATGTATAATCCTCAAATAGTGGTTATAACTGAAACTCATATACCTTATAAAGATAAGCATCTGCTGAAACAATTAGGATATGACATAATAGTCTGTACTAGATTTAATGCTTCAATTCGTGGAGTAGCGATCTTAAAGCAAAAAGGGCTGAAATGCGAAATACTTAAGACACTAACTGACAAAGCTGGTAGATGGGCTATTGCTCAGATAAAACTGGAGAGCCGGAAATACACAATATGTGGAATTTATGCATCAAATCAAGATGAACCACAAATTTTTGATAATATTAATATAGAATTGCTTGGATGGGAAGGGGAATTTATTGTTTTGGGTGATTTCAACTGTATTATGAATTATGCTTTGGACACAACTAGGAAAAATTCCTTTCAAAGAATGCGGAAAACTAGAGCTGCTATTTTGGACTTAGCTTCTAATCATTTTTTAAAAGACTCTTGGAGATGTTTAAATTATAAACTTGCAGGGTATTCCTACTACTCGGCCCCTCATAAACTTTGCTCACGCATAGACATGATTTGGGTCTCAGATTCCATCCTCAACTGCAATAAATGCTCAATGGCAATTTACCCAAGGGTTACTTCAGATCATAACCCAATTTCTATTACTTTTGAGATTACACCAGTAGACTCTTCGCCACGACTTTTCTCATTTCCTAGATATTTATTTTCTGACAACGGATTTGTGAGTCAATTTAAGGAACACCTGAAACAATTTATTGATATAAATATCCACTCGAGCCAACCCTTAATAGTATGGGACGCTTGTAAAGCTAGCATACGGGGTTTTACACAGCAATACATATGGCATCAAAATAAAGAACACCAAATTTTGAATGAGAAAAGGCTTGGTCAAATACGTGATGTTGAACTTCAGTTATCAACAGCTTTGTCTGATGAGGCAATGATGTCAGATATACTTAATCTTAATCTTAAATTAATCGCACTCAAAGTTGCACTCAAAGATCTTCTTAGAACTAAAAGTATTAATAAATTTAAAAAATATCAGCTTGATCAGTATGAAAATGCAGATAAAATTGGTAAACTTCTGGCTTATAGAGTTGCCGAAGATCGTGCACAGAACATAGTTAAAGAAATCAAAGGAGACGATGATCAACTGGTCAGCGATTCTAAATCTGTTTCTACTACAATTTGCTTCTTACTATCAAGCTCTATATACTCCGGAATATGTAACCTCGGAAGATAGTGTTAAAAAGTATATAAAACTCAACACAATAAATGTCCTAAATCCACAACACACAAAACAACTAGAGGAAGACATCACAGTAAGAGAAATTAGAGAGGCTATTAACTCCTTAGCAACAGGGAAAGCAGTAGGGGAGGATTCTATTCCTCTGGAATTATACAAATGCTGTGCTGAGGAATTAATACCGTTATTATTGGAAGTGATCCGGGCAATTGGTAATGGACAACAAGCACCTAAATCTTGGAATCTCACTCAAATCATTTTTTTCTTAAAAAAGGGTAAAGTACCTTATGAGAGGGGGTCATATCGCCCAATCTCACTTATTATTAGCGATGCCAAAATTTTTGCTAAAATCTTGGCCATTAGGCTTGCACCAGTTATGTCTCAATTAGTATCTTCCCAACAACATGGATTCATACCAAAACGTGATACAACAGCACACATTAATATGGCCATTTCTGCTTTTGATGCTGCACGGATACAGTCCGCCCCACTCGGTATGATCTTACTAGATGCAGAAAAAGCATTTGACCGAGTGGGGTGGGGTTTTCTATGGCCAGCCCTACAGGCATTTGGCATTAATGGTCAATTGTTGAGGTGGATTCAATCACTTTATGACAACCCAATGGGTAAAATATCTTACATGGGGAAATACTCTCCTATGTTCCCAATCAAGAGGGGGACAAGACAGGGGTGTCCTTTATCACCCCTGCTTTTCGCTTTGGGTATGGAACCTTTCTTAATTGCTCTCCAACGTCAGCCTTTAATCAATCCATTTTTTAATGGTTTAAATAAATTGGATATCACGGTATATGCAGATGATGTAGCAGTGTTTTCCTCGGATGTACCTCAAGCATTGAAAGGTATTTTTATTGAAGCAAACATATATGGATCAGTTTCTGGTTACAAACTTAACACTATTAAAACTCAAATTGTTGCAAATCATCATCTTCCTACCTCTATTTCAGGTATTTGTAAGGTCGCAACATATCTTGGTGTTAAAATTTCCTCAGATATTGATTCTGTTGTGGCTCTAAACTACGAAGTATTATTAAAAGAGACTATAATACAATTTAGGAAATGGCACAAACTTCCCCTTAATATTATCGGACGTATAAATCTAATTAAAATGAAAATTCTGCCTAAATATCTATATTTATTTTGGGCAATTCCTCTACGCGTTAATAATTCTTATTTTGTCAGATTAGAAGGGATTATTAGTAGCTATATATGGGGATATAAAAAGGCCCGATGGGCAATCTCCTCACTTAAGTTTCCTTTTTGTCAAGGAGGCTTGGCTCTTCCAGATTTCAAACTCTATTATTGGTCGGCTTTCCTAACTCGCTTTCGTAGTTTAACAATTTTGGATAAATGTTTGTATTTTCACAAATTTCTTTTAGGACAAGATGCCACTATGTTTATTTACAGATTAAATGACCCTAATTATTTCAAAAGGGTTAAGTTTAAGACTATACGAGATACTGTTAATATTTGCCGCTCCATCATGTTGAAATGTAATGTCTCTTTCTTTCATTATAAAACACCTCTTTGGGGTAATCCAGGATTCCCGTCAATCTTTCATGAATCAATATGCAGACTATACGCAGAATCTGATATTAGAGCATTGGGAGACCTGTATGATCATCAAGGGTTTATGACATTTGAAAAATTGAGGCAATGTTATAATTTATCTGAACTGGCCGGGTTTAAATATTTGCAAATTAAGGATTATTTAGTGAAAAAATTAGAATTTAAGATGATAATAGATTCAGACTTTTGGGATTGCATTTATGGAGAATCAGACCAAGCTTTGATCAGTATAGGATACAAATTATTTGCGGGCTTTTATACTAGCGATTTAACAAAATTAACTGCGAAATGGAATACAAGACTAGCTGCAAATATACCACCTGATTTAATCACATTATCTTTTAGGAGCTTAGATATGTCAGTTCATTCTTCTAGCCTTAAGTTGCAAATGTTTAAATCTATATGCCAACTGTACCATACCCCAGAGAGAATTCTTAAATGGACAAGGAATAAAAATTTTTGTGAACGTACGAAATGTCCCAAATGCGATCTAAGCGGGGCTGATATCACTCATATGTTTCTACTTTGTCCTATGCTTAAAGAATACTGGAGTGGTATACTTAAGGTGGTTTCCGATAGACTTAATCAACCAATCTATTTCTCCTCAACTGATGTATTGATTGGTACATGCGTGGGTCAAAATGAACCTAATGATTTGTTGAACATTTTAATTTTGTGTGCCAGACTTATTACTGCCAGAGTTTGGATTCAGAAAAATACACCAACTGTGATGGAATGGTGGAGCTATGTTAAAGAAATCTATGCTATGGAGACCACTCTTGCCAATTCCAAGGGCCTTCGGGCTAAACAAAAAATGGACCAAATTTGGGGAACATTTATGTTTTAATTATTGGCATCTTCTCTTTCAATTTCAATTTCTCTTTTTTTTCTTTTTTCTTTTTTACATGACCGTATCTTCATTTGGGATCATTGAAATGCCTACATATGACTGTTGTGTATTTTGTAATTATCTTTCTTTTGTGGTTCTTGTGTACTTTTGATGCAAATAAAAAATACTTAAAAAAAAAAAAAAAGGAAGAGTGTTGCAGTTCCAGTGGTTAGCCATATGTTATTCTGGATGTATTTCAGGTCCCAGCTGGAAAACAGAGCTTTGGGACCTTTTTGGATGTAGTAACTATAGAAATATATCCGCTTGCTTCAAAGGAGGTGGTGCTGGTGGTCTAAGGAGGATACTTGAACCTTGAATCAATTGGCACTCCTACTTTGTCCTGTCTTGTGCCCTGGAGCCTCGGAATTTTAACTAGTGAAGGGGTACTCCAGTGAAGGCACTTGGTCACTGGTTAACCGCATGCGTGCGGGCGGAATTCCGCTCGTACGCTGACTTTTTCAAAAGCGCACTTTACGTGACGAGCTGGGCTCGTCATGAGCGTGCGAGGAGGCTACCTCATGACGAGCCCAGCTCGTCATCAGCGTCGAAGGGGTTAAGCTTTAAGTGACCACTGTGGGTGTCATCAGTTTTCTAACTTTTTGTCTTTCTGGTTAAAATACTGCCAAACATACACATCCATTACTGTACTTATCATAAAAGCTTTAGTGCCATTTGAGTGTTTTCAGATAAGGTACAGTGTCTTCAGATAAGCAAGCTTGATTCTGAAATCATTGTGAGGATTCCTTTATAGTGGGCACAACTTAAATTGATAGACCTTTACTCACTTCATAAAGAGCTTCTGGTGCCCTCTAGGTGCCAGCCATTGGCATTAGAATGAACTGGCACATCAGTGCAACTGCAAAAACATGAATTTGTAAGTGGCCATTTCATTGGTTCCTGTTGGCCTGGTCCCAGATGGGAGGTCCAGCCTGTTCTGAAAGTTCTTCAAGTACTGTTGAGCATGACAACTCTCTCTCCTGGAATGGGGGGAAGGGTAGGTAAATGTGAAGGTTCATCTTTAATAGTCCGGAGAAAGTGGATAGCTGCCTGCTTCTGGTTTGAAGCCACTGGAAGCTTTGGCACAAGCGCGGAGATACCCTCTAGGGGGTCGAATCCTGCTATACAAGAAAATAAATAAATAAGTCAGGGATTGTGCTGGTGTGAACCAAACAATGGCCCTGGTTTACCATAATCTGGTCAATACAGCAGTGCTTGCTGCAAACTATGTCGAGCTGCATTGCTCAAACTGAAAAAAATGTGCAGCGCTTTATTTACAAACTCAAACTCTGATAATGTCATCTCTTTTCTTGCAACAGAAATGGTGCAAATGCAAGCTTACAGGATCTAGTGTGAAATTGGAACTCGAGGCACACACCCCAGTAATACTGTTTTATGTGTAGACAACCTTTCATGAGTGGGCTTCTTAAAATGTGTAATTTTGCAAAACATTATACATAACTCATGAAAATAATACGTTATATTCCACTTGTCCATCGATTGTACCAAGTTTCATATAGAATTAGGATTATATGAAGAGCCAGGTCGTGCTACTTTAGTAAATCTGTCTTTGTGCGAAATTCTCTGACTGCTTGCGCTGGTCGCGCCTCGTTACGCTCCCAGTGCATAGATTAGCAGAGCTTTGCCACTTCATGACGCAAAGGCATTTGGCGCTGCCTCCCCATCAACTGAATTAAAAGGATGCTGCTATTTGTAGTTGTGTGTTTCACAAAGCGCCACTTAGTGCTTCAGGAGCACCCAGGCCACACTAATCCTAAGCAAATCTGTACTAATTATTTCAAACAACCGAAAGAGAAAGTCTTTCTGCCTTGCAGGCCTCTCATTGGTCTCGGTCCTTTTCTAGGAGAACTTTAGTGGGTAGCCTATTTTCCATAGGCCACATCATAGAGGACACCAGGGGACCTCTACTCCTCTCCATCAGTTTCAACAAAGGAAGTGTTTCTCTGTTAATAGTACAGAGAGAGGCCTCAGTTGAGTCACAGGCACAAACTGTTGGAAAAAGAAAGTGTAACATCTCCACTAATTACATTGTTGCTTTCATGTCCTTTTTCTAAACAAAAACAAAACATAGTATTAAAATTGTGTAGTGAAATAGACCTCTGCTTCCCCATCATTCCAAATATAGGGGTAATCGTGCAGTAGTTAAAAGATGTGCGTAATCGTCATACTGCTCATTTTGTTTCATTCCACACCATTACTAACATGTCCGGGCAATAAAGGAATATGTGAAGAAAATATCATGCAGCTGCCATTAAAATCCGACCGGAACTCTATTGTCAGCCTTTTCTGGCATGTTAGATACTGGACATTTGGTAATGTTATGAGACTAAATGTAGCAGGCAGTTGATGCTCCATCACTGTTGGCTCATTAATAAAGTAACACAGGCTTGGATTAAACCATTTCGTGCAACGCGGCGCAGCAAGCTGCATTGCATAAAAGGGAGCGAGCATTACCTCCTTGTCTGTCTTCCTCTCACACAGCTGCGGCCGGTAGTAGGTGTAACTTCAGGGCGGTGACGTTGGGAGGGGGAGGGGCAGGGTGGAGGGTAGTAATGTATGGATTACAGACTTTAACAGGTAAGTAAACATATAAATAAATAAAACGAATTTTGTTGCGCGCACTGCATCGCATTTGGCCATTACTGCAGCTGCTGTGGAAGCTGCATTTTGTGCCCTGTCGTGTCTTCCTCCTCCAAAAGTTCATAGGATGGGTCCTGCCATGGATGGGGATGATGAGGACCTTACGGGCCGTGGACTCAGATTTGGCTGAAATCATACAGCATGTCCGAAACGATTTGTGCTTCGCTGATTCAGCTCAGGCACTGGCTGATTACTTTTTCTTGCAATATCAGCATGCTGAGCCTGAATCTTTGCCCTCACACACTTCCATTCGGTGTATGCTTATGAATAAATGAAAGGATGTTGAGAAGCAGTCTTTCCCTTGTTTCTTGTTGAAATGTTACCCTCTGGATGTTTGGAGAGGAGTTCTCATCCTCTGTGAAAATTGATAACATTATGGCTGGGTAGTTCACCCTGGAAACTGTGGTGTCAGAGGATGCTCTGCCGTCTGACGCTGTTGACAAGAAGGTGGAAGGGGCTGTGAAACTGACCTATGTGGCTTCTAACTTCGCGACCTGTGCTAAAGCCCACTTATGTTATTCAGTCCCTCCTTAAGGACTTCCATTCATTGGCAGAGAAGGTACAGGAAGGTGCGAATAATTCTGCCCTCTTGGATTTGATGGAACAGCAGGTGCGGTTTCTCTCAGACATCATGTTTGACAATCTCTGTGCATAAGCAGCTGCACAAAAACTATCCCGGGTGGTTTTTTCCTCTTTGCATGTGTGACGCAGAATGCAAACAGGAAATAAAGAGGAGAAATAAACATAATTGTCCTCGTTACTTCGGCCTCAGGCAGACATACCATTTTTTCACAAACCAATATCTACAACTCTATGAATAAGGATTTGTGTCAAAATCCATGGGCAGGTGCACACGAACACCCATGCACCACCCATGGAAAGCCTTCCTGATGCAAAGTAACTCTGTGCTGCATTACATTCTTTTAAATCTACGTTTGCGTTGTTTTGTAAATATCAAAACAGATTTTGAGTGGGGTCTGCATAAAAAAATTACGCAAACCTGACCCAAAACCTTTTTTAATCTATGCCCTACTTTGCATGGATTTGTATGAATCCTTGTGGATTTAAGTAAAGGAATACAGTGGTTTGTTAAGAAAGCCCAGGGATGGAACACCATGCCCCTGTGACATAGATCACTTGATAATAATGTATTATATTTGATAGCAAACTTCCATTTACATCACATTGATACTTCGCAGACTTCATTCACATCTTGGTCATATTTAATTTTCACTGGTGCAGAAAAGGTGCTATAATCTTGTTGTGTGCACAGCATTTACTGTGCTACACATAAAATTCTATTTCTAATTTGGTAATTGAAGTAAAGCCAATCTGGAACAAGGTAGGGGGTGCAGGAAGGGGGCAGCTTTTGAGGCAGAATGTGCATTCTGACTAGTGCCCACTCAGGTGGTACTGGAGGTTCATCTCCAGCCATTGTGGGGAAGAGGTGTGGCACAGCAGCCTGACTCCGGAACATTGGGGTTCACGGCTCGATCCCCGGTGCTGGCGGCAGGTTACTCCAGCACCGTGTGACTCTGGGCAATAGCTCGCTTAATCTTCCTGATGGCCCCCAATGCCTTGACACCCTCGGGTAATTGTGCGCTTTACAAATACTGGATTTCATTGTCGATGGACATGTTTAAATAGCGCTTATCCATCTGTTGTGGTCATTGTCCCCAATAGGATTGTGCACTCCTGCTCGGTAAGTGGCACACACATTATACAAATGGTGAACTAAGCCACTTACCCTCATGCAAACTGCAGCTGTGCCACAAATACTGGGCCCTAAATTTAGCCCAGTGCTCATGCCCAGCAAACGCCTT
This sequence comes from Lissotriton helveticus, assembly GCF_964261635.1. Taxonomy (NCBI): domain Eukaryota; kingdom Metazoa; phylum Chordata; class Amphibia; order Caudata; family Salamandridae; genus Lissotriton; species Lissotriton helveticus. The sequence continues at coordinate 805,659,007 of NC_136071.1, forward strand.
CTTAAATTAAACACTCGGAATGGGGTTGCAAATGTTTGTGTAAAGACTGTGTGGGCCTGCTCCGCGTGTTCAATGCCACTGTCCATAGCAACATCAGAACACCTGCTTTCCCATCCCTAAGTGACCCTACCAAATGTAAATGTAAATGTAGTGCTTATATAGCGCACGTATCATCCCCAAAGGGGTCTCAAATCGCTGTACACATACCGCTGTGGAACCCTTCCTGGCCTTTCCCTGTGAAGTGCCCACTCCTGGGCACCCCCAAGGTAAAGCCAGGCATCCTTAGCGCTGTTGGGGCAGTTGTGGAGATTAAGCAAGCTATTGCCCAGAGTTGCAGAGTGGGACTCATGCTTAGAATAGGCACCGAGGCGAGAATTATCAGGTACGGGGAAATTGAGCCCAAGACCCGCCAAGGTGGGAATTGAACCCTGGTCCGGGCCAGACCTCTGCATCAGGGTCTGCCGCTCTAACCATTGAGCCACACTTCTCCACAATGAGGCAACCCACACCCTCGCAGACTTCATAAAGTCGAGTGCCAATTGAAGATGGAAGCTGCACCTCCTCCTGATCGGGAATTTCCGGTTTCAGACGCCATTTTGTGCATGTTTGTTTGACTTGCATGAGCAATGAGCACGTGACTTGGGCCGCAAATTTTCTGAATGCTTGGTTCCTATAATTAAACGAGCTGCTGCATGCAGTGCTTTTTAATGAGAACTCCTGGGTGGTAATGAGTGAGGAGCTATCCTTTTACCCAAGACCGGTGCCTGGACCACTATAGGGATCTCAGACACATAGACAATACTTGTGTAATGCTGATTTAACCACATTTGTAAACGGAAATCAATGTGAAACTTAAACGAAACTCTGGCATTTGACAAGATTTGCATTTGCGGTCCTCCCAGTTTTCTTGAGGAACCTTAGGGCCATGTGGCGAGTGATTGTGTTTCCCGCTGCAGCTCCACTTTCGGGTGTGCTCAGCATCTCTCCTCCCCTTTTGAAGAATGAAGGTCCGCCACAGTGTGAGCACATGAACTCGGAGCCATGGTCCTACCTGGGCAGCCGAGGCAAGTGCTGGCAGGGTCAGTCCTTAACTGCACCCGCCTCACATGACCCCTTAGATTGTCCCAACCCTGCAGCAAAAAGTCCTTCTCCGGAAGCACATATGTAGTCCCTACTGACGGAAGCACATATGTAGCCCCACTGACCCTTGGTATATAGGAAGCCCTTCTCCATTTGCATTCAGAGCCCGCCCTGTCACAATTAGGCCCTGATGTCCTGGTGCACTGTCTGCAAAGCCAAAATGTGTTATCCTGGGCTATCAAAAAGCTGTGAGGACATATTAGTGGCTGGTTTAGCGCTAATTTACCCTAACAATGTAATGATCCTGGAAATAAACTACACCTTGTCTATTTTGCACATCTGTCCTTTTTATACATTAACTTGTGTCAAATTGTATCCAAATTGTGTTGCTATATAATATGTTTCAGTGAATTAAACTCTCGCTGCTGTAAGCGGTTGGGCGCAAATTCAAATCCTGGCAAGGCCATGCCAGCTTTTCATCCTTCTGGTATCAGTAAACGGATGGGAACATCTGGTGCAGAAACGGCAGAAATGCAGTAATAAGTGCTGTATGAAATAAATCTTTGAAGGAGCATGTCATTTCCCTTTTTCTCTATGTTTTAAGTTTTTTTTTTTTACATATTTATCTTAGTGCGAATATTGGGGGGTTGTCTAAGGTGTCTTACTCCTGATATAACCTGCAATGTTGGTCCTAACTTGTAATATTTACAGGACGAGAAGACAACTGCGTTAGCCTCTTACTGCAGTGACTAGTTTTGCAGTGTCAGTTAAATCTCGCGGATGTGATTTGGTTCGGGCACTTAGTGCCGCGGGCTCACAGCAGACGATCATAAACACTCAGGCGCGACCCTGCTCCGGTTACATAGCAGCCCCGCTCCGGTCATATCACAGGAGCGAGCTCGAGCGCTCGTCGACGCATTGGAAGCGCCATTTGGGGCCCTCTGCGGTTTCAACCGCTGAGTGCGGGCTGCTCCTGTCTCTCGCTCTGTGTCAAACATGAAGTTTACATTGGCTCGGTTTTCAACTTATGAGTTATTAGAGTCTTGTTTTCTTTTGAGTGGGTCTGTTATTATATTGTTATCATAACCGAAAAAGCGGGTGGTTTCGACAAAGCTCTTTTTCAAACGTTTTGTTGCTCAGAAAACTCGGGACTAAGGGCTAACAATAGTTGACCTAAACTTTCTGACATCATTATAGGCCACTGCCCAGTTATTAAAAGCCCTGAACATCAATTAGGCAAGGGCCTATAACGAGGAAAGGGCATTTAACAACCTGTATAGTTGAATGCAGAAGAACTATTATGCTTTTAGAACATTCCACCAACTAAGGGTTGTGTTCTAAATTAAACAGGGAGAAACAGAACGAAGAGAAGGATATACCAACCATTATTGCCTACAATGGTTCACCGAACAGTCCTTTGGCCTACATATTTTATGGTACCTTTTTGTAGCCTAGTCTGTGTAGTCTGTCGCCACCCTTGTTGCTGAATTTTGTGATAAATGTTTAACAGAAATAGGTGTTTAGTATAAATATATAACTAGTGCAAGTTGACAGTTGTACATGACAGACAACCATCCTGATTTGACAATTTTGCATCTTTCACAAGATTGGAAATTGTGTACGTTTCTGAAGTATGGTATTGGACTGTACTACATAAGATTAATCAATAGCCTGGTTGGTCAATATTTACTATTATCCACTTGTGATTTCTGCGTGCAAAAGGTTTACAACACAAAACGTGGATCCCTGTGCAAACCGCTCTTTGCAGAGAAAGTAATTCAGTATTTTGTGGTTATTTCCATATCTCAACATTTTTCCTTCGTGATTTTCAGATGGTCAAACAAACCGAAATTAACGGGTTGCAGTTAATACCTCATCCCTATCTGGTCCACTTATAATCAACACAGAATTATTTCTTTAAGTCCGAAAGAGCAAAGGGTGGAAATGATACAGCTGGTTGGAGGGGGTTGTGGGCATCCCTGCTGTCCAGTCCTGTCAGATTGCTCTTAGACCTGCACATGATGTCTGCACAAATGCTCCAAAGTAAAATAATCATAAATGCTGTAAGAATTTTTACTGGTGTCTCTGCCAACACGCTAATACTAGAAAGTGTTATCACACTGTGGGAACTACTGGTGCAAAGCAATGGCGTTTGGTGTGCCCTCATCCCTGGCATTGCCAGGGTGCCACTTGCCCTAATGAAAGGAAGAAAAATGGCACTCCTTGCCCCATGTTGGGCAGTAAATGACAGTCAAAGTTGGGGTGCAGTGGGCCCCTCATACCCTAGCACTTGCTGCACTAGTGGTAGCTGCCTCCCTGGCCATGATGCAACTGATGCATTGCATCATGGGAGGTAAATATCTCCAGGTGGTAACTACGCTTACTGCTCAGCAACGGTGTGTGGCCTGTCATATTCTGAAGCATGGGAAGCTTGAACCACAATATGCTCTTATATTTACAAAGAGCAGTGGTAGAAGGTAATATTGTAGTGCAATTATTTTACGAACTAAAACTTAACTCGCGTGTCTTGTAGGCCCCATCTTCCTCAAGAATCACTAAAGTGGTTTAGGCAGCTTGTGGCACTATTTACAACACATGTTGCTGCTGAAAACTGTTACCTCAACATAGCATGTTGGTTTGGGGAAGGTTCGAATGGTATTGTCCATGGAGGGAATGTATATCGAATACAGATACTTGGAAATAATACCTAGCTTCACAATGCGGTGTCAGCGGTCCCTGCAACACACTACACATGCTAGAAGCAGTTTAAATACATGTGTGACTCTAGGAGCAGCACAGCAATGAACATGTGCGAGTTCCCCTCTAAGAATCGCACAATTCATTTCCTTTACCTGAAGACCACTCAGAACTCCGTCAGTAATTCTATTGTGAGCTACAGCATTAATTAGCATGGTCTTCCCTTCACATTCTGTGAAAGCCCACAGCATGAATTACAGCAGTGGGTCATTAGAGGGGAGCAAATACAATGCAACTCCTCCAGTTGTCCACAGCAAAAGTAACACACGATTAACAACCAAGCAGGCTTTTCCTAACGTTCAAGTCATCTTCATAATTTCACTAGGAGTATGCAGTTTTCTTGTTTTTTGTAACCCCTAGTTATACCTGCTCTGACTACCAACAAGGGTACAAATTGTGGTATGTTTCAAGGAGTTGGTGCATACTAATTTGGTGTTAAATTGAATTGCCCACGCTTTCTCACACTGGCTGGGGAAAAGCCAACACACAGTACATGCTTTTTGTCACCTCTAATCTGTGCTGGGTCTAATGTAGAGACCGCCAAGGCCCCACCATACACACATTTAAATGTTTATTGTACCTCACATCCATATGCTTAATTTGTTTTGAATAGATAGCATCCAATAGTAATTGGTTTTGGTCATACATTAGCATGTCATCCCTATGGAAAGAACAACCACATCATTTCAGTTACATGAACTTGCAGAAATACCAATACTTGGTGTGAGACCTGACACCCTTGGCGTGGTTTTCCCCCATCTTTTTGCCTCTGTCTACTGTATTTTTGATGCTGTGCTGGATTTCGTTTTTGCTGGTTTAGATGCTTTGGACACTCTGCCACTGCTGATCAGTGCCAGAGTGTAAGTGCTCCCTCTGTAAATTGTCATATTGATTGGGTATACCTGATTGGCATATTTGTTTCACCATGAAGTCCCTAGTAAAGCGCACTGTGTGTGCCAGGGCTGGTGATGACAGATGCTACTATTGGGCCTGCGGTACAAAAGGGGGTGGTGATGGACGGAGCATCTGAATCAATCAAACACTCACACCCAGTCAAAAGATCTGGGTTTAATCCATCACCGTTCTTTAGCCCACTCTGCCACCCCAGTTCAGACATGGCTATATGCAAATCAGTCTGACCCTGTGCCTCATGGGAACAGCCCAGCCCGAACTGCCAAGCCATGTCTTCCCTGGACCGGAAACAAGCTTCCGAGGACCGGTTTCTGGCATTCCAGCCGTCTTCAGCCCGGCTTGCTTGAATCCAGTGGCAAAGTGAGCAAGGGACTCACGTCTGAGCATACCCTGCCACACTTATGGCGGCCAAAAGCGGTACAAAAGGGGGTGGTGATGGACGGAGCATCTGAATCAACCAAACACTCACACCCAGTCAAAAGATCTGGGTTTAATCCATCACCGTTCTTTAGCCCACTCTGCCACCCCAGTTCAGACAGTGTGTGTGGCAGGGTATGCTCAGACGTGAGTCCCTTGCTCACCTGGCCACTGGATTCAAGATAGCCTGTCTGATGAGGATTATGAATCCGAAACCGGTCCCAGGATGCTTGTTTCCGGTCCATGGAAGACATGGCTTGGCAGTTCGGGCTGGACTGTTCCCATGAGGCACAGGGTCAGACTGACTTGCATATGGCCATGTTTGAAATGGGGTGGCTGAGTGGGCTAAAGAATGGTGATGGATTAAACCCAGATCAGTTGACTGGGGGTGAGTGTTTGATTTGCTCAAACGCTCCGTCCATCATTCCCTTTTGTATCGCTTTGTTCGCCTAAGTGTGGCAGGGTATGCTCAGACGTGAGTCCCTTGCTCACTTGGCCACTGGATTCAAGATAGCCTGGCTGATGAGGATTATGAATCCGAAACCGGTCCCAGGATGCTTGTTTCCGGTCCATGGAAGAAATGGCTTGGCAGTTCGGGCTGGACTGTTCCCATGAGGCACAGGGTCAGACTGATTTGCATATGGCCATGTTTGAAATGGGGTGGCTGAGTGGGCTAAAGAATGGTGATGGATTAAACCCAGATCAGTTGACTGGGGGTGAGTGTTTGATTTGCTCAAACGCTCCGTCCATCATTCCCTTTTGTATCGCTTTGTTCGCCTAAGTGTGGCAGGGTATGCTCAGACGTGAGTCCCTTGCTCACTTGGCCACTGGATTCAAGATAGCCTGGCTGATGAGGATTATGAATCCGAAACCGGTCCCAGGATGCTTGTTTCCGGTCCATGGAAGAAATGGCTTGGCAGTTCGGGCTGGACTGTTCCCATGAGGCACAGGGTCAGACTGATTTGCATATGGCCATGTTTGAAATGGGGTGGCTGAGTGGGCTAAAGAATGGTGATGGATTAAACCCAGATCAGTTGACTGGGGGTGAGTGTTTGATTTGCTAAAACGCTCCGTCCATCAACCCCTTTTTGTATCGCTTTGTTCGCCCTAAGTGTGGCAGGGTATGCTCAGACGTGAGTCCCTTGCTCGCTTGGCCACTGGATTCAAGATAGCCTGGCTGATGAGGATTATGAATCCGAAACCGGTCCCAGGATGCTTGTTTCCGGTCCATGGAAGACATGGCTTGGCAGTTCGGGCTGGACTGTTCCCATGAGGCACAGGGTCAGACTGATTTGCATATGGCCATGTTTGAAATGGGGTGGCTGAGTGGGCTAAAGAATGGTGATGGATTAAACCCAGATCAGTTGACTGGGGGTGAGTGTTTGATTTGCTCAAACGCTCCGTCCATCATCCCCTTTTGTATCGCTTTGTTCGCCCTAAGTGTGGCAGTGTCTGCTCAGACGTGAGTCCCTTGCTCACTTGGCCACTGGATTCAAGATAGCCTGGCTGATGAGGATTATGAATCCGAAACCGGTCCCAGGATGCTTGTTTCCGGTCCATGGAAGACATGGCTTGGCAGTTCGGGCTGGACTGTTCCCATGAGGCACAGGGTCAGACTGATTTGCATATGGCCATGTTTGAAATGGGGTGGCTGAGTGGGCTAAAGAATGGTGATGGATTAAACCCAGATCAGTTGACTGGGGGTGAGTGTTTGATTTGCTCAAACGCTCCGTCCATCATCCCCTTTTGTATCGCTTTGTTCGCCCTAAGTGTGGCAGGGTATGCTCAGACGTGAGTCCCTTGCTCACTTGGCCACTGGATTCAAGATAGCCTGGCTGATGAGGATTATGAATCCGAAACCGGTCCCAGGATGCTTGTTTCCGGTCCATGGAAGACATGACTTGGCAGTTCGGGCTGGACTGTTCCCATGAGGCACAGGGTCAGACAGATTTGCATATGGCCATGTTTGAAATGGGGTGGCTGAGTGGGCTAAAGAATGGTGATGGATTAAACCCAGATCAGTTGACTGGGGGTGAGTGTTTGATTTGCTCAAACGCTCCGTCCATCATCCCCTTTTGTATCACTATTGGGCCTGCAGCGCAGATTACGCCACCCACATGAGTAGCCCTAAAATGGTGTCTCAGGCCTGCCAGCGCAGGGCCTGTGTGCAGTCAGTGACTGCCATGTCCGCCTGGCCAGTGTCCCCACTGGCTGGGCCTAACCCTTCCCTGTCTGTGCACATCAGTCACCCCTATGGAAGGCTCAAGGTACCCCCCGTGGCAGGGTGCAGTGTATGGATAAGGTAGAGCATGCACTAGTGCAAGTCACATGCTCTGGTAGTGTGCGGCACCCATTTTGTGTGCTCACTGCTGTAAGGCTATCTTGCTCCATAGAGTAACATGGGGGAGGCTGGTCCCAATGGATACCAGCCTATCTTCCCATAGGAACAAGATGGGACATAAGTGAATGATATCCCTGAACTCAGAATTTAATAACACATCTTTTAGTGAAGGTTGTTTTTAAATTCTGTGTTTGAGAATAGTACTTTTAGAAAGTGGCTGTTCTCTTGTCTAACCTTTCTGTGTGCCTGGGCCTGTTTGTGGGTTGACTGTCTGGCCTGAGTGTGACAGGGGCTGCAGAGCCCCCAGGGGATTGTCTGAGTCACCCCGTGGATGAAAGGCAGCATCTGCTGCCAGGGAAGTGGGAGGAGATCACACCTGATAGTGACAGGGCTGTGCCTGCCTGACCACAATGCTGGCTCCACCCCCCTGCTGGGTGACTGTCACCTCTGTCCCTGTTACTGAGAGGAAGAAGGAAGCCAGGAAACCCCCAGTGCCTCAGCAACACCCAGAACTGGTTTAGACCGGGCTCAGGGCCCACTTGCACAAAGACTTCAAAGGACTTCAAAGACTTTTAGGGGTAAAAGAGAAGGACCCCTGACTACAGAAAAGTTAGATTCTACAATCAAGAGGAACCTCTGCTGGAAGAAGGACTGCTGGAGAACTGAAGGAAGATTGCCTTGCTGTGTGCTCTAAGGGCTGACCTGTTCTGCTGTCTAACTGGAAGCTGAGAAGAAGAAAGGGACTTTGCTGTGTGCTGTGACCCTGCCTGCTTGAAACTACAGAGACTTTGCTGTGTGCTGTGTCTCCTGAACTGAATCTCCGAGGGCCTGAGAAGAGCTGGCCTCCTGTTTGGAACCCAGGGTTAAAGGTTCCTAAAGCTTTGCCAAAAACGCTGAGGAGATCGTGCTTATTCCCTTCTGGGCACGTGATTTGTGACTGCTAGCCGTGCAGAGGTTCGGTGTGCTCATCGGCACAGTCTTGCGACAGACCGGAGGCTCGTTGTGCTCCCCCTCAGGAGTTATTGTTCAAAAGGCTTTCTGTGCCCACACGAGCGCTCTGCCCGTCTTCTGAACCCTCAATTTCACCAGGCCGCTGTTCACCGCCGCTGCCCGGGGCCAGGAATACCCTGTGAAGGTGCCGTTCGCTGGGGAGCTGCAGCGGCGAAGATCGGAGCCGCCGCGCTTCCATTGGCTGAAGGAGCCGAGCCCCCTCACTAATGCCGCAACGGGATTGGCCTGTGCGCCGCAGCGTCATCATCTTTGCCGTGCTGTGGTTGGCTGAGGAGAGGAGCGTCATCGCCGATCTGTCCCGGGAGCCGCGCTGCCATTGGCTGACTCCCGGGTGAGGAAAGAGGCTCGCCCGAGCGCCGCGACAGGATTGGTCCCCGTCCTCGGGACCTCTGGGAGTGCTGCGCGATCACCGCCGGGCCCGGGAAAGGGTGAGCTGACCTCGCCGAGGGAGCCGGAAGCAACCCTTGCCCCGGGCCTGCCGTCCCTGACTCGGAGAGCCGAGCTACCTCCCCCGCCGCTTGATTATTGCCGAGTGCGGGCGGGAGAGCAACCGGGACCGGCCGGGGCAGGGAGCGAGTGTGTCCTGTCAGACGCGGTCCGCCTGAAAGCCCTCAGAAGTGCGAGGCTGTGCCCAGCAGAAGGAAAGAGTCCGAGAAGCACTCGGTGAGGCGCATTTACCGCGCTTGGGCTGCAATTCTTCACAGAGCCGATTTTGAAGGTATTTACCTGTTGGCATAGCTTGGTGTGCTCGTTTTGAGAGCCCATTTAAAGGAAAGTCAGTATTACTCGTTTTTAGTACTGATTCACAAGAGACTTGAGACAATTGATATAAGAGCTTCCTAACACATTAACTGCAACCATTAAGATTAAGTGCTACATTCTTGAAGAAGTGATTATCGTGCAACTGATTTATTTTTCCTGCTGAAACTAGATAAAGATATATATTTTTATAAAATATACTTACCTGTGTGGTCTCAGTTTGTGGTGGATGGGGGGTCATTGTTTGTGTTAAGTGCAACTATTATACACATTGCCTTAGGGATAAGCCTGTCTGTTCGTGCCAAACTACCTAGAGGGTGAGCAGGGGTTATCTACTGTGTGTACTTCTTCACCCTGACTAGGAGCAAGGGTCCCTACTTGGTCTAAGGTACTTACCTCTGCCAATTAGAGACCCCCAGATCTAACATTGTTGGACAGCGGTGCGGATTTTGAACAAATAATTGCACTTGACCTGCAGTGATTTCTTGTACATCACTAGTCTAGTTTAGCAGTACAGGTTGCGCAAGATTTTTTTCTTTTTGGTGAAACCTTTTTGTTGAAAAGGTTAGGAAGCATCATGTCTCAGAAAGCTGCAAGCGTGAGGGTAGAATTGGAACTTGAATTTGAAATTCAGGAGTTGTTCAACTACAAAAAGGGGCAACTGAAGCAGTTCTGCAAACAGCTTGGATGCCCAGTGAAGGGCAGCGCAAACAAGGAAGAGCTACGGAAAGCTCTGAGGGCCTGGTGGGAGGCCAAACATGGTGATCCAGAAGTTGTTATTGGAGAGGGAGGCACACAGGAGAATGCTTTTGTATCCAGTGATTTGCCAGTAAGGAGATCAGCGTCTAGGGCTGGCAGCAACCACTCCAGTAGGATCATTTCTCCAGAGGAGCTGGAGGATAATCAGAGAGCTAGGGCCCATGAGATTGAGCTTTTTAAACTCAAAACCCAAGCAGAAGAGAGGAGACTGCGCCTTGAAACTGAGAAAGAGGCGGAGGAGAGAAGAAATGCTCTCGCTTTGGAGGAGAAGAAACTCCAATTGGCTCATGAGTTGAGCATGAGGGAGCTGGACATTAAATCCAAAAAGGTTGTATGGCCACCCTGTCAGAGGGCCTCTCACTCTGGTGAAGGAGGGGTGGGAGAAATCCCGCAGGAAAACCCCTCAAGATGTGTTCAGCTATGTGCTGGCCATTCGCAACCAGACCAAGCGCTTCAGGAAGCTCCCTCAAGAGAACCTGGAGGCTAGCCAGGAGGAAATGAAGAGATGGTATGACCAGAACACTTCTCTGGTTGAGTTCCACCCTGGTCAGAAAGTGTGGGTGATGGTGCCGGTGGAGCCTTGTGCGCTCCGTGACAAGTGGACCGGGCCATATGTGGTGGTGGAGCGCAAGAGCGAGGTTACCTACTTGGTTAACCTGAAGACTCCCAGGCAGCCCCTGAGAGTGCTACATGTGAACCGCCTCAAACCCCACTTTGAGAGGTCAGAAGTGACAATGCTCATGGCTACAGATGCTGGAGGGGAGGAGGATAGTGATCCTCTCCCTGAACTTCTGGCAACCAAGGAGCAAGATGGGTCAGTGGATGGTGTAATACTCTCACCCACCCTGACCCCAGAGCAGCAAAAGGACTGTCGCCAAGTCTTGGGTCAGTTCGCCCCCCTGTTCTCCCTGACCTAAGGTGTCACCAAATGGTGCGTCCACGATGTGGACACTGGAGATAGTCTGCCTGTGAAACAGAAGTTTTACAGGGTGGCTGACAAGGTCAGAGCTAGCATCAAGGAAGAAGTTTCCAAGATGTTGGCACTAGGGGTTTTTGAGCCCTCCAGAAGCCCCTGGGCTAGCCCAGTGGTCTTAGTGCATAAGAAAGCTGCTAGCCCCGGTGGCACCCCAGAACTCCGGTTCTGCGTGGACTACCGTGGGCTCAATGTGGTCACCAAGACTGACGCGCACCCCATCCCCAGAGCTGATGAGCTGGTGGATCGGTTGGGAGCTGCCCAGTACCTGAGCACCTTTGATTTGACTTCAGGGTTCTGGCAGATTGCCTTAACTGAGGGGGCCAAGGAGAGGTCAGCATTTTCAAGGCCAGAGGGGCACTTCCAGTTCCGTGTCATGCCCTTTGGGTTGAAAAATGCCCCTGCCACATTCCAGAGACTGGTCAACCAGGTATTAGCTGGGCTGGAGGATTTCAGCGCGGCATACCTGGATGACATTGCTGTGTTCAGCTCCACTTGGGAGGAACACCTGCAACACCTCTGCGCAGTGTTGAAGGCTCTGCAGAAGGCAGGCCTTACTATCAAGGCCAGTAAGTGCCAGATAGGGCAGGGATCTGTGGTGTACTTGGGACACGAGGTGGGGAGCGGCCAGGTGGCGCCCCTACAGGCAAAGATTGATACCATTCTGGCTTGGGAGCCCCCCAAGACTCAGACTGAGGTGAGAGCCTTTCTAGGTCTCACCGGGTATTACAGACGGTTTGTCAAAGGTTATGGCACCATTGTGGCCCCTTTCACAGAGCTGACATCTAGAAATCAGCCCAGGAAAGTGAATTGGACTGAGGCCTGTGAAAATGCTTTTGACACCCTCAAAGCTGCCATGTGCACAGCGCCGGTGCTTAAGGCACCTGACTTTTCCAGTGAGTTCATTGTGCAAACTGACGCTTCAGAGCAAGGCGTGGGAGCAGTACTCTCACAAATCAATGATGAGGGCGGAGACCAACCAGTGGCTTTCATTAGCAGGAGGCTACTCCCCAGGGAACAGAGATGGAGTGCCATTGAAAGAGAAGCTTTCGCTGTGGTCTGGGCTCTGAAGAAGCTGAGGCCCTACCTGTTTGGGACTCACTTCCGTGTTCAGACCTACCACAGGCCCCTCAGATGGTTAATGCAGATGAGGGGTGAGAATCCAAAACTGTTGAAATAACTAGATCAAGCCTAACAATAGTGTCCATGAGTGTCGAGTTGCCATTTGAGGTATAGCAAAATGCTTCTCTTTCCAGAAATTGATTTAGTTGTTGTGTTTACCTGCTGCGTTGCCATTTACATATTTATTTGGCTTCCACATTGCCTTGATTACAATTTATTCTGAATTAAAGCTGTATGGATCGAAGATGTACTAATATAGGGCCCTCCATGGCGTAACAACAGGTACACAACCCTCACGGTGTGGGGGAGGGGCAACCGCCCGGGTCCCCTCTGGCATTGGTAGCCTGTGGGCTCTCTGCACGGGGGCCACCTCAAGTTTTGTTATGCCAGAGGGGGCTGTATCACGGTGGGCTCTGCGCAGAACAGAGCTCCTGTTTTTATGTGTCTGCAAGATGTAAAGTGAATTAAATCAAACCGATATTTCTTGGAATTACAACCTGAGTTTCAGACAGTACAGCTCGGAAACTGTGAGCAAGGTTTGCCTCTTTCTGCTCCTGAGCTGCTGCTGTCTAAAGTAATCCTCACAGATGCCACACTCAGTTATTCACACAGTCCATTGACTTTTTCTGTCAATCTGTAAGACTTCATCTAAAATGTGCACAATCTTCATCACCATCCTAAATACAGGGAGAAGATAATGTAAAAGTATTGGCGGCAAGTGGGCCATGTCACTAAGCAATACGTATATTTTTCGATTGCATTTTAAGAATATAGATTTAAGTTTAACTCAAACCACAGCAGCAATCCGAGTAACAACTTGATCAGTATTTATTAAAATCTGTAACCAAGGTTCTTCAAACCACAAATTTGATATTCCCCATGTGAAATCCAGCAGAGATGCTCATTCAAAAGAGTTCAATTTTAAACAGTTTCCTCTTTTCCATTGAGGCCAAACTTACAACCTAAGGTGAGAACCAGGATTTGGAACTGAATTTAGTGGCTAATAAATTGCCAAATAAGTTTAATCCTACACAATGCTGAATACATGTTGGACAACACATCTTTTGACTTTTAAACTCTGAAGCTACTTCAATAGTGGGAGACTGAAACTGAAAACTTTGGAGTAGAAATTACTTGGGTAAAATGTGGCCTAAATAATTTTTTTTAAATACTAGATTACTGGATTGTTTTAAATCTTTGCAGCTAGTTGTTTGTCCTAGAATACTTAACAAGTCTAAAATAAAATATCTTAGAATGTCAGGAAACATCATTGTCCTGTTTATTCTGATTTGGGCCGTGAACTATAAGGGTGATTCTGCAGTGTATAATTATATAATCTGGGCCAGTTCATCTGCAAGGTCCAGGGTGCCCATTACCTTCGGGGATGGAGCACGGATGGAAATCAGTAGATTTGTCTATGGATTCAAGTTTCGGAACATTGTACTGTAAAACAATTGCTTATGCTACCAAGGCTATTTTTGATAAAGTTTAAAGTAGCGTAACAAAAGCCTATCCTCTTTATATAAAATGTGTATGTTCTTAACTATACAGTTACGGTCCAAATGTTATTAAAGACATGGATACCCACATTATTGCTTTGCCATATTGACTAGTTAGCAACTCAGATAATTGTTTTCCTAATTGCTCCTTAGCTTCATGCTGGAACAACATGCATTACATAAGAAAAAAAGAATTGCTATTTTAATTTCTAGTTGTGTCACGATTTATTGTTTTTATAATCCTTTCTTCCTTTTCCTGCTCTGATTTTTCTTGACTTTCAGAGTGATCTGATAGACTAGAATCCTTGCACTGTCAAAGTACATGCCACTGCCAGTGGTGATCAGGCCACATCACCCCTAGAAACAGACGCTTCCTGAACCCTTTCAATCCCTGGTCTCTCTGATGGGACTCCCCACAGGAACGGCCGGATGGCTGGGTCTGTCTGCCAGAGTGCAGGGAGTGTAAAAAACACCCCTATCCATTTCACAGAAAGCCATTTTAAAAGGGTGGTGAGGGTGAGTGTTGTCTTAAAAGAGGCACTGGACAGCAGGGGTAGGAAGTAAGAGAAATGTAAAAAACTGACAGCAAAGTTTATATTTGCAAGACCCTTTCCTTGGTCATATCAGTCACTGCCACACAAAACCTTTATCACATGTGTAGGCTCAGCATTTTCTTGGTCGGGTACCAGGGGCGCTCTGGGACACCTGGCATGGCCTGAGAGCTGTTGATTGGGGCTGAATCCCACTGCCCCCTACCTGGAGGGGAGTGTTAAAGTGATTCCACAGCGTGTCTGTGCCTTCCAGCAGCAGACATTTCTAGTTTCCCAATGCCATGAGTGAGAAGTACATCCACTGCAGGTTTTCTTTGCATTCTGGTATTCATAATCCTCTTCATACCATTAGAAGATTGGAACTACTAGTCCCAGAACGCAAGGAAACAATCTAGAGTAGGCAAGCTACTCACGGACGAACCTGTGAAACTTGAGCGCCCTGCAGAAGGGGAGGATGAGGGTTCATGATTGGGGTGGGGGGAAAACTCCGCTCAGTGGGTGAAGTTCCCAGAGTTTTGCCACTTCGCGCTCCGCTTGCAGTGTGGAGTTTGGCAAAAACTCTGACAGCTGCCATATGGTGGAGTTTACTGCTCACCACACTGCTTGTTCTTTTCCTGTTGAAACAGCCACCTCTTTGCGGATCTGTCAGTACCTCTCATACAGTGCCTTTCTTGTCCATCTTTGGTTTCTATGAATGTAGATTGCTTAGGTAACAGGAAAGGGTAGTCACCGATGTCTTGAGCATGAGCTGCAGGCCTTTTCTTGTCTGGATGCCAGCCAGCATTTTGTTTCCACCTGACTGTTGCACCTGAGTCTGCAGAGCCTGGGTCCTTTGCTTAAAGGTCTAGCACCTTTCTACTCTGGGCTTGCTTTCTCATTTGAGAGACATGTTCACAGATCAAAGGGAAACCATGGAGGATGATGAGCAGATGAGAAATCTGTGAGTTTTGAAGTGGTACTACTGTAGGGAAAAGATATACATATATATTTGTAGAGTGTTCATTTATGGTGCAGCTTTTGGACAACTGATGCCAAAGCTTTTGGTTGATGTAGCCTTTCTCAGTACAATGTTGCAATTAGGTAGGGTAGCTACCTTTCTGTTTTCACTGACAATGCTTTGAGTCCTGGGCTGAATTACAGCAACCTAATACATTCTGGAAGTTAGAGTCTTTAATATCTTTTATGGACCCACCTTGATTACCGCTCTTGGCCTCATGGGCTTTTTATGTTATATAGTACCCCCGATCTGAAGTAGTCATAGTCATATGAAGTGGGGGGTTTGATTAGGTGAGTTACATGACGAGGCAGGGTTCTAGCGGTGGGAAATGTGGTATAGTGAATAAGTAATTTGATGTTGAAGTGACACTGGACTGTCTTGTCGCAGCATGGAGGATTGCAAATTTGAGGTGGTAGTAAAATGAAGGATATTGCTCCTCTCTGAGTTAAGCACTAGTGCACGGGAGCCAGCTATACCAGGGCTATAGTCTTTCTTCTATGTTTATCACAGACTATCACTGAACTCAAGCAACTGATTAAACTGCCGCCTTTAAATGCACTCATTTTATTGACCATGGTCAGTGTCAGTTATTCTTTAGAAGGCTGATTCCACCACAAATTGTATAATCTTGATTGCTTTTGTTCAATTGAAAGTTCCCCAGTAACAGAAGATTATGCATTTCTTTATTAGCGCATTTTATTCATCGTTCCTCTTTCAAACTGGTGAATGTGTTCTGTCAGTCATGTTTTTTTTAAAACCCTTGTAATGATTTAATGCTGCTGCATCATTTCCATTCATCTGATCTTCAGGAATTAGAACAAAGCGCTAATTGGCCAAAACCCATCGAACATAAAATTACATTTTGGTCAATATCAATATTTTTCCACACTCAGCAGCACTCGGTCCTCTTTTGTGACAGCTTCTACAGAAATGTCATTGGAGGCATGGAAACACTGCCTCTGTCTTCAATGACATGAGGAGGCCAAACCTGAATGCAGGGGTATAACCTGGGGACCCTGTAGCCCCTGCAGTGAAGGGGGGCACCACGCTTTAGAGAGACCCCTATTCAGTCTAAAGACTGTGAACATCTCTGAGATATGGGTGCCTCAGAGGCCACCACTATGTTCAGCGGGAGAAGGGCCACCATTTTATTTTACGGTACTGCCCAAGTGGCAATAATAATGGCGTAGCTCACAATACTTCCTCGCATGTGCTGGCTTCATGGTTGGTTGGAGACGGAGGGCAGAGAACTCTACTGCATCATCACTGTGCTCTAGACTTGCAGGGGTTTAAAGAGCTGGGGTAATGAATTGCCATCAGGGGTCAGAGGCTGCAATATAAACAAGAGCTTATTTGTACAGAGAAAGTACAGCACGAGAATCAGGGGTGGTCGGAACTCCGCGGAATCTTGCAGAGTTTTTATGTAAGTCTGCGGAATTCTGCAAAGTCAAACTCTGCGAGTTCCGCCCATCCCTACTCATGATACTAGCACTAACAGTTTGCATGTGGCCATGTAATGCAAGACCATACCCATGAACATCATTTCATTAAAAACGGAAATAACATCACATGCCATTTACCCTTTACTTTCACTCACACACATTCACACTCTTAGTCACAAGCATGCACACAACATATGTTTAAAACCATTCTTCACTTAACTTAGCTGCTACTGAGGGTCTTATTCTAGCTAATTGTAATCCAGTGTTTAGTACAATAATAGTGAATAATAAAATATAATTCACTATTACAGTAAATACATTGGAAAGAAAACAAGGAAATTCGAGCCACAACCAACGTCTGTAAGGATGAGCTGCCCTTGTGTTTCTGGCACTGATTTTGCCATCTATGAGGCCAGGGGTCGCAAAGACAGTGCCAGGGATCATAAAGGGCAAGTCAGGGGTTGCAGCTGCGACCCCTTGGCGACCTCTAAATAATGTCCATGACCACACCACCTCCCCATATTGCCTTCTCCCAGAGCAGGAGACTTGAGTCTCCAGAGCCACCAATAATTGGTCTATCCTCCCAACTAAAAATGACCTGGTCCCATCAATATGGTGGAGTCAGTAAATTGTCCTCACATTGGGTCCACAAAGACAGCATATTTGTCTCCCTGGCCATTTTCTAGAGAACGTTACTACTGATCTGACCCCAATGGATGTCTATGAGAGCTGGAGCGTTGCACAGGACTACAACAAAAGCCAAAAGCAGGAACCATTTGTCCTGGACACTGTACTGTGCATGTGACCAATGGGAGCTCCTCAGCTAAGGTGGAGGAGCATCGCCGCACTGCTTTTTTTGCAGTGAAACAAAGGGAAAATAAAATGATAATAACTTGTGTTATCATTGTTATTTTCTCCTACTTCTGCCCACAGCTTTGCGTGAGGGGGCAGGGGCAGGGGTGATGTGGTTGCACCCTCCTAAGTGTGCAGTGACTGCTTGAGCAACCCTCTTGGGCCACCCAAAACAGTCTTGCACACTTCGCAAGTTCTCCATGCAGGCTGCATTCCAGCCTATGTGGAGAACATGCCCAGGACCCCAGTCAGCGGCTGAGCACCAAAACACGGTGCTCAGACCAGTTATAACACTGTAAGTCAATGTTTGGAATTGGCTGACTAGGAGCCTGGGTGTGCATTTTGTTGAGCCCGCTGCATGTGACCATTCTACCCCACCTACTCCACCCGAACAACACTGACAGTTTAAAAATACTTGGCGGGTGAGGCAATCACAGCACTTTTTCAATTACTAGACAGGACAGGTTTTTTTGGAGTGCTTCGGCACTGCTGCTAGCAGGACCTCAGAAATAGTCTGGGTTCCCAAAATTAAGTACCAGTGGTGCTTATGGCCAACCACTGGTACAAATTTTATACTATCCGGTAAAAAGTGCGGTGTCTTTGCATCGATCCACGCAGGCAGCAGCTTATGCCCCGTGGAGACCTATAAATTGACGGCAATACCCGCCCGTCTTTTGTAGCCTTACTTAGGACATTTTAACTCAGAACGGCCGTAGTTGGCATCCAGGTACTCACCCGACCAGGACCGGGTTGGAAGTATCACCGGTCCCCCGATACCACCCCATACAGCACGTTTTCAGCCCTGAAGACTCACGAGTTACTACCCGATTTGACGAAACACGTGTCGGCTGGTTTCTTGTTCTCTGGATCACCTCTGCAAGGAGAACCACCTTCACTTATAAAGGAAAAAAAGAAAAAAAACAACTCTTGTGGACGATCTTATTTCTCATAACACCTATGATTACTTCTCAAAGAACTCCTTGCGTGTGCTCTAGTCCTTGTTTGTACACATTTTATACTGCCTATCATTATTCAGGTACAAGTTTTAAAGTAAGTTATCCTGTTTTTCCAAAACCTGGGTCTAATATTGTTTTAATGGACTCTGTAAGCCTTCCTATGAAGTTTTGTTGATATACTTTCTGGCATCTGTGTTGCTCACTATTTCTATAACATATTTCAACTCTTGCAACATAAAGTAGATAAGACCATTTCAACATTCCCAACATTATCAGAACCTCATTAAAGAGTGGCTGTTTAACACACTGAAGCCTGGTTTAGTGCAGTATTGATGGGATAGTTAGCACATATTCTTATATTGCACTGAGGTATCACTTCCTCTCACATATTCAAGTGGATCTAAGCCAGTGAGTGTAGGCTGTATTCCATCACTGCGTGGATTCAGAAACAAGATAAACGAGGAACTACAAGCCAAGAGCTATAAGAAAGACAAGAACCACACCTCACGCGACCGATCAAATTGCAAAAACACATGGTGACTTTCATACAGAAGACATGTTTACATTCACTTACCTATACTGTGGAAGACAGGAAACCCTTTTTAATATTTTTGGACTGGTGCCCTAAAGACCTTGGGCCTTTGGATACAATTTAAGATTAAAAAAATGACTACCACCACAGAATGTCTCTACAGAGACAAACATAAGGTAGAGTTCATATGGTTGATTTTTAATTCATTCTAAAATGTGCAAGCAAACAATGTTAGTTTGTTTTTCATATTTATTTGGAAATGGGTATGGCACAGCATATTGCTGGAGGTCCCGTGCACTAGTATGTTCAAGGTCCACAACCAGGGAGCCGCAGGACCACAAGGACACTATTTTACAGAAATGCTACATGTCTAAGGACCACTAAGTGTTATGATTACTGCCACATATTTGCATGTAGAGGAGTGAAACATAACTTGCGTAAACTGTGAGGACTTAAAATGTTTAGTTTATTCCCATGGCACTTGAAAACCAGAAAAAGACTTCAGTTAATTTCAAAGTGAGAATATAGAGTAACACACACTGAATTCTGACTGCCAGTTTGGAATCAGGCCCGTGCACTTGAACAGCACAGCCCGAACATTAACTTCACACCAGAGCTTAAAGGGACAGTTCCATCAAACACGGTTGGGGCATTAAATAGCCTACAATTAATATTCAAGTCAGCCAGAAGAGTCATATGAAAATGAAAGATCGGGCGGCTTAGCGAAGATCCCTGCAGGAATCCGCAAGACAGTTCTAAAAAAATTATGAAATTGTAGTGGCAGGAGCTTCACGATGAGTCGCCTTGTAGTGTAATGCAACAACCTTTAGGAGTTTTCTCTGTTTACTACATTCTCTTGTGTACTCGAAGTAAGCTTTTGCTTTAAAAAAAAAACAACAACAATAATTGAAAGGCATGGCCAGAAATCTCGGTTCAGAACCGTCTTCTCGCCCAATGCCAGTATATTGTTTTTCTTCCAAATTCGTCTCTAGACAATTTCATATCATTCACTCAATCAATGAATCAGAACATTTGTAGAGCGCACTACTCACCCATGAGGGTCTCAAGGTGCTGGGGGGGTGGGGGGGGGGGGAAGCTGCTGCTGCTCGAACAGCCAGGTCTTAAGTAGTCTTCTGAAAGTTAGTAGGTCAGCCATCTTGCCCCATTTAGCAACATAGTCTGCCTGCTCACCATTGTCTCATTTCACCCACCCAGGGGCAGCAGCACCCAAAGGACACTGGTATGCATTACTCTAAAAACAGGCACCTGTGAGACCTGTAGGTTGACATATAGAATGCCAAGACTGGTCACCAGAAAGAGACCTGCAGGCAAATGTGTGAAAAAAGAAAGCAATGCAATCTACCTGAGTTCTATCCTTCTGAAACGCTCATCCAATTAAGGGCAAATTCACCATGGCCAACATTTGGCAGGTGACTGAGTGCAACTGGCATAAAGTGTAGCTGATGGATCGATTTAAGATCAGATTGCAGAGACTACCACCACCAGCTGGACTTTCCAGGTCGTTTATGTGGGATACAAGAGCAGTGTCTGTTCCTCTGACAAAGCATTGTTTCATGCAAGGGTTGCATATCAGAAGAATGACCACTTACAGGGGTGCCCTGAAAGGAAATTACATGTTTTAATATGATCAGAAATTGTCAGATGCAGATGGATTGAGTGAAAAAGGGGATTGTGTCATGTTTCAGGTCCCAAAGGACGGTGCCATAGGACAGTGGAAAGAAAACATATGAACACCACTTGCTTTACAGGAATTGAGATATATCTTTGGTTACATCTTTCAGGATTTGATGTGAACGGGGTGAATTGAGAGCCAGAACATTGATTCTTAGTATTGAAGGCACCCATGCGACCCACCATTATGTGATAAAATGATGATCGGATGGTTCTTGAGTCCTTCAGTTCTTCCACATGAATGCAGGATCACGTAAAGATTGTGACACATTTCCAGAGGCTTTTCTAGCTCAAATTTCACCACAGAAGTCAATGTAAGCATTTCTACTTCTCCAATTCAAGCCACGTTGGGATCATTTTAAAATGCACCACTGCATGGTACATGACTTTTAGCACCTCAACCGCAAGACAACCATGACATTGAACAGGGCATCTATAATGACTGACACTTTGTATGAAACTTACTAGGTGCTCCATTTAGGACTGCAACAGCTGAAAATTCTCCCTCTGAAGAGTTAGCTGGCTCAAAGAGTTGGCTAGATTAATCAGCCAGCGGGATATTTGGGAAAATGGGAGACCTTTGAAGAAAATGACCGCTCGTGATGAAATCTTCTCGGATACAGTCTGAAAAGGAGCATTGACTGTGACGGAATTTCGGTCCATATGTTCAGGCACTGTAAGTTTACTTCTACTGACGAAGGACAATATCAGAGTCTATAACACCTTTCGTATAGGTGCTCTAGGGGTTTCCCTGCTTGACATTCGTGTTCCTGCTGTTTCCACCATTGTTTGATTGCTGAGATTACCACCTTTTAGCGGATGATACTGTAGTTGGGTCTGGGCGAGATTTTCCTGAAGCCGGAAGAATAGGAGAAATACGAGTCATTATGCATTACTCTTATGATGCAAAAAATACAGAAATGACGCTATCTTGAGTTTTTTGGGCTAAAAATCCTACTGCAGGAGCGGAGGAACAATAAACTATGAGTGAGTAAGGGGTTGCTGCGCTGCTGCTGTTTGTGTCCTGTAGCATTTTTTTTTTTTTTTTTAGCACAAAATGCATCCCCCTGAGCCATTTTGGAAATGAGGGTGCATTTTGCACTAAGTAAATAGCCCTAAATGTTGGTTTATGCTTCTTACACAATTGTGCATAATTCTGAGTAATTTTGCTTAATTACGAGTAAATATGCTAAAGAGAATTAAGCCAGTTACACCCACGCCTAATTGTAGCAGATTTTCCACTCTTCATGCGGCAGATTACCCTCTGTCTTTTTCTGCCAATTAAGGCAAACCCGAAGGAGGTAGCACAGTGGAATTTCCACTCCCCACATTTTTAGCACACTTTCCCATTATCACCCCTCTACATTGGGCCATAGCTACCTTTATTGTAATGACAAATAATAGGTTGCCTGCCTTGTCTATAATTTTCAAACGAAACTACTTTCACCATTTTCAAAAGCCTCCTCTAAAACCGGAATTAATGTTGCCTCAAACTCATGCTGAATCCTGTGCTAATGCCTATTTGAGGGCAAACAGGAGTTTCACCCAGATCAGGATTAGAACAGATGCAGGAATACTACCCGTTTTCCCCTCACACAAAGTTTGAGCAAGACGTAGCAGAATTTGGGGAAAATAGCACCCATTGCAAGTTTTATAGCTGGGAATAGGGCAAAACAGAAAATGTTACTGCACCACTCCCCACTCTGATGGGTGGAACATGGAATGGGGCAGGAATAGTGCTCCTGGCAAATCTAGTCCCTAGTGATAGTGACTGGATGAGGAATGGCCTCCGAAAATACTGGGGCCCTCATAATAGGGGCCGGAGTACCTTGTAACCCAGGTCAGTGAGTTTAGTCCTTGCTGTACAGACCTGTGAACATGTTGGGGCCACAAGTTTGAAACTTGGCACGATGGACCGTATCTTTCATCCTCCTGCGACTCATTAAACATTAGAAAGATTGATTTGTGGTAACAGTAACGCCTATCATTTACATGACAATGAAAAACAAATGTTATGTTATCAAGTGACTCATAAAAAAAGAAGTTATGGTTAGTAAAGTCTGGCATTACAATGAGTGGAAAACCCTTTAGCCTGCAGCTTAGCGCTTCTGCCTTTGTTTTTCGCTTATCCTCTACTGACTGTAACCTCAAAACTGTCAGTCGAAGACTAATATGTGTCTTCTTTTTGTGTTATTGAAAACAGTAGGTGCTGTGTAGAACTGCGTGCTCTAGTCGGATTTCAGGCTTAAAATAACGCATGTAGGTGCCAGATTCCAAACAGCCCCTATCTAAGGTATGGTGAGCCCCCACCAGAATCTGTTTCCCATTATGTCTCAATGACACTTCTCGCAGCTACCACCTCTAAAACTGGCAGTAGTGCTGGGAGCAGTTTCACAGGGCCAACAAAATGGAGTTGTGGAACACAATGATCTAATCGCCAGTGAATGCAATGGCACATGCAGGTAAACCGAATATCTGATTTATAGTCTCCGTGGCTGCAGCGCGGTCTTACTATGTCTAGAAACACCTTAAGTGGATCCAACATCTCCAGTGCCTGTTTAAAATCCGTTCTAGCTAAACTCATGCCATATTCTAGTTTTTGGGTAATAGAACCGACAGCAGACAGCAAGGTGGCTTTTTGTGCTAAATGCTCGCTACTGACATCTGCTGTGACTGTAAGGCCAAATCTACATTCATTCTTTCTGTCGATTGTACATTTCATGTTATTAGCGTTGGTAGTAGTACCAACTAATATTTACAGTGCTTACCCCCAGATGCATCAAGCATCCATTTTGCGATTCCTTATTAGCAAAAAATAAGGAATCGCTAATAAGGAATAGCAAAATGCTATGCAAGAAGAAATATCGATTTCTTAAAATTCCTTAATTGCGACTCGCAAATTGCGAGTCGCAATTAAGGAATACCTCCCCATTCATACCTATGGGCCTAGAGGCCCATAGGAATGAATGGGAAGACATTCACAATTTGCGAATCACAATTAGCGAATCGCAAAATGAGAATGCGATTTTAAGGGTGCAGGGGTGTCCAAAGGACACCCTGTGCACCACTGAAATTGATCTGTGCACATATGTTGCGCACACACATGCCCTTAGGGCATGTGTGTGCGCAACATGAAACTTTGAAAATTGCACTTTAGTGCATTTTTCAAAGTTTTTGCAAATTACCATGAAGTTGAACTTCATGGTAATTTGCGAGCCCTATTCGCGAAATCGCTATTTTTTAAACTTTCGTGCATTGCATTTAAGGAATCTCAATTTGAGATTCCTTAAATGCAAGTAATCGCAATTTAGCGAATTCTTAATTTGAGATTTTTGCATTTGGGATGATGCATCCCAAATGCAAAAATACCGGTCGCAAAGGGGCAGATTCAGAGAATCTGTCCCTTTGCGAGCGGTTTTTAGCTTCATGCATCTGGGCCTTAGATACTGAAGAATCGCTATTTGAATCACTTTTAGAAACATGTTCCTATTTTTTAATTTTTTTATATTGATGATGAATATTGAGATTGACATTGCTTGCATGGCATCTTTTTGTGGTAGAAATTCTGTCTCATCAATGCTCGATTGAAAAGCGTTGCTATAAGTGTCTTGAGAGAATGTACCCTTGCTGTTTCTAAAAGGTTTATGTGACTAATTTGCAGGTTTTGCGTTAGTTTCGGCCCAGACGAAATTCACGGAATTGTTGCAAATTTCCACAAAGCCCGGAAGTTATGCAGGATTATGCATCATTATGCAAAATTGCATTCTGACACTTTGGGGCTGAGGGCGGAATCTCCGCAAGGAGAATTCTCACCGAGTGCTGAAACTCCCCCATGACTGTGGGGCCTCCGCCATGAGTACAGAGGCTCTTTGTGAATTAGGCCCCTAGTGTTCGAAACAGAGAATACATTTCGCACAATGCACTTGGGCAACCATTTTGAAAAGTGTCACTTCAGACTTCAGCCTGTCTGTCTCTCTACCGATCCAAGCCCAGTTTCAACCTTCTCCTTTCAACTATCCTATTTTTACAGCAATATTTTCACTTTCTGGCTTATTTCCCTGTTGCATGCTTTTACACTTCATTTTTTTCCAAGCCTGTCCCCACAACCCCCTACCCCCCATCATGGCAAGGGCAGGCATCTGGTGTGCTCCAACCACCACCATTCCGGCATGACCTTGTACTAAATTGTTTCCGAGGAGGTGGTGGTGATGCCAATATTATTTTACATGTGGTGCCACCTACTCCTCAAATAGGTGTCAGGCGGCAGGCCACGTAAGGGGAATAGCTTCTTGGCTAAGTTCACAATGCTCTAGGATAAAGTGTAGTACAGCATGCACCTCCACACTGGAATCGTCCATAACCAGCAGCATTTACTGCTGGGCAGAGTGATGGACCGAGAGCACAACCTGCCTGTCACGATCACCATATGTCTTGTTTGTAGTTCAACAGACTAGTCCTAATGCGAATCCATTCAAACCCAAGCGTGATAACCGAGGTTAGCTTGGTATGGAGTCCTTAATACATCTCTATTCGTCATCCAAAATCAAACGGATGCGGCGCATGACCTAGCTCCCGCTCCATACATTCGAAGGTGTGATTTTGAAGAAAGTAAAGGAAGAAATTTCTAAGAAAGTAAAGGAAGACCTGACAGTCTAGAGTGGCATTTTTTTGATTAGGGAGGGTTTGGGTTTACTGCAGTTGGTGTGGGCAGGGCAAGCAGTGCCGGACAGGGAACCACAACCGGCCCTGGCAAAGTGCTGAGCCGCCCCCCCTCTCCATTCGGGGGGGGGGGGGGGTTGGAGGTGCTGCCAAACTATTTGCCAGGGCCATGCTGCAAAACCGGCCCTGTAACAAAAATGCGGCGCACCGGGGGATTGCCCGGTGGCCGCTATGGCCAGTCCGGCCCTGAGGGCAAGTAGGCGAAGGAGTAGGAAATTATTAGCATAGTGTATTTTGTTTATGGTTTATGGAAGGGATGGGTCTGTTGTGGGAGATGTGAAAGAGGTGATTTGAGAAAGGTGTATAAATATGAATGCTCTGTTGAGAGTTTAGGGAGGGAGTCAGGGAAGGGTATGAATATTATTGTGTTTTATATAGGGTTTAGGGAGGGGGCATGTCTTTTGAGGGTGAATTGGGTGCCTGGGTTATTTCTACAAATAAATATTGGTTTCATAAGCCTAACACTCACTTTATTGGTGTAATGTAATTTTCTGTTATAGGTAGCAATGGATATGCTTGTAATATTACTTGCACATCAATTGCTGTTGTGCCATGTGAAATGGCAATACAGATATAATTTTTTTTTAAAACAGGAGCGGTCCACCAATCCACTGACAGAGGCCCTAACCTGGTCCATCATAAACAATAAAGAAGTAGGTGGCCTTTGTTGCTCCCCGTTTGACATCCGAGCCGATTTTGCCAAGGTGGATAGAGATAAGCTTTAGCGTAAATTACAGCAGTGCAAGATATCTGGGGCCTTGTTGGGCCTGGTGATGAAGCTCCATATTGGTAATTCAGTTCAGATTGATCTTGATGGGTTTGGGAATCTGACTAGGAAAATTCCAGAGGTGAACAGCATGCGGCAGGGGTGCATTCTAGCACCCCTGCTATTCAGTCTGTTTATCGCAGACCTTCCCCAGACTCTGCATACTACACACAGTTTTTCACCAAAGGTTGAAGGTAGGCACATTAGTTGCCTCATGTATGCAGGTAATCTGGTGGTGATTGATCTTACACCTAAAGGGCTGCAATGAAAACTAGATGCCCTAAATCCTTACTGCCTTGAAAATGAGCTAACAATGAATGTCTATAAGACAAAAACAATGCTTTTTGCCAGGAGGAAAAGGACATTTGTTTGATGCCTTGGTGATGTAAGATTAGAGCAGGTTAGAGAGTACAAATATATATTGCTAACCTTTCAGATGATTTGAAGTGGGATAAACAAATGGCTACTCAGAGGAGTGCCCGGTCTGCAGTAGTGAATGGTGTGAAATGGTTTGACCGTACATTTGGCAGTCACACCTTGGAGCCACTAAGCAAAGTTATTCAGGGTAAGGTAATTCTGCACGCCTTATATGGACCAGATGTGTTGGCCCCTGGGCAGGTAAGTCATAGGGGAAGGTCTAGAGGAGAATTTCTTAAAATTGCTGCTTAATCTTTCTAAAAATGCTATAATCCAAGCTGTAAGGTGGGCGTTGAGAACTGTGGCCTGGAGTGTGCTGGCTGTTGCCAGAGCTTTGCGCTTTTATGTCTTTTAAAAATGGCCGTTAACAAAAAAAGGGGAGGATGATCAATCGATCAACAAGGCACTCATTACCACTCAAGCAAGTGGAAGGTCCAGTATCAGCCTGTGCCCCCAACAAGTCAATGTAAACAAAGTGGGTAGCTGAACCGTTCCTGGTAGAAAAAGTGATGTGTATTAGGCGTGACCGAGGGTGTACATGTGGTACCCTTGGGCATCCATTTTGTTGGACATATTTGCCTCACACACCCGAATGGGTGTCATGCTTCATCATCGGCGTTGCTCCTCGTCGGGGAGGCGGTGCAATCCCCGACGGGCTCACCTCAAAGAGGGGCTCTTTACCGGAGATCTTTTATTCCAACTGCCTTATGGTGAAGTGCGGGTATGTGGGAAATGGAGCAAATAGATTGGAAGGTGATTAAAATGTAGTAGGGGGTACCAAAAGTGCTACTTTATTCTGGGGGTCTCCCTCTACAGTTACAAACGTGAAACCAACTTACTAAGTACCACCTGGTTAGATATGATGGCACTAGATGAGGTTGGATATAAACATGGTCAACATGTTTCTCGCACAAGGAATTATCCGCGATTCATCAGGACCTAAAAATATGGAGTATGCAGTCATTCAACAACATGCAGGTGTCATGTGTGTAATGCAAGCACTATTACTTATGATTACCTCTGTAGTAATATCCTCTGCCTGGATTGGAGAATAAGAATCATGTTTACAAGGTTAATTGCATTGAGACATAGCAAAAAACTCAAGTGTCATCACGCCAAAATTACACACAAGGTGTCATGCTAGTGCAAAAAAATTTTTTTATATGTCGACTAGCTCAGGTGAACTATGGCTGCATAAAAGCAGCGTGCAGTGGGCACTTCACACCAACCATTTGTGTCTGTGAAAGTGCTCTATACTAAAACAATGCTAAAGAAACTATAATATAAAACCAGTTTAAAACAGCAGTATAACGAGGAACACCTCTTGTTACTAATATGGTGCACATTGATTGTTCAAGCGTGCTCGTCCGATAGTTATAAAAGTGCACAGGCAAGCACACATCCGTCTCACCTAAAGGTCGGGGGTTATTTACCACATGAGTGTTCGGCGGTAAATGACCATCAGGGGAGAGCCATTAGATGTAGCTGTAGGGGAAGGAAATGTGTACATTAATGGATGAACAAAAGCAAAGGCTCAGGGAGAAGGGGGGGATTTGTATAGAACACACCCTATTGAAATGTAGGGCCAGAAAAGGTAATAGTAAGGCATAAGTTATGGGTGAACCCGCCGTTGCAATTCCAGGGGTCGCCTTACCTCTATCAGCCCGTGTTCCTGATCTGTGACCTACCCATCACCGCCGAGCTCGGATAGATGGTAGAGCTCGGCGGCGCCCGCCATATCTAGTGATTCGTATCCATGGAACCGCGTAACGCTCCGCCCTTCCGTGGAGGTCACGTGACGTGTCTATGCTTAGTGGCCGCCATGTTAGAATGGCTGAACCCGTAAAATGCAAACGAGTACATTCTTATGTGTCCGGGGTAGAGCTGTGTAATTTTTTTGAAAGTGGAACAGAGTAGGTCTAGACCAAGACTGTGAAGCCACGCCATGAGTTGTAGAAGGTGATCTGGACTGCGTCGCTCTCTCCCCTTCATATGGAGGTCATGTGATGTGAATGCTCATCGCGGTCGCCATACTTGAGTGGCTAAAAAGTATTATCCAAAGTAACACACCATTGTGTGTCCAGGTTGAAGCTGTTCAATAATGGGAGGAAAGCACAAGGTTGGTCTACAAGAGCTCATAATTGGCAAAAGGATTATGGTAGGAGGGCTGTGACCTGAATATATTTGGGTAGGCGGTCAGTTCGCTCATCAGTCATACCAGCGAGATTACTATTCGCAGTAAAGGTCGAGTATTGGCACTGGCCCTGAATGTATATTTAGTCTGCCATGAGTAAGGTGTCAAAATTGTCATCTCAAGTAGTTATGGCAGCCTAGGAACTGTGGGTGTGTTCATATTGTGTATCGTCATTGTCGGTGCGGGGTGCGGTGTCCGCATCATGACTCTAGAAGTGGTCTGGCATCGATATTAACCCTTTCTCTGCAGGCAAGAGGAATGTCATGCATCTGAGTACACTAGGTAGGTATATAGCTCATGTACCATCTTAGTGTGTGATATTACCGTCGTTGTTATGGCGGTAGGAAACAAGGAAAACCTGTGGAGGTTCTTGATGAGGGACTATAATGCGTGTACAGTTGCATAGTAATATATCATAGTAACTATATTCCTGGCAGATTATGTCAAAGAGCATGCCAAGGAATATCTTCATTCAAGCCTCTGCTATCGGACGCTAAGCGATGGCCCCATCTTTGCTCTTTGCGAAACAGGGCCTGTTTGGGACAATTGGAGCTAGATTCCAACACAAGCCATTTCAGTGAATCTGCAGTGTGATTTAAGTCGAGAAAATGTTTGCACATTTTAGTGTTTGTCTTCTTGCAGCGGAAATTGCTGCGGTGTTCTATAATGCGGGTTTTGATTGGGCGGCTCGTCATCCCAATGTATTGTAGTCCGCATGGACACGTCAGCATGTAAATTCAATGGGAGGTGTTACAGTTAGTATGGCCCCTTATTTCCCAGCTGAAGGTATCACTTAATTGGATAGTCTTGTGTATGGCTGTATAGGCGCACACTCCACAGGATCCACAAGGATAGTGACCTTTAACTGGAGGTAAGTTCCACAGGGTCTGTTGGGTCACTTTCTTTTGTACTTTGGGTCTCGTGCTTATCAGGATGTCTTTAACATTCTGAGACCTTTTGAATGCAAACCTGGGTGTCGCGAGGCTGAGGTTTCCAGTATTTAAAATCCCCCAGTGCCGCTTAATCACACTTTTGATCTTGTTGGATCCGGGAGTGAAAGTAGTTACACAGGTAATGGGTTGGTTCTCAATCGGTACCACCTCACGTGGTTCAAGTAGGGCTTCGCGATTATTATTTCTAGCTCGTTTTTGGGCCATGATGACCTCTCTCTTGGGGTAGCCTCTGTCTAGTAGGTTCCTGGACAGGATTGCCGATTCATGCTTGTAATCAACTAGCTCACTACAATTTCGCCGGACCCTAAGAAATTGTCCGAAAGGCAAGTTTGACCGTAAGGCTTTGGGATGGTGGCTAGAATAATGTAGCAAGCTGTTCCGGTCGGTAGGTTTCCTATACATAGTGCTACTAAGTACTCCCTCTTTCAATTTTATCGTGAGGTCTAGAAAGGCAATCTCCGTGGGTGAGGCAGACATCGTGAAGTGGAGGTAGGGGTTGATAGTATTTACCCAATCGAAGAAGGCCTCATGTGAGGTTGGTGGTCCTGTCCATAAAATAAGGATGTCATCTATGAATCTTTTCCACATCCTGATGTTATCAAGGAAGGGATTGGACTCATGATGTATATGCCTGTGTTCGAATTCTGCCATGTAAAGGCAGGCCACCGAAGGAGCAAACGTACTGCCCATTGATGTCCCTTGGGTTTGATGGTAAAACTGGCCCTTAAATTCGAAATAATTTTCCGTGAGTGCTAGAGTAGCACACTCCATGATGAATGTCTGTGGAGTGCTTGAACTCCAGGTCTCAAGTCCAAGTCTTTCCTCTATTACCTCAAGTGTGGCCCTCTGAGGAATGTTCGTATAGAGGGCCTCCACGTCAAGGGTAATTAGAAGATTAATCTGTCCTGAATCGTGGACAGTGTCCAATATGCGTAGGACATCAGAAGTGTCTTGGATGTAGGAGGGGATGTGTCTCACCAGGGGTTGTAGAAAGTGATCACAAAATTGTGATAATGGTTCCAAGATTGAATCAATCCCTGAGACGATTGGCCGCCCAGGTATAGGTCTAGTATCTTTGTGGGTTTTAGGGAGGATGTAAAAGTATGGGACCCTGGGATCTTTTTTGGACAGGAAGTCTGCTTCTTTCTTGGTAATCCACTGTTCGCATTCTGCATTGTCAACCAGACCTGTGATTATAGTATGTAGGCGTGGTGTAGGATCACCAGGGATCGGTGTATAGTATCGTCTATCATTGAGTTGCCTCATACATTCACAATCGTAGTCCACAGTATTCATCAATACTGTAGCGCCCCCCTTGTCCGCCTGTTTGATAGTGATCAGGGGGTCTTCAGCGAGTGATTTGAGAATATCCATCTCTTTCCGGGTAATCATAACTAATAGTGCTTGCATTACACACATGACACCTGCATGTTGTTGAATGACTGCATACTCCATATTTTTAGGTCCTGATGAATCGCGGATAATTCCTTGTGCGAGAAACATGTTGACCATGTTTATATCCAACCTCATCTAGTGCCATCATATCTAACCAGGTGGTACTTAGTAAGTTGGTTTCACGTTTTTAACTGTAGAGGGAGACCCCCAGAATAAAGTAGCACTTTTGGTACCCCCTACTACATTTTAATCACCTTCCAATCTATTTGCTCCATTTCCCACATACCCGCACTTCACCATAAGGCAGTTGGAATAAAAGATCTCCGGTAAAGAGCCCCTCTTTGAGGTGAGCCCGTCGGGGATTGCACCGCCTCCCCGACGAGGAGCAACGCCGATGATGAAGCATGACACCCATTCGGGTGTGTGAGGCAAATATGTCCAACAAAATGGATGCCCAAGGGTACCACATGTACACCCTCGGTCACGCCTAATACACATCACTTTTTCTACCAGGAACGGTTCAGCTACCCACTTTGTTTACATTTTAAAAATGGCCCCCATGTGACAAATTGTCAGAGCAAACCTTATCGGAGTTAATGACAACCTTCTCTAAGAAAAGTAATCTGTTGACAATAATGCAAAAGCGCTTGAATTTTCCATGGAGGCGTATAGAAGGAGGGGAAGATATTTTGATTAACCAGATAAAGAGTACACTCAGGCAAAATGCCTTAGAAACTAGTTGGACAGAGGATTTGTATTATCTTAAAATAAAGAGCTCTGCCATTCCTTTCTTAGTTTCACAGGAGAGCACAGACTTGTTCCCATACCTGAATAATATTCCAGTGCTTGAGGAGTGAAGCTTTATGCTTGAGGGTGGGAATTGACCCTTGGTAGCGTAATGAAAGATTAAAAATAGAGTTTGTTAAGAACAACAGCCAGTTTCCCTGTAAGAGAGGTAGGAAATATTCAGTGAGCCATTTATTGTTGGATTGTGTATTCTTCACTTAGGCAAGGAAAAAGATACTTCAGCCTGTGTTTAAAAAATATGGCATTCAAACTAGGGATGCGGGGCTAGAGCTGCTATATAGTCTTAGATTCCGAGATGAAGCTAGTTCCATTGGCCAATATCCGTGTAAAATCAAAAAGTCTCAGCTGGAATTATCTTCCCTATAGGGTTTAAAATCTAGGTCTGTATTGATGTAATTAAACTCAGCAAGGTGATGTTAAGTAAAATAGTGGATCCACAAATAGCAATGTTGTGAAAAGCTGCAATGCATATTACACTTTAGAATCCTGATTGGGGAAAATGTTTTGCTTGCTATTGCTTAAACGCACATTGCACTTTAAAATGCTATTGGGGCTGTTCTTAAATTGAACTTTTCTATTTTTTGTGAAAGGTTTCAAATATACGTGACACTTGGGCTGCATATTGTATTGGGCCCGGGTAGGAAAAATGCTAATGTTTATATAGTAGAAATTGCATAATCTACAAGTAGTTGTTTAGATTTATACAACCATTTATATTACCCACATTTTATACTTGCATTGTATTTGACATTAATATTGTATCTGGTTTCTTTATTGCACTCTTTCTGTTCAATAAAGTTCTTTCTTTAAACTTTAGATTTATACAACCGTGCACTGTTGTTTTCGATTACTAAATTGTGTACTTTTTTATGCTTTTCTATGAATTAGAAATGTGTGGAATATTTCTATGAGAATATATTTCTTGGAAATTAAGTACTTCTTCATAAAAAAAATAAAAAAATAATGAAGTTCCATTCCCATTTCTTCCCTTTGTGCCTTGTTGTTACTTGAACCTCTTTTCAATAATGACTGTGGCCCTCCTCTCAGAAATTATCAATTAGTAGTAAGCTTCGTCTCTTCTGCATAATATTATACTCTATACATGTAACACTGTTTATTGTATTTTCACAATTGGTGTGTACTATTTATTTTTGTCCTCTCTTCCAACCTATTGTAAAGCGCTCTGATATCCATCAGGATCTTGTTCGCGCTATATAAAACTTTATAAATAAATAAATAAATAATAAATAAGTAGATAACTGATGCCACTTTAGAGTTACACCAATACCCAAACCTCTCACTTTCATCCGAACATGGATCGTATTCAAATTATCTCCCCTGTGAGTGGCCATTGGTGCACAGATTTTGGCGATCCGGGTAACTGTTGACATCACTAACAAAATTTAACATGGAGCAGGTCAGAATAAACAAGGTTTATATTTTCGAGTGGAGCAGGTGAACCAGCACAAACTATCCTGCAGCATGGAAGAAGACATAAGCTGTAAATCCAAAACAGACACCCAGCTCAAATAATTATAGTATATATGGTATTTATTACTAAATCAAGCATCTTCTATTTTTTAAATACAATTATGATCTATTACAGAAAACAGCAAAATTGTATACGTTATAGCTAAAGTATACATTACTCTGTGGTAAATCTGCATACACATTTGGAATCAGGAGGAGGTTTCTTGAGCAGCTAAATTCTCTTGAGGGAGTAGGTTGTAAAAAAAAAAGTACACACTCCCTAGCCTTAGCGCACCATTGAACAATATATTCAACTCTAGGCCATGGGCAGGGGGGTGGTGTGGATGCCTGCAATATTTTTACCCTCTTGCTGTTAAAGTTTTTGGGTTGCTCACAGCTGCCTACACCACATTCACCTCGCCAAATTTCATATTTGTTAATGGTGGGAGTATATTACGGGACAATGGATCATACAACGAGGGGCAGCCTACAGCCATGAGCACAACAAATATTTCATGGAAGGAAGACTATGGTTAAGTTAACCTGTATAAACTGTGTTTAGCAGCCTACAGACTCCCAAGTTAGCTACCCAGGATGGAATGTAAAATAGAAAGGAAACACACAGTTAAAAAATACGTGCAAGAATTAAAATTGATACAGCATAAAAATGGCGCAACTGCCTTCTGGGATTGTTCTTCTTGAGAACAGGGCTGAACCACAGAACAGGAGCACCATGAAATCATTGTTCAAGAGAAGACTTGTTGAATGAGAAAAGGACAATATTATTTAAGAGTCAAGGTAAACATGGTGCACAAAGACTCAAAGTGAGGAGCATAAGCTGGCGTACCCCTAACTAAGGCCACTCTCCAGACAACCAGGCAACTAGCTGCATGTGCCCTCAATGTCTAATCATCCAAGCAATAATAATGTCAAATCTAGCTGTGACCCTTATGTCCACAATATTAATCATTTAGGATTTGGTACTCAATTCACTAGTCAGCATTATTCTAAATACACCACGTCCTTCTAGTCCATAGAGGTATGCCTCTTTACCCATAGAGGCAGATACACATGTTCCATCTCCTAATGTTGTTAATGGGAAAGTTAGATTTTATTTTCTTGAAAATAGAGACTGACATGTTGAACAAGAAAAGGAAATGCATTGAGACTCACAGCTAAGGTAAACAGGGAGGTTTCAATAGTAACTGGTGTGCAGTTAATGAAAGGCCAGTGAAGTAACTCTTTCTGAGTCACATTGAGGAGCACACCCAGAACAATCACTGAAACATTAAAAATACCAAGTTTTCTCATGTTCCTCCCTTCTTTCACATTAACCATTTTTGGCATTTATCAATTAATGCAAATTGCATGCTTCAGCCAAGCAAGGTATCTGAGACTTTATTTTTGCCTGGAAGCCACACATACAAATCATGTAGTCCTAAAAATCCTCACTAAAAGCTCAGCTTAGAAATGAAAGATTAGGTATAGGAATTATCTTGTCCTTTTAGGAAATGGAAATGTCCATTGCAGGCTTAGACACCATTGTTCATTGCAAAGTCTAAGTTTGACCCTAAAGTTAAATCAGTTGTCTTTGCCACTACTCAGTCACCAAGCCAAAATTGCTGTGTAATCCATAATTATCACTCTAAATATCAGCCCCTTTCACGCTGGCCCATTTAAATGTATTTACATTTCTTAGCAGACCAAATATAAAAATAAAAACATGTTATTTTTATTTAATTTTTTCCATTTTCTTTTCTTTTACAGTAGACATGTCTACTGTGTTACTAGTGTATTAGATTTACTTTTAAAGTTCAGAATGTACAGTTTATCTTTATGTTCATGAACTTCGTCCGGATGATGATTACGCCCCATAATTGAGCAATATGAGATATCACACTCGTTTACTGTTTTATCTTCTGGTGCCTGATAATATTTGGGAATGAAATGCTTATTTATCTTGATCATTGCTAATCTGTGCATGGTTCGAGACTGATCCTTCTCACCTTGACAATTGGACTAGCGGCACTGAAATCATATTAAGAAAACACAGTTGGTTACAGGACATGCAGCATGTCTTACTTGTAGCCTGCTTAGAGTTTCCCTTTATTCCCTTTTCCCAAGCCAATAGATCAATAGCTCTTGATCCATGTATAATTATATTTGTTCACTCAAGCACTCTTGTAACATCTTCCTTAATGTCACATGTTTTGCAATTTGCTGTTTGAGTTTCCTGTGCCTTTGATTTGAGTCCTGGAATTGCCACAAAGCAACGATTGCAGAGGTGTGTCCTGGAATGGTGATTGTTTTAACACTGATGGGTCCTGTGCTCACGCAATTGCGACTTACTTCTGCACTCGGAGCCACCACATCCTCTCTAGACGTCAATGAAGACAGCACTTCAATACTTCATTTCACTCAAATTGGCATTCTTTCATCTTCCAGTTCAATCGCTTTCTTGGCAATCCAATTCTCATAAATGGAGACGTTTAGTACTGGCAAAGAAATTAAAGTAATTAGCCCGATAGCCTTGTGTGTACAGTGAATCCACTATGAAGGCACAGAAGTACTCTTCAGAGGACACAATCTGTTATTGCTGCCTGACATTTATATCCAGATAGACTAAGCCAAACCAGCAGACACTATAAATATATATGTATATATTTGTGTAGCGAAGGAAGACTTCCTTTCCTTTTTCTTAGGACAGACTTGGATTAGGTTCCTTTATGCTGTTTTTTGGCTTTTTGAGAAGACAGAAGCAGGTGACAGTGATACAGGAGCCGGTCGAATAGAAAAGATCTGTACCTCCTCATGGCCACCCTGGACAAAAACAGTCACTGCTTCATTTTCCTTACTGCCAGCCAGGCTTTCTGGAACCTTCATTCTCCTTTTTTTCTCTCATGGCAGGACTCGAGGCCCACTCCATGTCACCTTCTTCTGAGGGTAGATTTGGGGAAGATGTCAGAGTGATCATTTTTCTTTACCTCGTAGAGATGGTGATGACGATGGGTCTGATGTGTAAAAGCAGTCATAACCTCTTGCTGTGCAGCAAGCTGAAATATTTGCTCCTATCATTCCTCAGAAAGATCAGGTGAAGCAGAGTCTTCTTGCTTCTGGGTTTCTGTGCAAGATTAAATTTGTCAGGAAAAATCCATATTGGACTGACTGGTCTCAACCATGACTGAGTTCAAGCAGCACTGATAGACATCTGCTTTGATTGGAGGTGGCAGTACTGTTGTTGATCCTGGAGTGATCCACCCAATGCCTTCCTGCTCAGAATAGGGTTCAGCAAGGTAGCCACATTGTAGGCTTGTGGCTAGTGGTGGCAACAGACTACTTTTCTTCACTGTCCTTTTTCTTGGCAGGAGACTGTTTCTTAAGAGCCATAGTCTTCACTGCTTGATGTGCAGCAGGAGCAGAGGGGTCTCTGAACACCTCTGTCAGCTAATTCACAGATTTCTCCACATCTCTGTCTCGTCCAACTTCTGGCGATAAAAAGTAAAAAGGAAAACAGCCAGAGTTAGCCATTCTAGCAATGCAATGCAAGTTTTCATCATAACAATGACATACCCACATGTCAAGGAATTATTTTGTTTGACTGCACACTACTTGGGGAAGAATCTGTGAAAAGCTGCATAATGACTACTTGGTTTAAACATAATCGAAGGTGGAAGTTTGCTTTTGAAAAACAAATAAGCAAATTACCCTGACATGCTGGGAGATTTTTCCATGTGCGTGGATGTTATTTCTGGTGGTCCCAAACAGGAAAATGTGCATTGAAACATCTGCCCTATCTAGGGCAGACAGTCTGCTATACATTGAGTACCTGCCATTCGGTCAACGGTTTCTGCCAGGTGGGACTTTGCTGTCAGAAACATGGCTCTTCCCTGACTCTAAATAACATAGGGGAAAGGCAGGATTACAAATGTGGCTAATGGGTCATCTGATACTTTCTGGTGGATATCCTGCATCCAAAAAAATATAAAAGAGACCCTTAATTTACCAACTCTAATTTGTCATGTTACAAATGAATTGTTTTGGAATGCTTGCAAAGTTGATATGTATTTGTAGTGACTATTGTTCCTGGATACCATTGCTTTCATTCAGCATTTGTAGTTTATGTTGGACTAGGGAGTGCTCTACCCTTGAACCTTACCTTTACCTCCTTGAAGGTTGTGCTCACTTCAGTAAGCCAAGAGGAAAGGTATTATACATCAGCCTGAGATACATTTCCGGGGATTAGTAAAAATTGTAACAAAGTTTCCTATAAATACTTATGAAAATGGTAGGGATTCTTTAATTTCTAATAATTGTCTGTGCTGTTGGTGAACTCATTAATACGATACTTTCATGTCATGCTTTATTCTCTAGATTAAAACATAATAAAGACCGCTAACTGTAAAATTGTGCTAGTCATTTACTTCTCAGATGCAGAGTGCAGTGTGTGCATAAATTAACCTCCAATCGAATCTGGGAGGCCGAAAGTGCAGTCTCAGTACTAACTGGTTCCCTGTGACTTAGCCCATGGAGGGTCATTGAGATTATTGTATGTTTTCTAAAATGCATGGGCTTAGAGGCAATCCACATGGAATTCATCCAATTAGATCCTAATTTCTGTTAACTCATGTCAGAAAGGAGGTTCACAAAAGAATGTTGCACACCTTCCTCAGTATGACGATGCTGTTACTTGTGGGAAAACGAAGGGGAAGTCAAATGAGGGAACATTGTCCAGGCTTCTATTCATAATATCTTTCTTTTTAATGATATAGTGTGGTCAAAACCTTAAACGTAGGATGTCAGAGCTCATAACAAAGTATATTGAAAGGTAGATATAATAGATTTATAGATGGTGTATGATACCATGTAGATGTGAGATGTACCAGAGATAACAGTAGTTTCAAGTTTGTGACAGAGGAACAGCATAGAAGCATATTTTTTTTGAGTAGTTATATTTTTCCGGAGGTTACTCACCTTAGTTTAAGATCATTTCAACCCCCTCATTACTTGGATGGCAATGCTTTCATATTTAGGTCCAAATTCAGCGAATGTACGGCAAATCATTACAATCAGCTAGATGGTAATAGTATATGCTTTCTAGGGGAAATAGCGGATAGTGGAGAGCAATGTGATGGGGTACCAAAAGATTTTCCAGTTACTGAATGAAGGCTCAATTAAGGTTAATTATCAGTGGTTGTTCGAAGCTTCTCTTTAAACTAGGCATTGAGGAGATGTTTTTGAAACATGCTTGCAGAATATTCCAACTTTTGGGTGCATTACCTGAAATGAAGAATTATAGTATGAATTAATTTTAAAATCTTCCTGTATCAATCTTCAGCGGAGCATAACTTGTAGAACTCCATTTAATGTCAGAGGCTTGTTGTTTCTGAGATATGTAGCAAAGGTTATTCAGGTGGACTCTTCATCATGGAGAAGGGTCAAGGCTGGTTTGCATCTTCAACTGTCACACTAAGTTGAATGGGTACGTTCAGATGTGAGTGCAATGCAAACTGTGCCCCTGGATTCAAGCTATACTCTGCTGATGAGCCCTAATAAGGGCAAAACTGGTCCTGTGCTCCCTGCGTTACAGTTCAGGGAGGACTTGGCCTGACAGTTTCGGCTGAGCTGTTCCCATTTCAGCAGGGTCAAGAATGATTTGCATATGGTGAGTCCAAACTGAGGTGGCATAGTGTGGAACATAGCGATGGATTGTGGTGCGCCCTGAGAAATTATCAGTGGCTGAGGTTAATTAAAGCATGCCATCCATCCCTTTTTTGCATACTTCATTAGAAAACATAGCCCATTTTATAGGCAGAATGAAGTTTCAAAGGGAGTAATCTGATGCATGTGTAAAGGTGTAATGCACTCAGACATTTTTCAGAAACACTGCCTGCTGATCACTTTGGAGAATGCCTGGTGAGATTTGAGTGTTAAACAGCCCTTACAACAAATCCGTCACTCCTCATGAAATTACAACACAGTTGTTACCCCACAAACAACGCAGACTTGTGGGGGGGGGGGGGTGTTGCATTTACAATCCAGTACCTTCCCTACTGTTGCACAGACTGGAGTTGGAATAGTAAATTATACTATTCCAACATCCAGCGCCCCCCCCCCCCCCTCCGCAAGCCATTGTTATGACTTGCGGCGTAATGGTATGCGTTGTTATAATGCAGTAACTGTAACAACTGCATTGTAATTGCACTTTGGAGTGAAGGCATGCCTTAAAAGGAGGCATATTCATTTGAGTAGTCCAGTCATTAAAGTATTATCATAGTTGAGAGTGAAATAACTAGGGCTTGAACAGCCATCTAAAGGTCCTGCTTAGCGAGGAAAGGCTTGAAATTCTGATGAAGTTTAAGTTGCAGTCTGGTATTTCCTACCATTCCTTTGACATGTAGGCCAAAATAAAGACATTTTTTGAGTCTGAGTTTGAGTCTAAGACCAAGCATTAGGGGCCATTTTAACTGCTTCACATTATCATTAGAAGAATATATTAACTTCAAAATAGCCTGTTTATAACATAAGGCTCTGCACTCTGGGCTTCTGCCCACCGCAATAACTAACTGCACACCATCAGAGCAGTTAGGTTAAGGTAACTCCTCTCTCCGTCTGGAGATATTGAAGACAAAGAAAAGAAAGACCTCAAATCAAGCATTCCCTTGTTTAACTCTCCCAACCCCCCAGAATATGGAACAAGAGCCCTGAAATAGTCCAGCTTTTCCTCTTCTTCGGAAAATACCTCAAGACTCACCTGCTCAAGCTCCATCTGCCAGACCAGTTCGCCTCCCCCTTTTCTTTCGCTCCCTCCTCTTCTTAGTACGTTTGACCCCCACCCTTCCTCAGTTGCTCAGCTGTCTGCTGATTATGATCCTCTCATTCTGGTCGAATGCATCTCATTTGCTATTGGTTGACTATTTTACTATTGGTAAGCTCCATTTGGCGATGGTTCTGAAAGCATTCTGCTGCCACTGTGGGCACGTCTGCACTCTAAAAACAGACACCAAACAAACAAGCAGAACATTAATCCATTAATAAATAATAGACAGAATAGTGAGAATCCTTGTTTTCCTGTTCAGATATGTGACTGAGGCTGCGAGTATTTCTATTCCTTTGTTAGGGGAAAGGAGCATACAGCTTCTCCTGTGCGGGTTCACTGAGAGCTTCATGTTAGTCATTTAGGCTTGGACTTCCTCAAAGGAGGAGATCAAGGTCTAGAGGCATTTCACTCATTTGTCTTGAGACATAATTAGGTGAAAGTGGCATACTGGTGAAAGGAGATGCAATGTTTCACCAGTATGTCATCCAATAGCTTAACAAAATGATTAAAAGGGCGATCAACGAGCAGCAGGGTACCACAAAAGGAAGGTTAGCAGAAATGGACAAGAAATGTTACAATTTTGATGCACTGTTACCTATTTTTTCAGGCAGGCCTCGAACTATGTAAGCACAATTATTTCTGTACCCGTTTTGTTGCTTCTGAATTTTAAGAACGCTTCCACTAGCAATTTTGGAATTTGCATGCTTTCTATTAATGATTAAAGTGGAGGAAAATATAAAATACACTGAATTAATGTGGGTGTATGATACACCACCAAATGTAAGTATTTAGTAATGAAAGAAGCAGAAACATTTACAAAAAATAACTGAATTGTTCAGTCAAAAAGCCTGCTCTTTTACGATGATCTTATGTGACTATGGCCTCAAACTTTATCTATTCATTCATTTTAGATGTCTACATGTAGGTCAAACTTGTTGTTAAATCAGAAACCTCTCTGTGAGAAAGTGGGTTATCGGTTGGGGGGGGGGGGGGTGGAAGCCCAACTCAAGCAACAACCACAATCTTTATCAGGGTGAACAGCAATAAACCACTAAGTTAACCAGTGCTTAACCTCC
Source organism: Lissotriton helveticus (assembly GCF_964261635.1). Taxonomy (NCBI): domain Eukaryota; kingdom Metazoa; phylum Chordata; class Amphibia; order Caudata; family Salamandridae; genus Lissotriton; species Lissotriton helveticus. Next base: position 805,700,273 of record NC_136071.1, read on the forward strand.
TGGTAGCCTGGCACAAAAGCAATAGGGCTTATCTTACAGTCAATATTTAAAGTATTTATGCAGCAGACAAACAGTAATAAAGTAAAAACACAACACAAATAAAATCCCAAATCAATTTAGAAAAACAGAATAACTCTTAATAAATAAAACAATACCAGATTGACAAACCTCCAATCAGTAGAGTCTGAGATATTCAATTTCAATGATTTTAGTGATAATAGCACCTAGAAGCACAAAACCCCACTCGTGGTCATCTGGATGTGATAGATCAGGGGAGAGTCACAAATTCAGGTCCACTGCGATGGAGTGCGGGTCGAATATAAGACCAGGCCACTGAAAAGTTGTCTTCTAAGCCTGTGGGAAAAACATCCTTCTCGGTGGCGGAGCCACAAGGAGGAGGCTGAGTGTCGCGGACTGTCATTGGTGTAACACAAAGAGCAGGCCAAGGATTGCAGGCTGCTCTTGCTGTATAACACAGTGCAGGTCTGGCATTGTCGGTTGTTGTTAGAGCTTCACTTTGACAGTCATCAAAGGCAGCAGACTATTGGTGCGAATAGGCCCATTTGCATCCACTAGTAGCCCACTCTTCAGAGGTTTCACCTTTTCACCTAGGAGAGGCTCTTACTGATGCCAGCCAAGGGCCTAGGCCCAACAGAGGCCTGCAGCAGGGTTCAGACTGGTCCTGTTGCAGGTCCAGACAGGTCAGCTGGGCAGTTGCAGGGAGGCCTCCCAAGCTTATTGTGTCTCTGTAGGTCACATAGGAGGTCAGCCAACTGACCCTTGGAGTCAGAACGCCTGAGATAGAGGCAAGCAGGTCCAATCGTCCTTCTAAGACAGCAAGGCAGTCCTTCAAGCAGCATTGCTTTCCTCTGGCAGCAAGGCAGTACTTCTGTCACCAGGTAGGTCGCCCCCTAGCCACCGCGTGGTACTCCCCGTGCTGTGTGCGGCGCTCTGCCCGCTCTGACCGCTGTTGGTTCCTTTGTCTCCCTTTGCCCTGTTACCTTGTTAACTGTGCCTGTCATTCGTGCATGTGACCCGTGGTTTTACCCCCTGTTTCCCGCACTCTGCCCGCTCTGACCGCTGTTGGTTTCCTTTGTTTTTTCTTTTTTCCTTTCTTCGTGTTAACTGTGCCTGTGATTCGTGTCCTTACCCCTTGGTCCCCTTCCTTCTGTAACTGTTGGTTTCGCTCCCCCTTGACTTCTGTGCCCTCCCGCTTCCCGCCTCGCCCTCTGCTTCCCGCCGCTGCTCCCTGCGGCCCCGCCCCCGCCGTTCCCATTCGCCACCCCGCTCCCGCCTCCCAGCTGCTCCTCCCTCCCTCAGCCCCTCATATGGCGCCCGCACAGCGAACGCGCAGCGGATGCGCCGATTGTGCACCGAAGGCGCCCCAAAGGCAAGCCCGTCTGCGCCCGTCCGCATCTGGACCATGCCCAGCGCCAGGACCTCTGGCCCCCGACGACGCCAGACCACACGACAAACCTACGACGCCGCCACCCTCTACGCACTCAACGCCGGCAGAAACCCCGCCTGCTACCGAGCCACCCCGAAATGCTCCCATGGACCCTTCACCTGCCTAGCCTGCAAATTCACCTGCCTCCGGACCTGCACCGCACCCGAGAAGTCGAGCACCAACAACAACCACCTCAAGTGCATGCTGCTCAACACCCGCTCAATCCACAGACACGCCGTCGAACTCTGGAACCTGCTCGACACAACGTCACCTGACGTCGCCTTCCTCATAGAAATCTGGTTGAACGCCTCCTCAGTGCCTGACATCGCCATAGCCATCCCGGACAGATACAAGATCACCTGGAAGAACCGCGTCAACCAGACTGGAGGAGGCATCACCATCGTACTCAAGAACACCATCCGCATCACGACCAACCCCGACGACACCTTCATCACCGCCGAACACCTCCACTTCCAGATACACACCGATCCCAAGACCACCCTCAGAGGCACCCTCATCTACAGACCCCCGCGACCACGCACCCAATTCAGCGAAGATATCGCCGACTTCATCAGCCCGCACACCCTCCCCTCCGCTGACTACATCCTCCAAGGGGACCTCAACTTCCACTTGGAGAACAACAAGGACCGCAACACCACCACCCTGCTGGATAACCTCGCTAACCTCGCACTCAGGCAACTGGTGAACACCCCCACCCACTACGCCGGCCACACGCTTGACCCCGTCTTCTCCTCCAGCAAGCACATCTCCTTCAGCCACTCCACCGGATTCCATTGGACTGACCACAGCTGCATTCACTTCAGCTTCAGAAAAACCACGACCCACCACCACCCGCAACAGGGTCCTCGCAGGAGCTGTAAAAAGATCACCGCCGAGCAGCTCACCACCTCCCTCCACCAGAACACACACGCCAGCACAGCGGACCCCAACGAAGCAGCCAGCAACCTCACACAGTGGCTCACCAACTGCGCAAATGACCTTGCACCACTGAAGGACCCTCCCAGCAGACCCGGCAGCAAGAAAGCCCCCTGGTTCACCGACGAACTCAAGACCTCCAAGAAGAACTGCCGCACCCTCGAGAAAGTCTGGCGCCACGACCAGACCACGGACAACATGACGGCCCTCAAGCACGCCACTCGCAAACACCACCAGCTGATCTGCACCACCAAGAAGACAGCATTCAAAGAACGACTGGACAACAGCGCCCACAACAGCAAGGAACTCTTCAGCATCGTCAAAGAGTTCTCCAACCCCAGCGCCGGAAACAACGACATCACTCCATCGCAAGACCTCTGCGACTCACTCGCCTCGTTCTTCCACCGCAAGATCGCCGATATACACAACAGCTTTGGCGCACCTACCACGCACCCAACCACTGAACCAACGCCCCCCGCCACCACCCTCCGCGCCTGAACCCGATCAGCACCGAAAACACCACCCGCACGATGAACACCATCCACTCCGGATCACCAACCGACCCCCTGCCCCCACCACGTCTTCAACAAGGCCGACTCCATCTTCGCACCCCAACTCCGGGACATCATCAACACCTCCTTCAACACCGCCACCTTCCCGGAGTCCTGGAAGCACGCCGAGCTCAGCGCTCTCCTGAAGAAACCAACAGCGGATCCCACCGACCTCAAGAACTACCGCCCCATCTCGCTCCTCCCTTTTCCTGCCAAAGTCATCGAAAAGACCGTCAACATACAGCTTGCCGCCTTCCTCGAGACGAACGGATCCCTCGACCCTTCGCAGTCTGGCTTCCAAGCCAACAACAGCACCGAGACCGCCCTCATCGCAGCCACTGACGACATCAGATCCCTGCTCGATAACGGGGAAACAGCGGCCCTCATCCTCCTGGACCTCTCTGCAGCATTCGACACTGTCTGCCACCGCACCCTAGTACAGCGCCTCAGCAACATCGGAATCCGAGAGAAGGCACTGGAGTGGATCATCTCATTCCTCGCCGGAAGAACCCAGAGAGTCCGCCTCCCCCCGTTCAGATCCGAGGCCACCGAAGTCATCTGCGGCGTACCACAAGGGTCATCACTCAGCCCAACCCTCTTCAACATCTACATGAGCCCTCTCGCAGCCATCGCATGCAAACACAACCTCAACATCATCTCCTACGCCGACGACACCCAGCTAATCCTCTCCCTTATCAACGACCCTGCCACCGCCAGAATCAGCCTACATGAAGGGATGAAAGACGTCGCCGAATGGATGAAGATCAGCCACCTGAAAGTGAACTCAGACAAGACGGAAGTCCTCATCCTGGGATCATCGCCCTCCGCCTGGGATGACTCCTGGTGGCCCCCTGCCTTGGGCACCACCCCCAAACCAACGGACCATGCACGCAACCTGGGCTTCATCCTGGACTCCTCCCTCTCGATGACCAGACAAGTCAACGCCGTCTCGTCATCATGCTTGAACATCCTGTGCATGCTCCGTAAGATCTTAGGATGGATCCCCACCGAAACCAGGAAGACGGTCACCCAGGCGCTCGTCACCAGCCGACTGGACTACGGAAACACCCTCTACGTCGGAACCACAGCCAAACTTCAGAAAAGACTCCAGCGCATCCAGAACGCCTCCGCACGACTCGTCCTGAACATCCCCCGACACAGCCACATCTCCGGCCATCTGAGAGACCTGCACTGGCTCCCCGTCAGCAAGAGGATCACGTTAAGGCTCCTCACCCACGCACACAAGGCACTCCACGACCTGGGCCCCAAGTACCTCAACAACCGCCTGACCTTCTACGCACCCACCTGCCAGCTACGATCGACTAGCCTCACCCTCGCCGCTCTAATTTAAAATTCGACTTTATAATTGAAGAGGATTTTAAATGACAGTTAATTTAAGCGTAAACAGCGTATCTCTATCTGCTCCCAATCTAAATTTAGCATTTAATGCATGTAATAAGGCACCCCCGTTTTAGTCAGTGGGATATATAGGCCTTACAACAATGAAAAACAGCTTTATGAGTTTTTTACTGCCAATAAGGGTCAAACATAAGTACACTCCTCTACTTTTTAAATACAGTGCACCCCCCCCCCCCCAGTGAGCCGTTAGGCCCATGCTTAGCAGTGACATATAAGTATAAGAAAGAAAGGTTTAGCCTGGCGAAAGGTTGATTTTGCCAGGTCAAAATGGCAGTGCAAAACTGCACTGCAAGCTGCAGGAGCAGGCCTAAGACATGTTTTTCTAGTGCTACTTTATAGGGTGGCATTATGAGTGCTACAGGCCCACTGGTAGCATTTAATTTACAGGCCGTGGGTATATGTAGTACCATTTTCTATGGATTTACAAATAAATTGAATGTGCCAGTTGGGTGTTGGACAATTTTACCATGTTTGCAGGAGAGGGCACAAGCCCTTTAGCACAGGTTAGGATGTCAGGTCTACCAATCTCTAGCATAGCTTTTTAGCCAGTGGAACAGAGACGGGGTCACTGGTAAAATTAGTGGAGAGACTGACCAACAGAAAGAGAGAGAGGGAGAGAAGGAGAGAGAGTGCATGCATGCATGCACTTCTGTGTGTGTGTTTAGAACCCAATAATACCAAACACACAGAAACATTTAGTGACAGTTTAGTGTTCTGCATGACTGGAATAGATTTGCAACCAGTTGCAAATTGAGTGCAGTGAACAGGATAAAGATGGAGTGTGACTCAAATCAGTAAGTGACTGGCCACTCACTTCAGGTCAGTATAAACACTACCAAATTTGTTTCATAACTGCATCAGTTCCGAACTTTAAAATGGGCCTGGGTAATCTAGTGGGGGACAGTGTGATCTACATTAGTACCTATGAAATGATAATTGCTGCATTTCAAAATCAGTATGTGTGATGATTAGAACAGCCGCAAACAGTAACTGCTCAAGCTTCAGGGATAATCTTTGCATACAATTAACTTTCATGAGTAACAGTAAACTAGTTGTCCTATTCCCAGTCACTTGTTTATCTCCAGAGACAATATATGATGTGGCTTTGTAAAATGTTTACTTTTCTATTCTGTGAAAAGGTTAACTGACTGGCTTGCTTTGCATTTTCAGAAACATCAGAGAAAGGACCAATAAAAAGTGACAGGTGAGAACTACATTTTATTTTTTTCTTTAAGAAACTGAAATTACATGCATACATTTGCTGACCTGTGTGATATCCCCCCCCCCCCCCAATGTCATTCAATGTAGTGCAGCCAATAAACATGGCGCCAACAAGGATGAAACAACCTACTGGAAAGAAATCAACGCGGCTATGGCCTTAACCAACCTGGCACAAGGAGAAGAACAACTGCAGGGCACAACAAGCTGCATTATTCAGAAATCCTCACATATATCTGAAGTAAAGACTGTCAAAGTGCCATTAATTCCACAATATTAAAAAACTATTGAGGGGAAGGGGATACCAAAATCTCAAGGCAGCATCTCCCCATGCAAGTATTTTTCACAATCCGAAAAATAGCTGTGAAGGATATTAGGAAGTGGCTTCCCTTATTTGATCCGGAAGAGAACTGCTCCACCAGACTTTGAAAATTGAACTAAAGCGCAAAGTATCTTCTTCAAAGGACATGTAAATGATGACATTTTTTTATCGAGATATTAACTTATTTTATGCTATTCACATTGTTAAGTATAGTGCCTGCAATGCTTTTGCTGAAAGTTCTTTTGCCTTACAAAAATAAGCTACAACGTCGGCATAAAATGCCACATTTGTGCCTTAAATGAAATTGCCAAAGTGCTTGCTCTTTTTATAATTTTTCCACAGAACTTTAATCGGCCCATGGATGAGGTCATGAAATATGAAAACATCTTTTATAAATATGATGGATGTAAAACAAAATATGATATGTTTTTTTCAGTATTATTAGGATCTCTAAATGTTGTTGCATATGACACTAAGGGTATTGTCAATGTATTTCTTTTGTATTTAATACTAAAACAAACATGGTTGGGTTATTTAAAAAGTGCAATAATTTACAACTCTTCCTTCTAAGATTGTTTTTATGTGTATTTTGTATGCCTAGGACAGCCATGCCATTATCATGCCATTTTCCATTGAACTCTAAAGAGGCTCCTGAAGGTGAACCACATGTGTAAAGAGAAAATGTACATGTTAGTGTTAGGAGACTTGTGGCCTTATTTAGAGTTTGGTGGACGGACTGTCCATCACAAACGTGACATTTGTCATGTCCTCTGTATTAAGAGTGCATTATAGCCCACGGCACTTATGATAAGGCACATAAGCTATCCCTCACGTTTTGATGGAGTATCCTGCCTGCCAAACTCTAAATAGAGTCCTTAGAGCTAGCAAGATATTGAATGCCAAAAAGTAATCCCATATAATCAGAGCCTGACCTATTGCTAAATTGATTTCAAATTAATTACACAATAGGTTCCAATCTGAGGGCTAAAAAAAATGACACCTTGTGGACTTAAAATGCCCTTTTTTTAAAATAGTTCTATCCTCTATGTCAGTTAGAAGCTGTAAGCTTTATTACACTTCATCTAAACAAGGACTCGATTTGCATAGGGTCGGGGTGGAGAGTTGGGGGCGAAGTCTGTGGCAGAATTTCGGGATCACCTCTGATGTAGTGGTTTACATTCAGACCCATCTTTTGTGTATAGCCTTAAAATCTAGCGGTTCTCGGCTGAAGGTGCAATACTTCCCAAACTCTCTTACTGGTTATTTGCACTGAAAGGTAAATAAAATATCACAATCCATGTTTTGCTATTTTATTGAGGAATGCATTTTACTGATGGCTGATTGAATAATAATTACTAGCTGAATAATTATTTTGGAGGTTGTGCTTTGTACTTCTTGAAAGGTTATTCTTACCATTTAGGGCCTCATTATAATGTTGGGCGGAAAGCAATCCGACAGCTCATTGGAGGCTTCCATCCTACATCAAAGGTTTAGTCTGACCGCCATATTACAATACTGCCGATCAAAGGGAAACCCGTAGGGGAATTCTGCTCCACTTTTGACAGGCTCAAGGAACTTGTCGAGACAGAGGGCGGATCATAATCCCCAAAATGGACGTGTTGCCTGCTCAGGGATTATGACGCACATATCCCACTGTCTTTCTATGGTGGTATGACTGCCATAGAAAAGCTATTGGAAACGGACTGTGGGGGCCCCAGCACGGCCCCTGTCCCCCCGCGGCCTCTGCTATGAGGCTTGGGGAGCATCTGTGGACCCGGGGGATGACATCAGATCTACAAGGAAGCTTGTCCTTTAATGTTGCTGTGAAATCTAAACAGCTTTAAAAGACTTTACATTTGAAAAGAAAGCCCTAAGATTTACAGTCAAATAAAATAAATGACAAAACATAATTAAAAATAGGAGTAAGGAAGACTAGAGAAAATGTTTGAAGGCATAATAAAGTGGGAAAGGAAATGATCACTACCGTCTATCTATTTAAAGGATTAATTTAATAGATTTGTGTGCTTAAATTTAAACACTTTGTCAAAACGATCTCACTGCCGATCATTTTTTTCTATTTTATGCCAGAGATCGGTGAATTTTCTGCTTTAAAATTGTTCCTGGTTCAGCGTATCTTAAAATACATTGCAGTTTATATGTGTCAAATTAGACTAACCAATTGGCAAGCCTCTTCTCTGTCCATGGTGAAAGTTATATATACAAATATATCTAATCCTTAAATTGGAAACATATGGCACATGAGCCTTTCTCTTTCTATATATTTAACTCTGCAGCATGGGATTAGACAGAAAAAACAGGCTAAATCATGCTTCACATGATGGGGTTCAGGTTTCTTTATAGGACTGCCTGTGAATAAACGTTATGACCACAGAAACAATTTTAGACAGATAAGATATTTTTCAATCAAACAGCAATATTTGTTAGTTTTCTGTTGCTGGAATGTAGTGTTGCAAGCCTAACTTTATAATACCTATTTTGTATGTTGTACAATTTTAGCTTACAGTTGTTCTTCTAGCTTGTAATCTAAAACATTTTGAGGAAGCTCTCTTTGTAGATAAACAATGACATTTTTTATTTGTATTAAAAATACAGTAAAAATGAAGCCATCTTCCATGTTAGACCATCTGTCAAATTTATAGACCCAATTGTGTGAGTCAAAGTCACTTAGAATACATATATATATGTGTGTGTGTGTGTGTGTGTGTATATATATATATATATTGACAGTGGGACTTTGGGTTCTTTTGATGCCCCTGTCCAGTTGACAGAACCAAAAATTGCTTCTTTTTCTTTGATTTTGCCATTATTATGTTCCCAAGTAAGCTTCACACTTGACAGCATTAAAGACTCATTATCATAGATTTAGTTTACTTAATTAGTTTGTCTCAACTCAAAAACTGGGCCTGGAGTTAAAGTTACCTACTTCCCTTCTAGGCTACATACTAGCTATTCTGTTTCCCACGCATGTGTTCCTTGCACTATATATATATATATGTCTATAGCTTTGCATTTTCCCATGCCTCTATTGCAAAGTTAAAAAGCTAGTATGTAAACATGTGGATACAAGTTGTACAAACACAGCAACATGATACCAGTAACTTGATTAGAGTGCCTTAATATTTTTGCTCAATCAAAGTTGTAATTTGTGCAGCGAGCAGTGATGTAAATGAATAATGCTTCCATTAAATAATATGATACTGGTTGGATATGAAAATATTATTTTGTAAATATATTTCAGACTTTTTTAATTTTTTGATCGCAATGACATACAAAAGTGGTGTGTTATGAGTTGTTTTGTGACTGTATGAACAGATGAGATTTGCTTTTAATTAATTAGCATTATTTTTGTTTCACACTCCAGAATAGGAACTTCGAATATTTTTCATACTGGATTTTGACAGTTTTGTGATTTTCAGATTGAAAACTAAAAGCAAATATTTCACCACTGTTTATACTATGATAAATTATTCTGGCTTAAAATATTTGACACAATAAATTATGTTTTTCCTAAACACATCAGTTGTATATCATCTAATTTCTTGTTTGTATTTCAAGTTGTATGATACATTGGCCCTATAGAATGTGTATTCATCATCTGCAATGTACGGTAGGTGCTTGGAAAACCTTTAGACTTTGAGTGGAAAAAGACATTTATGTTAGGTCCCCAGTGTGTGAAAAAAACTCTTAGTATTACAGTTAGCACACATCTTGGCATTTTCTCATTATGCAATTATATTTCATTTATTTTTCCATCCACTGCTTTAACATTTTCTGGCAACACTAAAGTACTGCTTTTGAAAGGAATTCTGAATTATAGAGTGCCAGAATTTAAGTAAAATTGAATATAATTATTTTATTGTAAAAACTTACTTTTCCTTGCCTGCCCTCCTTTGTTTCCAAGTACCATATGCAAGCATTTTTCTTATATTAACAAACGCAGAGCTTAACCTTGGACAAGGTTGAAGTGTTCCATCAAAGGCAAAGCTTGTTATACTAAAATGCGGAATTCTTTATCTCCCCATAGCCCAGAGCCCTGTTGACAGAAGCTATATATGTGCAGTAGTCATGAACTCCCCGTGCTTCTGAAACTAAGACCGTCTACATATTGCATTTCCCTTTTAGGGAAAAGCCTCCTAATCTGCCTACCCTGGAGGAAAAAGAAGACTTTCCCAACCCGCTGTGCAATGTTTTGCAATTAGCCTATAAAGAAGGTCATTGTTCAAAACTTTTGACATTACATAGCTCGTTGGAGTGCACAGAACATTAAGGTGTCTTAATTTAGAACGGCAAGGACTTCTCCTAACCCCAATCATGCATGACATGATTTGTCATCAATAACTTCAACAAACTAACTCCCCCGAGCGCCATGTCATTTTTCACGAGCAAAACCCGTGCCTGAAATTGAATGCAAACTGTGCATACAAGCACAATACAATAATACTTTATACTACATGTGAATATGATATACTGTATGCGTATAAATTAATTACCCATGTTCACGGAAGGTACATTGATATTGTGAAATTACCAGATTAGCTCATGCCAAGTGGTAATAATGGAGTGGGCAAAATTGGCAATACACCGAAAGTTGAGTTTATTTCACAAAAGTGGTTGCTGCTGTAGTAATTTCTTTCTCCTGTTTGCTCTGGTCATCCTTCGTCTAACTTTTGCATCAGGCAGAAATTGAAAAGACAAAATGGTAAGAAAATATTTTGCTTTCTGTCGTAGGTAAGGGAAGTCCAAAAATAGCCAGGTAGTAAATTTCAAGAATGTAGTTTATTAATCCAGTTACAGAAGAAGTAATTTGTAGATACGATGGAAAGCTAGATGGTAAGTTGTAGCCCTACCAGGAGCCTCCCTGCTGCTCAGCCTGCATTCATCAACTGACTATCTACACATCAGCAGGCACTCAAGCATTCCATGACATCACCACAAGTTCCAACACTCATCCTGGCTGAGCAGTAGGGAAGAAGAGAAAAAGGACAAAGAGAGGGAATGATCAAGACACATCACTTTCATTTCATAAAAGGGATTTGTATGATTTACAAATATTATCAATGTCATTTAACATGGTGCAGAGAGATAGGTTTGCTGATCGTAGTCAGTGCATTAGATACACACTTGACACACATCCCGGATGAAATTCTTGCCAAGTAAGATCCACTTTTTTTTAGATTTTAAATACTCCGGCTCTGTTTATCAAGGAGTTGCATCCCTTTTAAACCACTCAGTGTGGTGCATGCGCAACACAACCCCAAGATGTATATATCAAGCCATGGAAGCCCACTTTGTGTGGCCTTGATTGGCTTGATAAACCTAGAGAAACAAAACGCAGCACAAATCGCTGTGTTGTGTTACTCTGCCACAGGAAGGTGTTCCAGATTGTGCCTCATTCCCAGATTTATTATTACTGGGAGACCTGGGAATGTGCCAAAACTGCTACGCATCCCCAGGGGAGGTGTAACAAGGGGAAATATGTTTATTTCTTCTCTTATTTTCCTCTTCCTATGTGTGCTGCTTTTTGCAGCACATATAGGAAGAGGAATATGCCTCAGGGGATTATTTTTGTGCAGCAAGGTGTCCCCTCCTGTACAAAAACAATCCTGCATGCATGCAAGGCAGGCACCCTTGTACAATGGTGAAAGGGTGATTACGGTGGCGCTAAGCAGCCCATTGTGCGCCAGCGCTTGGAAAAGGCTGGGATGCACTGTATTATGTTGAATAAGGTGTGATCTTGCCCTTTCACTGTAACGCAGCAAGGTGACTTTCTGTGCTCTGCTGTGCTGCATTACTTATTGATAAATATGCCCCACACTTTTTTCACACACTATGCCCTCCCACATCTGTGAAGTATACAAGACCCATTTCAGAAAGTCTGCTTTTCTCAGTTACAAAAGAGAATACATTAATTACTACTTCTAAATTGTTATTGTGGAAATAATCATCTTTTCACTCACTTTCTATAAAATGCTATTAAACATTAAAGTGTCTTTATTCAGGTAAATGTGTTTATATTTGTCTCTGAAACCAGTGTATGCTACCAACGTTTAAATAAACAGACTTATTATCCACTCTTCAGCCTACGCTACCTAAAAAAGTTGTGTAGATCACAGAGACCAGCAGACTACAGGACAGAGGGCTGATGTGAGGTGTGGCTGAGTACACAGACAGACGATTCCACAGAGGATAAGGAAAGGCCTGACTATCTTTTGGTAGTTGAGCCTGAGCTGCAAAACTGTCCCCAGAAATAAACAAGATACAATTCACAAATCAATTTACTAGAAAAGAAAGAATAGTGATGATTAAAAGGAAAGTAAACAAATTTGATGTAAGCATCATTAAATATTAAGTGATTTTTAAGTTCATAACAGTTTCTAATTGAAAATGAACATACTCATCGGATTGGCATGGTGAGACAGGGAAACAAATGAAATCAGGACAGCGTTATTGGCCACTACACAAAGCAACACCTCCCATTTTTAAAGCAAACAGTTTTTAAGAAATACAGGGGTATATTATCAACACAGGCGATAAAATTATCGCAGCTTTAGTGGAAGAAAACTGCCGCTAAAACGGAGATAATGGGCTTGATAATATGCTCAATGGAATTCCAATTGAAGCCCATGTTAGATGTGAAGAACATCTAACATGGGCTTCAATTGGAATTCCATAGAGCATATTATCAAGCCCATTATCGCCGTTTTAGCGGTGTCTTTCTGCTGCTAAAGCGGCGATAATTTTATCGACTGTTTTGATGATATGCCCCACAGTCCTTTAAAGTCAAGGTTTCATTCACTTGCAGCAAATGTACTAGATTAGAAAGTAGATGATGTCTTTCCAGATGACGATCTTCAAAAGGGTTCTCCAGACCCGAATCCATAGTTTCCAGCTTCAGAGGTTCACATAGTCTTCCCCTGGGGTTCAAAAAGGCCCCAACATCCATGGAAGGCTTCTTGGACCCCATAACAGGGGTTCAAGTGAAAAAAGGCCCGATACCTCACTTCCTTAAGGTTCACAGTCAAAAATATTTAAGTCTTCACTCGTCTTAAAGATTTACCTTCTTGTGGATACAGCTCACTCTGACCGAGATTTGCTATAATTCCTGATTGATAGAGAACAGCGCAGCACCATGTTCAAGAAGAGTTGGCTGCCAATGATGTAATCACTGTGCTCATTTAAAAAATGGCTTCTTTGCATCATGCACGGTTTCATGCTGTGGTGAAAAGGCAAGTCTATGCAGTCTAGCATACACTTTGTATTGGAGGTGTATCCTCCAGTGCAAAGTCCTACGAATGGCCAACAGCCCAGGGTCAGACATGTAAGACATGTTTTAGAGTATAGAATACATGTTATAAATGGGTACATCAAGCAATATATCGCTTCACACCTTCCTTTATTTGGTGTTTGGATCTGGGGAAAAATTAGATCATGTTAATATTATGAGCCCCAATGTAACCCAATATACATGACCTATTACCAACGTTTGTTCTACCTTGTCCTACATAATGATTTTGGCGCTGACCTTTTACCTAGTTATGTGCCAAATAAATATTGTGTGGTTTCTTTGAAAACTAGCCTTATTTATTGTGCATGAGGATTCTTAGTATCATATCTTAATTCCCTGCCTAGGACATGCACAGCAGGATTAACATCTTCTGTATAATAACTCGGTACAAAAGTCAGCGCTATCGTCATCCTTTAACAACAGACCAACAGTACCATTACACATCTAGGTAAAATGCCTGAGGGTACCTTTCCGATATAAAAGAACCACATCTACACTGGGCAACCAGAGGAGAAATGTTTAAGCTAACACTAGGGGGCAGATTTACATCAAAGTAACGCAGCATGGTGCAGCAAGTCATTTTGCTGCGCCGTGCTGCGTTAGTTTGAGAAGCACAGAGATGCGACATATTTACAAGAATATGTTGCATCTCTACTTCCCCAGCGCTGGCGCACAAACTGCAGCCATGCGCTGGCGCAGGCACCGGGTGCCTGCATCGTAGGGAGATTGTTTTTGCGCAGGAAGGGACACCTTTCTGCACAAAAACAACCACAAGAGTCTTTTTCCTCTTTCAATGCGTGCTGGAGAATGCAGCACGCATTGAAAGAGGAAAGAACGAGGAGAAATTAAAACATTTCTCCTCGTTGCGCCTCTCTTCGCCACCTCTAGGGTGGCGTAGCATTCACACATATCTCCAGATTTACTGTTTCTCGTAAATCTGGAGATGTGTTTTGTTCCATGGGTGTTGCGTGGGAACACCCACAGCAACACCCATGGAACGCCCCTTCCACTCACAGTGCTGCGTGTGAAGGGGCCATATTTACGAGGAGAGGATAAGTCATATAGGGTGGCTTTTCCTCTCCTTGTAAATATGGAGGAGCCCCCTGCGCCACCAGTACCTCACGAAAAGTGACGTACTGGTGGCGCAGGGGGCTTGTAAATCTGCGCCTAGAAGCTGAAGTCCTGGCCAGCAGAAGCTCCTGTATGCAGTGGTCTGACATCCCTTGCGCGTGTCCAACTTGAGACCTTCATTCACTCCCATCAGGTAGTGGGGTTGGTTCTTTCCTAAGGGGATTCTTGGCTTTTCACCTACATACATGCCAGGTATACTTAGGTACACTTAGACAGGGTTTGCATCATAGGAGTAAGCTTGGTTACTGACATGTGTTTATATGCCTGCATATATTTACTGTTTTGGCTCCATGGTAGAATTCTACCTTTTATTTACTTTGGTGCTTGTAATCTTATATATCTATTTCTGTCTAATGATTGTCTCAGCAAACATGTTTTATAGTAGAATGACGCTGGTTTAATAAATACTTATTGAAAACATCCCCCTTGTTTATTCTGTGTAACTCTCTGAGACTAAGTGAGCATGATTTCCTGAGCAAAAGGTAATGCACTGTTTCCATGATCCCTGAAGGATCGAGGTTTGTCATGTTCGAATGTGTACAGAAAGTTTTTGCTCCTTGGTAAGGTTAGGGGGCTTATAGTGGCACTGTGAGCTAGCTGGTCTAAATGCTAACATATCCTGTGGGGTTGTCTGGAATTAGTCAGGACACCAACCCTTAGTTTATGTTATCTAAACGTGCAGATCCTATGTAATATTAGGAACTACACAACAATATGGTAGAACTGACTTTTTTGTCATGATTAATTGGCCTGCCCCGAACACACTCCCCTGCATACGTTAACAACGGAATTTTGCAATGGTTATTACTTGCAGCATGAAAGGCAACTTGCAGTAGAAATGAACCTTTTGCATATGGAATTTAATCTGTTGCTGCTGTTTACAACACATAGTAAAGCTTTGTATATTTTGTGTTGCACAAAGGCAAACTTTAAGAAAATCTGGGACTTTGTCTTTTGGACTTTACACACTTCCTCCAGCCACAGTGGAAGAAGCTTCACAGCATTCTTCTGGACAGAAATGGATCCTCTTAGCTTTGTTGGTCAGTAGGAAGCCATATTCCCTGGCACTCATAGAATCGTTTCAGGTCCAGAGATTCTATGGAAAGCTGGATCAATCGCTCCACAGTCCTTTTGCAGACAGTTATGATGTTTTACAAGTATGTAATCTTCTTTTATTCTGCGTCCTCAAGAAACTCTTGACAGTGGTGTTTGCAGTTTTTTAAAGGTTAACTCAATGGTAATTCACAAATTTCCCTAAATAAATCGCCTCAACATTTCTGCACATTCCCTCCTTTTCTTTCCTAGAACTATCCTCTAGGTCCCCATTCCCAGGAACACCTACAGGAAAAGTAGGCTCGCAATGCTTTGCTCTCTTGTTTTTTAAAGATTACCGAGCTGAACTTTTCCTAATCCAACCACATCTGACCCTTCTTAAAACAATGTACACAAGCACACCTTCTAGGTACATATTCCTTCGAACTTGGAGACCAGGCTAGTTACTGTCCTTGAGAAATAAAAGCCTGGTATGGTTCAACTTTTGCCAATGCTGTCAAAACAGGAGAACTGCTAGGCAGAGAGACTTTTGTCTTAGCCATTTTTGAGTTTCTTTTGGCAGATAATTCCCAAATAAAAGTAGCTATAGTGCAGGAAGCCTTTAGAAAAAATAATCTTTGGACCAATGGGTGTGAAAAACCTCTTGTTAACAAACTGGTTGTTGAAAGGGCAGAAATATGCCAACCTCTTCAAAATTACCCTTACATAATAATAAATAAAAATCCATGTTGGATTATGATTCTTATTTCCTTCATGTACATGTGTGTCCACTAGACTGGCGTTCCTGCTCCTCTGCCAGCAAAAGTTAGAAAAAATAGGATTGTTACATTATGGCCCAGATTTACTAGCACTTTGTGGCACAAACCTGGTGCAAACTGCTGGGTAGGATTTATTATACAATGCAAACCAGGAGTTGCACTAAAAAGTTCTTGAAAGTAATAAAATTTGTGCTACGCACTTTTTGCACTACCTTGCATCAAAGGGGTGTTCCATAGGTGGTATATGAGCATCCTCTTGCAACCATCCATAGGTTTTGACACACATCCGTCTTTAGTAGTTGCGGCAGTATGTGTGCCCTCAGTGCCAGGGCACCGGGGACAGTGCGCACACGTGCCGCTTCTGCCCTCTGACTGAGAAAGGCTACGCCTCTGTCTGCGGCGGTGGCAGAGGTCCGTAGCTAGAGCTTGTGGCACCCGGGGCTATCCCTCAGGTTGCCGCCCCTTGGAGGGGGCGGGGTGCTGGGGAAAAAGGCCTGTACGCACTGCAGTGTGCGTTCTATGACATACCCCCTGGCACTGCTTCCCTGAAATAGACCGACTAATTGCAGACCTCCTGTAGACCCAGAAAAGGGATAAATTGGATTACCCATGCTCAGACAGGAATAGGAGAGGGGAGGACTGGAGATACCCAATATAGAACTTTATTATAGAGCAGCACAATTACAACACGCTGTCCACTGGTTGTTCCCAGCGGATAACTGGGAAATGAAACTGTTAAGTGGCTGCCACAGGAACCGGTCACTCCCCGCTCTGCTTATGAACGGGGCTCAAGTGCCACTAGACATGCACTTTATAATACGAAAGGTGTGCCGAATATGGGAGACAGCAGTCAAAATAGTGTTAAGTTGCATCCCAAAAGTGAGGGATATGCTGATTTGGGATCTGAAAGTGTTCGATCGAGGTCAAGGAAGACTTCACATATGGAATCATATTTTATTTATTATCACTATCATATCAAATCAAATCAAAATATCTTTATTCGGTTTTCCATTGTTTTGAAATACCATAAAAGTTCATAAAATACATCAGTTTCATATTCATATAAAAAGAAAACCATGTTTAAAAACATTTTTAAGTTTCAAATATTAAAAACTATTTTTTTGCCAGTATTCATTTTAGTCATAAAAACCATTTGAACCAGTCATCATAAATTGGTACGATGTCTGATACAAAATTTAAGAAAGTGCACTATGGACTTTGTCATATGTTCGGTTTCCAGAAACTGTAAAGCCAAATAGGCTGGGCGACATTGACCCAGCTTCAAGATCTGCAAAAGTGGTACTATCCACCGCCTGCGTGGTGAAACATAAAATGTACAGAAAAAAAGTACATGTATAGTTGATTGTGAAGAAATAAGATCACAGGGACAGGGGGGAGATTTGTGGACCAAGCAATTTGGGAAGGAAAAGAAATCATACGATGAAACACATTAAACCTAAAACGGGTCAACAAAAATGTACCATTTTGATTTACATTATACTGCAGGTATGGTTGGATAGTAGGGACAAGTTGTATTAGCACACATTGCTGTACAGAAGGTTTTCCTATTTCAGTTAGCAGACGCAATTGGGACAGATGCGACAAACATACTGTTTTTAGTTCTTTTTTTGAGAGGTCCAGTACTGATGGAGGGTCATCGAAGAATCTTGCTAATCCAATGTCAGTAAGGAATGATTTAACATAGACCAGCCACCTGATCTTCCTCATATTATCGAGTTTTATGCAGTCTTGAAGAATTGTTCTTGTGAGGTGACATTGTTCCGTTGCCCAGATCCTTCGCCACAGCATGACTGGTTGGATTTTAATGATGTCCGAAATGTAATCCAAACCAAGTTCAAGATGACAGCCATATGTTGTGGTACTTTTTGGGACTGCCAACAAAAACCTTAAAAAAGAGTTTTCAATTTTTGGGATCTGGTCTACGTTCGCCCCGCCCCAGACCCCTGCTCCATAAATCGCAATACTAAGACATTTTGCATTATATATTTTGAGCATTTCAGTCGGGGGTCTCTTGCCCAACCGGTTTGCAAAAGCCTTCAGTGCACCAACAGCCCTTAAAAAAGCCAACTTACGGGAATTAGCGGCTTCCCTCCATTTGAAAGCCTCATCGATTAAAATCCCTAGGTAGGGATAGGTTTCCGTTCTTTCTAGGGGGGATTTGTCCACATAAATTGTCTTGGGTTTTTTGCGCTTTATGCCAGCTTGCATCACATACGTCTTTTTTATAGTTACTCTAAGATTCAAGCTGGCCATAAACGAGCAATATTTGTTCAAAACCCGTTGGAGGTCGATTGGGGTTCTGGCGAGGATCACCGCGTCGTCGGCGTATAGTAAGGCTGGTATCTGCCGACGACCGGTTGTTGGAAGATCTTCTGCACCCTCTAGCATAGTAGCCTCTAGGCCATTAGTGTAAAGGGTGAATAAGAAAGGGGCCAGCACACACTCTTGTCTGACCCCCTTCTCAATCTGAAATGTATCAGTTAGTTGGCCTCCTGTCCCGAATCTCACTCTTCCTGTTGCTCCTGAATATAGTTCTCGAAGGAAATGTACTATTGAAAGGTCAATTCCCATTTGCAGCATAATTGTCCAGAGCCTTGAGTGGACAACGCAGTCAAAGGCCGCTGTTAAATCCACATATACCATATGTAGAGAAGTGCCTTTTGCCTCTACGTACTTTCCGGCCAATAGTGTCAAATTTAAGGCCTGGTCCACCGTACTCAATCCTGCCCTGAACCCGTATTGCAAGTCCGAGATTGTCCCATGATCATTCGTCCACTCCTGGAGACGGTTGAGAAGAATGCGCCCAGCCATCTTCCCGAGCGAATCCAGGAGTGAAATGGGACGGTAACAGGCAGGACTGTCTCTGTCTCCCTTTTTATAGATGGGGACCAGTATAGAGGACGACCAAGAATCGATCAGGCCAACCTCTTTGGCCGCGTTCAATACGTTAGTGAGTAACGGGGACCACAGGTCTGGATTATGTTTAAAAAGGTCCACAGGGACCGAATCCGGTCCTGGTGCCTTCCCGGATTTAGCAGTTTTTATTGCCTTCTCTATCTCATTTAGTGTAAAGTGAAGGGCTAGTGGATATTTTACTGGAATCAGAGATTCTAGATGTTCTGTTTCAGGGAGTTCTTGCCCTCTAAACACCTCAGAGAAGTGTTGCACCCATTTTCCTGAATCGATAGCGACATCTAGGGATGGCTCATCTACATTGTCTGTTAGGAAAGGAGATTTAACTATCTGCCAGAAGGCTGCGCTATCCTTTAGGGTACTGCTTTTCTGTAGTTGGGCCCATAAGTTTGCTCGTAGTTCCTTTTTCCTGTTTCGCAGTGCGAGCGCATAGACCTTCCTTAATTCTATGATCTCCACTTTGTCTCTCTCTGTTTTAGCTAAAGCCTTCTTTAAATTGGTGTGAGCTTTCGTACATTCTGTACTAAACCATCCCTTTCTAGTGCTCTTATTTTGCTTACAGTCTCTAGTTAGTTCTTTTCCAATGTTTTCAACAATGTCACTGTAACTGGTCAGAATCTCAATTGAGGTTGTAGAGGGATCTAGGAATCTGTCCATAGCGCTTCTACTTGATTTTACTATTTTGGTGGTTATGGCTTCCTGGTCTAGTTTGGCCCATTTTAATGTGAAACCATTTAGTCTGTCCAATGTCAATGTCTGTTGATATAGCAAGCTTAAATGGGCCTTATCTCCTCTATTCTGTGTTTTCGATTCCTGGAGTGTCATACTAATGGGGGAATGGTCGCTAAGTGCATTGTTAAGGACTTCAAAGGTCTTGATATTTGCAGCTTTGTTAGTAGAAACTAGAACATAGTCTATCAGGGTTTTAAGGCCCCTGCCATGGAAGGATGGCGTAAATTCAGTTACAGGTGTTTTTAGTTTATTGGCGAACCCCATATCCAGATCGACCATCATCGTCTGCAAGTTGTTACCCTCGGGTGTATGTGTAAAATGGGTTAGACAATTTCCATCTTCATCAATGATCCCACAGTTAGGGGTATCGCTCTTGTCACATAAGTGCAAGTTAAAATCTCCTCCCCAGACTACTGTGTGGGATTATTTTGCATATTTTGTTGCAAGATCATGTACCAGGTGGGAAATCTCACTTAGGACCATGGTTAAGTCAGATGAAGTCAAGTTGTTATAAAAATTGATGATCGTATAGACCACTTGGTTACTTTTACGGAGAATAATAAGCTGGTAGCTCTGGTCTAGCTTTAACCCCTTCAGTGCTAATGACAAGGGTAACTCGTCATGGAGTTTCCATTGATTTCAATGGAAAGTCAATGGACCTCGCACACACCCCTTAGCAGCCAAGTGGTTAAGGGGATTATTTCGCAACAGGGCCAGAGATTTGAAACATATGTTACTAGCCCTCCCTTACTCCTACCTGCATTGGATCTTATGGCTGCGGAAAAGTATGTTTTGTAACCCAGGAGGTGAATAGGGTCGTTAAGCCAGGTTTCCTGGAGGCAAATTAGATTACTAGAATTTGCCAAATAAAGGAAACTATTTTCCGAGTGTTTGGAGGCTAAGCCCGCCACATTCCAAACTAGTAACCTTAATTGTGGGTTGGAACTTATGGCAATTGATGCCGTACTCTGGATACTGTTATCTCCAGGGCGACTTAGTTGTACTTCGCGTTTCAGTTTTGGAGTATTTCCCAGCACCTGTGGATTGCTTTCTGTAGGAAGAACAGTACCAGTAACATCCTCCGTAGAGGCAGAGAGCTCATGTGTTAAATCCGCCATAATTGGATGAGCAGTTGAGTTGTTTGATCCAACTGATCTTTTAGCTGGTGTACAACATCCCTCATGCAAACAGTTATTTATAGGGCTTTCTGATGTGTTTATTATTGTGTCTCCAGAGTTTACTAGGCTAGGCATTTTATGCTCCTTCTGTGTTGATGGTCAATCGACCATCTCTAAACAGCTATAGCTGTAAAAGGTTGATATTCCACCCCAAGGTACCCTTTGTGGTTGAGCTCTCCTGCCATTACTTTTCCAATCAGCCCAATCCCTGCTTTCATGCCCCCATCCTCCCTGATTCCAGCCCCTTTGTCCATTATCTGGCTGAATCCAGGACCAATTAGGGGACCAATTTGAGGCTTCAAGATAGTGGGGTGTCGGAGGGTAAAAAAAGGATAGACGCTTGGTATTTATACCTCCATTCTTGTCCAGTGTACCCCAGGAACAAATGTGGTCCACTACCTGAGGATTTTCAAAATTAACTATGACGCAATCACCTGGGATTGTTTTTTGTTGGTGTCCTATCCATGGAGCCCTTCGTACTGTGATGATTCTGGTGACATAATTTAGCGGGTTTGGTCTGTTGACATTCAACCAATGCCGAACTTTGTTTAACAGGGACCAGGTTGGTTCCTCTGTGTCGTGACTCAGCTCAGGGACCCCTGTCAAAATAACTACGAACGGAGTTGCTTCAGGAGGGAGGTTTACGGGCTTGGTCCATCCCTTCTTTATCCTCCTTGAGTGTTATGTCTCTGTGAACGTTCGTGGTGTGGGGTATTTGTTGGGAGTGATTTTAAGGGAATGTGTGTTGGGGGTGGGTTTTTCTCCGAATCTGTAACTTTCGTGGGGAGCTTTTGGGGGGACTTAATTATTGGAGTTGCAGGGCCCTTAGTCGAGTTATTGGCCATACCTCCTGTCTTGGTAGTAGGAGCGTTAGTTGTATTAGGGACATTTTTGGAGGATTGTCCTGGTATGATGTTCACAGTCTTATTTTTTTGGACCTCCAGGATTTGTCAGCCCTAGATTCTTTACATTTGTTGGATTTTTTAGAGTGGTGGCTAGTACTGCTATTTGCTTCTCTATGACTGCCAGGCTTCTTTGGATGGGCTGTAACTGGTGTTTTATTAGTTCCGCTATCCGAGCCATCAGGTGGTGGTCTGACTCGCATGTTTGACAGCCTTCGTCCAGATCAGAGCATAAATCTTCCTTATGAGCGCTGTCATCTTTGCTATCATTCACACTCAGATCCATAACAGTGAGATGGGGATTAAGTAGACTGTTGTCTGCTTTGGACTCGTTAGAGGTATAGTTTTCCTGCCATTGCCCTTTTGTTTTCTTTCCCGCTCTATGGTTCTTAGGACGTGGCATATTTTGTAGGTTACTTATTTTTGGAGCTTGAATATCTTTTTGATTATTGTTAGTTGTGCTTTTCTGTTTCGATATTGCTCCCTCCCTTTGTCCCCTTTGTGCGTTCTGGTCGGGGTCAGGATCCTGTGAACGAGGACTCGAAAAAATATCAGGCGTTTTTTCAAGCACCTGGGTCAGTTGCGAGTCCAACAATGACAGAGATGCAGACAAGTCAACCAGATTTGGGATGCCATGGATGTCCGCGCGTGTTTCCGGAGCCGCTACCTTCTCCGGTTGAGTTAGAGGTGTTTGCGCTAACATCAGGGGTCCCAACGACGATCGTCTTGCTTGTGCCAGGTCGTATGATACTCGGCGATCTAGTAGTATTATGCCCTGATCGATAGTTTGATTGGCTTTGGAGATAAATTGGTCTATTGGACCCACGGTTTTAGCCATATTTTGGAGAGTTTTACTTCTAGTTCCTCTCGGCGACATTTATATTGGGGCAAGGTGTTCCAACAGTAATTTGAGAGGGAGTAGATGGCCAACTTTGGTCTCGTATATTTTAGGTTGTAATAGTTACCTGTCTCAGAAAGATGGGTCTATATCAATAACCCAGGCAGCATAGGGGAATTACCTTGTATAAGCTGTTGGAGGGGGGGCCCAGTCCAGTCTCTTCCGGTCTGTGATGGGATAGGACGGGCCCGCCCTTGGCCCGGGCTTCGCCCGTCGTCCCACGAGACGGGGCTGATGACGTTTTTAAGCGCCTCCTGGCGCTTACAGGTGACACGGATCCCCGCAAGGGCTGCTGGGTAATGTAGTCCGCCCCTCGCCGGTCTCCTCTCGGCGGCCCCGCTCTAGATGGCAGAAGAGCGGCCGGGCAGCGGGAGACAGGCGGGCGGGTCCGTGGTGCGTTGCAGGAGTCAGCAAAAGGTTCGTGGCGAACAGAATCCTCTGGCAGTAACAAGCGCTAGATAGGTTCCCCCTATCAATATCCCAGCACTACTCAAAGTCTCGTGCCAGTCTCGTGCCAGTCTCGTGCCTACCTTAGCTTGCCTATCGTAATGAAATACCAGCAGTCAAATAGGCCCACAGATGGATCACACCAACATAAACGTGCACCCTAAGGTCGCTCAAGAGCAATGCATCCAAGCATTTTCGTTGCCGATGAACGAAAATGATCTTTAGACCTCACTCACCTCTTCAATTAGTCTAGTCTGTCTCTAGCTGCCAATGCCACTCTCTGCTCTGCCAGAATAAAGCACTTCCCAGCGTCCGCCGGCGCACTCAGGCCAGAATTAATTAAACTAGTCTCCGATACGAGTCACACGACCATGACGAGAGCGTAGCAGTGAGCGTGTAACGCGTCATCACTGCTACGTTCTTCTGCTCGTGACTCGGCAAGGGCTGGCCAAAATCTCCATACTCAAAGTCTTGTGCCAGTCTCGTGTCGTGCCTACCTTAGCTTGCCCATCTACATGAAATACCAGCACTCAAATAGGCCCACAGTACAGATGGATCGCACCAACATAAACATGCACCCGGTACAGTGCAGAGTCCTGCCGCTTAAAAGATGTACCACAGACGTTGCTCCCAGAGGTTTAGAAGCGGTGCTTAATTTGTGCTAGAGGTTTCCGGTGCTCAGCACCTGCACTTAAAAGTCAAAAACGGCTCTTATGGCAGTCAGACACATGGGGGTGCTGTTTGTTACTTTTGAAATGAGCACAACAACAGTTATTCAATAATGTAATATTAATTACAAATGACAAATACCTGCTGCCTGAGGCATTCCTGTAGCTTTTAGCGGCCTGGAATAGTCTTTGCTGTAGACTTTTAGGAGTGAGATGGATAGTGGTAGTGCTGGTACAGTCATTAGCAATGGTCCCTGGCAGCGAGACAGATAATTGAGAATAAATATAGACCCAGTCAGTTCTATATTATAGAAGACATGCCCAGCCGGGCAGAGGTCCTCAAAATTTATATTTGAATCAAGGTTTTACAAAACACAATAACACCTTCAACAATTCACGTGCGTGGGGCACAAGCCTGTACCCAACCACAACCATACACGAACAACAACATACATAAAGGGCTTGTAAGGCAAAATCAACAGACTCTGAAAAATTCAAGTTTAGACAGAGAATTTCCTATAGGTACCATTACACAATTTTTGTAGCAAGTTATTTCACAGGTATATGGTACACAGTGGGTCGACGACGTTTCGGACCCCTTGCTAAATGATGGGGTCCATCATCAGGACAAAACAATGGTTGCCTTTTTAGTTTAAAAGCCTCTTTTGCCTAAGGAGAAGAAAGAGGGACAGAAAAATACATTAAATTCTCACACTCATAATGATAGTGACATTCTGCAGTGATTATCGGGCCGAACTGCCTGTATCCAAGTGGGAACAAGGAGTGACATTGATTATAGTGTCACCAGGCTTGTGGCTAAGTGAGGAGGCACATGAGAGCAGGTGAGTGATACTCAGAATAAAGCCCAGAGTGGCAAACAGATCACCTAATACACGGCGCAGTGATACCAAAGATTATCAAGGGAGAGGTGCGTCAATACATTTATATTGCAGAACATATCAACAATAAAGTGAAAAACGGCGCAGTGAAGCGAAGTGGGTTGTAAAGCGGAATCAAATTGGTACAGTTGTAGCTACACCAAGGTAGAGTTAAAAGGCTCACCGGAGAGGTAAGGGAGCTGAAGCTCAAATAGACGCGGGATTACTTCAAGAATAATTAGCAATCCGCTACAACCGGATTATCTAAATGAAGGGAGGAAATAACGTTTTAGGGCTGGGACCAATCATTTACTAAGGGTGATAACCACAATGTGAAGGCGTCTTACCAATGATACAGTTTATATACTATTCGAGGGTCCAGAGAAATTGAATGGAGCGCGCAGACAAGGAGTTTTGAGCGGAACCAATTAGGGAGGCATTATCCGCTTGGTTGGTTCATCTAGAAGAGGGGGAGAAATAACCACACTTGAGGCAAGGAGGGGCCATTAATTACTAGGCTGTCAGAGGGATCTTTATGCGGCGTCTTACCAGTGAATCCAGGACGCTAATTCGAGGGTCTAGAGGCAGGCGAAGAGTATTATCTTGCATCCGCATATACCTATATACACAATTAAAATTGTAAATGTGGAGGTCCAATTACTCGAAAGGCGGGCAGACTATGCAGATACTCGTAAAACGAGCAGTGCTTACCTTGTACGCCGGGTAATACCGGAAGCGCCGCGTCGCGCTGGGATCCTGGAACCAGGGGGGCCTGCCGGTAAAGGGAGGGGATTAGCATTCAGGGGAATACAATGGGGCCGGATGTAACGCGGAACTGTCAGGACGTCCAGGAGGCACGTCCTATGCTTACCGGGTCAGTCGGCAACCTCGATTTCCTGGTTGGGCGGGTCACGTGAGCCCAGCAGTTTTATCATGCTCGGCCATTGGCTGACTAATGGGCATGAAAATAAAGAAAGGACCAGGGCTTGGTGGCCATCTTAGGGAAGGGGAGTGAAAGCCACAGATAGATGGGGACAGAGTGCAGAGGGAAGAGTGCAGCGTGGTGATATCTGTGAGTGACAATAACCTTTGTGACAATTACAGTAACATTAAAATTCGAGTACATTATTTACACATAACGGTCTCTGCGAAGGCCAGAAAGTTTTATATCCGCTTTTCTCTTTTCAATTAGAGACCATAATCAAATTAGTGTGGTCCAGTCCTCTTGCTGGTTAAGACCAGAGTTCAGGCTATCTGTCCTTATGATCCATTTTAACTCCTCTTTATTGAGCAGGAGATTTAGGTCGCCTCCTCTTGGTGGTATTGTCACTTGGCTTATAACCGTCCAGCGGATATCATTTTCCGTGTGCTCCTTGGAGATGAAATGTTCAACCAAAGGGGCGTTGGGTGTCTTACACCGTATTCTGCTCCGATGTTGGGAAATCCGCAACTTAACTTTCTGCTTGGTTTGTCCAACATAAATGAGATCACATGGACATAGGATTGCATATATAACATTAGAGCTGTTACAATTTGTGAACGTCTTCAACACATTCTTGGTTTCCTTATACACAAATTCTTTACTCTCAACAGTGAAATCACATACCACACATGTTCCACATTTCGCATGGCCCCTAAGTGGTGTCAAGGCCCAGTGATCATTAATCGTTCTTTTAAGTGGGGTAGGGGAAGGTAAGGCAGCCCTCACTAAATGATCTTTGATTTTCTTGCTTTTTCTGAAAGCAAACAATGGGCGTTCCCAGTTCAGTTGCCCCGAGTTTAGAATGTGCCAATTTTTCTTAATGGATTTTGTGACTTTATTGGAGATGCTGGAAAAAGTAGTAACACACACCAATTTGTCTGTAGTGGGTTTAGGTTTGTTAACCAAGAGGCACTCGCGTGGGCAATACCAAGCACGCTTCATAGAGGTTTTTATGAGGCGGCGCGGGTAGCCTCTTTGTCTCAGTTTGGTTGCCAAGAGACTAGCTTCATGGAAATAGTCTTCTTTGTGGAAACTGTTCCTTCTCAACCGGAGGAACTGTGAGTAAGGTAAACTATCTTTTAGGGCCCTAGGGTGGCAACTATTATAGCTTAAGAGCGTGTTTTTTTCGGTAGGTTTGTGGTATAAGGAAGTGTAAATTAGGCCATTCTCATGCTGGATGTTTAAGTCCAGAAAAGGAATAGACGTTTTGCTATGGGTAAGTGTAAATGTGAGTCCACTGCAGTTGTTGTTAAGCCAATGTAGTAGGGCTGGGAAGGCATCGATGTCATTACCCCATATCATGAAGACATCATCTATATAATGTCTCCATGTAAGGATGCCTTGGTGAAATGGGTTGCTATCCACTAGAATCGTGTTGCATTCCAACCAGTCCATGTAAAGAATGGCCAAGGTTGGAGCAAAAATAGCTCCCATGGAGGTTCCACGGACCTGCTGGAAATACTGGTTATCATACGTGAAGAAATTTTGCGTGAGACAAATTTCGAGGAGCTGAATTATGAAGAGTGTAGGTACCCTGTGAGGACGAGTTCTCTGGTCAAGGATGGTCTCCATTACCAATAATGATTCTCTCTGGGGGATGTTTGTATATAACGATTCAACATCGAGGGTACAGAGGGTCTCACTATTCTGGTTAAATGGGTAATTCTCAACAAGGTTAATCATGTGAGTGCTGTCTTTTATATAGCATCTAGTAGTAGGGACAAAGTCCTTAAGGAAGAAATTCACGTAGTGACCCAAAGGTTCCAAAACCGAGCCACAACCCGATACAATCGGGCGGCCTGGGGGCTGGTCAAGGCTCTTATGTACTTTGGGCAAAGTGTAAATTACCGGTGTTCTTGGATTGGGGGTGTTAAGGAAATCATACTCATGTTTACTCAAGTATCCATTATCAAGAGCTTCAGTAGTGATGACTCTGATTAGAGCTTGGATATCTCTGGTGGGGTTTGTGGGGAGTCTACAGTAGTGGTCCGTGTTAGATACTTGACGTAGTAACTCACTTTTGTAGTTGTCAATATCTTGCAATACAATCCCTCCGCCCTTATCAGCTGGCTTGATGATTAAACTGGGATTATTCTTAAGTGTTGAGATGGCAGATTTCTCAGCCACAGAAATATTATATGGTACAAAGATGTGAGATTTTGCCAAATCTGTGGTTTCTTTAAGAACCACCTTCTCAAATGTTAAGATTTCCTTGGGGATCATACCCGCCACTGGGGAAAATCTGGATGGTGGTCCGGGAGAGCGACAGACCCGGAACAGATTCTATCAATGGTAACAGAGTCTGTAAACACAGAACTTACTATTCCTCTGTTTAATCTGTCAAACCATACATTGTCTTCTCATGAAATCTCAGTCCTTAGTAAGGGCCTATCCTTTGTCCCTACCACTTACCCAGATTTCCTTGACCTACAGTCCGAACTTATGTCATTCTTTCGGAAAGTTAGGCTGCGGGCCTACTTAACCCAAGTGACCCTAAACCAGTGTCTACACCCTTCAGACCACCATCCAGATTTTCCCCAGTGGCGGGTATGATCCCCAAGGAAATCTTAACATTTGAGAAGGTGGTTCTTAAAGAAACCACAGATTTGGCAAAATCTCACATCTTTGTACCATATAATATTTCTGTGGCTGAGAAATCTGCCATCTCAACACTTAAGAATAATCCCAGTTTAATCATCAAGCCAGCTGATAAGGGCGGAGGGATTGTATTGCAAGATATTGACAACTACAAAAGTGAGTTACTACGTCAAGTATCTAACACGGACCACTACTGTAGACTCCCCACAAACCCCACCAGAGATATCCAAGCTCTAATCAGAGTCATCACTACTGAAGCTCTTGATAATGGATACTTGAGTAAACATGAGTATGATTTCCTTAACACCCCCAATCCAAGAACACCGGTAATTTACACTTTGCCCAAAGTACATAAGAGCCTTGACCAGCCCCCAGGCCGCCCGATTGTATCGGGTTGTGGCTCGGTTTTGGAACCTTTGGGTCACTACGTGAATTTCTTCCTTAAGGACTTTGTCCCTACTACTAGATGCTATATAAAAGACAGCACTCACATGATTAACCTTGTTGAGAATTACCCATTTAACCAGAATAGTGAGACCCTCTGTACCCTCGATGTTGAATCGTTATATACAAACATCCCCCAGAGAGAATCATTATTGGTAATGGAGACCATCCTTGACCAGAGAATTCGTCCTCACAGGGTACCTACACTCTTCATAATTCAGCTCCTCGAAATTTGTCTCACGCAAAATTTCTTCACGTATGATAACCAGTATTTCCAGCAGGTCCGTGGAACCTCCATGGGAGCTATTTTTGCTCCAACCTTGGCCATTCTTTACATGGACTGGTTGGAATGCAACACGATTCTAGTGGATAGCAACCCATTTCACCAAGGCATCCTTACATGGAGACGTTATATAGATGATGTCTTCATGATATGGGGTAATGACATCGATGCCTTCCCAGCCCTACTACATTGGCTTAACAACAACTGCAGTGGACTCACATTTACACTTACCCATAGCAAAACGTCTATTCCTTTTCTGGACTTAAACATCCAGCATGAGAATGGCCTAATTTACACTTCCTTATACCACAAACCTACCGAAAAAAACACGCTCTTAAGCTATAATAGTTGCCACCCTAGGGCCCTAAAAGATAGTTTACCTTACTCACAGTTCCTCCGGTTGAGAAGGAACAGTTTCCACAAAGAAGACTATTTCCATGAAGCTAGTCTCTTGGCAACCAAACTGAGACAAAGAGGCTACCCGCGCCGCCTCATAAAAACCTCTATGAAGCGTGCTTGGTATTGCCCACGCGAGTGCCTCTTGGTTAACAAACCTAAACCCACTACAGACAAATTGGTGTGTGTTACTACTTTTTCCAGCATCTCCAATAAAGTCACAAAATCCATTAAGAAAAATTGGCACATTCTAAACTCGGGGCAACTGAACTGGGAACGCCCATTGTTTGCTTTCAGAAAAAGCAAGAATATCAAAGATCATTTAGTGAGGGCTGCCTTACCTTCCCCTACCCCACTTAAAAGAACGATTAATGATCACTGGGCCTTGACACCACTTAGGGGCCATGCGAAATGTGGAACATGTGTGGTATGTGATTTCACTGTTGAGAGTAAAGAATTTGTGTATAAGGAAACCAAGAATGTGTTGAAGACGTTCACAAATTGTAACAGCTCTAATGTTATATATGCAATCCTATGTCCATGTGATCTCATTTATGTTGGACAAACCAAGCAGAAAGTTAAGTTGCGGATTTCCCAACATCGGAGCAGAATACGGTGTAAGACACCCAACGCCCCTTTGGTTGAACATTTCATCTCCAAGGAGCACACGGAAAATGATATCCGCTGGACGGTTATAAGCCAAGTGACAATACCACCAAGAGGAGGCAACCTAAATCTCCTGCTCAATAAAGAGGAGTTAAAATGGATCATAAGGACAGATAGCCTGAACTCTGGTCTTAACCAGCAAGAGGACTGGACCACACTAATTTGATTATGGTCTCTAATTGAAAAGAGAAAAGCGGATATAAAACTTTCTGGCCTTCGCAGAGACCGTTATGTGTAAATAATGTACTCGAATTTTAATGTTACTGTAATTGTCACAAAGGTTATTGTCACTCACAGATATCACCACGCTGCACTCTTCCCTCTGCACTCTGTCCCCATCTATCTGTGGCTTTCACTCCCCTTCCCTAAGATGGCCACCAAGCCCTGGTCCTTTCTTTATTTTCATGCCCATTAGTCAGCCAATGGCCGAGCATGATAAAACTGCTGGGCTCACGTGACCCGCCCAACCAGGAAATCGAGGTTGCCGACTGACCCGGTAAGCATAGGACGTGCCTCCTGGACGTCCTGACAGTTCCGCGTTACATCCGGCCCCATTGTATTCCCCTGAATGCTAATCCCCTCCCTTTACCGGCAGGCCCCCCTGGATCCAGGATCCCAGCGCGACGCGGCGCTTCCGGTATTACCCGGCGTACAAGGTAAGCACTGCTCGTTTTACGAGTATCTGCATAGTCTGCCCGCCTTTCGAGTAATTGGACCTCCACATTTACAATTTTAATTGTGTATATAGGTATATGCGGATGCAAGATAATACTCTTCGCCTGCCTCTAGACCCTCGAATTAGCGTCCTGGATTCACTGGTAAGACGCCGCATAAAGATCCCTCTGACAGCCTAGTAATTAATGGCCCCTCCTTGCCTCAAGTGTGGTTATTTCTCCCCCTCTTCTAGATGAACCAACCAAGCGGATAATGCCTCCCTAATTGGTTCCGCTCAAAACTCCTTGTCTGCGCGCTCCATTCAATTTCTCTGGACCCTCGAATAGTATATAAACTGTATCATTGGTAAGACGCCTTCACATTGTGGTTATCACCCTTAGTAAATGATTGGTCCCAGCCCTAAAACGTTATTTCCTCCCTTCATTTAGATAATCCGGTTGTAGCGGATTGCTAATTATTCTTGAAGTAATCCCGCGTCTATTTGAGCTTCAGCTCCCTTACCTCTCCGGTGAGCCTTTTAACTCTACCTTGGTGTAGCTACAACTGTACCAATTTGATTCCGCTTTACAACCCACTTCGCTTCACTGCGTCGTTTTTCACTTTATTGTTGATATGTTCTGCAATATAAATGTATTGACGCACCTCTCCCTTGATAATCTTTGGTATCACTGCGCCGTGTATTAGGTGATCTGTTTGCCACTCTGGGCTTTATTCTGAGTATCACTCACCTGCTCTCATGTGCCTCCTCACTTAGCCACAAGCCTGGTGACACTATAATCAATGTCACTCCTTGTTCCCACTTGGATACAGGCAGTTCGGCCCGATAATCACTGCAGAATGTCACTATCATTATGAGTGTGAGAATTTAATGTATTTTTCTGTCCCTCTTTCTTCTCCTTAGGCAAAAGAGGCTTTTAAACTAAAAAGGCAACCATTGTTTTGTCCTGATGATGGACCCCATCATTTAGCAAGGGGTCCGAAACGTCGTCGACCCACTGTGTACCATATACCTGTGAAATAACTTGCTACAAAAATTGTGTAATGGTACCTATAGGAAATTCTCTGTCTAAACTTAAATTTTTCAGAGTCTGTTGATTTTGCCTTACAAGCCCTTTATGTATGTTGTTGTTCGTGTATTGTTGTGGTTGGGTACAGGCTTGTGCCCCACGCACGTGAATTGTTGAAGGTGTTATTGTGTTTTGTAAAACCTTGATTCAAATATAAATTTTGAGGACCTCTGCCCGGCTGGGCATGTCTTCTATAATATAGAACTGACTGGGTCTATATTTATTCTCAATTATCTGTCTCGCTGCCAGGGACCATTGTTGTTTCCATATAACTAAGCTCCCCGAGGTCCCTCGCTGATACTAATTGGGGTCCCCTTGTTGTTTAAAAATAGGTACAGTCATTAGCAGCGCTGGCAAGGGTAATGGGCAATGCTGGCTGCTATGGCCACCTGACTAGAGCCCTGGTACTTCGTTTTTTACATGTTAAGCACTGTGTAGAAGCTTCTCGAGTGAGAGGGACTGGTGGGGCCCGGCCGTACAGTCATGTCATGCGGGAATATTTAACATTTGCACCTGTAAGGTCACTCAAGAGCAATGCATCCGATCCAAGCTGAAATGCAACCAATGCCGATGAACGAAAATGATCTCTAGATCTGACTCTCACTCATCTCTTCAGTCTAGTCTGTCTCTAGCTGCCAATGCCACTCTCTGCTCTCTGCCTGAATAAAGCACTGCCCAGTGCCCGCCGGCGCCCCCAGGCCAGAATTAATTAAACTCCGACGACACGAGTCACACGACCACGACGAGAGCGTAGCAGTGAGCGCGTAACGAGTCATCACTGCTACGTTCTTCTGCTCGGGACTCGGCGAGGGCTGGCCAAAATCAGGGCCGTCATTGGGTAGCACTCATGCAGACCACGCACGGCACGCTACAACTGATTGACGGCCCTGGCCTGGAGGACGTCACTTCTCTGAGCGAGGCGGGGGCACCAACAACGGTCGGAGCGAGGCAGGACCAGTGTTACTAACGCGGCGGCGGGACTTAGGCCGCGCGTGCTGCACTATTACTGCAGCACTGACTGCCTCCACTTCTGTCACTGTGACTGGGCGGCGGGCCGGCGGCGCGGCACTGGAATCCCGGTTGCGGGCGCGGCCAGGCCGCCTTAATTTATTTTATTTGGGACTTACAACAATTGGACATTGACCAGACCTCGAACCTATCCCCTAACCTGCTAACACATCAGGATGACTTGGAACCTATGGAACTTACCCCAGACTGTAAAGAGACCAAGCGACTTGGCTGATGCCCAGTGGAGCTACCATGTAACTAAAGAGGAGATGGGTTGTGGACTCCCCCCCCCCCTTGCCGGACCTTGGGCAGATTTTCCCCTCGTCTCGACGTCCTATCTTTCTCCTACCCCTTTACCCTATCCCCTTACCCTACCTTGCTCCATTCACCTTGTCCCCTATGTTCTTTAAATGCTTTTCTTGATACCTATGTAACTTTTAACTGATGTACATTGCAACATTATTGTTCCTTATGTAAAGCGCTTGGATTCCTTCGGGTCTAGCCAGCGCTATATAATAACTCATTAATTAAATATGTTCCCATTTAGCACTCGTTCTCTCTTTGTCTACTTCCCTAGCTCCTATCACCTCTCCCCTGAATCTCTCATCTTGACTGCTAGTATGCCTAGCCCCCTGTCCTTTGTGCCCTTTGACTAAGCACGCCTTCTCCCCTTGTTGGGGAAAGATCCAATATTTATACTCTGGAGTCTGAGCGAACCGGCTGAGAGAGTCCACTGTGCCTAGGGAGCCACTCACAGCTGAGGTATGGTATGGCACCTCTTGCCAAAGCACTCCCTCTCCCCTTTTTGGGGAGGGATCCAGTATGTAGGCCTTGGAGTCTCAGAGACCCCTCTGAGAGAGTCCACTGCGTAAAGGGAGCCTCCCGCAACAGAGATAGGGAAGCTATACCACTTCCCCTGGGATCACAGCTTACTGGACTTTGGACGTTGCTTTGACTCATCTACCAGTTTGTGTCCCCGTTCGCCCTTCCCTTCCTCTTTCCATGTGGTGTCCTTCACCCTCCCTTCCTCTTTCCCGCCTTTATTACCTGTCTACTTCCCCAGCTCCTACCTCCTCCCCTGAACCTTTCCCCTTGCCTGCTTTTCCCCTTACGTATTTGTGCTTATTGTTTATCTTGACCTTACTAGTAACTGTGTTGCCATGCTCTAATAACTGTGGAACCTTTGTAACAATGTAACCTGTAACTATGATCTGATGCTCATGTAAAGCGCTCTGATACCTCCGGGTCTAGCCAGCGCTATATAAAACCTTTAAAATAAAAATAAAAAATAAACAAGGAGAAATCTTTGTATTTCTCCAACTTTGCATGTGTGCTGGATTTTAAAGCACACACACAAATTGGGACAGTCTCAAAAGATAGGTTGTGTGCTGGAAGGGTCCCTTTCAAGTACAAATGTTTTAGAGCATGGACACATCCCTGCACTATGGCACAAGGCAGCCAAAAGTGGGTCGGCAATAGATATGGCTCATTTTTTTCTCTCACCATTTGACGAAGGCTGCGCAGCAACTTCAGTTGCTGTGAAGTTTGTATTTAATATCAGTAAAACTGGTTCTACATGTGCTTAACTGTCTATAGCACGGCTACTGCCTCGCTTGTAAAACAGCCATAGCACTTAAACCCATTATACCCATTTTAATTGTGAGTGTTAAACTTACATTTCCGATTCAGCACAATGCTGCTGGACCTAAATTGTATATGGTCCAAAAAGGCTGACTTACATTGTGTAAATTTAAGATTCCAGTTTCACAAATGGGTTAATTTTTCATTTCAGTGTGTAGGCCTGGTCTTTAGTGTTATATTAATTCTCTGCTCAGGTGATGCGTGGATGTGTTTTTCCCCTACAAAATGTGTTAATAAGACGTTGCTCAATTTTCCAGACTTCTTTTTACCGTGGGAAACTCATTGGAGCAAAAAATGTCGTCCTGGAAAATTATATTGAGCAAAAAATCGACACATTTTCCTCAATGTATACACATATCCTTTACAGACAAAACACAGACTTTGCACAGAAGACATGTACAGACCTTCTGCATTGGCATGCACTTTGCCTTCCCTCTGTTTTCTCAATACATTCAAGCTCCTGTAAGGGAATGAACCACATCAACCATTCTGGATTTTGCCCTCTCATTTGCATGAGCAAACTTACAGTTTATGCCTGTTTGAACATTGAACTGATTAACCTTCTGAGGGACCTGCATCGGGATACAAAGGCTAACGTGAGGTACTCGCAGGACCTTAGGGTATCAAGGGATTTTAGTGTCCATAGGGGCATTAGGCAGGGCTGTATTTTGGCCCCTTTTCTTTTTAATTTATAAATTAATGATTTGGAGGAGTGCCTACTAAATACAGGAGCTGATTATCCTTATGTTGGCCGCAAGGGTCTGCCTGTTCTATTATATGCAGACGACGCCGTCCTCTTGGCTAGAACTGAAAGAGGTCTCCAATCCATATTAAGTGCCTTTTATAGTTTTATGGCTGCACGTGATTTATCTATTAATAACACCAAATCCTACATAATGCAGGCGGGGCAGCGTAACAAGAAACTGTATTCATTTAGGGTAAATATGGAGACGTTCCCCATGACTAGAACATTCTCTTATTTGGGAGTCTTGTTCGACGATCAGTTAAAATGGGGCCCATTACTCCAAAGGAAAAGGGGTGAAATAATTCGGGCAAACGCTGCTATATTTAATTTTGCTAGGAAAATGGGCAAACGTCCTATTGCTGCATTACGAAAGATCTACCAGGCAAAAAGTGTGGCAATAGGTAGCTATGGTAGTGAACTTTGGGGTTACATGGCTGCTGATGATATTGTGGTGGCTGAGAACATTTTTCTGAAACAGTTGTTGGGGGTTTCAAAGGGAACTTCCAACCTAATAGTGCAAGAAGAAACTGGCACACCTTTTATTAGTGATACCCTAGCACTACGGCCACTAACTTCCTGGTTAAAATGCTGGCTCAACAAAGATTTGGTCCTAAATCACTTGCTTTTAAAGGAAGCATTGTCCATGGATTGTATGCTTAAAATCCCTTGGTTAAATACTTAAAAGCCTGTTTTCTTGTATTGGGGCGACCAGAACTCTTTTTTAATCCTTATTCAATTACTTTTGCTGACGTGGAGTTTGTGAAAAAAAACTTTCTCTTTATTACAACAAATGAATCGTGATGAGGTGGAAATAATTAAACCCAGTGTCCGCAAATACGCTATGTTAAAAACTGCACCTTTAATGTAGCCTTATTTATCATGGCCCATATCGGGCTATGAGCGTTTTTTGTTAACCAGGTTCCGATTCGATTATTATCACCTTTTATTAAATGTTCCAAGGGGCTCTCATAGAGGTCAAGTGCTACTGCCCTGCGGCTGCGACAACGAGTCTCCGCAGGATTTGGTGCACTTTTTATTTATTTGTCCCCTCTATGATGCACCCCGGAGGTTCTTCTTAAAGCCCCTTTTAAAAAAAACAGAATTTCACCCAGGTCCAACTAGCCCTTTGTTACCTGCAACTGTTAAATCCTGAAAGCACTTTATTCCTGATTGGTTTCCTAAAATCAGCCCTAAAACTTAGAAATAGCAGGGAGAAATAACTGTTCATAAATGCTGCTACTATTATACCTGCTCACTAGGGATTGCTGTTAATAATATACATTTTAACGGAATGATTTTTTAAGATTGTAAATTAAGTTTTTATTGTGTAACATTTATTAACTGTGAGATTGTGCTTTTATGTTTTTTTTTTTAAAACCGAAGAAAGATTTTCTGATCTGATCTGATCTGAGTCCCAAAATTCTTCAGAGATCACAGTTTGGTGTTGCCCATCCTAGGACAACACTAGTTCTCTGCCATGGTGCAAATCATTTGTTTGTACAATATACCATTTGCACTAGACATGAATTTTAAGAAGGGGGAATGAACCATAGGGCATCATTTAAGACATTAAAGTTATATTGCTTCTCTGGAGAATAATTAACAAACTTTGATTGTTTCCTTATTTATTCACCATATTTTATTGAAATTTAGATCACATACATTGTACATAACCAAGTTATGTCAATGGGTAGCATGTGTAAACCCCTCAACAACACACTGAAACCTCTTCGCCCCTCCGCTTTACTAGGTTTGTAGGTCGGAATCCCAAGAGTGCCACTCAGAAAGGGTGAGATACTCCATATGGATGCCCCCCCGCCCAGGGGTAGCACACGTTAAGAGCAGGAACTTGAGGCAGAGGCCTATGAGGTGTATAAGTGTCATCAGCCCTTTTGGATGCCTGGAACTCAACATTCCTTAAAAAAATATATATATATATATTAGTTTTTATTTCGGGATACACATGGCAATACCATACAGCATGAGTATATATCTCATAGATACAATGTACAAATGTGTTTCTCCATTTTCGGCTGTATACGTGGCAGCGTTATGCCAAAACCATGCAACACAAGCATAATATAAGGAAAGTTGCACACCACTATTTTTTTTTCTGAATAACAGCAATATACTATCAATAAACACAGAACTGCTGCAAATAAAAACGAAGAAAACTGGGCATCATTTAACTAAGCAGCCTTCCTGTATATCCTCTGGCGCTAGGGACAGATGTGGTGTGTGCAGTTCCTTTCGAGTCTCATCTTTGTCACACTAAATATATGATGCACTAGGTAACAAAATGTTATGTCGGTCCCCAATCCCCTATGTTCCCCCCTGAAAACTTGGTGTGATGGGGCCTCTTATGGAAAGTGACCATCGCTGCGTGAAAACAGCGATGCGTCACTTTTTATTGCGCCCTCCTTGCGTCACCAATGATGCATCATATTTACAGTATTTGCAAACACAACAGTGATGGACAGAATGTGGATCAATGTCACACATTCACCCCAGTCAAAAGATCTGGGCCCAAATCCATCGTTTTTCCACTCCACACCACCCTGGGTTAGACAATGGCGATATGCAAATCAGCGCTGACCCCGTGCCCCATGGGAACAGTCCAGTCCGAACTACAAAAGCCATGTCCTTCCCAGAACGGAAACAAGCATCCGAGGACCGGCCCGGTTTCGAGGTAACACCTCATCAGCCCGGCTAGCTTGACTCCAGTGGTGTGGAGTGCCTGGGACTCACGTCTGAGCATCCCCAGTACACTTAGAGCGGTAATTGCAAACACAACAGTGATGGACAGAATGTGGATCAATGTCACACATTCACCCCAGTCAAAAGATCTGGGCCCAAATCCATCGTTTTTCCACTCCACACCACCCTGGGTTAGACAATGGTGATATGCAAATCAGCGCTGACCCCGTGCCCCATGGGAACAGTCCAGTCCGAACTACAAAAGCCATGTCCTTCCCAGAACGGAAACAAGCATCCGAGGACCGGCCCGGTTTCGAGATTTCGGTGTGGAGTGGAAAAACGATGGATTTGGGCCCAGATCTTTTGACTGGGGTGAATGTGTGACATTGATCCACATTCTGTCCATCATTGTTGTGTTCATATTTACAGTATGACGCATCATGTCGCAAGGAGTTACAGATACGTCAGTATTTCTGACGTATCTGTAGGCGCAAAAGTGATGCATTGCTCGAGTGTGTCACAAAAGTGACGCAACTCCAGCAATGTGTCCTTTCACACGAGGCAAGCCCCATGTGAAAGGGCTTGCATCAGTCTTACGCCTGCTGTGAGGCAGGCGTATGATTTTGACGCATTTGAGTCCTAGAAGATGTGCAGTGTAATCTCATAGATTTCACTGCGTCACTTCCATGACCCTTTTTTGCGTCAATATGCCCCCTTGCACACATTATACCTGGTGCAGGTATAATGTGGTGCAGGGGTTTACAAAGTGACGCATCTACATAGATGCGTCACTTTGTAAATAAGGCGCAACAAGGCGCATTTTTGACGCCACTCGTGCGTCATAAAAAGTGACGCACCGGGGGCGTAAGAGTGACACACAGCCTCATAAATGAGGCCCATAGTGTTTCTGGCTGTAGGGGGGACCGCCCATTCTCTCCCAAAACCAAGATTCTGGGGGCCTCATTTATGAGGGCATGCGTCACTTTTATGCCGCCGGTGCGTCACTTTTTGTGCGTAAAAAATTTGCCTTGTTGCACCATATTTGCAAAGTGATGCATCTAGGTAGATGCGTCACTTTGTAAACCCCTGCGCTACATTATACCTGCGCCAGGTATAATGTATGCAGGGGCGCGTTCTGACGCAAGGAGGGCGCAATGAAAAGTGACACATCGCTGTTTTCACGCAGCGATGCATCACTTTTCATAAATGAGGCCCTGGGATTCTACCCACGGTGGGCTGCCCATCTCCCTCACCGCCCACAGGGTCCAGAGACTTCCGTGCTAAGTGGTGATACCTGGACTAATAGGGTACCTTCGCCACTTCTCGTCTGCGAGACTGGGGTTCCAGTCTGTAACTGGGTATCGGATCCCGCGGCCACCTGTAATTAGCTGTAAATTACTCGGCAATAATCCCCACATCTCCAAATCTCATTCTGCATTTTCCTCTGTACGGACTATACGCAGACGTCTCTCCTCTGCCAACCCCATTCATGCATTGTGACCGTTTCTGAACTTTCTGTGTCAGTGCACAATTCTGCCACCAGTGCATCCCATGTGCTTGCCACTTTCATGGGGTATTGTCCTCTCTTGGCTTCTCGGAACACATTCGCTCCCTCGTAATCAGCCCATTTCTGCAGTTCCCCCTACCATCTAGATGTCTGCGGACCCTTTGTGCATTGTCCATACAATACACAGCGATCTGTCATTTTGCCAATATGAGAACAAGGTTCATGAACTGAGTGGTGACCTTATGCTTTCCAGGCCCCAGAAACAACCCAAGGAGACAGGGTATAGTTTCTCTGGGGAGGGTGTGCTCCGTGATCTCCGATATCAGGGCCAATACTTCCCTCCAAAAGCCCCTCAGTTGAGGACAATTCCAAACAATCTGAATCATGGCTGCATCTAACACTTTGCACCTTTGACAACACGAGGTAGGCACAGGGTAGTATCTATTGATCTGGCAGGTGTTAGGTATGCTTTGTGCAAGTAGTAAAATGTAATCAATTCAAACTGTGCATTCCTTGAGACCCGGGGCGTTTCCTCCAATATCCGACCCCAGTCTGCACCGGTGATAGGGGTGCCTGTGTCAGTCACCCAAATGCCCCTGAGGGCAGAAAGTGGAGTGTGTGTCTCTGCTTAGAGGGCTGTATAGAGAGTCACACTGGCTTTGTGAGTACCAGAGTTTGTGCGTCGTATCTGATAGTCCTGGAGAATCACGGGTTCCTCTCGCCCCTGTCACCATTGCAGGAGCGCAGCGCGCATGCCATATATCAGAAAGTAATACAGAAGGGGATGATGGACTGGATTCAAGCAAGCCCGGCTGAAGACGGCTGTAATGCCAGAAACCGGTCCTGGGAAGCTTGATTCCGGTCCAGGGAAGACATGGCTTGTCAGTTCGAGCTGGACTGTTCCCACGAGGCACAGGGTCAGACTGATTTGCATATGGCCAAATCTGAACTGGGGTGGCGGAGTGAGCTAAAGAACGGTGATGGATTGAACCCAGATCAGTTGACTGGGGGTGAGTGTTTGTATTGTCAATGCTCCGTCCATCATCCCCTTTGGTTTTTCTTTGTTCGCACTAAGTTGGCAGGGTATGCACAGACGTGAGTCCCTTGCTCACTTTGCCACTGGATTCAAGCAAGCCCGGCTGAAGATGGCTGTAATGCCAGAAACCGGTCCTGGGAAGCTTGATTCCGGTCCAGGGAAGACATGGCTTGGCAGTTCGAGCTGGACTGTTCCCATGAGGCACAGGGTCAGACTGATTTGCATATGGCCATGTCTGAACTGGGGTGGCGGAGTGAGCTAAAGAACGGTGATGGATTAAACCCAGATCAGTTGACTGGGGGTGAGTGTTTGTATTGTCAACGCTCCGTCCATCATCCCCTTTGTTTTTTCTTTGTTCGCCCTAAGTTGGCAGGGTATGCTCAGGCGTGAGTCCCTTGCTCACTTTGCCACGTCCATCATCCCCTTTGGTTTTTCTTTGTTCGCCCTAAGTTGGCAGGGTATGCTCAGGCGTGAGTCCC
This sequence comes from Lissotriton helveticus, assembly GCF_964261635.1. Lineage (NCBI taxonomy): Eukaryota > Metazoa > Chordata > Amphibia > Caudata > Salamandridae > Lissotriton > Lissotriton helveticus. Next base: position 805,741,275 of record NC_136071.1, read on the forward strand.
TTGCTCACTTTGCCACTGGATTCAAGCAAGCCCGGCTGAAGACGGCTGTAATGCCAGAAACCGGTCCTGGGAAGCTTGATTCCGGTCCAGGGAAGACATGGCTTGGCAGTTCGAGCTGGACTGTTCCCATGAGGCACAGGGTCAGACTGATTTGCATATGGCCATGTCTGAACTGGGGTGGCGGAGTGAGCTAAAGAACGGTGATAGATTAAATCCAGATCAGTTGACTGGGGGTGAGTGTTTGTATTGTCAACGCTCCGTCCATCATCCCCTTTGGTTTTTCTATATATCAGAGAGTGTCCTCTCGGTAGGTCATATCCTAGGTCATATCCTGGTTGTAGGTCCTCGAAGGGATGCAGATTCCCGTAGTCATATAGATCCCCAATTGTCAGCAGGCCTTGATTGGCCCAGTTCCTCAGTCTGTGCTCCACGCCCTCTGGCAGATAGCATGTTAGCCAACTGATGGACACAGCGGCCATCCACACCCACTGCAGATATCGCATGCAGCAATCTCTGGCCATCACCTCTAGAGTGGCGGCTCTGAGTCCCTGACGCTCCGGTAGGAGCTGTTTCATCTAGAGCAGTTGGGACATGCCTTCTATCCACAGGAAGACCATTCCTCATGTAGTGTCTAACCATTTGGCTACCCATTGCAACTGGGCCACTATATGATAGGCCTCAAAATCTGGTGCCGCAAATTCACCATTCCGCACTGGGCGTTGTAGTTTCACGGGGCAACCCTGCGACTGCACTCAATGAAGATGAGATCCACCAGCAGGGAATGTATTTTCTTCATCCTGGAGCGAGGGACTACCACCTGCAGCGTGGCAAAGTAGTACAAAAGGCAGGACAAAGCAACCATCTTGAGTTTGAGTTTGAATTTGAGTTTTAAATTATTTATTAAGCGCACGATCACCAGCGGTTTCATGGCGCTATAACTGGCAAAGTAACAGGGTAGGAACAGTAAGTACTAAACTGGAGGAATTGGGACTGCATAAGGACTAATTAAAGGCTTTGGAAAACAAATGAGCTTTAAGCTGTTTCCTGAATTGCGGATAAAGAGTCGAGGCTCTAAGTTCTGGAGGCAGGGAGTTCCTAAGAAGTGGAGCAAGAGTCGCAAATTTAGAACCTCCCCATTTCTTCCTCCGAAACTGCGGGACTGTAAGAAGGGATTTGGTGGATGAGCGTAGTTCCCTGATAGGAACATAAGGTATAATCTCAGATGAGATGAAGATCGGAGCCGTGCCCAGTCGAGCTTGAAAGGTGAGGGAAGCGAGCTTGAACTGGACACGCTCACGAACTGGAAGCCAATGCAGAGATTTGAGGAGGGGGGTGACATGGTGAAACTTAGGCAATTTAAACACCAGGCGAGCCGCCTGGTTCTGGATCTGCTGCAACCGCCTTAGACTATATGCAGGTATACTAGCATATAGGGCGTTGCCGTAATCCAGGCGGGAGATGACCATTGCCAAGGTAATCAGTTTCAGAGCATCAAAAGAAAAGAACCGGGACACCTTGCGTATAGTGCGCAGTGACAGAAAAGAAGAGGACACCACAGAACTAACCTGGGAGTGAAGGGTGAGCTGGGGATTGAGTTTAATGCCTAATGTTTTTACTGAGGTGGAGGGAACAGGTGGGAGACCTAAGGAATGGGGCCAAAACAAAGAGGACCAGGGACTGGATGAACCACCCGTCAACACCAGCTCGGTCTTGTCTGGGTTGAGTTTCAGATGGTTGTGGTTCATCCAGTCTCGGATGTGGATCATAGTAGATTGAAAGTTAGAGACAGAAGCAGGGGAAGAAGACAGATTAAAGACAAGTTGGAGGTCATCCGCGTAATTATACACGGAGACCTCCATCTGTTGTAATGAAAAAATAAGAGGGGCAATGTAAAGGTTGAACAGAAGGGGTGAAAGGGAGGAACCTTGGGGGACCCCGCACTGAACTTTCCGGAAGTCCGCAGTAAAATCACCCAGGCGCACCGCCTGGGTGCGGTCCCTCAGGAAGGAGGACAACCATACCAGGGCAGTGCGCCCGATCCCCGCCGCCCTGACACGGGAAAGTAAGATGGTGTGATCAACCGTGTCAAAGGCGGCTGAGAGGTCGAGGAGGACTAGAGCCTGGGTCTGGTTAGTATCCATTCCCTCCCTGAGGTTGTCAAGGACCGAAAGTACTACGGACTCCGTAGAGTGTGCGGGGCGGAAACCGGCCTGACGGGGAGCTAAGACCCCATGCATCTCCACAAAAGAGCTCAGAGTGCAGGTGACATGGCGCTCGAGTACTTTTGCCAAGAATGGCAAGAGGGAGATGGGACGATAGTTGGCGGGGACCGAGGGATCCGCACCCGGTTTCTTAAGGATAGGGACAATGATCGCTGTTTTCAATGGGGGGGATACAACGCCCTGAGAGGGCGATCGCAATGAATCCCGCATCTGAAATGGGGAGCGTTTTCTAGAATCTATCTGAGCCAAGTCGCGCAGATATACCCTTGGCCAGATTGCCCTCTAGCAGTGCATCCTCTGTGCCGCGTAGCTGTACCCCGGTATTGGAAAGTGTAATTTTACCTTCTCGGTCCCCCCCACCAATGGGGACACTATTGGTGTCTACCATGGTGGGTATCGCCTGGTCTTCCACAAGTTGACACATAGGCCTGACAGTTCGTAAGATTCTTAAGGAACCTAGTGACACCGGGGACCTCTGTCTTGTAGTTCCTGAAAAAGAACAACATATCGTCAGCATATAGTGCTACGTGCTGCACTGTGCCTCAGTGGAATATCCCTGCCGGGTACCGCAACTCCACAGCATATGAATTCGATAAAACATCCCCTGCTCAAACTCTCACAGTAGGTGCGGCATATAGAAGTTGCACCGACACCAGGAATACCCCTCCCAGGCCCATGTGATCAAGCACTGCATAGAGATAGTCCCAGACGAGGTTGTCAAAAGACTTGTCACTGTCCACCATCATGACAGTTGCACTAATGTCTAAGGAGGCAGCGTCAAGCAGTAGAGTTGTTAATCAACAGATGTTGAATGCTGTGCATCTCTCTGGGATGAGTTTGAACATCAGGGTTAGAAGGCATGCCCTTAACTACCAGATTAGCACCTTGGATTCTCATTCAGTAGCCATTATTTTGGATAAGGGCGAGCCACCCTTATGTGGGTTGACCAGCCAGGCGAGCAGTGCTCCAGCCTTATCCCGCTCAGAATGTGTCCTGAGAATATACTCCCTATATTTGAAGCAGCACAGTCACTCCACTATAGCCGCTAAGTTTTCCCTCTCCTGCAGTCCTGTGTTTTGTACTGATGGGTCTGTATGTCCTCGGCATTCCAGCATGTGCAACTCAGATTCCTTTGCCTTTGCCTCTGCCCTCAAGGTGCTCCACATTCGTCCCATCTAGGCAATACAGTGACCCTGATTAACTGTCTTAACAGCTTCCCATTCAGTTAGTGTGATGCAGTTAAACCCTCATTGTCAGTGAAATAACTACAGATGTCCTCTCCTATGCTCCCCCTGAACACTGGGTCCTCTAAAGTCTCACATCTAAGGCAGCTGCTGGCTATGCATGTACTTGCAGATACCCTGGCAAAGAGGGCCAAGAGCAGGTTTTGGTCAGATAATGTCTTGGCAAGATACTCGGTATGTCGCATTTGCACATGTAATATTAGGGAGCAGAGGAACATGTGCATCCGGACATGCAAATCATGCATTGGGGAATGAAAGGAGTTATTCCATTCCCCAGGTATCCACTATTCTCCCTTTTTGTACCAAGTCCACTACTTGATGCGCTGTCTATTTAGTAAGTGAGTCCCACAGTAGTGGGTGTGATCTGTCCAGGACAGGGTCTGCTAAGCAGTTAAAATTGACCCTGATGATTATGTGGTTAGTGGGGTATGGTGCCAGCACCTTCAATTGCTGATCTTCTTATTTTGGTTGGTTGTTGTTAGGGGCTTCGATATTGACCACAGTTATGTGTGATCCCCCCAGACGTCCACACAGTATGGTATAGTGCCCTTCTTTGTCCACTTTTTCCTAAAGGACATGGAATGGTATTCCTGATTGTACACATATGAGCACAGCCCAAGCTAACGCAGAGTACGTGGTATATGTTAAGTGTCCCCGCCACCTCTTTTGCAGTGCACTCCCTTTGCAGCTGTTGGGTGTATCTCTAGTTATAGTGCAATATAAAACCCCCTCTCTTTAAGGTAGGCCTGCACCTTGTACCTCTTGGCCATGCTATTATTACCCGAACATTCTAGGTAATTACATTACAGCCAGCCAGCGTATCAACCATTGTGCTCTACAGACTCAGGCAGCATGCCCCAGATACTGGGCCTCCCATGGTCAACTCCCTCACACTTTCTGAGCAATTAATTGAAATCTAGACTTAATCGAACCTCCCCCTTCCCAGGACACACAGGAAACAGTCCTACCATCCAAACTCTAACAGCCCCAAACAAGGAGAAAATTATGCCAATGCTGTGTGCGGGTCACACAGGGAGCAGGTGTGGGGTTGTGGTGTGTCGGATGCTATGCAGCCTCTCAGTTTGCCTGCGCCACCCTGGCCAGGAGAGGATAGTCTATGCCTATCAAACCGTTAAGGCTTGTATCATGCCCATGCCTTTCATTCAGTGTCTCACAGTGGTGAAGGAAGAGATGGCAGCAAAAGCAAAGCAAGGCTAAGTAACCTATGCCTCCTTCCCCCCATCAATCAAGTACTGGTTCACAGACTCCACTACACCATAAGTAACTCTAAACCAGGTCAACTGCTTATCATGGGGTAATACTTGGCAGTACAATGTCAGAGATCAGATGTATCATGAAAGAGGAAAGCACCTCAGAAATCATCTACTGAGAGCCTTCTCCATCATCCAAGGTACTCAAATCTGAGCAGGGCCTTCCAAGATTTTCCACTGCAGCCACAGCTTTCATGAAACCCTCTAGAACCTGCTCTTGGGGCAGGCCATTAGGCGGCTACATTGAGAACATCTGCAACACCGCTTCCAGTCTGCTCCAGATGCTCTGGGAACTGCTGAGTATTTTGAGTGTGTTTCAATATATGTCGAGGCTTCCTTTAGATCCGAGAAAAAGTGCACTCCATTGTCCACCAGGAATCGCATCTTGGCTGGAAACAGCATTACATACTTTCACCCCGTCTGCCTGAGCTTGACCTTTGCAGCCAGGAAAAAAGAGTGTTGCAACTAGACAGCCACCGTGAAGTCCGGAACAACATAACCATATGGTTGTCCACGTTTACGCCCCCTTTCGTTCTCTCCATTTTGAGGATGTGGTCACGATCACTGCAGTGCAGGAATTGGAAAACTAGTGTCCTGGACGGGACACCCAGTGGATGTAGTTTGGTTTGCACCCTATGCACTCGCTCAAGTGTGGAAAATGTAGAGAGGCCCTCTGTTGCCACCTTCTAGCACAGCTAGTCTTCCAGGAAGAAGACCATATCTTGCCCTTCCATTCGTTGTGGGAACCCCACCAGCCCTATATTGTTTTGGCGCATTGTCCCCTCTGCATCTTTGGCTCTGCGTTCCAAAATAAAGTTCCAGTCCAATACATCTGACATCTGTTATGTGAGGCTCTCCACTTCAGGTTGGACGACAGCTTCTGCCCACTCGGTTGTGGTTAGATATTCTGATTTGCAATGGTCATTTCTAACGTCTAAAGCCACCATGTCCAGTTTCTGCTCCAGTGCATCTCTGGAGTCTTTTATTGTGCTCAGAATGGAGTCCAGCATGGTCACGGTGTGTTGTGCATCAAGAGCTGGTATACTGTCCACCCTGGCGGTCACTGAGGAGCTCATTGAAGGACCACTCTGTCCTTTCCACCCATTGGGTTTGGTAGTGCGACCAATGTCCATTCCAGGTTCTGCAGGGACCAAGAGTAGGCTCATCACTGCCAGCAGAGGAATAGGGGTGGAAGGAGGGGAGAAGCTTGATCTACTCCCTTTATTCACAACCAGGATTCCACCTGCGGGTCATCTCACAGAGAGGAGATAATGTAGAGAGAGTTGCGGGGTGTAGCCAATAGAGTACCCACTCAGTAGTTCAGGCAGCCTTTGCACCATCCAGTCAGTGCCAGGTATGCAATGATGTCAGCCCATCTGACTTAGGTGAGTACCTGGGTCCTAAGCAAGGGCTCCTCAACTCTGCCTGCGGCTCCGCCAGCGCTCTTCTCCTTTTAGCGTTTGTGGCACTGTAAGCCTGAGCTCATGAGCCATGCCAAGGCTATTAGTATTTGATGACTGGCGCCATATTGTGCCTACTGGCGTTGCCAGGGGAGTCAGCACAATCTTTGAAGGGCCCAGAGTGATGAAAGGTTGAGAGGTGGTGTCAAAGAGTCTCTCCTTTTTAGTAATGGGGAGCTCCCTCCTCCCCATCCACAGGGGCAGCCAAGCCCCGTGCCCGCCACTTGCACAGCTGTTATGCCTCTGTTCATCTGTGGGTGGGTCGGTCTCAGTGCCCTGCGGGGGCGCAGAGCAGCACTCGCTGGTGCTACATTAAGTGCCAGGCATTGCCAGTGGAGGGGGCAGGGCACATGTTCCTAGGGTTGCCCCGGTCCAGTGGGCCCTTGCTGTAGGCCTCCACACCTAGGGAGCAGTCCCCAGGCAGATGCAGTCAGCACCATTATTTTGGATAGCTAGTCGGCCGCCGCTGTCTTCTGCTCTTCGGAGCGTGCCTCACTCCTCCTGTGCCAGTTTTCTCACTCCCTTTTGGCCGCTCTATGTCTTGCTGTGTCCCCCACTCTATAGTGGGGTCCCCCTTGGGCTATTATAGTGTTAGATTAGGCAGCTAGTGGCTCTGCTTCTGTAGCTCACCAATGGTGTGTCCTTCGCCATCGCCTCCCAGGCCATACCTCTTAACTTTGATTGTTTCTTTGAAGTCAGCTCTAATAAAGGTGCCTCAATGCTTCTATGCCCTATCATTAATCTTCTTTATTGCCCTGTTAGGCCTAGAAATGCCCCCAAAATGGTCTGGGTATTGGAATATTGTCAATCTGGTACAACTTTCAATTTAAGTTTCAGAGATGGTACATTACCAATGCCATCTTGGCAGCAGTGCCGGGATAAACAACAGACATATTTGCTGCCTTGAATGCCTGAACACCTTTATGGAAGTGTCCTTAGTGATGTCTAACCTAGAGCTTTAGACAGCATTGTCATGGAAAAAGAATGACCTTGATCTGAAAGTGACCCCCAGGAGTGTAAAATTGTGAACATTACTTGACACTGTAAGTGCATGGACAATGCTGGTATCCTGAAGTAAAATCATAAATATTCAGAAACTTGTCAGACCCACACACAAATTGACCATAGGAGAATAAAAACTCCCAAGGCAATCTATACCAGCTCTTCTCTCTCACCCACAACCCCCCTCTATGCTCTCCATCCTGCATAACCACCATTGTCATCCTCACTTAATGCTTATTCCCTGACTACTCCCTGTCCTCCTTTACATGGTCTTTCTAGTATTCAGTGATTTGTCATTTATAACTAAGATCAAGCTAAAAAATCAACTGCAACAGTGAGTGTTATCTGCAGTAAATCCATATTTTTATAATGGTCAACCTTATTTTCTGACTCTTGACTACTGATATTTTGCCCACTAGGAAGCAGATGTCTCCTATAAAGCTGTCAACTACAGGTGTCCTTTCCTACACATAGAACCTATTTGTAAAATTTAATTGGCATGTTAGGTATTAATGTAAATGAGCTGTGATGTGTGCACAGATAGCAGACTCCCTTAAAGTAGAAATTCACGTATAAACATACAGAGAATCTTTCACCACTGACATTAGGAGCAAAACCTGCTAAATGGACCCATGAAACAGACATGTAGGCCAGCAGGCCAGACCTTTATTTCAAAAGTAAACAGTAAACACTGAATTCTAAATGGCAGATTTACTGCATACCAATCATCAGTAAAGGTGCATTTAAAAGGTTAATACAGGTGCTTAATGTGAAACTTTGAAAAGTGAAAAGGTTAATCTAGCTGTAATCAAATAGCAACATGATCATTTTGTCATATTTGTCCAAGCAGTAGCTTAAATATGAAATGTAGATGTGAAAGGTATTTTTGCTAACTTCTGTTAGAAACATTTGGGAATGTCATTCTTGCTGCAATTAAGTAATTATGAAAAATTAAAAAAAATTACAATCCATGATTATCGTCCTTGCCTAATCCTATCAAGCCCTTTCACCTCTCCAACCTCAGTCCTGCCTTCAGATGCCTGTCCTTAATATGGCGGACCTACCTGCAATTGACCACTGCCAAATTGGCCTCCACCCACCCAACAGCTCCTCAAGACCTGTCATCATTTTTGTTGTGGTTAATTTGTCGTTAATTGAAAAGTATGAGGGATATACTTTGGGCTGATTTTTCCCTTCGTCTTTTTCTCGTATCTCCCCCCTACCCTGTTACCCCTCTACGTTTAATCTGAACTCGTCTTCAAAGATCTCTATATGCTCTCCCTGCAACCGTTGTAACCTATAACTGATGTAATCTTGGAACAATAAGGATATCATGTAAAAAGCTTTGATACCTTCGGGTCTAAGCTATTTTAATCCTGAATGCTGAGACCTGAGCAACATGTCTGATGCCCGGTGGAGCTGCTAGACAGCTAATGAGGAGATTGGCCCTGGTTTTCCTCTCGACCGTCACCTACCCAGACGGACATTGGGCACAGTTCTTCCTCGTCTCCCTGCTATTGTCCCCTCCTCTCCTACAAATCCCCTCAACCTCGTTGTTTGTTTATTGTACCTTACTATGTTACGGTAACTGATGTAACTTGTAACGCAAGGCTCCTCTGGCAAAGCGCTCTGATACATCTGGGTCTAGCCAGTGCTATATATAATCTTTCTAGATTTACCTTGTAATGCAACGATCCTCTGGTTAAGCTATCTGATACCTCTGGGTCTAGCCAGCGCTATATAAACTTATCAAATCTACTAAACTCAAAACTGGTTCCCCTGATCGCTGAGACCTGAGCAACATGGCTGATGTCCGGTGGAGCTGCTAGACAGCTTTTGAGGAGATGGGCCCTGGTTTCCCCCTGACCGTCACCTACCCAGCAGGACATTGGGAACAGTTCTTCCTCTTCTGCCTGCTAATTACTCCTTTCTTCCCTTCCTCCTTCGAATTCTTGCAACATTATTTTTGTGTACTGTACCTTTATATACTCTTGTAACTGATGTAACTTTTATTGTAACAATCCTAAATGTAAAGCGCTCTGATACCCTCTTGTGTCAAGTACGCGCTATATACAATTATATAAATTAAACTAACACTGAGACAGATATTGGGGCATATTAACAAGCGGCAGAGATAATTATCGCTGACCACTGTTAGCATTAGAAAATATATCGCCGGCTATCGCTGGCGATAATCTCCATGTTAGCGTCGTATTACCAACGCTTAACGACATGGAGAGAAAAATCCCAGCGATAGCGGGGATTATCACCGTTTTCAATGGAATATCGCTGGTTTTCCAGGAATATTCCATTGTAAATGGCGATAACCTTGTTGATAGGGCAGGGTAATCTTAGCCATGTAATCCAACTCCCATTGGATTACATGGCTAAGTCAGGTCACAAGCAGGCTTTAGGAAAGTAGCGTAAACTGTGGTTAGCGCTACCTTTCCTAACGCTCTGCTTGTTAGCGTGCAGCTTGATAATAGGAGAAATTTGCTAAGCTAAGCTATTTTGCTCTGGAACGCCCACTTTGCATCTCATTAGAGATGCAAAGCTGGGCGTTGTAGAAAGGCTTGCTAAATCAGCAAAACACGCGATAGAGTGTCTTTGCTGACAAGGCGATGAAATTATCGCCGCTTTTCGGCTGCAAACGGCCGCAAAAGCGGTGATAATTTCATATTGCCGCCTTGGTAATATGCCCCTGAGATTTTATACATTCACTGCAAAAAGCCTTTGAGACATAGTGACATTTGTGCCTGACAGTTTTACAAGTCTGAACTGGTGTTTTAATCTCATCTCTCTATCTGTGCATCCTGGGGTTCAGGGCTAGTGTGTCTTTTCCATACCCGAGTTCATCCTTAGGGAGGTGACCACCTGACACATTTCGAAGCATTCCCTAAAGGAGGACACTCCTGTCATTGCAGCCCCCTCCTGGAATGGCATCTGGCTGTCAGTAGATTTGTTGGTGCACTTTTATTTTCAGAAGAAGAACCATGCAAGGTTTAAAGCAGCCTCTGCCTGCAAAAAGTCTTAGTAAATGTGACTAGAATGGGTGTGATGTGTTCATCCTCTAGGAATTGAAGTAGGCTATCAGTAGGTACAATGGGGCAGACTGAGCTACTTCTTAAATTAGCATTTGAATGACTTTTGGTATAGTGGCAATAGAATCTTTGTGACAAAATACGGATTGCCACAGACAATATGCGCATGATTACAAACTAAAAGTTAGCAGCAGAAAGAGAGAAAAAAAGCAAAAAGGAAGCAGACATTTTATTTTCTGAAATTGTGGTAATGTTGTATTTGATTAAATTGTAAGACATTGACAGCCTCACTGTCAAACCAAAAAATACAAGCAGCCAGAGAAGTTACATGAACGTGAATAGAGTAGGTGGTGAGAGGCAGTGTTGCTGTAAAAGTGCATTGACTGTGGTAGAGTATCTCAGGATCCTACAGTTTCTACGATTCCGCCATATGATAACCCCAATCCAGACATGTTTGAGGAATGGGCAGTAAATTATGATAACTGTTCCAAGGTGATGCTGCAGATATTGGTAAAATATGCCTGGAAAAATAGAGTGACGATATAACAGGAAATTAAAATCTTGCCTGAGAAAATGCAGATTTTCTTCAGTTTTAATGTGCAGAAAATCATGATTTCGTTAAAGACATGGAGGCTAATATTATGCATTACTCCTTTATTGCCCTTGAACACACCAACAACAAAGAATTTAGAATTTGTGTAGAGCATTCTTATAACACCAGAACATTAAGAGCATGCCTAATATCTTAGAACATGCAGCCCACTTCCTTCTTTTCTTGCCACAAATTTTCAAGTCCCAAAATGAAAAAATAAAAGAATAATGTCTGTCCATCGTCCTTCAATCAAATTTCTTCTTCTTCCTGGACTCTCCATCGAAAAAATATCTTTAACTCTGACCTGAAAAAACACAAATTAACAACTTTAATGAGTTGGGTACAATAGGGAGGGATAATATTAGCATCTGCATCTTTAATACAATCCTAATCCTCTTTCTGAGTGTGCCCCAAATACAGACAAGGAAAAAGCTCGCCGGGAGGTTGATTTTCATCCCTCACAGTCACAAACTTGATGTTGACAAACGTGAGCGAGGAAAAAAACTGCGCTCCGCAACGTGAAGGAGATTTTTTCTCGGAGTGCAGAAAACTCTGCATACTCAGCAAGCAGAGTGGAGTTCACCGCCCAGGGTTACTCATCACATCTAGGAACCACACCTGAAACTGCCAAATGGAGTTATCAATACCAACTATATTCTCTCCCTCCTTACATTCATGAGCACTCTCTGAATCAAATAGAAAAGAGTTTATGCGTACATTCTCACTTTTGACCAATCCTGAAGGAAAGTGTCTACCCCCAATGCCTCCGGATCCTTCCCTGTGTAACCTCCAATTGCTGGCATCTCTCAGATTCCTTGAATTCCAATCAGCCCCCACATTGCTCTTCCTTGGTATATGCTTAGCCTTTACCATGATCTCCCTCTCTAAGCAGTAATTCCAAAACTCCTTTGCCAATTCTGCTAACCCCTGGGGATGAGGTCCCCCCAACATGTTGATATACTGAACTGCTGATATATAGTCCATCCTTAGCAACACACACCACTTCACCTGATCCTTCGCAAAACTCAGCACTGCGAACACTCTTGCTAGTAACTCCAAACAATTTATATGCATCTCTTCCTCCTTCTCTGATCAATATCACCCTGTTGTACCAGATCTCCATCTTGATCCCCATCCATACAGACTTGCATCCAACTCTCTCACCATCTCCAGAACCTTCCCAAAATGGCCCTTCTGTTCCAAGCCTCAATGTTTAACTTCCACAAATCCACCTCCGGCATTGCTTCCTTGCTCATCTCCTCTTTCTATGAATATTTCACTCACATTTGTAAATGATACCCTTTCAATCTCTGTAGCGCCCTATAATGTAGAAGTGCTGGGAAAAATTGTATGAACTGAAGCCGATAACAGCCCTAATATTCTTACAATCTGATACAAAGATATTTAAACTGACTTCCTAACTCTTTGAAATCCTTCCGTATTTGTTTAATTTTCTCAATAGGCAACCTCAACACACCCTCTACGGTCTGAATCTGAAAACCTAAAAAAATAATTTTCTGCACTGGGATCAAACAAGACTTCTTCCTGTTCACCACAAACCCTAGGTCCTCTAAAGTCCTCATTGCTAACTCCTGCTTGTTATACAGCAATTAGTCTTGCTTCTGCCATTATCAACACATCATCCAAGTATACTATCAACCGAATCCCCCTCAACCTCAACCAAGCCATTACCAGTTTCATGTTTTTTGTAAAACACCATGGCGCTGATGTCAGACCTAACGACAAACGCATGAACTAGGCCTGGGCGGTAAATTCCGTTCCATTTGCGTAATTTGCAGAATTTGGCTAATTTCACGTTCCGCAGAGAATGCGAAATTGCCCAAAATTGTTCTCAAATGCGTGTTTGCAAGATATTTTTCCCAGAGCATGCAAACAGCGATTGCGTACATTAAAATACCATCGCGAACAAGCAATTCCGCATGTTCGCGGAATTTCTTCGTGTTCGCGGAGATTTTTTACCGTTTCGCAGAGATTTGCGTAACGCGATTATGCAAATTCCGCCCACCCCTTGCATGAACCTACATCGCTTTCCCTTCCACTTGAACTGAAGGTAATCCCTATGTTCTACACATACCAGCACCGTAAGATAGGCATCCTTTAAATCCAGCCTTGTTAACCATTCCCATATCCTGAAGCCTCTTAACATGTGAATGCCTTCCACCTTGACATGATTGTAACATAACCAATCATTTAGTTCTCTTAAAATCACTGGCCTCATTCCTTTGCCTTTTGTTTTACCAAAAGAATATTGCTTACAAAACTCTCTGGAGTTTGATCTGCCCTCTCTATGAATGACCCTTTTCTTAAAAAGCGCATCTACCTCCTGAGATACCAAAATCTGTGTGATATCCCTGTGCAGTTCTTACCACCCAAGGATCCTGCATTATTTCTTTCCATCTAGATACAAACTGAGTTAGTCTGCCACCCAGCTGTGCCAGGGTACAAGAATGGTAATTTTTTTAACTCACCTATTCCACCTCTTGTTCTCCTCTCATTCCGAGATCCACACATCCTCCCTCTTTGTCTGTGAGTAAAAAATCCTCCCTGATCCGCTCTATATCCATATCCATAAGGTATAAATCCTTGTGTGAATTATCCACGAGTGATCCCTTGTCCACGGCCGAGGAATTAAGCCCACATTCTCCCGGCCCCTCCAAAAACCCTATGAATATCTTTTTGCAACTTCTGCAAAGAATTGAATGTCCCAACGTATCTGAACACATCTTTTACAAATTCGTCCACAAACAACATGCCATTTCACTCCTCCCTAAATTCCTTATTTGCCAATTCTGCCAATTTGGGGTCTATTTTGATCAATATCCTTTTGCTCCTTTCCACACACAAAGCTGCATTTGTATTATCTAGCAAACAGATTGCTCTTTGGATCTATTGACGTAGTTTAAATAAATCCACACCTGTGTTATTGGAATGCACCTCTTCACACAAATCAAATACCTTCGTTAGAGGTCCTAGAATGTCCAAGAGTCTATCCTAGCACCACTTGAGTCCCTTAACTAACTCTTTCCTAGGTCTTGGGTTTCAGATCTAATTCTGGAGTATAGGCCACCCTTAGGTGCAATGTTGGTCTTGGACATTCTGATCATAACCTCATATGAACCTCTTTAGGGATCTCCTTATGAATCCAAAACAAGACATATTTTGCCACATGGTCTGCAGGACTCCACTAAGGCAGACAAAAAATGCTGAAATCATAGAGGATCGAACATCTCCTCACCCTGTGGATCAAAATAATCCACCGTCTCCAATTCTATCATCTACTATACTTTCTATTCCTACCTTTGTCACGCTCAACCTCTGTCTCCTCAAAATCAGATGAGCACGTCAATATAACATTCCCATTCGAGGACCATTCATCGCAAGACACCACATTATGGCTCTTTCTTTTTGCCTTTATACCGCTGCTTACTTCTGGGTCCTTAAACCCAGCCTCTTTTGTTTCCATCAATTCTTCTGTATGTTTTCTCTTAAATGTCTTTTTCTGAACTCATCTGCCTTGAACCACTAGCAACTAGATCTACTTCTCCAGTTGAAAAATAATACCTCCTTCTCACTCATTATTAACCATATCTCCTTTCTCCTTCAGATGACTCTCAACACTACTGTCAATTCTCTTATCCATTTTATCTGCTAATTATCAAAAAAATGTATCCATGTATTCTTTCATTTTATCTTCTAAAGCTCCACCCTTATCCTGCTCCATAGCTAAACCTTAATGCCAAAAACACCACAAAAGTACTCCTTGTTCGCTTTCCTCATCTCAACAACTGTTCGGGAACTGACAGAACTCAAATTAATCCTGTGATGCCTCTAACCACCTTAGATTGTGATTGGCAAGTGGCCAAAATCTGGCCACTATATTTTCAAATTGTACCAAAGCAAGTTCCCGATCTCTCAAAATGGGTGATGTACGTAACGTGAACGGTTCTCTCACACACAAGCTAAATACAAAAGCCTTCCGACATCAGCGTGCACGCAACCAGCCTCTCTCTCGGGCCTACCGCAATATACGAAATGTGGTAGGCTTTTTCAAATAATAACTCGCTGTCTAGTAACGGCCCCCGCCGACAAAACCTATTTCCTTGAGCCACATATGTACCTTGCATACCCTATTCCATGGCAAAAACGACTACACAAACAAAAATAAAAATTATGACGAAATAATGCGATCACCCCGCTCCAAATCTTTTTTCTTAATTTAAAAGATGACACCTTTAAAACCATAAAATGTTTGTTATCAACCTCAAATCAAATACATGACCTATCGACACTTCTAAATCTATTAAGAGCAGGAGTCAAATTATTATAAAAATTCAACAACTAAAAATCAAATTTCAATCATAGTAAAACGATACCAGGTAAAAAAACTCAACATTTCTTAAGTTCTAGTCTATAATAAGCCAGTGGTGGTTTTACCATTTGGGCGGTGGGGCGTTGCCCCACTAATAGTTATTGGGCAATTTATTGAGCGCGCCATTGCTGTAAATTAAAATACAAGTGTAGCAGGGATTCTGCTCATACACAGAACTGTGCATAGAGACTTGGAACCTCAGTGAATTAGGGTGTACCAAAACTCACCTTAGTAGCCAAAATCCCCTACCAGACTAGCAATCAGTGTCTCATTGGTTCTTCCATAGCCCTAATGATTAGACAACCCAGAACATGGAACTTAGAATACCTCAGGCAAAGTGGAACACATGAACACTCTTTTGTGATACTCCCATACCAGTCCAAAACAGGGAGTAAAAGGAGACACTGGCAATTTTGAAATATTTATTTCTAATGCCGTGTTCTCATGCGCAGTATCTTAGCTAATACAAGCAAACATATTATAAGCAACAAGATTATCAGCATAGTTACTATTCCATAAAATACAAAGGGAGAAAGCATAATACAATGCTAAATGGAAACAGGTTAGAATACACCTATATCTCACCCTCCCTTGCTGTTTTATATCTACAGAAGGTCTCTTGGGATTACAAGGGCGGCCCCATACCTCTGGTCCTAGCAGAAATGGATCACATCCGTTTCTGCACCAGTTCTCTGTATGCAAATGTTCTCCAAGTGTGTGTGACCATGCCTTCGCAGTGCATTATTAAACACGCCAAAATCAGAGGTGGCCGCAGCTGCATATATGTTATGTCTAGAATGTGCGCTGATCTGTCCGAACAACAACCACTGTGTTGAAATGCCCTTGAAGGCCTCGGCACTCACTGTTCAGACAAAGCTTACCAAGCACGGCTGCTAGTATAGAAAAACATATTATTCTCGTGTGAAGCAAAACAATTTGCTTAACTCTAAACATTTATAATAATGTGTGCCGTGTGCAAAAAGACTGCAGAGAGGAAAAAATGGTGTTTAAACTTCTAATAAGCTCATGTCAACTCATCACAGTATAAAGGCAAGGCTCATCCCATTGACACCCTCCCTTGATCCGAGCACGGATAAGAAAAAGGGGCAATTTTGGAAAGCAGAGTTCAAGAACGATAGTCAAAACCAAGTTCAAATTGCCACAGTGAAAAAATGGTAACAAATTCCATAAATTGTCAATTTTAGCAACTGAAATACGGAAGCCAATAGGGCTGGGTGGAAAAAAGTGAAATCGAGAAAAACAATAAAAAAAAAAAATATTCGATGCCCATCATGTGACCTCGGTCATGTGAGAGAGAGAGAAGCGATAACACATCTCACTCCAACAATGTATATGCAAAATATGTAGCAACAGCCTCCAATAGGAAGTCACTGTCCTCATCTGAAAACAGTTCAGCCATCCAATTCAGCAAAGGGAAAGAACATACATGTTCCTCAATTAACGGAGCCTCCAGCACCATCAGAGGGCAACTTGGTGTTTCTTCAATGAAGCTGCGTGCCAAGAAATCTTGCGCTGGTGTGAAAATATTCCAACGTCCCATGACTCCATGCATCGCTGCAAAGGCCATAATCCCTCCGCCAGAACAAAGCAATTAATGAGCAACTAAGGGGCTCATAAGCTGATCATAATCCACATTGGGAGACACCGTATTGCAGAGACACAAATCCAGGGCCCAGTCTAAATCACAACTCAGGCAATGAAAGACAGGCTGAACGCATGTGAAAAAGGAAAATCGAAACGATAATCCATAAGCTGCACTCAAAGTAGCAAGAGGCAGCACTCTATAATATTCAAGCATTCGGGTGCGGAGCAGCAACAGTCGTGACAGATCTTCTCGCAACACAGGACATGCATCCATTTTGAAATAAACAAAATAACAGAAGTACGCCTGCGACCAGAGCTAGCATTAAGGGAAATCTACCAAACAGGCTGGAAAAAATCCAGTTATAGTTTGAAAAGAAGTCACAAGGCCACTGCTAACAACTTTAAAAAAGTGAGCCAGCCCTGTGGTGGAGGATGCATTAAAGATAGTGTGAATTAACTCACCAAAATGCAAGGGCAAATCCGTATTTAATAAAGCATGCACTTCTGTGCGGGTGTTTGCCATGTGAAGGACAAATGTTTCACGAGCAGACACATCTTCTTGCACAATATCAACAACAGATGAAACAATATTATCCAATGTGTAAATGCGGGAAGAAAGCGTATGAATGCTGTTATCTACAACTGCTAGCACTTTTTCTAAATTTGCTTGATCTATAACTCTAATGCGGGAAGCCGCCTCAATTTGGGACAGTTTCCAGACTTTGTTGTAAATAGCATATATCCATCTTTGAGATCTGCCGGAAGCCGGGCCCTTCACAAAATCATTCAGATCAACATCGTCAGTCAATTTAGATAAATGCAGCTTAACTAACGCCAAAGTGGAATGTTTGAGCCAACTCTGACATAATTTGACTACAGAATAGGTAGTCACAGAATGGCCACTTTCAAAACGGGTATCCACCCTGACCTGTGTGTAGCCTGAAGCTAAACTCAGAAAATGATGCTGGCAAGAATCAGCACTTTTGTGCCACAGCAACCAACCTTTAGGATCCAAACTGGATATGTTAAAGGTAGAATTCAGTAACAGAATCTGTAATTCTCCGATGGAAAACTTGGTATTATTATTCCAACCGGAATATTCTTCTAATTCAGGAAAAGAAGGAGCATTTAATTTTTTAGAAGTAGCCAATCCAAAGCAAGTTGTTTGTGAAATTGTAGAATTCAAAAACAACATATGCTTCGGGATGAGGCATGCACGATGCAAAGCCTCTGTGCCTTGCACTTGCCAAACGTTAAAGCCCCAAACAGATTTAAGATCATTAGTATCTTTCCACAGCTCATAGCCCCCAACAGCCAATTGGTCTAAAAAGGACTTTGAATACAATAATTTTGTGTGGGTAAGTCTAACTTTGGAAGTGGACTTTTCGGTCATTTTAAAATAAAATGCATTGGGATTTGACTGATTAAAATCAGTAAAATAAGTGAACCTCCTTAAAAGAGATGTGGAACTGCCTTGTACAGGAACGGGACAACGTTCCCATTGTGTATAATTAACCATATTCCTGGTGTTAGCCTTATGCAAGTAGTGATTGCCAAAGTGTTGATAACAAAACAAATCACCATAATTTGCGGAATCTAGATAAAATTTTCAGCATCAAAGGCAGCATAATATTTAAAATCAGAAAACAAAGCTTCCACGGCCTGAACATCCCAATCATCAGAACGTATATTTTGTTGAATCACATCCCCCATAGAACCCCTTAGGACATTTGGGACATTTATAACCTCTGAGGGCCCATGGATTTGAAATCTAATAGCATCCCACACAATCCCATCTAAGACGGGTCAAGCAGTTATGTTAACATAAGCCAGGTTCCTCTTCAATCTGTGTGTTGAGGAATGGGGAGCCAATGTTCCGTTAATATGTCGAATGCATGTTCTCTCTTCAACATAGTGTCCGTTGAAAAGGTGGAAAAAATACACCACAAATCCAATAGACATGAACAAATAAATTGAAAAAAGCACCAACCAAATGTAGGTCCAAAGAGGAATCAAAAAATGTTTTTTAAACCATGATGCAAAAATAGAAATCTTTGAAGGGGTCTTCGATGTGTGAGAGTCAGTGTCAAATGAAAATCTGAACTCCGTAGCCAAACAAGTTTGCAAATCAGGCATCGATAAGTCCGTGGGGTAAGTATATTCAGTCTCATCAAGGTGAGCATCAGATGGAGAACTTAACAAAGGACTTGAAACTGCAGGCATCTCGAAGGCAACGTCAGGCCTGGGGTTAGGAGCCGGGGCCAAAACAGAATTTCTCAAAATTGATGGACATGAGACCGCAGGAGTCATACTAAGAAGAATTGGCCACTCTGTGTAGTTTGACATTGTCAATGGAGATGTACCTTTGTTTTTTACGATCTGAAAGTGGTGGTAAATGACTGTTCTTGTGCCCTTCACGCCAAGCACTGGAACTGGAGCTCGATATGAGGGACCAAATTCTTTCTTGTTTTCGATCTTCTCTCGAACCAGTTCTCCAACCTGGGGAATCCAGCCAACTACCGTAATCTGAAACACGGCATCAAATGTGGAGGTCAAGTGTTCCTTTGCAAGACTGTCTCTCGTCTCTTGTAGATTCTGTAAAACATGACAATGTTCATCTACGTCAAAGGGGGCAGCAACCGCCACCTGGTCTAGACTTTCAAGGTCCGGGACGAACATTTTGATACCAAAGAGCATTTCATATGGGGTCCGCCCACCCAGAGACCTTCTAGGGAGATTATTAAGTGCACGTTGCACGCTATTTAGGTGGGCCAGCCAGTTCCTGCCAGTGCCTATAACTCTAGCTGTTAAAGACTGCTTTAAATCTTGGTTCATTCGTTGCACTACACTATTACCCTCAGGTCTGTATGCAGACGAAAACTTGACTTGGACCCCCAACGAAGTCATGGCATCCTTATACGCCTTAGAGGCGAAAGCAGGGCCCTGATCCGAATGGAAGGTGCCACAGGCAAAAATCCCTACAAAGACACGCAAGTCTCTTATGACAGTTCGCGAATCAGCGCTGCGGTGTGGCCACACCCACACAAAGCGTGTGCAAGAATCAACTGCAACTTAGATGTACTTATACGCAGTATCAGAGGAAAAAGGACCGCAGTGATCTAAATAAACACAACCAAGTGGTTTGTTAGAAATGTACAACTGCGTCTGGGGCGGACGCGTAGCAGCTGAAGGCTTAATCTGCTGGCAAATGTCACATTGAAGGACATAATCTCGCGTCTATTTGTACAGTCCCCGCCACCAGAAACATTGTTGTAGCTGACATACAGTAGCCGAAACGCCTGAATGCGCAGACGCAACACCCTCGTGAGCAGCTGTAATCAGTGTGGACCTGCGGTCTGCATTGGGAATCAGTCTTTCACCAACGTCCGGTATTTTCACACAAGGAGCTTTATCAGGACTTAAGTGATATGAATACTTCGAAGGGAAAACCTTAGGATATTTACTTCCCTTCTCAGTAGCGGCTACAGCCGCCAAGATGTCATCATCAATCTTACTTTTGTGACGTGTAACTGCTGCAACCAAATATGTAGATACTGCTGTTTTTGCGGCCTCATCGGCCAAACTATTGCCAACAGCGTGAACTCCCACGCGCTGATGACCGAGAGTGTGAATTACATCCACGAGTGGCAACTGCTCTTTAAGCTCAGCCACTCGAACCCAGATCATTTTATGTTTTATCGTGCTACCTTTGGAACCACGAAAATCATTCTGAACCCAAAAGAACAGGTTTTCATTGTAAGACTGGACACAGTAGTAAGAATCACTAACAATAACAGTCGTCACACCAGGATCCGTGTACTCCAATGCAAGCATCAGAGCACGGAGCTCTGCCAATTGTGCGGTACAGTCCCCCAATGTCTGTGTATGCACGATATCAGACTTGAATTCATCATTCACCATGGTACCTACCACAATGGCACAAGCTGAGATGTATGCGTGTTTAGACCCATGCGCAACTTGCGCTGAACCATCAGTGTAAATGATACAATGGAAAACCTCCAAAGGCCGCATAGTCAATGGCGCAGGATGAACAAACTCATACTGCAAAAACTCTTGTGACTGTAAGGAGGCATCAAAAATTAAACGTGACATCCGGAGACGTCAATGATGCTGCCCATTGTATCCACCGTGGGTGCAAAGCTTTAGAATTTGGTACACAGGCCATCGTCACTGCCTCTAGTGCAGGATACGGGGTAACCACCAACATGCATTTTCCCTGCAACAGTGCACATTCCTTAAGAATCGCCATTTGAACTGCTGTCAAAACTTTCTCCACAGTGGAAAACCGCATTTCAGCTGAAGTGTACAAGTGTGACTTGTAAGCGATAGGTACTGTGTCACCTTCATTAAAAGTAAGGTAAGTGAAACCCACCGCCCCAGGGATGATTCTCATCACCAGGTTGGTGTGGTTATCACGAGTCAGTAAGAATTTAGATTCTAGAAGATCAGCCTGCAAAGATTTAAAAAAATGACTGAATGTTTAGCAGCCAGCATGATTTGGTAAAAGTAGGTTGTATCAAAGCATACAAAGGCTTGCTACGCTGGGCATATTCGGGAATATAGCTACGCCCGAAATTCAAAAATCCCAGCAAGGACTGTAATTTTTTCAGTGTTGTAGGAGCGCACAGCTGTGCGCATTTCTCCAAGAAGTGAGGAGCCAACCCTCGACCTTCATTGTTGAGCTCGTAGCCTAGGAACAACAATGTGTACTCCGCAATGTGAGACTTTGCAACGTTGAATTTGTAACCGAATTCCGCAAACTTACAAATTATGCGGTCAACGCGATGCGCCCAAATTTCGTCGTCTGTGAGATAGATGTCATCCACATACGAACACGCATCTGGGTCCTCTCTCTGGAAGAGAGAGACAATGCGGGCAGCAAACACACCCCGACTATTCTTATAGCCCATGACCAGGCGTTTAAATTGGCGTTGTTTGCCGCCACTGGTAAAACTGGTCCATTGGGGACCAGACAAATTGTGGGCAAAAAAAACATTGGATATGTCAAGTGTGGTTTTAAACGTTTTACGCACAAGACCATCACTAAAGCAGAGCCGTGGGTATTTTGTACTGCACAGGTACGGCAATGCAAGTTTAAATGCTGGCAATCCAATAACAAAAGGTACGAGCCGTCAGGCTTGGTCACAGTAAAAAGTGGGTTATTCATCGGTGACACAAGTTTCAATCACTCCTTAATATTCTAATTGTTCAAGGATTTCTGCAACGGAAGCCTTAGCTTCACACCGGATAGGATATTGAGGTTGAGGCTGTGGCACAGACCGTAAGGGAATCTCATGGTGCGCGGAAAATGTATCCCAACCACAGTGCGTACGGTACAGAGCTGGCGCAAGGGCCTTAGCCCACTCTTCTGCAAAATTCAGCACATGCTCCTTCTAGACCGTGAGCGCGAAACTACGGAGGAATACCTCCTCCCCTCTCGGAGCCGCGAGAACAAACGGTGGTTGCCAGTCAGCCTCCGCTAACAAAATGTCATAGGTAGTTGTAAGATTTTCCCAAAATGCCCTTGTTATGGTACATTGTTTGTCACCTTCAATTAAAAGGACAATTAAAAAAAAACCTATCAGGGGATCTACTCTAGTATCAGCTGTCTCTACAACCACATATTGGTCAGTCGCTGTCACCTTCAGTAGTGGACGCAGGGCCTCTCACACTATGGTAATCCCCGCTGCGCTGTCCAACAACGTCAGCGCCCATGTCTGATTCCGAAGCTGCGTTCTCACTATCTGTGGCATATCTCGCTGTTAAAGCGGCAACTTTCTTTTTCTGAAGCTGAAACTGCGCGATAATGACCGCTGCGATCGCTGCGGGTGGGAGGAAGCCAATTTCAGACACCTGGCTTGGGACTGGCCACCTATACAACGTTATTGGGCGGAAGTACTTGCCGCCCTGGACCTCATGACCGGCCTGCACGTCCCCACGGACCCATTCACTGCCTTTTTAGGATACACTGAACCTATTGCCGCAAAAATGCGGAAATACACATCCATAGTGCTCCTGCTTGCTAAGTGGAAAATAGCCTGCAAATGGGGAAGAGGGAGGGTGCCTAAATTTAAGGACTGGCTCCGGGATCTCTTATACTGTCAGGAACAGCTCCATATATATGCGGAACTTCAACCCCCCACGTCGCGCCCAAGAGACATCTGGAGCCCATTGCAAGTATTTCTATTTAAGCACACTCCAGATGACACGATAGATGCCTTAGATGCTGCACCATCTGCATCCTAATGCGGTCCCCCCTCAGGTCACGCAACTCTTGTCTTTAGTGACTTACGAAAAGGCATAGGTCATAGACCCCTTTCATTCAGCGGCCATGTCTTCCTATTAACAGTGGACACTTTGTTTTATTTAGTCTTTCCTTTATCACATGTCATTTTAAGGATGGAACTGGTACCTTGTGCATGCCTTAATTAGTTTGTTTAATGTCTAAAAGCATGACCTTTGTCCTTAACGCTATTACTGCCTCAACACTTCAACACTCCATCTTACGCGGCCGCCCCGGATGGGTTGTAGGTGGCTTACTGTGTACTCCCCTACCCCCCTACCGCAACCGATATTCAAACATTGTTGGTGACGCTATGCCGGCCCCGTAGTGGTTGTAGGCAGTAAGCTGATATGTAATGCAGATGATGCTTGTCAATAAAGGTCTTTAAAAAAAAACAACAAAAATAACAAAAAAATCTTTCTTTATCTGAAACTGGGGTCTTTTCTGTGAAGAATTGTCCTGCTTGCCTTTGCCGTCTTTCGGGCGGGGCTGGTCGCGACTCTGCTGGCCACCCCTACCTCTTTCGCCGCTTCCACCACCGGACGAAGAGGTCGATGTGTCCTGTAAAGATTGAGGAGAGCGTTGATCAGGAACCTGAAATCGATCAGGCTACTTAATCTTAGTGCGGTCGCGCAACTCATAACCGCGCTCAGTAGACGCAGGCACTGGTGATGGGGGATGGGAATCCTGTTTCTGTTGCTGTTCCCCCTGTTTTTTATTTCTGTTCCAATTTTTCTTTTGAGCTGTGGTTAGAACGTCTGTTTCAGACTTCGCACCCTGAGTTTGGTTTTTATCTTTAGCAGAAAAGGGCTTGACACCTAAACTATTGCGGCCAATGGTTTTATAAGCCACCGTAATAATTCTCGGTAACTGTCGGGGTTTGTTGGCATCGGGTACATCGCGCAAGGCATTAGCAACCTAAAAGTTCACCGCATCTCCCTTTACATTAGAAAGGACGAGATCGGAAACTACGTCAAATGTGCCAACGAGTCTCATTCCCAATTCAACCGCAGCCTCAAGTCCGTGTTCGTCCTGAACACGCTTAATGACCGTCGGAAGGACACCCTTTGACGGAGTGCCGAAGCACCTCGTATACACTGCCGCAAAAATCCTACCCCTCAACTCACAGTCACCGGCTTCCGGTACCAAGTCCTTGGGCAAACTAATTGCAAGAATCCTGTGTTTTTCCACTGGAGTCGAATTAGGAAATATAGCTTCTAGCTGGTCAAACTTCTCGGCAAGCCAAAAAGGCATATCATCCTTATCTTGGGGAGGCTTGCTCATTTCTGCTTTGACCATCACGGGACTAAGCTTCATTCTGCTTGGTCCAGCTGGAAGGGCCGCAACTCCAGGGGCCCCGCCCAGGAAATTGCGGGTGATATATTGAACCAGGGCCCTGATAACACTGATCGCAGAGTTATATAGGGGCCTCAATTCAGCAACGGGGACTGTCCCCGCATGAGGATGCGGGGTAAATACAGCCAACACAGGCCAAGAAGCGCCTGGGATGGACAAAGGACCTAATCTAGCCACCGTTAAACTACGGGGAAGGGCGCCATTAAACCAAACATGGTGCTGCCATGCAGAAATCGGAACTTCCTGTGTCCTATATGTAACATATTCCCCGGGCATGGCGTGTGAGTATAAGTGTGAAACACCTGAGTAGCCGCATCAACAGCGGGAAACGTCACCCATGAGCAGTAAATCTCAAAAGGGTATGCCACCTCAGCACTCACTACAAAAATAACTGCCATTCCCTCCAAGCCGACATAATAAGCTTGCAAATGGTTGCGTACCCCAATGAGACTATGCTGTGGTATGTCAATGTCAGCCACAGCGATACAGGGAAGAAAAGGTACAAAGTAAAATAATGTAGCACAACTGGATAGTAATTCAAAGGGAAACCGTTTTGAAAGATTCAAGCTTGAAAAGACCTATGTAACTATAGGTAGGTTTGTCCAACACCACTGTTAACCGGAAACAATAGATAAGGGGCAAAGGACTGAATGAAGTACTACTCAAGTGTCATTTAATAAGACCACCAGCGTTGGGCGCCATTTAGCAGGGATTCTGCTCATACACAGAACTGTGCATAGAGACTTGGAACCTCAGTGAATTAGGATGTACCAAATCTCACCTTAGTAGCCAAAATCCCCTACCAGACTAGCAATCAGTGTCTCATTGGTTCTTCCATAACCCCAATGATTAGACAACCCAGAACATGGAACTTAGAATACCTCAGGCAATGTGGAACACAAGAACACTCTTTCGTTATACTCTCATATCAGTCCAAAACAGGGAGTAAAAGGAGACACAAGAAAGTTTGACATATTTATTTCTAATGCTGTGTTCTCATGTGCAGTATCTTAGCTAATACAAGCAAACATATTATAAGCAACATGATTATCAGCATAGTTACTATTCCATGAAATACAAAGGGAGAAAGCATATTACAATGCTAAATGGAAACAGGTTAGAATACACCTATATCTCACCCTCCCTTGCTGTTAGGTTATTTTATATCTACAGAAGGTCTCTTGGGATTACAAGGGCAGCCCCATACCTCTGGTCCTAGCAGAAATGGATCACATCACTTTCTGCACCAGCTCTCTGCATGCAAATGTTCTCCAAGTGTGTGTGACCATGCCTATGCAGTGCATTATTAAACGCGCCAAAATCAGAGGTGGCCGCAGCTGCATATATGTTATGTCTAGAACGTGCGCTGATCAGTCCGAACAACAACCACTGTGTTGAAATAACCTTGAAGGCCTCGGCACTCACTGTTCAGACAAAGTTTACCAAGCAAGCTAGCTAGTATAGAAAAACATATTATTCTCATGTGAGGCAAAACACTTTGCTTAACACTAAACATTTATAATAATGTGTGCCATGTGCAAAAAGGCTGCAGAAAGGAAAAAATGGCGTTTAAACTTCTAATAAGCTCATGTCAACTTAACACAGTGTAAAGGCAAGGCTCATCCCCATGACACAAGTTAGTTCCTCTCACCTTTCGTTTAATCAAATTGTATTATTAGTTTAAAGCTGTGGCTCCGTCGCGCTGCGGCGTCATACCATCACATCACGTGACAACCAGCCTGGCCTGCACTGACTTCAAGTAACTAAGGGCTGGGCCTGGCACAGTGCGCACTGTGCATGTGGGGTTTGACCGGCTGCCTTTCTGCAGCTAGGAACCCTACATGCGCACAGTTGCCTTTGAAAAGCAAGTATTGGTGAGTACGGGGTTTGCCCACTGCCACAGACCCCAGTGGTTCCAAAATGAGCAGCGTGTTTGCCTGCTCACTCCAATCCTGACGCTGCTCTCTGCAGAGAGCAGCTCTCCTCTGAAGAGAGCAGCGTAAGGATTGGCTGCTCCTGCAACATGTAGTGCTGTGCGGTTGCAAGTCTAGTCTGTCTTGACATCCAACGTGGGGCAATGGCCAATCACTGTAATGGCTTAGTGTTAAGCCATTCAGTGATTGGACATTCTGCCGTTGCTGGGCAAATCGGGCCAGCCAGGCAGTCACCCTTCCTCCTCCTCTCTGCACGAGAGCACGTGCAGTTGAATCGAGTGAGATCGTTTGAGAAGTACAGTGACTGTGTGACTGTCAGTGACTACACTAAAGTGACGATGCTAGAAGAGTGACTGTAGGCTGCGCAGCTTAGCACAAGGTGTGTGTATATTTGTTCAATCCCCGTTGTGTTTTGTGCACTGACTAAGGGCAGTATTTAGGGCAGTATTTCCGTAAAACGTGTCGTGCACTTAGAAGATATTGCCCCACACACTGGACATGTTCCCGTTGGCCACCAATCCACTATCGTCAGGCCCGATTGCTAGCAATGAATCACTATTGTAAAAATAGTGATAGTAGGCCCACATCTATCAAATTGTATGTTTTCTCTCTGTCTGATCTGAGGTAAAAATGCCCTCAACTTCGGATTAGAAAGTGCGGCGTCTTTAGAGTGTGTGTGTGTTGTGTGCAAGTTTGTGTGTGTGTTTGTGTGTGTGCATGCTTGCCTGCGTGTGAGCGGGTTTTCGAGAGCACGAGCAGGGAGGGTGGCTTGCAGGCTAGACAAGAGGGTTAACCGCTGGGCTCCATCACCAGAGGGTTGGGTGTGGGTAAGGTGTGGCTTGAAGAGGGCAGTATGAGTATCTTCGTTGCTTCTGAAGTGTAAAAATGAGTGAGGAGGCTTGCCGGGTGTGGGCGAAGATAGAGTTGCTGATCCCAGTGTAAGAAGACGAGCACACATGGTGTCATGTCTTTTCCCTGCATTTGTTGGCATTATTTAGCCTCGATGTTACTCCTGTGAGTGGCATTTAGGCTTAGCTGAGCTCCCTGAAATCTTCCCAAACGTGTGTGAGAGTGCTCGGTTTACAGCTTCATGCATAATACCGTATTATGCATGAAGCGGTAAACCGAGCACTCTCACGCTCGTTTGGGAAGATAATACCCGTCATTGAGGGCGAGACAAAGGGAAGGACAGGAGAAAGGGTAGTGCTGACTGGCCAGGGGCTCCGTGCAGAGGCTCAAGTAAGTGTTCGCCTCAAAAAGAACCAGCGCGCTCACTTACCCAACTCAATGGTACTCATATCTATCGAATATCCATGTATCTGATTTCTGAACAATATATTTGTCAGTGTATTAGTGACTGCATGCATAAAAGCGCTTGACTATATACGCAAGCGGTACAATATAGATGGTTATTGGATTCATTCATATTTATATATTTACTTACTCAGGGGCATATTACCAAGGGCCTTATCGACGCTTTAGTGGGAATTTTTCCCACTAAAGCGGTGATGATTTTATCGCCCTATTACCGAGCTGTCGCTAACACCAGTTAGCGACAGCTACTAGGAGATAGCGATCATCTTGGGGCCCACTTTGCATGTCGGCGATATTTATCGCTAATGACATGCAAAGTGGGCGTGCCAAGATGTTAGCGACTGTAAACAGTCGCTAACATCGCTATCTCCTATTACCTACAAAGGCGTACTTTTGGAAATATTTGCGCTAAGCGTGAATATCTCCAAAAGCTAACGCCTGCCCAGAGCAGTTCTTAGCCATGTTATCCAATGGTGGGTGGATAACATGGCTAAGAGCATTAGCTCGGTAATGCATGAATATTGCTGACTTCAGCGATATTCATGCATTACGGCCGATTTTTATCGCTTTTGAGATAAACCTTGAAAATAGCAAGGTTTATCTGCGATAAAAATCGGCGGAGCTCGGCGATATTAATATTGCGGCTAAGCTAACACAGCGATAATTATCGCTGGTTGTTGGTAATATGCCCCTCAATTTATCTGTGTAATGTGATGCAATTATCAACCCACGTGAGGAGGGGGCCGACTCGAGAACGACAATGGCTTACGGAGAAAAAGAAATAGGAAGTGAATTTTTTCGCTCAGATGGCCTTCCGAAGAAATGGACATCTATTTAACGTGAAAATGCACCCAGCGGACCATGTGAACAACATACAACAATCATATGGTCATTTTGACAAATATATCATTCTGTGGTTACAGCACCATTTATTGTGTTTGAAAAGCTGGAACTATGGGGCATTTTATCAACAAATAGCGTTATTTATCGCTAAGTGGGGTTGGCGGCAATATTTTTATTGCCGCGCATCGCAGGATTTTATCGCTGAGATAACGTGCTATTAGAAACATTTATCTCAAAAGTGATAAAATTCCCGGCGATAATGGCAAAATTTGTGAATATCGCTGAGAATACAGCGATATTCACGCATTATCGCTAACAGGGTCTTAGCCATTATATCCACCTCCCATTGGATATAATGGCTAAGAACCGGTCTGAGCAGGTGTTAGTTTTTGGAGATATTCGCGCTTAGCGCGAATATTTCCATCGCTACGCCTGTGTTGGTAATAGGCGATAGCGATGTTAGCGACTGCTTTCAGTCGCTAACAGGTTGGGTACGCCCACTTTGCATGTCATTAGTGTTAAATATCGCTGACATGCACGCTATCGCCTACAAGCTGTCGCTAACTGCTGTTAGCGACAGCTTGCTAATTGGGCGATAGTATTATCGTCGCTTAGCGGCCGAAAACGGCTGCTAAAGCAACGAAAATTGCCTATCGCCCCCCTTGATAATATGCCCCTATGTTCTAAAAACAATATATTCAGCACCATTTTTAAGTGGTAAACAGAGATAATACCTTCTCAAGCCACATAAAAAAGTGAAGTGCATGAAAAAAATATATACTGGAGAGTTGTATTCAGTAAAGAAAACGTTATATCAAGCTATCTGGGAATCTATACACAATATACATATACATTATCAACGATGTGTGAAGAGTTTAAAGAAAAGGAAAAATTGCATCTTTTCAAGAAAGCGATGACAGAGTGGTGTGAAATGTATTTGAGAGAATGTTAAAACTCCATGGAATTGAAGGTGCTGATTTTGTGTTTGAGTGGACGACTAGGGAGACATCTATTTTTCCGACTGACTCCTCTGGTCAGCAGTACTTGTCAGCCATTTTGTGACTTCACTGTGACAAACACAGCCCCTTAATGGGCCTCTCTATATGCCATGGGGGAGTCACATAGAAATAATTGAAATAAGCCAGAAGCGCTGCTTGAGCAGACAGACACAGGCTCAAAGGATTAGCAGTGTGGCGAATATCAGATGTGTGCGATTACTATTCTGCTTAACCTGGTGAAGTCATAATTATACTCCCTAAATTCCCTACTGATTTTAGCTATTTATTTATGTTGAGGCTTGCATCGGGCCCTAATGTCAACTTTGCACACTTTAGAGTGCTTCAGAATCCGAAGAGAGAGGAAAAAAGGTCGGAGAACAACAGACAGCAGGGGGGTTACAGGGAGCGGTCTCCATGGCCTCTTCTACCGTGACTGGGTGGGCCAAAGGTCGTGTCTGGGTGAGGTTGTTCAAATAAATGGAAGTATGTTTTTTATGATTGATTAGCTTGTGTTGGTGGCATTTAGGATCCGAATACAGTCAAGTCCTTGGCCTTGTTTGTGAATGTCTTTAGTTAAGATTAAGATTGTGCTGACTAGATGTACCACGAGGTAGTAGGAATTAAGCACCGCCACCTCCGCTTCCCACAAAATGCCTTCCCTTAATCCCTGCCTGGGTTCAACCCCTCAGCTCTCTCGAATCCTGTGGGTTGATGGAGATACACCAAGGCTCTCACGAGGTAGAGACAGGCTACTAGTATGACCATTTCTTGCACCTACTGTCCTCTCAGTGCTGCACTGGGGAGACCGTTTTCACTCACTGTCAGAGTGAGGGTCTCACACCCTGAAGACCAGTCTCACCAGCAGAGGTGAGCTTGTTTCACATCTCAGAGCACTGTGCATTACTGGTGCTGTGTCACTCAGCATGTCTCATTTAAGGGTATGTCTTATTCCCCACCATCTGTTTGAGTACACTGTGTGTTGGGTGATCTTCGATGTGTATTTTCGTATGGTGGACACCTTGTCTGGGGTACTAAGTGCTATATAAATGCAATGTTGTGTAATAAAAATTCCAGTAAACCCACATTCCCAGCACGTGCACTTTCAGTGTGATGCATGTGGTTTAACATCACACACCTCCACACATTGAGGGCCTAATTATTAGTTTTGGAGGTATTATTTCCCTGTTTTGCAGACGAGCACACACACAGCCTCCGGTATCACATACCCTTTCCTGATGCCTACGCACAATAATACTGCTCTAAACTGCGCATCACTGCATGGCAGGTTCAATGATTCCTGAACTCCTTGGTTTTTCAAAGGCCAGAGTTGTTTGTTTCTTTCACTCAATCCAGGGCCATCCATATTCTGTGTAGACTGCAGGTGCGCACACTTAGAAACCTGTAGGCCTTGAAACACATCAGTGAGGGCAATGAGTCGAAAATGACTTCGCTAGCGGTGTTCACTCCATGACTTTAGAAATTGTATACAAAATACATTGAGCTGGTTTCTTGCATGCCGTTTGTATGCAAGGGCATACCTCACAAACAATTTTTACGCATGCAACTGCTCAGGGAAGTTTGCATATTATGATAATGTACGGTAATTGGAGATTTGGCAAGGGAGTACCTATATCCTCCTTCATTTTCATTTTTGGACGCATTCCATTTTCCTTTAAGGAAAACGGTCTGCATTTAAAAAGAAAAAGATTGCTTTATTTAAAATAAATGGGCATTAGAATAAAGGATAATTTACACACTCAATAGCATATTTTTGGGCATCTATTGCCTGGATCAATTCTGAAGCAGATTTCTTACATTCCTATTCCAAGACTCACTAAGATCTTACATTCATTCGACTCATACCTTATGAAATAAGACAATGTGCAATGGTGGTGGGTAGAAACGTCTGCACAACTTGACTCTGAAGTCACAGGATGAATCTATTTTATGTATGATCCGAGGCCTAGGGTTCTTTATAATTAAGTCTGTTTGTTTGGTTGACACAACTACATTTTGTTGTATTTGCTTTTCAGCATCTGGTAAAGCCTCAGGCTGCTGAACTAATTTTTGGGCAAATAAGGCAAAGAAGAAGAGGCACCAACCTCCTTTTCTGCTACAACACAGCCAACAACCCCAGTGTTTAAGGTAAGGAAACTGATGCTATATTTTATTTTAGTAGTCAAGGGCTATGTAAGTTGTCTACATGGTGGGTGGCATCTAAATACATGCACCAAACCTCGTTGTACTTTGATTATTGACAGGTAACATTAACATTGGTAACACCATGAATACAGTAGAGCAACTACTTGCAAAGCCGTTCATTGGACTGAAACGTGAAGAGAAACTAATTGTAAAACAATTAGGACCTCACCGGCCAGACCTAAACCTACAACAAAGTTCCCTAGACAGACGGAAGATTTGCACATGTTCTTTCTCAAACACCCGGTACACAAAAGTTGATTGGCTTACAGGATGTTGTTCAAAAAATACTCTGTTCTGCTTCCCCTGCCTGCTGTTTGGTGGTGAAATTCCTTGGACCAAAAAAGGAGTAAAAGACTTGAAGCATTTGTCAGATAAAGTAAAGAAGCATGCACACACAAAAATACATATGGAAAATCTGACAGGACTGGGAATGTTGGGAGATACACCGATTGAAGCCCATATAAGCGATGCAATAAAGAAACACAATGAAGCAGTTGATAGGAATAGACACATACTATCAAAAATCATTGATTGCATTTGTTTCTGTGGTGCTTTTGAACTGGCTTTACGAGGGCATGATGAATCGGAAGGTTCTGCAAATCCTGGGATATTCAGAGGCCTTGTGGACTTAATAGCAAGCATAGACCCTGAAATGGAAGCACATCTATCAAGTGCTACAGTCTTCAAGGGCACCTCTAAAATAATACAAAAGGAACTGCTTGAGTGCATACAAGAGTTGAAAAACACAGACTTTGTGGCTTTTCAGGATGTGGCCACTAAAACACAGTCAGTATTAGTCTTTCGGTACCTTGACAGTGACAGCAAAGTTGTGGAAAGTTCTATGGTTTCACCCATTTAAGAGACTCTAGTGCAGAAAGCATTTCTTCAGCTATTCTACATGAACTAAACTTGATTTTTCCAGAGCAGCCTCAAAAACAAAAACTGATTGCACAAAGCAATGATGGTGCTGCAGTAATGAGTGGAACCTCCAGTGGAGTACAAAATGAAATCAGAGATGTGTACCCTAATGCCCATTATGTGCACTGTTATGCCCACCAACTAAATCGGATTATGCAACAAGCAGTATGAAAGATCTCTGAGGCACAGATATTCTTCCTGGATGTAGGAGGAATGGCAGCATTCTTCTCACGTTCCCCCAAAAGAATGGAGGTACTTCATACGATTGTCAACAGAAGGATTCCAAAGGGAGGCCCAACTTGTTGGAATTTTCACATTCGTACAATTAGCCTAATATACCAATATAGGGTTGACCTTGAGAAATGTTTCGACACCATAGAAGCCAATGAAGACTTTGACTACAAAAGCCGGAATGAGGCCCGTGGCTTTGCTAGAACACTGCAAGACAGGGAGTTCCAGTTTTTGCTGTTTTTCTTTTATGGAATAGTGCCTCATGTTAACGCACTGTATGAAAAGTTACAAAAACGTGAAATAGATACAGTCTATGTGGAAACAGCTACCACCGACTTTGTCACCAGCATGAACAAATTCAGAGAAGGGGTTGACAATTTAGACAGCAGACTGCCAAATGATTCTAGTTTCTCTAACGGCAGAAAAAATATCAGCAGTCTGGTCCGAATTTCAAAAGAGATATGTGACACTATAATTGTACAGGCAAAGGAACGTTTTTCTTTTACAAAGTTTGCAAAATATGATAATTCCTTCCCTGAGCAAGCACTGAATACCACTGTAGATGCTTACCCTATGCACAACAAAGAGGATCTGATAACAGAATTAACTGTACTGCATGGAATGCATGTATACCGGCAGGCCACTGGTGCAATTTCTTTGCTTGCTTTAATTCAGAACCTTAACATTGAAAAGTCACTTACAGAGACAGTGGCTTTGCTAAAAATAGTCATCACCACTCCGATGACAACAGCAGAGGCGGAATGCTGCTTTTCCACTTTGAATAGAATTAGGACATTCCTGAGAAACACCATGATTCAGCAAAGGCTAAATGCCTTAGCGATGCTTTCTATAGAGAGAGACTTAGTTAAAAGAATACCAGACTTCAATGTTCAAGTCATTGAGAAGTTTGCTGCCATTAAAGACAGACGTGCTGATTTAATTTTCGGAAAGTGAACACTCTGTTAAATGCTGCTAGTTTGCATCCTGTTCAGTTGTTTGTTATTAAAATACATCTGTGAGGTACCCAGCAATGCATTGTATCTCGAAGTCTGTTATGAAACTCTGTGGTTATACTGAATAAGCAGCTACCTATGTTATATGACACCTCTTTATTAATGTAATAACTGCACTTTCACAATTGCTTTAGTAACAATTTGCTTGAAAATGCACCATTTGACCACTCTTTTTTCAAACTTTTCTCGGGGGGAGAACCCCCCCTCCCCCGAACCCTTCTTAGGGGGTTCGGGCTCGCTCGCTACGGAGCAGTATGATTTGCATTTTCGCCCTTCCACTTTCACATGTCACCAGCCGCCACTGTAATAATCAAAACCTCCTTAATTCAAACCAATTACTACTTAATCGCATACACCTCAATAATAATTGGAAATTAGTACTTATATGTGTATCTGTGTATGAGCAGCAACAAAATAAGTGTTTTAAGATATTATGCATGCTCGTAATGTTCTAGAGTTATAAGAATGTTCTAAAATAATTCGAAATTCGTTGTTGCTGATGTGTTTGAGGGCAACAAAGGAGGAAAATAAAGGTGTAATGCATAATATTGGCCCCTGTGCCTTGCCATAAAATTAAAAATATAGAGAAAGGGAAGAATTTTGATGAATTCATATAGAAAGTGAATGAGAGACGAGAAAGAATTAAAGAAGAGGGTGAACAAAAAAATCCTGAGAATATTTATTAAAGAGCTCAGGCACTATCAAATGGGCAGGATATTTACCTTCAGCAGAAAATATCACAGCATAGGAGGGAAAGTGAAGCAGAGTCAGAAACAAATCAGACAAGAGAGAGTTACTTGAACTGTGTGAGGAAAGCAATACCTCAGTAGGAAATCCATTTAATGTATCAGATATATACAGAATAAAATTTAATTTTTTAGATGTGTCTGCCTCATGAACAGGGGCCAGTGTCAACGAAATAAGGTCAGGGAACAAACAGGAAGAACAGGATGGAGAGGAAGAGGTGGTGCTAAACAAAGAAAAAAGAGCATAACGCAGAACCCAGATGGGAATAGAATTAAGTGGTCAAAAAAGGGACAATGAAGGAAGAACAGAACAATGTGGCTATATATCACATATGCGGCTAAATGTTAATGTGCTTGATGTAATATTGTTTGATTTATCCTTTTGTCCTACCTGCTCTGGAATTTGATTACACCCAATGGAGGTTAACTTATTTGGTTTTATACGAAAACTGAAATTGGAAAAATGGATTACTGTTTGAAACAATGATACTATCTTGCTCTCTGTGTGTAAGATGAAGGTCCTCAATCTCAAACACAAATTAGTGAGATTGAAGTGTTATGCACTTTACCTCAGCAATATCCTGACACTCCCAACACCAGTGATCCATTTCTCAATTTGGCTGAAAGGAATATCAAATGGATGCAAAATGACCTATTGGATTTAATCCAAAGCCCCCCTTCCTACTCTCTCTTCTAGCAGAAGTCATTAACACCTTTCATGAAGTTGTTGTTAGAGGTCTAAATCAACTAAAACACCTGGACACATAGGCACAATTTACCTGGAAATCAAACAAAGGTCATTAAAACTTTGGATGGTGACAATAACGTTGTTATGAGGCTGTGTAACAAAGGCTGCAACATCGTGGTGCTTAAAAAAGAGATATATATCACAGAAGGTTACTGGCAACTCAGTGATGAAATGTATTATCAGAAGGTTATGAAGACTATCATCATTACTGCTAAACTGAACTGTGACAGTTTACTTTCTGAATGGAGAGATCAGGGGCTACTGGATTGGAATGAGTTTCTGTTTCTTGAATGTGATCAACCCAGAATCACAATCTTATACTTATATCTATAACTACAGAAGTGTGTCCCTCAAAAACCAACTGTATCATCACATGGCTCCATACTAGAAAAGACCTGCAAGATATATTAATTTAATTCTCTGCCTTTTGCCACAGCTATTCCCTCTTACATTAAGGACAGTCTTGATTTTTTGACTCATATTGAAGGCAGTGCATAGGAAGATTATTTTGTCAGATTATCACTTCTACATTTCTAAATTTTAATTAACTCAATCTGATGTTTACACTCACCATGATCAAATATTTAGTAAAGTTTCTCGACTTAAGAGTCACAGTGTCTGATGGTAAAATAAGTACCTGATTAATATGGAAACCCTCAGCTGGGAATAGCCTCCTTCATGCCAGTATCAGTCACTCATAACATTTCATGCACAGTACACCATATGGGGAGTTGTCACAGGAAAAAGGAAATACATCACCGATGAAGCATTCAAAGAGGAGCAAAATACCATTCTGAAAAGAGCCAGGAAGGAGGGTTGGGCTTTATTAAGTTTCTTATCCCGGTTTTAAAAACATATTATGTTTACACTGCTGGAAGTGGCGCACTTCTTGTCACAGAAAAGGAAGAAGGTTCTTCTACAGTTAAGATTTGCTATATGATTTTTAATTTTTAATTATTATACTCTGTGCTATGCACATGCTGTTTTCTAGCTGGGAAGTCCCACCACAGCCATGTCAACCCTTTGTCTTTGAGAAGTTTTCTGTGATTTTTTAGGATTCACCATGTTCATTATCATGCAGTACTAGTTACAATACACAATGGGGACATCCAAGGGCTGTCTTAGTATCCTAGGTCACTGCCACATTGCAAATGTGTACTAAGTGTTCCATTTTGCCCCGGTACTTGAAGCACAATATTCCTTGGGGGCAGGCTTACCACATAATTTAGTTTACTTTATCTTCCCAATTGTGTCAAAATCAAACATATATCTCGGTTCTAGTTTTCTCTGTCACTTTTTCATGGTATCCTCCAGCTGAGAGTGACTGTGTGTCTTAGAACTTACTTTTAGGGCCAGATCCTATGTGGCCCATTGAAACACTGCTGTCCCATGTGTAAGGGTTTTAAGACATGGACACATTTAAATTGTGGGCCCAATCAACTTTTTCTAATATAGCATCTTATGTTTGAGATGCATTATTATAATTCATGTTAAGTGCCCACAAATCAATGATGTATTGTAATTGAGCCATTGTTGTTAGTCTTATGTGTACGCTTATATCCTGTACAAGTATCTCTTGGGGACTTGTTTTGATATAGATCAATTGCAAATGTGCACACTGCAATGTCAATGTTTCTCATATATAGGTATACTACAATATTTTGATTAGAACTAATGCATTTACTGTAACTTTACAATGAATGTATATCATATTGAACATGGTCCAATATGGTGCTACCATTTCATTAAATCACTTTTTAGCTGTAGTCTGTTATCTATTTTTACTATGCAGCACATAGCACTTTCAATATTTGTATATGCCTGCTATTCTCCCTTACCTGTGAACAAGGCATTTGCTGAAACGTGCATGGATTGCATTCAATTAAAGCACGTCACTTTTCAACATCTTGGAGTGTGCATAATTTCTCCACAGCTTATGTTGAGGAATTGTGTTTAAGAAATACATATATGTTCAGGTCTAGACACTGGGTCCAGGCATTCCAGTGTCAGATGTAGAGGCAACTGTTAAGCCATGTCACCACAAACTGGAATATGTCATAGGCAAATGCCTTTGAGAATCTACCACCTTCCCAGGAGGAAAAGCCAAGGACTGAAGAAAACCTGGAATCTGAAATCCTTTAGAGGAATTGTTCAGGAGAGAGAATTCAGCATTAGCAAGTGGAGGGAACAAGGAAATAAGTGCAGGAACACAGCTTTTTTATGACACACCCTCCAACCAGACTGATGCCTTTATAGTGAAAGATCACGAAAAGGAAGTGACAACAAACACCACATGGCAGGAAACATGATGAATTGGGAATAGCAGGTAGGACTTAAGGAAGGAAATAACCTGAATTGGACTAACTGAGGAGCAGCTATAAAAGCCAGCTACAAACCATCAGGCAGGTGATTGTCATTTTGGTGTTAGTGAAGCAGGGAGTAGCGGCCAGGAACACCGGAGCTCGAGAAAAGGCAATTGTTTTAGTGTTAAAAATGATATTCAATTAAAAATGTAATATTTGTACTGTAAAAAAGAATAATTAACTTATTTAAAAATAATAATTTTTTGGAACTTTTAATAAAAAATAATTTATTTTAAGTAAACAAATATATTTTAAAAGAATTTACTTGATATATTAGAAAGCTAGTGAGGGTGAGAAATTTCTAATTGTTTTAAATTATATTTAAACATTAAATTCAATTATTAATTTTTTTACATGTTTAATAAAAAAGCATTTTGATGAATTAATGGGCTTCAACCTTTTATATCATTAAACCTCAGATGCATCAAGAACCCATTTTGCTAATCCTTATTAGCGAAAAATAACGATTCGCTAATAAGGAATAGCAAAATGCTATGCATGAAGAAATCACTAAAATAATAGGTGATTTCTTAAAATTCCTTAATTGTGACTCGCAAATTGCGAGCTGCAATTAAGGAATACCTCCCCATTCATTCCTATAGGCCTACAGGCCCATAGGAATGAATGGGAGGACAATCTCAATTTGCGATTCTCAATTAGAGAATCGCAAATTGAGATTGCAGTTTCAAGGGTGCCAGGGTGTCAAAAGGACACCCTGTTGTACCCCTGAAATCTGCATATGGGTACATCTTGCACACACACATGCCCTAAGGGCATGTTTGTGTGTAAAATGGAACTTTGAAAAATGCACTTTAGTGCATTTTTCAAAGTTTTTGCAAATTACCATGAAGTTCAACTTCATGGTAATTTGCAACCCCTATTAGCGAAATCGCTATTTTTTAACTTTAATGAATTGCATTTAAGGAATCTCAATTTGAGCTTTCTTAAATGCAAGTAATCGCAATTTTGCAATTTCTAAAATTGCGATTTTTGCATTTGGGATGATGCATCACAAATGCAAAAATACCGGTCGCAAAGGGGCAGATCCTGAGAATCTGCCCCTTTGCGAGCGGACTTTACATTGATGCATCTATGCCTAGGTCTCTTAATAATACTCATCAACAATAAAATTACAATTTTATCTAACACTAAAATATTGTAATATATTGATTTAAAATTGATAATAAGCCTCATCATTTTTCCCTATACTTTACCTTTGGGAGATCTCCGCCTGATGGTGAAGATATCTACCCCAGTGTTGGAGATACCAACCTAGGTGATGGAGATCTCCACCTACGTGTGAAAAGTTACTAGTAGTAGCTTCACATGCATAAATCCAGCCTTAGATGTCTCAAACTCCTTGTTTCCTGGGTTGAAGACTTGTAAGCCTACACTTAGCTGTAAATCTACACCCAAAAATGGTGAATAGCAAAATGTGTAAATTTACCTTTGTAAAGGCAGTCCTATTTGTTTGCTGGTTACTCAGTTTGGTTAGACTGATCCGGTAGCTGCCCTAGTGCCTACACCAATCTGACTTCTCTATCCCACTTTTTAGTTGGAGACCACAGGGCATACTGAAGCAATCCCAATGCCAGAGCCTGTTGATCATTTTCTGCACATTAGTTTCTAGTAATCAGTGTATGCTGGAAGCCTTTTAGAACCTATGAGGGTTCTCTTAAAACGGATTCTTACTTCAGTTCAGTGCTTTGTGTAGTTTACTTCTTTTGTTAGACTGATCCTTGACCTATCTCTATCCCAAATTGAGACAGCAAGCCCATGCATACAGTCATCAACTCTCTTCAGTACATTTTTTCTTTACTGACATTCCACTTATCACACTTTTATTGGATTCTCCTTCCATTTTAACATTTTATTATATTCCAATTGTTTAGGACTTTTTGACCACATTGTAAGTATAGTTTTTTCGATTTTTTTCTAAAGTCCTACAACCTTCTATTAATTGGTCCTAGGCTAAATGGATGCATTACAATTATGCATTGCAAAGGTCCAAATTTGCCTAGTAACCTATTTTCTTGATGACGATCCTATAGGAAACACAGGGCAACACGTTATTGACACCATTGTTGATTGGACCAACAAAATTTACTTTTTGATAATTGTGTAACAAAAAAATCAATCATGCACTGCTATCATTGAGCCTGTAAGGGCATTTACCACTGTCAGTATATACACAACTAGCAAACGTCAAACTCTACTTGTGTGTTTTTATCTGTATGGCCTTTGCTTTCGATTTTTCTGCATATAATTAATTCCTACATTAATTGTATTTGAATATATTGCCTGTAAAACCACAGTAGCCTATAGGTTTGTGATTCCCCAGGATCTAGACAGCTATTGAGTGGTCTCTGTTATAAGACAGAGTGTTGGCATGGTGAAAACAATTCTGGTTCTGACCACTTCTCATTTATTAAGGCCACTTTTGATACTAACATGAGGCTGCTTGAGTGGCTTAAGTTGAGCAAAGCCAGAAACTCCCAGCCGAGAACAGGCCCCGCTTTCAAAGTGTGTGTCTCCTTTCTCTCTGCCTTACGCTATCACTCCAAGAGCCATGAAAATCCTAATGGAAGCTTGCATTTGTAGTTACTGCATTTCCACAATTTTTCCCAGTTACTTTTTGCCAGGAAAAATGTGGAGACATTTGCCAGGTGAAAAATGGAAGAAAAGGGGGAAAACAGGCAGCAGTCTAGTTTGCTAAGTCTTAAAAGGTATGTTCCATCTCCTTCTGACCAATGGAACTTGGAATTGGTAAATAATACTACACTGGCTGCGAGACTGTATTTACTGGGTGTTGTATTCCCACCCAAATACCATAGATATAAGAATGATGCATTTAGACATGAAATAGCTGCTTGTGTGATCGATTGGTGGTGCTTAGAGATGCAAAATACATTGCAAGGGGTCACACAGAACTCCCTAATTTATTCCCCGTTTCATCAGTTATGGTGCAGCAGCATGACTGACTGTCCATTAGTCCCTGACTATTTCCAGCAGAAGTTGTGTGTTATTCAGGTAGTATTAAAAGATACAGTCATACTTTGTTAAAGTATTTAATAAGGGATTTATATAAATATTAAAATGTATGGGAGAAAGAATTTAGGGCCTGATTATGACTTTGGCGGTCTGGGAGTGGGCGGCCATGCCAGCACCCTGTTCCCAGACCGCCAAAGTCAACTGCTGCTCGCCCCCCAGATTCTGAGTTTCTTGGTTGTCTGTTGGACAGGCTGCATGGCGGTCCCATTGCGTTGTCTATTCAAAAGGCACTGCAATGGGACGACCTAGCGTCGATCCTGCATGGCATGGAGTGTGCAGTACATACCATGTAGGAAAGGGGGTGCATGCAGACAGGGGGGCACTACATGTGCCAAACTGCATTCATCCTCGTATACAGAGGCAACAGGGGCCTCTTGTAGGCCCCCTTTCCTTCTCCACCGCTAGCCTTTTCATGGCAAGCTCACCGCCATGAAAGGCTGGGGGTGGGGAAACTCGTAATATGCTTGGCAGTGTTGCAGTGGCAGCCGCAATCATATTGTGTTCCCAGACTGCCGCAAAACCGTCAAGGATTGCTGATCCCCGACAGTTGCGGTAGTTTAAAAACGGTCCGACTGCCGTACTCATAATACAGAGGTTGGACCGCTGGTGCATTGGTCCCCAACCTCCACGGCACCTCCACCACGGATTTGGTTGTCCAGTGGACCACCAAACTTGTAATCCAGCTAAAAATCTTGTGGGACACCTGTAGCCACAAGAATCGGAGGAGGTGTACATTTTTGACCATTCCCCTTTGCATACGATTTTTGAGAAAAGTAGAGAAGCATTCATAGAGTGTATCAGTGATACCACAATTCTTAAGTATGTTTAGCAGCAAGTCATGGTCCACTGAGTCAAAAGCTGCATTTAAATCTAAAGTAGTAATATAATTGTTAAAGTAGTAATAGAATTTTTATTGGCAGCTTTCAACAAGTCATCTTGAACTGCTCTTAGAACACATTCACTGCTTCTAATTGGGCATAAGTCCAATTGGGTGCCATGCTAAATGTTTGAAGGTTCTGGCACGCTATGGTTCTCTTCACCATTTTAGCTACGGCTGGAACGAGGTAATTGGGTGGTAATTAGCCTCATCATACGAATCCAGACCTGGTTTTTGAAGCAAAGGTCTCCTAGTACCTTGTTTCCACTTATCTGGGAGAATACAACTTTTCAAGGACAAAAATGTAATAGGTCCAAAAGTCTGATTAAGCATGAGAATTCCTTATGGAGGACCTCAATTGGAAGAGGGTCAGGAGGAGAACCTGATTTACAGCTTTTAATGATTTGAACAATCTCTTCAGGTAAAGGAAGATGACATTAATTGGAGATGATCTGATAACAAGGTATCTGAAGGGGAAACAACTTCTGTAAAGGAAGAAGCTACATTTATAGCAATGTTCGCTCTGATTTTATTTATTTTAGTCAGCAAAAACAACTCCAAGTTGATCACAAAAACCCTCCAAGATGAGATCAACCATTTTAGGATTATCTATGCCAGATAGTTAATTTACGATTATAAAAACCTCTTCCAATTTAGAATTAGCCACCAAGAAGTGATTCGAATAGGAGGGTTTACAAGTGTTCTTATGTTCCGTTAGCTCTCTTTATATTTCTTTCTTAGATTTAGGTTGTATTGAATACACAATTCATGTTTGCCTGTCTGACTTTTACTTTAAGACCATTCAGATCATCGGAAACCAAAGGAGCAATTTTCTTATGTTGATTGTGCCTTGATAGTTTGGGTGATAATTGCAAAAAACACAGTTGATGGACAGAATGTAGAACAATGTCATACATTCACCCCAGTACAAAGATCTGGGCCTAAATCCATCGTTTTTTTGCACTCCACACCACCCTGGGTTAGACACTGGCTATATGCAAATCAGCTCTGACCCTGTGCCTCATGGGAACAGTCCAGTCCGAACTACCAAGCCATGTCTTTCCCAGACCGGAATCAAGCATCCAAGGACCGGTTTCTGGCTATCAGCCTTCATCAGCCTGGATAGCTTGACTCCAGTGGTGTGGAGAGCCTGGGACTCACGTCTGAGCATCCCAGCACACTCGGGGTGATAATTGCAAAAAACACAGTTGATTAACAGAATGTAGAACAATGTCATACATTCACCCCAGTACAAAGATCTGGGCCTAAATCCATCGTTTTTTTGCACTCCACACCACCCTGGGTTAGACACCGGCTATATGCAAATCAGCTCTGACCCTGGGCCTCATGGGAACAGTCCAGTCCGAACTACCAAGCCATGTCTTTCCCAGACCGGAATCAAGCATCCAAGGACTGGTTTCTGGCTATCAGCCTTCATCAGCCTGGATAGCTTGACTCCAGTGGTGTGGAGAGCCTGGGACTCACGTCTGAGCATACCCAGCACACTCGGGGTGATAATTGCAAAAAACACAGTTGATGGACAGAATGTAGAACAATGTCATACATTCACCCCAGTACAAAGATCTGGGCCTAAATCCATCGGTTTTTTCCACTCCACACCACCCTGGGTTAGACACAGGCTATATGCAAATCAGCTCTGACCCTGTGCTTCATGGGAACAGTCCAGTCTGAACTACCAAGCCATGTCTTTCCCAGACCGGAATCAAGCATCCAAGGACCGGTTTCTGGCTATCAGCCTTCATCAGCCTGAATAGCTTGACTTCAGTGGTGTGGAAAGCCTGGGACTCACGTCTGACCATACCCAGCCCACTCGGGGTGAACATTACAAAAAACACAGTTGATGGACAGAATGTAGAACAATGTCATACATTCACCCCAGTACAAGGATCTGGGCCTAAATCCACACCACTGGAGTCAAGCTATTCAGGCTGATGAAGGCTGATAGCCAGAAACCGGTCCCAGATCCAGATTCTAATAACTTAGGTGGCGTTTGACACATTTTCACGAAAATTTCACAAGAAAAGCTCACCGAAATAGGCTCTTTCTTAAAAATGTGTGTGCCGATCCGTTAACTCCTTTCAAAGTTGCAGTGTAACTGGTTAGCTATACCTAAAAAGGAAACAAATCACATTAAGGATCATGCTGGTATTGTGGTTGAATATTTAATTGTAGCCTGTGTTAGCAAAATAACTTTACTAAAGCCCTCGAATCTGTGTCCAGCATTAATCTCACAACTCACTATGACACTGTGGTACAACCTAATGTAGGTCTCATGCTCAATCAAAAGCAATATGAAAAACTTGTCACATTTTGTAAATCACTTTACAGCTTATGAATCTCTACAATCAAGTGTTCCCAGCAAATACAAATGTTTCACGAAGTGTATTAAAGTTATGTGGTCCCACGTTCAGACACTTTCTTCTGCAGTGCTGCAGATAAAACAGATTTAATGTGTTTTTATGATTCCACTCCAGAACAGCAGTTTGGTTTTATGAAAAGGAAA
This sequence comes from Lissotriton helveticus, assembly GCF_964261635.1. Classification (NCBI taxonomy): domain Eukaryota; kingdom Metazoa; phylum Chordata; class Amphibia; order Caudata; family Salamandridae; genus Lissotriton; species Lissotriton helveticus. The sequence goes on from NC_136071.1 coordinate 805,785,524, forward strand.
AAAAAAATCATTTCACACCTTTATAAGTCATATTTCCAACAGCAGGAGAAACATATGAAAAACAAGTAAAAACGTCAAACGGTCTCTCAGGAATGCTGTCCATACATTTCCAATAGTGTCTTCTTGACGGAATGTCCATTAGAGCGAAGAATGTTCCAGAAATATGAAATTCTGTGGTCTGCAGCGTGAAATATGCCAGACACTAGTCACTAATGCAGGCAGAGGTGTCCAAGAAATACAAAGATATAGTGCACAGATGAATGTAAATTTGTTCAGATGGTTTGCTGGCACAAAGGTGAAAGCTAATTCTAACATTTAAAGTAAAACATTTGGTCTGGTGCTTTACGAAGAACTTAATAAATGATGGATTTGTGTTACTACATACATTAATAAGGTATTTGGAAAGTAACTACTATAGGAAAATTACCTCATTTTTTATGGAATCAGGAACGCGGTTAGAGTGTTAGAGAATTCCAATGCTGTCTGCATTGCTAATTCCAGCACATGTGCGCATGCTCAAACAGAGCCACATCACTGACTGCAGAAACAATGTCATGCCATCTGAAAAACATTCCTCTGGCAAAATGATTGGTGCGCTTGGCATCATATTGTGACTTTGGCTACGTTGCAAGGCAGGGTAAAACCTTTTAGTAGGTGGCAAATGTAGCATGGCTGACTAATGTATTTACCCAGACAGGCTGTTCCAAACCAAATATAAATCCAATAATTTACTAGGGCTGGTCAAATTGAGTTCAAAGTGAGCTGCAATCGTGATGGTCAGTGTCTCTCCAGGGACTGACATTTCTGAATCTTGAAATATACAGGAAAAATGGCCTAGTTATTCCTGGGAGCTTGCATTATTGAAACCTATCACAGAAGAGAATTGATAATCTATACTAGTGACCTATGAAGGCGCTCAATGCGACTAGCGGACAGTGCCTTCATTAGATGACCAGTCATCAGGCAGGGGACACTCCTTTTACTGACAAACAACATTCTGGACGTGATTCTAATTAGAGATTTTTAAGAACTTTGCCTGACATTTTATATATCCTTCCACTTCTCTCCAGATTACATTTTCATGCATAGCAATGGAAAGAAAAACACACAGCACCAGTAAATACACAATCAAAGCGTTACAACAAACTATAGATCAACTGAGACAGTTTTGTTAAACCTTTTTGGCCAGATTTAAGTCATCTCTCTTGTGCTCATGATGATGTGTGTTTCACGGGCTGTTCCCCAGGTGAGCAATCTAAATAAAGAATGTTAGGAGAGATTGTACATGGACCAGTGGCAGTTGGAGTCATACTGGAAGCCGACTAGGGTGTTCAATAAACTACTATCTTACATCTACCTTCAGGATTCAGGGGCTTATTTACAAGCCCCTTGCGCTGCCGGTATGTCACTTTTTTCCCATACAAAAAATTATGCACCGGCAGTGCAATGGGCTTGTGAATACGCCTCTCAGTGTGATGCGCTTCGACATCACACTGGCGATAGAGCTCGGGATATTTTCCTGATCTGAGAGTAGAACACCTTAACAGACTGTGAGAGATCATCCGTTTGAGAGATTTTCAGATGGTGAAGCGCAACTTTGTTTGACCCGCTAGGTGAGGAGGTTGTGGGGGTGTGAGAGTAAGGAGCGGAGTAGAGGTGGAACGCTCAGAGCTTACCTTGTTATTCATCGTTGTAAGATCTGTGGAGGTGGGATACATTAAGCACTGGTGAATTTGTGTGGTGAAACGTACCTACTTTTCAATTGGAGGCCATTTCGGGAGCCCAGAGCTGGTTTCTGGAGACTAACTCAGCAAATGAGGACATGCATAAGGTGAAGCGCATGTACTGTGCGTTCCAATGGAAACCATTTCAAGAAGATGTTGTGCACAGTGTCAGCTGTCCTGAGGCTGAAGTCAGTGACCTTGAAACACTTCCACTTTCAATATTAAAAACTGATTGACAAGTGAATTGGCGTATGGGCGGTGTGGAGGATATCACCTATATTAAAAAAATTAACGTGTGAAAGGAGTTCAGGTGAGGAGAGCAAGCAGCACAGCATTCTCGTATTTTAAGAATTAATGCTTGTTTAACATTGGAGCAAGCAGTGACAGGCACACCATATGTGCTTTTAAGACTGAATGAAAATATATAAAAAGAGTACATAGAATAGGCAATAATCAAGGTTTGTAGTCTGTTTTATTCAGTGACAGGCACACTTGGTCTACAGTACTTTGCCTGTCATAAAAATGGAGATCAAACTGTAATAGGCGCACTTGTTGAATGTACACTGGCAGTGACAGGCACACTTTGTTCATGGTACTTTGCCTGTCATTGGAAGAGTGGAGAATAAACTATGATAGGCACACCGGACGACAAAAAGGACACTTGGAGTCACAGTGTGTATCATAAGTATTGATTTATTTTTAATTATCTGGTGATAAGTTGTTAGGAGATTGTAGTGAGTAGAAATAAGATAGCTTAAATCTTCAAAATGCAGACTATCACACCTTCCTAATTTTTCTTAAATAGTGCGGAGAAACTCTAGTTAAGTGGAGCAAGTGGAAGAAAATCTTTGCGAACTATGCAAGAGGTTGCGGCATTAATCTAAGTGCAGAAAGTAAGAATGCACTTTTGCTACACTGTTTAGGAGGTGAGAGTCTGGAGGTACTTGAAAACGTACTAGATTTAAGCCTTGAGGAAGAATGTAACCTGAACAAATATGAAATTTGTATCCGTACACTTGATCAATATTATCTTTGAAAAACAAGTGCTATAATGGAGAGATATCATTTTTAATCGAGGGCGCAAAGTCAAGAGGAAACAGTAGAAGAATATGTAACCAGTTTGAGACAACTTGCTTCTACATGTAAATTTGGAGCAGTATTAGAAGAAAGAATAAGAGACCCTTTTTGTAAAAATGTAGCAGCAACAAGATACATGAGGAATTGTGGCTCAAGGAAGAGCCACCTCTTGATGAAGTGATTAGTGTGGCAAAGAGGATGGAGCACATGGTAAAGTGTGTTAAAGAGCTGAGTGCTAGAAAAAAGTAGAACAAAAAGAAGAAAAACTAAGTAATGATGTCAGTATAAAAGAAAAAATAAATGGAAGACATAGAATTTGCGAGCAGATTTTCATGAGTATGCTTTAGATGTGGCAGGACAAGGTACAGAGCTAATTCTAGCAACTTGCCGGCTTTTGCATGCGAGTTGTAATGTTTGTAAGAAAGGGCATTTTAGTAAATGTTGTAATAGTAAGAATGTTACAGAAATTGTACCAAAGAGTTGAAAAAATTAGGAGGTTGAGATTGTAATAAACAAGCCTTTTTAAAAAATGCCATTTTGTAACTTTCATGTGTGCTGCATGAAGCAGTACAAATGAAAGTTACAAAATGGCATTTTAGGATTGATTATGTGCAGGAAGGGACACCTTCCTACACATAACCAATTCTCCTCTGCACGCAAACATCCTTGCACTCTGGTGCAAGGGTGCTTGCGTTGGCGCTAAGTTGTCAAACTTAGCTCCATCGCAGGGGGAAACACAAGGCTGCACTAAAATATTGTAAATATGGTGCAGCCTTGCATTTCCGAAGAGGCAGAGCATGTTGTTAAGCCCAGGAGGCTAACAACACTCTCCGCCCGCCACTTCATTGTACATATCCCCCACAGTCTATTAAAGCTCTTGATATTTCCTAGTACATGCGTCCAGCCATTACTTTAAGCTTTGCAACCCCCTGCACTGATCAGCTGTGTTTTCCGAAGCAGTGGTCTAGCAAGAGCCACGCAGTAGATTTATTGTTCGCCTGATTCTAGAATTTATCAGAAGTACATAATATAGCACTATATTCACATAAAAATAATGCTGGTTCTTTCTACTGTCTTGCATCCTTGAATTGCGTGCATGCTATTTCAACATCAACCTCCATATTACTAAATCGCTCATGAAAACTGATCTGTACTTAAAACTTCTGATTGTTACCTATTTTCTTTCAAATGGCCCTTCCTTCCCTTTCATCCTCTGCATGCCTCCTCTCTCTGAAAGCAACCTTCTCAAAGTCACATGAATATTTGCTTTAATCTCTGATTATTTTTATAATAACTGGCCAAAACTCATATGAAAGATCACAATCTCTCCTTTGTTTAAAATCATACACCTAATACTGAAACAGAACCTCTTATCCGACCTATATTACTTTAGCTATGGCCTCCTATGGCTGATTGGTTAAACCAGTCCCCATCTACAGTGTGACACACAGAAAATTATTTAAAAAATGTACATTTTATTCTTTTTCTTTTATTTATATATACACACTTATTTTTTAAAGACTTTACTCAATATAAAAAATATATACCAAAGTTCACTGCAATTACTTATTCATAAAACACACTATTTACAATTGCATATAATTATTGCACAGGTACAAGGAAGATTGTCAATTTGTGAATGACCTTGTCCACAATATGATAAATCTCAATTTTTAAATTCAGATAACTGACATCAAATGCAAAGGTAACCCCACACGAAAACCACACACCTGCGTTCTCTCCTATCATACCATCGCACTCATACTATCATCCATACTCAAGACAAAACCTTCCAGTAGGAGATCGTCAAAGAACTTTTCTGAAGAACCTGTTGTCCAAGACTAATCAGGTTATTTTTAATGGTACTTTCGTATCCAATCAATGTATTCCTTTGTGAATGTCTCTGAGAGGAATCTCCATTCGTATATTGCTGGTCTAATCACGTTTCGGAGGACTATCTACTGTATCACCTTCATCAGGATCAAAAGTAGAGTCATGTAAACCTCACATGGGGTGGGCGAGGGGTTATCTTATATTATGTTATGTTATGATATGTTATGTTATGTTAGCCGGTATTTATAAAGCGCACGGCTACTCCAGGGAGTGTCCCGGCGCTAGCTTGGTACACATTTATTTCTTACACTGAAGATTAAACACCCGAGGAATTTTGTCCATATGAGGACATTGAAGTTCTGCTCACCTACCAGGAGCACATAAACTGGTTTAAAGGTGCCCTCCCACATACAAAATAAAAAGTAAGACTCGGTCCGCTCAGTAGGGACGGAGTGACTTGGCCGGTCCTAGCGGCTTACACACCGCAAGCAGACTTTGACACAATCCGGTAGCAGACTTACATCCGCTACACAAAGAAATAATGAAACTTTACAGAAACCTGACACAGTTTGTGAGTAGGACACTCACTCTTCAGCCAACAAGGGCTACAATATCAGTACAAATTCAGGGGTCTGCGACTAAAATAACTCAACAAACGCTACATGCAGTTATGGATAAAATGCCCACTAAAGTTGAGCAAATGCCATTCTGGATAGCTCAGAATATTAAACAGTTAGAGGCAGTTTTTCCACATACAAGCCCTCAAGAAAAACACAGACTGCTAACAATCTGCTTGCTAGCTCCCCAGATAGAGGATTGTACCTCTTGGGGTACAATTTTCGCTACCATATATACCAGTTCCGTGGGGTAGCAAGTAATTTCTTCAGAGCAATAGACCTTTTTTTTAAATTACATAGCAAATTGTTCTTTATCTAAAGCACACACAGAAGTTTCTTAGATTTCAATATATATTTTACTTCTAAATATCTTTTTAGTCCATTGACAGACTGTCATACAACAAGTATAAACGATGTGAACAATTAATGGTATAACTTAAGTAAACAGTAAAGATCAGTGTAAAGGTTCCAACTTAAGTTATACCATTCATTTTTAGATGACTCGAAAAGATCCCTAACTTACTCCATCCAGGACTGGATGAGTGTTTCTTGCTTCTACCCGGTGAGTCTCCATATGACCCCGTTTCGTATCATGGGTCATTTTTTATGCACACACTTATTAATAATTATCCCCCATCCCCTTCTCTCATTCAGGCTGTCACTTTGTTTTTGTCCTGAAGAAGACCATACATGATGACCTTATAGTACAGACACTCGGGTCGAAATGTTGACATGCCATTGACTCATGTCCATAGTCATTGTAACCAAAACAAAGTGGATATTTTGGGTTGCTGTTTGAACTAAATACATGGACAGAGATATTTGTAAAAATATGTTTTATCATGTTTTGTCATTTATGTGTTTGTATTTTGGCTGACAGTTGCTTTACCTTTCTCACCACATGTCACATCGGTCACTAATTAATTATTCACATCGTTTATACTTGTTCTATGATAGTCTGTCCATTGCCTAAAAAGAACATTTAAAAGTAAAGTACATATTCAAATCTAAGAAGCTTTTGTCTGTGCTTTAGATAAAGAACAATTTGTTATTTAATTAAAAAAGCTCTATTGCTCTTATGGAATTATTTGCTACCCCACAAAACATTTTTGTAGTCTATAACAACAACACCCAGGTTCTGAGGGAAACAGGGTTACCCCATTGACTTTAGTCATATGTCATATATACCAGAACACATGGTATCCCTTCAATGGCAGTAATGCCATATGTATTAAGACAAATACAGAATGAGCATGAAGCAGGACCTGCTCTGAACTTAGGGATGAAATTATTAGAAAATTTTGCCCAGGTATCAACAATTATATTAGCAAACATAAAATGGGAGGCAGCAGCAGTGGTAATACGCCAACGTCTGAGGGATTTCACTCCTTTACAAAAGGAACGTGAATTACCTAAAATTATCTAATATACATAGGCCGAATTAGGTAGAGATAGTTTAGGAGCTAGAGCAACAAAACCTCAACTTATGGGTAGTCCTGAAAAGGATAACACCAAGCAAGCACCTGATTCTTCCAAGAAGAAATGAGATAATAGAAACAAATGAATAGAGAGAAGAGATCACCATTAAGGGGTGGTTCTCCTCAACAGGAGCCCTCCCAAAGGAGATACAACCTTAGGAATCGTGATAATATTAAAAAACCTGACAGGTATCAAGATACTGATACACGTTGCTCTTGTTCCTTTCAGGGTTCATCAAAAAACTCAGAGAGGAAAGGACGGTCAGAACACAGACAAGAAGAATGGGCAAAATCCAGAGACACACAGCGGTCTTCAGACAATAATATCAAAAAAGTAGGTAAACCAAAATTTAAACCTCAATTTAAAAAGAAGAAGGTAGCAGGTCTTAAAATTAAAAATGCCCAGAATTCTGAGGACTCAACTTCTGAACAGGGAATGGGCTCTGATGATCCTAGACAGCACAGCAGAAGTAACAATAGCTCACCAGAACCTGATGACATTTCTGGTGACAGCTTCATTGAATGAACATATCTCGGTGGAGACACCTGATACAGGGGTAAGTGTCCCACACCCGTTATGTGATAAACACTCCAAATAGAGGGACACAAACCTGGGACAATTAAAGGACTCTTTCCGTAGAACCTGACTTATGGCTATGAAATCCTTTTGGCTGAAAAAGATTGGCCGTCTGAGACTGCTATGGATTGCCCAAAGGGAGAAACAGTAATTTTAACAGCCTTCTCCTTCACATAACAGGTGTATTTGTAAAGCACACGATTACCCGTAGGTGTCTTGGTGCTAAATAACAGATGTTTATTGTTACCCAACTCAATGGTACTCATTTTATCGACCTCAGATGGATGAAAGGATGACTGGACCCACCGGGATTTGAACCTGTGACCATGAGGCCGAACACAGGCCCCTGCAATGGACGTATTAGTCCACTGAGCCACCAGACCATGTTCCAATATACGTAAAACATTCATATGTGCAGGAGTGGGCGGTAGCATTGTTCCAGCTGAGACCAACCTGGCGCTATTCTTATACCCTTGGAGCAGTCTCCAGAATTGACGCTGAGAGACGAGCACTGATAATGCTGTCAAATATCTGCTTTCAGGTGCTATATTTTGGCAGAAAAATCCATTTGAGATATCTAGTGTTGTTGTGTATTTTTTAGGCCAATGTTATTCATCAATGCGGCACTGTGTGCATTCTGTACTGTAAATGTCTTTGTGAATGTGTTCAGCTGTATGTAGTCTAAAACTGGATGACATGAATTATTAGGTTTCATTACAGGAAACAAAGGATTGTTCATTAAAGAGGTGCAAGTTTCTATTACACCTTGGTATTCAAGATGATCTAAAATCTCCCTGACCTGTTTCTTCACTTCTTGTTTAATAGGGTATTGACTCTGTGGAGTTGGGTCACTTGTATGGGGTCTAGATGACACTAAATATTATGCCAAGAAGTTCCCTAGGTCGTGTCACCCCTTACAAAGTCCTATTTGGGACGAGAATGTGAGTACCTGATCTTGGTTATGAAAGCACAGTGGGGATGAAAAACCTTTTGACATTAATAAATGTCTTGCTGTTTTATAGGATCTAAATGAATTCTGGGAACTACAAAGCAATGTATAAGTAAAATGCACCGCCACTGGGGAAGCCAAATCAGTCATGGCAAGACCTGCCTGGATTCCACAAGTCGAGGATCTGGTCAGAGAAAAGATTGTGGACAAGAAATAATTTGAGCCATCATACAGAAAGGCTGCACCTGTCTTGGCTGCCGAAGGAACAAGAACAGTACTTCTTCCGCCTCTTGCAGGGAATAATATAAATAGAATTGTCTCAATTGAACTTATCAAACCACACTATGTGGCCGATCCTTAATAGCAGGCCACGTGGGCTCATGGGTAGCTGCCGATCTCCTCTTTCTACCATACAGGAAGTTCAGTTAGAAAGACTGATAGCATTTGAAGAATCTACAATTCGAAGTAATGGAGTTTCCAACAATGAAATGGAGCTTGTTCCTACTGAAACTGAACAACAAAACACAAATGAAACACAGATAACAATTTGGTATAACACAGACATCTACATCAATGTGCCTTCACAGGAGACAACGGCCAGTTGATCAAACCTGCTGTGCTACCAAAGATAGATCAAACTGAATCTTGCTACTTCATCAATTTCCACATGTTTTCACTGGATCCAAGTGAACCTGAGTCATCGCCAGCTTCAGTTTCGTGCAAAAATCTCTTCATGATTTCTACATTTTTCTGAAAAAAACATACCTTTCACCATGGCTACAGCTCTGGATAATACCAGGGATACTGTTCTTGCTATTTTGGATAGGGTTAGTGACTGTCTTTTCCTTGATTGTAAATAGACACTATCTCCCAGACCGCTCTGCAGTTTCAAAAGTGAGCTTGGTGTTGAAACCTCATACGTCATCTCATTGTGAGCAAAGAGACCTGTCCTATGTGAACATTACATCATAGCAGTTCCAGTTCTGGATGGAATAATTTGGGACAGAGTTTCATATGATGTATTTAGTCCCACTGAACTTTTAAAAATACTACATGTATTTAAAAAGTCTTTAAATAATATCATTACCTTCAGTTCATGCTCTGATAATTGGGATTTAAAAATAATATGTTGTCTGATTTAGAACTGTCTGCAGCATTTTCAACAAATTAAATGTTGATGACTCTTCTGATTTTAACGCAATGTACTGTTATCAACAGTATGGGCATAATTTTTTGCATAAAACAAGTCCACAAAATACTGTTTTTGCATACCACCAATGAGAACATTGCCCAACACCAGCAAAAGGTAGTTCACAAATGTTTGCACAAAAGTTTGCTTATTTTTATTAATTCAGTACATCAGATACACGCTCATAATATCATAGGCTTGCACCTACATCTGCAAAGAAAAGTATGCTTACTAACACAAAACAGATATACTCTGCATCCTTTATTGCCCAATGTCTGAACAGGGTTTCGGCTTATGGAAAGACACTATAGACATTAAATCGGTCTGGCACTAAAGAATGGCAGGTTCAGGGAAGCGAGGCACAATTTAGAGCATGCCTCATACCACAAAAAATAATTTACCTGAACAACACTGTGCAACCGACTTTCTGTCTTGTGTTAGCCAAGATTAAGAACTTGAAAACACCTCGTATTACCTCACTTTCACACTTGGAGGGATGGCAAAACTATACAGAAAATGGTAAGGTACACTAGATGACATAAAGCATGGTGTTTCAAACAACTCAGCAGACCCTAATTGGAAGGGATTGGTAGTTTAGCCTATCGACACAAATAGGTGTCAGTCTAGATTCAGGGGTACCATCGAAGGGTTTAGTATCCATAGGCCTGACTTTCGCGATGTACAACGAGAACATCCGAAGGTGGTGACATTATAGAGTGTTGGGAAGTTATGCCTAGATTGGCTAAGAACCTTGACACAGTCTCAGGTGAAACAACACTTTTCCTTACTCTCAGAAGACATGGATCTTGGGGATTTTCTAATAGGTGCCCGAAAGCCACATCAGAACTTCTTCTTTTATGCTCTTTATAATGAAATTTGGAAAATCTCTCAAAAGGAATCTGCAGAGAGATTACGTGAAGTTGACAGAATTAACGTAGAAAAGGTTTAGGCTGTGGTTGACAATGGCATGACCACACTAACATCCCAGATTTATTCACTGGACAACATTGTATCTTCTGCTATAGATATAATAGAACAAGATCTGTCCACCTTACAACATGGACAGTCACAGTTACGTTATATGGTGTCATTATGCTGGATGCTACAATCACTGTGCTCTGGTTATGTGCCTTGGCGATATATCAACAGTACGCCTTTGTTCTCTGCACATAATTTGACAGAAAAGCAGACAACACTTGCACAAAGGGATGTGAAATATATAATGCTGCATATTGAAAAATTAGACCAATTACCTTTTACCATGGCAGAGACACCATCCACATAATGGTTAATTCAAGGCCATATTACATTACCGATAACAACTTTTCAGTTTCAAGGATTGCGTAGAACACCACCAAGTAGGTAGGCAGGTATGATGGAATGGGTAGGGAATTCATCAATGAATCTTGGTAATTACCATATAGATTTAGATGCAGGAACAGGGGCACTGAAGTGTTTCTCAACAGCACAGACTGTGAAGTGGATCTCTCATTTGCCAAGATATTATGCTTCACGGGGCCTGTAACGGTTCAGTAGGTAACTTATCGTGTCATTTGAAAGGTTCCCCAGCTGCTGTGATTAATCCAGTATTCAGGCTGCTCTTGAACAGGAGTTACTTAATGCTGAATGATCAAGGTTATTGTGGGAGGCTTCCAGGTATTGCGTATCTTGTCACTGTAGGTTCCAGGGTTACTTGTTGTAAGCAAGTATTGTTTCCACCGACCCACACAGTCAGGGAGGCGCTGTTATGGCCTTTATTGAATATTTCCTTTATACGGTTTGATACCCTGAGCAGAATGAAAGGCATGCTTCTACAGAAAGACTTTGCCATTAACCTCAGCCGAGAAACTTTTTTTCTCCAGGTTGCAAGGTCTTCAGCTGAAATACAGGCGCTAGTACAAACTAACTGCCCTTTCCGTTTCAGAGAAATGGTACAGCGTATCTTTAACATGTCTGATTCGAAGGGTCACCTATTTAAGACCATAGGTTCTGGATGGCTAAGCACCTTTCAGACAGTATTTGGAGTGATTCCAGCCTTCCTACATTCCATATTCTTAATGATTTTGCAGGGATTCCTCTAATCCTGCTACTGGTAGTGAGAATCCTGTTTTTAATTTTTCTCCTACGCAATGGATGTCCCAGTCACCAAGGAAATGGAAAAACGCTCTTGGAGTGACGTTACCGTGATCGCATGGTACTCCAGCTTGGCACACCTCTACTTCGGGAGCGAGTCTTGGTTCCTATCATTTCGACCAGTCTGGATTGACTGTGTTTTGCCTGTTCTCCGCTGCTTGTTCTGCAGCAATGAATTTGTAATTTACCTCTGTCTAACACTTCCATGAGGTGCGCCACCGGACGTGGATGTATTGCTGGCCCCATTAACGCCATTTGTATTGCAGTCTCCCCAGCATATTCCAATGTTGATGTTGGCATTCTTAGAGCCACCAAGGGAAGCTTCAGCTCCTGTTGGATCAGATACTGGCTCTACTACAGGCACACAGGCTTTGGATATTACAAATGCTTCCCCAGCTTCGGCTGTCAGAACTGAGGAAGATTATCTTTCCTCATTTGACATAATCTGTGAGGTATTACAGGGACCGTCATCTGCGAAGCCAAGCAGGAGTGATGTTGCATCTCCCACACTGAACACATAAACATTTGGCTCTTCATGTGCAGGAAAGAATTCAGTCTTTTTCCCAAAAATTATTTTCTATGCTATGACTGAGCTCCATGGTTTTCAGATGTACTCAGTAGCTCAGACTATAAATATTTATGAACATATTTTAAAGGACTATTAGAGTTTATTTTTTAGAGATTTATTGAATTTTTAGTAGCTTTTTTAACGGCTTTTTGAACAATGTTTAATGCTTGATTAAAAAGGTAATTCCCTTTTTAGTATGTCATCCAGTCGGATGAGGAGTGGGTGTTATGTTTCATAGGTTACCCCAATATAGGCTTGAGTAGTCCCCTAATCCTTGACCTACATTTACCGTAATATTACTCTACACAATGGGTTTTGGTATTGACCTTTTACTTAGTTAAGTGCTGCATAAATGTCGTGTGGTTTTCCCTGAAAACTAGCCTCATTAATTATGCATGAAGATTCTCAGAATCACAGCAGGATTACCATCTTCTGCATAATATATGTATATGGGTCATCCCTTCCTTCATCCTCAACCGACATGACACAGCAAGGTGGAATCCACAAGGGTACCTTTTGGGTATATATACACTATATCCTTGCCAGGGCAGGCAAAGGAGAAAGACTTCCATGCTGGCACACTAACACGAGATGCTGAGGTTCCTGCACACAGACACTCCAGCTACAAGTGGTCTGACATCCCTAGTGGGGTGTCTATCTCGAAGCCAAGACGGGGTTCCCACAGTCTCTCACTTCAGGTAATGGGGTTGCTTCAGACTAGGGGGATTCTTTGTTCTACACCTACATACATGCTAGGTACACAGGTACATCGAGTTAGGGTTAGGAGTACGCGTTATTACTGTCATGTATTTACATACCTGCCTGTATTAATTGTTTTAGCACTATGGTAGGAATCTACCATTCATTTACTCTGTTGATGCTTATAATCATTTATATCTGTTCTGTCTTATGGTTGTTTCGGCACACCTATTTTACACTAAAATTATGCTGGTTCAACAAATGCTTATTTGAAATCATCTCCACCATTTATTCTGTGTATCTCTCTGAGACAAAGTGAGCACGAGTGACTGAGCGAAATGAACTACACTGTTTCCACAATCCGTATTGGGACAGGGCTGTCATGTTTGACAGTTGCCAAGAACTATTCTCTCCTTGGTAAGGGAGTTTACAGTGCACTGTGCGCTGGCTGGTATACAGGCGAACATACCCGGAGGGGGTGTCTGGAATCAGTCTAGACACCAATCCCACAGTCTATGTTGTCTAAACGTGCAGATCCTATGTAGGTTTATAGGAACTACACAATAGCAGAGGATGGCGGACTGCAGGTAAGTTCGACAGGAGAACCATCACTGGGGGAGCTGGCACGAGGACCTGCTCCTGTGTGCCCCCTACTTTTTTTACCATGCACCCACTGAATGACAAACCCACTCATGCAATCATGCACCCACTCATGCAATCATGCACCCACTCACAGACCCACTCAAACACCCATGCACCCACTGTCATACCCACTCAGAGACTCATACACCCACTGACACACTCACTCAGATACTAATGCACCCACTCACAGATCCTTTTAAGCACCCATTCACACATTCACAGACACACTGAGAGATGTACACCCAGTCACAGAATTACTCAGACACTCATGCACCCATACACAGATCCACTCAGACACTCACGCACCCACTCGCAGACCCACTCAGAAACTCTCTCACACTCTAACAGACTCACTCAGACACTTATCCGCCCACTCACAGACTCACTCAGACTCTCATGTTCCCATTCACGTACCCACTCAGAGACTCATGCACCTACTCCCAGATCCACACTGTGACTAAAGCACCCACTTCTAGACCCACTCAGACACTTACAGACCCACTTGCAGACACACTGTGAGACTCACAGAACCACCCACAGACCCCCTTAGACACTCACATAGCCACTCACCCACTCAGAAACTCACACACCCAATCACCTACCTATACAGCCACTTACACACCCACTCCCAGAGGTTACAGTTTACCATTAGGAAATAAACTGTAAAAACGATAAAAATTCACACAAAAAAACAAAGGTTACAGGAATGTTATAGTTAAGAAATAGAATTTAAAAATTGTAAAAATTCACAATAAAAAGCTAAGGCTACAGGGACGTTATAGTTAGGAAAAGACTTTAAAAACTTCAGAAATTCTCTGAAAAAACAAAGGTTTCAGGGATGTTATAGTTAGGCTTGCATTTCGCTCATACAATACCACAGAAATTAACCACTTATAGTTACTTCAGCTAACTCTAAATTAGACCCCTGCAATTCACTGCACTGTAAGCAATGCCAGCTCCCACAGGAGGCGGGGAGCCGGCAGGGGCTGCGGGGATCTGAAGGCTCTCCCCGTGATCCCAGTACAGAATGGGTGCCCAGGAATCACTAAGAGATCCATGACTGGGCTCCGGGGGATAGGGTCCCCGGGGTCGAAACCGGCCAAGGGAGGGGAGGCATGCTGCCCCCATTGCAAACCGGCCTGTCCACCGGGGATGGGGTTCAAGGGCCTGGAATCGGCAGAGAAAGGGGGCTGTGCAGCCCCTTCCCCTACTGAAAAAAATAATAATGTAAAGGCCGGGCCCCAAGGGATGCGGTCCCTAGGGCTGAAATTGGTTGGTGGAAGAGAGGAGGAGAGGCCACGCAGCCACACTCTGCATTAAAAAAATAAAAGGCCTGGCCCAGAGGTTGGTCCTTGAGACCCCCCTCCCTATAGTATAACAAAGCAGGTGCCCGAGTTTAAGCTCCAATTATGTAAAGTACTTATCACCTAACTTTGTGGACATAGCCAAGTCAAATCATACATGTTTTGTCCGAATTTCCACTGTGAAACATTTTCTGTAACCCTTAATGTAGGTGTTTGAATCCTTGCTTTTCTCAAGCACAACATCTTTTATAATGTCTGTGATGCAGGTGTTCTTTCTTGACCTCTGCTGCTGAGACCAGAGATTGTGTTTTAAATTTTTGCAAACTAGAAGTATGTAAACTTGCCAACAAGCCAGCACGTTTGGCCCGGCCTCATATACATTAGCTGTATGCCACGTCTTCTCACTCATTTCTCAGGATGATGCACAGCTTACTAAAAGAACTCCGAGCCTGTTTCCTGCCCATTTTGGAGACACCTTCCCCTGTGCCTAGGAATACTATCACATCTCCCCAAGCAAAGAAGCACCTCTGCAAAGTACAAATCCTCTAAGTGTTTTTTTTTGCAGTTCCACCATTTAAAGTTATTTGAAGAAGGAGCTTGAGAAACAGTCACATTGGCAAAGTTACAGACACAGTCACTAAAGACATTTTCACTGTGTCCTTTATGCAGTTTTAAAGTAGGAGATGAACTATACATTAACCCATTGAGACAGCACTTACTAATTAGCTAGTAGAAAGAACTCCTGTTGTGTAGAGGTGTTTTTTATGAACTAGAAGTATGTAAACGTGCAGGGCAGGAATAATTCTGGCATGATGCTCATTTCACAGAAATTAAACTTCAGCAGGTTACAGTTAGGAAATAACATTTTTTTAAAGTTGAAATTCACTGAAAAAAACTAAGAAATAGAATTAAAAACACATTAGAAATTCACTCACTATGAAAATCAAACATTACAGGGATTTTAGTTAGGAAATATAATTTAAAAACCTTTGAAATTCACCAAAGTAAACAAAGGTTACTGAAATATTATTGTTCGGGAATAGAATTTAAAAAACCTTGAAAATTCACAAAAAAACAAAGGTTACAGGGACATTATAGTTAGGGAATAGAATTAAAAGAACTTTAGAAATTCACTGAAAAAAATCAAAGGTTACAGGGAAGTTAATATGAGCCTTAAATTTTATTTGTGAAAAACCAGAAAAATTCAACAATAATAGTTACGTGAGCTAACTATATCTTACGACCCCATAATGGACTGCTTATCATCTCACATATTACATCACTCATGACATAGTCAGTGACATCACTGATGACACCACTGATAACCACTTAAAGGACATCAATGATGAAATCTCAAATGATACCACTGATGACATCATCTACAGAACCACTCCCACTCCCACTCCCAACCCTACGAACATCTCATTTACCCACTTCCACTCCCCCACAACCACTGATATATCCTTTTACAGACCCATACAAGCACTCACACACCAAATCACTGATCCAGAGAGGCATTCACACATCAACTCACACATATAGCAACTAACACAACCAGTAGTTCACATATACAGTCACTAATGTAACTGCTCAATAACCATTACAGCTACTAACACTTCCAGTATACAGACAAACAGACACGTACACACCCACTCATACTGCCACTCACACACTGAATTAGTCACCCATACTGCTACTCACACACCTACTCATACACCCATATAGCCATTCATATAGCTACTCACTCACCCATACAGTTACTCACACACCCACTTGCTTACTGATACATGTAATACCACATATACTCACTCACCTATACAGTCACTGATATAAGCACAAAATGTCCCATATAACCTCTCTCACGCTCACTCACCCATACAGCCACCCAAACACATTCACTTACCCATACATCTACACGCACACACCCACTCACTCACCAGTATACTCACTCACACGCCTATTCATACACCCATACAGCCACTCATTTACCCTCTCTTTCACCCATACATACACTGATGTTCCCGCTCAGTCAGCCATACAGTCAATAACTTACAATCTCATACACCTTTACAACCACTTACACACCTACTCACTCACCTATGCAATTATTCACACAGCAACTCACTTGTTTATTCACCCACTGACTCACCCACTCACTCATCTCTAAAAAACGTATACACCTGCTCACTCATGTATACAGCCTTTCACATACACACTCACTCTTCTATGTACCGCTTACACACCCACACACTCACCCATATTGACACTTCTACAGCCACTTACCTTAGTACATATGTTTAACACTCAGTAAGTTTTAGAAAACACACACAATCACTGGATGATATCATCAGTGATGTAATAAGTGATGTCGTTCACCAGTCTGCAAATGCACCTCCTGGAACACTCCTGGTTTGGGGTTGAAGTTCCCTTGGATGCTGAGAGTTGTTGGAGACCAAGAACCTTTCTTGTCACTTCCAGTAAGTCCCATACAGCGTGATTGCTGAGAGCTGGTCTCCACCTCCTGGCACACTACTGGTTGGTGCATGACGTCCTATTAAATGCTGAGGGTCCTTGTGGGCCAAGATGCCTTACTGTTACCTCCAGAAAGTTTGACTGAGTGGGATTCCTGAGGGCTGGTCAGAGGCCCTGACCCCTTTCTCCACCATTTGGCAAATGCAACTAAAAAAACAAAGCTCACACAGCTGTTATAGTTAGGAAATAGCATTTGAAAAATCATAGAAATTTACTTAAAACACAAAGGTTACAGGGACATTCTAGTTAGGAAATAGAATTTCGAAAAATCTTACAAATTTACTGAAAAAACAAAGGTTACAGGGATGTTATAGTTAGGCTGACATTTCAGTCATACAAAAACAGAGAAATTCTGCAGTTATAGTTAGCTGAGCTAACTATAACTCACTCCCCCAATGCATTGCTTATGACCTCACATATTACACCACTCATGACATGGCCAGTGACATCACTGATGGCATCTCAAATTACATCACTGATGACATTACTGATTACATCATCCAGTGGCTATGAGTCTTTTAACATGTTTCTGAGTATTAAATATATATACACACCAATGTGTATTGATAAATCAGTGAGTGTATGAGTGCCTGTATGCATGATTCAGTGGGTGCATGACTGACTGTATAGATCAGTTATTCTATGGGTGAGTGACTAGGTTGTGTGAATGCTGTATCAGTCTGTCAGTGGCTGTATGGGTTGGTGAGTGGGCATGTGTGTGACTGCCTGCATGGATGGGTAAGTGGGTGAGTCAGTGGTTGTATGGGTTTGTGAGTGCATCTGTGAGGGGTTGTATTGGTGACTGAGTACGTGTATGACTGTGAAGTGAATGGATTTGTCAGTGGTATAATTGCTTATGTGGAAGGCAGTATAGGTGAGTGTTGAAGTGTATGAATGACTGAATGTGTGGGTGAGTGAATGTGAGCGTGGCTGTATGGGTGAGTGTGTGCTTTTGTCACTGACAGTATAGGTAAGTGAGTATGTGTTAATATCTGTATGAATATGTGAGTGGCTGTATGTATAACTGTATAGGTGAGTTAGTGGCTATATGACTGACTCTATGGTTGAGTGTGTAGATGTGTGAGTAGCTCTATGGGTGACTGACAGCTGTATGGGTGCATGAGGGGATATATCCGTGGCTGTATTAGTGAGTGAGTTGGTGTATGAGTGGCTGCATGGGTGACTGAGTGGATGTATGTGTAGACCTATGAATCAATGAGTGAGTGTGTAAGTACTGGTACGGTGTATCAATGGTGTTGAAAATGATAGTATGGGAGTTGGAGTGGGTGTATAAAAGGTAATATTGGGATGTAAGTGGGTACATCAGAGATTATGTGGATGATGTCATCAGTGATGCCATTTGAGATGTCATGATTGATATCACCGACCATGTCAACTATAACGTCTGAATTTCTCTGGTTTTGTACGAGTGAAATGTCAGCCTAACTATAACATTCCTGTAACCTTTGGATTTTCAGTAAATTTCTTAGTTTAAAAAAAACCAGAAAGTGTTGGCAGCCATGTTGTGCCTTGCTAGAACCGAGGCACAAGAAAGCAGTGAAACAAACGTGCAAAACACGAAAAGAGGGCAGGGTAGAAACACCCTGACCCCCTAGGCCTGCTGAGGGGGTCCCACAAGGACCCCCAAGGCCCCCCCCCCCAAAAAAATTTTTTAAATCGCGGGTTACGAAGTACCGTACTCTGTACTGTATATATATATATATATTACCTACTGGCGGTCGCCATTAGGTAGACATAGTTAGGACCTAGTTTCTGTAGGAAATCCACAACATTCTATTTGGAATAACTTTGGTGCTGGTGGACGAATCCTCGCGAAATTCTCCAAGAAAATTGCCTGCTCCGCTCCACTCCTTCCCTGAAAGTTTTGGGTGATTCGTCAAGTGGGGGCCGTGAAAAAAGGGGGTCCCAAAACGTGTTTCCCCATGCAATTTTCCGTAGGACCTTTAGCCAGGGCTACAGCCCGAACGGCTGATCGGAATTACACCAAATTTGGCAAAAAGGTAGAGTTTGGGACTATTGTCTTTCATTGTAGGCATGTTTTTGGTGACCGTTGTGTCTATTGCGATTTATTATTATAACATGTGCAGGAATAGGCTTTTATGCTGGTTGCTATGGCATTATAGTTTGATAATGTTATAGTTTGATAAATTTCACTCAATATATTTCTTTTAATGTTTATAGTACATTATATAATTCGATTTACTTTAACGTATTTGTACTGTTATAATCCATGTTAATATAACATCATTGGCATATACAATGGTCATAACATGCGGGTCTTTGATAATAATTACCATTTGGCATTTGTAAAATAGTATTTGAACAGATAAAATCAATTATAAACACTTTGCCATATATGTCAAATCACCATGCTATATGATAGTCTGTCAACCATTTCTATTGATTTACACATTGTGGTCACATGGTACAGAGTAAAGTGCTGTGATTGATGGTTTGCCGTTTTTTAAATAAGTTTAGTGTGTAATGGCAAACAGTCTTTTATTCCGGTGAACAAGGCGACAGGGTCGCCGAAACGCGTCCGGTCCATGGCACTTCCGCTGCACATGAAATAATGACAATAAAATAGAAGACACTGCAATCGCTACCTGAGTCTGTGTCCGTTTTTCTCTGTGAGGGTGCTGCAGTCTGTGGCATTCTTTGGAGCGTTTTTACATATATATATATATATATATATATATATGTATATATATATATATATATATATATATATATATATGTATATATATATATATATATATTACCTACTGGCGGTCGCCATTAGGTAGACATAGTTAGGACCTAGTTTCTGTAGGAAATCCACAACATTCTATTTGGAATAACTTTGGTGCTGGTGGACGAATCTTCGCGAAATTCTCCAAGAAAATTGCCTGCTCCGCTCCACTCCTTCCCTGAAAGTTTGGGGGTGATTCGTCAAGTGGGGGCCGTGAAAAAAAGGGGTCCCAAAACGTGTTTCCCCCATGCAATTTTCAATAGGACCTTTAGCCAGGGCTACAGCCCGAACGGCTGATCGGAATTACACCAAATTTGGCAAAAAGGTAGAGTTTGGTTTGCAGATTGTGCTTTTTGTTAAATGGTGTAAATCCGTTCAGTAGTTCCTGAGAAAATCAAAAGTAAAATCATAGTGATATCTAGAGACAAAGTACCATACTCTGTACTGTACTCTGTACTGTACTCTGTACCTTCCTGAGCACGAGCTGCATGGTCATTGGCTTTCAACTGTCTGTCAACACTCCAAACCAGGAAGTGTTGGCAGCCTTCTTGTGCCTTGGTAGAACCGAGGCACAAGAAAGCAGTGAAACAAAAGTGCAAAACATGCAAAGGGGGCAGGGTAGAAACACCCTGATCCCCTAGGCCTGCTCAGGGGGTCCACAAGGACCCCCAAGGCCCCCCAAATTATTATTTTTTTAAATCATGGGGTACTCTGTACTGTACTCTGTACTGTACTCTGTACCTTCCCGAGCGCATACTGGAGGTTCCTGGTGGGCTAGTTGGCCCCAAGGGACCATCCAGTATGCAAGGGGAATAAGTTTCCCCTCTGCAAACACGCCAGGGGGCTGCGTTGCAGAGAAGTGTAAAAAGGGGCATGGCCTCATTACACCTCTCTGCAATGCAGCCCCCTGGCACATACTGGAGGTTCCTGGTGGGCTAGTTGGCCCCCAGGGTCCCTCAGTATGCAAGGGGAATTAGTTTCCCCTCTGCAAACGTGCCAGGGGGCTGCATTGCAGAGAGGTGTAAAAAGGGGTGTGGCCTCATTACACCTCTCTGCAATGCAGCCCCCTGGCGCATACTGGAGGTTCCTGGTGGGCTAGTTGGCCCCAGGGACCCCTAGTATTCAAGGGGACTTAGTTCCCCCTCTGCAAACGCGCCAGGGGGGTGCGTTGCAGAGAGGTGTAAAAGGGGGCGTGGCCTAATTACACCTCTCTGCAAGGCAGCCCCCTGGCGCATACTGGAGGTTACTGGTGGGCTAGTTGGCCCCCAGGGACCTGCAGTATGCAAGGGGAATTAGTTCCTCCTCTGCAAACACGCCAAGGAGCTGCGTTGCAGAGAAGTGTAATGAGGCCACGCCCCTTTTTACACATCTCTGCAACGCAGGCCCCTGGCGCATACTGGAGGTTCCTGGTGGGCTAGTTGGCCCCCAGGGACCCCCAGTATGCAAGGGGACTTAATCCCCCAATATAGAACACGCTACAGGGCACGTTTGCACAGTGGTGAAGGTAGGGGGCAGAACGTGAGGTGATGTGAGTGCAAACATGCCCTCTGGCGCGTTTTAAGTTGGGGAATTAATTCCTCTTCAATCCAGAGGTTCCCTAGGGGGCAACTAGTCCAACAGATATCTCCAGTAAGTGCCACGGAGCTGTGTTGCGGAGTGTTGTAAAATTGGGGCGCGCCCTCTGAACACCTCTCTGCAACACAGCTGCCTGGCGCATACTGGAGGTACCTAGTGGGCTAGTTGGCTCACAGGGGACCTCAGGACTGAAGAGGAATTAGTACCCCAATCTAAAACGCACTACAGGGCGTGTTTGCACACATGTCACCTCAGGCCCCGCCCCCTTCCTTTACTATTGAGCGAAATATTCCTGTAAAATCAGCCGAACTACGAATTCCGATTTACTCACCTGTTATCACAAGAAACGTCAGTGCTGCATCTTTGAGCGCACTACTGATCCTGAAAAGTAATTGTAACCATACTTACAGTAACTTGAATTACCTTCCATAGGCTAACATTGACTGGTTTTACTTGGAAATTCTTCTAAGTGTGGAGTTTTGGAACTTTAAAAAATTCCTCAAAAATAAGCCGAACTACAAATTCCGATTTACTCACCTGTTATCAGGAGAGACCTCAGTGCTGCATCTTTCAGCCCACTACTGATCCTGAAAAGTAATTCTAACCATACTTACAGTAACTTGAATTTCCTTCCATAGGCTAACATTGACTGGTTTCACTTGGAAATTCTTATAAGTGTGAAATTTTGGAACTTTAAACAATTTCTCAAAAATCAGCCGAACTACAAATTCCAATTTACTCACCTGTTATCAGGACAGACCTCAGTGCTGCATCTCTCAGTCCATATTAAAAAAAAATATATATATATTTTTAAATTTAGTTTTGTTATTATTTTACATTAAGAATATGAAATATAACTTAAAAAATAAAATAAATACAAATATTTATAATCAAAATGAAGTAAATCAGTATAAAAACAAATAAATATAACAATTAATACATTTAAAAATTGTCATTTACAAAACCTTCGAAATTCACTGAAAAAAACAAAGGTTTCAGGCCTGATATAGTTAGGAATTAGCATTTAAAAAACCTTTGAAATTCACTGAAAAAACCATAGGTTTCAGGCCGGATATAGTTAGGAATTAGCTTTTAAAAAACCTTAGAAATTCAATGAAAAAACTGTAAGTTTTCGGGGTGTTATAGTTAGCTGGACATTTCACTCGTACAAAACCATTGAAATTCCTCCAATACTATATCTTGCATGCCCGCAATCCACTGCTGATGATGTCACATATTACATAATTCATGACATGGTCAGTGACATCCTTGATGACATCTCAAATGACATCAAAAGATTTAAACACACTCGTTGTTAAGCACTTTTATTCACTACAGGTAAAATAAATCAGGTGATTGCCTTTCAATTTGTTTACTTTTTCTGATGCGTTGCATACTCTCACTAGTCCTTGTTCACAGATAGTTAACTGCCAAACTTTGCAGAACTAGAACTCACGTGATCAAAGTCTTGCCTCAGTGGGCCCAAGTGGGTTACAAGTGCATTGTTGGTAGAGTAGTTCAGTGCAATATGTGTCTTACTCCACAGTGGGTTTTCAGTGTATATGTATATAATTTCAGGAAACATCAACACAAGGAGAACATATACCATTATTGATTTATTTGTTATTGTTTTAGTTTATTTTTTAGTGTAAATTTTTTTGGGGGTTTTCTTCAAGAGATAGTAAAAAAATATAGAAATGCAATAATTTATCTAAATGATACAAGGCAAATAAATCACAATTCATTATTCAGTTCGGTGCCAGTTGAAATGTCCAATGTCACTGTAGATCGTTGGAAGGCTAGCAGTAGATGAGAGCTATCTGTTCTCATCTATCGCTAAGCTAAAAACTAAAATAAATTATAAATATAGCAATTATGGTATATATTCTGTTTCTGTTGATCCAGTTGTAATAAGGGATTCCTCTCAAAATTACTATCAAGTAATGTATAGAGAAGTCATTAAGGGGGGCTAATCTGATACTGCAATATATTAAATGAGTATTTAAATTCAACTTCTCTGAATCACTTGTTCAGAAAAGAGTTGTTAGAAGGGCCACCAGGGTGGGAAGAGATCCTCCTCACTATGACAAGTCTACCAGCGGGGAAGGCTGCAAGCACAGATTCTATTCCCACTGAGTTTTAAAGAGTATTCTCAGGACAATTTAAGGAATATATCAAAACTCTTTTTGAGAAATAATATACAGCTAGATTCATCATTGTCCCGTTTTGCGAGTCCTTAATAGCGATTATTAAGGAATCGCTATTAAGGACTTGCAAAACGGGATTCATGTAGAAATCGCAATTTTAATTGCGATTTCTACAGCTTCCTTATTTGCGATTAGCAAATTGCTAATCGCAAATAAGGAATGACTCCCCATTTATTCCTTTGGGCCCAAAGGCCCATAGGAATGAATGGGGAGTCATTCCTTATTTGCGATTAGCAATTTGCTAATCGCAAATAAGGATGCGATTTCAAGGGTGCCAGGGGTGTCCAAAGGACACCCTGTAGCACCCCTGAAATGGAAATGTAGCCAGATGTTGCGCACACACATGTCCAAAGGACATGTGTGTGTGTAACATACCACTTAGAAAAATGCACTAAAGTGCATTTTTCTAAGTTTTCGCTATTTACCACGAAGTCAGACTTCGTGGTAAATAGCGGCCAGAAATAGCGAATTCGCAAAAAAAAAATGGTTAATGAATTGCATTTAAGGAATCTCAAATAGAGATTCCTTAAATGCAATTCCTCGCAATTATGCGATTTCGCAATTAGCGATTTTTGCATTTGGGGTGATGAATCCCAAATGCAAAAATTGCACTCGCAAAGGGCCAGATTCTCAGAATCTGGCCCTTTGCGAGCCGTTTAACAATGATGAATCTAGCTGATAGTGGAGTGACTCCCTTAGGTTCTTGGTCCTTGGCTAAAATTATAGTATTTCAAAAGAAATTCAAACCAGCACAAGAGCTTGGCTCTTATCGTCTGATTACTTTAGTTAATGGAGACTCAAAGATCTACTCTGAATTTGTAGCCACATGCCTCTCTCAAGTTATACATACGTTTATTTCTATTTGGCAACATGGATTTATTCTCGGGAGAGGCACAAAATATAACACCAGAAGAATTATTTCTCTCTTTGACGCATTACAAGTGACAGGAGACCCTATAGCTTTGATCCTCTGTGATACAGTCTCTGGTTCACTATGCATAAAATGGGTATTGACCTGGGCTTTATCTAGGCAGTAAATGACTTGTAGGACGAGCCTGTAAACAGGGAAATGACGGAACAATTTAAGAACTCAAGGGGGATGTGGGGAGGATGGCTGTGTTCCCCTCGGTTATTCGTGATGTATATAGATTCGTTTAAATTGAGATTGAAAAATTAAAAGGCTATCCATCCGGTTCATATGCAGGATTATGACACTAAGATATTGGCCTATGCCAACGATATTGTTCTGGTTACCTCCTACCCAGACGTGACCCATAAGACAGTTGAAGAAGAGGCCTTAAGGCTCAGGGTTGTCATGTTCTGAGGTTGCCAGAATCTATTCTCTTCTTGGTAGGAGGAGATTATAGTGGCACTGTGAGCTATGTGACACAGACAGGCTAACATACCCATTGGGGTGCATGGAATCAGTCAGCCACCAGTCCCTACAGTTTCTGTTATCCAAACATGCAGATCCTGTATAGGTTATATAGGAATTACATGACACGGCGCCGCCAACATTGGTTGCGTACATTTTTTATAGTAGAATCTGAGTAGTTCAGTCTGATATTCCCAGAGACGCCTACTCACAAAACACCTGAGACGTCTGGAGTGGGTAGGCACAAATTCCACCACAGCTGAGTAGGCTAAAAAATCCTATTTATTGGCTGTTGGTTAATCAAGCTTGAAGGGCACAGTGTTCCCAAAAATTGGGCAAAAACACCAACTCTTAGTTTCCTTGGAAAAAACTTCTTCTAAAAAATGACTGAAGGTGTGGATGACACGGGAGGAGTTGTGCATAGTTTGCACCTCTCAGATGAAGAAGAAAATACTGATACAATTCTGATTGCAGAGAATTTTAGAAATACAGTCACCCTGAAACTGCTTGCGCATGGTGTAAGAGCCTGGGGAGGCATAGTAGTTTTCGTGATTGAGGCACACGAATCATATAGAACAGAGGTATTTTATTTGTGAGTTACACTCCCAGCAGCCAGTGCAAGAACAAAAACATTTCACTCCTACACAGGAGGAGTTGCACCAGCGGAATATTGTCTGTTTGAGGACATTGAGGTTCCGCTCACATACCAGGAACACTTATACTGGTTTAAAGGTACCCTACCCCAAATAAGAAGAAGAGTGAGACTCTGCCCACTCGGAAGAGAAGGGGCAACATGGCCAATATTAGCGGCCTACACGCCACATCCTAACATTAAAACAATGTCATCAGGAGACTTACTCACACAACACAAAGAATTGAAAATCTACAGAAACATGACGTAATTCATCATGAGAACACTTACAGTCCAACCAACAATGGTTACAATAAATGGAACTCAAACTCAGAGTACCCCAACTAAAATCACACCACAAACATTACACGCAGTTATGGGTAAAATGCCCACAAAATGTGAGCAAATGCCATTCTGGGTAGCTCAGAAAATAACACAGGTAGAGGCAGTATTTGTGAATACTACCCCATCTGAGAAACACAGAATGCTACCAATCTGCTTGCCTATGGGGATAACACCACAAATAGAGGACTGTATCACTTGGGGTACAGTCTTTGCTGCCATTTATACCAGAAGTCATGGTATCCCTTCATTAGCAGTAGTACCAGCCGTATTGAGACAAATACAAAACGAGTATGGAGCAGAGCCTGCTCTGAACTTAGGGAGGAAGTTACTAGGTAACTATGCCCAGGTATCAGCCATAATATTAGCTAATAATAAAGGGGAAGCAGCTTCAGTGGCTATCCGCCAATGCCTAATGGAGTTCAGCCCTTTAGAACAGGAACACGAACTACCAAAGATAATTGAAACTGCATATGCACAATTATTCAGAGACAGTCTGGGTGGAAAAGCTTTAAAACCACAACTGATGGGCAGTCCTGAAAAGGACCTTTCCAAGCAGATACCTGCTTCAACAAAGAAGAAGTGGGACAATAAAAAACAACAAAACTGTAAAGGAAACAGATCTCAATCCAGAGGTAGATCTCCTCCACAGGAGTCTTCTGAAAAGAGGTATAACTTTAGAAATAGGGATAAGAATAAGAAACCAGACCGGTATCAGGATACTGATACATGTTCCTCTCGTTCCTTTCAGGGTTCATCGAAAAATGTAGACAGGGAAGAATGGTCAGAAAGACAAGAAGAGCGTACAAAGTCCAGAGACAAGCAGCACGCTCAGGATTATACTTCTAAAAAAGATCAGACATGCCCAGAATTGTGAGGACTCTACTACTGAATGGGGAATGGGCTCTGACGATACTAGATAGTACTGCAGAAGTAACAATAGCTCGCCAGAACTTGATGGAATTTCTGGTGACAGCGGACTTGAATGATTATATCACGGTAGAAACACCTGAAATTAGGATAAGTGTCCCACATAAATTGTATGAAATAATGCTCCAGATGGAGGGGGACAAATGTAGGGCAGTTAGAGGCCTTTTTTTGGAGAACCTGATGTTTAGCTATGACATTTTGGTAGCTGATCAAGATTGGCCACCAGCATTCATCATGGATTGCCCTAAAGGAGAAACAGTAATTTTACAGGCATTCTCAGACCATATTCCCAGGCACCTAAAACACACATATGAGCAGTAGTGGTCAGTAGCCCAAACCCCGGCATTATACAAAAACCATACTGGATGGATGAGGATTCAATCAACCATATAATTCCATTAAAAAATACTCCAACTGCACAAAGGCAGTATACAATAAAGCAAAAAGCTAAACAACAGGTCAGGGAGATATTAGATCAACTTGAATACCAAGGGGTGATTGAAAATTGCACCTCACCGATGAATAATCCTTTGTTTCCGGTCATAAAACCTGACAATTCATGAAATTTGGTTTAACATTATAGAGAATTAAACACTTGCACTAACACATTTGCAGTCCAAAGTGCTCACAGTGCAGCATTAATGAATAACATTGTGCAGAAGAAATATAAAACAACTCTTGATATCTCATATGGATTTTTCTGCCAAACTATAGTGCCTGAAAGCAGGTATCTAACAGCATTCTCAGCTCTAGGGTTACATGGTCAATTTTGTCAACTCCCTCAAGGGTATAAGAACAGCCCAGGGTTGTTTTTGGCCAGAGTAACTGAGTAACTTCAAAATTTGGCTGAAGAGACATTGTCCTATGTGGATAATATTTATCTAATGGACGATGACCTGGAGGAGCACTTGAACAGAGTGAATACCATAATTTTGGGTTTTGCATATGAGGGCTACAAATTCAACTTTAAAAAATCAAAAATTGCCCACCTCAGTATCCTGATTTTTAGGATATGAACTTTCAAGTGAAGGAAAAAACTTGGCAGCCAATTTATAAAAAAAAAATGCATGCTGCTCCAACCTCCAAAATCATAAAATTTACAATCAATCCTAGGTTTCCTAAATTTTGGTAGAACATACATCTTGGATTATGCAGAAAGAGTAAACCTTTTTACGGTTTAATAAAAACCTGATTTTTTGTTAGACAATGGACAAAGGAACATACAGATGCACTTCGTTCCTTGCAAGCTGACATGATAGCTTCCAAACACTTACAGACACGCATAAATGTACACAACATGGTGAGCCGTATAGTAGCGGGTCAATCTGGGTACACCTATCTAACATATTCTGAGATGTGTTTCGCCTCTACAGAAATGATTCTAACAGAGGTACAGACTGCTGTAGTGAGAGAAAGAGCACTGGCTCAGGGGAAACGAATAATAGTGGTGACTCCAATTCCAGCCTTAGAGGCTGCGACCAAAGCAAGCATTCCTAACGCTAAAGCCTTGCATCAAAGATGGATACAATGAGCTAATTCTCTCACTGCAACAGGCACGACTCAAATTTGAAGACACAAGCATTTCTGCAATACGAACAAGAATATCCTCTACCAAACGAAAAAATGCCTCTAGATCAGCATGAATATATAATTTACACTGACAGATTTGCTGAACCGGACATAGGAAGTAAGCAACAATATAGCACGGCTTGTGCAATTGTTAAAGGTCGCATGCGGGATGGAAAGTTCCACCCAAGTTGCACAAAACCGCAATCTCTAGGAGACTGCACAGCACAGCTGGCAGAGTAAAAAGCCTTGATACTGATTCTGGTAAATACGGATCGAGAATTCTCCACACTAATTGTGTGTGGTTCATTTTACTGTGTACAGTCATATAATGAATATTTGCAGCACTGGGTTCAAAACGGGTTCAAAGATGCAAAAGGTACCACAATTAAGCATAAAATGCTATGGTAACAGGTAGTGGACTTGAAAACCGAACTACCGAGAGCTCACGTGATACATCCACTGAGTCATCAGAGTGATGGCGTTCACATTGAAGGGAATACATTGGCGGATGAAGCCGCAAAGGGGGCTGTACGTGCGGCTTCCATAGCTGCAATCACATGCTCTTAAACGAGAAAAGACAGTGAGATTATGGTGACTGTAATTGCTTCACGCAAAAACAGCAAAGCAGTACCAAAAAAGTTTCCACTCAAGTACTCATACAAGTTAGATGCCAATAACATTCCATTAGCTCATACTCCTGGAGTGGGGATAGAGTAATTCCAAACATGGATCGAAGGTAAGCAGCGCACAACGGGATAGATTCTGCACATGCAGGAATTACGGCAACTGTTTCTTTATTGAAACAACACTATTGGTGGCCTGGGTTAACAAAGCAGACTAAAGACTATGTCTTGAAATGCGACATCTGCCACCAGATGAAAGGTTCCTCCATAACGCGTCCAGCACAGACGCCATTATTAATATCAGACAAACCACTAATGTGTGTTTACTGGGACCACTGCAGCCTCTTACAAAGAGATGGGGCTTACAGGTATATCATGGTTGCAGTAGATTCCTGCTCATGATTCACATGGGTGTGGCCCCAACGCTCAGCTGACGCTCAAATTATTATAAAAGATTTGCGAGTCTTTATAGGGACATACACAATTGGCACATTACATTCTGACCACGGCCCTGCGTTTATCTCTCGGGCTTACAAGGAGGCCATGCGAGGATTGGGTGTAACATTGAGGTACTCCTCTCCATACCATCCCGAGGGAAATTCGGTCATGGAGAGGAAAATCTGAGACTTAAAGAAATCTTTAACAGCTAGAGTATTAGGCACAGGTGAGAGTTGGGTAAACATCTGTATGGAGTGCAGCGAGTATTGAATAACATGCCAAGATTTTTTCTAGGGCGGGTCACTCCATATGAGGTCCTATTTGGGACAAGAATGTGGGTACCTGATCTTGATTGTGAAGGCACAGTGACGGATGAGAAGCCTTTTGACATCCATGATCGATTGGCTATTTTACAGGATCTAAATGAATTCAGGACACAACAAAGTAATTTTCCCATGAAGCAGACTGTCACTGGGAAAGTCAAATCAGTCATGGCAAAATCTGTCTGGCTCCCAAAAGTCGGGGATCTTGTCAGAGAGAAAATAGCAGTCAAGAAAGTATTTGGGCCATCATACAGAAAGCCTGTACAGGTCCAAGCAGTCGCAAGAACAAGAACTGTACTTCTACCGCCTCTTGCCGGAAAAAAGGAGATAAGGTTTGTCTCAATCAACCTAATCAAGCCACACTATGTGGCCGATACTGAGTAGTAGGCCATGTGGACTCCAAAGTAGCAGACGCCCTCCTCTCACTATAATTCAAGAAGTTGAAACGGAAAGACTCATCACGTTCGAAGAGTCCCCTGCACGGAATGATGGACTAAGCAACAATGCTTTGGAACTCGTTCCCCTTGAACCTGAAGTTCACATTCAGAATCAAATCTCAATTCAACCAAACTTAGATGTCTACGTCAACGTGCCTCTACAAGAGCAAACTACAATTTCCACAAATCCTGATGCCATATCAACAATTGATCAAACTGCTTCTGGCTACTTCATAAACTTTTCTTTGGATCTAAGCAAACCTGAAACGATGCCGGCCCAAAAATCCCGCAAGCAGCAAGTTAAAGACTTTCTGAACTTTCTTAAAAAGACTTACCTGATATCACCTTGGGTAGAACTATGGTTAATTACCGGGATACTTTCCTTTCTTTTTTGATTAAGCTTAGTAATAGTTTCTAGCATGCTTGTTAATGGAAATGCCTTCGACAGAGCTTTGCAGCCCAAAGATGAATTCAATTTTAAAGCCACATCAATCATCTCATCGAGAACAAAGAGACTTGTCATCAGTGAACATTACAGCAGTTCCTATACCTGATGGTTTAGTTTGGGACAAGGTTAATTTCGATATATATGGTCCGAACAAACTTTTAAGAATTCTTCATTTATGAAAAATATCGTTGAGTCATATCATTACCTCAAGTACATTTTCCGATGATTGGGACATTAAAACGGTTAATATTATGTTGTCTGACTTAGAAAAATCTGCTGCATTTTCTAATAGTGAAACATTGGAAAGCACATCAGATTTCGAAACAATGTATTGTTATCAACACTATGGTCATCCCTTTCTGCATTAATCTGCTAATCCTAGAAATGTGTTCACTTATCACCAGTGGGAACATTGTCCAACACCACCGAAAGGCAGTTCAAAAACATTTACACAAAAGATTCCATATTTTAAAGGGTTTAATATGTCTGACCCAGCCTCATATTATTATAAGGTTGCACCAACATCAGCAAAGAAAAATACGTTAACAAACACCAAACAGATTTACTCTTCTTCCTTTATTGCCCAGTTGTCTGAACAAGGTTTCGACTTATAGAAAGACATCATAGACTTAAAATCAGTCTGGGGTACTAGAGAATGGCAGGCTCAGGGAACTGAAGCTTTGATTGGAGCAACAAATCACATTTGTGAATGAGACAATGCAACAGACGTCTTGCCTTGGACTAGCCAAGAACAAGGACTTAAACACACCTCGGCTGCCAACTCCATCACACACCAAGGGAAACATAACATCACAGAAAGAGATTACAGTAGATGACATTATGAAACACAACAGACCATGCCCCGATTGGAAGAAATGGTGGATTTT
This sequence comes from Lissotriton helveticus, assembly GCF_964261635.1. Taxonomy (NCBI): domain Eukaryota; kingdom Metazoa; phylum Chordata; class Amphibia; order Caudata; family Salamandridae; genus Lissotriton; species Lissotriton helveticus. Next base: position 805,817,383 of record NC_136071.1, read on the forward strand.
GACTACAGACACCAATAGTTGTCAGGTGAGATTCATGGGTAAAACCGAAGGGTTCACTATCCATAGGACAGGTCCACGTTACGTACAGAGAGAACATCCACGGGTAGTGACATCCTACAGTGTTGGGAAGTTGTGCAATGATTGGCTGAAAACCTCAACACTCACAAAGGTAAAACAACACTTATCCTTACTGTCACAGGATGTGGATCTCAGGGATTTTTTTACTAGGTTCTGAGAAGCCACAACAACAGCAATGTTTCATTTATGTTGTCTACAGTGAAATATGGAAAATATTCCAACAAGAAGCCGCAGAAAGATTATGTGAAATAGACCGTATACATCTAGAAAAATCTCTACCAGTGGTAGACAATGGGTTATAAATAGATATAAATGGCACAGAGGGGAGTAAAATATACAATGCTGCGTATTGAAAAACTGGATTGATTAGCATTTACAGTGACAGAATTTCCACCGACAGAATGGCTAATTCATGGCCACATAACTCGACCAGTCACTACATTTTAGTTTCAGTATTGCCTTGAACAAAACCAGGCAGGCAGATATGAAGAAATGGGTAAGTAATACATTAAGGATTCGTGGATATTACCATACAGATTTCGATGCCGGAGTGGGGATCGAGAAGTGTTTCAAAGCGGTACAAACTGTGAGAACGCTTTAAGTGGATCACTCATATGCCAGGATATAATGCTACATGGGGCTTGTAATGGTTCTGTAGAAAACCTGTCCTGCCATTTGATTGGTGACCCAGCTGCAGTGATTGCTCCAGCATTCAGGCTACTTTCAAATGGGAGTTACTTGATGCTGAACAGTCAAGGCTGCTGCGGAATGCTCCCGAGCATCGCATATCTGGTAACAGTGAGCTCCAGGGTTACTTATTGTATGCAAGTATTTTTTCCAATGACCCATACAGTCAGGGAGGCGCCATTATGGCCTTCACTAAATGTTTCTTTAATACGGTTTGATACTCTAAGCAGAATGAAAGCCATGCTTTTCCAGAAGTCTGTGCCCTTAATCTTCGCTTGAGAGACTTTTGCTCTCCAGATCGAAGGTCTTCGGTAGAGATACATAGAAACAGCCCTTTCCATTTCCCAAAAACGGTGAATCGTATCTTTAACATGTCTGATATGACAGGCATAGTCCACCTATTTAAGACCATAGGTTATGGACTTCTGGGCACCTTTCATACGGTACTTGGAATTATACCAAACTTCTTACACTCCGTATTCGGAAGCATCTTTGGAGGACTTCCACTCATCCTGTTTCTAGTAGCAAGTATCCTGATTGTTTTCCATCTGCTACGCAATGGACATCCCAGTCACCAAGGAGATGGAAAAAGCACTCCTGTTGCGTAAATACCGTGACCGCATGGTACAACATCTAAGCATGCCTCACCTAAGTGCATCTTGGTTCTTGTCATTTGCATCTTACCTGTTCGCCAATGCCTGTTTTGTGGAGAAGAATGCGTGTTAGACCTTTGTTTGACAATCCCATCATGTGCGCAACCAGACGTGAATGCTTTACTAGACCCAATAACGGCCCATGTTCTGCAGTGTCCTCAGCGTATTCTGTGGTTGATGGTGGCATTCCTTGAGCCCCCACAGGTAGTAATAGCACCTGCTGGTATGGACACCGGCTCCTCCTCTGACACCCAGGCTTTGGACAGCACACAGGCTGCCCCAACACAGGCTGAGAACAGTGTGGAACATACATAATCTGTGCTCAATTGATGTACTTTGCAAGGTGCTACAGGGGCCGTCTACTGCAGAAGCAAGCAACAAACATGTTGCGTCTACCAGCCAGGACACATAAACATTTGACTCATTTGGCTCGTCGTGTGCTGGAAGAAATTGGCCCTTCTTTAAACAAGCTCAAAATTTGGAATTCAAAAACAAAATTGACATTCCTTTCATTTATTAGGCTTACATGGCTTTCTAATGCTTATAGTGGTTCGGACTATAACTACCGATACTTTAGAGCAATGGCTTGCAAACATTTTTTTTAAAAACATTTTTAAGTTTTTAGAAAATATTTAAAAGTTTTAAACATTTTTGTAAAACAAATGTCGTTATAAACTTTGTGGGTACCAATATCTAGTTAGGTTAGCAGTACGGTAATAAGTTACATATGTCGTCCAGTCGGTAGAGGAGTGGGTGTTATATTCCATATCGGTACCCTATATAGGCGCAGGTAACATTGAAGACTTTCACCTATATTCTTCCCATCATTACATATATAATGGTGCTTAGGTACTGACCTTTTACCTAGATACGACACTGCATTCAGAACGCGGCTTTTCCCTAGTTCGAATCTCATACATTATGCATGAGGCTTCTTGGAAGCCCAGAAGGACTAACATCTCCTGTATAATATCTGTCTATAAGGTTCAGGCCCGACGTCATCCTTTAGGCCGACACAATAACACAGCAAGGTAGGACCCCTGGGGAGGCCTGTGGGTATATATACATCACATCTTGATTAGAAGGACGGAGGAGACTGAGACTTCCCAGCCTACACACTGACCAGAGACGCTGGGGTACCTGCATGCAAACACTCCAGCTCGCAGTGGTCTAACATCCCTCGCGGGATGTCCAACTCGAGACCAGAACGGGGTCCCATATTCTCTCATTCTCAGGTAATGGGGTTGACTATATCTTAGACGGATTCTTGACATAACACCTATACAGATTTAGGTACATCTAGTAAGGGAGGCATCGTAGGAGTGCGCACTTTTTATCAAGTGTTTTATGTACTTGTATATATATTCATGATTACTGCAAGATTGTAGAACTTTACAATCCCTTTACTTTTGTAGTACTTCTAATCATATATCTCTGCTACTGCCTAATGGTTGTTGGAGCTCATCTATTCTACACTAGAATAACAACTGTTCAATAAATTCCTATTGAAAACGCCCAGCCTGTATATTCTGTGCATCTCTCTGAGACAAACTAAGTGAGCATGAGTGACTGAGCAATAAGTAGTACATTGTTTCCACGATTTTGCGGGATAGGGTTGTCATGTTCTGAGGTTGCCTGAGCTTGTGCAGGAAGGGACACCCTCCTGCACATAAACATTCATTCCCTTCAATGCAGGCAAGGTGCCTGCAGTGGTGCTAGGCAGCTAAATTTGCGCCAGCGGAGGAGAAAAAGCAAGGCTGCACCGTATTCTTGTAAATACGTTGCAGACGTGCGTTTCAGAAGTGGCGGCGCACTGTGTTAAGCCAAGGAGGCTAACGCTGGGCTCCACCACTTCCTTGTAAATATGCCCTTAGGTCTGCAAAGAGGAAATGACCTATGCTGGGCACAAGGGGCCTAAGGGAAGGGGTATGATCTTTCCTGATCACAGAGGGCTAGAGGGACAAATATAGTATATTAAATAAATCACAAGAAGCAATTGTACACCTAACACCCCAACTCACAAATTTGATGGTACAGCCATATGTGTTAATGAAGAATAAAGAAGGCACTGTTAAATTAAATCTTCTTGGGATCAAACAGGTTGATCAAGCAGGAAGCCAGGATTAACCTCAGGTTTTGTAGTTTTACATTGTGCAATTCAGCCAATTGATGGTTACTTCTCTTCTGTTATACATCAAAGGTTAATGACTTATCTTGTAATTCTTGGTGCCTGAGACTAGAGCACTGTAAAGGTTCAGCTGACCTTGGGCTCAAGGGTCCTAGAGGAGCTCGAGCTGAGCAAGAGCCAGACTATAAATTGCTAAAAGGCTATGGGGTGAAGTTCACTTTTATTTCCAGGAACTGTTTATTATCTACAGCCAACATGATCTCATACCTGAGCAAGCTAAGCCAACCCCAACCTTCTTAGCACACGGAGGAAAATAAATTAGAGATTTAGAGACAAGGTGTGCCTGCAAACCCCCCCGCCCCCACCTACCGGAGATGATGTCACTGGTCCTGCTTGGGACTGGGTCGGCAAAATCAGGGGGACTGCTCATAACAGAATTTACACCATATAAACAAAGTACATTCAGTACTGCAGCATGTAGTCTAGATGGCCTTAATATGTGTACAGCTTTCTTACCAATCCAAAATTTGTTATATATTTTTTTAACATGTTCTGAGAAATTTTGCCAAGCTGGATTCAAGCATATAGTCTTCTGATGTAATTGTGAGGGCTTTCTTATACACAAAGAAAACTGGAAGTAACGCAATAAACAAAATCTGGTCCTAGGAAATAACTTATACCCAAATATCTTATTAATAGTTTGATATCGAGCTACCATTCTCATTTGCTTTTGGTACAGCTTTGAAAGCTATGTAAATCACTCAGGGAGCTAATTAAAAAAATAGCTGCTGGCCTTGAACAAACAGTTTTGAAGGCGTCTGAGCATAGTTGATAAAGATATCCTGCTTTGGAAATTGAATGGGTGAGATTCTCAACAATGCAGATGTAAAAGAAAGGAAAATATTCAAAGGGGTATTTTAAGCAAAGGGCATTTTCCTCCCACATGCAGTATCACCGAAAAGGCTTGAGTGTGTGATTACGGTGTTAGGTAGATTAAACCATTGGAGGACAACTATCCTCTACTTCCCTCTCATCATACCACAGATAGGTCGTTGAGAAAGTCACAGTTGTCTTTGTGCCTGCAATATAAACATTATCTCTCAAATGGACAGTATTAGTGAAGAGATATGACCTTTAATTCGTTGATCTTACACCATGTTTGCCCCCCCCATCACAGCTTTCTGCGTCCACCACATATTTGGAAATGCAAAAGCAGCGACAGAGGCCTACTATCCTTTGCAGGCCCCATTCATCCTTCACAGCCACTCACCCAGGGTTACAAATGTTTTCCTGTTTCATTATTATTCATTAGGCAAGCCATTTTACGATCCCTTGTGCCTGGATAATTTATGATGTGATCTATTAACAAATAGGTCATATCAAAAATAGCACCCGTGTTCTAAAACCAGTCAGTGTGCGAATTGCACATTCTGAGAATGATCTTAAGTATACCTGTTAATTATTCTGTGGTCATCTGGTTGAAACCAGAGACCGGTGTTCAGGTTGCCAACTAAAGAAAAACACTCTACCTCACCCATAGGCTAGAGAACAATAGCGATAATTATCGCTATTGCTTGGTTAGAGACAAAATTTTACCGCTGAGCTGCGGCGATTTTTACCGCAGATAAACCTTGGTATTACCAAGGTTTATCGCAAATGCGATAAAAAACGGCCGCAATGCATGAATAGCGCTGAAAAGTCAGCGATATTCATGCATTACCGAGCTAATGCTCTTAGCCATGTTATCCACCTCCCATTGGATAACATGGCTAAGAACTGCTCAGGGCAGGTGTTAGCTTTTGGAGATATTCGCACTTAGCGCGAATATCTCCAAAAGTTGGTAATAGGAGATAGCGATGTTAGCGACTGTTTCCAGTCGCTAACATCTTGGCACGCCCATTTTGCATGTCATTAGTGATAAATATCACTGACATGCAAAGTGGGGCCCAAGATGGTCGCTATCTCCTACTAGCTGTCGCTAACTGGTGTTAGCGACAGCTAGGTAATAGGGAGATCATTTTATCTCCGCTTTCTTGGCTTTTAAAGCCAAAAAAGCGGAGATAAACCCCCTTGATAATATGCCCCAAGATTTTAAATGAAGCCCATCACTTGATTCGAGCTGCCTGTGACTTCAAACATGAGCTGCAAGAGTTGTTCTGTTCTTAGAACAAGATACTGCATTTAGTGCTTCTCCCGCCATCGGAAATCTATCTTTGTGTTTAAATGCTCTGTTTCTCATGCCTATAATATTGTAATGTTGCAGTATTGTTCTGTCTTTGGGATGCTAAAGTAGCCAGACAACTTGCTCAACATTATATAATTTGTTTCTGATTGTTAGCCGATTCTAATTGTATTGAAGACAACTGATAAAATACACCCACTGCACCCAAATGTGTTTTTTTCACTATTGCCATGTGAAAATGTTTTGTTGCTCACCTACCTCCCCATGCTTTATAAATAGCAGCAATAAAATATTTGATTTCTCAGAATAGTGTCGCATATTTCTACAGAAGTGGTGACCATCACCCTCCAACTGTGCCGCTCATCTCTTCATAGTCTTTTTGTCACATATATTTTTTATAGCACTGCTCATCCCAGGATAGGGTGTCAGAGCTCTTTACATCACACACACATTACAAACAGACAATGAATCATACAAGCGTGTAAATCAATGTGCAGAAAATACTACAGAAGACAAGTTTCAAGTTTCTTTATTTGTGCATGATTAATCAAATTAATTGCAAATGTTTAAAAGAAGACAGAAGATCATTACCAATTAATAACAGTGTAGCTACAATAAGATGTAAAAAGAAACATATGTTTGCATTCTCAAGCAAAAGCCTTGCACATTTTTCAGAAGAACACACAACATGATTACCAACTGTGCGAAAGTGCCATTTTTCTTGCCTTGGTATGCCCCCACTTTTTTCTGAACTGCTGATGTACTTTGACTGAGTGTGCCCTGGGTCCCTGCCAATCAGATACCCAGGGCCTGTGTTCCTTCCCTACAAAGAAAAGCTATGCTGAAACAAAATACCCAATTGGCATCTCTGGCCCCTGTCAGCCCCTAGTAAATGGTACCCTAGGTTCCCAGGGCATGGTGACCAGAGAAGAACCCTGAGGGCTGCAGCACTTATTGTGCCACCCTCAGGGGCCCTGTACCCTGGCTCCCACACACTGCCTTTGCAGGCTGAGTGCCTAAGTACAGAACTAAAGCAAGAGTCGATATGGCACACATCCCTAAGTGCCATGCCCACAGAACCCACTGCCCTGGCATACTTCAGTCACCCCTCTAGCTGGGTGCCCTATGCCAGAGGTGAGGGGCCAGGTGCATGAGCACTGTGCCCCTACAGTACCAAGGGCCATTCCTGGGCACTGTAAGTGCAGTGTTGCCATTTAAGAGTATATGGTGCTGGGAGGTTGTCATTCACGAACTCCACAGCACCATAATGGCTTCACTGAAGACTGACAAGTTTGGTACCAAACTTCTCGGCACATTAAACCCGCACTGATGCCAGTGTGGGATTTAATGTAACATGCACGAGAGGGCATCTTAGAGATGACCTCCAAAAACACGAACCTACAATCCACATCTGGGCTGAGTGGCTGCAGAGGCTGCCACCCAGCATACATGTTGCTGGACCCCTGGGTGGAGAGCCCCCCACTCTCCTGGGTCTGCAACAAAGCACATCCTGGGCGAGGTGCTATGTCTCCTCCCCCAGGATGGACAGGGGGAGGCTTCAAAGGCATACCGCCTCTGAGAGCTTCCCCAGACCATTTGCTGTACCCAGCAACCAGCCCTCCACCAGTCCTACCCCGACTCTGGCAGGAAGATTGGCGGGAAAAACTAAGTCAGTAAGGGGGGTGTGCCAACCTGTGCCAACTCCACCCCTCAGGTGAAGGAGGTGAGGGGGAGCACGACCCCGGGCTCCGGCCATCTTGTAGATGGGGAGTCCTGCCCAATCCCAGCTAGGCTCCTGGCCCCTCCCACAGGAGAGGAGCAGGCTAGGGGGTGTACTCAACCCAGGACAGGGACCCATTGGTCCCTGCCCTTGCCCTACCTGTAACACCCCAACTGCGACCAGCCGAGGGTAAGCTTTTCCGACACCCAAAGACACCCCTGCACCCAGCGCCCTACAGCCCTCTGTGCCTCCCTTTGGGGTACCTACCGGTGCTCCAACATCCCAACTTACCTCTCGAAGTGCTGGTCGCCCTGCAGAGTCACAGTCCCCGAGCCTGCAGCCTTTGTTCCTTTTTCAAGATCCTCATTGAATAACATTGAGGTCCCGAAGGCTCAAAAGCACCCGGCACCCAGCCGCCGTGTGCCGCTGGCTGTGACCTCTTTGCCCTATCCTACTTCCCCCCTTGCCCAGAGCAAGTGACCAGGAGCCCAGCTGCCAGAGCCCCGTGGCCTGCTAGCAAGCACCCACCAACCGAAGGCCCGCTTTCCCTCATTGGATAACATTGGGCCTACCTACCTCTGCACCCGGCCGCCCCTACGCCGCTGGGACCGAACCAACTGTTCTCACCTGACCCTGGGGGACCCCTGAGTCTATGCCCAGAACCCTAACTTCACCAACCAAGTACTCACCTGGAAACCAGCAATTCACTTACCTGCCATTGGATAACATTGACCCATTTTTGACTCGAAAATGTTCTAAGTGTGAAGTTTTGAAAACTGAAAATATTCCTATAAAATCCGCCAAAGTCCGAATTCAAAAATACTCATCTGTGATCAGGAGAGAAGCCAGTACTGTACCTTTCAGCCCAGTACTGAACCCCAAAAGCAATCCCTAGCGGGTTTACTAGTAACCTGTATTTTCTCCATAGGAACCCATTGTCTGCTTTTCTATGAAAATTCTTCTGTCTACTTTTGAAAACTGCAAATATTCTTTAAAAATCGTACGAAATACTGAAACGCAATTACCTACCTGTTTTGAGTTAAGCACCCAGTGCTGGCCCGAGGAGACTAGTGCTGGGTTACAAAAGTAACGCGATCGTACTTTACCTGTAACCTGAATTTCCTCCCATGAATACCATTGTGAGAATCACCTCGAAAAGTTTCTAAGTGTGAACTTTTAAAACAGCTTTATATTCAAGAAAAATCATCACTGTAACTAAAAAATTTTTGCTAATCTGGTTTCAGCTTAGACCCCAGGACTGAATCTAAGATCTAGTCCTGGGACTACCAAAGTAATCCATAAAGTAATCAACTGTACTTTCCTATGAAAACCCATTGAGCTCAATGCTAGAGTGTGTTTCAGAACTGTGTTGCTTATTAGATAACCTGTGATTAATGTGTATACAAACTTATTGCTCCTCTGCAAAGTATTTACATGAGAGTACTCGTAATGTGAAAAGAATATTTTTATAACTGTTGGTTCTAAAAATAAAACAACCATATCTCTGGTTATACAAACAATTGGCCTGGAGTTCAATCCCTGAGTGTGTGAAACCTTTTGCTGACTGAGTGTGTACATCAAATGCTTTACACTGTCCTCTGGTAGTGCCTTACTGCTCGATCAAGCTACCACTTTGGAGAGTAAGGTCAGTTCTGACTTTAACCTCTGTTATACCTCTGGGGTTGGTGGACTCTATACACACAGTACTTCCTCCTAGTCCAGTATATATAGAGCCACTTTCTCACATTGGTGGATCAGCGGTGGGATACAAACTTGTATTTGTTGGACTACTTGGTTACCATCTGATCACACGACAGAACTCAAATTACCTTTAGAATTCTGAAATTGGTCTTTTCCAAAAGTACTAAACCTCTGGTAGGGCCTTGCTTAAGTCCCATTAGAAGTTCTGAAAAATAAAAGTCACTACAAGCTAGGGTAAAGTGTTAGAACTATCAGGTTATAATGACTCAAAGGGCCCCAGCTGTTAGTGAAGATAACACAGACCTAGTGGAGGAGCTCGACCTCACACCTTACTTGCACTTGGACTTCAAGGAATTGAGGGCCCTATGCAAAGTTAAACAAATAACTGTAGGTCTGCATAAAACGAAATAAAGTATGCAAAAGACCACCCCTCTGAGCAGGGTGACACCCACACAGAGGAAGAAGTGAGGGAAGAGGGGGAGGATATTGTCCCCCCCCCATCCTTAGGGAAGAAGGCATCCCTGTACCCTTGATTCCAATAGTCAACCTTTGGGAGCCTAGGGACCACACAGGTGGACTGGGCCCCAGACAACCCATTGGGTTAAACCCCAGTGCAGAGGATGACTTTCTAGCAAAGTTGGCCAAGAGATTAGACCTAGAGACCAGGCTCCTGTCACTAGAAAAAGAAAGAAAAGAGATGGGCCTAGCCCCCATCTCTGGTGTTAGCAATACCAATAACAAAGACAGAGAGCAATCTTATGATCCTAAAATCCCCAAAGGGATTGTCCCTAAATTTGAGGAAGGTGATGACATCACCAAATGGTTCACAGCCTTTGAGAGGGCTTGTAATATCAGACAGCTAAAGAAACCTCTCTGGGGGGCACTCCTGTGGGAACCGTTCTCGGGTAACTGCAGAGACAGGCTTCTGACCCTCTCTGGGCCAGATGCAGGGCCCTATGACCTCATGAAGAAGACTCTGATTGAGGGATTTGAACTCACTACTGAGGAGTACAGAATTAGGTTCAGGGGGGCTCACAAAACCCAAACCCAATCCTGGATAGATTTTGTAGACTACTCAGTAAAGACACTGGATGGTTGGCTAACTGGACACAATGTGCATGACTTTACTGGATTGTATAATTTGTTTATGAAGGAACACATTTTGAGTAATTGCACAAATGAAAAGTTACATCAGCATTTGGTAGACCTAGGTCTAATTTCTCCCCAAGAATTGGGAAAGAAGGCAGACAACTGGGTCAAGACTAGGGTGACAAGGACAGCCACTGGGGGTGACCAAAAGAAAGAGGTCACCAAGCCCCCCAGGGGATAGGTGGTGAGAATCCCCCAGACAAAAAGTCTGAGTCTTCCAAAGGGCCCCAAAAACCTGTTCAGGGGGGTGGGTCCCAATCTACTCCCTATGTGCCTCAGCCCTATAGGGGAAGAAACTTTGATCCTAACAAGGCCTATTGTAACAACTGTAGGAAGTTGGGACATTTAACTGTAGACAAGAACTGCCCCTACAACAAAGCCCCTAAGGCACCCATTCCACCTACTCCAGGGACAGTAAATCTACAGATGGGATCAGAAGAGTGCCCAGAGCAAATCTGTGAATACACTCAAGCTAGTCTAGTCTGCTTGGGGAATATGGAGGTTGCCTGTGTGGCTGGGTGGCCAACCAACTGTAACAAATATATGCAATACCCCTCCATCAATGGAACAAGAGTAGAAGCCCTGAGGGATACAGGTGCCAGCATCACTATGGTAAGGGAAAAGCTGGTTTCCCCAGAGCAATACCTGATTGGGAAAACTTACCCAGTCACCAACGCTGACAGCATTACCACCCAACGCCCCCTAGCTATGGTAACATTAGGATGGGGGGAGGTTAATGGTCTGACACTGGTAGTGGTCTCACCACAATTGCCAGCTGACTGTCTGTTTGGAAATGACCTGGAGAACTCAACCTGGGCTGAAGTTGAGCAAGTAACCCATGCAGCCATGCTGGGTATCCCTAGACTGGTGTGTGTCCAACCCAGAGCACAGAGCAAAAAGAAGGGTGAACAAGTGGGTTTTGAGCCTGAAAGTATGGCCCAACCAACCAAGAGAAAAAGCAAGGAGACTGGGGAACCAGCTTCTACACAGCCAGCCTCTCAGGACCCCTCTCCTCAGGGAGAGGACTTGGAAACCCTAGAGGGAACTGAGCTTATGGAGCTTGGGCCTTACCAGGCTGGCCTCCTGGGCCCAGGGGGGCCACTAGGGAAGAGCTGTGCCAGGGCCAGCGAGACTGCCCCACTTTTGAAAGCCTGAGGCAGCAAGCAGCTGCAGAAGCAAAGGGAGATGTCAATGGTACCCATAGAGCCTATTGGGAAGAGGGATTACTGTATGCTGGGGCAAGAAACCCCAATCCTGGAGCTACCAGGAGAGTGGTAGTGCCACAGAAGTACAGGGAGTTCCTCCTAACTTTGGCTCATGACATCCCCCTAGCTGGACACCTGGGGCAAACCAAAACTTGGGAAAGGTTGGTTAGCCACTTTTACTGGCCCCAGATGAACTGAAAAGGGAAGGAGTTTGTGAGCTCCTGTGCTACCTGTCAGGCCAGTGGCAAGACAGGTGGCAAGCCAAAGGCCCCCCTGATACCACTGCCAGTGGTGGGGATGCCCTTTGAAAGGGTAGGTGTGGACATTGTGGGCCCACTAGAACCTCCCACAGCCTCAGGGAACAAATTCATTCTAGTAGTAGTGGATCATGCTACTAGGTACCCTGAGGCAATTCCCTTTAGGGTGACTTCAGCTCCTGCAGTAGCCAAGGCCCTCCTAGGTGTCTTCACCAGGGTAGGGTTTCCTAAGGAGGTGGTTTCAGACAGCGGTACCAACTTCATGTCTGCTTACCTGAAACACATTTGGAAGGAGTGTGGGGTGCAGTACAAGTTCACTACCCCATACCACCCACAAACCAATGGTCTTGTAGAAAGGTTCAACATGACATTGAAAGGTATGATCATGGGGCTCCCTGAAAAACTCAAAAAGAGATGGGATGTCCTGTTGCCATGCCTGCTTTTCGCTTATAGGGAAGTGCCACAGAAGGGAGTGGGGTTTTCACCCTTTGAACTTCTGTTTGGTCATTCTGTAAGGGGACCACTTTGTCTTGTGAAGGAAGGTTGGGGGAGGCCTCTCCAAGAACCCAAACAGGACATTGTGGACTATGTGCTTAGCCTAAGGTCCAGAATGGATGAGTACATGGATAAGGCATCCAAAAATCTTGAGGCCAGCCAGGAGCTGCAGAAGCACTGGTATGACCAAAAAGCTGCCATGGTTGAATTTCAACCTGGGCAACAGGTGTGGGTTTTGGAGCCAGTGGCACCAAGGGCTCTCCAAGACAGATGGAGTGGCCCTTACCCTATCCTGGAGAAAAAGAGCGAGGTCACTTACTTAGTGGACCTGGGCACCAGTAGGACACCCAAAAGGGTTATCCATGTGAACTGCCTCAAGCTCTACCATGACAGGGCTGACCTCACCATGCTGATGGTGACTGATGAGGAACAGGAAGCAGAGAGTGAACCTCTCCCTGATCTCCTCTCTACCAGCCCAAAAGATGGGTCAGTGGATGGAGTAGTCTTTTCAGACACTCTCAATCCCCAACAGCAGGCTGACTGCAAGCATGTCTTGCAGCAGTTTGCTAGCATCTTTTCCTTGACCCCTGGTCTGACCAGCTGGTGTACCTATGACGTGGACACCGGTGACAGTAACCCTGTCAAAAACAAAATCTATCAACAATCAGACCAAGTCAAGGAAAGCATCAAAGCTGAAGTCAGCAAGATGCTGGAGCTAGGGGTGATTGAACCCTCTGAGAGCCCCTGGGCCAGCCCAGTGGTTCTAGTCCCCAAACCTCATCAAAAGAGTGGAAAGAGAGAGATGAGGTTCTGTGTGGACTATCAAGGGCTCAACTCTGTCACCAAGACAGATGCTCACCCCATTCCAAGAGCAGATGAGTTGATAGACAAACTAGGGGCAGCGAAATTTCTAAGCACCTTTGACTTGACTGTAGGGTACTGGCAAATTGGCATGCCCCCAGGAGCCAAAGAGAAAACAGCATTCTCCACCCCTGATGGGCACTATCAGTTTACTGTGATGCCTTTTGGGTTAAAGAATGCCCCTGCCACCTTCCAGAGGTTGGTGAACCAAGTCCTGACTGGGTTGGAATCCTTCAGTGCAGCCTATCTTGATGATATTGCTGTCTTTAGCTCCACCTGGCAGGATCACCTGATTCACCTTGGGAAGGTTCCGCAATCCCTGCAATCTGAAGGACTGACTATCAAGGCATCCAAATGCCAGATAGGGCAGGGCACTGTAGTGTACTTGGGCCACCTTGTTGGTGGAGGCCAGGTCCAACCCTTACAGGCCAAGATCCAGAGCATCCTGGACTGGGCTGCTCCAACCACCCAGAGTCAAGTCAGGGCATTCCTTGGCTTGACTGGATATTACAGAACGTTTGTGAAGGGATATGGGTCTATTGTGACTCCCCTCACAGAACTCACCTCCAAGAAAATGCCCAAGAAAGTGAACTGGACTGTTAGCTGCCAAAAGGCTTTTGACACCCTGAAAGAAGCAATGTGCTCAGCACCCATTCTAAAAGCACAAGACTTCTCCAAGCAGTTCATAGTGCACACTGATGCCTCATAGCTGGGGGGTAGGAGCAGTCCTCTCCCAGATCAATGAGGAAGGCCAAGACCAACCTGTTGCTTTTATAAGCAGGAGGCTACTCCCCAGAGAGCAGCGTTGGAGTGCCATTGAGAGGGAGGCCTTTGCTGTGGTTTGGTCCCTGAAGAAGTTGAGGCCCGACCTATTTGAGACTCACTTCCTGGTTCAAACTGACCACAGACCTCTGAGATGGCTAATGTAGATGAAAGGGGAAATCCAAAACTACTGCGATGGTCCATCTCCCTACAGGCTATGGACTTTGAAGTGGAACACCGACCAGGGACTGCCCATGCCAATGCAGATGGACTTTCCAGGTTCTTCCACTTAGACAATGAAGACTCCCCAGGGCAAGGTTAGTCTCATCACCTTTCGTTTGGGGGGGTGGGGGGGGGGGGGTTGTGTGAGAAATTGCCATCTTTCCTGCCTTGGTATGCCCCCACTTTTTTCTGAACTGCTGATGTACTTTGAGTGAGTGTGCCCTGGGTCCCTGCCAATCAGGTACCCAGGGCCTGTGTTCCTTCCCTACAAAGAAATGCTATGCTGAAATAAAATACCCAATTGGCATCTCTGGCCCCTGTCAGCCCCTTGTATACGGTACCCTAGGTACCCAGGGCATGGTGACCAGAGAAGAACCCTGAGGGCTGCAGCACTTATTGTGCCACTCTCAGGGGCCCTATACCCTGGCTCCCACACACTGCCTTTGCAGTCTGAGTGCCTAAGTACAGAACTAAAGCAAGAGTCGACATGGCACACATCCCTGTGTGCCATGCCCACAGAACCCACTGCCCTGGCATACTTCAGTCACCCCTCTAGCTGGGTGCCCTATGCCAGAGGTGAGGGCCCAGGTACATGAGCCCTGTGCCCCTACAGTACCCAGGGCCATTCCTGGGCACTGTAAGTGCAGTGTTGCCGTTTAAGAGTATATGGTGCTGGGAGGTTGTTATTCACGAACTCCACAGCATCATAATGGCTTCACTGAAGACTGACAAGTTTGGTACCAAACTTCTCAGGACATTAAACCCGCACTGATGCCAGTGTGGGATTTAATGTAACATGCACGAGAGGGCATCTTAGAGATGACCTCCAAAAACACGAACCTACAATCCACGTCTGGGCTGAGTGGCTGCAGAGGCTGCCACCCAGCACACATGTTGCTGGACCCCTGGGTGGAGAGCCCCCTGCTCTCCTGGGTCTGCAACAAAGCACATCCTGGGCGAGGTGCTATGTCTCCTCCCCCAGGATGGACAGGGGAAAGCTTCAAAGGCATACCGCCTCTGTGAGCTTCCTCAGACCATTTGCTGTACCCAGCAACCAGCCCCCCACCAGTCCTATCCCAACTCTGGTGGCAAGACTGGTGGGAAAAACTACGTCAGGAAGGGGGGGTGCCAACCTGTGCCAACTCCATCCCTCAGGTGGAGGAGGCGAGGTGAAGCATGACCCCGGGCTCCAGCCATCTTGTAGATGGGGAGTCCTGCCCAATCCCAGCTAGGCTCCTGCCCCCTCCCACAGTAGAGGAGCAGGCTAGGGGCTGTACTCACCCCAGGACAGGGACCCATTGGTCCCTACCCTTGCAGTACCTGTAACGCCCCTAAATTTAGTATTTAAGGGCTCCCTGAACCTTCCTTCCTCAGATCCTGATATCAAAAAGAAGCAAGAAGATCAAGAAGAAGACGACCCGCCGTGCAGCTGCCAACAACAGGACAACAACAACTGACTTGGCCCCAGCCCTATCGGCCTGTTGATCCTGGAACCTGCTCCTGCCTAAACCCGGCAACCTCCACGGACAGCAACCTTGGGACACCCAGAAGACCTGCCTGCCTTGACCCTCTCGACGATTGGTACTCCCATCAGCAGAGGCTCTGCTGCAACAACCCACCTGGTGCTCACCAGGAAGCTCCGGACCAGCCCGAACCCGGGCCGGGCCAACCCAAACAAAGACCATGAGGACGTCCCCCCGGCGGCTGGGACCCAAAGTCCAGTGCCCAAAGACCCTCCTTGATGAACCAGCCGATGCCTGCAGACTCAGAACCAGGGGCCACCCCAACCACGACCAGCCGAGGGTAAGCTTTTCCGACACCCAAAGACACCCCTGCACCCGGCGCCCTACAGCCCCCTGTGCCTCCCTTTGGGGTACCTACCTGTGCTCCAACATCCCAACTTATCTCTCGAAGTGCTGGTCGCCCCTGGAGAGTCACCGTCCCCAAGCCTGCAGCCTTTGTTCCTTTTTCAAGATCCTCATTGGATAACATTGAGCGCTCGACGGCTCAAAAGCACCCTGCACCCAGCCGCCCGAGTGCCGCTGGCTGTGATCTCTTTGACCTATCCTACTCACCCCTTGCCCAGAGCAAGTGACCAGGAGCCCAGCTCCCAGAGCCACGTGGCCTGCTAGCCAGCAGCCACCAACCGAAGGCCCCCTTTCCCTCTTTGTATAACATTGGGCCTACCTACCTCTGCACCCGGCCGACCCTGTGCCGCTGGGACCAAACTAACTGTACTCACCTGACCCTGGGGGACCCCTGAGTCTATGCCCAGAACCCTAACTTCACCAACCAAGTACTCACCTGGAAACCGGTAATTCACTTAACTGCCATTGGATATCATTGACCCATTTGTGACTCGAAAATTTTCTGAGTGTGAAGTTTTGAAAACTCAAAATATTCCTATAAAATCCGCCAAAGTCCAAATTCAGGAGAGAAGCCAGTACTGTACCTTTGAGCCCAGTACTAAACCGCAAAAGTAATCCCTACCGGGGTTTACTAGTAACCTGTATTTTCTCCATAGGAACCCATTGTCTGCTTTTCTATGAAAATTCTTTTAAGTGTCTACTTTTGAATACTGCAAATATTCTTTAAAAATCATACGAAATACTGAAACGCAATTACCTACCTGTTTTGAGTTAAGCCCCCAGTGCTGGCCCTAGGAGACTAGTGCTGGGTTACAAAAGTAACGCGATCGTACTTTACCTGTCACCTGAATTTCCTCCCATTGAATAACATTGTGAGAATCACCTCGAAAAGTTTCTCAGTGTGAACTTTTAAAACAGCTTTATATTCAGGAAAAATCATCACTGTAACTAAAACGTTTTTGCTAATCTAGTTTCAGCTTAGACCCCAGGACTGAATCCAAGATCTAGTCCTGGGACTACCAAAGTAATCCATAAAGTAATCAACTGTACTTTCCTATGAAAACCCATTGAGCTCAATGCAAGAGTGTGTTTCAGAACTGTATTGCTTATTAGCGAACCTGTGATTAATGTGTATACAAACTTATTGCTCCTCTGCAAAGTATTTACATGAGAGTACTCGTAATGTGAAAAGTATATTTTTATCACTATTGGTTCTAAAAATAAAACAACCATATCTCTGGTTATGCAAACAATTGGCCTGGAGTTCAGTCCTTGAGTGTGTGAAACCTTTTGCTGACTGAGTGTGTACATCAAATGCTTTACACTGTCCTCTGGTACTGCCTTACTGCTCGACCAAGCTACCACTTTGGAGAGTAAGGTCAGTTCTGACTTTAACCTCTTTTATACCTCTGGGGTTGGTGGACTCTATACACACTGTACTTCCTTCTAGTCCAGTATATATAGAGCCACTTTCTCACACCAACTAAAAGCAAAGGAGATACAATAAGATCTAAAAAGAAGCACATAAATTCTACAGAAGACAATGCGGGCTACACAGCAGGGCCGGTCCTAGAACTTCTGGGGCCCCAGGCGAAAGGGAAGATGTGAGGCCCCTCGAATTTGCATGTCACATCCAGTCACGGCCGGCATGACTCGCGGGGTGGGTTCTCGCGGGGTTCTTGCGGGAGGGTACGCAGGGGGGGGATATTATAAAACTAAACTTCCCTTCCCAGGTCTGGCGTCGTCTCTGTCACTGACCTGCTCTCCTGCATCCTTCCTCCCCTTCTTTAAGCCAATCACAAAGCTGAAATGACAGCGTTGTGATTGGTCGGGGCGGTGACCAGCCGGACGAGAAAGGCCGACCAAACAGTCAGAGGCCTTAGCAGTGTGCAAGCCACTCCTCCCTTGCCCCAGAGCAGAAACCCCCCAACGAAACACTTCTGCTTTCTCGCAGTGCAAGAAGCAGAAACATACAATTTTAGTTTTAGCATTTTATGTTTAGTGGGGCGGCGCTCCTCCTCCCTAGTGGAGGAGCAATCCTTGGTAACATCACAAGAAGTGACGTCAGAGAAAGTGACATCGCAGGACTATTGATCTTATTTGGCATCACTGAAGAAATCTAATGTGGATATCAGTAACATGGACAAAAAGATAAATATACAAATTAAATCTCTGCCTGGTTTTTCCTTCTCTACCCCTCTCTGCCCCCGTGTCTCTGCCCGTTTTTTCCTGCTCTACCCCTCGCTGCCCCCTTGTCTCTGCCCGTTTTTTCCTTCTGTTCCCCTCGCTGCCCCCGTGTCTCTGCCCGATTTTTCCTTCTGTTCCCTTCGCTGCCCCCGTGTCTATATGCCCGTTCTTGCATTCTTTTTTTCAGCTGCCCCCTGTATTCTTGTGCCCTCTTGCCTCTGTGCCACTCGTTTTTCCTGTATTTCTGTGCCCTCTTGCCTCTGTGCCACTCATTTTTTTCCTGTATTTCTGTGCCCTCTTGCCTTCTGTGCCACTCGTTCTTTTCCCTTTATTTCTGTGCCCTCTTGCCTTCTGTGCCACTCATTTTACCAGTGTTTCTGTACCCTCTTGCTTCTGTGCCACTCGTTCTTTCCCCGTGTTTCTGTGCCCTCTTGCCTTCTGTGCCACTCGTTTTTTTCCTGTATTTCTGTGTCCTCTTGCCCCTGTGACACTTGTTTTTCCCAGTGTTTCTGTGCCCTCTCGCCTCTGTGACACTCGTTTTTCCTGTGTTTCTGCGCCCTCTTGCCTTCTGTGCTACTTGTTTTTTCCCTGTGTTTCTGTGCCCTCTTGCCTTCTGTGACACTCGTTTTTTCCCTGTGTTTCTGTGCCTTCTTGCCTTCTGTGCCACTCGTTTTTTTCCTATATTTCTGTGCCCTCTTGCCTTCTGTGACACTCATTTTTCCCCTGTGTTTCTGTGCCCTCTTGCCTCTGTGACACTCGTTTTTTTCTCTGTATCTCTGTGCCCTCTTGCCTCTGTGACACTCGTTTTTCCTGGGTTTCTGCGACCTCTCGCCTCTTTGCCACTCGTTTTTTCCCTGCATTTCTGTGCCCTTTTGCCTCTGTGCCACTTGTTTTTTCCCTGTGTTTCTGTGCCACTCGTTTTTTCCCTGTATTTCTGTGCCCTCTTGCCTCTGTGACACTCGTTTTTCCTGTGTTTCTGTGCCCTCTTGCCTTCTGTGCCACTCGTTTCTCCCTGTATTTTTGTGCCCTCTTGCCTCTGTGACACTCGTTTTTGCCTGTATTTCTGTGCCCTCTTGCCTTCTGTGCCACTCGTTTTTTCCATGTTTCTGTGCCCTCTTGCCTCTGTGACACTCATTCCCCTGTATTTCTATGCCCTCTTGCCTCTGTGACACTTGTTTTTCCTGTGTTTCTGTGCCCTCTTGCCTTCTGTGCCACTCGTTTTTCCCTGTGTTTCTGTGCCCTCTTGCCTTCTGTGCCACTCATTTTTTCCATGTGTTTCTGTGCCCTCTTGCCTTCTGTGCCACTCATTTTTCCTGTGTTTCTGTACCCTATTGCCTTCTGTGCCACTCGTTTTTTCCCTGTGTTTCTGTGTCCTCTTGCCTCTATGACACTCGTTTTCCCTGTGTTTCTGTGCCCTCTTGCCTCTGTGACACTCGTTTTTCCTCGATGTTGTGCCCTTCTGCCTTCTGTTCCCTTCATCGTCCATCACCGCCCCCGCTGCTGCATCCCCTCCGGCCTCGCCCCCCTGACTGCCCACTGCCCATTCGCTGCCCCCACCTCCCAGTTGCTCCTCCCTCCCATCTCCTCATATAGGCCGGCCGCTGCGCGGTGAGGAGAGTGACCCTTGACCCTACCAGGTAGGTCACTCCCCCTCCGCACATCACCATCTGTGTTTCCCTGCCCCAACTGCCGCTGCTGAGGAAGTTCGAGGCCCTCCACCACCTGCGCCTCATCCCTGGTGGGCAATGGTAGGCCGTAGGTTTGTTTATCTTCTGCTTTATTGTTTTATTGTATTGCCTGTATTTCATTGTTGTGTCTGCTGTTGTTCTGTCTTCCCCCACTGCCTGTTCATGGTCAGTGCCCATTTTCCCTCTGTTCCCCTCTCTGTCCCCGTGTCTCTACCTGTTTTTTCCTTCTCTACCCCTCGCTGCGCCTGTGTCTCTGCCCGGATTTTCCTTCTGTATCCCTCGCTGCCCTCCTGTCTCTCAGCACGGTTTTCCCTTCTGTTCCCCTTGCTGCCCCCGTGCCTCTCCGCCCGTTTTTGCCTTCTGTTTCTCAGCTGCCCCTGTATTCTTGTGCCCTTTTTGCCTTCTGTGCCACTCGTTTTTTCCCTGTATTTCTGTCCCCTCTTGCCTTCTGTGACACTCTTTTTTCCTGTATTTCTGTGCCCTTTTTGCCTTCTGTGCCATTCATTTTTCCCCTGTATTTCTGTGCCCTCTTGCCTTCTGTGACACTCGTTTTCCCTCGTTTATTGTGCCTTTTTGCCTTCTGTTCCCTTCATCGTCCCTCATTGCCCCTGCGTCCCCTCCACCCCCACCGCCCTGACTGCCCACTCGTTGCCCCCGCCTATTCCTCCCAGCTGCTCCTCCCTCCCACCTCCCCATATATGCCAGCCGCTGCGCGGCCGCGCCCGTCTGCGCCCACCCGCGCCTGGACCGTGCCCAGCGCCAGAACCCCAGGCCCCAGCACCCGCCACGGCGACTGCCGCCACTATGACGTCAGCACTCTGCAGGCTCTCAACAGCGGACGGACCCACACCTGCATCAAGGCCGCCCCGAAATGCACACACGGTCCCTTCACTTGCCAGAACTGCAGCTACACCAGCCTCAGAGCAGACGAACCACCCACCAAGAAAGACCTCAATCACCTCCGATGCATACTACTGAACAACCGCTCTGCACGCAAACACGCCGTCGAGCTCTGGGACCTGATCAACACAACATCCCGGACGAAGCTTTCCTGACAGAGACATAGTTGAATGACTCCTCCACACCCGACATCGCCATAGCCATCCCAGACGGCTACAAGATCCCCCGCAGAGACCGCACCTATGGAGACGGAGGAGGAATCGCCATTGTCCACAAGAACAGAATCAGGGTCTCGACGTCGCGCTCAGCACCGCCAAACACATGCACTTCCAGATCCACACAGACCCTAACTCCACCCTAAGAGGCACCCTCGCCTAACGACTCCCCGGACCCTGTCCCCAGTTCAGCGACTTCATCACCGACTTCATCAGCACGCACACCCTGACCTCCACCGACTACATCCTCCTCGGAGACCTGAACTTTCACCTTGAGAACAACAACGACAACAACTCCACAACCCTGATCGATAACCTCGCCAACCACGAACTTAAGCAACTCGCCACAGCGCCCACCCACTCCGCCGACCACACACTCGACCTGGTCTTCTCCTCAAGCCCACACGTCTCCGTCAGCCACACCACCGAACTCCTCTGGACTGACCACCGCTGCATCCACTTTGCCTTCCAGAAACCCACCACACACCACCACACCCAACAGATCCCCCACCGCTGCTGGAGCAAACTCACTGAAGACCAACTACATGCAAACCTCACTCTCAGACCACCCACCAAACCCTCCAACACCGACGACGCTGCCCACAGCCTCAGATGCTGGATCGAGGACTGCGCCAACACCCTCGCCCCGCTGAAGAAACCCCCTCACAGAGACACCAGCAAGAGGGCCAGCTGGTTCACCCCAGAACTCCTTGCCTCCAAGCAAGCCTCCCGGAAACTAGAGAAGAAATGGCACAGTGAACAAACTCCGGACAGCCAAGCAGCACACAAGGACGCCATCCGCAACCACCACCAACTCATCAGTGCGGCCAAGAGGACCTCCTTCAATGGCCGCCTCGACAACAATGCACACAATAGCAAGAAGCTCTTCAACATCGTGAAGGAACTCTCCAATCCCAGTTCCAACACCAACGACATCCCGCCGTCGCAAGCCCTGTGCGACTCCCTCGCCACCTTCTTCCACTGCAAGATAGCATAGATCCACGACAGCTCCAACACCCAGACAGCCCCAACAGACAAGTACACAACAGTCCATGACCCTCTGCTAGCCTGGGACACAGGAGCATTGATGACACCATGAAGACCATCAAGACCATGAGCACAATCCACTCCGGCTCTCTGTCAGACCCATTCCCACACCACGTCTTCAACAAAGCAAGCAGCTCCGTCGCATCCCACCTGCACAACATCATCAATCTTTCCCTCGAGACTGTGACCTTCCTGGAGAGCTGGAAACAAGCCGAGTCGGAAACACGCCGAGATCAACACCCTCAAAACTCAAAAAATCTAAGGCAGACCCAAGAGACCTCAAGAACTTCCGGCCCATCTCTCTGCTCCCCTTCTCGGCCAAGGTCATCGAGAAAATCGTCAACATACAGCTAACCCAGTACCTCGAAGAAAACAGAATCCTGGACCCTTCCCAGTCCGGGTTTCGCAGCAACCACAGCAACAAGACTCCCCTCATCGCCGCCACCGACGACATCAGGACCCTGTTGGACAACAGTGAGACCGCAGCACAAATCCTCCTAGACCTCTCCGCTGCCTTCGACAC
The DNA here is from genome assembly GCF_964261635.1 of Lissotriton helveticus. NCBI lineage: Eukaryota > Metazoa > Chordata > Amphibia > Caudata > Salamandridae > Lissotriton > Lissotriton helveticus. The sequence goes on from NC_136071.1 coordinate 805,839,911, forward strand.
CGTCTGCCACCTCTCTTCACCCGCACGCCTCCACGCCACAGGGATCCAAGACAAGGCTCTGGAATGGACCACCTCCTTCCTCTCTGGCAGAACCCAGAGCAACCGCCACCCCCATTCTGTTCCAAAGCCTCCGAGATAATCTGTGGCGTACCCCAGGGATCCTCCCTCAGCCCGACACTGTTCAACATTTACATGGCCCCGCTCGCACACGTCGCCCGACAGCACAACCTCAACATAATCTGCTACGCCAATGACACTCAACTGATCCTCTCCCTCACCAAGGAACCCATCACCACCAAAGCCAACCTCCACGAAGGAATGAAGGACGTCACCGACTGGATGAAGATCAGCCGTCTGAAGCTGAACTCGGACAAGATGGAGGTCCTCATCCCCGGCTACAACCCTTCAGCCTGGGTCGACTCTTGATGACCGAAAGCACTGGGGGCAGCCCCACCACCCACCGACCACACACGAAACCTGGGAATCATCCTTGACTCAATGCTTTCAATGACCAAGCAAGTCAACGCCGTCTCCTCCTCCTGCTTCAACACCCTCTTCATGCTCCGCAAGATCTACAGATGGATCCCGACAGATACAAGAAAGACAGTCACCCAGGCCCTCGTCAGCAGCAGACTCGAACACGGAAACGCCCTCTACAAGGGAGCCCCGACCTAGCTCATTAAACGACTACAACTCATCCAAATCGCCTCGGCACGACTGATCCTCGATGTACCACGACACAGCCACATCACCCCCCACTTGAGAAACCTGCACTGGCTCCCATGCACACAAAGCACTCCACAAGACCGGCCCAGCCGACCTCAACAGATGGCTCTCCTTCTACATCCCCAACCGCCAGCTCGCTCCGCCGACCTCTCACTCGCCACCGTCCCGCGCATCCAAAGAACAACCACCGGCGGGAGATCATTCTCCCACCTCACTGCCAAGACGTGGAACACCCTCCCACTGAGCCTACGACATACTCAAGACCTGCTGACCTTCAGGAGGATACTCAAGACCTGGCTGTTCGATCAGTAGTGGGCCCCCCCCTCCCCAGCGCCTTAAGACCCTCGTGGATATGTAGTACGCTTTACAAATGATTGATTGATTGAAATAAGTCCATATATTTTAAAACTGTATTAAATGGATTACATTTGTCGCATTGGATGGAAAAGCTAGGTGCAGGTCTCACAACAGTGGATATTTTTTACTCATGTTAACTGATTGTTTCCAGAGGAATGCATGATAAAACTTCCAGTTCTGTCTCATAAATGGGGGAGATCCTGTTGAGGTAATGAGGGGCGGGATCATTCAAAATATAAAATTATACAAGAGAAAACCCCTCACTTCGTGGATATAATCGCAAATTTCAAAAGGCTCCCCTGTTTTTCTGTGCCATTATTGTGCTACCTTAGGATGACATTAATACTTAGTAATTTGTTTTAACGTAAATCCTCTCACTAGTATCCCAGAGTCATAGGACAATCTTTTTTGTGTGTGGGCTCTTTACTCAGCAAAATTATGTTAAGTGCAAAAACACAACACATATAATACAAAATTACAAGACACCATTGCAAACAAATAAATACAAAATACATAAATAAAAAAAGACTTAAAACAACCGAGACCACTGCTAAATCATACATTGACTAAGGTATGCTTCAGATTGAAGGGGTTTTCAAATCAGCGTTTTTGATTTGGTGTTAGAACTGTAGGAAGTAGATGTGGTTGGCTTTAGCGCTGGCGGAGCCCTGTGCGACAATGTTTGTTGCCCCCCCCCAATGACTCACTCTGCCACGGATTCCCTCACTACCACCCTTTAACAGTGTGCCTCAAGTCTCCATAACCACATTCTTGCTCAGATGCATTCAATTTGATTTACAGCGCCACTGACATCAGTGTAGGGTGTCAGAGAACTTTATATCACACACATTACACAGAGACAATCAATCATACTTGTGTAAATACAAAAGGTAATGTTACATAAGACAAAGGACTACAAGGTGTAGGAGTCACATGACAATCCTATTAGTAGGCAGTATAGTTTAATAGCGATTTAACTGGAGAAACACAAACTCTGAATTTAGAACGCAATACCATGGTTGGGGATTCTCTTTAATAACCAGAATTGATTTCTGTCCAAATGAATCCTTTTTGCATCATTAGGAAAATCAAAGACTGGGGAAAAACATAACGCTCTAATTTATACCTTGTGTGTTTGCATGCAGCTCGTAGATGACAGTTAATAGCTCATTGTTCTGTGTTAGGATTTTGACGTATAAACTGCAATTAACAAAAGGATCTCTGACAAAAGCAGTAACCCACTGGCCTATTTACATCATGTTGACTTAGTGATCTGCACGGCACATGTTCTTTGCAGCAGGCACATTAACCTTCTGCTCTTCCGTTTCACAAATCAAAACTTCCACCTGACGAAACTCTATCTCTCTCTAGGAAGAAACATTAATCACCGGAGATATCATGCCATTTTTATTTTTGCCGAAAATTGCTGGAGGCCAGGAAGGAGGCAGCAAGTGCTTTTAAAAACAATACCTACTCAAAATCATGACGCCCCCACCCACAGTCAGCTCGCAGTGCGATCTCACCGGTCACACCGCCCTAGAAGCCTTCCTGTTAAGGGTCCTGTGACCTCAGTGACAGAGTCACTGTTGCTCTAGGGTGTGCTGCTTCATAGGCTTGCCCGCAAGACTGGAGGTGAGCTTCAATAGGGGTTGTAGTGGACAGGCCTTCAAGGTTAACCCACACTTGCCACCGCTATGGTCCACCTGCTGGTGCTCAGACACCATTCTTCTACGGTTTTTCGGGGCCTTCTAAGGTCTAGTATGGAAACGTACACTCTCAGGAGAGTTGTCTGGTGGACTGGTCATGAAGGCTGCACCTGGTTCCGAAGTTCCAAATTTGGCAGCTCTAATCATAGTGCCACATCCTCTCCCCCACTGACCACCATACTGCCCCACTGAGAGATACTCGCACTGCCTTCACCTACAACCCTATTGCGCCCCGCTATAAACACCTCGATGCTACACAATTCAAATTACGCACTAGACAAGAGCAATATGCTGCCTAAAAAAAAAGTAACATACTGGAAAAAGCAAACACACATAGGGAATGCAAGATTAAGTAAAGCATGTGAAATGTAAGCATGAACAACATGCTAACCTCAACGCTTTTACACTCACGGTTCAGAATCAGTGAGTGCTTTTGCATGAAAAGGTAAGGACATGACTACAGGACCAGAAGGGACCATTTTAAATGTCCATTGCTTAATCCTTACAAAATGTTAGCAGTATGGTTTTAAAAGACCACATTCGTGAATACAGAGCAGTGGTATGCATTTTGTTTTCCTATCCGCCCATCAAGCGGTATTGCACAGTACCTCCAGGAATAGTGTGCTTCCCCACTTCGAAAAAAAAATGCTGTTCAGAGAAATACAAGAAAACAAAAGTATTGCTTCACTGGCAAACTCTGTAAAGTGGCACTAACGTGTTTTGGATGTGAATAAAATCAATCTGCCCTTTTTTGACACACTCTGTCTTGCTTTAGTTACCTTTCACATTCCCCAAGCTGCACTTTGGAAGTGAAAAATCTTAGAAAGAGACTACCTTTCCAGTAAGTGTTTCTTTTTTTGGATACATTTCACAGGGGTACAAATATTGGAAAGAGGGAGTAATGGCTACAAAGCCCATGGAAGGGGTGCCCCCACATTTGGACCTTGCAACTTGATATAGTGCTTAGAGGCCCGGTGAAAGTAGCCCCCTCCCCTGCCCCTTCGAAGCAGTCACAAGGCATTTCACAAAACACTGCTCTACCACGGCAGTCGTAAATGCATTTTAAATGCATATTCTCATCAACAAATGGTGATGCAAAGTTTAAAAAAGCCAGTGGCCTGGCTGCTCCCTCCTCCCCTCACCCACCTCTCCTTACCTATGTCCGGCTGTTCCTGACACAAAGGGGCATTATGTCGCATAGGAACAAAATGTAGAAAGGGAATGGCCGGTACTTAACAAGGTGGTGCTGCCCCGCCCCTGACACTGTGAGCCAACATAATTGCAGTCCCTACTCTATTTGTCCTTCCCCCTACCCCTGCACCCCCCGGAATCTCACACCTCCCGGACCAGCAAGGTAGAGACATCTCTGATGTGTATTGTGATTGTGTGGGGAGGGGGCCCTGGAGGAGCAGGTGAACTAACTGTGAAAGAGTGGCGGGGGGCCCCTGTTTTTAAGCTGAGCGCAAGGCCCCGGGCTGCTGCACACACTGTCCATGCCTAGGGCTGGCCCTTCCACACAGTATAGGAATCACATAAAATCCATACTGGCATACATTGTACATCAAGAGTAATTAGCCTGGAGAAACATGAACGGAGGGTATAAAATGTAACACACAGGGTGGGGTTGTCTAACACTCATAGGAATGTATTACTACCTATAGAAAGCCACCTTAGCAACTTTACAGTAGCAAAAAATGATGAAAAAACTTGAAATGTTCTAAACCTACGCATTGCAGTTTGCATGGAGCTCTTTGTAGCCGGCGCACAGGGATCACTGACAGCATATCAAAAATAGAAATATGGGGCCGCATTTATGAGGTTTGGGCGCAGGGCAGTGCCGCAAGGAATCTTGCGGCACTGTCCTGCGTCAGAAGAAAAGGGCAGGAATGCGCTGTATCTAGGAGATACAGCGCATTCCTGTCCTTTTCCCCTGTGCTGGCGCACAAAGGGCAGCCATGCGCCAACACAGGCAACCTTGCACCTTGGTGCAAGCGTGTTTGCATTTAGGAGGTAATTGTTTTTGTGCAGGAAGGGATATCTTCCTGCACAAAATCAATCACAAGAGGTATTTTCCTCTCTCCATTTCTGCTACAGAATGCAGCACACATAGAGAGAGGAAAAAACTAGGAGAAATAAGGATATTCTCATTGCACCTCCATACCGCTACCCATGGGATGGCATTGAATCTGATGCATTCCCAGGTTTACGATTCATTTTAAACTTGACAATGCTTTAGATTCCATGGGTGTTGCATGGGAACATCCATGTAAGGCCCCTTACATGCAGTGTTCTGCATGAAAAGGCTCATATTTACAAGGCCATGACAAGCCACGCAAAGTGGCTTTATGTGGCCATGTAAATATACTGCTGCACATTGTGCCACTGGAACGTAAAAAAAAAGTGACACTCCGGCAGCGCAAAAGTGCTGCTAGGGGCCTCCTAAATGGGGCCCATAGTGGGGACAGAATATACAGCCTGATTCATCAAGCCGAATTGCGCTCGCAAAGGGCCAGATTCTGAGAATCTGGCCCTTTGCGAGCGCAATTTTTGCATTTGGGATTCATCATCCCAAATGCAAAAATCGGTAATTGCTAATTCGCTAAATTGCGAGGAATTACATTTAAGGAATCTCTATTTGAGATTCCTTAAATGCAATTCATGAAGCATTTTAAAATTGCGAAAATGCAATTTTGGGCCGTAATTTACCGAGGGGTCAGACCTCTCGGTAAATAGCAAAAACTTAGAAAAATGCTTTTTAAAGCATTTTTCTAAGTTGCATGTTGCACACACACATGTCCTTTGGACATGTGTGTGCGCAACACCTGTTTCAATTTGCATTTAAGGGGTGCTACAGGGTGTCCTTTGGACACCCCTGGCACCCTTTAAATCGCTATCTTATTTGCGATTAGCTAATTGCTAATCGCAAATAAGGAATACTCCCCATTCATTCCTATGGGCCTTTTGGCCCATAGGAATGAATGGGGAGTTATTCCTTATTTGCGATTAGCAATTTGCTACTCGCAAATAAGGAATGTGTAGGAATCGCTATTTATTTAGCAATTCCTACATGAATACCGTTTTGCGAGTCCTTAATAGCGATTCGCTATGAATCGCTATTAGGGGCTCGCAAAACGGCCCGTTGATGAATAAGGCTGATAATGCCAAAAATATCGAGGACCAACTTATCGAGAAGGTAAGTGCACATAGGTAATTATAGATTTACTAACCTTAACTCCATAAAGCTACTTATATATTGGCATGCTACATATATGTGAAGTTATGTATAGGAAAACTTTGCCTACCCATAGAAACGTTCCTTCATGACATTTTTGACCGCAAAATTCTTGACAAAATATTTTGTGTCCCAATATTTTTGTTTCCGATATTCTGTTGAACCACCGGTGCCTTGCTCACCCTGCTCTGTAAGAATGATTGTAACTTGAACTGCAAAGAACAAAAGGACATATGTGCAAAAGCAGTAACCAACTGGGCTATCCACATAAAATACGAATCCATGATCTGCATGTTACATGTTGTGCTTTGCAGCAGGCACATTAAACCCCTATGCTACTTTATCATGAAGCAAAACTGACAATAGGCAAAAGTCAGATCTCTCCAGCAAGTACATCAATCATCAGAGTTATCTCGGCAGTATTAATGTGTGAAAATTGCTGGCCACAAGAAGAACTCTGCTGCAGGTGTTGTTAACCTCATAAGATATTTTGAACTATTCTATTCTATTCTATTCTATTCTATCATTCATGTAAAAACACATGGCTAAACAGAGGCCTACCAGCACTAGAACCAACACCTACTGGCAGAACCGTCACAGGTGGGGGAGTTGGGGGGAGGAGGGATAATTCTTAAATAGCCAATGGGTGTATGCATCAAAATTCGGTAAAACGAGTCCTTATTAGCGAAAAATAAGGAATCACTAATAAGGACTCGCATACCGCGATGCATCAACAGATTCTGTATTAAATACCGAATCGCTAAAAATTGTTAAATAATTCGGAAAACACATTTGCGAGACTCCAAATCAAAGATTAGCAATTACCAAATTAGCAAATACCGAATCGGTATTTGCAATTTCGGTATTAGCGAATTCGCTAAAAAAGAAAAGTCGCATCGGAAGCAGGTTGATGACAACACAACCAGGAAGTAACACAGCCCATGCTTCATTCAGTGCCCTGAGGAGCTCAGAGGAGGAGGCAGAGCACAGGAGCTGAGGAGTGAGACAGTGACTGCACAAACCAGACATCGACCAGAGAACCAGGATGGAGAAGGATGCACCCCAGGACAAGGAGACGCCCAGGAAGACGAAGTCTGGGACTTTCAGAGTCAGCAGTTTGGGAGGGGAGGAGGGAAGTGAGGCTGCTTCAAGCCTGAGCAGCATCTCTGTTCCGGAGGCCAGCGAGAGGAGGCACAGTTCGCGTAGCACCACAGCCACAGAAACACATCGCAGCGATGTGGAGGAGTCACGGGACAGGAGGCTAGGGGTATGGGGCAAGCGCAAATAGCCATGTTCCATTTGCTCCCTGGCCATGGTGACGTAACCATGGGCCAAATATACTGCAACGTGATACACCCGTGATGACAACGGCCATGTATCCCATTATTATTTTGATTCTGCGTCATTTTGGCGTCTCATTCATATGCACCTGACAGGTGCTCATGTGCATTAAACATTTGCAAACCAGAACATGTTGTGATGGCTCATTCATACCTGTCTCAGAAGTGATGTCATGTGATGTATGTCTGCCTCCTTTGTCCCTCAGCTGTGTTAGGCACGTGTGCCTGTTGGTGTCGGGAGGGGTTGCTGTGCACAAAAAAAATTTCGTCCTCTCCGTCCACCTCTATTGGTATCCCCCTTCTTGTGGCAATGTTGTGCAGCATGGCGCAGACTGCTATTATCCGGCAGCAGGTAACTGGGTCATACTGCAAGGCTCCTCCTGTCTTGTGTAGTATCCGGAAGCGACTCTTGAGGATGCCAAAGGTTCGCTCTACCACATTCCTGGTGCTGATGTGTGCTGTGTTGTAGCGCAGCTCCTGAGGTGTTGCAAGGTTGAGGTAGGGAGTGAGGAGATATTCGCGCAAGGCGTAGGCGCTGTCACCTGCATGGTGGGGAGCAAAGGGTTAGCTGTATGAATACATTTACATATGTGAGGATGAAGTTAATTTTGAGGCATTTATATGTACCTAGTAAGTGTCCCTCTCCAAATTCACAGTTGATCAGACGCCTGTGGATGCCACTGTGTCTGAATATGTATGCGTCGTGTGTGCTTCCTGGAAATTGGGCTACGATGTCCGTTATGATGCGCTTGGCATCGCACACGACCTGCACGTTGATGGAATGGTATGACTTCCGGTTGCGGAAGATGTATTCGTTGGCTGAGGGGGGACAGATGGGGACATGGGTGCAGTCAACGCATCCTATCACATGTGGAAATTGTGCCACCTGGTAGAACTCCTGTTTGGTGCGGTTCAACTGCTGTGGGGTTGTGGGGAAGGTGATGTGGTGATGTATCAATGTCAGCATGGCATATAGGAATTTGTGGAAGAAGCGTGAAAGGGCGCTTTGCGACACGCCTCCAGCTTCTGCTATGACCCCCTGGAAGCTTCCTGACGCCAGCATGTGCAAGCTGCATAGGACCTGGACATGGGCTGGGATTGCGTTGGTCCTACGGGTCTGGTGCTGCGGAAGTGGTTCCAGGTCGGCAATGGGGCACATGATCAAAGCCCGGCTCAGCCTGTACTTGTCGTAGATCAGTTCCTCTGTCTGACCCAGCAATGTGATGCGCACCCTGAAGACTCTGTCCTGGATCATCTTACTGCTCTGTGCAAGAGCGTTGATTGTCCTCTCCTAACAAGCATGTAGGGGGCAGCCATTTTGGTAGACATACAGGGTCTCCAGGAGCATATTTGAAGGGTTTCTGATTATCTGCACCTGTGTTAAATTTTCTTTTTTTTTTCTTCCTTCCAATAACTTTACCTCCAGTTTGTGATTCCCCTTATTTTGCTCCTGCAAAATAGCGATTTTGGGCATTTTCGGTATTTGCGAGTTTTGATGGGTTTCGTTGCGATTCTTTAATAGCGATTCAGTATTTCTGGAGGCTGATTTCTCTCTCTGTATTACCGATTGGCTATTTTGCTAATCGGTAATTTACCGCGGGGGTTATTTAGCGATTCTTTATTTTTAAAGGGATTTGGGTTGATGCATTGCATTTTCAGGTTTTGCGTTCGTATCGGCCTGTTTTACAGAATCGCTAAATTACCGGGAGGTATTTTGCTTGATGCATCTGCCAGCAAGTCTTTAGGGCCTCATGGAAAGGAAGTTTATATTCCAGTTGGTGTAACTCCATCGGTAGAGTGTTCTACAGTTTGGGGGCCAAGTAGGCCTAGAAAGACCTCCCCCTCTAGATCTGAGAATCTTGGGAACATTCACCAGTTGTGTCAAGGATGATCTAAATTGCCATACAGTAGTGTAAGGGGAGGCTAAAAGTTGTAGTAGTGAAGGTCCTTTGTTGTGAACTGGTCTGTGCAAAATGCAGACGGCCTCAAACTGCACCCGCTGCTCCACTGGGAGCCACTGTAGTTGTTATGTTATGTTAAAGTAACTTTTAGAATGCACGAATACCTGGAGGTGTCTTGCACTGGCTCTGTTGACTTGGCCCAGAAAAGTATTGGAGAAAACAAGTTTTAATTCCTTCCTAAAGGATAGCTGATTGGACATGGCTCTAATGTGAGGGTGTAATTCGTTCCATGCTTTGGTAGAACATGTAACAAAGCTTCTTCCATCCCAGTTAGTGCATTTAAACCTAGGGCCAATGCGTTTTTTAGCTCCAAAGGAGCGCAGGCTTCTGCTTGGCTCATACCACTTGAAAATCCGTTTCAAGTAGTCTGGACCAGCATCATGTAGGGCTCTGTAAGCTGTGCACAAAGCCTTAAATCTGATTAGATGCCTGATGGGGAGCTAATGCAAATTGTAAATGGCTCCCTAAACAGATTTAAATTTGGGATTCCCTGCGAGCAATCTGGTGGTAGCATTCTCCAGAGTTTGTCATTTGTTCAGATGTTGGTGCTGCATGTTTAGATACAAGCTGATGCAATAATCTATCTTTGATAGGACCAGGGCTGATACCAGCATTTTTTGGGAATATAATGTAGGATTTTTTTTATCATCCTCAAGATGTAGAAGGTGAGTCTGTTTTCCATTACAACTCCTAGGTTCCTCACCTTAGTAACAGAAATAGGCAGGGTTCCTAGGTCCTCTGTTCACCAAGATGATGACCACAGGGATGTCTGATTACCAAATAAGATGACCTCCATCTTCCCTGAATTAAGTTTTAGACAATTTCTACCGACTTCCGCCAAAACCTTATTAGTGGAATAGTAGGCAAGTAGTTTCATTTTGGATGACCTGTAACCTCTTTATCACATATCGGGGAGAGCCAAAGTACAAGACGTTGCCATAGTCGAGTTGTGAGTTTACCAGGGCCTGAACAATTCATCTTCTAGATGAGGGGGGAGGAGCTTGAGGGCCTTCCTCAACAGTCTAAGAATGCCTTAGCAGCTAGCTGAATGCTTCTTTACTTGGTGGTTCATGGTGAGCTTGCCATCTAGTCACATCCCCAAACTCTTTATAGGGCTTTTTGTGTTCAGCCGGTTCCCCAGACAGTCGGAGCCTGGCTTCCTATGTCGTTGCCCTACAACATAACCTCAGTCTTGTCTTAGTTCTACTTCAGCCAATAGTTATCCATACCGCTGCTCACTTCCTGAAGACAGGGAGCCAATTGGAGGTGATTTGATCTGGAATTGGGGGAAATTGACATGACTAACTGTGTGTCGTCAGCATAGAAGACCGACAATAGCCCATAAGAATTTACAATTTCAGCCAAGGTGCTCATACATAGGTTAAAGAGGATGGGGATTAGGGCTAAGCCCAGTGGAACGCTGCAGCTCAGAGGCAGACAGCAAGCATAGCAGGACTTGTTGAGTACCTGTAAGATTCTATTCTCTCAGAAAGAGATGAGCCATTTCAGTGCCCTTCCTCCGATTCCAGCAATATATATTTTCTAAATGAGTATGGTGTGATCAACTGTGTTGAAGGCAGCACTGAGATCTAAGAGAATGATAGCTGTGGGGCCACATTGGTCCAGTAGCTGCCTCGATTCCTTCTCCACAACCAGCAGAGCAGTTTCTGTTCTGTGTTGTGGTATGAACCCCATTTGGTTGGGATGGAGGACCTCTTCGGATTCGAGGAATTTGGAGAGATGTTTATTTAAGTGCTTCTCCTGTAAATTGGACACTTCTGGCAGCAAGAAGATCGATCTGTAGTTATCTAAACAGAGGGGGTCAATACTGGTTATTTTTTTAAGAGGTTTTACCACTTCTTGCTTCCATTGAGAGCGCACCAGTCGACTGATAACTAAATTGCAGCTCATCCCACTCCTGAAGTTAGTGCCTGTTGTGACAGTGCAAGTCATACCACCCTAAAACAGGCACCAAGCAAATGCCTTTTGCTCTGTCTGATACACATCTCATAAAAAAGCAGGAAGGGAAGAAGGTGAGATCATATCAGCTTGTCTGTGTCTTGTGTCAAGTGGCTAGACTACCTGTGTGTGTGCACTTTTCATCTTAGTCTTATCGTCTTAGCATGCATCTCATGTGGCATGCTTCTGATATTTGCAGGCATCACACATTGTAATGAGCATTTTATATAACATGCTGTTCATTTTTGTGAGAATCCCACATATGCAGTTTTTGTGCTTATGTGCAGCCCACACAATACTCATTTGTGACCTTCAACCTGCTGTATTCACTTGTAAGCTTCACACAGAAACATTATTTTCCATTGTTTAAAGGTATTACACTTAGTCCCACATTTGTGTTCATCACTAACACTCACTTCTGAGCTTTGCCAACACACATCTCTTCCTGCATATCTCATTATATCTATCTTCAGTGCGAGAACATATCTTACAACACATCTTGTGTATGTGTCTCGCACAGCAGGTTCTTTCACATTTTAAGCATCTCTCTTCCACACACACACTGTTGATCTCATTTTTGGAAACATCTCAAATATGAGGCTTATTCTTATTGCAAATGTGTCTCATAGGGCTTCTCATGTTTGTGTGCAAGATATGCAGTTTGAGTGAGCTCTACACTCATGTCATCCATCTTCAAACACTCTTCCTAAAGATTAGACTAAAAGTGTTTGAAGTGTTTGTATTCAGGGCCCTGCAAATGTGTTGAAAAAAAAGCTATTGTGTCCAATGGGCTGGACGGTCTGTGTAAAAGCTGTTATAAACGTAATAGATAAATACAAACTTATTCTGGGAACCTTAGAATAAATACCAAATTATAAGATAAATGTCAATATGTCTGCTTGTGCTCGCAGTTTGCTGGCACAAGTTTAGAAAAGAACAAACTTCCTATGTCTTCAGATTGGTTTACAAGTACTTCAACTTCTAGAATGTATTAATATTGCCATGCAAGGATGCCAGCAAACTATATCAGGACTACTGCTAGCTGCTGTGAATGTAGTGGCAAGTGCAATTCTAAAGCTTTGCCGTGATGGATCTTTCAACAGTCTGCACAACTTCAATAACCAGTATAGTATTTATGCGGCTAAGTACCCTCTTAACGTCATTAAACTGCAAAGACTGTATTGATAGATGATAGAGCAGCTGAAGTATTCCTGCATCTGTTAGGGATTTCTATCACTCTCAGTATGTTAAAAAAAAACAGGCAATGGCATTGACACTATTGCTCAGTATGTAGAAATTGACTCTTTGCTGCTTTCAGCTCACTCAGCTACATTACCAAGTATATTGAAACACTGTTCAATCCTGGAACTGGTAGACATACAATGATAAATTCATCCAGCAGAGAGAGCTTTCTTTATACAAGTTGATAAGATACTAATGATTATTTTAGATTTTTCAGTATCTTCTTGGAGGCTGAGAGAACTTCAGTGGTCTCCACCAACTGAAAACTGGGATAAGATCAGCTATGTCCAAGAAAAGACTGAATCGTGTTGCCATGTGCAAAATACATATAGAGATTGTGGAATCATTTGACACATAGACAATAGCAAAATCATTTGTTCTCTGAATTGAATGGTTCAAGAAAATATTTGTTTTTTTGTCTTAAAGTTCATGATTTTATTATAGATGCCTGCAACAAGAAAAATTGTTCTAACTCGCCCAATCGCATTTTGAGGTTTAGGAATGTCACTAAGAACATTTAGTTAGTTCTTTCTATTATTCCCTCATACATTTACTTGCTTGCTGCATGAAGATACAAGTTTCATCAACATGTATTTTCACATTTATTTCAATTACTTTGCAAATACATAAAATAATAAAACATACCTTCAAACTGAGACAACATCCAACCTTTTTCCCTATTTCACCACAAAACTATACGATTGTGTATGTTATTGGATCCTGCAGTTTCCAAACAACAGGTGATTTGTATAGGGTCAATGGAAAGTCTTCAAGGCTGTCTCTGTCTCCCCCAAAAATATATTGTCTCCTACGCCCCTGCCCATGTTACTGCCTGATTGCCAGACAAGGCAAAGTCTCAGGCTTGGGCAGTGCTAGTTGCCCGAAATTATTCTAAAGGTAGCCAAGTCACCAATTAGCACGTGGACCTGCAAGTCCTAGAAGTCCACAAAGTCCCAGAAGCCACGGTGGGAAGTGTACCAGTGGAGGCTCCTCCGCTAAGGTGGAGGAGAGTCTCCCTACTGCTTGAAAGGAAAAATGAAATGATAATGACGTATTGTTATTATCTTTTATTTTTCCTGTTGGAGTCAGTGGCTGGGAGGGGGAGGAATGGGTTACTCTTCCGGAGTGCAAATAACTATTTGAATAGGACACTTTACATCGCATGCGTTTACAACGCTTGCGATTTCAACACGGTTGTTACAATGAGAGCGTTGTTACATCGCAGTACATTACAACGCAAGTTGTTACATCGACCTGCTGTAGAGGGCGCACTGGCCTTAGGAATAGTCTAATTTACTATTCCAACTCCAGTGTGCGCAACAGCAGGGAAGGTGTTGGAAAATTAAATTATACTTTTCCTTATGTTACCCCGCCTCCAACAGTAAGTCTATGTAATGACTTGCATTGTAATGGACTGCGGTGTAACAACGCGGTCGTTGTAACAACCGCGTTGTAATCACTTGCGTTGTAATTTATGCGAAGTAATGACTGTTTCCTGACTTGACTGGCCAGCCCTCTCGGAGCGGCCAAATAGTCATGCACACTTTGCATCTTCCCCACCAAGCTGCATTGCACAGCCTGATGAGGAACATGCTAAGCCTCCCAGTCCCTCTCTGAGCACTGAACCACGGCACTCAGATCAATCACAACGCTGCATTGCATTGCAGCATTGTGATTGGCTCATGGAAGCCTGGGAGCCTGGGTGCTTCCTGCTAGCAGCTGAGACTGGAGACCAGAAGAAGTAAGAGGACGAAGGAGAGGCAGCGGCCGACCGCACAGGGAAGTCTTTTTTCTCTCTCTAGACTGCCCCAACCCCATACCCCCGACCGGTAGCAATCGCTACTGTAGCATACTGCTATAAGTGAGGCCCCCCGAATACCCCATGCTTATTATTCTGAAGGACTTTATGAGATATAGCAGAGCTTCTGGTAAACTCAGATTTTCTGGGCGTTAACACTAAGAGAGACCACTCCCTGAGATTCCCGATCTAGTCATAAGGTAAGGGTGCACTTGTACCAGTGTCGCAATTCTTATATGGAATTTCTTCTGTTTGAGACAATAGAGCTGTCTACATCATGCAGTCAAACAAAGTCTACAGGCATGTGTATTTTGCCTAATAACAAAGGAAGTGGAAGTCATGTAAAAATATTGAGCATATGGAAATCATTCATACCGAGAACCCAAGCACAAATACAAATAATTGAGGAGGTCAAGGCACATTAGAGACTACGGTTAGAAAGAGTAGGAGGAACCTTTATGAGAACATTGTAAAATCCTGCTGTACCATTGCTATTACCTTATGATGGAAATAATCAGAGACAGACTTAGAAGGCATCCCTAGACAGGCATGTGGAGAATGGTAATGTGGAATTAATGCTAAATAGTTCAGATCCATACCATAAATATCTTGTTGATACTCAATGTGATATATTTGTAGCAGGGTGCGTCAAGAAGAGCCATTTACTTTGAAGATCCTCCTGCAAAGTCAATTGGAATAAACCTTGTGGCATGCGAAGTATGAAAATCAATAACTTTATTGTATATTTGATGATATAACGTGTTGTAAGACCAAACTAATAGTTGACTATGGTGTCATATAGAAACATAGAATGTGGTGCTTCTTCCATGAGGAACTACTAAGGCGAAACAGAGTCCAGAGTCCCCAAGCAACAACATGGTTGGGGGCTAACACAAGGTAATCACTAACTAAAGACCAGAATGAGTGTTCTACTGGTGTGTGGGGGGGGAGGGGGTTGAGAGAAAAAGCATTGAAAGAAGATGAAGGTTCTCTGCCTTTTGTTTTACAGGTCTCCTCCTCTGACGTTCCCATCCACAACCCTTTCCCTTGAATGACAAAAAAATATTCTGTGCTGTAATAACAAGTGGAATTGGAGGTGGACTCCAAAAGAGCATTGAGCTGACTGCGAGGATCAACATCATAAGACATTTCCCCTGTCTGTATACCATCCCTCACATTTATATTTCTGACTGATATTGTCCAGCAAACGACATATTAGGGTTTTTTCATGCTATTGAATATGACTACTGCATTAGCACCGCTAGAAGTATTCTCATTTTTTTGGCTGGTCTAGGGGAATGAAAGGACATCTGTGGCAAAGAAGCAAAATAAATGATAATAAGTAGAAAATTCCAAGAAGAAATTATACTTCAAAGCTACTATAAATTGTCTGATAAAACTGGATGGATGTAATACATGCTGTAGAGGGAAGGTTCCTGGTGCATTAGCAAACTAAGCATATCCCCACTACAGTCACTACCCTTTGAGGCTATTTCTGTGTGCAGCAGAATGCAGCACATATGCAAAGGGAACTAAACAAGGTTTAACAAAGATGTTTCTCCTTGTTACACCAGAATCATATAGGGGCATCATTTTGGCACAAACCCATGTTTACAAGGGTTTGCGAATATGAGTGTGCATCAAAATACATGTGTGGTTGCACGGGAACACCCATGCACCACCCATGTAACGCTTACTCAATGCAAGATAAGGCAAGGCAGCACTATGTGCTGCCTTGCTTGACTTTCTCATCACAAAGTTACACAAATCAGGATTTGCTTAGCTTTGTTAATCCCAAAGTAGATTTTGCATTGGGTCTACATCAAAAAAGTGCTGGAAACCTGACGCAAAATCTTTGAACATCGGCACTCACCTTCCTGGTCTGTCAGTAACATGGTTGGCTGACAACTTGATCACCTTGTTTAAAACATGATCCTCCAAACTATCATATCAGCCACAGAATTCAAGAGGCCAGCAAAGACTGCAAAAGGAGCCTGGACAGACTGAGCTACTCGCCGGACAGACTGAGCTACTCGCCCTCCGCACTGGGAAACGTAAGAGCCCTGCAGGTTTGAACACAGCAAGAGCTGGAAAGGCATCTGATTTGATTATATTTGCACTTAGATTTACCATATTCTACATGAGTGTAAAACATTACATTTTAGTTTGTGGCTGGTTTCGAAGCAATGCCTTAGTTTATTTTGAATTATTCTAGTACAAATTAACTGATACATGAAAGTATAGGCTGACAGATTTAAAAGTATAACAGAAAGTCACTGAAACAAGCGTCACAGCTCACAAATTACCGCATTTCATGCTTGTATATCTCATTCATCTCAAAATATTAATTTTATTGCATTCTGGGATGCGTAGTCCTGAAACAATAATGCAATATGGAGGATGGCATGTATCAGAATGCCAAAATATGTTGATCTTAAGAGTTACTTGCATATGCAATGAGGAAACATAAGAGCTGCGGCAACATCATGTGATAAATTATGTCAGACCCAGGGTGGCATTGGGTTTTTGGGCAAAGATCAGCCATATTGGCCCAGATTTACCAAGTTCTTGCCCTGCCATTGTGTCACGCAAGCTGACATAAGGCAACACAATGCCTTAAGTGATATTTACTAATCCATGCAAAGCCACAGTTATAAATGGGCTCTCTAGTTGCCAGAAGGTAGCCTTCTGTTCAAGTAGAGACCAGTGCTCTAGTCAGGGTAAATCAGATACACACCCTAAAGTAACCTGTGCTCAACTCAGGTAGCTTGGCACAGAGCAGTCAGGCTCAACTTAAGATGCAATGTGTAAAGTATTTGTGCATCTCTTAAATTCCAATAACTCAATCAAAGCACCACAAAAGACTCCACAGAGACTTAAACAAAATAGAGAATATTTTTCAGAGTAAAACAAGACCAATCAATCAATCAATCAATCAGGAAATTGTAAGTGCACTACTCACCTGTGAGGGTCTCAAGGTGCTGGGGGGGGGGGAGCCTGGCTCCGTTCATTCACAGAGGCAGGTCTTGAGTATCTTCCTGAAGATGTTCAGAGAGAGGGCACGTCTGATGTCCACCGGGAGCGCATTCCAGGTCTTGGCCACGATGTAGGAGAAGGCCCTTCCACCTGTTCTGGCTCTGCTGATGCACAGGGTTTCAGCGAGGGCGAGGTTGGTGGGTCAGAGGTTTCTCTTGTGTGCGTGGAAGGAAATTCTCTCATTAAGGTATTGGGGTCCGGTATTGGGGAGGCATTTGTAGGCGTGGGTGAGTGTCTTGATGGGTATTTTCTTCTAGATGTTGAGCCAGTGGAGGTCTTGCAGGTGTTGGGTGATGTGCTCTTGCCAAGGGATGCCGAGGACGAGTCTGACTGTGGTCTTCTGTATGGTCTGCAGACCAAACCAACAAAAATCCAATAAGCAGAGGTCCAGATATTAATTTTTGAAGACTAAATGTGATGTGAAAACCGGCCTTAGAAGGCACTCACAGTCAAAGTAGAATAAATAAGAACTCAGAATGTCGGGGAAACATGGCGCCCGAGGGCTGAGCGGCGGCGCGCGTCCTCGGCAGGCTGCCTTTGCTCTTGCCCCCTGCTCATGGCGTGAGTAATCCCTTGTGGTGCTGAGGGATTACTGGATCGGTTTGGAAGACGGGGATGGGAAAATCGCTCTCCCTTTTGCTTTCCCCGTGTTGGATTCCATGTTGCTTGGCGGCGGATGTGTCTCGCGGCGTTGTGAGGTCTTCGTGCCCCTCCCTCTTGCCGCGCTGGTCGGAAGCCGCCGTGGAGTTGAGACGCGGCCGCAGGGCGGCGGCTCGCGGTCTCCTCTGGGGCGGCTCGGTCGGCGGCGGCGGAACTAGCTCCGGGGCCAGCACTGGTGCAGATGCGGGGAAAAAAAACAAGCTGGGATTAGCGCTTTTTTCCCGAAGGCTGTGTCTGCCGGCTCCATACAGGTACACGAGGCGCCTGGGGGAAGCGGAGAGGACGGTAAGAAAGCTGTTCCTATTTTTACCAAAAGCGAGGAAATTGCACTGCCCAGAAAGAAGTCTAAACGCACTAAGGGGACACGAAACTTACAGGCAGCGAACTCTAGTCAAGAAGCAGATATCGGGGCTGCTAGTGAAGACATAGGTGCTCTGTGTGCCGACAAAACTCAAAGGGGGACCTCGGTTAAAAGTACAGGTATTGCCCCACAGGAAGGAGCTAGCTCGAGCCAGGGGGTTCAGGCAAAAGTAAGTGGGGTAGGAAAGGGGGGAGCTGTGAAGGGGTCCAGAAGTAAAGAACAGAAAAAGGTACAGAGACAGCAGAGAACTACGGAAAGACATAGCGCTGCACGTATTACTCCTTCCCTGCGCTTTTTTTAAGGTTTTCGCCCAAGTTCTAAATATTCATGCTGTCGATCCTGTGTGTCAGGCAGTCCCTTTCTCCCTTAACATGCCGCCCTTAACGCTAAAGGGTGTTCCAGCTACTTCCACCGACCCATTAACAGATCAGTCGGAAGCCGCAGGACAGATGGAAGCTTCGGCTGCAGTGGCTGTGCCGGCTGTGGTGCTTAACCAGTTAGCTGTCTTAGATAGTGTCTTAGATAGTGTCGGCCATCCCGAGGAGGTTCCGTCATGTACGGCAGGGTCCTTACCCCCTCAGCGGGGTCTATTCGGGCTGATGAGCGTGACTCAGAAGGGGCGGAGGTTTCTCCTATGCTCTTTATAGAAGGCCTTCTTACATCTATGAAGGCAGATATAAAAAGTGGCTTTCAGACATCAGCTGAGAACCAATCAGAGATAAGGGCGGCCTGTGAAGTCCTCGAGAAGAAAGTGGATCTACTCAATAAAAGAACTGAAACTTTGGAGGGTTCAGTGGAAGAGCTCAAATCAGACTTGGGATCAGCTGAAGTAAAAATTCAAGCTCTACGAAGAGAGGGGGAAGTTATGCGGGAAAGAGTGGAAAGTTTAGAGAACTATTCCTGGAGGAACAATTTACGTTTACTGAAAGTTCCTGAAGGGAAAGAAGGGGGTGAAATTAAGTCCTTCATCGTAAAGCTACTAAAGGATTTGTTAAACCTCGAGGAGTCGTAAGATCTTTTGGAGCATGATATTTAAAGAATACATATAGACCCTTTCCGCTTAAACCCTGGAAGAACGAAACCCAGAAAAACTTTAGTAAATTTACTCACCTACACGCTAAAAGATAAGATTCTGAATTTGGCCCTAAAAGAGAAATCATTGAAAGGCCCAGATTTTCCATTCAAGGTTCGTTCAGACCTATCTAAAACTACATTGGACCGACAATGGGAATTAGGCCAAAAGATGGACAAATTCAGGTCAATCGGTGCTACAGTACAAATGAGATTCCCGGCTTTTTTGAGCGGTATGTACAACAATAAAATGTTTAATATCAAATCCCCCCTTGAGGCCGACAAACTGCTGGAATCCTTTAGAGATGCTTCACTAGCGAGAGGAGGTAGTTCGACCTGAAAATAAATGTGTAGTGTCTAAAGGTGGAAATCTGAGAGTTTATAGGGAAAGGCAAAGGAAATTCAAAAAAGGGAATTAAACACACAAAAAAAGGTCAGGAATAATGAGGTTGGTTGAGTATAATACCTCATAATAAAACAAAATTAAAAAAAAGCATCTACTTTAGAAAAAAAACAAAAAACACATGGAACTGAGGGAAAAACCCCTCAATAAATCGGGTGGATAATACATAAAATACAAAAGGAAAAAAAAACATACTCAGAGAGGAGATTGGAAATCAAGACTGAACAAGGAAAGGGTATAAGAAAAATTTCTTATTCCTCCCCAAAACTCCCTAAAAATTCCCTTAGTATCAATCATATAGCTTCAGCGGATAGAGTAGAGAGGGGCAGCCAGAGGGCGTAAACCTGGTCACATATCTGATCAGGGTAAGTAGGGATGGGTTTCCCAAGGGGTGGGAGGGGGGTAGGGGCACAGGGGGTGGCGGGGGTGACATTTTAAAAAATCCTCATTTGAGGAGATCCTATTTGTACAATCCAATCCTTAGGGATATCCAAATGTTTTGTCATGGAGTTCAGAAATCTTCCTTTGTTAGGGATGAAGCTGTTGTTAATAAGTGGTCAATAGGTAGGATGGATGTACGGGCCGAGGCGAAGGTGGAGATCCGGTGATGTCATTTCAATGTTTATCCTGGAATGTCAATGGCCTGCGCACGAAGGGTAGAAGAGACAGGATACTCCAATACCTGAGAGATTCCCCGGCGCAGGTCATTGCCATACAGGAAACCCACCTTCTCAAACCCAAGATTACAGCTCTTTTAAAGAAGCAGAGATGGATCGACACCTTTGCCTGTACGGACCAAACTGCGAACATTAGAGGGGTTTGGTTATATTAAAAAAACAAGCTAAGGCCCAAATTCTTGAGTGTAGGGAAGACCGCAGTGGAAGATGGCTTCTACTAAGAGTTTCTTTAGAGGGTGTGGTCTTTGTCCTGGTAGGGTACTATGGCCCAAACCAGGATGACCCCTCCTATTTAGATACAGTTTGTTGCAACCTTTTAGACTTTCAAGGACCGATAATATGGGTAGGCGATTTCAATATAGTATTGAACCCAAAGCTTGATAAATCACCCAACTCTAGGGCCTGTGTTCCGGTAAAATCTAGGCAAACTCTTTCATCAATTATGACTCAGCTAGGGTTGGTGGATGTATGGAGGGAAAGGATGGGTGAACAACTGGGGGTCTCTTTTAGGAATCTAAAATATAAGCATAAGTCTAGAATAGACTATGCATTGGTTAGCTATAGCCTTGGAGAATCGGTTAAAGATAAGGAATATTTGCCATCCCACTTGTCCGATCATTCGGCCATATCTTTTAACCTAACCCCTGACCATCAACACCGGCATAGTTCATGGTCTTTCGACCGCACTATCCTGTTAGAGGAGGATGAAATTAACTTCCTTCGGTCCGAGACTAAATATTTCCTTGATATAAATCTAAATTCAGTAAACATCTCTATGGTTTGGGATGCGCTGAAAGCTTTCTGGAGAGGATGTATTACCAACAGAGCCTCCCACAGAAAACGGCTATACAGGGATAACATCAAGGTTATAGAGGCAGAAATGAATACCATAGAGGGTAATAGAGGGTAATTTAGGGCCTCATCTAGGCTCAATTGAGGACCAGAGAAAATTACTCTCCCTCAAAAATCAACTGGAATCTATTCTCCAGGATAGGGCTGCCAGAAAGTGGGAGGCGAGTAAAATCTTGCATTTTGAATTTGGGGAGTCAGCAGGCAAGATGCTCGCTTGGAAAATAAGAAGCGCAAAACATATTAGGGAGATTAGGGTTGAGGGAGAGTCAGCTCCTTGCCTTACGAACTTAGAAATCGGTAGTGCATTTCTGGAATTATTTCAGGATATATATAGGGAAGATATCAGGGAAGACTGTGTAGAGACAAACATCTGGCTTGAACGAGTTTCCCTGCCCAGACTTACAAACGAGCAAAGATTGGGTCTGGAAATAGAAATCTCTGAGGATGAAGTAAGGAAGACCCTTGCCCAGATTAAAAGAGGGAAGGCAGCTGGCCCAGATGGGTTACCAGGGGAGTTGTACTGCTATCTTAGTGAGAGTCTTATCCCAACTTTGGCAAAAGTCTTTAATAGTAATCTCCTGAAGGGAGAGAACCCCCCAAATTCGTGGAGTGAGGCAACGGTACTGTTGATCCCTAAACCAGGGAAAGACCCGACTGAGTGTGGATCCTACCGCCCGATCTCACTACTTAATAATGACTACAAAATCTTTTCTGCTATTTTGTCTAAACCGTTGGGGGGTGTAGCAGACTTCATTATACATCAAGACCAAAAAGGTTTTGTAAAAGGGCGTCAACTAGCGGACCTCACGTATGACCTAGTGGGGGCCATTGACATCGCTTCTGCCTTCTCTCTCCCTTTGGCTGCTCTTACCCTTGATGCGACCACAGCATTTGATAGGGTGAATTGGGCGTATCTGGCCGTAGTAATGAAAAAATTAAATTTAGGTGACAGATTCTGTCGTGTGATAGAACTTCTATATAAAGCACCAACAGTCAGATTACTTGTTAACAGTGCACTGACAGAGGCCTTTAAGATCACAAGGGGTACAAGGCAGGGTTGCCCGCTTTACCCCCTCCTTTTTAATATGTATATTGAACCCTTTGCCCAAGTTCTTAGAGAGGATCCTAATATTCCTTCCTTTCAATTCGCAGGGAGGGAAAGGCGGGTGGCCTTATATGCAGATGACATCCTTGTATTGACAGCCGACCCTGATTTAGCTTTTCCAATAGTCATCAAGAGGGCTGAGGAGTTTAGCAAGGTTTCAGGTTATGAAATAAACGCAAGCAAAACTGAAATAATGGCCTGGAACATAAGTAATACACAACTGAGAGTTCCTCCCACTCTGCGTTACTTAGAGATCAATATTATACAGGAGGTAGGGAAAATCCCCGAATACAACCTGGATCGGGTGTTTAAAGCCTGCCAGAAACAGATTAAGGCTTGGGCACTCCTCCCCTTATCCATCTCGGGGAGGACAAATTTAGTGAAGTTGTCCATCTTGCCCAAATATACATTCCTCTTTAACTCCATTCCTTTGGCCTTTGATCCCAAGCAATTAGATAAGTGTCAACGGGAGATCAATTCGTTCATTTGGAAATATAGAGCCACTAGACTGGCGTGGAAGAAGCTTAGGCGGAGGAGGGAAAAAGCAGGGTTGGAATTACCGGACCTTTTATATTATGCTTGGATAAAGTTCGCGCACTCAAGAATGTTGTTAAAAAATCCTGCCACCACTCCAGGGGGTGAAATGTTTCGGGCCATGCTAGAAGGGGCCAATTTACCAGCTGAGGGTTTCCTGTTTAAATTTGGGGACCAAAAAAAAATAAAAATTAAAAATTCTTTTCTCACTGGCTAAAAGCTGGATAATAATTAGAAAAAAAATAGGACTTAGTTATTTTTCTAATTTGGCACCAATGTGGGACCCGCCAGGCACTCCATCTTGCCTACAGGATAGTTTGGCCATTGTCCTAAAAGATGCTGGAATTATGAAGTGGGGAGAGTTGCTGACTGGGGGTGAACTGCTGCCTTGGGATGAGCTACGGGGGAGTGTGGGTTCCGGCTTATCCAGATTTAAATATATCCAGTTAAATAGCTGGGCGCAGGCACAGCTTAGACAGGGGTCTTCACTGGGGAAAGAAAGTAACCTGGAGGAACTTCTCGTAGCAAAGCCAGGGGGTAGTAAAGAAGTCTCATTGTAGTATTGGTCAATTCTGGAGGAGGTCGATGGCGACTTTAAACTCCCGATGAGTTATGGGAAACAGAGTTGGATTCCCAGTCTGAGTAACTTTGGATAGATTCATTCACTCTGTTACATAAACTAGTGAAACCTGCATGGTTGAAGCGAAATCACCTCTTCACAGCTCATCGCGCATACTTCTCACCTTTCAGGCTATCAAAATTCCAGCCAGGGAAATCATGTAACAAATGCGGTTTGCTGGGAGCCTCAGATGTCCACATGTTTAGGGACTGCCCGCCCATCTGGCGTTTCTGGGAAAAGGTGAAGGATAAGTTGGATTCCATTCTTAATGCTTCCCTTTGTATCAGTCTCCCATTGATTATTTTTGGTATCGACGAAAACATCTCTGGCCATGCAAGATCTTTTTTATTCTATCCCATCTTATTGGCAAGAAGACAAATTTGTAAATTTTGGGTAGAGGTCGCCGCACCATCACACTCCGGCTGGTTGACGTCCCTGTACGAAACCTCCAGAGTGGACTTGACCAGGACCTATAGTAAGAAAAAAACTAGCATTTTGGGACTTATTGGTTCACTGGACCTAGGATTTCCGTTCCCATAAGCCCCCCCCCCCCCCGGGTCCTATGATTATGCCTTTTATGCTCCATGGACAACTGTTACGGGTTTCCCAGTTAGAAAATATGGTCCGGCAGGTTTAATGTAACCTTGGTGGAGTTATCTGAGAAACCCCTCACCTCTGGTGGCTTTTTCCGCCAAATACTAACTCGTGTCTTAGTGTGAGAAGTTAAAAAGATCTTCTGGACTCACCCAGGTGAGACACGCAAGGTGGTCGGTGCTTCTATATGAGGGTAGAGGCAAATGAGGACAAAAAGAAAAAAAAAAAAAAACTTTCAACATCGCAGGCTATCACTGGAAATTAACCCTGTGTCAACGTGGAATTCACAACATGGCGGTATCATGAAATAGTCTGCCCAAACCGCAGACAATGTCTGTGATACAACCACCTCGATGGAGACAAAAACACAAACCACAACACCAAAAAACATGCAATGGACCAAAGCGTTATGAGGAAACCAGCGATAAGCAGCGCCAGGTCTGCAAAACTCACCAGGCAGGTGGGAAAAATCACCATAAAAGTAAAAAATACACCCAAACACAAACTGACCAATACACAAGCACTATAGAGGCAGCCGGAGCAGGCACAGAGGACGAGTGCAATCCCACAAGCGCCCCGGACAACCAGCCCGGGACCTCGGGGACAGGGAAGGGCAAGGACAAGAGGAAGAGGAAGACAAAGTTCAGTCCGCAGGCAAACAGGATCATAGTCATGGAGGTGATGGAACACCATCAACAACCGTTCGTCACCTCCAACGTGTCATTGGGTACCAACAATGGAATATGGCGAGACATCGTGGACAAGGTGAATGTCGTCGGGGAGCACAATATGACAATGGATGAGGTCAAGAGGCGATAGAATGACATCAAGCTGTGGACCAAGGAGAAACTCTCCACCAACCAGAAGGCAGCAACTCAAACTGGAGGTGGGGGCCCAGCGCCACAGCTGGATGACATGGAGGAGCTGGTGTTGACATTCATCAGTGTGGAGACGGAGGCCGGAGTTGGGGGATCGGACACTGCTCGACAGGACACAACCCAACCGCAACAGTGTGAGTGACCACCAGGTACTAGGGGAACTGGTGGAGATGGGCACAATGGCACACATGCACAATCAAGCAAAGCACGAAGCACACCCACAATGACTCTGGGTCCTCACCCAGATCTACAGACTGTCACAATGTACAATGCCATGCTGTCTGAATATCAACATGTACCATGCGGCTACATATATGTGGACACGTTGTAATACACCATCTCCCCATCACATTGCAGGGGCACCATCAACACCTCCTGCAGAGCAGTCCCGGCCGCTCTTCATTGACGAAGAGGAGGACAACACCAGCATAAACACCCAAGCCATCCAAGACATCATTGGGTGCATGGAAGGAAATTCTCTCGTTGAGGTTTTGGGGTCCGATGTTGAGGAGGCATTTGTAGGAATAGGTGAGTATCTTGAAGATTATTCTCTTCTAGATGTTGAGCCAATGAAGGTGTTGCAGGTGTTGAGTGATGTGCTCTTGCCGAGGGATGCCGAGGAGGAGTCTGGCTGGGGTGTCCTATATGGTCTGCAGACAAACCAACAAAAATCCAATAAGTAGAGGCCAAGATTTTAATTTTTGAAGATTAAATGAGATGTGAAAACCGTGCTTAGAAGGCACTAGCGGTCAAAAGGTT
This sequence comes from Lissotriton helveticus, assembly GCF_964261635.1. Lineage (NCBI taxonomy): Eukaryota > Metazoa > Chordata > Amphibia > Caudata > Salamandridae > Lissotriton > Lissotriton helveticus. The sequence continues at coordinate 805,865,781 of NC_136071.1, forward strand.
ACTTGAGTTTGTGAGGGACTGGTGCAAATTCAAAGTTCAGGCCAAACGTGATGGAGGGCAGGCTGGGAAGGCTTAGTCTCGGCAGGTGGTTTTAAATGCCAAATCGAAGTTGCAGGGAACTGCATACACAGGCTTTGCAATGGAAGGTCTGAGAAAGGTTTGAAAGGCTACTTATGTGGGTGGCACAATTATTGCAACTAGCCCACTAGTAGCATTTAGATTGCAGGCCCTGGGTATATGCCACACTACTTTACAAGGGACTTACAGGTAAGCTAAATATGCCAATCAGGTGTATACCAATGTCACCATGTTTTAGGGGACAAGTGCATTCACTTTAGCATTAGTCAGCAGTGGTAAAGTGCTCAGAGACCTATTGCCAGAAAAACGATACAGCAAAAAGTGGAGGTAAGCAGGAAAAATGTTGGTGGAAGAGCACCCTAAAGATGACAGTTCTAACAGTCACCTTGTGTGGCATGGTGTGGCTTAGTAAAACCACAGGAACGCAAGGGAATGCAAATTGCTGCCTTACGTTACTCTGCATTCGGAAAGTGTTCCCTGGTTGAAGTGTTGGTTTTCCCACACATCCACACATGGATTTTTCCTCATTTCCAGATTTACTAGGAGTAGTAAACTTGGGAATGAGTCAAAATGCTTTGCCATCCCAACTGAGGCATAACAAGGAGAAACTTGTTTATTTCTCCTCTTTATTTCCTCTTTCTACATGTGCTGCATTCTGCAGCACACATCGAAAGAGAAACATGTCTCTAAGGATTGTTTTTGTGTAGGAAGGTGTGCATTTCCCTGCAGATAAACAATCCTGCTGTAACGCAGACACCCTGGCACTATGGTGCCAGGGTGCCTGCGTTGATGCCAGGCTGCACACAGTGCGCTGGTGCCGAGACGGTTCAGTAATGTTCCATATCTTAGTAAATATGGTGCACTCCTGCTCTCTCCATTTGACGCAGCACAGAAAGTTACCTTGCTGCGTTGTGTCAAATGTCAGTAAATCTAGCCCATAGTATTAACTTAAGTTTTGGGTGAAAAAGTTTTTCACAGATTGAAAGTAGCCCTTTGCCATATGTGACAGCTTTGGTCAGTCCTGATCTTTCATCCCAAATTACGCAACACTGAAACTTGCTGTTTCACATTTACAATTTTGATTATGGGTTCAATATTTCTAGCATGCAAAATAGAGGCCGCTGAAATACTAGGACTGACTGGGGGTTTTCTACAGTCCTTACATCCTGCCCCCCAACTCCCACATGCCCAGCTTTATGCCATCCCCTCTTTTGCTACGTTTCCGTGACACTGTCTTCTTTTGGGTCCTGCAGTTAACACACTCCTCACAAACATTCCTACCATGCTGAAGTGCTTCTCCTGCGTACATTCAGAAGGTGTTAGACCTGCCCTGTCTTGTGCCAACTCTTAGATCCGTGAGCCACCACTGACACCTGCAGAACCAGTGGTGAGTGGTTGGTGGACGATGGTTGGTAAGAGAGTGAACATGTGCTTCTGGGTGAGTCGTATGCTGGTGGGATTTTCTTTAGATGTATCTGTGTAAGAGGATTGTGTTTATGGGGGTCCATTGTCTGTGGGTGGGTGTCAGTGTGGGTCGATATAGCGTTATGTCTGTGTGTGGGTGGGTCAGTGTCTTTGCTGATGATTGGATCCATGGTATGCAGAACAATTGCAGGCAGCCCTGGCTTTTAATCAAACAGAGTGGGTAGAACTTGCCAGCTTTTTGCTTAGCATGAGGCTGTAGACCAATAGGAGCATGAGAGATAAACAGGAACAAACAGGAAGAGAGAACCACTTAAAGTTGGTGGACAGTGCTTGAAACAGTAGGAGGCTTTGCATCATAAAGTGTAAATAATATTAAATTATATGAGTGTTTCTTGCTGGGCTGCTATCTATTCTCATAGTCATCAACATTACTAAGACACATAAGTGAAAAACCAGATTTTTAAATAAAATGACATCTTCCATAGGCCGTTGCATTGTTACACCTTGACGTTGTTCCCTTCTCTAAGCATCAGATGGTGAAATGTTAATAATAATTCCCCTACCTTCTAAATTCAGAGTATGCTGGTGTCAAGAAGTTCGATAAAACTGAGAAAAATAGTGTTTTTTTCAATGTTGTCAGGGTCTTCGGTCACTTTGATATGGTTTGAACATGTCATTAGGGTCACTTTGTGAGCACTACATTTTATTCTGATCAGCATCACACGTGTCACTGTCTCATCTCAACAATGGGCTGATTGAATGTTTGTTCTCTCAAGAAACATGATAAAAAATGAAAGCATCCAAAGTTAAAAATCAACCAGTATGACGAATCCTCTACAGGCTATCTGGATTAAATTTCCTACATGGCCTTCTTTGCGATACAAAAATGTTCAGAAAAACCATGTCCTCCAAACAACTGTCGTAATCTATTCTTGATGCTTTCTAAGCCAAACTTGACAAAGATTCGCTTGATGTGTTTCAGTTTGTTATGTTTCTAGGATAATGTTGCAATTGTATAAAAATGTAGGCACGAACAGATGTTGTCAATCATCATCACTGCTTCTTGAATTTTCAGTTAAGTGGCATATAGTAAGTAGTGTTATATAATTGCAATCTGATTAATTAACAAAGGATGTAATTGTGTTGCTGGCAAAAAAACACAGGCTCAAGAATATAAAAAATAAATAAAATGAAAGATAGACTAAACATAGGAGTAACTCGGGATCCAGTTAATTAGGACTGTTTTCTATATACTCAAATGGAGAACATCTTTAGTAAATAGAGACTGAAATGGGTATGAGTCATAAGGAAACTACAGACTGCCTTTTATGAAATACTGTATACAAAAAGTAATAGCTTCCTTCTGTTCTCCAGTTATACCCTGCCCAGAGTGGATCAGATGAACGACTGCAGCGGAGCGCCGACAAAGAAAGTTAGCTTCATCCCTCAAGGTCAAAAGGTAAACCTCAAACTTTGAAATATTTGACAACAGGAATACCAAATGAAACCACCATATTGAGGACTCGAGAAAATCTGGAAAAAATAGATTATACCCTATAAGGGAGGCTCCTTGAAACCAAATATTGTGTATTCAATAAGGCTTTGGTTTTAGTAGAGGGATCAAGCGCAGTGACTCGGAGGCTGTGGTGATAATGTAAGCAGCTATACGGCAGGGGGTGTGACCACTGCTATTATATCTTGGTGAATGAATGGTCATCCTTCAAGTGAAGGCAGCAAGCGAGTACACAGAAATTGCACACACAAATAATCAAAATCAGTGATCGTTTTTTCCTCGGTGTTCTATTTCTCCATCATGCCGAGCTCCGCAGATCAATGTGAGTCGAAACGCGCTATACCTCTTGGGGCAGATTTACAAGGAAGTGCCGCAGAGCGGCAACGCAAGCCCTTTGGCTGCGCCACGCTGCAGCACTTCCAAAGCACAGGCATGCGACATATTTACAATAACATGTTGCATTCCTCTGCTCTCTCTTGCGCTGTCGCACAAACAGCTGTCATGCGCAGGCACCGGAAGGGGCAACTTCCTGCACAAAAACAATCACTACAGGCATTTTCCTCTTTCAATGCGTGCTGTAGAATACAGCACACATTGAAAGAGGAAAAAACGAGGAGAAATGAAAATATTTCTCCTTGTTGTGCTTCCCTGGGGGAGGCGTAGCATTTAGACGCATTTCCAGATTGACAATTCCTCGTAAATCTGGAAATGTGTCTGGTTCCATGGGTGTTGCGTGGGAACACCCACAGCAACACTTATGGTCCCCCCTTTCACGTAAAGTGCTGCGTGTAAAGGGGCCATATTTACAAGGACAGGAAAAGTCACGCAGGGAGGCTTTTCCTGTCCTTGTAAATAAGGAGCAGTAAAATAGGCCACCAGAATGTCACAAAAAGTGACGTACTGGTGGCGCAGGGGGCTTGGAAATCTGTCCCCTTGTTTTTACTGACTCCAAGCTGTAAAACTCAGAATATTGAAATTCCGCCTACATGGTTCAATATTTGTATAGGGAAAAATTGCCACGTTTTTATGTATATTTTTAGAAAGCCTATTCAGGAATAAACTCTCGTTTGGGTTCGAATCTGGATGACAGCAGTCTACAGAATAAGGGCACCGAGAATAAAACAAGAGGACATCGTGCCGTGTGCCTCGTCGCCACATCGGGTTGCCCCTACCAACAGCAAAACACAGCAATGGCATTCTTGGAAACAACATAAGTGTAATATGGAGCGCTACACAAAAACATGCTATCATTATTGTTTTTATTATTGTGTTTCTTGGTCTCGAACTTCAATCACACCTACAGCAACAAAACATTTGCAAAGTACCTGTATTTATTCATTAAAAACAAATGAAGAAGAGAGGTAGCCACAGCCCTAAAATGTATGGATTGTTTTCACACTTTATGTGAGGTCCTTCTCAGGGACGTAGCTTTAATTGGTGCAGCAAGTGCAGGGGCAGGTGCAGGTGCAGGTGTGGCGCAGCGGCCAGGGCGACTGACGCCAAACGCTGGGGATCACGGTTCGATCACCGGCGGCAGTGGTCTGCCCAGCACCAATAGCTTGCTTAATCTTCCCGACGGCCCTCAGCGCCGGGAAACCTACTACGGGTAGCTGTGCGCTTTACAAATACAGGATTATTATTATTTATTTATTATTATTGCCCAGAGTCCTGAGGGGTCCAATGAGCCCTGATTATTGCTGTATTTTATAATTCAGACTCAAGTCGGGGGAGCCATTACCTTCCTTGCACAAGAGCCCAGGACAATGACTGAGCAACTGATCCCGAATCCCAACTTAGTCCCTCTTATTGGGGCTTGGACGTCCCTTATAGGGGTCGAATGGAAGAGACATGAGTGCATCTCGAGTGATGACATTTGAAGGAGACATAAGATGAGAAACCAAGAGACAACATTTGCTGTCCTGGTGATCTGAGGTAGATCTCTTCCACTGAGCGCCAGTGGACTTCTTCCCAACACATGGAAAAGGTGAAAGGGGGAGTATTAAAGCAAATAAGTAGAGAGGCCAAGGTCAGATGTGGCCAATCTATCAGTCTTCTACCAGCAGTAGTCTGGCAGTGAAACTGGAAAATGTGAAGATCAGAGGTACATTTTCTGCTGATGGTTTTTATAGATCCTGTCATGTCGCGAGATAAGTGACACCAACCCCAGTATCCCAGCAGAGGTCAGTGGTCCGGGTGATCAACGTAACGCCACTTTCTAACATAAACTCCACCTGTTATCTACATTCTTTCTGACAGCACAAATGGCAATAAAGGTAAAGAAAACTATAAAAACAAAAGCAAGTAGCAGCTATATCAGTGGACAAAACATCGGTGCGATGCTGGCACATCAAAGAACGTAAGAGACCAAGTGCACCATCCAAGCATCCTAAGCCCTGCGCAGCCAAGCGGCAATGTGCAAAACGAACTAAAAACCCCACCAAGAACCCATGCAATCACCTCCTTCTCAACATAGAAACTAGTGGTACCCAATCGAGCTGGGTGCCATCCTGCAGATGTGGCAAAGAAGAGGATAGCCGTCTGGCAAAGTCATAGTGAGCTCAAGCACAAGGTCAATGTCACAGCCCTAGTGGGGCCAGACACCCTCGATTGCCCAGAAAATGTGCCCACCATAGTGAAGTCTGGCATGCTCCACCAATTAGGGCGAAGCTGCCGCTTTGGGGTCTGGCAACCTCATGTGATTTAAAAACTGCTTATGTAGAGGCCAGACAGGGACACACGTGCATGAGTGAATTACCCGCCATGGTAAGCTCAAAGACCCTCATCCAGTCATGACAAAGTTGACACTTTAAGGTCAGGCAACCTCAGGTAAAATACTCAAAGCCACCAATTTTGATTCAGGCTCTCCTATTAGAATATATGGAAGACTGCATCCTGAGGTCAGACAGCCTTGTGTAAAAGAATGAAATTGGCCATTTGAGCTACATGCTTGCTTCAAATAGAAGCTAATATTCTGAGGTCAGGAAACCTCATATAGGAGACAGAGATCGCATGCAAAAACTGAGGTGGTGTACCAGCTTAAGAAAAGGGACAACGCAAAGGGAGAACCACAGGTAAAGAGTCAAACAATAGTTAAATCACGGGTAAAGTCAAAGTCACACTCACAGTCAAAGTAGAATACACAAGAACTCAGAATGTCTACTGAAAGAAAGTTGGGAGAAGAATATGCCTAATGCTTACATAACCTGGAGCAACTAAGTGTGACAAATAGCAGTAACATGGGACCAAGTTAAAGGAACAGCTGGATAACTTCAACAACTTCGTCAAAGCATAGAGAAAAGGATGAAAAACAAATAATATTAACAAGTTCACAAGATCATCAAAGAACTGACACCAGCGAAGTCAGCTACATATCAAAAAGTACATTATTCCCTCGAAGCAAAATTCTTACCAAAAATGAAGGTAGACTATGCAAGGTACACATTCAAGTTGACCTGTCAAGAAAAGGGAAAGCTAAGGTGTGATTTAAACGCAAGACTGTGTGGCCTAGTCAAATACTGCCAATTAAGCACATCTATAGACAAGGATGTCATATGGTGCTAATCATAGAAGGTTGGAGTCTCTCCAATGCCATTTATTGAAAAAAGAGCTTTACCCAATGTTAGAAATGGGACTTATGCACCCCGGCCAGGCAGGAACCACTACTCCAGTCCCGGTAATCTAAGTACACACTAAAAGATAACTTGTGCTCGCCCTCTGTTAGCTTGGCACAGAGCAGTCAGGCTCATCTAAAGAGGCAATGTGTAAACTATTTGTGCAACACACTCACACAGTAGAACAATGAATACACCACAAAGGGCTACACAGGTTTAGAAAAGTAGATTATTCTATTCTGAAAAAACAAAACAACAAATATCCAATGTATAAAAGTTTAAATATTGAATTTTAAAAGAATAAATGCAGTGTAGTGCTTAGAAGCAAGTAGCGTGATAAAGGTTACTTTAGGTCGTTCTGGAAAGGGGTAAAGTCAAAGTTTGGGTTGAGCTGGAGAAGCACGGGCCAGCTACAGGACTCCCACAGGCCCCGGTGAACAGAGTACCTTTCCTGGTCGCAACAATGAGATGAGTCAGTTTTCTCCGTGCACTGATGGCGATGCTTCTGTTCAGAAGAAAAGTGGTTGAGTCAAGAGGTATTGAATGATGCGCCAGATTCTACCACGCAGTTGAAGTGTTTTGTCGATATCACCAAGCTACAGCTGCGGCGATACACTGTATGATGCATTGATCTTGGGAGGCAAAGCGCTGGTTCCAATGCAATGCACCAATTCTACTCCCGCAACCAGGTTGATGTGCCAGTTCTGCTACACGCAGACAGGAGATGCGCTTATAACCATGTTGCAGGTATCTGGACCACTTCCAGTGAGCCAGGCACAGCACCAGACGTAGAGACTAAGCCTGGGCGGTGAACTCCGCTTGCGGAGTTTGCAGAGTTTTCCTCACTCTGCGTTTAGCGGAGGTCGTGGATTTCCGAAAAACTCAGCGTAGTTTTTTTCCTTGCTCACATTTGTCAACGTCAAGTTGGCGAGCGTGAATGAGGAAAATCCACCTCCCGGCAAGATTTTTCCTAATTTCTTGTTTATCAAAGTCATGTTGGTGAGCACGAACATGAAAAATCAACTTCCAGCCGAGATTTCTCATCGCGGGCGGTCAGATTTCTCGTTACAAGGGGAAACAACCATTACAACGCAGTCATTACAACGCACTACCTTTACTATGCAGATGTTACAATGCAGCTGCCTTTACATTGCATGCCATTACAATGCATGCCAATACAACGCATGTCAGTACAACGCATGTCATTACAACACATACCATTACAAAGCATGCCATTACAATGCATCATAAGGTAAGTAATGTGGATTTTTTAATTTTGGGTGGGTATGGATTTTGGGGTACATGGGATAGTATGTTTACCCCTACACTATCCAACACTTACCCTACTGTTGCACTCACTGGAATGGGAATAGTCATTTTTACCCCTACACTATCCAACACTTACCCCACTGTTGCCCCAAAAGTATTATGCTTTATAGTGGTATGCATTGTAATGGTATGCTTTGTTATGGTAGTTACAAAAATGTGGTGTAATGGCTTGCATACTGAAATCATGCGTTGTAATGGAAGTTGTGATGTAAAAACCGTGTTGTAAAGGCATGCGCTGTAATTGTTTGCGCTGTAATGTCATATACTCGATTATGAGTGATCGCATATGCCCGGGACCACTCACATTGAGAAGCCGTCTGTTCGCGTTGAGAAAGCTGCTGCTCGAGTAAAAAATCTACTCGAGCAGCAGAAAGGAAGCAGCGCCCACTTGTGCTGTGCATGGTGCCGTTCATAAGGATTGAACAGTAGAGACAAACACCAGGCGATGAAAATCACTGCGACTGGCATTTATCTAATGCACTCCACCAATTGCGGAGCTCTGTGTAGCGCTGTTGATTTTTTTTACATTTCGCTTAGCAGAACTCTGCGAACACAGCCCAGGCTTAGTAGAGACGTTGATATTCGTGAGTCTCCAGCAACAGGAGGCAAGCCAACAAGCCGATTGAGATCACTGGGAAGGGAGGCAGAGTCTAGCTATCCTTCAACTGAGTCGTGGAGCAGAGGCAGCAGGGCAACAAACAGAAATGCAGGCCTTCCAGATCAGCAGTCAATTGAGTCCTTTAAGCAGCACAGCAGTTTCCTGGCAGAGCTTCAGAGACCCAGTACATATACCCCAAAGTACCTTTGAAGTGGGGGTGACTTCAAAGGAAAGGCTTTGAAGTGCACCAGTGTCCTTTCAACCTAGTCCTGCCTGCCAGCCTATCTGTGGGGGTAAATCAGTGTTTTGTGTGGGGACAGGACACTACCTATAGAAGTGTGTCAGCTCTTCCCTTCCCTTCTGCCCAAGAAGACACATCAGTGTGCAGATGTCCTTAAGCTTCCTGTCTTTGTGGCTGTCTAGAGGGAATGCACTGAGTATAGCTGTCACCCACCCCAGACGTGTATTGGAGACAGGCTGTAGGCACACAGAGCAGTAAGTGCAGATAAATATCTGCTTTCTAAAAGTGGCATTTCTTAAACAATAATGAAAAATCCAGCTTCATCAGTAAGGAGGATTTATCACTACCATTCCAAAGATATAAAACATGAAGTAGCCTCTCCTTTCAGATCAGGAATTACCACTTAAAAATGTATAAGGGAATCCCCAAAGCCAACCTACGAGAGAAGTAGGCCTCACAGTAGAGAAAAAAGCATTTCGCTGTTTGTCACTACCAGGACATGCAAAGCATTACCCACACATCCTACCTTTTACTTACAAAGCACCCTGCCCTTTGAGTTACTTAGGGCCTACCCTAGGCAATGACTTGTATGTAATAAAAGTTGAGTTTAAGGTTGGCAAATAATTTTAAACACCAAGTCGAAGTGGCAGTAAACCACACACAAACATTGCAATGGCAGGCCTGAGACAGGTTTGAAAGGCTAGGAATGTAGGTGGCATAATCATTGCTGGAGGCCCACTAGTAGCATTTGACTTAAAAGCCCTGGATATACGTTATACCACTTTACAAGAGACATAGTAGTAAATCAAATATGCCAATCAGGTCTACATCAATGTCCTCATGTTTAGGGTAGAAGCACATGTAATTTAGCACTGGTTATCAGTGGTAAAGTGCTCAGAGTCCTAAGGCCACCAAAAAGAATCAGCAAAAACAGATGGTAAAAGGCAAAATGACTTGGGAAAGACCACTGTAAGGATGGCAGGTCTGACACTCACCCTAGTACATACATATAGGAGATGACACATATAAATTATCACGTCGAAGCCAAAGTGAAAAAGATTGAAGCTGGAAATATGAAAACGTGAGAACAAGCCTTCTGGCTCCAAAGTCAAAATCAGAAGTCACACAAGAACCTTATTCAACAGTCCAGGTCCGAAGACTGACATTGCAAGATGGGAAGACACCTCAGTGCAGGTAAGGTAGAAGAATTCTATGGCTGTGGTCAATCTTACACATTCTTTGGCGCTTGCCCTGCCATGGGGCAATTATGTCTCAAGTGTTGAAAGGACAATCACATAAAAAAATGTGCAAAGGAGCAAGACATGAGAAGCCGACAAAAGACAAGGGACACATTACCCACCACCATGCCAGAGCTGTGCGGGACAAAAGCAGCAGCCCATCCATATCTCGCAGGACCTTGTACAGAACAGCACAGTCAAGGAGCTCATCATCCAGCAGCCTGGTGATGAGCTCCTTGTCATCCTACTCACAAGGAAGTGATACGTACCTGCTCATGGTCACAAAAGACCAAAATACCCTCCTCTATAACTAATGATTGTCAGTTACTCTGTTTGCTTTATACTGGACAGTTCTGCATCATTGAACCACATCTGCACTTTTAAGTACAACAAGATGAACCCAAGGCTGAAACTACACCAGACCCATGTAGGAGTTTACAACGGAAGGAAAAAGAAGTCCATGCCTGGGGAAGTTCAAAATGATTCTCGGATCCAAAGACTGCATTGTAAGAACTAAAATACACATCACAAAGAGCACACCCCCACTGACTGTCTCCTAAGCCCACCCACTGCTGAACAATTGAACTGATGCTTTCCCCTTCAAGGTTGAGAACATACTACCAATAGCCAGGAAATACTCAAAGCTCTTTGCTGGGCTTGGAAACATGAAATGCTTTATAGTAGATCTGCAAATAAATAAATGTACCAGACCAAACAGTTAAAATCACCATAGGATAACTTTCCACCTTCAAAAGGCAGTTGAAGACAAGCTCCAAGAACTGTTAGCAGCAGCCATCATTGACAAATTCAAAGGCCTAGTGCCATGGTTGTTACCCTAACTAGTAGTACAGAAGTGTAACACAGTCAAAATGGTATGTGTGTGCATCAATATGAGGATGCCAAACATTGCCATTCAGCAGGAATAACATCCTGGCCCCCACTTGGCTGACATGATAACGCTCCTAAATGGAGCACGTGTGTTTTCTAAACCAGACTTAAATAAAGGGTACCATCAGTTATCATTCCATGAAAACTCACAGTACATCACAACCTGAAAACTCACAGTACATCACAACTATTACCATACATCTGGGGTTGTTCCGGTACAAATGACTCAGCTTTGGAGTATCCTCTGCAGCGAGATATTCCAAGAGGCCAAACAAAGGATCCTCAGCCCAGTCATCAACATCTTAAACTACTAGTATTTGGAGGCTTATCTAAAAACCATGATTGGGCTCGAGAACAAGTATGTCAAGCACTGTGCAGAGCAAACCTAAATTTATATTCTGCCAAATTTGAATGTCACAAAACCCAATTAAAGTTCTATGGACAGGTATCTTTGGACAAGGGAATGAGGCCTGACCCCTACAAAGTAAACGCTCTCAAAGACACATGAGCCCCCAAAGACATCAGCGATAGTAGATCTTTTCTAGGCATGGCCAGCTACTGCTCCCGCTACATAGGAGCACACCACCATCAGCAATGCTATTTCAGAGGTGACAAAGCAGGGACACATGTTTGAATGGACCTCCCTGTGTGAGCATGTGTATCAAGAAATAAAAAAGAGTTAGCAACACCACCAACATGGCCTACTTTGATCTAACGCTGTGCACGAACTACTCAGTTGGATTGGAAACAATCCTAGTGGAACATTCCCATAAGATGATCAATGACAAATTGTATACTGCGCTAGTCACAGCCTCGCAGATGTCAAAAGGGCATATTCAGAAGCCGACAAAGAAAGCCTGGCAGTAGCGTGGGCATCCAAATGCTACCATGTGTTTGCATATGGGAGGCACTTCAACATAGTGACAGACCACCCTGGGCTAATCATGATCTTCGGGATTCTCTAAGCAAAAATCCAGCCATGAATCTAGTGGTGGGGAATCCACCAACAAGAGTACAACTATGTAATTCTACCCAAACCAGGGAAGACAACAACCCAGCACATTCAGTTGGCACCCGCTGACACCCAAGAAAAAGACTACATCACCTGCTGATGAATACATAAACTTTGTAATGAGACAAGGAACTCCAGAGGCTGTGCCACTACATGTCATTGAAGAAGCCACAGAGACCGACCGCACACTGGTAGAGGTCAGCATAAGCCAGTGGAGATGTCTAGAAAATAATTCACTCACAGAAAGAGTGAATTGCTCAGATCTATACTGTTATCTACACATTCAGGAAGAGCTGACCTAGCTCAGGAAAGAAATCGAGTAATGATGGCCACCAAAAAGGCCCTTTGTGACAGAGTATATTTTTCTGAACGAGATCAAATGGTAGAGAGAAACTATTGACATGTCATCAGTGTTAGCTAGTCAGAGAAGGATTTAAATCGTCACTGATCCAAATGTCCCCACTTCTGCAGGATATCTGGCAGTGTTGCAATTGAATTTCTTGGAACACTACAATCTTGTAAGTATGCAATGGTAGTAATGGATTGGTACTCAAGATTCACTATAGCTGAGAAGATCTCCTCCACCAGTGTGAAAGCAGTAATACAGATGCTAGATGAACTATTTGCAGAATGTGGCATTCCAGAAGTTGTCAAAACGTACAGAGGACCCTCATTCAATGGGAAGAACTACTCTGAATTTTCCAGGCATCTAGCTTTCAAGCACTGTAAAGTAAACCTGCCATGACAGTAGGCAAACAGATTCATACAGACACTAATGAAAACCCTGTAACAGGCGGAAAATAAACATCAGCCACTTCAACAATCTGTCAACACAGTCTTAGGAGTGACAGAGCACAAAAATGTATAAGCATAATGTAGGACGAGAAGATGAACTGAGAATATGAATTTGAAATTTTCACATTGCACACATTAGATAGAGACACTCATGAAATAGACAAGAGTAGCAGAAGAACCATAAAAGAGTGCTTTTAAACGTGATGTAGAGATACATATTCAAATTTACACTGATGCATATAAAAAGAGTGAGATTTGATGCTATACATGGAGTGGCCTCCTGCTAATGAAATGCTTTTGTATAGAATTCATTGTATAGAAACATAGATAGTATAGCTTGTAAACAATGAGTTATGAGCTTGAAACTTTGCAGACTAATACTAGAGATGATATGGTTTATTAATATTTCAAAACGATTTTATTTCTCTTAAACTTTGAAAATGTGCACTTGCATGAAAGTAATTAGTTTTGTAGTAGGCTGTTCCTAAAGACAGCTGGTGTCATGCAACAATAATTTGTGAATATTAAATGTAGTTTCTCGTGGCTATAATTATTTTTATTCTATTTAGCAATGCTTTAAAATGGATAAAGCAAAGAAAATGTGAAGGCAACTTAATGGATTCTTGATGTGACATGCTTTTAGTATTGACTTTTTCTCCAATTTTAGCAATGGATTAGTGATTTACAGGCAGATTCATCAACACAAATTGCGATCGCAATAGCTGCGAAACAGCTATTGCGATCGCAATTCCCTGATCCGCAATTCATGAAAAGAAAAGTAACCAAATTGCGAAATCGCAAAATATATTTTGCGACTTCGCAAATAAAATCGCTGAATCAAGCTGGAACCCCCTTTGCGATTCTGTAATTGTGATTCCCCAATGATTCTGCGATTCCATTTGCGAAGTCGCAAAATAATTGCAAATGAAATGCATGAAAAATCGCAATTAGCAAAAAAGCTGAAAATTGCTAATTGTGAGGCGCAATTTAAGAAGAACCCAAACAAGGTGGTAACCATAAAGTTACAAAAATAAAAATAAATCCTAACTAGCTACTGGTGCGGGGCTGAACAAACACACTTAAGGAGACACAGTAGGAGCATGAGGACATTCACAATGCCAGTACTCTACATGGTGGTAAGGCGGCGAAGGCTCCAGGCTGCAGCAAGGAACAGACGCCGGATTCAGGAGCGAATTTTCTGCCAGTGGATCACACTCCTGGGCCAGACTGAGGAGGAAATCTACTCAAAGTACAGGCTGAATGGGGCAATGATTACCAAGCTCATACGGGACCTTGACCCCCTGATGCAGCACCCAACGAGGAGGACCAATGCCGTGCCCACCCATGTCCAGGCCTTGTGCTGCCTGGACCTCCTGGCCTCCGGAAGCTTCCAGGGGATAGTTGCAGTTGCAGTGGGGACTGTCCCGCGGCCTAAGGAGTTTCCTGGAGGCCATGCTGACCCGGCTACACCATTACATAACATTTCCAACCACCCAACATGACTTGAATCAAACCAAGCTACAATTTTACAACATTGCGCAATTCCCCCATGTAATTGGATGCATTGACTGTACACACATCCACATCTGCCCACCCACTGAGACAGAATACATGTACCGGAACCGCAAGTCCTACCACTCACTAAACATCCAGATGGTCTGCAACGCAAAGACAATCATCACCGACATAGTGGCACAATACCCGGATGATTCCTTCATATTCCGGCACAGCGGCATGCACACACGCCTGGCCAGGGGAGACTTTGGCGAAGGACACCTTCTAGGTAAGTACACATGCCAACAAACAGTACATCGAGACCATGTAGCTGCGCATAACAGGCACTCACCCTCTGCTCCTTTCATTCAGGTGACAGCGCCTCCGGCCTCCGTGAGTGCCTCCTCACCCCACACCTCAACCCTGCCACACCACAGCAACGGCGTTACAATGCTGCACACATTCGCACTAGAAATTGCATTGAGCGGACATTTGGGCTTTTAAAGAGCAGATTCCGTATCCTACACAAGACTGGTGGGGCCCTCAAATACCAGCCTGAGGTCTGCTGCCGCATCGTGGCCATGTGTGCAATACTCCACAATATTGCTATCAAGCGGAGGATACCTGTGGAGATCTCTGGCAGTGAGTCGGAAGGGGACAACCGCCCACCTGCACATGTGCATCATGCACGCGGGGAGAACCCTGCTGAAGGACACAGGTGCCGCAACCATATCACAATGACCTGTTTCTAGTACACCCATTCCCCTCACACAACACTGCACTCATGCATGACAAATGAAATAATGACATGAGTCGGATGAACTTGTGACTATAAATTCTTATTGTGTTGTTCACAATAATGTGTATTTCAATTTTTTCCGAATCACATGAGAACTGTATTCTCTCATACAGTCCCATGTTAGAAAAGAGGGCGTGCTTGTGTAATCAGCATGGCCCTGCTGGTACAGTACATTGAGTCACTGGCGCCTCTGGCCGGACACACCCAATCGCCTTTCAACGTCCTCCACGAGACTATTGTCCCGTGATGCTGCAGTGGGCCTGGTGCTACGGTGGCGTTGGGTTACCAGCGGCAAGGACAGGCTGCTGTGACTCGTAGTGCCCTCACTGGAATCATCCCCCCCACTTGCTTGGACATGGCCAGACGCCTGCAGACTCTGCACAGCTGTGGTGACTTTCTCAAGGGCCCTGGCAACGTTCTGACAGCATTGCACCATCTGTATCTGCATCGCAAGAGAGCGGCGCGAAAGTTGGGAGGTGGCATTTCCTATGAGATGGTTAGATCTCGTGTATGCTGACAGGCGGGTCAGCAGCTGGCGGTGGCGGCGGCAGGTGATATCCTGCTGGGACACCAGGATCTGGCTGTTCTCACGGACAGCTGCGGTCATGATCTGCATGCATTCTGTGAGCTGGCCCACATTTCGCGCAGTCTTATTCAGCCGCAGGTGGATGGCTGCCAAGTGCCGTGCCTGCTTCTGGTGTACTGCAAGCATCCAGTGTTTTATGGCCAGCCCAGGATCCCGGACATGGACCCCCCTGCCAGCGCGTGTTGGGACGTCGCGCTGCTGCCTCATCAGTCCGCTGGACTGGGATCACACAGTGGCTGTGCGCCGTGTCTGCCTCCTGGGTGGTGGTGGTGTGGCCTGTACCCCTGCCATAGGTGTCACATGGGGTGGTTGCTGGGCTCCTGTGGATGCAGGGGTGGCCCTGTCCACATGGGGAGGTGTGGTACTGCTGCTGCTGGCTGTGATGGTCCGGGTCGTGGGGCAGGATAGACCTCTCCCTCGGTGTCCTCAGGGTTCTCCTCTATGTGTAGGGCCTGCCTGTCGGTGCTGGGTTGTTCAGACGCACCTGTGATGTAAATGGGTGCATGATTAATGATATGTATCTTGCACATGGGATGTTGCTACATGCATGCAGGCTTGCATTCCCTGACTGGCTTTAGGAATGACTTTCACTTGACAGGTCTGGATGCGTGTGGCTATCCGGGAATTGTGGTCACACTACAGGTCCCACAATGCAACAGGGCATTTCAGGTGTGCATGGCCTGCATTACTGGGGTTATCAAATAGCTAGCTCTGGAGTCATGGGCATTGTTAGGCGACGGGGTCGCAGTCGCATGGCACTTACCTTGGGATTGTTGGGTGGGTCGGGAGGAGTCCAGCCGGGTTACCCCCATGCAGGCTGCAGGATTGAGGGTGTCCTCCACCAGGTCTTCCAGTGGAGTGTTGGGTGCAACAGTGGGGTCTCCTCCTCCGGTGGCAAGTCGCTTCCCCAGCCTCTCAGCGGTGCGTTCTTTGGCACGCCCTCTGAGGTCGTACCACCTCTTTTTTAGATCATCGATGGAGCACTTGGTCACTCCAACTGAGTACACCTTTGTGCGGATGCGCAGCCAAATGCGCCTCTTGTCGGCCTCAGGCACCCTCCGGGACTCCTTTCCAAACAGGCAGTCATGGTCCTTTGAGACTCCCTCAATGAGGTACTCCAGTTCCTGCTCTGAGAATTTTATTTTCCTCTTTCTGCCTGGTGCACTGCTCCCTGCTGCTTCCTGGGACATTTTCAGTTGTTCTTTGTGTCCTTGTGTGGTGCTGCAGGTAGTCTGTTGTGGAGCTCTGGGCTGTGCTGCTTCCACTCTCAGGCTCTGTGTTGTGAATGAGGGAGGGTACTACCTACTTCCTGGTTGTGATGTCATCATTGTGCTCGAAATGCGACTTCCCGTTTTTGCAATCTCGCAATTAGCGAGATCACAATTTGCGATTTCGGTAATTGCGAGTTCGCAATTTCTACATGGAAAACGGACGATTCTGCGAATTTTATGATCGGCAATTGCGATTCGCTTTTTTAACTCGCTTTTCTTGATGCATCCCATTCTGCGAATTCTAAATTGCGATTCGGTATTTTTCGCAATTTAGAATTCGCAGAATATGGGCTTGATGCATCTGGGGGTTAGTATATTATTGCATTCTCAGTACCACAATTGCATATTCTTTTACTTTTCTAAAAGCTATTCCCCAGGGAATATCAAGACTGAGAACCATGGGGCATATTACCAAGCAATAGCAATAATTATCGCTATTGCTTGGTTAGAGACGAAAATTTAACACAGAGCTGCGGCGATTTTTATCGCAGATAAACCTTGGTATTACCAAGGTTTATCGCAAATGCGATAAAAAACGGCCGCAATGCATGAATATCGCTGAAAAGTCAGCGTTATTCATGCATTACCGAGCTAATGCTCTTAGCCATGTTATCCACCTCCAATTGGAAAACATGGCTAAGAACTGCTCAGGGCAGGTGTTAGCTTTTGGAGATATTCGCGCTTAGCGCGAATATCGCCAAAAGTTGGTAATAGGAGATAGCGATATTAGCGACTGTTTCCAGTCGCTAACATCTTGGCACGCCCACTTTGCATGTCATTAGTGATAAATATCACTGACATGCAAAGTGGGGCCCAAGATGGTCGCTATCTCCTACTAGCTGTCGCTAACTGGTGTTAGCGACAGCTAGGTAATAGGGAGATAATTTTATCTCCGCTTTCTTGGCTTTTAAAGCCAAAAAAGCAGAGATAAACCCCCTTGATAATATGCCCCCATGATTTTTAGTGTCCTATGTATTGCTGTTATGTTTCTTTTCCCCCACCAATAACTGGTGTGGACTTGTGAATCTGTCCATACTCATGACAAGCATGGGTAACCATGTTGATGTTGCGAATATCTAGGTAACTTAATGCACATCCCAAACACATGATGGTCTTTTGATGGTGGTGTGATGTCACAACACTCGGACATTGTATCAAGAACTAATAAAAGAAGAACCCCCAAAGGAGAGGCGCCACCCTCAATTCCTTTTTGCTGTGTAACACACTCGATTCATATTGTTTGCTGAGCACATTTGTTTGGATTTCCTTTCCCCTTCTAACAACAATTTGATTTCTTTGGAACTTTGATACATGCACCTTGTGTGATGCCAACAACTTTTTCGTTCTGACTGATTTTGAGGTATCAAGCCATACTTTGGTTTTGGACTATCTGTCGATGCTACATTCAAAGCAGATGGACTGTGATCTTTCTTGCCGAAGCAAAACTTTCCTTTTTTGCTAAAGCTTCATGCTCAATGCCTTCATAAACTTTTAACTTTTATTTCCCCCTCAACTGACAGGATCAACTCTGTAGGCTTGGAGATCCATCCTTCTGCCTAATGGGTAGTGGGACTATATAGCTCTGTAAGTGGATTTAGAACCATCATGGATCAAATGCTGGGTGCTTTAATTAAAGCTGTGATATTTTTGAATGAATTGTTAACGAAATTAACTAACTAACAAAGGGACCCATTAGGATGGCAGGCGGATCACCCCCGCCGGTCCGGCGGTAGCCACCGCTTGCCCGGCGTGGCCGATCCGCCTGCCATCCATACCAAAAAGACCCCCACCATATTAGCATGGCTGGGGGTCCGCGGCGGACTGAAAGACCGTCCGCCGCTTTTCCGCCGGTGGAAAAGGAGCATAACATGACACCGTCATCCATATTATGATGCAGGCGGCAATTGGCCTTTCCATGGCGGTGACTCTGCCATGGAAAGGCATGCGGTCTTTTCTTTGGGGGCCTGTTGCGGGCCCCCAGGGGGTTGGGGAGTGGGTGGCTACACTTGGGGGTTACCTATGGTACCCCACCTACATTTGCATGCACAAGATGCCTGTCACCTTGTGCATGCAAATGCACAACGTGTATTCCAAGCATTGTGGCGGGCGGTGCTGTGAGCACCGCTCGCCACAGTCCTGGGAATGGGGGATACCAGCGCCACGGTGGGGGTGGCATCCTAATTGCAGGTGAGGGACCACCGCACACCTGGCGGACGGTCCCACATACTGTTACGGTGGTGGGCGGACTGAGTCCGCCCGCCCTCGTAATGATGCCCAAAACTTTACTCTTATTGTGTTGTATTTGTTTTCTCTTGAAACTGTGCAATTAGGGAAAGATGTAGTTACTGTGAGGATGTGTAGGGAGGAAGTAGGGAAATACCCTGATCTCGTCCTCCATTAGAATGATGAAAATAATATAATTCCTTACAAAATCCAGTTGCTGTCAGGAAACAACATGCATAGAATGCACTAAACTGCATGGTGCTCTCATTGCTTTAGCATTATGGATGTACACTCACTTACTTACGCCTTTCCTCAACAAAGTATTACGTAGTGAGTGTCAAATGTCAGCAAGGAAAAAGGGAAATAGAAAGATACACAGAAAAAATGCCTCTTGTGCTGCTTTGTTCAAACATCTAGTGTTCCTGTGCATCAACAGTCTGGTCATGACCTGTGTGCTGGTTGGGAAGTATTGAGCCTAAAATCACTACAGTCAACAAAGAAACAGGTTATACAGCAAACATTACTTCACTAAAGATCATTCAACATTTACATACTTGACCTTAGAATTCCCTACCTGGTTATATACCTGCTAAAGATGCATTTCTCACTCTCCCTGTAAAGCATGATGTACAGTACTAGGATAGTGGGTTGCGATGTAAACATAACAAAAGTAAAGTTAATAGAGATTTGTTAAAGTTACAACTAAAATAATAATAAATATGCAGAAACAGAGAGCTCTAGAGTTCTAAAACTACTAAGAACCAAAAGAAGTATCTAAGGCACCTACATAACTAGCAACCTGCAATGCTACCAGGTGAGGCTTCAATGCTGCATCACAAGGTAATTCTGTATCACTAGGTAAAATACTGCATTTGGCACATTATTTCTAAATGCAGTCTTCAGGTGCAACACTGCAAAATGCACAGGAAACATACAAACAGGAATCACTAATTGATTAACTAATTTTATTTGGGCTCTTGATCTTCTGGCAGGTACCAAAGAAAGAACTATGATGCAAGTGTGGTCCTGGTACTTTAGAACTGAGGAGTCCTTGCTTGTGCTTCAACACTGTTGAGTATGACAAAGCAATACAGGAACACTGGTGAATTGTTGAGCTCAGCATGTCTGGAGACGAAGACCTGGATCTTCAAGAGATGTTGCTGTCTCTCATCAGAAGTCATAAAAAAAGCAAAAACATCCATACCAAATGTGTCCCATTTATTGAGACACACCTTAGCTTTGGAGCCACACACTATAGCTGAAGCCAGATGAAGTCTCAAAGGCAAACAGAGGGTTCTAGGGTGGGAGTGGCTTTCAAATATCCAACCTTTCCAACTTGCCGATGTAGACGTCAAGGTTCACACAGACAGGGGCATGACAGTACATTCCCCAATACCACTGCCCCACACTAGTTTAGGCTTTCAATGATCTGTGTGGTGAAACCGTCTGACCAGGCCTGAATCATGCTCCTGACTTGCTTGTTCCTATGATCTATCATTGGGGCCATACCGTTTACAATATAGGAGGTACTCTAATCTCCCTCAAACAAACATGCAATCCAGCATTGCACAGACCTCAAATTTAGGAAGGTTATTTGCCAACGCATGCATTAGTCACTCTGCAAGCAGTGGCTACTGGCATCTGTCCTGGGGGCAGAAGTCATTTGCCTCTGATGTCCAAGGGTGAGTCTGATGATGGCTCTGCAAACTGGGCCAAATGTGCAATGCCTTCAGCACTTGATACTCATTGGTGGCAATGGCGAGCAGTCACGGTTATTTCAGAGTGGTAGGATTGGGGTGCGCAAACATGGAACTTAACAGTCACCAAGCAGAGCAATAACTGATTGTCTGTCCACTGCTTTAATTTAGAAAAGTACTTTATTACACACATTTAAAATGGAATAGTAAACAGGAAATACCAAAATCCACAACTAAATTAATTGATGCTAAGGCTAATGGTATTTGGGATACTGCCCAACCCTTCCCTTTAACCTTGGCCCCCTCCTCTAGTAATGCTAGGCAGGTTCCCACCAGGACTAGTGTTTTTATGCAGCAAAACCTGGCTCATGTGCAAATATCCCCTGTTCAGCATAAGCAGTGTCCAGTTCATTACAGTCCTCTTTAGAATCTCACCAATAGCAGGTCTCTGTGTTCAAACTGCCGCTGCTGGGAAACAGCAACACATATCTTCAAGAGCTCCCACGTCTGGGAGGGGACAAGCTTTTTGCACCAAAAGTCTCTGTCAGTCCAGGCAGGCCATAGAGAGAGAGACACCAGTGGGGCCAACACCCACTTTCCTTCAGCACAAACAGAGGGACTTGGAGTTACAGAGCCCCCACCGGATGGGGTAAATCCATTTTTGGCTATTGGCCCACTGAGAGTCACATAGTGAAATGCTGCAGGTGGGCCTCACCATCTAAAAGTGGGGCTCACAGTGGCACAACGGAAAGACGCAGGTGCAATTCTTGATCACATTGTGGGCACACTTTCCAGTCACATGGTGTGGCAGGCTGCAGCCACACATTAGTTCGGAGGCAAAATTGGCTGCAGTTGCAGTTTTTGGCACAGTGGTGAGGTTGGCCATAGTCAAACTGCTTGACACAGCTGTTAGATTGGCTGCATATACACAATTCAGCCCCAGAATATTGGAGAGACCGCAGACCATTGATCTTCATCTTCCTTCTCATGACGGCCCTTAATACCACTGGGGCCTTGCAGACTCTGGCTCTCCCCAGCTATTCACACATTCTGCAGGGTAGGTAAGCTCCATCCATCACTCAGCAGGCTGGCTCACTTCTGGGTGTTTCTGATCAGATAAACAGCTTTTTTAGCAATTCAGGATCTCAGGTGATGTCCCCTCATCTATGTGAAAATGGTTGTTAAGTAGACACCATCTCTGGTTGCACAGCACTCATCTGAGTACTAGCAGAGCACCCCCTTCCTTGGCGAAAGAGAAATGGAACAAGTGGCTAATTGGTTCCCACTTTTATACAGTCAAAGCAGGCAGGAAAATCTTGATTTCCTGTCTGGGCTTTCAGAACGGTTTGGGGGGTTCTTTGTGTCGAGTGATGCTCCTCACAACAGAGTAGTCTCCAGCCTGTAGTATTACAACAAAGGGATAAAGATATATGAACCTTGTGCACCTGCCTATCATCAGCAACACTGAACACTGAATAGGTGAAAGTCAAAATGCTGGCCTCACCAAATTCCCAAGTTACTCTTTGCAGCTTAGAAGTCCTCCAGAACTGTGGAACGAGTAGCTGACTATGCCTTCCTTCCTTTCTGTGAGTCTGTTTTAGCATGAGGACACACAGGTGGTGTAACCATGTGCTCTATAAATGGATTACATTAAATTAAATTAAATTAGACACATCAGCATTTGTGTGGAGTGATGCTCCTCACAACAGGGTAGTCTCCAGTCTGCAGTACCACAACAGAAACATAAAGATATGTAAATGTTTTGCACCTGCCTATCATCAGCAACATGGAGCAATGAATAGGGGAAAGTCAAAATGCTGCCCTCAACACAGGGTCCCTTTCACCCTGAACAACGGAGCCTGTAATCCCAAAGTCCAAGTCCCCTCACTCCAGCTTCAGAAATGTCAGGAATACACACCTACTCCCAGGGAAAACAACCTCACCTTTATCATGTGCACAGGAACAGGCCAAAGGTATTCAAAATGGATCCAACAGACCACGATTACTCTGTCTCACTCATACTTACAATACATGTGCCATACAGGCCACATACAGAAACACACACAATATACACTTGGGTTGTTGGCCCTAGTATCTGGGTTAGTACCTAAAAGCTGAACTTTACATGAGTGAACCAGTAGGTCTCCACTCCAGTGACGCTGATAAAAAAAAGTCTGGTCACCACCACTGATTCACAAAGCTCAGTGTTGAAAATAAAATGCAACAAATTGGGAAGTTTTGTTTAATGCAAGAATAGCACTAGCAGCACAGAACATTATCATACTGGTAAATGACGATGAACTTAAATTAGGGTTATTTTTTGGTATGATTTGACTAATTTATTTATGCTGAAAGACTTTATTTTATGACAACTGGCATTCATATTACAACGTAAAATATTTGGTTTCCAAATTTCCTTACATTTAAAAAGGTGTTACCAGCTACAATAACCTAATTGCTAAATGCTATTAAGGAATGCCAACGTGGATCCACGACAGTCATCTTTGAATGTATTTATAATGTTTTAGTAAATACTGTGATTTTTTGCTTTATTTGAATAAATACTGTTAAAAAATGCGCATCCATCCTCAGTGTCCGTTGTTGAATGGGAGCTGTCAAAATAATAACAAGCATTGGCATAGCAATAGGTCTCGATTTTGGGACCTTCTAAGAATTTAGTTATGCAGCACAATATCCTTGGTGCAACAACATCAACTGTTGCGTGGCTAAACACTTACAAGGTCCCAAAGACAAGATCTATTGGCTATGCCAATGCTTGTTTTTAACAGGCAGGGGGAGATTAAGTGACTCGCTGTCTGTAGATCTGACCCAGAGACCTAAACCTGGTTCTCCATTTCCAAACTCTGGAGCTCTGGCCGTAATGCCGCATCCTGAGTAGTGGCAGACAGAAGCCACTGGAAAGCATGGCTCGTTTTGGGCTCAAGATGCCAACTGGACCTCGAGCAGAGCCAAGCAGCAGGCACTTACATATGCCGGTTCATGCGCTGGAGCAATACATTGTAGATGCCGCTTTACAAACTACAATGCTGATGGACCTTTTAGGACTCATAGTAGAACACACTATCGCACACATTTCTCGAGCAGTGAAAGCTCATGTAACAACACTGCCTCTCGAACTGTCAAGATAACCCAATACGTACGTGGGAGCAAAATACAACCACTCGCCGCTCTCACCTTGTTGCTGTAGCAGCAGCTAGATAACCACAGAGCTAACCGTTATAAAGTGTGGAGTAGGGAGTTAGAGAAGAGACACCGGGGAATAGATTGTGTAGGTAAATATCTGTTATTTCTCTGAATATTAGTTTCAAAACAGTGACGGTTGATGACATTTCAAACTGGTGAAGCGTAAAAGTTTGGGAAGAGAGTTACATTGCGAACAAACTAACCCAATCTACATAAGTGGGGTTTGAGGGGTTCTCTCACCGAGAAAATTATGAAAAAAGTGACAAGCAGTGCATTTGAAACCACATTTGTGAAAAAAGAAGGTATATGAAACATTTGTGAATGCGTAGTCATGAAATGTTTTAACGCGTCTTCAAAAAAAAAACTGAGGGACGCGCATTGCTATGCACCAGGCTGCACCTCAACAAAAAACACCTTCGCAGATTCTTAAACTAACGGATGGCGAAGAAACCATTAGGGCTGCAAAGTTTTACTTATCATTAGCCATGTAGGAGAAATCGGCTGCCATTTTGGGGTCTAGTTTCCTCTTACTGGGACCGTCCTTCCATTTCGGCATTGAAATGTGTCTATGCAAATCCCCTGCTGCAAGATGGCTGTCGAATGTCTCGCGAGGGTTGTTACCAAGCCAGGTTGTTTCCAATGTAATTATATACAGAGCTCGGGGATCGGACGGTGGCCTTACGAGGTAAAGATTCCTCGACTGTTTTGGGCTTTACAATCAATGTAGGACATGGAAGAGGCAGAGGAGAGAGTTGGCCCGCAGAGCCCCCTCAAGCAGGCCCTCACTACTCATGAAAGCATATTAGGCTTTTCATTAGTTAATTGCATTATTGCCTTCTGAATGGATTGACACTTTGCTTTAGTGTAAAGCGATCACCGCTTATGTGTTCTGGCTAATTTCTCATTGTTTAGTGCTTTTTATTAAACACAGGCGAAACCGATGCATTACCCTGGAACTGCCTCCCACAGATTTGTCTGGAATTTCCTGCCTCCCTATCCTGGTTCCATTATGACTACAGGTACAAAAGGCTAGTGTGAAGTTGTTTGTGTGACGGCAGGGCACAGGCTATTGAACTGCATGTGTGGCTGCTCCCTGCTCCGCCCCCATCCTGCCTGGATGGCCCACCCAGCAACACTTAATCCCTCTACTGTGTGGCTGTTTGGGAGCAATATACAAAAAACAACTACCACTCACACCTAGTCATGTGACCAAGGAACAGGCTGCAGGTGCCAAATTTGCCAAATTGTTAAGGCACAAAAGTGCCAACTTTCTTAAAGTGGCCTTTTCAGAACTGTGACTTAAACCCCAACTGTACCATTAAAGAGGGTATTAAATTGCAATTCTTTTGAGATCAAACATGACATTTCTACCTGTTCCCAATAAAAGGTTAGCAGTTATTAAATGTAATAAGGTAACTGTGTTGTGCAGTTGTCACCAATCCATAGGATTTGCACATTGTTTGGACAACATAAACTAAGGGCTTGGAGTCTAGACGGATTCCAGACAACCTTGCAGGATGTTGGCTTATATACCAGCTAGCTCACAGTGCCGCCGTAACCCCCCCTAACCTTACCAGGGAGCGAACGGTTTTCTGGTACCTACTGAACATGACAACCCTGACCCCCTCAGGGATCGTGGAAACAGTACAGAACTTTTTGCTCAGTCACTCGTGCGCACATATTCTCAGAGAGATATACAGAGAATACACAGTGGGAAGTTTTCAATCATATTTATTAAACCAATGTTATTCTTGAATAAAATACGTGTGCTGCTATGATTAGTAGACAGAAGCAGATAAACGTGATTTCCAGCACCAAAATCATAAATTCAGTGGGGAACATCCTTTACAACAAAACTTTTTCCACGCAGTACCTTTACAACGCAGGAATTACAACGCAAGTCGTTACAACGACTTGTGCTGGAGGGCGCTGTAGGATAGGGAATAGTTTAATTTACTATCCAAAACCTTCCCTACTATCCACGGGGACTGAAGTTAGAATAGTAAATTAAACTATTCACTATCCACCGCCCCCCAACGCAAGTCGTTGTAACAACTTGCATTGTAAAACCTGCGTTGTAAAGGCATGCGTGGAAAAAGCATGCATTGTAACGACATACATCCAATTCAGTTCAACCATGGTGCTAAACAAAGTATATATGAAGGCATTTAAAACAAGGCAGTAATCAATAGTACTTCTACTATGCAAACCCTGTACCTAGAGTGTGTATTGGTGTAGAGCCAAGAATCCCCCCAAGGAACGATCCAACCCCTTTACCTGATGGGATACAGTGAAAGACCCCATCTTGATCACAAACTGGATACCCCGTATGAGATGTCAGACCTCTGTGTGGGAATTTCTCAGCATGCAAAAACCCTCGGTATCAGCGGAAGTGCCTCTTCTTCTAATGTATCAGGATACTCATCTTTTATAATAGAAAGCAGCCTGGCGATGTGCATTTGGATTAGTGATGTTATTGATATGTAGATAGCCCTGTCGCTTTGTGGATGAAAATAATGATGACATTTGTACATAGTGTAAAACAAGACCATGTCCATGATGTTCAGGGCGTTGTGATAATGCTGTGCGAAGCTAGATGTGTAAACAAGTTTAGTTTCAGGGAAACTAATCCAACATTGTCGTGCACACAAAAATGTGAAAAGGTCACAGCTGAAAATGTATTTGTGTGGACAATGTAAGAAATAAGCTGCTTCGCTACATGGGCCGTACCTGGAAATATAACAACCCAATCTTATAATATTGAAGCGGTAGACCTCACAGCAGTGAAAAACAAATGTTCATTACCAGGACATGTAAACCTTTTTAAATACACTGTACCCTGCTCTATGGGCTGTTTAGGGCCCATAGAGCCCTTTATATTAAAAAGGGGTTATTTTGCCAAGTTGAATTGGCAGTTTAAAACTGCTGGCAGACTGCAATGGTAGGCCTGAGACATGTTTTCAAGGGCTTCTTAAGTGGGCTGCCCAATAGGTGCTGCAAACCCACTAGTAGCATTTAATTTACAGGGCCTGGGTATATGGTATACCACTTCACTAGGGACTTATAATTAATATGAATATGCCAAGCAGGTGTAAGCCAAT
The DNA here is from genome assembly GCF_964261635.1 of Lissotriton helveticus. Classification (NCBI taxonomy): domain Eukaryota; kingdom Metazoa; phylum Chordata; class Amphibia; order Caudata; family Salamandridae; genus Lissotriton; species Lissotriton helveticus. The sequence continues at coordinate 805,892,884 of NC_136071.1, forward strand.
TTTACCATATTTTAGGGAGCAAGCGCTTCAGCACTGGTTAGCAGTGGTAAAGTGTGAAGAGTCCTAAGACCAACACAAATGAATGTAGAAAAATTAGAGGGGTGAAGGCAAAACGTTTGGGTGTAACACTGGAGATAGGACCAAGTCCAACTCTGCTTAATGATGATCTACAAGGTGTCAGCGTGCATCCTGGTTCCACCAATTGCCCAGCATCGGTCACAACAGGTCCGTTTGTGACTGCTGAGAGAACGCTTATCATGGTGGTCACAGGAGCACCAAAGGATGGTGCAACAGAGGAGTTGGGAAATATCTCCCGGCACCTGTTTCCTGTCCAACAGCATAGTGAAGTGGGGCTGGCAATACGCGGGCATAGAAGACCACTTCTGCACCACTTCTGAAGTAAATGGGCCTTGAATGAATGTGCCTTGGGACCCCATTCGAGCAGAGTTAGGTTTAAAATGTCCGGAGAAGGGAACACAAAACAACTCGATCCTACATGATTTGTGATGGCCTATGTGGCTGAGTGAAGCAACTCGAGGAAGGAAAAGGTGTATGGACAGAATGGATCAAGAGAAGCCTGGCTCTCCCATGTTTCCTCTTCTTAAACAAATAGAACACATAACTGCATGTGGCAATGTATAAGCCAATAAACAAATCAATTGTTGGATTCCCCACCCAAATAAATGTTTTTTCCACAGAAGCAACCACCCTGACAAACTTAAATGTGGAAACTCATTGACATTGAATAGTATGCACACCCTTTGATTTTGGATTAAATATAACTTTTGTCCTACACATCATATGCTAATACAACTGCCACCAAATAGGGGAACAGAATACATAATCGCTCAAACATCAGTATGCCATCTTTATGTCCCTGCTGCTTCTCCTGTCTCTCCCAATTTTGTCCTATAATCTTAGCGCCAATCAACAGTACATTCTGCTCCTCAACTGTGACAATGAAAGTATAGCCTACCCAGTTCAGGTCAAACATAGTGAAACCTCATTGGAGAATTTACTGTAGTGAAACCATTTACAGGGGCATGCTTGCACTTCTGTATCCCTGTAACCCCATGGAATGTTACTCCAACCATAGCTTTCACTTATACTTGTATCCTGGCCTGTATACCTTTTTGGTGCTGTCTGACACCTCTCAATCACTATGGCCCCATCCTAAACCAAAATGGTCACATTATTGTTGAGCTTCCTGCTTCCATCTGAGTTGCCATTGGGATTTCTTTTTGCCAGTGCTTACTTTGAGCCAGTGGTTGAGTTGGGGCACACTAGCACTCTTTTCTGGGGACCAGCACTTATTGTTCCTCTTCAGACTTGGACTGAAAGCAAGAGAGAGAAAAACACAAAAGGAGAAAAGAAGGAGAGCAAGTAAAACTGAAAATATCACAAATCTAAAATGCAGAAATGAAAAAGGACCTGTAAGAAAGAGTTAAATATGTAGGGTGTGCCTAGTGGTGGATGAAAGGAGTATGAAGTAGAATTCATACTAAGCAGACTTTCATTCAGACTTACATCCACAACTTTCAACAGTTCCTGCCGCTGAGTTCTGAGCAAAACTTTAAGTCCAGGCTATTATTCTTTTACAAATTAAGCACCCTAATATGCAGGTGGATAATGCTATGCGTTCCACTCACCTGTGCAGTACACGTGTGGACATGTGACAAGGACATCATGTTTGGAGAAACTAATTAGTCTAGCATGTGATCGCTAAAATATCATTACTGAATTTCTTTCATAAGCATTGTTTTAGTTTTTTGCAGGCCAGAAAGATAAATTGCAATCCTGACACTCTAGAGCAAAATAAAACTGCTCAAGAGGACATGTTTGGCCTGTTGCATATGCAAAGAACGTTTTTGCATTTTCTCTGTTTCTCGGCTCGCAAACAGGTGATACAGGCCTTAACCTCTACCGCGCTAGCGGGTTTTCCCACTGTGCGCTGAAATTTGAAAATCGCGCGTAACGTGACAAAGCCAGCTCGTCATGCGCGTAGCGCAGGTAATGCCCATGACGAGCTGGCTTTGTCATCAGCGCTGAAGGGGTTAATTACATCAAGGCTTGACTACGGCAATGCTTTGTATCATGGCCTTCCTGACTATTTGGCTAGCAAACTGCAGGCGGTTCAAAACACAGAAGCTCGTACTCTTCTAGGCCTAACACTGAGAACACATATATCCCCACATTTAAGGGTGGTGCACTGACTTCCTATTCAGAAAATAATCCTTTTTAAGACCTTGTTATTGGTACATAGGCCCCTTCACCAGGCTGGTGTGGGGGGGTACCTCAGATCTAGGATCAGTTTCTATGCTCCATCCAGGTGCCCTCGCCCGGATAAAAAATTTCTGGCGACTGTTCCAAGGATTTGGCCTTCTAGAATGGGTGGCACGTCCTTCTCATTCTTAGGACAGTCAGTGTCGAACAAACTCCCTTTGGAATTACGGAACATTTTTATCACCTCCCAGTTTCTGAAGAAATCAAAGACATGGGGGGAGATTTACAACAAACTATTGCAGCACGGTGCAGCAAGTCATTTTGCTGAGCCAGACTGCGTTAGTTTGGAAAGCACAGAGATGCTTCATATTTACGATAACATTTGGCATCTCTGTGCTTCCCCCTGCGCTGGCGCACAAACTGCTGCTATGTGCCCATGGAGGCAACCTTGCACCTTGGATGCCTGCGTCATGGGGAGATTGTTTTTTCTCAGGAAGGGTTCCCTTCCTGCACACAAACAACCATTAGAGGCGATTTCCTCTTTCAATGCGTGCTGTAGAATGCAGCACGCATTGAAAGAGGAAAAAACAAGGAGAAATAAAAACATTTCTCCTCGTTGCGCCTTGCTACGCCAACCCTAGCATTCAGACGCATTTCCAGATTAATGATTCCTCGTAAATCTGGAAATGTGTCTTGTTGCATGGGTGTTGTGTGGGAACACCCACAGCAACACCCATAGAATGCCCCTTTTGCACAAAGTGCGGCATGCAAAGGGGCCATATTTACAAGGACAGGAAAAGCCATGCAGGGTGACGTACTGACAGCGCAAGGGGCTTTTAAATCTGCCCTATGGCTTTTTAATCAGGCTTAATGTTTAGGTCTCTCTACCAGTCAACACATGAGTTGAATAGCACCAGGACACTGGTTGGAGTAACATGGCACTTTACAAATGTCCTTTACACTACATTACACTCATCCTGTGTGTATTTACCTTTTCTGGGGTCTCTAAAGAGTTATCGTATATGTCACGTGTTTATGGATTCAAGAAAATAATAGTGAGTTTCCAACTACCAGCTTTGCAAGAAACCTATTTATATTTGCAAATATGCTCCAAGTGCTTGTTCCCCATTGTGGATAATTATCGGTTCCAATATGAGACAGACGCCTGCCCTTTGTTGCTGACATCCTGAATACATCACTGAGTGGTCTTGCATTGTTTAAATGCTAAACACAGGCCACAATATGGTCTTTACCTCATCATGATGATGAGGTAACCGAAGGTAAGATTTTCCTTTTTCAGTCTATCACCCAGTGAGTAAGCAGATGGGAGTTGACCATATTTTGGAAAGACTGGAGAGAAAGCTAGCACTTGGAAACGTCTTCCCGGACTTCACTCAAGCAGTGCTTAACTGGTAAAACGTTAAGACTCCCTGAATGCCTATGTGGGATCTATTCAGTGCTGTCCCTTGAGGTTCACCAAGCTGATCCCTGGGGCACTTAGCCAGCAGGCTCACCTTATGGCAGATATGCTTACAGTGCTGCAGCGTGTATCCTGAGGAGGGGTGGCTTGGTCTATGGATGAGAAGCTTGGGCTGGTGACGCAGCACAGGAGAAGGGTCACCCAGGGGCACTTCCAGGGCTTTAAGTGGGAAGAAAAACTGGGGGTGCTCTAAAAGAGAAGTGGCAAATGTCTTAAAGGGGTGTGGCCTATCCGAGTAGGGGCGTGGTCTAAATCGTAATATTGTAACAATATTTTCGAATTCTGGGGAACCAGTGGCACTCAATATTTCCCCTGATTTCCCTTCGGAGGGCTGTTCAATATATATTTTAATATATATAATGCATACACAGTGCTTTCTATGAGGGTGCTTTACCACTGCATATATAAATCAACTAGCAGCCCGTCCCAACGTTGTCCGGGTATGAATTGCTGCCGGCCAGTAGTATATTGTTTTGTAGGATTTCTTTTTGATAGCATTTCTTATCTGTGACAGGCCTGTGAAACGCTCCGATTCACAGTGCACTGATGATGCACTTAAGAGTGCGCGTTCAGTAGTGTGTGAACTCGAGTTTCCCTACTTTATTTTTCCTTGCAATATTATATAGTGCAAACTAGACAACATGGCATGAGCATAATTTACATTACAGAAGAACACATTCATTTGTGGTAGGCACAGGGAGACAAAGCGATTTGCCTGGAATCACAGGATGTTAAGCTGATGCCGAGATTCGAACGTAGCTCCCCAGCTCTAAAGTTCGCAATTCTAGAACTTGTGGCGGGAGGTGTGTCTAAAAGTGTATGTCGGTGCTGGCCATCAATGAGAGAGACCTGTGCATTTTTCAAATGGGTGGTGAAAAAATATGAGTATGTTGCTGGAGATGTGGGCCGCCGTGCCACCAATGTACTTACCGGGGGAGGGTAAACACCCATTATTCCGCAACTTTCTTTCCGCATACCATCACTCCGCATACTTTCATTAGGAAAGTACCATGACTCTGCAATGCCATTATAACGCATGGCATTACATTTTATATGCTTTTACCACGCATACATTTATGTTATGCTATGTTATGTTATAAAAGGTTTTCTAGCGCGCTTAAATTCTCTGGAGTGTCCTGGCGCGAGCTGATGCAGAGAGGCAAAAGGGATGAAGATGGAAGTTAGAGTGCTATGGTGAAAAGATGTGTTTTTAGTGCTTTTTTGAAGAAATGAATATCCTGAGTGGCACGAAGTTGCAAAGGAAGTGCATTCCAAGCCCTAGCTGTTTTTACAGAAATGGATTGTCCATCTAACCGAACACGCCGGAATCGTGGGAGGGCCATCCGGTACTGGTTGGCCGACCTAAGCCGGCGGTTGGGAACATACATGGAGAAGCGCTTTCTCAGGTAGTGAGGACCTTGATCATGAGTAGCTCTGAAAGATAGAACCAAAGATTTAAACAGAATCCGTTGGGCCACTGGCAGCCAGTGTAGACTACGCAGATATTGCCGTATGCTAGACCTCCTCGAGATGTTAAAAAGAAGTCTAGCCAGGCGTTCTGAATAATCTGAAGACGCCTGATCAGGTAGGCTGGGATACCAATGAACAAAGCGTTCGCGTAGTCTAACCGAGAAAGGATGAGGGCACGAGACACTGTCTCTTTGGCCTCCCTCGAAAGCAAGGGAAGAATCTGCGTAAGGCTTTGAGAGTGCCAAAGCAAACGCCTGTTAATTTTTTAATGTGGTCCTCAAATTTAAGATTTTCACTAATCCACACTCCCAAGTTTTTTGCCGGATTTCCCGTTGAGTTGGAGCAGGGAGCATCCGGTGGCCACAGTAGTTCTCTGAAATTAGTAGGAAAATCACCATAGAGGAGAACTTCAGACTTTTCCTCATTGCACTTCAGTTGGGCAAGTGCAAGCCAATGGAAGACCGATGAGAGGCAGAGCTGGACAGAGGAGGTATCCAGATTATCACCTTGCCAGGAAAACAAAAGCTGGGTGTCATCGGCGTAGGCAATCATTTTTGCACTTAGTTGTTCAGCCAGGAAGATCAGAGGGGTTAGATAAATATTAAACAGCAGGGGACTAAGAGTAGACCCCTGAGGCACCCCAGTAGATAATGTCCTGGCAGAGGACGCGTGGGGCGGCATCCACACCTGTTGGGTCTGATTATTCAGGAATGATGTCAGCCACTCTAAGGCGGAGCTGGTAATGTCAATAGCAGACAGCCTGGCGAGAAGAAGCTGATGGGGCACCGTGTCGAAGGCGGCTGATAGGTCTAACGAAATCAGTGCCGCTCTGCCGCCTCCGTCCAGGCACTCCCTAATAGCCTCTGACATCTCAACCAGTGCTGCTTCAGTGCTATAGGCAGCACGGAACCCTGACTGGGCTTGGTGCAAAACATTGGAGGCCTCCACAAAGGCGTCCAGCTGGCGGAACGCCATTTTTTTGCAAACCTTGGCCAGCACCGGTAACAGGGAAATAGGTCGGTAGTTAGATGGAGCTGATGGGTCCAGACCTGATTTAGGAGCGGCAATAATTTGATTGCTTCCAACAAATCAGAACTGTAGCTGTTGTAAAGGAGAGGTTAATAATCTGAGTAACCGCGGCGCAAACCGTATCTGCCACCCCTCCCAGCACACAAGCTGGACACGGATCGGTAGGAGACCCAGATTTCATGGACCTCAAAACGGCCAATATGTCTGCTTCTTCAGAAAGAGAGAATTCCCCAAACTGACAGTTGGGAAGCTTAGGGGGAGGCAGAGAAGGCAAAACCAAGACCCTCTGTTGGTGGCATGCTGTCCTGGATCTTCACAATCTTATCAGTAAAGAAAGAGGACAGATCCTCGCACCACTGTTCAGAGGAAGGCAGCGAGGGTTGCTCAGCACACGGAGAGAGAAAACTCTTAACAATTGCAAACATTTCTTTGCTGTTATTATTAGCCTTGGTGATCCCTTTCTGCATAATAGATGCTTTTTGCTGTCCTAATGGCAGCATAATAATCTCTCTGGGCGGCGCGGAGAGTTGACTTAGCAGCAGGATGATAGCTTAGGGGCCCATTAGGATGACGGGCGGATTGCCTCCGCCAGGGTAGCGGTGGCCACCACCACCCTGGCGGAGGCAATCCGCCCGACATCCTTCCCTGCATTCCCCCCGCCATATTACGATGGCGGAGGGGACCGCAGCGGTGGGAAACACCGCCCGCCTTTTTTCCGCCCCGGTCGCCTTGCGGCCGGGGCGGAAAAGGGATAACATGGTGGCGGTGTCTATCAGACTCCGCCAGCCATATTAACATGGGCATTTTTCAATGCCTTTCCGTGGCGGCAATGCCGCCACGGAAAGGCAGGCGGACTTCACTCTGGGGGTTCCCCTGCGGGCCCCCAGAGTGAAGCACAGTAGGGGGGTGCAAACAGGGGGGTGCCTATGGTACCCCCCTGCATTTGCATAATGAAAGCGGCAGGCACCGCGCGGTGCCTGCCGCTTTCATCATGCAAATGCTGCAATGCATTTTCAGCATTGTGGCGGGCGGTGCAGAGAGCACCGCCCGCCACAATGCTGAAAATACAGGATATGCCCGCCACTGTGGTGGGAACATCCTAATGGCACTCCCGGGACCCCCGCCCTTAAGGCGGGCGGTCCCGTTTTCCGATAGGGGGCTTTGCCCGCCCTCCTAATGTACCCATAAGTCTCCAACACCGTTCAAGATTTTTACAGTCCAATTTCATTTCACGCAGAGCGTGAGAGAACCATGGCTTAGAGGGAGAAGAACGCTTTTTGCGACAGGATCCCTGATTCATGAAATTCGTTGTAAATGCATGAATGGTAAAAGCATGTTTTTTTTAAATGTTTGGATAAGGTAAGTATGGGTATAGGGGAATATGTTTTGGGGTGCTGAGGTATATGTTTTGGGGTGTTTGGGTATTTTAAGGGTTCAGAATTAGTTTTGGGTTATGGGGTACAGGGGTAGTTTTAGGATTTAGGGATAGGTTTGGGTTTTGGGGTATAGGGGTATTTTTAGGGTTCAGGGGTAGGTTTGGGTTGTGGGGTACAGGGGTATTTTAAGGGTTCAGGGCTAGGTTTGGGTTTTGGGGTACAGGGGTATTTTTAGGGTTCAGGGCTAGGTTTGGGTTTTGGGGTACAGGGGTATTTTAGGGTTCAGGGGTAGGTTTGGGTTTTGGGGTACAGGGTTATTTTTAGGGTTCAGGGCTAGGTTTGGGTTTTGGGGTACAGGGGTATTGTTAGGGTTATGGGGTAGGTTTGGGTTTTGGGGTACAGGGGTATTTTAAGGGTTCAGGGCTAGGTTTGGGTTTTGGGGTACAGGTGTATTTTAGGGTTCAGGGGTGGTTTTGGAGTATAGTGGTATTTTTAGGGTTCAGGGCTAGGTTTGGGTTTTGGGGTACAGAGGTATTTTTAGGGTTCAGGGGTAGGTTTGGGTTTTGAGGTACAGAGGTATTTATAGGGTTCATGGCTAGGTGTGGGTTTTGGGGTACAGGGGTATTTTTAGGGTTTAGGGATAGGTTTGGGTTTTGGGGTACAGGGTATATTTACAGGGTTAAGATCGGTTAGTGTTTAAGGGTGTTGGGGTATTTTAAGGAGTAAGGGTGGGTTATGATTATGGGGTGCAGGGGTATTGAAAGGGAGCAGGGTGGGATTAGCACACAATATGAGACATGGCATGAAGGGCGGAACGTACCTCATGCCCCCAGCGTTTGTCACGCCCACAACACAATGCAGAAACGCCCACAAGGGACTACTTTGCTGGCACCGTTCTTTTACCTTTTAAATGTATATGGGGGGCGTCTTCATAGCCTATGTCCTTCTGCTGCAACTGCCCTTTCCAACGCTGTATTGGGTGTTGTGATTGGTGCTGTGGTTCCTGAGATTACCCGCCTCAAAGGTTTGGGCTCTCTCTTTATTATATTAGTATAGATAAACAGAGCAAGTCAGCATTGGCAGTGAGAGTGTTTTGAAATAGATGAATGGTGCTTTGTGGTGGAATGAGAAAGCTGCGTGGAAGGGTATTAAAAAATGGCCATTAAAATACTCACGTTGCGGGCTTGCAGGCTGGGAGGGCAAGTCTTGTGTGGCTTCAGAAGGATCCTGGCTGAGGCAACTCTGATGTGCAGCCAGGGTCCCGACGGTGCTGGTAGGGCTGGGGAGGCTTCACGAAGGTACGTTTCCTTTTCACTGCTGCTGGATTCTGTTGTTGCTTGCTTTAAGGCAGAGCAGGGTCACATTGGGTGCTGGAGAAATCTTGCTGCAGGCCGTAAAAGCAGGGTCGTGCCGGTTCTAACCAACTGTTGCTGTGCCGATGGCTGGCACGATGACGTAGGTGACGCTACGTGTTCAAAGAGGAGGGAAATCCTGAGAGAAAGTGTCTCTCTTAAAGCATTTCCCATCCTGCTACAATGATGTCACGCCTTAAGCAGTGGGCGCACATGCTCACCTGAAACACCAACAAAAACCGGAACGTCTGGTCACCCTACCTTTGAGGCCCAAAAATAGAGCCCCCTAGAGACCCCTTTCGAGGCGTCCCAAAAACACTGGGGGTTCTCAGACCCCCACAGACCCCCCCCCCACTTAAAGCCCTGGGCACTTCTAATTCGGACATGATGAGGAGATGTAATGCATGAATTCCTGCTAAGGCCATCAATGGATACAGATAGACAGGCAGCACCAGGACAAGGACAAATGTTTACTATGAATTGGGACTGCTTGTGGAACCAACTGGCAAAGAGTCCCAATGAACATTAAGAACTGCTGATCATCCCACCTGCAAGCAGCTGCTCAAATTTAGGACTGCACTCAAGAGAGGAGGGGAAAACCACAGGCCTAGAACACCATAAAGGATTATCATAATAATACTCAGAGCAAGAAGAACAGGAAAGGAACTTTAAAAAACACAACATGGCAAACAGAATCCCTGAAAAAGAACAAATTAGGGACTGAAATCCAAGTGGGTTTAGATATGACAAAGGACTCAATGCAAAAGAAATCCAACATCAAGAGGGGAAAGAGGAAGAGTGATCAATGGATATTGAAGCACTCAGTGTTTGATAAAATACCCCTCACACACCAAAAGGCCCCTTGGTGTCATGCTTCATCATTGGGGTCTTCGCACCCCTCTATCGGGATGCGGAGTGCTGCGACCTACGGATACGCGGGAGCACTTTCAAGTTGGCTATGTGTGGTGTACAGTGTGTGGGGTATGTGATTAAAGTGAGTAGGGAACGTGGTGAAGGAAATTTAAAAAGTACCTGGCGCTGGAGTGAAAAAAGTTTTATTCCGAACTCTGGCTGGTACTATTAAAAACAAGTATCATAGTGGAGCGCAAATCCAACGAATAGCTCTACCTCCCTTCTTGGTTTATGTTAAAGGACTCAATGCACCAGAGTATTGAAAAGCACAGATTATGAACATCACTTGGCTTGTAATTAGAATTGTCCTCATTCCATCCTCAACATAATGGATATATGTCAAAATTATCAAATACTATATGTAATGGGGTATGCATGTAACAATATTGAGAACGTTGCCTGCACATCGCAGGCCAATATCTCCTCCATGCATTACAGAGTAATAAACTCGAAATATATGAATTTTATTTTTGAAGTTTTAAATATTGCGAACTCCACCAATAGTGGAGTGGTTCAAATGAGCACCAGTTACATTACTCAAGGATTTATTATTTTGTATAGGCACTGGGACATTGAGTGATTTGCTCAAAATCATAGGATGTTGAACCAACCCCAGTCTCGAACCCACTTCCCCAGTTCCAAAGTCGGCAGCTCTGGTTGTTATGCCACATCCGCTCCCATGCAATTGCATAAGAATACATTTTTTGTCAACACAGTTCTGCAGTTGCTCTCAACCCCACTGCACACATTCTTTATTAGTTGCCACCCCTACAGGCCCTAACATAACAGCAATGCTACTCATACTTATTTCTGAATACTTACTCGCTGGCAATGCATAGTGCACTCATTCCTTCGCACACAGCCACAGCTGATCGTTTCATTAAAAAAAATATATATCTTCGTGCCCCAATTGAATGTCTGCACTGTAGAGATATTACCAACGCAGTTGCTATTGTCAGTAAAATGTTAATGGATTGAGATTGGGGGCTTCTCTGTGTTTCTGTGTGTGCCCTACTGGCTGGTGTGATGTCATCCACGCCCAATGTGAGCGTTTTGATATTTAGCAAATGCTAGCGATTCGCTAATTTGCAACTCGTTCCCTGTGAATTCTTGTGTTTGCAGATAATGATTTCCTAAATGCTGACTTTTTTTGCGGCTGACTCACAATGCTCTTTTACGAATCACTTAAATTAAAAAAAAAATTGCGCAGGCGCTTTTCTTTTTTGTGCCTCGACCCCTTACTGTTTTCTTAAATATTTAATTAAATTTGCCACAGTTCATCAGACACAAAATATGTTCATTTTTTTCTTGCTGTATTTTTGCCTAGGCAATAAGGAGCGTTCTATAATAGCCTCTGAATTTAACCCAGAAGTAGTGAAGTCAATAACAACTTTAACAGGGGCTTTCCGACCGATGAACCAACTCTAGTAGGGCACGGATGAACACACACAAACACCCTTACATTTTAGCAGGCCGCATTTATAAAACCTAATCTACCTTGCCAATGCATCCAAACTTTGGGACAGGGCAAAATAAACTTTCAGATACTGAAATAGACCAGCCCCAATTCAAATCCAACAGCAAGGTTCAGATCTGTTTCTCAGATCAGGAGGCAATCAAATTACTGTACAAGGCCTTTCAAGATCCTTCTTCCTTGTCTTAATGGAGTGGTGTGCTGTATTGCCAACGAGAGGGTGCCTGCCAAGAAGTGAATATTCCAGTCACTTTAGGGCAAGCACAACACTCATCGTGAGCACACATGCTTCTGCAAAGATGTTTGCTACAAGTCAAGAAAAGCAGATTGTAATAATTTTCCAAAGTGCAGGCAAGATTAAGCTGGAAGCAACGGTAGATATCTGAATGAGGTGAAATGCTAAGACCACCCATAAACTTACTACACATTAGTGGCTTGAAATGCTTTTTTTCTAATCTCCATTCTCGTGATACCTCAAGGAAGTCTAGCTCATATCAAATCAGATGATGCCAAATACTGCCTGGCAGGGTTGGATTTCGTTCCTATCAAGCAAGGAGGCTGCAAATCAGAACAGCTCCTGGGACTGATTCAGTGACTCATTTCTAATGTTATTTGTAGTAGTGGACAGACATTTTTATCCAACAAGACATCTAGCATATATGTCTCAAAATTAATGGACGACTGTGCATTTCAGTAGAGTAAAATAATACGAGCAGTACTTTTAGTTTGTCAAAAATACTTATAAAATGACAGATAATTATACAATTTCTGCCCACAAACATTTCTCAAACTTTTGAAAATGATTGTACAATTCTAGTGTTCGTGAGTGTGGCTCTTGGGAGTCTTTTTATGGAGTGTAATGGAATTCATGGTATAGAGCTCAGTGGCATGTGGCCTGTGAACTGTCGACAATTTACCAGCTAATTTCTTTAGCTTTTTGCAAAAAAATACCTAAAAAACAGAAAATGCCATTCCAGAGAAAACTCGTATTTCAGGGAGAAGTGGGGAGTACGTGTGTAAGCATTACACGGAATACAGTTCACCTGGGGTAGTTAAGAAGTAAATAAAGGCAGAAGAATTGGATAAAATAACGAGGAGTGCTTCATAAAGCCCTGCTTTAAAAAGATTCAAAAAGTCAGACATCTATACCTGTAAGATCTTCTCTTCTGCTCAGCGTACATTTTTCACTTTTTTAAGGATTCACCGGGCATTGTCGTGGGCACCATCAAAATTGTAGATATCAGGTGTGCTTCTATAGACCAACATTCTCTCGTATGATTTCCACTAGGAGAAAAATGTGAAAAATTTGCGTTTCGTATTTAACTTATATTCTTTTCATTTTCCAATAGAAATTGCTATCTTCGCCATTAGTTTATGAAATTTGAGAGAATTATTTACACATTTACACTCTGTAAAAAAGGTTAGTAGAACCATTATAGTACAAACTTTACAAGTATTTACAGAGTAAGAATGGCCATGCAAAATGTTTTTTGCACTTTATTGCTTTTTAAAATTATTTTTGAATTGCCGCTCCTTGTTTGCTATTAGTCTGAGGGAGGACGCGCTACACTCTGTCCTGATTGACTATGGGAATTCTCTAAGGCATATTATCAAGCCCATTATCACCGCTTTAGCGGCAGTTTCCTGCCGCTAAAGCGGCGATAATTTTAACTCAGTTTCTTGATAATATGCCCCTTAGATTGTTACATTCTACAATCCATCAGCTGGAACCCATCCATCCTATTTTTTCGTTTCAAACTTGGGCTACTGAATAAACCTAGCACTGCTACTGCACTGGCGGAACCGATCAACCCCTCTGTTATTGATCCCACTGGAATTCCGCCTTTCCCCAATTAGTTTTGGATGTTTTACTTGAATACCATGTCTATGGTTAAACAGCAGCTCAATATTTTCACTTTTTGCACTCTGATAACCCTGACATTTTGTTTCAAACAGAGCCTTGGTTAACAGCTGAGTCATCCTCTGATATTCTTGCTGGCCTCCCATAAAGCTATTATATTATTTCGACTTATTGCCCCCCTAAAAAAAAGTGGAGGTGGGGGAGCAGCCATTATAAAGAAGCATCTAAAGTTCTTTAGTCTTTCACTACTAGACATTTCGATGACAGATAGCCTTATAACCAAACTTAACTCCTCAACCTCCCCCTTAATCTGTATTCTAATATATAGTCTCCTCGATCACATGCCTCATTTTCCCCACACCCTAGCAGAACAGATCTCTCTGCTAGAATTTGAGTTTGCAAAGATTCTAATCATAGTTGATTTTTACTAGTGGGCAAATGAGGACACCGGTGGCCAATTATCCCTAGACTTCACTGAACTGCTCTGCAGTTTAAACCTCACCCAACATGTATCCTCACCTACCCATAATAAGGGCCACATTTTGGATCAGGTCTGGACTACGAATCTTTCAATTTCCCCTATAGCTGTACTACCATGCACATGGTCAGACCATTGTCTAATTAAATTTGTACTCACTAATGTGACCCTGTCAAAGTGTCAATCTGGTGCCGGCAGGTTCTTTAGAAATGGGGTCCATGTTGATATTGACTCCTTTTGCAGCTCACTGGCAAACTCCCTGCCTGATACAAATGGCTGTTCCGACAGACCTGAGGAAGGTATTGCAAAATGGTTCACATAAACTAGCGATATTCACGCTCCTTTTCAGAGAGTCAGACCTCCTAGGCCTCACAATCAATCAATCAATCAATCAATCAATCAAGCATTTATATAGCGCACTACTCACCCGGAGGGTCTCAAGGCGCATGGGGGAGGGGGTCCGCTACTGCTCGAACAGCCAGGTCTTGAGCTGCTTCCTGAAGGCGAGGTGGTCTTGGGTCAGGCGGAGGTGGGTCGGAAGGGAGTTCCAAGTCTTGGCGGCCAGGTAGGAGAAGGACCTTCCTCCTGTGGTGGCTCTTTGGATGCGGGGGACGGCGGCGAGGGCGTGGCTGGTCGATCGAAGCTGGCGTTTGGGAGCGTAGAAGTTGAGGCGGCTGTTGAGGTATCCTGGGCCTTGGTTGTGTAGGGCTTTGTGTGCGTGGGTGAGGAGCCGGAAGGTGATTCTCTTGTTGACCGGGAGCCAGTGCAGGTCTCTCAGGTGTCCGGAGATGTGGCTGCGGCGGGGGATGTCCAGGATGAGTCGTGCTGAGGTGTTCTGGATCCGCTGGAGTCTCTTATGGAGTTTGGCGGTTGTTCCGGCGTAGAGGGAGTTGCCGTAGTCCCGACGGCTGGTGACGAGGGCCTGGGTGATCATCTTCCTGGTCTCGGTGGGGATCCATCGGAAGATCTTACGTAGCATGCGCAGGATGTTGAAGCATGACGAGGAGACGGCGTTGACTTGTCTGGTCATGGAGAGGGAGGAGTCCAGGATGAAGCCTAGGTTGCGTGCGTGGTCTGTGGGTTTGAGTGCGCTGCCCATTAACTTTGATTAGCGCTCGTACCTGAAGGCGCTTGTTTTGGGATTCCACCACTGCCTGCCTCCCTGTGCCGCTTCGCCGTCCTTGCGGGGGGCTGGACCTTGGACGCTGTAAACCGGCACTGCGGAGGACTCGGGCTTGGGTGTGAGGCTCAGTGGGGCTGTGAGCGTTAGCAGGGACTCCATTGCCCAGGAGTCCCTGCGTGACCGTGGGAGACCTTCCGGTCCGCTCTCCCCGTTGGCCCGCCCACCGCCCACTGGAGGGTATTTTAACTTCTGAATTTGGTTTTCTCCCTGGGACACCATTAACTTTGATTAGCGCTCGTACCTGAAGGCGCTTGTTTTGGGATTCCACCACTGCCTGCCTCCCGGTTGAAGCTCGCCGCACCCGCTCCGCGGGTGCCGCTTTGCCGTTCTTGCTGGGGGCTGGACCTTGGATGCTGTAAACCGGCACTGCGGAGGAATCGGGCTTGGGTGTTAGGCTCAGTGGGGCTGCGAGCGTTAGCAGGGACTCCATTGCCCAGGAGTCCCTGCGTGACCGTGGGAGACCTTCCGGTCCGCTCTCCCCGTTGGCCCGCCCACCGCCCATCACGCTTACTTCATCTAGTACTAGTACTCCCGCAGCGCGGGACAAGACCGGGCAAAGAGCGGGCCGTTTGAGGCCGTTCGAGGTCTAAGAGGTCTGGTCTGGGCCCCTTCTCTTTCGCCCTAGCTTTGTCATTAGTACAGTCCATAGTGCTCCCACCTACTATTTATGCTGGTTGCATATATTTCTACACATGTGCACACGGGCTAGCCGCAGCAGGGCTGCTAAGGGGGGGCTGGTACATAATGGTCCCATGGATGACTTCATTACACGCACAAACACTGCTATAGACAAAGAGATTACCAAATTACAAACTCGAGTTTCCTTAGATTTGGCTGCTGCTAGGAAATTGTCGCTAGAATTTGCTAACTCTAAAAAATCCTCCTTGGGTCACATAGCATCTGCCATTACTCCGAAGCGACCGGACACTCAACGCTGTGTAACAACGCTGGCGGATGTCCATGATACTCCGGTTTTGCCTATCTCACCACTACCCCTGTGCCCCTTACCTCTGTCCGTAAGTCAGTCCCTACCCGTGGTTATCCCCGACTATCAACTTACCACCATTCCCCTTTCCCCAGATATTTCCGATGTGTCCACATGTAATAGCACATGTAACAGTACTAAGGGCAATCTATACAAAAGGAAACGTACCCCAAGGTCGGCTTACTCACGTAAGAAGGCTAAACTTGTTGGGGCACACCTACCCAATGTTGTGAACATCCCTCTGAATAGCGGTGTAGGAGGGCATGATACCCCGTTACAGGTCCCTCGGGGTACAGATAGTGATGGTACAGCCCCTGCAGCCATTAAAGAGAACATAACTAAAGAGGAAGTTGACCTCTATACGAAGGATCAGGAAGGGAGGGAAGGGGAGTTTATAGGCGTAGTTTGGGTAACCCTAAAAAACTCCTATCTCCCCTGGATTTAAGACTCTCTCGCATTGAGAACCATCTATTAGAGATGGAAAAGAGTATCATAGCCATGGCCACTCTTGGCTTGCGAGGTCTTGAAAACCAAGGTCTCATAGAGAATAATATAGCTTCACAGACTCCAATCCCTTCCCCTATAGCCCCGCAGACTCCAATTCTTCACCCTACAGCACTAGGCATATCACAGCCTATCCCCAAACCTCGTACCAAGGGAGTCGATCATAAAAACCCTGTACCCCTGCCCAGGGCTCATAATCCAAAGATACCCATCCCACAAACCCACATGCATACTAATGTGGCTGCTCCTTCGAGGCAGAATGCTAGCAACACTACCCACCGTCCCACCCAGGGCTCACAAAGCAACACTACTCATCGTCCCACTCAGGGCTCACACAACAAGAGTAATTTTCGAGGGGGGTATATCGATCTCCCTCCAGAGGCCAATGACTACGCGGTGGTATTGACGGGTGTGCCGGAGGCTGTGAACGGCCATCAGGAAAATCATTGGTCTTTAAAGAATAAGGTCATGCACTGGCTTAATATGCACAGACCGATTCCAAATGGCCGGACAAGTAGAGTCAAAATGGTGCGTAGAGTTCCCTGGGTGGGTCCCTCACGGAAATCTATACCTGGCGATTGCATAGTTGTGACGTTTGAAGATCCACACACGGCCAATCACATCTGTTCATGGGCTGCTGATGGTGAGGGCTCATCCATTGCACCGAGGCCTCTGACTTTCTTTTACCCACCTTGAAACGCACACACATTTGGGGGCAACTGGTCTATGGTACACCACGAGCCCGGGAGGGGGTATCATGCTGTAGAAAAAATTCCAACTAGACGCTGGTTCGGGATAACAACCTCGAACAGGTATAACTGTCTCGAAGACGTAGATTGACTGCTCAAGCCCCCTGATCCTGCATCACCTCCAACGATTTCCTCATTCTATGGGGAATCTGATTCTTTTCCCTTGCTAACCACCCCTGTTGGGATTAGCTCTGCCCCTCTCGTCCAATCAAGGGCACAGGCCCTGATAATACAGGGAGCGCTGTACACTCCTAACACCTACAGTGATAATGCAATTGTGCACGAGACAGTTGCATTACCGACGATTTCTACAATTCCCCTCCAGCTGTCCCTGCCTGCTGGCTCTAACAATGACCCCTCTGCTCTTGCCCCTTCGATCTGCCAGAGAATCATAGGAAATCCCCAGCTGAAGATTTTAAGTTGGAATGTGGCAGGGCTTGCACGAAATGTTGACAACCCAGATTGGAACTCCTTCGTTGACCCCTTCGGGATCTGTCTCCTGCAAGAAACTTGGTGTTTGGAGCCCTTTCACAGGGTAGGGTTTATAACCTACTCTGTGCCAGCATCCAAATCACAGGGCAGTAAAGGCCGCCCATCGGGGGGCCTTCTTATTTGGGTCAGTATTGCACTGGGACTAACCATAAGGCACACAAACACCCAATCTCCTGACCTTTTGAGACTTACCATTCAGTGTCCTGGGGGTAGGAAGTTAGAAGTGTTTAATCTTTACTTAAGGGGGGATAGGGGGGGGAATTCATTGTTATCCTCAACCGGAGTAGAAGAGGAGCTTAGAGCCTGCAAAATCGACTCCCTCGTTGTCCTGGCTGGAGACCTCAACTGTTGTTTTGAACAGTTAGCCAGCGAGGACATCCTGGACACCTGGGAAGACGATGCTAGGAGAGGTATTCCCCTGCTCTCTCTGGATCCAATCAAAAAATGGACCCAGAGTGCCATAGATCTCAACTCACTCTGTCTAGAACACGATCTTAGAGCTACCAATGGTCGATCGAAGTCTGATTCTAAGGGAGTGCACACCTACAACAGGGTGAGACACACATCTAGAATTGATTATATACTGCTTAACTATAATCTATGGCCGTATCTCTGTGACATGGAAGTCTTACCGACATCCGACAGCGACCACAATCCCTTGGCCCTAACCCTTACCCTCCCGTGGCGAGATGGGAATCCAACTAGGTCTTTATCCATCTGGAAATCATCCCATGAAGTTGTTCCCTCAAACTGCGGTAGGCGACTAAAATGGGCTAAAGTTGCTGCGGACGAGGGGAGAATGGCCCAAGCGAAGACCATAATGACAAGTGTGAAGCACCGTCTAGACACATCGGATTCTATTAATCATGATGTCCTTACGGCTTTCTCTGAAACCGTCTCAGCCTTGAGTGATTTGTTCATAGTCCCACAGTGTAGGGCAAGGGCTACAAGGAAAACTGCAACCAAGGGTAGAGATAAATGGTACTCTTCTGCTTGTCGTGCTGCCAAAAGTGAACTTAACCTAGCTGTAGAAACCAAAGACCCAGTTCAAATTAGACTCGCTAGGAAGAGTTACAAAAAAATCCAATCTGTGGCAAGGGAAGCATATGAAACCAATTTTTGGAGAGACCTAATGGACGCTAGCTCCAAAAAGGACACAAAGGGTTTCTGGGATTTGATCAGAGGCAGGGATAGGCCCGTCGACACACAACTGACTTGCAATATCACAGGGGAGGCTTGGTTTTCAAATTTTTCAAAGCTCTACTCCATGCCACCAGGTGTACTAGGACAAAACAGGGGTCTCATGTATAGAGGGTCGGTCGCTAACACAAACAATGACCACCCCTTTGCTGTTAAAGAAGTTGAAGGGGCAATTAGGTGCCTTGTTACCAACAAAGCTGCAGGCCCGGATGGCGTCCCGGGTGATTTGTTGCGGGTCAATATAGAGGTATGGAGCGTACTCATTGCTTCACATCTGAACGAGGCCATGATGGGAGGGTGCCTCCCGGACTCTTTGAAGGGTGCGGAGGTCGTCCCGATTTTCAAGAAAGGCTGTAGGGACGACCCTGCTAATTACCGTCCAATCAGCCTGCTCGATTCCACCCAGAAGGTAGCAGGCAAAGTAGTCTTAGGGAGGATTTTGCACTGGGCTGAAGAAAATCAGGTTCTGTCCGACTTCCAGGCCGGTTTTAGATCAGGAACCGGCACTATCGAACAGACATTCCGCTTTTTAATGCTCTATTGGAAAGTGGTCGTACTGGGCAAAGGCAGTCTGTATCTCGCTTTTATAGACTTACAGACTGCCTTTGACCTGGTCCCGCGTGACCAATTGTGGGATGTTCTAGAGGGTTTGGGTATCCCTCCGTACTTGCTGGCTTTGCTTATTAAGTTTCACGAAAGCAACTTTGCACAAATCAGATGGGGCGAACAGGGCCAAAAAACATCTCGCATTCCTGTAGAAAGGGGTGTCCGCCAGGGGTGTGTGTTAGCCCCCACTCTGTTTTCTCTTTATCTTAACGGAGTGGTGGAGCACCTTCTCAAACATCCAGCAGACGCACCCTCCCTGGCGGGCAGGAAAATACCTACCCTCCTATTTGCAGATGATACCCTACTGATTTCAAAAACCCCGATAGGCCTTCAAACGTTGCTTTCTAGGTTTAAGGACTTTTGTGATTCTAGGGGCTTAGTCATCAACATAAGCAAGACCAAATTCCTGGTCTTAAACCCCCCTAGGAAGACAGTCAATCCCCCAACCCTAGACACAGTCCCACTTGAAAGGGTAAGGGAATTTGACTACTTAGGCATTCGACTCTGTGACTCTATGAGTTGGAAGGCTCACCATCAAAAAATCCTTCTGACCCACAAGAGGGTTACAGGGGCATTGTTAAAAGAACATCGTGCCTCACCTCTTAAACCTATTGGGGTGATATTAGATATTTATAGGGCAAAGGTGGTGAGTGCGGCGCTGTATGGGTCTGAATTGTGGGGCACTCAGAAAGTTGATACCTTGACCCATCTTGAAAATAAATTTCATAAAGAGCTCATGAGGTTACCACACAGCACTCCCACACTCCCTCTTTTATTAGATGCAGGTACACGCCCTATATCTGAGCAAGCAAGGCTACGTCCCCTCCTATTGTGGGCTCGAATATGGAATGTACCAGAACTGTCAAGTTACGCAGAAGCCCTGAGCGAACTCTTCTTATCCCCAGGCTGGCATAAGGTTGGTTGGCTCACGGAAGTAAAGCGGCTTCTTTGTGAACTGGGCCTTGGAGACGCTTGGGATAATAGAACAGCCCCACCCAAACAGATGCTAAGGAAAATATACTGGTCTTGGGTGGCAAATAAGAGAGGGAGTAATTCCAAACTATGCAGATCTGCTGTTGAGTTCTTGCTCATCAAGGACCTCCCCTTTAGAGAACCTTATCTGGATTTGATCTCCAACCCGATGGATAGGTCATTGTATTTTAAATTTAGGGTGGGAGTTCTGCCTTTAGGGCATTGGACAGCAAGCTGGAAACCACCTCGGCAAACCATACCGTACTGTCCTTTCTGTGAAAACAGGGATGAGTCCATTGCCCATCTAATGTTTGAGTGCCCAGCTTATGTAGCACCTCGATGCAGATGGCTGAAACCCCTTTGCATGAGTCTAGGCACTCGATCGCACTTGGAGGCCCTACATATCTTAAGATCTGATGCTCGTCCTCTGTTCGCCTGTTGCCTGGCAAAATTTCTGGGTTGGGTATGGAGGATAAGATCTGTGAGGAAATTGCTTCTCCAGTAAGGCTATCCGCATTGATTCAGCTCGCTTTAACCATTTTATGCTATGAATTCCTTCCTATATCATTCCATTAATGACTATATACTATTGTTTATTGTATAAAGTGTATAGATGGATGAATTGTCAAATTGTATTATATTTTTACCTGCTTTTGTATTGTAATGCTTTTATGATATGACAAATATATCGAAATAAAGCTATTCAACAACAGCCCAGGGCGGGGGGCCACCAGGAGTCGTCCCAGGCGGAGGGTGAAGATCCCAGTATGAGGACTTCCGTCTTGTCCGAGTTCAGTTTCAGGCGACTGTTCGTCATCCACTTTGCAACGTCTGTCATCCCTTCGTGTAGGTTGGCTCTGGCGGTGGCGGGGTCGTTGGTGAGGGAGAGGATCAGCTGGGTGTCGTCGGCGTAGGAGATGATGTTGAGGTTGTGCTGGCGTGCGATGGCTGTGAGGGGGCTCATGTAGACGTTGAAGAGTGTTGGGCTGAGCGAGGAGCCTTGAGGGACGCCGCAGATGACTTCGGTGGCCTCCGATCTGAACGGGGGGAGGCGGACTCTCTGTGTCCTTCCGGCGAGGAAGGAGATGATCCACTCCAATGCCTTCTCCTGGATTCCGACGTTGCTGAGGCGCTGTACTAGGGTACGGTGGCAGACAGTGTCGAAGGCCGCGGAGAGATCCAGGAGGATGAGGGCCGCTGTTTCTCCGTTGTCGAGCAGGGCTCGGATGTCATCGGTAGCTGCGATCAGGGCGGTCTCGGTGCTGTGGTTGGCCCGAAAGCCAGACTGCGAGAGGTCGAGGGAGCCGTTCGTCTCGAGGAAGGCGGCCAGTTGCTTGTTGACTGTCTTCTCGATGACTTTTGCCGGAAACGGGAGCAGCGAGATGGGGCGGTAGTTCTTGAGGTCGGTGGGGTCGGCTGATGGCTTCTTAAGTAGGGCGCTGAGTTCGGCGTGCTTCCAGCTCTCCGGGAAGGTAGCGGTGTCGAAGGAGGTGTTGATGATGTCCCGCAGGTGGGGTGCGATGACAGCGTCGGCCTTGTTGAAGACGTGGTGAGGGCAGGGGTCTGTCGGAGATCCGGAGTGGATGGAGTTCATCGTGTTGACGGTGTCTTCGGTGCTGATTGGGGTCCAGGCGCGGAGGGTGGCTGTGGGGGGCGGTGGTTCGGTCGTGGCGTGCGTCGGTTGAGTGCTGAAGCTGTTGTGTATGTCCGCGATCTTGTTGTGGAAGTAGGAGGCGAGGGAGTTGCAGAGGTCTTGCGAAGGGGTGATGTCGTTGTTTCCGGCGTTGGGGTTGGAGAGCTCTTTCACGATGTTGAAGAGTTCTTTGCTGTTGTGTGCGTTGTTGTCCAGTCGTTCCTTGAATGCGGTTTTCTTGGTGGCGTGGATCAGTTGGTGGTGTTTTCGGGTGGCGAGCTTGAGGGCAGTCATGTTGTCAGGTGTTGGGTCTCTGCGCCAGGTTTTCTCGAGTGCTCTGCAGTTCTTCTTGGAACTCTTGAGTTCGTCGAAATGGTTCTCTGATGACTTAAAGTAATCCAAACTAAAACTGAGTCGTGCTGAACGCAATTAGCGAAAAAAAAACTACTACATCGATAAAAAAAAGCAGCTTATCTGTCACTTCTTGAACAATGCAAAAGGCTCACTATACAAGGGAAAAAATCCGCCTACTTCTCACACAGAATTATTAAATCAACTGACATGTCGAAGGAAAGCTTCAAAATAGTGGCTGGAGTGTCCATCCCTGACTGAGTGGTTCCTACAACCACTCACACTCAGATTTTTTTTAAGCTTTCAATTCTTTTTTTATTGATAAGA
Organism: Lissotriton helveticus; assembly: GCF_964261635.1. Taxonomy (NCBI): domain Eukaryota; kingdom Metazoa; phylum Chordata; class Amphibia; order Caudata; family Salamandridae; genus Lissotriton; species Lissotriton helveticus. The sequence goes on from NC_136071.1 coordinate 805,915,541, forward strand.
TTAATAACATTAAAACCAGGATCCTTCCTAGTCCTTCGCACTTGGCTACACTTTTAATAGGCTGCAACTCAGTGACAATTTCTGATTCGCCCACCATCAGCAAGGTGCGTCTAAGGACCAATAGAGTAAAGTGAAATCATGCTCTCCATATTGACTATTCTCACTTCCCTGATCCTGCCTTATCCCTTCTTAACAAGTGTTTGAGCGGTGGCTGGGTCCCCACCTCCTATAAGGAGGTGATAGTGGTTCCTCTACTTAAGAAAGCCGGAGATGATCCATACTTCTTAAAAAAATACTGCCCTATATATTTCCTTCCTTACCTTGCAAAGGTACTCGAGGCTCATGTAGCCAAAAGCATGTGCTTTTTCATGGAGTAAACTAACTTTCTCATGTGAACTTTCGGTCAGGCCCTTCCACTGAGACAGTCATTCTCTCAGTGGTAGACAACCTCCACAAGGCAGCCGATAAGGACACCACTCCGGCTCTGGGGCTTCTTGATCTGTCAGCGGCTTTTGACACGGTCGACCGGGATTGATCATAGCGCATTGATATTCATTCTTGTGTCAGACCATGTAGTTAATCATCCTCCAATAGTAATTTTACACAATTAATCTATCAAGGTAGGGGAATTATAAATGAGTCATTTCCTGCATTGATCTTAGACAAGTAGTTGTAACCTCACTACACAACTTCTGTATATGTCAAGAGGAGATGGTTCGTTTGCATGCTATTTTGAGGCCTCCATTATGAACTCTGGTGTAATTTCTTAATGTTTTGAAATATCATGCATGCATGTCTGGCACACAAGTAGATGGTTTGATACCTAGCCTGCACACTAGTTGATGGTTTGATAAATCCTAAGTCTTACCAATTGGAAACTTCACCATAAGCAAAATGCTGTCCTAGAAATCTGTTGATATTTACTTCACGCAGAGCTGCCCACAAAGAGACACTTAAGCAATGCAAAACGTTGTGTAGGGATAAATCATGGAATGTTTTGAACAAAGCTAGCCTTGCAATCGATTCAGCTTCTTTTCAAAGAGAGGTTGGCTATTTTTTTATTTCTGAAGTATCCACTTCATGATAAGTTAGAGGTCCAAATGCTGGTAGACTACTACATCACGTATTTCTCATATGTTTACTTTATCCTCTCCTGGACTGGCTAACAGTTTAACCTTTCACATTAGGGGACACATTGATCTTTAATTTAACAGAAGTGGTTAATGCTATTAAGGATAGCCCCCCTCTGGCAAAGCACCAGAGCTTCACTGAGTACCCATAGATTGTTTAAATAGAATACTGATCTGTTTGCTCCATTTGTAACTAACGTTCCAAATGTGACCAATAATTCAATCATTCTAAATGCATTGTCTCTGTTCATCATTGTACCCATATTCCAAATCAGAGGCAAAGAGGATACTCAGTGTGTTTGCCTAATTTCCCTAACAGACTCTACTGTTAATATGGCATGAAGAATTTTGATAACTAGAAACTTGGGCACAAGCTAATGGTATTTTCACTGAAATCCAGTGCAGCTTTATAGCATGATTGGGGACTGTAGATCAATGGCTTAATTTATATCTGCTATCCTGTATGTATGTGACAGTCTTGGAGAGCATTTGAATTTTTCTTCATGGCCCATAGTCTGGCATTAAACTATGTTAACAGATCTAAATTCTGGTTTATTTTTGAGTAGGTGAGGGTAATAGGTGGTTAGCCAAAATCAATATTTTACCCTTCTTGCTTCACAATCTTACAGCTGGGGGGGCATGCAGTGAGAGTTTCATACTGGACATAAATGTATATCAGGTTTGTGTACTGGCTCCACTTCTTGTTATCTTTTATACAAATCAGTTAGAAAACTGCTTCTGTGTTCAGAAACAATACACTCCCAAATTGAGTAAAAAGTAGCTGCGGCCCATCATTAAGGGCACACGGGACCCATCCTTCCAACATTTCCAAGCAGGAAGAGTGTCTATCAGGCTGCACAAAGGTTAGCCTGACAGACATTCCTCATGGTCGGGTCAGGAAGCCAAGCACTGTACATGCGCTAAATGTGCATGCGCCTCGTAGCCTGATCTAAAATGTGCCAGCCTGAAGGTGTCACAGCATGCCAACTCATAATGAGGGGTCTGGGTGTCCCTGATAGATTCGAACCTAGATGCTTCAAGTTTAATTCTTGAAGTGCCCAGGGCCAAGTGTCCATCAGTGATGCTTGTCACAGAGTGGGGTGCGGTCAGCACCCTCATTGACCCCATCCCACTGTGTGACGAGCATAGAACTGTGGCCTCCTTCTATTAGCTGACCCATTAACAAGGTCAGAAACCACAGAGGTGTGCTGTTCCTCGACAGGGAAGTAGAGAGGATGGTAAAAGCTGTCAGTCGGATAAGAGATTATCAAAAGGATTGGTGGGATCAAATTGATCAGAAGCAATAGCCCTCACACACCCAAAAGGGTGTCAGGCTTCATCATCGAGCAGCTACTTGCCGCTGGCCCTACAATGCCCAATGGGCCCCTCAAGCGGGCTCTTTTCCAGAGATCTCTAGAATAAGATGCCATGGTGAAGTATGTGAGTGAGGGTGTAGCAAGCGTATATATTGGTAAATGGGTGACTAAAAATGACTATGGGGTACCATGTGAAATTTGTTATGTTGGTCCCCCTGACATGAGTAAAAGTAAACAAAAGGTGGCTGCCCTGTGAGCTGTCCTGGGAGCTAAGATCCTTGACAGCTCGAACAATAGTGAAAATTGGGGGTTTACATATTTCTTGCCTTACGTGGTCCAACAGGATCTTAGGCAATTGGTCAGGACCAAATGTAAAACCCATCCTACACCTGTATGTAAGACCCCACCAATCACATACAATTACATACAATGTAAGCCCGCACCAATCAAACAGGAGGAGGCATCGCCATCATCCATAAGAACACCATCAAAATCACGACCAGCTCCGACGATAATCTTGCAACCGCCGAACATCTCCACTTCCAGATCCACACCGACCCCAGGACCACACTTAGAGGCACCCTCATCTACAGGCCTCCAGGCACCCGCACTCAATTCTGCGATGACATCACGGACTTTATCAGCCCACATGCCCTCGCCTCCGAGAACTACATTCTTTTAGGAGACCTCAACTACCACCTTGAAAAGAAACACGACAGCAACACCACCACCCTTCTAGACAACCTGACCAACCTCGGACTCAAACAACTTGTTGACACCCCCACCCATGCTGCCGGACACACACTCGACCCTATCTTCACTTCCAGCAAGCATATCACCTTCGATCGCACCACAGCTCTCCATTGGACGGACCACAGCTGTGTTCACTTCAGCTACAAAACCACCCTGAACCACAACCGCCCACAACCTATCCCTCGAAGAAACTGGAACAAAATCACCTCCGACCAACTCCTCACATCACTCAACCAAAACCCCCCCACCCTCTCACTGGACCCAAACCAAGCGGCCACCAATCTCAAACAATGGATCACCCTCAGTGCGGACGAATTAGCACCCCTGAAAAAGCACCAGATCAAATCAGCCAACAAAAAGGCTCCCTGGTTCAACGATGACCTTAAAAAATCCAAGAAGCTATGCCGCACCCTGGAGAAAACATGGAGAAAAAACCCAACCACCGGCAACATGGCCACCCTCAAGGCAGCCACCTGCAAACACCACCAACTGATTCGATCCGCCAAAAAATCAGCATTCAAGGATCGTCTCGACAACAACTCTCACAACAGCAAGGAACTCTTCAACATCGTCAAAGAATTCACCAACCCCACCGCAGCATCTAACGACATCACTCCCTCCCAAGACCTTTGCGATGCGCTATCCTCCTTCTTCCACAACAAAATAGCCGACATCCACAACAGCTCCGAGAATACCCCCAGCGATCAGCCCTCCCCACCCCCTCAGATCCTACTCCGCCAACTAACATCCTCAGCAATTGGAACCCAATCACCACTGAGGATACCACCCGCCTAATGAACTCAATCCATTCCGGCTCGCCAACCGACCCCTGCCCCCACTACATCTTCAACAAAGCTGACTCCATCATCGCACCCCATCTCCGTGACGTCATCAACTGCTCGTTCAACTCTGCCACCTTTCCAGATAGCTGGAAAGACGCCGAACTCAGCGCCCTCCTGAAGAAACCCACAGCAGACCCCTCGGAACTCAAAAACTACCGACCCATATCCCTCCTCCCATTCCCGGCCAAAGTCATTGAGAAAGCCGTCAATAGCCAACTCGTCGCATTACTTGAATCCAACAACTCCCTCGATCCATCTCAATCTGGGTTTCGAGCCAAACACAGCACCGACACCGCCCTCATCGCAGCGACTGACGACATCCGAACACTACTTGACAACGGAGAAACTGTGGCCCTCATTCTACTCGACCTCTCCGCCGCTTTCGACACAGTCTGCCACAGCACCCTTATACAACGCCTCAGCAACATCGGCATACAAGGAAAAGCCCTGGACTGGATCATCTCATTCCTCGCTGGGAGAACTCAAAGAGTTCGACTTCCCCCATTCATCTCAGAGGCCACTGAAGTCATCTGTGGCGTACCACAAGGATCTTCACTCAGTCCCACCCTCTTCAACGTTTACATGAGTCCTCTCGCCTCCATTGCGCGTCAACACAACCTCAACATCATCTCTTACGCCGACGACACCCAGTTAATCCTGTCCCTCACCAAAGACCCCAAAACAGCCAAAACCAATCTTCACGAAGGCATGAAAGAAGTAGCCGAATGGATGAAACATAGCTGCCTAAAACTCAACTCCGAGGTGCTCATCCTAGGATCTTCCCCCTCTGCCTGGGACGACTCTTGGTGGCCCTCCGCACTGGGCACAGCACCCACTCCCACAGACCATGCACGTAACCTTGGCTTCATACTAGACTCCTCTCTCTCGATGTCCAGACAAGTCAACGCAGTCTCATCCTCCTGCTTCAACGTACTTCGCATTCTCAAAAAGATCTTCCGCTGGATCCCCCTCGAGACAAGAAAGACTGTCACCCACGCACTGGTCACAAGTCGACTGGATTATGGAAACACCCTCTAAGCCGGAATCACAGCAAAATTACAGAAAAAACTCCAACGCATCCAAAACGCATCAGCGAGACTCATATTAGACGTCCCTCGCCAAGATCACATATCCGGACACTTAAAAGACCTCCACTGGTTTCCCGTCAACAAAAGAATTACTTTCCGCCTTCTCACCCACGCACACAAAGCCCTCTACAATCTAGGACCCGAATGCCTCAACACTCAACTGTCATTCTACAAACCCACCCGTCAACTAAGATCGTCCAATCAAGCCCTCGCCGCAGTCTCGCGCATCCGAAGATCCACCATGGGTGACAGATCATTCTCATTCCTTGCTGCCAAGACCTGGAACTCACTCCCCACTCACCTCCGCCTTACTCAATACCACATCTCCTTCAGAAAAGAACTTAAAACATGGCTATTCGACAAGTAACGATCCCCTCCCCAAGCGCCTTGAGACCCTCTGGGTGAGTAGTGCGCTATACAAATGCTCGAACTTGAACTTGAACTATTGGGAAAAGAGATGTTGTGTTACTCTACGTACCCAATCAACAAATCATCTGTATGGTACTAACTATACCTTCTGCAGTAAAGAACAAAGTACAGTCTGATCTGTACGAGAAAAGACAGCTTATAAGAGGTGTCACCAACATTAATAGTAGGGTGATACCTACCCTCGTTACATAAGATTTGGATTAGGCCATAGTAAAATCATGCTGTAGGGGAAATCACTCCTATCAGTGATATGTGCATACATAAAAAGTGCAACATGCAAGCAGGTGAAACAAATGTGACTTCACAAAGCACAAACCAAACCCACGCAAGGATTGTGGCATATTAATATATTCACAAATTCATGTAATTAGGATCTTACCCTATTTGAGCTAAATTTTTACCTCTTAGGTAAGGGCAGATGTTGGCGCTATGCTTCAGGAAAAAACTGGTAGGAGGTGCGTCTCAGTTAGTCTTTAGTAGGTTCAAGAATAAAATGGCTAAAAGTTATTAACTGATTCTAGTACTGCTGACCTACCCACCTCTGCCGGCCTGGAGGTAATAAGGAAGCCAGAGGGAGTTTTCAAATGCCTGTGAGATCAATGCATAATGCTGGGCAGTTGAGGGGAGCATGTGGAGTGAGATACGTCCAGTCTCAGGGAAGCACCACTAAACTGAGTATTGTCCACAGCTGCCATTTTGAGTAGGATGCAAGGATAGCAGTGAAGGTGGCAATCGCTGTATGAGTAGACTGTCACAGGTCATTTGGTCGGGCACGTGCATTGGTATCCCTTTGGGAGGTCCGTGTTGTCTCGGAGGCACCAGGCATGTGATGCCCAGTAGGGAAATGCCCCCGTAAGGGCAATAGTAGGGACCCAGGGCGATAGGGCACCATCTTGGAACACTGATGAGTGTTTTCTCCTATACTAATGAGACTGCCATAAGTCATGGAAAGTTGGACACCACAAATGGTGTAGAGGCGTGTAAACCCAGAAGAAGCAAAACATTTAATAAAATCTGCCCCAGAGTAGTTGAACTAAGATGTAAGGACAAGAAGTGCCAATATGCTAAAGGGGTATGTCTGGAAATAATAACATAGTCACCTCGATGTGTAGAAAGGGTATTCAGTAATGTGAAAGAACTACAGTAAAAGAGGAGTAATACATTGAAGAAAAAGAGGGGTATTACATTGACACCAAGAGTAGTGAGGTGGTACATACTACTTGGTCAAATGTAGTGGTAGACTTTCAATTTTTATCTAGTGGACCTGACTGGGCTCGCAGAAAGGAGGAGAGCATAAAGGAATCAAGTCAGTTAGCCGAATCAGGTGTCTAACTCGCTCCATGCGATGTCGTCATAGAGGCCAGTAACATGCATCGCTAAACGGAAGACCCAGTATTGTTCCCTCAAGAAAAGGGTGTGTTTGTTCCAATAAATGTGTGCTTCCAGGATAGTCCACTGCATGTCGCCGGGGTACGATTGCTGTCCAGGAAGTGGGTACTTATCTTAGCAGTAATTCTTTTACAACGTATGTTACTGCGGTGTTCTGTGATCCTTGCTTTGGCTGATTTGGTCGTCATGCCATTGTATCACAGGGCTAAGGGGCAGATGATCAAGTATACACTTATGCCAGTCTCATTAGAATAGGAGAGAACACTCAACAGTTATCCAAGATGGCGCCCCATCGCCCTTGGTCCAAACTGTTGTCCCAACAGTTGTGTTTCCCTACTAGACATCACACGTCAGCACCTCGGAGATGTCACAGACTCATTTACCACTCTACACTCACTACACCCTTACTCACATACTTCATCACAGCATCTTATTCTAAAGATCTCTGGAAAAGAGGCCTCTCGAGGGCCCTGTTGGGCACTGCAGCGCCGGCCCAAAGAGGAGCTGCCCAATGATAAAGCATGACACCCTTTTGGGTGTGTGAGGCCCTCTCTCCTTCCTTGTAGGGGAACAGCATACCTCTGTGGTTTCTGATACATTTAAAGAACACATTTGCCTGATAAAACGCACCTTGTCTCTCCTTATTTTCCTTGCCATAACACAGGTCAGCCAGTGAGAGGAAGCAGCAGTCCCAATCCTCCAGGAACAATTGATTTTTTTATCCCGCAACCCAAGTTCACCACCGCAGCCCGGTTACTTTTTTTAAAAATGTAAGTGTGTGTATGTATGTATGAAGGTTTGTGTATTTGTATGAGAGTTCATGCTGTGAATGGGTGTGCGTGTGTGTATGCGCTGGGTGTGACTATGTGTGTGCATGTGTGATAGAGAGTGTGCAAGTGTGTATGCCTTCCCAACCCTGCTGCATATTATGGGCCGCTCCTGATAGACAACTTCCATTTTATTATTTGCAGATTTGCTATCCTTATGTCTCGGACAGCTATTGACCTCAAGAACTTGATAAATAGCTATGTATCATTTATGGACAACCTTGATTTAGATACTAACTACCCAAAAACTTTTATTGTAACAATGGAAAAAAATACACTAAATATCAGACTTTTTTTTCACTGAAAACTTTGTTCTGGAGAAAGTTCTAGCTTTCTCATACTTAAGCTTGTGTTGTGATAAAATTAGCAGTTGGGCTCCTTTTCACCAGTCAAGGAGACTTAGGCTTACCTAGTCTTTGGCGGCAGTATTTAATTTACCACACAACTAGGCAATACATCTTTTAAAAATATAATGATCATTTACAAAAGTAAGTGTGCATCCATTGTCTCTTATAATTCAAGTGTTTCGGGTTTCTTGGTTGTAACTAACTTCAGTCAGTCAGTCAGTCAATTACTTTTATTCGATTAGAAAAAAATCATAAAAAGATACAGGATACATTTCAGAATTACACATGTAAAAGATTAAATGATCACTGGAAGGATATTTACATAATATATATACGTAATAATTCATCGATCATAACATCAAGGTAATGTAAAGTGGCCTGTGCGTAAACAATTGATATACAACTCAAAAAGATTAGATTTAAAAATACATTTAAAAACATATGGGACGTCAATATATCTATATTCATATAGAGGTTACATTCAAGAAATTTCGTTTATAATCAATCCATTATTACTTTTACTGCGCTTTTTATTAAGGCGTACTCCTGCTGCTAAAAAATTTGCAACATGAAAAGTGACATGTGCATTGTGCAAAAGTTGCAGGAATAGAAGTGCAGGCCTCACTTGTAAAAAACGGGCCTCTCTAAGGATGGGGACAAGATATTTCCTCCTGATTTTATCATAATGTTCGCAGAACATGATAAAATGTAAAGTGTCCTGTGGTGAAAAATTGTCACAGTCACAAGGTTTGTTGTTATCAGGGGTATCCCGTCTATGGTATGTGCCCAATAAAAAGTGAATTAAATTCAAACGAAATCATCATCATTAAATCTTTATTTCGGCCATGCGGCCATCAAAGATACACAACAAGATAAAACATATACACCATAAAACATCATCAATAACAATAAGACATACTTGTACATTATAAAATCGTACATATCTGTAGGTTAAAACTATAAAGGCTTACATATAGGAGACTGAAGCTAACTCAATGTCCGTGACTTCAGTAAACTGGTGCGAATATGCCAGACATTGGTAAGAAATTTAGCCAATGCAAACACAATTGGACTCGAAAGATCAGTTTTTAAAATTCTATACATTGGGAGATACTCTCTGCCACCAAGGTTTCTAATGAGTGGGAGAAGCCAGTATCTCCTCGCTTTCGAGTACGTGGGGCAAAACAAAACTACATGCAAGTCACTTTCCTCAGCATAAGAGCATGTTGGACACTGCTTAGGGGAGGGCGGGTTTGTCCAAGAGCTCGTAATCTTAGAGCAACGAAATCTGATTAAAAGAAAGCGGTGGAAAGAGTTATTTACAAATACCAGGTAAGGTTCTGGGCCTGGAACAGTTTTGAGTGTAAAATTCCTTCTGACTGTAATTTTCTTAAGTTCAATTTCCTCTCGCTCTGTGATAAAAAGGTTAAACAGTGATTCCTTGATTAGTTTAACATCTTCCTTCCTTATGTTCTCTGGGGAATTAAAAAGGTCGATACGTCCCACCTGTGCCAACATATTTTTCACATACAACATCCATGGGATCTTAAGTACTCCATCCATGTTTAGACAATCTTCTAGAATTTTGTGATTTAGAGAAATCTCTTCGTTTAGCCAGGTTTTTAACCAAAAGATAACAGGGGCAGATTTTATGGCGTCAGAGACGTACCCAACCCCCAGTTCTGAGTGAATAGAAAAAGTGGGGGTGGACTGGGGAACAGAAAGTAATGATCTTAAAAACCTATTCTCTGCCCTTTGAATAGAGACGGGCTCTATGTATCCCCAGATTGAGGCCCCGTAGTTGGCGATTGCGATGCTCTTAGCATTGTATACTTTGAGAATCGCGCTCGTCGGTCTTGAACCCAGTTTTCTAGCAAAATTCAGGATGGCTCCTGCCGATCTACTCAAAGCGTTGGATTTGGCCTTAAACTGGGGACACCACGTGCCTTTGTCGTCAAATAGGACGCCCAAGTAGGTGAAAGAGGGAACCCTCTGAACCTCCATTCCTGTGCAGACCAGGGTTATGGGTTTCCTCCTTTTCCCTTTATGACCCATAATCATGACGTGGGATTTCTGTGTGTTTACTTTTAGGTCAAGAGAGGTCATAAAATCCCCAAAAGAGGCCAAAAGTTTATTCAGGGCAACTGTGGTAAATAAATAATTAATTACCGGTACTATTTTTCAGGATACTCATACAAATAGATAGCTCAATAAATAAGAGTCAAGATACGAGGTAGCTGGAGTGTACAGGCTTTAATTAAGCATAAAAGGACTGGAACAGGACAGCATGCATGGGAATGAGATGGCAGGGCCCGGCAGCTGCCGGGGCAGGATCTGGGAATGGCTAGCAAACTTTAATAACAGTGCACGATATATATAGTTAAACAAAATACATTGTATTCAATACAGTAGGCGTAGCAGTAGGCGGAGTTTGTAGCAGTCGCGAAAGATAAGGCATAAAGTGGGTGTAACAAGAGGTGTGTATAGGGCGTATACATAGACATGTGATGCAAACGTAACAGAATATGTCATAAATGGGGCGGAAACATGGAGGGGGCTACCTGAGCAGCTGGGACCTCTAACCTAGTGGTGCGCACAAACTTGCAATGACGTGTTACTAGGGAGAACTGGGGGGCTATGACTTCTGTGCTAGAAGAGGAGACGAAAGTCTGGAGTGTCAGAGCGACATGTACCTAAAGCCTATCTAGTATCTCGTGTTTAGAGAACATGTTGATAGAATCCAAGAGTTATCAGGGCAAAGGCTAACAGACACTAAGACTGGTGCATGCATAATTCTACATCTAGTGTGTGTGCGAGGAATATTCTATGAATATTAATACAGTATTTCTCTTACATGGAGACATAAAGGCTAGACCATGACGGAAACTATTGATGTGATTCAGTAGCTTAGGAATGCAGAGAAGGAGGGCTGGACTGATAACTAGAATCATAACATACTCTTGGCAGACTGGGAGGCAGAGCCAGGCCGAGCCGGGCACTGCGTGGCATGAAAGTAAGCTAAGGGTCAGGGATACAGGTGGGGGCTGTATCACTCCTCGGAGAGGGTTCAGGAAACAGGAGCTGAATCTGAGTCCGGGCCCTTTTGAGGCCTAGAAACGGGGATAATTCAATGAATTAACGTGCACACTGTAAAATGTGGCAACGTAGGATTACATAGGCCTGATATTCGTTGTATTCACGAGAACTGGAAACTGACATACTAGAGATGGACACAACTGTAATTGCGTCTTTAATCGATCAGAGGGGAATACATGCATATCGATCATGCACATATAACATAACATGGGGAACACGTAGGCACATACAACATGGCAAAATTTACTTTTACACATTCCCTCCTTGTGCCCTACGTTTCCATCAGGAAACATCAATATTCATGATACCATCTATCATTTCATATAGCATCATTTGCTCGTCTCGAATTGTCTTGGAACGGGTTTTAGGACTAGGAATACAAGAGGTAGCGCACATGCCGCAAATCGCAGGGCCACATTGTATACAGAGGCAGCAACTGAAAATGATCATTACTGCAATACCTAGAAATGACAATACTTTCCATCCCCAGGCAGATATGATACTCCAGAGCCAACCGGACCATGTCCAGGTGCCTGGATTCTGGTGTAACTGATGGGCAATTTTGTGAAGTCTGATTATAGCTGAATAAACAGACGGCGCGTTATTAGGAATGAAAATGCAACAACTAGATCCGATGACTCTACATGCTCCTCCTCTATCGGCCAGTATGACGTCAAGAACGAGACGATTTTGGAGCACGACAAATCTCATAGCAGATTGCTCTTCGGTTAAGTTACCTAGAGCGGAAGTAGTCTCATTCACTACTGCTTCAAGGGTTCTGGTTAACCTACGTATTAACTTACTATTCTGGACAGGTCCTATAAAGAAGAAGAAACCTTTATTGAAATCTTGATATTGTTCTAGAGCAGTTTCAGTTTGATCGACTATTGGGGACTCGACCTCCCTTCTAGGTCTGACGTGTACTAGATGTGTGTTTCTGTGATAATCAGATGGGGCTAGAAAAACTGGTGACAGTAGGAAGGCAATGTAACAGGTTCCATCCCAATCGAGGGGTAGACGAACATATGCGGTCTGACCACAAACAAAATAAGAATGACGTGAAGCTTTGAAAATAGATTTCCCACTGTCACTATACTCGACAATAGTAGTACAATCACTATGTCCTACATGTGCGGAACCATTCTTTCTGACACATAATTCGCCTTTGACTGGTAGTACTGAAATAGCAGGTAAGTCTGGAGTAGTATCAGACTGAACATTCAGGACCATAAAATTCGAAGAATAATTACCTAAATTATATACTTCATTTTCTAGATCTAACCCTGTTCTATGGGAGAGACCTTGCTTGTCTGGGAAACATGTTCTATTCAGAAGGGACATATCAGTTGAGGATGACGTTAAAGTGGACCATGCTCCACACAAACCATTATGTGAAAATGGATAGGGAAAGAGTGGCAGAACTCCCTTCTGTGTCTGGAAAGGGGGGAGTCGACCACACACCCAACAATTAGTAGCATTGCTGGTCTGGTGTGAATAGTGTAACATTCGGATGAATGTATTATTTCTCATAGCAAGACGATAGGATAACTCGTGAGGAGGCAGATCACTAAATGTGTGCTCTACTGTGGCATTAGAAAACTTATTTACATGAGAAATTGGAAAACATAAATGCAATGCATAACTTGTGCAGGTAACCATCAAACTTAAGAATAATAGAAAACTTAGAAAAACGATACATCTAATAGAGTTTTGACTAAGTTTCTCACTATGGGGGTCTATCTCATACATGTCAGATACCTGTCTAACCGTTTCACCCGAGAGGGACTTAGACAATTAAACTGGCTGACTTCTTTTACTAGACCGGAGCTTCAACTTATACTCCTGCTGCGGAGTTTTCTCAAACAGAGGAACTTTCAGTTCTGGATTTGTGTTAATGTCTGATTTAGAGTCTGGATTCAGGCAGTCTTTAATGATGGAACAGTCCTTGGAAATGTTCTTGGCAAATGTTTTATCACGGAGTCCATGAAATTTCTTGATATGCGACAAATGGACCCAACCCTTGCGGCCTTCCAACTTCACGGCCGTACGGGTGGTCAGAAGGACTAGTCTCGGCTCCTTCCAGCGAGGCTCCAGCGGACTTGAACGATCAAAATTCCGGACCAACACGAGGTCGCCTGGAATGACCTCATGCGGTTTCACTTCAGTATTGTCTGGAAATGCGGCGGCAACCTGTGAACGACAAGAGTGTAGGGCAGACATCAAGGAAGCTAGGTAATCTGTCAACATATTACTGGAAACATCTGTAATACTGCGGGGTCTAGGTGTACCCCACATATTTGGGGGGCGGCCGAATACGACCTCATAAGGAGACAGACCTGATCTGGAGTGTGCGACCATGCGCATAAAGAATAAAGCAACTGGCAGGGCAACTAGCCAGTCTACACCTTTCTCTTTGCATACTTTGGCAATACGGATTTTCAGGGTCTGATTATGTCTCTCTACGAGACCGGCTGCTTCTGGATGGCGCACACAATGGAACTTCCACTGGTACCCTAACAAAAGGGAAACATGCTTCATTAACTCAGATGAGAATGGCTGGCCGTTATCAGAATACACGACCCTAGGGAGTCCATAACGGGGGAAGAATTCACGAACCAACTGCTTGGCAGTGGTCGCGGCTGTGTAATCTGGAACTGGATATGCTTCTGTCCACCTGGACAAAGCGCATACAACTACGAGGACATACTTGAAACCTCGACATCGCTCCATCTGAATATAATCCATCTGGAGGACTTCAAAAGGGTGGTCAGGAGGTTGGAATCCACTTTGTTCCACCGGGACACTTTTACCTGGATTGAACTGGCAACATATCATACAGGTACGGACTTTCTGCTTGGCTGCAGCTCGTAAGTGCTTGTTGAACCAAAGGTTCTGAATACTGTCTAACATGGCTTTTTCTCCTAGATGTGCTGGACTATGTGCGGTATTGATAATGACTTGAACCATAGAGTCGGGGAGAAACCATGTGGCTTTTCCCTTCGTCAACCATCCCTGATCTGTCTGGACCCCTCCTTGTTCGGACCATTTCTTGATTTCTTCGGGAGTAGCATGTAACTGTATGTCTATGACATCTTGTGTAGGGTCCTTAACTGTCATACAAGTAGTCTGTTCTGGAATGGATGTCTGTGTCTTGTTAACTGGAATGTCTGGGGTCTGAGCTGTAAGCTTGGCTGTTCGATCTGCTAGATCATTACCTTGGGAGATGATATCAGTAACTTTCGTATGTGCTTTGCACTTCATGACAGCAATAGCTGTCGGTAAATGTATTGCATCTAACAGAGCTTGAATGAGGAGACCATGCTGAATCTTGGTTCCATGAGAAGTCATGAAACCCCTCTCCTGCCAGAGCACTCCGAAGTCGTGTACAACTCCGAATGCGTAACGTGAATCTGTGTATATATTTACTTTCAGGTTCTTGGCACGTATGCATGCTTGGGTCAGAGCAACTAGCTCTGCTGCTTGTGCAGACAGGGTGTCAATACGGTGTGTTTCAATAACTTCTGTATCAGTAGTCACTGCATACGCGGCTACTAGATCTCCTGTACTTGTTCTCATACATGAACCATCCACATAAAGTGTCAGGTCGGGATCAGGTAATGCAATGTCTGTCAGGTCTTGTCTTGGCTTGGTCATAGTGTTAATGACTTCCACACAATCATGTGTGGCAGGATTTGAAGTAACTGACGGTAACAGTGTAGCAGGATTTAGAACGTTGCAGCGTCTGATTTCTATGTGTGGCTGGAACAGTGTCAGTTCATAACCTGTTAAACGTGCAATTGTCAAGTGCTGAGTCTGTGTTCGGTTTAAAAGAACTTCCAAGGAATGTGGAACTTGTACTGTCAGGGAGTGTCCTAATACTATGGAATCACTTTGTCTGATAGCTAGAGCTGTGGCTGCAACTGACTTGAGGCACGCAGGCAAAGCCTGGGCTACTGGATCTAATGTGCTCGAGAAATAAGCACAAGGCTTGTACTGTCCCGCTTGATCTTGTGTGAGAACAGATAATGCAGTACCATTACGTTCTGTGACAAAAAGTGTAAAAGGCTTACTGTAGTTCGGTGTAGCTAGAACAGGTGCTTGGCATAAAGCTTTCTTTAATTCATTAAAACTAAGTGTATGTTCAGATGTCCAAGGGAGGACAGTCGATACGGCTGCCTCCTGTGTCGTTAACTGTATCAGTGGCTTGGCTAGAAATGCATACTGGGGAATCCATTGTCTGCAGTAAGAAGTGAGGCCAATAAAAGCACGTACCTCCTTCTGTGTCTTGGGCTGTGGAAGACTCGCTATCAACTGGATACGGTCTGGTGTCAACTGCCTACCCCACTTGGACAGTAAGTGGCCTAAGTAGATCACTTGCTGGACACAGAACTGAAGCTTCGAAGGGGACACCTTGTGCCCCATCTCGGCTAGGAAATACAGAACTGTAAGTGACGCTCGCTCGCAGTCACGTTCAGAACGGGCTGTGATCAGTAGATCATCGACATACTGGAGCAGGGCAGTGTCAGCTGGCATGTGAATATTGTCTAGTTGTCTTTTAAGTGCTTGACTGTAAATACTAGGACTTTCTGTGAAACCTTGAGGAGCTCGTGTGAATTTATAGCTCCTTCCATTTAAACAAAAACCAAAAAGGTACTGGCTGTCTGGATGAATGGGAACACTGAAAAATGCATTCTTGAGGTCTATTACAGTAAAAAATGTAGCTTCAGGATCAATAGCTGTCAATAGAGATGAAATATCTGGGACTACTGGATACTGGGGTATGATACATTTATTAAGTTCTCGAAGGTCAATCACTAATCGATATACTGGAGGTGCATTTGGATCAGTACGTTTCATGACTGGAATGATAGGAGAATTACATACATTGGAGTCAGTTTCTACAACCACTCCTTGAGCAATGAGCTCATCAATAATTTTGGATAAGGCTGCTACAGCCTCAGGTGGCAATCTGTACTGTCTGATCCGTGGCAAGACTATACCTTGCTTGAGAGTCACACGATGGGGTGTGATTTGCATAAAACCTACATCAGTTGGACCTTGCGCCCATAAATGCTGCGGTACATTGGACAATCTTGGATCAAAATCACGTAATACATAGTGACCTTTAAAGTCTCTTAAAAACAATTGTATTCCTTCTGGGGAACAGCAAATAACTGCACCTAATTCTTTTAACGTTTTAATGCCTAACAAATTTTCTGGACACGATTTCGTAAGTAACAAATCAGTAGTTCGGGACAATGGACCAACTTCTAGAGTAACTGGCTTTGAAATCTCGTTTACAATAGGCTTTCCTGAAAATCCAAGGGAAACATTTCTAGAGCCTGAGAGCGGAGCCCCTGGAACCTCGTCATGACTGATAGTAGTCCTACTTGCCCCTGTATCAATCAAAAACTTTCTGTCTTTCCCCAATACTTGACTGTGTACATAGGGACCCTCTTGATCTACAGGTATCTCGATGAGAGGCAAGCCTACCTCCCTCTCTAGGCTGTTTCATGAATACGGTTGATACTCTGGATACTCTGTCTGGGCATACTGGTACATCTGCTGTGTAACATGCTGTGTTGCAGCGATAGGCTGCGGTGCTGGAGCTGTCTGTTGTGCATTCTGTGGTGACTGAGAAGTCTGCGAAACTTGTTCTTGTCTAGGCGGACGTGGCCTTTCTTTAGTTTTACCAGTTGCTATGTTATGTTTCAGAACTGCACACTCGTTTATAAAATGACCTGGCTGTTTACAATAATTGCATGTCCCTTTAACGGGAGCTGCAGGATGACTGGCTTGATTCGGACCCCTCTTCTGACTGTCTTGTGGAACAGATTGTGCAACTAGTACCTTCATTTTTGTGTCTTTCATACGTCTCTTTTCGTGTTCTTGCTCTTCCCTGATTCTGTTCTGGTGATACTGGAGCATCTGTAACATCTGTGACGGGGTACTAGCTTGCCAAGTACTTTCGACTTTCAAAACTCGATTTTTAACTTGTGGACTTGAATTCTCGACTAGTTTAGTAACAAAAAGATGAGGGTATGACTCACTACCTGTCTTCAAACCACTGTTAATTATAAAACATTTTTCAAATCTAGAATAAAAATCACTAGTGTCTTCATCCTGTTTCTGTTTACATGCTGAAATTGCATCCCAATCTTCCTTTTTCGTGGCTAATAATCTTGGCAAAACCTGAATCAGTAACTCGGGCAATTCTTTACATTTGTCCCCAAGACCGGTACCTGGTACTCGTATTTTATCTTCAGCTTCTAGAGCTGTCCAATCAATCTTTTTCTCTCCCACCTCCCATTCTTTTTCCTTGAGTTTTTCATATACCCCTGCGGGCAACAGGACCTTTAACATTTTAATAATATCTGGATACGTGTATTCTCCCATACGGAGCATGTCTTTTAATTCTCGATGGAACCCTGCTGGATCTTTGTCGTGACAGGGAATTAATTTCTTCATCTCTAAGAGTTCCATCTTGGTGATAGGGGTGTAAACAAATACTCGTTGCATTTCACCATCCGGTGTCCTAACTGGATGTACTTCTCGTAACGGATTCTGTCTATCTATGTAAAATGGTTTACTTTCTGGAGGTGAGACGTGAACAAAATGCGGATTCAGAAACGTTCTATATTTGTGGCGCTGTTCTAGAATGACACTAATTAAATCGGTACCTAAACCTTTCCATTTATACTGGAGTAACTCGTTCAGAACGTCATGTAACGGACCTGGATCAGAATGTTGACCCTCATACAGTGTAATGAGGTGCTGGATTATATACATACCCACCAGTCGCTGCTCGGCTGGGGGCAGTTTCAGAAACATTTGTGCCACTATTTCGTCTGGAAAAGTAGTAGAATCAGTAGTCCATCGGACTGCTGATCGGGCTAGTTCTTGTTCATGCATGGTACTGAGTTCACTATAACCGATTCGTGATTTCAGAATGTGATCGGTAGCTTGAAATACTTGCTCAAGAGAACCTTGTTCTGGTGCTGGAAGGTGAGAAACTTTCTTGTGTTCTAGGCGTGAATGTCGGTCTGGAAGTCTAGATCTACCTACATACGCTATTCTGGCGGTATTCTCGTCTTCTACCTCTTCAGTAAAAGAGTCGTTTTCCTTCTCGCTTACTTGTGCTGCTTTGCGTTTCTCGTGTAACCTTATTATTTCCTTACGAATTTTCTTGTACATACTTTCTATACTACTAAGGGTCCTGTGTCTACCCTCGGCTATATTATCACTCCACCTTGTCAGGACTTTCATTTCGGTCGGATCTTTAGTCGGACAATCTTGTTCCCTTATTAAACAATTGATTAAAAATTTTAATAGCATGAGCTGAGTCTCAGCTTTCCTTAGAGACATGATTTCGCCAATACTTTCTGGATCGTCTCCTGTACGGATGAAACGATATATTCTGTCTAGATCTTCTTTCATATTCGGTAGGGTGTCCAAATACTCGGTCACCCGTCTTACACGCAATGAATATATAACCATATTATCATCGCCTGGGACTGGATCATAACGGCATTCGGTAAGAGCTCGTCTGATTTCTGCAACGGACTGGTATTTGGGCGTACGCTGTAACGCACGTTCATGTAACTCGACTAATGTTACACGTTTGTGTGGCGGCGGGGTACCAGGAGGACCTCGCCCGCGGCCCCTAAACTGGAATCGTCAACTGATACTCTTCGTGCTGGCAGAGTGACCGATGTAGCGGGAATTTGTACTATGGGCTGGACCGGGGGTACCGTAACAGGTGCTGTAACAGGTGCCCCGGTGGCTGGAAGAACAGGAACTACATTATTTACAGGAGCTGGCGGAGCAGGATTCGCATATTCTGGGACTGTGTCGTCCAAATAGGACGAGAGAAAAATATCAGCTGCGGTCGGTTTGTGACGTAGCTTAATCGGAACTAATGGCGGCGGAAAATTACATGGTGCTTCCGGGGTTGCTTTCGGCAAGCCCTCAGCAAGAAGAGGATACATACCCTTAATGAGGGCATTTCTCTGTCTGTCTGACTGTTCGGCTTTAACTCGTTCACCTATTTCGATCAATTCCCTTTCTTGGGCTCTTTCTGAGGATTCTCTACTTAACTCTGACTTTCTGATTTCTTTCTCTGTTCTTTTGTGAGATTCTTTGCGCCATAACTCGATGGCATCTTTCTGGGACTGTCTGGATTTCTTTTTCCATAATGCTTCTTCTACTCGCATGATGCACTCGGCATCCCATGTACCTGACACGGGCCATCTATATTTCTCTTCTAAATCTTTAGTATACTCGACCCATAAATCTAGATATAATACGGCACTTATGCCATGTTTATGATACATAAAATGACCTGGACTGTCCCTAGGCGGGACAGGAACTGCTTCCTCGAGCAGACCTTTTCTAGTTTTTAACTGACGTAACTTAGAGAACAGAGGCATGACTAGACTGGAGTCTAGAAACAATACAATACACAATAAACACAATAATAACTTTAAGAAAACAAATCACTCATACCACGACATTGAAAACACATGAAATAACATTTAAAATAACAGTTCGGACAGAATATTACCTGAAATACTGAGAACAGAACACATGAATTTCTCGAGAACAGAACTGACTAGAATTACTAGATGCACTGCTGAAACAGTACGAAACTTACCGGTCTCATAAAGAGACACGTCAGGACCCGCATCCACCTAGGTGGACACTTCGTGTTGGATCTGTGTACCCAAACCCACGGACCAGAGACAAAATAATTGACCCTGTCTAGATACTACCCCAGCAACGGTACTCACCGGGCAGCAAGAACGGAAGGCCTCGGACTGGACTGGACTGCTACGACGACGGACGGACGAACTTCGGACTTCAGTTACAGGTGGGCCTCCGGATACCTCGGACCTTGGACTCTCGGCTTGGGCTCTGGTCGGGACTCGCCGCGTTCCTCCACCGCCTCGTCTGGACGCTGGACCGCAACCTCCGTCTCCTCCGTGGGCCTGAGGGATACTTGAAGCAGAAATATCTGCACGTGCACGGTATGGTTCCGTCACGGCTGCAGAGGATCAGGGGGCCTGCGTGGCTTCTCCGGCGCGTGGGGAAAGGGCAAGTCCCTATTCGGGCGCCATTATGTGGTAAATAAATAATTAATTACCGGTACTATTTTTCAGGATACTCATACAAATAGATAGCTCAATAAATAAGAGTCAAGATACGAGGTAGCTGGAGTGTACAGGCTTTAATTAAGCATAAAAGGACTGGAACAGGACAGCCTGCATGGGAATGAGATGGCAGGGCCCGGCAGCTGCCGGGGCAGGATCTGGGAATGGCTAGCAAACTTTAATAACAGTGCACGATATATATAGTTAAACAAAATACATTGTATTCAATACAGTAGGCGTAGCAGTAGGCGGAGTTTGTAGCAGTCGCGAAAGATAAGGCATAAAGTGGGTGTAACAAGAGGTGTGTATAGGGCATATACATAGACATGTGATGCAAACGTAACAGAATATGTCATAAATGGGGCGGAAACATGGAGGGGGCTACCTGAGCAGCTGGGACCTCTAACCTAGTGGTGCGCACAAACTGGCAATGACGTGTTACTAGGGAGAACTGGGGGGCTATGACTTCTGTGCTAGAAGAGGAGACGAAAGTCTGGAGTGTCAGAGCGACATGTACCTAAAGCCTATCTAGTATCTCGTGTTTAGAGAACATGTTGATAGAATCCAAGAGTTATCAGGGCAAAGGCTAACAGACACTAAGACTGGTGCATGCATAATTCTACATGTAGTGTGTGTGCGAGGAATATTCTATGAATATTAATACAGTATTTCTCTTACATGGAGACATAAAGGCTAGACCATGACGGAAACTATTGATGTGATTCAGTAGCTTAGGAATGCAGAGAAGGAGGGCTGGACTGATAACTAGAATCATAACATACTCTTGGCAGACTGGGAGGCAGAGCCAGGCCGAGCCGGGCACTGCGTGGCATGAAAGTAAGCTAAGGGTCAGGGATACAGGTGGGGGCTGTATCACTCCTCGGAGAGGGTTCAGGAAACAGGAGCTGAATCTGAGTCCGGGCCCTTTTGAGGCCTAGAAACGGGGATAATTCAATGAATTAACGTGCACACTGTAAAATGTGGCAACGTAGGATTACATAGGCCTGATATTCGTTGTATTCACGAGAACTGGAAACTGACATACTAGAGATGGACACAACTGTAATTGCGTCTTTAATCGATCAGAGGGGAATACATGCATATCGATCATGCACATATAAAATAACATGGGGAACACGTAGGCACATACAACATGGCAAAATTTACTTTTCCACACAACGCCAGTTCTTGCCAGGAGAACCGCATCGTCCGCGTACAGGAGGACCGGGATATTAGTCTCTCCTGCACGCGGAACATCGGTGCCCAGGGCATTAAGTACCGGCTCCAAGTTGTTTATATACAAAGTGAAGAGGAGGGGGGCAAGGATACATCCCTGCCTCACTCCTCTCTCGGAGCTGAAGGATTTGGTGCATCTACCGTCCCTGGTTACTCTAACTGAGGCCTCGAGCCCCTGATGTAGGTCAGCCAGAAACCCAACTAAAGATTTTTCAATACCTATGTCCAGGAGGACCCCCCACAGCCTTGACCTGTTGACCAGGTCAAAGGCTGAGGAGAGATCCATGAAAGCCAGGTATAAGGCTCCTTTTTTAACTAGAGTGTATTTAGTAGTTATCAGGTATAAGTTTAAACACTGATCCAATGTGCTTCTTTTAGCCCTGAAGCCATATTGAGCGTTTGAAAGAATTCCCCTGCCCTCCAACCAAGATGTTAATCTCCCCAAAATGACTCTGCCCAAGATTTTAACAGCAGAGTCAATTAGGGAGATAGGTCTGTAACAGGCAGGGTCACTCTTGAGGCCTTTTTTTAAAATGGGTATGATAACGGATGTAGCCCAAGACTGTGGGATCACACCTGTTCTAGCAGCATTAAACACATTCTTCAATATCTTTGACCAAAATGCGGGTGCTGCTTTGTACAAATCAGCCGGGACCCCATCGGGTCCCGGGGCCTTATTTATGGATGACTTATTTATTGCGTCTTCTATCTCATTTATTAGAAAGGGTTCAATTGGGTCAGTGTTAAGATGGTCAAACCTATCCAGTAGTTGACTAGATGCGGTATGTTTATAGATGTTACCAAAGTGGGATAACCACAAGTCATCGGGAATGACACACTCTACCGAATGGCTATCTCCTTCCGAGAAGTAAGAGTGATTAATAACATCCCAGAATTTAGAACTATCCCGGAGGACCTCTGGAGATTGAAGGTCCAGCCAGGCCTGCTCTTTAATGTCCTTCTTCCTTTTCCAAATGGCCTGTTTGTACTCCTTCCTTAATTGGATGACCTTGGCTTTGTTTCTTGGTGACTCTTTTAGGGCATTTAACAGGTCAGAATGAGCCCTTGAACAGTTAGAGTCAAACCATCGTCTAGCAATCGGTCTCCCCCTTTTTGCTTTAAGGGTTAAGTCCTTATTGATTTGTTGACATAGACTATTAAAAGCCTGTACAATAGTACTATTAGTTGAAAGGGGGTCTAAGCAAATACCGACTTCCTTTTCTACTTTAGTTAAAACTTCCTGTAAGAAAGTAATTGGTGTTATATTAGACCATTTCAGCCTTCTCCCTTTATCTGTTGATGTTAAATTTGTCACCGATTGTATACCTCGTTCATTAGGGTCTTTAAAATCAATGAATCCAACTTGTGACACCTCTAATGCCACAGGGTTGTGGTCGCTAAAAATGGAGTCCACGATTCTGTAGCTTAATATATAATTCAAAATAAAAGATGAAATAAAGATAAAATCTATGATTGTACCTGTGTCTTTCCCTTTGTATGTTGGTGGTCTCGGACCTAGCGGACAACAGCTAGACTCATATAAATTGTGAGTGGCCAAGAAATTTTCCAAGCCCTCCCCTCCTTTTGTATGTTCAAAGTGTACTGAGAGTGCATTGGGTGGACCATCCTCATCATTGACCTTACAATTAATACTACAAGGGTGAATATTAAAATCTCCTGACAATATAATCTCATAACCATGATTACTTAATTTGTAATTTTCTAAGAATTCATCAAGTAACATCAAAACTTGGTTATTATTAACAGATTCAGGGGAATTATAAAAATTAACCAACAAAATAGTAATTGAATTTGACATTTTTAGCTCAACAACCAAGAAATGCGGGGAGCAAGACTGTAACTGTTTGGCTTTCCCTTTTAGATTAAGTGAAATAAAAGTGGATAGGCCACCTTTTGCTCTACCCGATGCACTTGGCGTAGCTAGAATATTAAAATGCATAAATCCGTCTATCTCAAATTTGTTATCAGTGTCCCATGTTTCCTGTAATATAATGATATCAAAAGATGAGATAAAGCTTAACCAATTTTCATCCTCAGCCTTAGATCTTAATCCTGCAATATTCCAGCTAAGGATCTTACAGTTTTTCCCATTAAACACACTAGGGGTCTGAATAATGACATTAGTCTTCTCTAGTCAAACCAGATCTTCTGTTGGCAAAAGAGGGGAAAAACGGTTAGACAAAGGGACACTTTCACTATGTACATTGATCGGTTGCGATGTCTTTGTGGTGGATCGAGTGACATGCTGGTTGGTAGGTACCGAAGGTCTAGCCTTTGATTGCATTATAAAATCACATGGTCCTAGGGTTGAGCCATGTTTCCCCCCGGCTAATTTATGTATAGGAAAGTTAGTTTTTTGGGCCCCCCTTGGTGGATAAAAGTAACCCACAGGTAGTGGTCTAATATCATTGTTAATTATGGGTGATCCATCCCATAACAGTTTATCAGCCACTCCTATAACTGAGAAGTTAACAACTATACAATCTCCTTTGATGTTCTTAATTCCATGTCCAACCCACCCTACCCTTCTGGCCATGATAATGTAAGGGGTGATATCTAGTTCGCGACTTGAGTATTGCTTGCACCATCCTTTCGTTTTATATAATAGATCTGTAGTAGATTCTTTCTCCTTCTGGAGCAGTGGTGGAACTCCGCATATCACTGCTACGTACGGAACTGCTTGAGGAGAAAGATGCAGTCTAGCAGTGTTGGTTGGACTGTGGTTGTGCAAATTATTATAGCTTATTACAGTTTTGCTCTGTGTGGTAATCTGAGAGATAACACCACCATTTGGCACACTGTCTGTGGCTAACGAGGAAGTTGGTGGGTCCTTAATATGTTGAGGTTGTACATTAGACGGAGAAGTTTTAGTTGTAGTGCAGTCCATTGGCTCCACAGTGTTAGGAACAGTAGACTTGGGCTTGGTAGTATCTTTTGACAACTGCTCTTTAGCCCGAAAATCATTTATAAATGTGTCGATTCTCTCGCACCTTTTTAGCAGTCCTGCCAGACAACTGTTCAGGCAGTCCACGATGTCTTTGCCAATTTCTTCCAGTATTGGCTCAAGGCGAGCAGTCACCAAGTCCTCCAGTTTGTCCCCCATTATTAAACAAATATCTTTAACAAGATCCTGATGGTTGGGAATAGGGGTGCCTTTCTTTTCAATTATCTTAACTTTCTCTGTGGGACTGTTAGGGGTCATCGACCGGCCCAGCTCCCCATTCTCAGTATGATGCTCTACTAAGTTTGTTATATTGGGGTTGATGGGTGGCAGCTCCTCCGCCGGCGGAGTCACCGCTGACGGGTGTTGGGAATGCTCAGTGTCAGTGACAATGGGGTTAGAAGCTTTACCCAGTTCCAATTCTTTCTCGGCGTTAGCGATTTTTTGATTAATGGCTCCTACTGCCGATGTAAGATAGGAAATAATAGTATCCGCCTTGCGTGGTACTTTAGCATTTTTAACCCCCTTCCCCTCTGGACCCAAGAATTTACGCTTACCCATTTACCGTGCCAAGAGGGGTGGACCGGCCCGGCCTCTTCTGGCCCCTGACGGCCACAGACGGCCCCGCCCTTGTCCCGGGCTTCTCCTGCGCGCGACTCGCGGGGCGAGGGGGGTGTCAGCCTTTTACTAGCGCCTCCGGGCGCTTCTGGCGCGTCACATGCGCGCTGCCGCCCCTGAGGCTGCTGGGGAGTGTGGTCCGGTCCGTCCCGGTGTTGTGGATTGACGCGCTGCCGCCGTTTCCCTCACGGCTCTGCCCGGTGGCTTGGCAAAGCAGGTGAGTGCCTTCTGGTGTCCCCCCTAGTCTCGCGGGGGTCAGCCTTTTACTAGCGCCTCCGGGCACTTCTGGCGCGTCACGGGCGCGCTGCCGCCCCTGAGGCTGCTGGGGAGTGTGGTCCGGTCCGTCCCGGTGTTGTGGATTGACGCGCTGCCGCCGTTTCCCTCACGGCTCTGCCCGGTGGCTTGGCAAAGTAGGTGAGTGCCTTCTGGTGTCCCCCCTAGTCTCGCGGGGGTCAGCCTTTTACTAGCGCCTCCGGGCGCTTCTGGCACGTCACGGGCGCGCTGCCGCCCCTGAGGCTGCTGGGGAGTGTGGTCCGGTCCGTCCCGGTGTTGTGGATTGACGCGCTGCCGCTGTTTCCCTCACGGCTCTGCCCGGTGGCTTGGCAAAGCAGGTGAGTGCCTTCTGGTGTCCCCCCTAGTCTCGCGGGGTTCAGCCTTTTACTAGCGCCTCCGGGCGCTTCTGGCACGTCACGGGCGCGCTGCCGCCCCTGAGGCTGCTGGGGAGTGTGGTCCCGTCCGTCCCGGTGTTGTGGATTGACGCGCTACCGCCGTTTCCCTCACGGCTCTGCCCGGTGGATTGGCAAAGCAGGTGAGTGCCTTCTGGTGTCCCCCCTAGTCTCGCGGGGGTCAGCCTTTTACTAGCGCCTCCGGGCGCTTCTGGCGCGTCACGGGCGCGCTGCCGCCCCTGAGGCTGCTGGGGAGTGTGGTCCGGTCCGTCCCGGTGTTGTGGATTGACGCGCTGCCGCCGTTTCCCTCACGGCTCTGCCCGGTGGCTTGGCAAAGCAGGTCAGTGCCTTCTGGTGTCCCCCCTAGTCTCGCGGGGGTCAGCCTTTTACTAGCGCCTCCGGGCGCTTCTGGCGCGTCACGGGCGCGCTGCCGCCCCTGAGGCTGCTGGGGAATGTGGTCCGGTCCGTCCCGGTGTTGTGGATTGACGCGCTGCCGCCGTTTCCCTCACGGCTCTGCCCGGTGGCTTGGCAAAGCAGGTGAGTGCCTTCTGGTGTCCCCCCTAGTCTCGCGGGGGTCAGCCTTTTACTAACTTATAAAAGAAAGAAAATTGATTCTGTAAATGCTTGTTGGAGGTTACCCGATAGTGTTCCGCATTTTCTATTCCATGAGGAATTTGAGCTAAGGTATTTTGAAAATGAAATAAATTTGACACAATCACTTTAGGAGATTTCTGGGTAGTGTAGTCATGTGTTCTATTTAAATCATGAAATCATCTCTGACTACATAAACTTTGAGGCCAACCACACGTTTTCTCTGGCTAATCTATATTAAGTATAACCAAAATGATCTAGAGCGGCCTGAACTGTTTATGTCACTTTGGAATATAGTGAAGTCAAATACGATGTGGGCTAAAGAAACCTTCTTACAATAAAGGAACTTATTGAGGCTGTATATTAAAATTAAAAAACAGTAAGACATGTTTTTTTTTAATTCTTAAAACAACCCTGGACTTAGAACTTTGTCTAGGCTTGATTTCCAATATGTGTTAGTGAAGTATAGTAAAATTATTTTGGATAGGTAGTGTTTATTCCTGGCTATCATTTTCGAAAGGTCGGGCTTTTGTTGACCTTGTGGCATGAGGAACTTTATGGTCTTTTTGACTTTTATAGGCCTGCATGTGCAAAGTGTTTTGTGTCATTGTTAAAATGTGAAAGATATACTTAACAGAGGTAGACCAACTTTTGTTTATCTCCAACTGTCATTTGACACACTGTGGGGTATATTTTTTTAATTAAGGCAACTGAAATGAGTTCCGCCGCTACTGATAAGCCTGATTGAGTCAGATTTATTAGGGGATATTTGTTATTGATTCATTTGTTAAGTTTTATCTTGATCATTTATCAGGAGTATTTTCTGTACTTGTCTTTCATTATGGTTGAGATTAATTTTTAGACCAAATAATCCTTTATTGAATAGAATTAATCTGAATGGGGAAGAAGAGAGAAGAAAGAGAAATCAAAATACAAACAGGAGATCGCAAACAGAGAGGAAGTATAAGAATCAGAATATGTTTATAGGGAGTAACATTAAAGCACCCATGAAAGACAAAAGGCAAGTATGAATCATCAGCCTTGATTCACTATAATAAGACCATGCCAGGAAATGGGTGATCACACAATCTAATTATTGTGACAAGTGGTGGCCCTTGAAAGGCAACACCTGGAGCACGTTCTGCCACTGTTCAATGCAGGGTGCATCATAGTGGTGATGTAGGTGCTCCACCTAAATCACACCAACCTCTAGGCCGATGATAGGCTTGGACGAGTGAGATCAGCACTTCATTTTTTTCCCTTCATGGTGTCTCTTCAGACATGTTCATCTGCTGCTCACATGGTTATGGTAAATGTATTTTTAGCATGTTGTTTTGTTTGTCCAAGGCATGTTAGTGTAAGCACATTACCAGTGAGATGCTCCAATTTGCATTTATGTATGAAACGTCATCTCTGCCATTTCATCCAATGGGCTGTTGAACACTTGATTGCCTACAAGAAAAAGTCAGAAATCAGGAACTTACTTTTATATGTACATTTTAGAACTCTGCCAAGCGACACTATGACAGAAGTCATTAGGAGCCATTACTAGCTTTTCAGCTAACAGCATGTTGCATTATGGGGCTTGAAGTTTTCTTTTTACACAGTCATTATGTTCTCAAAACCCCAGCAAGCACAGTCCAGTTGGCTACAAATACCAGAAGTGTCTGAACATGCTGTACATATCTTGGAAGTACTTACCAGCTATTTTTTGAGAATTTACAAAGTTGCCATCCTTTTTAAAGAACACTTGTTTCGTAAGTAAAACCAAAAGTTAACTCTGCTCATTTTTTATGTGAGGGTGCACTGTTTCATTCAGAAATTGCACTAGAAGTAGCATTGGCAAAGAGAATCGTTTTGTCGTTTGTGTAGTGGAAAGTGTAGTGAAAGCCTTATACTGCATTTCACAACACAGCAAATGTTCAACATGGCCAGTAGGTGCACAACCTCACCTAACACAAAGAATAAATAAAGAAAGGCAGCAGTAGTGTGAGTGTATTATCTGGGGTCCATTTGGGGCCCTTGGGTGCCTGGCCCACTTTTGGGCCCTGACTGATCTCTGTACTTCTTGGCAAGGGGAATATGGTTGAGTAAAAGAGTGGCATAAAGGAATTGTCAGTGAAGGAGGAATATTCTTCGGTTTTGGTTTCATATTGCCTGTGAAAAACTTGCAAATTAGGTTACCATTTCCTTATTACTCATGTATTGCCGGTTGGAATTCCACTCCCAAAGTTCATTGAATGTTGTGTCCCTTTAACAGCTCACATCACTGCACATCACCTCCTATACTCCACAAAGCGTGGTGTGAAGTAAGGCGTGTTAAGTGGACAGTAGTTTATACTTTCCAAGTGGCAACTGCTTGCCTTTGGTGTCGGCAACAGTTCAATTCTTTGTGGCTGCTTGAGCAGTGGCAATGCATTTGTGCATTGCACTTGTGAGTTTGCACAGGGGTGGGGAGGGGGAATATCTGTTTGCCCCACTTCGACTTGGGAAACCCAGTTCATGTACTTAGACTTGCAAATGCAATTCTGAATTGCAATGCACTTTTCTGCATTTCTAATTGATGTTTATTTTTTATTTTTTTTAATATCTTTATTGCATTTTTTCTTTATATTATACATTCACAGCACCTTATTGCATACGTTATGGTTACAGAGAATAGGATGTCTCCATGGGCTCAGGTGTATAAAAAAGGGTGTTGTCACCAAGCAATCAAAGCGAACACGTATCTACAGCACACATGGCAATATACATATCTAAGATACCATAGGTTCTATCTGTGTCCACATTCTGTTGTCTCTGCTGATATAGCAATGTATGTGCCCTGGGTGTGTAACATTTAATCGAAAGGTGCCTGCACGTGGGTGCGTTAGGCAGTTGAGAGGCACCTGCAGCATTCCCAGCACTCCCTAAGACGCAAATCGCATTTACTCTTGTATGGAATGCGCGTGTAAACGTGAATAATGCTAGATATTAGCTTTTTGTAATTGTGATAATTTTGCAAAATGTGAACTACAACTGAAAACAAAAGACAAAATAAGGGGGGGAGAAGAAACGAAGAATGGGAAAAATTATTAATAAAGATATCAAGTGCTGGATGAAGCTTAAAATTGTTAGGGGAGTAGCCATCTGAGTTGGATAGCGGCCGAGCTGGATTGTTTGTAGTGAGTGCGGGCATCATTGTGTGTTCTAATCAACGTCATGAGGACGCCAGGGTATATTATAGCTAAATGTGTTCTTGTGGAATGTCACCAAGGTCCGCATGGTTGTATTATAGTCCAATAAGTGCGGTACAATTCAACGCCATGAATGACATGTCGTGCCTACCAGCCTAAACTTCAAATAGTGTCACCTTCCTGTGGTATGGGTGGTGCGCGTTGTATGATGGGGGATGTGTGAGGGTCTTGAGGATGTCATCCCAGGATTGCGCTATAGGATATTTACGCAACCCCTCCATTTCTTCCCTGTGAAGGACAGTACTTTCTGCCTGCGCCCACACCTCTAGTGACCTTTTGCAGCTAATTGTCTTGGGTGGATCCTTATGCTTCCACCGTTGTGTAATTAGCCGTTTTGCACCTATTAGGCCTAGATCGCGAAATCTAGAGCTCACCCTGTTAGCTTTGTTGCGAGCATAAAACCCCAATATACAGACATCCCAAGTGCTGGGTATCCGGGTGTTGGTGCAGGTCGTAAGTGTCTCTATTATAACTCACCAGTAGGGCAATAGTAGGGGACAGGACCATAGCATATGTAGTAGGTCGGCAACCAGAAGTCGGCACCTCGGACAACCAGAGGTTGTAGTGTTGAAGTATTTGTTTATTTTGTCTGGTGAGAGGTATGCTCTGTGTAATATGTATGTTTGTATGAGTGTGAACCGTGAGTTGCGTGGGATGTGTGTGGCGCTGGCTAAGACCCGATCCCACTCTTTATCAGTCAAGGGTCTACCTCTGTCCTCTGCCCAACGTGTACGGAGACTTTGCAGCGGTTTTAATACGTGTACGAGCATGGCCTGCACTAACCAGTGGACCACATGTGACCCTTCCTTCATGACTTGTAAGTACTGCATCAGCTGATGCGTTGACGGTTCGGCTGTCAAATCCCCCCATCCGAGCGCCAGCGTCTGTACGATAGCTGCGTGAAGGAGGAACTGTCCCGCTGATGCACCACTATCTGCCACCTGGGTTGTGAAGGGCATAAGAGTGCCTTCTGCATATAGGTCTCCAATGGTTTCCACCCCAGCCAAACTCCAGGTTACCAGCGCTACATCTGTCACTGCGCCTCCAGCTCTGGGTATCCCGATAAGTGGCAGTATCGGGGCATAAGGGATCGTGTCTTTGGTGAGCTGTAGGCTTCTCCGGAAGCATCTGTGAGCCAGCCCAATGTGAATCTGCCTCGGGCGGGGAAGTTTCCCTAGTGGGTGGAACAGACTGTATATTTGGGACTGCGTCCATGGGTGCAACTCAGTTGCCATATCCGACAGGTCCCTGCTGCTAAACCACTTTGTGACCCATTGCAACTGGGCTGCTAGGTAGTAGAGTTCCAAATGAGGAACCGCTAAGCCTCCCCCCGCTCAGGCGGCGCATATAATTTCTTTAGTGCTATTCTGGGCCTTTCGGTATTCCAGATCAGTCCGCGGATCAAGCCTTTCAACTCCCGAAACACACGCACTGGGAGATATACAGGCATGTTCGTAAAGTAATACAGCCGTCTCTGTAATACAATAATTTTGACTAAAGTGATATGGCTCATGACATTTAACGGGGGGGGGGTCATACAGAACCGCATCTGTGCCTTCACCGATGAGATGGCGCATACCAGGATTCTATCCAGTACATCTGGGGAGCTGTATATGTAGACTCCCAGATATCTGAGCGTGGTCGGATACCAGGCGAGTGTGGTACCATTGATAATTAGGTCCGCTTCCGTTACGTCAGGTTGGAAAGAGTAGACGCCCTACTTGGCCCAGTTTACTCTAAGGTCCGATAATGTTTCAAATTGGCGAAACAGCGTGGAGATGGCCGAGGGCATGGCATGCTGGTCTTTACCATATAACAGCAGGTCATCGGCATATAAGGATACTCCATGAAGTCCATCACCTAGAGGAATACCCCATTCTATACCGCGGTCTCACAGCAAAACTGCCAGTGGTTCCATGGCAAAGGTGAAGAGCAGCGGGGACAGTGGGCACCCCTGCCTGGTACCTCTCCGAACTCGTAGTGCGTCAGAGATGAGTAACTGCACCCCTCAAAAAGGAAAACAGGAAGAGGATTTATCAAACGACCTAGAAAAGCACTATAATATAATACAAGAAATAGTTTTTTGCAATCCAACACCCTAGAATATTACTGATTTTTTTGGGGGAAAACTTAAATGTACTTAACACCACACAGTGTCAAAAACACGAAAAACAATGAATGTTCACACCAACATTACAATAAAAATAACACATTTCTAGTTTAAAGTATAAAGTGAGAAACTTTTATTGTGAATTATTGTATTTTTCCATTCTTTTCTTCAACAAGGTTTTCACAACAATACAGCTGCATTATATATGATAGTGATTTTCAATAATATGTTTTCAAGATACTTGTTTCAGCATTGTGTAGACACCAAGGGCCATATGTAGGTACGTCTTTTGCGATTGCAAACACTTTGATTCGCAGAATCCAGGGTGTTTGCGATCGCAAAAGAGAGTGTTCTGATGTAGGTAAGCATTGCAGCTCGCAAAAATGAGAATCGCAAATTTAGCGATTAGCAATTTTGCGTGGCAAGGATTCTGCGATTAAAAATGCGAATTGGCAAGGTGCGTATCAGGATTTGCGAAAATCGCAAATACTGTTCACGCAAAATGCGAATTCGCAATTTGAGATGTAGCAAAAAATCACAATTTGCGATTTTACAAAAATCGCAATTTTGCACTTCTCCAATACCACCAACTCTGAACAGGTAGTAACCAGGTGCAACCTATTTAAACAGGCCACTGGGGCTTCCCACAATCACTGGCCTGTATGTGATAGCCAGGAGGCTGCGTATCCGAGAGGCTGCACTGAGAAGGAGAAGCCAGGAAAGGATCTACAGAGCACGCATCGCCCTTTTCCAGCGGACCCCGGAGGACATCCATGTGCACTACAGGCTGCACCCAGACAGTATCCTGGAGTTGATGGAGGAGCTGACACCCATACTTGAACACCCCACATACAGGGCACACACCATTCCCACCCACATACAGGTTTTGTGCTCACTGCATCTCCTAGTATCAGGGAGTTTTCAGGGGGTAATAGCCACAGCAGGAGGGGTCTCCCAGAGTGCACTTTTGCACTTTTTCCACACTCTCCTTGATGCTATGGTTCAGAGGATGCATCACCACATCCAATTCCCAAACACACAGCAGGCACTAGACAAGACCAAGCAAGATTTTTACCAAATAGCCCAATTTCCCCACGTTATTGGCTGCGTAGACGGGACCCATGTCGCACTGTCACCTACATCATAGAATGAGTATGTTTTAGAAACAGAAAATCCTATCATTTCCTGAACATCCAGGTAGTGTGCAATGCTAAACATGTCATCACAGATATTGTTGAAAAATTCCCAGGAAGCACACACGATTCCTTCATTTTTCGCCACTGTGGTATACATCGCAGACTCCCAAATGGCGAGTTTGGAGAGGGCTACCTGCTAGGTTTTTGCATGGCACAAACACACACAAGTAGGAAAGGTATGAACTTGCAGGACAGTACTTAACATCAACCTACTTTTTCCCTGCAGGTGACAGTGCGTATGCTGAGCGTGACTACCACCTCACACCAAACCTCAATCCAGCCACAGCAGCAGAGCGGAGGTACAACAGTGCCCATAGAGCCA
Source organism: Lissotriton helveticus (assembly GCF_964261635.1). Lineage (NCBI taxonomy): Eukaryota > Metazoa > Chordata > Amphibia > Caudata > Salamandridae > Lissotriton > Lissotriton helveticus. Next base: position 805,948,843 of record NC_136071.1, read on the forward strand.
CAAGATGCACCAATGGAGACCTTAGGAATCCTTAAAAGCCATTTCCGGTGCCTTCATAAGAGTGGAGGTGCCCTACAGTACAGCCCTGAGACGTGTTGCAAACTCGTGGTGGCCTGCGCAATGCTACACAACATCGCTACCAAGAAGGGCACCCCAGTGGATCTGACAGATGCAGACACATCAGATGGGGAGGAACCAGCTCCACAACGCAGACGTGCAGGTGGTGCCGGGGCGGCTGCCGGGCGCCTGAGACGTGATGACATCACACAGAACTACTTCTAGGTGAGAAATGAGGACACAATGCCAAATAATGATGCTCAAATAAGATGTTTATTTCCTTAACAGCAGGATTAAACCTGTCTCACAGCGTGACTGAAATGTTGCTAGTTGCACATGTTGAGGTCACAGTGCTATCATTGTCAAGAGTCACTTAGTCCATATGGCATGTGTTACCTCATACACTGCCATGAGTACATGCTGCCCCTTCATCTCCTGCGTGCATGCCCTGTTGCCCCTCGTTTGGCCTGCGCACTGGCCTCACTGGTTTCTTACCCTGCTCTACCCTGACACCCACTCCGGCGTCGTTCTGCAGGAAGTGGAGGAGTTTGGCTGCTCCTGCTTGACTGTTCATCAGTGTCCAAGATGCCCAGTGTTCCTATGACACCTGTGGCTACAGCACGCATTTGGTCAACCACATGTGTGACTTGCACCAGGCCCCTACCCACATCTTGGCAGCAATGTGCCATTTTGTGCTGCATGTTCACACATCTCCTAGCTAGCAGGGATATGGTGTTGGACTGGCAGTTCACAGCCTTAGTGTAGAGGTCCATCTGGGTGTGTAGGAGGTGTTTCTCCCTGCGCCTGGCCAGCCTGTCTCTCCTGATCTCCCTACACAGTCCTTCCAATGCACCAGTCATGATATTCACACTGAGCCGCAACTCAGACATGTGATGGTTGTGTGTGGCAAGTTGGCGCTGGATTGATTGAATGCCTTTACCTTGCAGGCGCCGTGCTCTTAACATGCTGCCCTCCAGGCCTGCAAACACTGTGTCTCTTGCGGATGGCGAGTTGCTGGTGGAGGCCTGTGCCCTGCGTCTTGCACCACTGCCATCTGATATTTGTACAGTGGACTGTGGTTTGTGCTGCCTTGCTAGTTGCCTTGGACCTAGCTGTGCCTCCTCATCTGCATCTGTGGACTCTGCCTCCATTAGTGGCAGTGGTGAGACAATGTTGCGCCATTTGGATGGTGCAGTTTGTGTGTGTCTTGCTGCGCCCTGCTCCTCCTGCCCTGCCACGTCCACATTTTCCACGTCCACTGTTTCCTGTGTTGTTGGTGGTGCTGTAAAATTAAATGCACACATTAGTTGGGTGTCATGTTAAAATGTTGTTATGCATTAAAGTTTGTAAAACAACTAATCACATGACTACTACTTGTCTGTTTTGCACATTGCAAGTATGACTCTACCCTATGTCCCCTTGCTATGTGTCACAGGACCAAGTCTCTGTGCATGGAACTACATTTCCCATAATGCAATTCTGGGTGTGCTGGTGGACATGTACTGGTGTTGTACTCAGGCATGGGTGTTTGGGGCTGTAAGTGGGCTGGGTATGTTTTGGGGATATTGGCATGCATCTTACCTTGTCTGGTGTCTGTATTTTCTGAGCTGTCCAGGTCAGCCACACCAGTCACAGTCTCAAGCATAAGTGTGCCCTCCACCAACTCCTCCAGGGGCGTCGGCTCTGGTGCTGTTGAGGTCCTACCTCCAGTCAGTTTTGCCTTAGCTAATCTGGTGGCCACCCTCTCCTTGGACCTTAGGCGCATGTCGCACCACCGCTTGCGTAGATCTTCAGCTGTGCGGTGGATTACGCCAATCGTGTTCACTTTCTCCTGGATCTCATTCTCAGATTCTCCTTTACCTTGCCTCTGGAACACGTAGTGAGTTCTTTCCAAAAAGGAGGTCATGTTGCCTTACAACTTCCTCTGTGAGCACCCCAAGCTCCCTCTCACTAAACTTTTGTTTTCTTTTCCTCGTGGGTTCCTCTGGCTGCTTCTCATTCCCCTGAGACTCCATTTCTCCTTCCTGCAACTGCTGAGTGAAAACCACACTCCCTCCTCACAGACTCTCAGGCAGCTTCTGAGTCTGACTCAGACACAGGTGCTGGCAATCAGGTGCAGCATGGACAGTCACACTTCCTGGTTGTGATGTCATCATTATTCTGCACCTGAATTGCTGTTTTCCGTAATTGCGATTCCTTATTAGCGATTTCGCTATTAAGGAATCGCTGTTTGAGTAATCGCTATAATATTCTGCGAATTTTTGGTATTCGCTATTTTTTTGCAATTATTTACCTACATCGCGATTTACGATTCAGAAAATGCGATTTGCGTAAAATCGCATTTTCCGAATCGCAAAACCAATTTTTAGGTAGCTCGTGGCTTTTTCAAGGCTTTGGGCAACATTGTGTTGTGATAGTCTTCATAAAAGAGACGGGCTGAGATGTTCACACTGGTCAAAAAGAAAGAGGCGCATAGCTAAAGAACAGAACACTTTAACTCTCTTTCCTTTTGACTGATGGCAGCACTTCAGAGCGGATCTTATATGCGGAATACCTGTCACAGACAGAGTATGGGTTACCTGGTAAACATATTCCTACTTCCATTAAGAGAAACACAGAAAGCAGCATCAGAAAAATCATCGGATAAAATGTTCATATTCAATTAACTGCATCACAGCATTGAAACAATCCACAAAGTGATAGAATGAATGCTTGAACTAAGGGACAGATTTACAAACCCCTTGCGCCACTTTTGCGTCGCTTTTCCCATGTTAAAAATGACGCAAAAGTGGCACAAGAGGCTTGTAAACAAGCCCCATAGTCTTTGGCGATCACTCGTGGAGAATCCCAGCCCATCATTGCCAGCACAAGTTTCTCTGATGTGGGGTTTGTGGGATAAATTATGGGTCCTCACCCTTGAACATATGTGTATGTGTAACTCAGAATTGCACATGCAAATAGTTTAATTTACAAGGGCAAAGCAACTTTTCATAAAAGTTGGATTTTTACTCATAAATGGATTTTCTCACAGAATTGTTTCTGAGTGAGTAAATCTAGTGCTGTTAGTGGTGAGCGAGCATTTCAGTTCACATTTTACAATTGCTTCCCACCATGGAATGGGCAAACATTTGCTCCAGTCAATAGATTTTCGGAGTGTGTAGATAAAGGGAACGCCTCAGAAAGTTAGTCAGGGTTTAGAGGAATGAGTTTCACCCCTGGGGAAAATAATTAAAAAAAGGAATACAAGAACTTTTCCAAGATTATGTCTGGAAAACTGCAACTAAGTTTCAAGGTATAGCCGAACCTGGAAACGTTTTGTATGTTTCTTAAATCTGCACCTAGACGAGATTATAAAGTCCCTAGTGCCGATTTAGTAACTTCTTTCACAATAAGATTCATTGTGAGTATAGTGTGTGACTGAGATGGGGGGCTGAGGAAAAGTGTCAGCACTGAAGGCTGTTCCTCGGCAGACTCCCTTCCATGGAACTTAAAGATATGCCCCATAACAGCAGCAAAACGTTGTCTGCATGGACGTCAAAGGTTATACCAGCAAATATGCTTTGTGAGCATCATCATACAGGAGTATGAAGGCCCCACTGGTCTTAGCTTTCAGAAGCCGCCCTCCTGAGTCACTATTTCGTAGAGTTCATGGTGGTTTCTGCTCTACAGAGCAGACAAGCAATTTGTGCACAAGAAGATTTATTTTTTCAATCAACCGTTCAGCTGTGACTATGTGGGAAAGAGAGAGCGCACTATGCATTGCCAGCGAGTAATTATTCAGAAAGCCAGTATGGGCAACACTGGTGTTATGATTTGGCCTGTAGGGATGGCAAGTAATAAAGAATGTGTGTGGTGGGGTTGAGACTGCCTGCAGACCTGTGTTGACACAAAAAACATGAAATAGTATGCAATATTGAGCAATAATATGAGCTTGCTACTTTATAGTGCATGCAGGAGGGACTGGATGGCAATGTGCAGGAAAAGTTCTCAGTACTGTTACATAGTGCTATTTGATGAGTTTGACATCTTGTATGGGACAGGACAATTCTAATTACAATCTAAGTAATATTCCTTATGTGCGCGTTACAATGCTCTGTTGTTTCAATCATCTGTCATGTCTATTCCCTACTTTCTCCTCTTTCAGGGATCCTGTTTGCCAGGTTATTTTTTAGTTTACTTTGTCCTGCTGTTCTTGCGTTGAGTATTATTTTGATTATTATTTAAAGGCTTGTATGCCTATAGTTTTCTCCCACTTTTGGGTGCAGTACTTAATTAGTGGAGCTGGTTGCCAGTGTGTACTACCAGCACTACAGCACTTACTGGGGACCAGGTATCCTTATCAGTTGGCCCTAAAACTGTCCTGATTCATAGTAAGATATGTGCAGGGCCCAGTGCTGCCTAATTGCCAGCTTGCCTCTGTCCATGGACAGCCTGCCAAGAATTCATACGTTCAGGGCTGGATAGGCATTTTATTATGCCAGGAATTTCCCCAGTGGGTCTGAGTCCCTGGGGCCGGTTTTGACAGCCCAGGCTCACTCCCGTCACTTTCCCCAGCTTCCTGAGGTCAATTGCTGCAGGCACTGGGAGGCTTCAAGAGAGAGGGCGTAAGAGAGGTAGGGAGGGGGAAATAGACTGTAAGCAATCAGAGAGGCGCTAGAGAGAATGGACGAATGGAAAGTGAGCAGTAGCGCAAGGAAACAAAGGGTGCGGGCTGGTCTGAGCATGTTTGCGAAGGCTGCTTTTGCTTTCCCAGCCCTCCATGTGATTCTAGCAATCATCATCTCTGGATTAGACGTGCCCCTCCAGTGCACACTTTTTCTGTAGATCCATAGGAAACTTCTACGGTGTTGCCAACCTATGCTCTTCACCCATGGCGTGAGTCAAGCCTCTTTGGGGCACAGGTAGTGGCAGTGTAGGTACATCAGCCAGGACGTGAGCCCACTTGCTGAGTACCCCCAGGATCAGCTCCAGTGACAGCTCTTCCCGTAAGGCACTGTTCATTTGAGCAGTGCAAAATAAAAATAAAATGATAATAACAAACAGTTATTATCATTTTATTTTGCTTTAGACTCCAGCCGGGCAGGGCTGGGCTCTCCACATCAGAGGGAGCAGGAGTGGCTTACCCAGTCCTAAGTGCGCAATGAAGCTTTGACCAGCCCTCTAGGGCCGGCCAAACCGGCATGCGCACTTGGCATGCTCTCCATTGGGGTGTGTTGCACAGTTTCGTGGAGAACATACCCCACCTCCCAGGCCCTGCATGAGCGTCCAAACAGGACGCTCTGATGAATCACAATGCTGCTCCTGCAGTGTTGTGATTGGCTGGCAGAGTCCGGAAACCTGGGTGCTTCTGGGGTTGCACAAGAGCGGGGACAAGGAAAGGCATGCTGCTGTGTGAACCGCCACTGATCAGCTCTGTGAACCTCAAGGGACAACAATGGATGGCTGTTACATTGGTATGCAAGCAGAGGGCTCTTCCAGTGGTGGAAGTTGGTAGCAGTAACCTTATAAACAAGCATTTACAATGCAATGGGTATCGCATTCATGTGAGTTTGAGCTATTGGCATTATAAATAACGACGCCTTTTATTTATGTTTTGGGTCTTTAAAACATAAATAAAAGGCATTGTCATGTACACTACTAATAGCTTAAACTCTTGCAAATGCGCGATCTATTGCAATGCAATAAAGGGCCTTCTCAACCGCTTGTTAGATTGTACATATCAGAGGAAGAGATCGTCCAGCGACGTCTTCAAGGTAGTGATAAATAGTGCAGTGTAGAAGATGTGTAAGTGTTGTAAATTACACAGACACAAAGTGTGAAGTGAGAGTTACATATGATCGGAGCTATAAACTCTAACAAAGCGCTTCAACACCTTTCACTCTGTGATTACATTGTTGCGGCTCAGGAGGAAGAGCAGGCGGGGGGCTATTTCCAGCCGTCTCCGTTATTTGAGTGTGCAGTGTGTCATTGCGTAATGTCATTGCTATCTTTAGCCTAATAAAAAATACTCCAGGTGTAGTAGGGCCCTGGCTTCACCTTCTGGTGCAGGGCAGGCTGTGCTTTATTGCAGGCATGAAGTGAGGGATTTTCTCGGCTGCAGCTCCGCCCACATACAGTGCCCTGCTATTACGAGTGAGTGAGAGGCGTTGAGATGGTGGTATTAGTATTGGTGTGGTGGTGGTGATATTGGTATTGGTGATGGTGGTGCTGGTATTGGTGGTGGTACTCATATTGTTGGTATTGGTGGTGGTATTGGTGGCATTGCTGGTGGTGGTATTGGTGGTGGTGGAATTATTGCTGGTGGTATTGGTGGCGATGGTAGTATTAATGGTGATGGTGGTATTGGTGGTGGTAGTTTTGGTGGTGGGGTATTGGTTTTGGGGTGGTGGTATTGGTATTGGTGATAGTGATATTGGTGGTGGTGGTATTGGTGGTGGTGGTATTGGTGGTGGCGGTGGCATTGGTGGTGGTATTGGTATTGGTGGTGGTGGTGGTACTGGTGGTATTGGTGGGGGTGGTAGTGGTGATGGTATTGGTGGTTTTGGAGGTGGTGGTATCGTGGAGGTAGTATTGATACTATTGGTATTGGTGGTGGTATTGGTGGTAGTGGTATTGGTGGTGGTATTGGTGGTGGTATTGGTGGGAGTGGTATTGGTGGTGGTATTGGTGATGGTGGTATTGGATTGGTGGTGGTTGTATTGGTGGTAGTGGTCTTATTGGATTGGTGGTGGTTGTATTGGTGATGGGGGTATTAGTGGTGGTATTGGTGGTGGTGGTGTACTGGTGGTGGTGGTACTGGTGGTGATGGTATTGGTGGTGGTGGTTTTGGTGGCGGTGGTGGTATTTGTGGTGGTATTGGTGGTGGTGGTGGTCTTGGTGATGGTGGTATTGGTGGCAGTGGTATTGGTGGTGGTATTAGTGATGGTATTGGTGTTGGTATTGGTGATGGTGGTGGTATTGGTGGGGGGTTTGGTGGTGAACTTGATGGTAGTATTGGTGAGATTGGTGGTGGTATTAGTATTGGTGGTAGTGGTATTGGTGGTGGTGGTGGTATTGGTAGTGGTGGTGGTATTCGTGATGATGGTGGTCTTGGTGGTGGTAGCATTGGTGGTATTGGTGATGGTGGCAGTGGTATTGGTGGTGGGGTATTGGTGGTGGTGGTGGTGGTATTAGTGGTGGCATTGGTGGTGGTGGTATAGGTGGTGGTGGTATTGGTGGGGGTATTAGTGGTGGTATATGTGATGGTATTGGTATTGGTGGTGGCAGTGTTAGTGGTGCTGGTATTGGTGGTGGTATTGGCAGTAGTATTGGTGGTGGTATTGGTGGTGGTGGTTTAGGTGGCGATGGTATTGGTGGTGGTTGTGTTGGTGGTGTTGGAGGTGGTGGTGGTGTTATTGGTGGTGGTATTGGTGATGGTATTAGTGGTGGTATTGGTAGTAGTGGTATTGGTGGTGGTTTTGGTGGTGGTGTTATTGGTGGTTGTGGTATTGGTGGTGGTGGTATTGGTGGCGGTGGTGGGGTATTGGTGTTGGTAGTATTGGTGGTGGTATAGGTGGTAGTGGTGGTATTGGGGGCATAGGTGGTGGTGTTGGTGATATTGGTAGTGGTAGTGGTATTGGTGGTGGTGGTAGTGTTGGTATCATTGGTGGTATTGATGGTGGTGGTGGTATAGGTTCTGGTGGTATGGGTGGTGGTGGTATTTGTGGTGGTAGAGGTGGTGGTGGTATTGGTGGTATTGGTGGTATTGGTGGTGGTGGTATTGTTGGGGGGTTTAGTGGTGGTAGCATTGGTGGTATTGGTGGTGGTTGTGGTTGTATTGGTGGTGGTGGTATTGGTGATGGTATTGGTGGTATTGAAGGTGGTAGTTTTGGTGGTATTGATGGTGGTATTGGCGGTTTTGGTGGTGGTGGCATTGGTGGTACAGGTGTTGGTGGTGTTGGTGGTATTGGTGGTGGTGGTGGTATTGATGATGGTGGTATTGGCGGTTCTGTTGGTATTGGTGCATGTATTGGTGTTGGTGCTGGTGGTATTGGTGGTGTTGGCAGTGGTATTGGTGGTGGTGGTACTGGTGGTGGTGGAGGTATTGTGATGGTTTTGGTGGTATTGGTGGTGGTGGTGGTAATATTGGTAGTGGTGGTAGCATTTGTGTTGTTGGGAGTGGTGGTACTGGTGGTGGTGTTACTGGTGGTGGTGGTATTGGGGGTGGAGGTGGTAATTGTGGTAGTGATATAAGTGGTGGTATTGGTGGTGGTATTAGTGATGGAATTGGTGGTGGTACTGGTGGTGGTGGAGGTATTGGGGGGGTTTGGTTGGGATATTGGTGGTAGTATTGGTGGTGGTATTAGTATTGGTGGTGGTGGTATTGTTATTGTGGTATTTGTGGTTGTGGTATTGGTAGTGTTGGTGGTGGTGGTATTGGTGGTGGTACTGGAATTGGTGGAATTGGTGGCGGTATTGGTGATGGTGGTATTGGTGGTAGTCATGGGGTATTGTTGGTGGTGGTATTGGTGGTGATATAGGTGGTGGCGGTAGAATTTATGGTGTTGGTAGTGGTGGTACTGGTGGTGGTAGTTGTGTTACTGGTGGTGGTGGTATTGGGGGTGGTGGTGGTACTTCTGGTAGTGATATTGGTGGTGGTGGTATTGGTGGTGGTATTAGTGATGGTATTGGTGTTGGTATTGGTGCTGGTGGTATTGGTGGGGGTTTTGGTGGTGAACTTGATGGTAGTATTGGTGAGATTGGTGGTGGTATTAGTATTGGTGGTAGTGGTATTGGTGGTGATGGCATTAGTAGTGGAGGTGGTATTAGAGGCGTTGGTGGTTGTCGTGATGTTGGTGGTCTTGGTGGTATTGGGGTGGTGGCAGTGGTATTGGTGGTGGTGGCGGTGGTAATAATGGTAGCATTGGTGGTGGTATTGGTGGTGATGGTATAGGTGGCAATGGCATTGGTGGTGGTTGTGCTGGTGGTGTTGGAGGTGGTGGTGGTGTTATTGGTGGTGGTATTGGTGATGATTTTAGTGGTGGTATTGGTGGTATTGGTGGTGGTAGTGGTGGCAGTGGTATTGGTGGTCATTGTATTGGTGGAATTGGTGGTGATATTGGTGGTCGTAATGGTGGTGGTGGTGGGGTATTGGTGGTGGTAGTATTGGTGGTGGTATAGGTGGTAGTGGTGGTATTGGTATTGGTGGCATTGGTGGTGGTGTTGGTGATATTGGTGGTGGTGGTGGTATTGGTGGTGGTGGTAGTGTTGGTATTGGTGGTGGTTGTGGGATATTGGTGGTGGTAAAGGTGGTGGTGGTAATTTTGGTATTGGTGGTATTGGTGGTGGTATTTGTGATAGTGGGTAATTTGTTGGTGGTAGCATTGGTGTTATTGGTGGTGGTGGCAGTGGTATTGGTGGTGGTGGTATTGGTGGTGGTGGTATTGGTGTTTGTGGTATTGGTGGTAGTCGTGCTGGTGGTGGTATTGGTGGTGGTTGTGGTGGTATTAGTGGTGGTGGTATTGGTAGTTGTGGTATTGGTGGTGGTGATATTGGTGGTGGTGGTATTGGTGGTCGTGGTATTGGTGGAATTGGTGTTGGTATTGATGGTGGTGTTATTGGTGGTTGTGGTATTGGTGGTGGTGGTATTGATGGCGAAGGTATTGGTGGTGGCCGTGTTGGTGTTAGTATTGGTGGTGGTTGTGGTGGTATTAGTGGTGGTATTGTAGTGGTGGTATTGGTAGTGGTGGTATTGGTGGTAGTGTTATTGTTGGTAGTTGTATTGGTGGAATTGGTGGTGGTATTGGTGGTGGTAATGGTGGTGGTGGTAATGGTGGTATTGGTGGCGGTGTTGGTGATATTGGTAGTGGTGGTGGTATTGGTGGTGGTGGTAGTGTTGGTAGCATTGGTGGTATTGATGGTGGTGGTGGTATTGGTTCTGGTGGTATTGGTGGTGGTGGTATTGGTGGTGGTATTGGATGTGGTGGTAATGCTGGAATTGGTGGTGTTACTGGTGGTGGTGGTATTGGGGTTGGAGGTGGTAATTGTGGTAGTGATATAAGTGGTGGTATTAGTGGTGGTATTAGTGATGGAATTGGTGGTGGTATTGGTGGTGGTGGAGGTATTTTTGGGGGATTTGGTTGGGTTATTGGTGGTAGTATTGGTGACATTGGTGGTGGTATTGGTATTGGTGGTGGTGGTATTGGTATTGTGGTATTAGTGGTTGTGGTATTGGTAGTGGTGGTATTGGTGGTGGTGTTGGTGGTGGTGGTATTGGTGGTGGTACTGGAATTGGTGGAATTGGTGGTGGTATTGGTGTTGGTGGTATTGGTGGTAGTCATGGGGTATTGTTGGTGGTGGTATTGGTGGTGATATAGGCGTTGGCGGTAGCATTTATGGTGTTGGTAGTGGTGGTACTGGTGGTGGTAGTGGTGTTACTGGTGGTGGTGGTATTGGGGGTGGAGGTGGTACTTGTGGTAGTGATTTTGGTGGTGGTGGTGTTGGTGGTGGTATTAGTGATGGTATTGTTGTTGGTATTGGTGGTGGTAGTATTGGTGGGGGTTTTGGTGGTCAACTTGATGGTAGTATTGGTGAGATTGGTAGTGGTATTAGTATTGGTGGTAGTGGTATTGGTGGTGGTGGTATTGGTAGTGGAGGTGGTATTAGAGGCGTTGGTGGTTGTCGTGATGTTGGTGGTCTTGGTGGTGGTAGCATTGGTGGTATTGGGGGTGGTGGCAGTGGTATTGGTGGTGGTGGTGGTAATAGTGTTGGCATTGGTGGTGGTATTGGTGGTGGTGGTATAGGTGGCAATGGTATTGGTGGTGGTTGTGTTGGTGGTGTTGGAGGTGGTGGTGGTGTCATTGGTGGTGGTATTGGTTATGATACTAGTGGTGGTATTGGTAGTAGTGGTAGTGGTGGTGGTATTGGTGGTGGTGTTATTGGTGGTTGTGGTATTGGTGGTGGTATAGATGGTAGTGGTGGTATTGGTATTGGTGGCATTGGTGATGGTGTTGGTGATATTGGTAGTGGTGGTGGTATTGGTGGTGGTGGTAGTGTTGGTATCATTGGTGGTATTGATGGTGGTGGTGGTATTGGTTCTGGTGGTATTAGTGGTGGTGGTATTGGTGGTGGTATTGGATGTGGTGGTAATGTTGGTATTGGTTGAGGTAGTGGGATATTGGTGTTGGTGATATTGGTGGTGGTATAGGTGGTGGTGGGAATTTTGGTATTGATGGTATTGGTGGTATTCATGATAGTGGTTAATTTGTTGGTGGTAGCATTGGTGTTATTGCTGGTGGTGGCAGTGGTATTGGTGGTGGTGGTATTGGTGTTTGTGGTCTTGGTGGTAGTCGTGTTGGTGGTGGTATAGGTGGTGGTTGCGGTGGTATTAGTGGTGGTGGTATTGGTAGTTGTGGTATTGGTGGTGGTGATATTGGTGGTGGTGGTATTGGTGGTCGTGGTATTGGTGGAATTGGTTTTGATATTGATGGTGGTGTTATTGGTGGTTGTGGTATTGGTGGTGGTGGTATTGGTGGCGAAGGTATTGGTGATGGCCATGTTGGTGTTAGTATTGGTGGTGGTTGTGGTGGTATTAGTGGTGGTATTGTAGTGGCGGTATTGGTGGTGGTGGTATTGGTGGTAGTGGTATTGTTGGTTGTTGTATTGGTGGAATTGGTGGTGGTATTGGTGTTGGTAATAGTGGTGGTGGTAAAAGTGGTATTGGTGGCGGTGGTGGGGTATTGGTGGTGGTATAGGTGGTGTTGGTGGTATTGGTATTGGTGGCATTGGTGGTGGTGTTGGTGATATAGGTAGTGGTGGTGGTATTGGTGATGGGGTAGTGTTGGTTGCATTGGTGGTATCGATGGTGGTGGTGGTATTGGTTCTGGTGGTATTGGTGGTGGTGGTATTGGTGGTGGTATTGGATGTGGTGGTAATGCTGGTATTGGTGGTGGTATAGGTGGTGGCGGTAGCATTTATGGTGTTGGTAGTGGTGGTACTGGTGGTGGTAGTGATGTTACTGGTGGTGGTGGTATTGGGGGTGGAGGTGGTACTTGTGATAGTGATATTGGTGGCAGTGGTATTGGTGGTGGTATTAGTGATGGTATTGGTGTTGGTATTGGTGGGGGTTTTAGTGGTGAACCTAATGGTAGTATTGGTGAGATTAGTGGTGGTATTAGTATTGGTGGTAGTGGTATTGGTGGTGGTGGTATTGGTAGTGGTGGTGGTATTAGTGGTGGTGGTGGTATTCGTGATGATGGTGGTCTTGGTGGTGGTAGCATTGGTGGTATTGGTGATGGTGGCAGTGGTATTGGAGGTGGGGTATTGGTGGTGGGGGTGGTGGTATTAGTGGTGGCATTGGTGGTGGTGGTATAGGTGGTGGTGGTATTGGTGGGGGTATTAGTGGTAGTATATGTGATGGTATTGCTGGTGGTAGTATTGGTGATGGTAGTGGTATTGGTGGTGTTATTGGTGGTGGTGATATTGGTGGTGGTGTTGGTGGTGGTATTGGTGGTGTTGTTGGTGGTGGTATTGGTATTGGTGGTGGCAGTGTTAGTGGTGGTATTGGCAGTAGTATTGGTAGTGGTATTGGTGGTGGTGGTATAGGTGGTGATGGTATTGGTGGTGGTTGTGTTGGTGGTGTTGGAGGTGGTGGTGGTGTTATTGGTGGTGGTATTGGTGATGGTATTAGTGGTGGTATTGGTAGTAGTGGTATTGGTGGTGGTATTGGTGGTGGTGTTATTGGTGGTTGTGGTATTGGTGGTGGTGGTATTGGTGGTGAAGGTATTGGTGGTGGCCGTGTTGGTGGTGGTATTGGTGGTGGTTGTGGTGGTATTGGTGGCGGTGTTGGTGATATTGGTAGTGGTGGTGGTATTGGTGGTGGTGGTAGTGTTGGTATCATTGGTAGTATTGATGGTGGTGGTGGTATTGGTTCTGGTGGTATTGGTGGTGGTGGTATTGGTGGTGGTGGTATTGGTGGTGCTATTTGATGTGGTGGTAATGTTGGTATTGGTGGTGGTTGTGGGATATTGGTGGTGGTGATATTGGTGGTGGTATAGATGGTGGTGGTGGTTTTGGTATTGGTGGTATAGGTGGTGGTGGTGGTATTCGTTATAGTGGTTAATTTGTTGGTGGTAGCATTGGTGTTATTGGTGGTGGTGGCAGTGGTATTGGTGGTGGTGGTATTGATGGTGGAGGTATTGGTGTTTGTGGTATTGGTAGTAGTCATGTTGGTGGTGGTATTGGTGGTGGTTGTGGTGGTATTAGTGGTGGTGGTATTGGTGGTGGTGATATTGGTGGTTGTGTAATTGGTGGTCGTGGTATTGGTAGAATTGGTGTTGGTATTGATGGTGGTAATGGTGGTGGTGGTAATGGTGGTATTGGTGGTGATGGTGGGGTATTGGTGGTGGTGGTTTTGGTGCTAGTATAGGTGGTAGTAGTGGTATTGGTAGTGTTTGTATTGGTGGTGGTGATGGTATTGGTGGTGGTGGTGGTATTTGTGGTAGTGGTGGATTTGGTGGTGGTAGCATTGGTTTTATTGGTGGTGGTGGCAGTGGTATTGGTGGTCGTATTGGTGGTGGTGTTTAAGCATGGGCTGAAAATTCGTTCCGCTCGCAGAATTTGTGGATTTTCATCGATTTCGCGATCCGCGAATCTCTCAAAATCGCCGTAAAATCCGCGAATCAGCGGGGACGAATTTTCAGCCAAGCACTTACAGGGTTACAGCAGCAGGTGCAAAAGTTGAAGCTAATTTTTTGTAACCTTTTACAAAAGGGTTACAAAGAAATTAACTTCAACTTGGGCACCTGCTGCTGTAAGCCTGTAAGTGCTTCCTGGCGCCTCGTTTCCTACTTGCAACTATTCTCTGACCCTGTTCTGACCCTTGAAGCAGGGTCAGAGAATAGTTATAAGTAGGCAATGAGGCGCCTGTCACGAAAATTAAACCGTTACCTCAACAGGAAGCACTGACAGATATAAAAACAAGCATTTGCAATGCAATAGGTCTCGCATTAGGAAAGTTTGAGCTATTGGTCTTGTAAATGACAATTTCTTTTATTTACGTGTTGGTTTTGAAAATAGTTAAATTAATAGCTTTGTCATTTACAATGCCAATAGTTATAACTTTCGCAAATGTGACACCTATAGCATTTGTAATGCAACATGTTTTGTATTTACGTGACTTAGCTGTAGTGATATTACAAATTACAATGGCTTTGAATTTTTTTAAATAATTAATACTTAAATAAAAGTGATTTTAATTTATAATGGCAATAGCTTAAACTTTTGTAAATAACTTGTGTGAAGATTATGTTCAGTGTATTTTATTGTGACGAAAATCCAAGAACAGAAGTGAAATATTAACATCTTTTTGTGACATTTGTAATAAAGTTTGAAACATTGAGAGAACATATTTGAACCAGTTGTTGTTGAATGGTTGCGCAGATTGATGCTGGGGTGGCGCTGAGTGGTGCTGTGGTGGTGCTGGGGTGATGCTGAGTGGTGCTGTGGTGGTGCTGAGTGATACTGGGATGGTGCTGAGTGATGCTGGGGTGGTGCTGAGTGGTGCTGTGGTGGTGCTCAGTGATGCAGTGGTGGTGCTGAGTGATCCTGTGGTGGTGCTGAGTGGTGCTGTGGTGGTGCTGAGTGATAATGTGGTGGTGCTGAGTGATGCTGTGGTGGTGCTGAGTGATGCTGTGGTGGCACTGAGTGGTGCTGTGGTGGTGCTGATTGGTGCTGTGGTGGTGCTGAGTGATGCTGTGGTGGTGCTGAGTGATGCTGTGGTGGTGCTGAGTGGTGCTGAGTGATAATGTGGTGGCACTGAGTGATGCTGTGGTGGCGACGAGTGGTGCTGTGGTGGTGCTGAGTGGTGCTGTGGTGGTGCTGTGTGATGCTGTGGTGGTGCTGAGTGGTGCTGTGGTGGTGCTGAATGATGCTGTGGTGGTGCTGAGTGGTGCTGTGGTGGTGCTGAGTGGTGCTGGGGTGGTGCTGCGTGATAATGTGGTGGTGCTGAGTGATGCTGTGGTAGTGCTGAGTGATGCTGTGGAGGTGCTGAGTGATGCTGTGGTGCTGCTGAATGGTGCTGAGTGATAATGTGGTGGTGCTGAGTGATGCTGGGGTAGCGCTGAGTGATGATGTGGTGATGCAGAGGGCAGAAAGGCACAAAAAGCAGTCTATCAAAGGGCAGAAGGGCAGAAAAACAAGGGAAAAACGAGTCTAACAGAGGGCAGAAGGGCACAAAAACTAGTCTATCAGAGGACAGAAGGGCAGAAAAACAAGGGAAAAACAAGTCTAACAGAGGGCAGAAGGGCACAAAAAATGAGTCTAACGAGGCAGAAAGGCACAAAAACGAGTCTAACAGGGCAGAAGGGCACAAAAACAAGGGAATAACAGAGGGCAGAAGGGCACAAAAAACAAGTCTAACAGAGGGCAGAAGGGCAGAAAAACAAGGGAAAAATGGGTCTAACAGAGGGCACAAGGGCACAAAAAACGAGTCTAACAGGGGGCAGAAGGGCACAAAAACAAGGGAAAAACGAGTCTAACAGAGGGCAGAAGGGCACAAAAACAAGGGAAAAACTAATCTAACAGAGGGCAGAAGAGCACAAAAAATGAGACTAACAGCGGGCAGAATGAATCCCGCCCTGCGTGTTTGTCCACGAAGATGCCACATTTTTGTGCAATACCTCTACTCAACTGGAGTACTTTCTACTGTCAAATCAGTAAGTGCTCCCTCGTTGGCTAAATATATAGGGGCAGATTTACAATAACTGGCACATCCCCAGGGATGCGCCAGTTATTGTGCGCCGCAGCTCCGCCACCCATGGTGCGTCGCATTTACAATGCGGCGCACCATGTGGCACAAATGGCACAGATGCGTCACGCATCTGTGCCGTAAAAGCAGCGCATTGCTGGAGCGATGCAGCTCCAGCAATGCTATGGGGGCCCTATCTCCCCAATGCTGCATCAAGCCTTGCGCCTGCTTCAAGCAGGCGCAGGGTTTTGACGCAGCATTGGCCTAAAAGTGACTACGTGAAATTTTGTAGATTTCACTCAGCCACTTTTAGGAGGCGTTCCTGCGCAGGAACGCCCTCCCCTGCGCCGGAACGCCTCCTGATGGCGAAGGGCTTAGCAACGTGATGCATCTCTCAGATGCGTCACGTTGTTAATACCCAGCACCATGGCGCATCTTTTGTGCTGCCGCTGCGTCACAAAAGGTCTCGGTAGAGGGTGGCAGTGGTGAACCGGAGGGTGGCAGTGATGAACCAGAGGGTGACAGTGATGAACCAGAGGGTGGCAGGGGTGAACCAGAGGGTGACAGTGCTGAACCAGAGGGTGCAGGGCTGAACCAGAGGGTGGCAGTGCTGAACCAGAGGGTGGCAGGGGTGAACCAGAGGGTGGCAGGGGTGAACCAGAGGGTGGCAGTGATGAACCAGATGGTGGCAGGGGTGAACCAGAGGGTGGCAGTGGTGAACCAGAGGGTGGCATGGGTGAACCAGAGGGTGGCAGTGGTGAACCAGAGAGTGGCAGTGGTGAACCAGAGGGTGGCAGTGCTGAACCAGAGGGTGACAGTGGTTAACCAGAGGGTGGCAGTGGTGAACCAGAGGTGCTGTGATGAACCAGAGGGTGGCAGTCGTGAACCAGAGGGTGGCAGTAGTGAACCAGAGGGTGACAGTGCTGAACCAGAGGGTGGCAGGGGTGAACCAGAAGGTGCTGTGATGAACCAGAAGGTGGCAGTGGTGAACCAGAGGGTGGCAGGGGTGAACCAGAGGGTGGCAGGGGTGAACCAGAGGGTGGCAGTGCTGGACCAGAGGGTGGCAGTGCTGAACCAGAGGGTGCCAGGGGTGAACCAGAGGGTGGCAGTGATGAACCAGATGGTGGCAGGGGTGAACCAGAGGGTGGCAGTGGTGAACCAGAGGGTGGCATGGGTGAACCAGAGGGTGGCAGTGGTGTAGCAGAGAGTTGCAGTGGTGAACCAGAGGGTGGAAGTACTGAACCAGAGGGTGACAGTGGTTAACCAGAGGGTGGCAGTGGTGAACCAGAGGTGCTGTGATGAACCAGAGGGTGGCAGTCGTGAACCAGAGGGTGGCAGTGGTGAACCAGAGGGTGACAGTGCTGAACCAGAGGGTGGCAGGGGTGAACCAGAAGGTGCTGTGATGAACCAGAAGGTGGCAGTGGTGAGCCATAGGTTGGCAGGGGTGATCCAGAGGGTGGCAGGGGTGAACCAGAGGGTGGCAGTGCTGAACCAGAGGGTGGCAGTGGTGAACCAGAGGTGCTGTGATGAACCAGAGGGTGGCAGTCGTGAACCAGAGGATGGCAGTGGTGAACCAGAGGGTGACAGTGATGAACCACATGGTGGCAGGGATGAACCAGATAGTTACAGTGCTGAACCAGAGGGTGGCAATGATGAACCAGAGGGTGGCAGTGGTGAACCAGAGGGTGCTGTGCCCATACATGACGGTAATTGCAAACACAACAGTGATGGACAGAATGTGGATCAATGTCACACATTCACCCCAGTCCAAAGATCTGGGCCCAAATCCATCGTTTTTCCACTCCACACCACCCTGGGTTAGACAATGGCGATATGCAAATCAGCGCTGACCCTGTGCCCCATGGGAACAGTCCAGTCCGAACTACAAAAGCCATGTCCTTCCCAGAACGGAATCAAGCATCCGAGGACCGGCCCGGTTTCGAGGTAACACCTCTCATCAGCCCGGCTAGCTTGACTCCAGTGGTGTGGAGTGCCTGGGACTCACGTCTGAGCATCCCCAGTACACTTAGAGCGGTAATTGCAAACACAACAGTGATGGACAGAATGTGGATCAATGTCACACATTCACCCCAGTCCAAAGATCTGGGCCCAAATCCATCGTTTTTCCACTCCACACCACCCTGGGTTAGACAATGGCGATATGCAAATCAGCGCTGACCCTGTGCCCCATGGGAACAGTCCAGTCCGAACTACAAAAGCCATGTCCTTCCCAGAACGGAATCAAGCATCCGAGGACCGGCCCGGTTTCGAGGTAACACCTCTCATCAGCCCGGCTAGCTTGACTCCAGTGGTGTGGAGTGCCTGGGACTCACGTCTGAGCATCCCCAGTACACTTAGAGCGGTAATTGCAAACACAACAGTGATGGACAGAATGTGGATCAATGTCACACATTCACCCCAGTCCAAAGATCTGGGCCCAAATCCATCGTTTTTCCACTCCACACCACCCTGGGTTAGACAATGGCGATATGCAAATCAGCGCTGACCCTGTGCCCCATGGGAACAGTCCAGTCCGAACTACAAAAGCCATGTCCTTCCCAGAACGGAATCAAGCATCCGAGGACCGGCCCGGTTTCGAGGTAACACCTCTCATCAGCCCGGCTAGCTTGACTCCAGTGGTGTAGAGTGCCTGGGACATGACAGCATGGGTAACTTCGCCATGCAAGCGGCCCGCAAACATGCAAAAAGTCCCGCGAACACGCCAAAAACCCTGTGAGCACGCAAAAATCCGCAAATTCGCGGATTTTGTGGATTGCGAATTTGATTTCACGTGAACTTGCGGAACGCGAATTCGCAAATTTCGCCCATACTTAGTGGTGTTGGTGGTATTGGTGGTGGTGGTATTGGTAGTGGTGGTATAGGTAGTGGTGGTATTGGTGGGGGTGTTAGTGGTGGAATTGGTGATAGTATTGGTGGAAGTATTGGTGGTTGTGGTGGTATTGGTGTTGGTATTGGTGGTGATATTGTTGGTGGTGATATTGGTGGTGGTATTGGTGGTTGTGATATTGGTGGTGGTGGTGGTAAAGGTGGTGTTGGTGGTGGTGGTATTGGTATTGGTGGTGGTGGTATTGCTGGTGGTAGTATTGGCAGTAGTATTGGTGGTGGTGGTGGTATTGGTGTTGGTGGTGGTATTGGTGGTGGTATTGGTAGTGGTGGTATTGGTGGTGGTGGTGGTATTGGTGGTGGTGGCATTGGTGGTTGTGGTATTGGTGGTGGTGTTATTGGTGGTGGTATTTTTGGTGATGGTATTGGTGGTGGTCGTGTTCGTGATGTTGATGGTGGTGGTATTGGTGGTGGTGGTGGTGATATTTGTGGTGGTGGTGTTGGTGTTATTGGTGGTGGTTGTATTGGTTGTGGTGGTATAGGTGGTGGTGGTATTGGTGGGAGTGTTAGTGGTGGTAGTGGTGATAGTATTGGTGGTAGTAGTGGTGGTTGTGGTGGTATTGGTGGTGGTGGTATTAGTGGTAGTGATATTGGTGGTGGTGGTGGTATTGGTGGTGGTGGTGGTGGTGGTAAAGGTGGTGTTGGTGGTGGTGTTATTGGTATTGGTCGTGGCAGTATTGGTGGTGGTGATATTGCTGGTGGTAGTATTGGCAGTAGTATTGGTGGTGGTGGTGGTATTGGTGTTGGTGGTGGTATTGGTAGTGGTGGTATTGGTGGTGGTATTGGTGGTGGTGGTATTGGTGGTGGTATTGGTGGTTGTGGTATTGGTGGTGGTGCTATTGGTGGTGGTATTGTTGGTGATGGTATTGGTGGTGGTCGTGTTTGTGATGTTGGTGGTGGAGGTGGTATTGGTGGTGGTGATATTTATGGTGGTGGTATTGGTGGTGGTGGTTGTGGTGGTGGTGTTGGTAGAGGTGGTATTGGTGGTGGTATTGGTGGTGATGGTATTGGTGGTGGTGGTATTGTTGGTTGTGGTGGTATTATTGGTGGTGGTATTGGTAGTGGTGGTTTTGGTGTTGGTGGTGGTGGTATTGGTGGAATTGGTGGTGGTATTGGTGCTGGTGGTAATGGTGGTATTGGTAGTGGTGGTGGGGTACTGGTGGTGGTGGTATCGCTGGTGGTATAGGTAGTGGTGTTGGTATTGGTGGTTGTGGTATTGGTAGTGGTGGTGGTATTGGATGGTGGTGTTGGTAGCATTGGTGGTATTGGTGGTGGTTGTATTGGTAGTGTTGGTGGTGGTATTTGTGGTAATATTGGTGGTCTGTGGTATAGGTGGTGGTGGTATTTGTGGGGATATTAGGGGTGGTGGTGGTATTGGTGGTGGTGGTATTGGTGGTGGTGTTGATGGTAGTGGTATTGGTATCGGTGGTGGCAGTATTGGTGGTGGTGGTATTGGTGGTGGTCGTGGTATTGGTGGTTGTGGTATTGGTGGTGGTAATGGTGGTGGTGGTATTGGTGGTGGTATTGGTGATGGTATTGGTGGTGGCATTGGTATTGGTGATGGTGGTATTGGTATTCTTTTTGGTGATGGTAGTGGTACTGGTGATGGTGGTATTGGTAGTGGTATTGGAGTGGTGGTGGTATTGGTTGTGATGGTATTGCTGGTGGTATTGGTGATTTTAGTGCTGGTATTGGTGGTGGTGGTACTGGTGATATTGGTGGTATTGGTATTGGTGATGGTGGTATTGGTATTTGTAGTGGTGGTACTAGTGGTGGTAATATTGGTGGTGGTGGTGGTATTAGTGGTAGTATTGATTTTGGTAGTGGTATTGGTATTGGTGGTGGTAGTGGTGGTATTGGTGGTTGTGGTATTGGTGGTGGTATTGGTGGTGGTTGTATTGGTGATGGTATTAGTTGTAGTATTAGTGGTGGTATTGGTGGTAGTATTGGTGGTGGTGGTGATATTGGTGGAGGCTTTGGTGGTGTTATTGGTGGTGGTGGTGGTGGTATTGGTGGAGGTTGTATTGGTGGTGGTGGTATTGGTAGTGGTGGTATTGGTGGTGCTATTGGTGGCGGTGGTGGTGGTATTAGTGGTGGTGGTGATAATGCTGGTGGTTGTGGTATTGGTGGTGGTGATATTGGTGGTATTGGTGGTGGTGGTGGTATTGGTGGTGGTGGTGGTGGTGGTGGTTTTGGTGGTGGTATTGGTGGAGGTATTGATCATGGTGGTATTGATGGTGGTGGTATCAGTGGTGTTATTTGGCCTTTGTTTTGGTGGTGGTATTGGTGGTATTGGTGGTGGTGGTGCTGTTCATAAAACAGACTTTTGAAAATATCCTGTCAGGTGGCTTTAGGGCAGATGCCATGGAAACACATTGGTGATATTGGTGGTGGTATAGGTGGTAGTGGTGGTATTGGTATTGGTGGCATTGGTGGTGGTGGTGGTGTTGGTGATATTGGTAGTGGTGGTGGTATTGGTGGTGGTGGTAGTGTTGGTATCATTGGTAGTATTGATGGTGGTGGTGGTATTGGTTCTGGTGGTATTGGTGGTGGTGGTATTGGTGGTGGTATTGGATGTGGTGGTAATGTTGGTATTGGTGGTGGTTGTGGGATATTGGTGGTGGTGATATTGGTGGTGGTATAGGTGGTGGTGGTGGTGGTGGTTTTGGTATTGGTGGTATTGGTCAGGGTGGTGGTATTCGTGATAGTGGTTAATTTGTTGGTGGTAGCATTGGTGTTATTGGTGGCGGTGGCAGTGGTATTGGTGGTGGTGGTATTGGTGGTGGTGGTATTGGTGGGGGTGTTAGTGGTGGTATTGGTGATAGTATTGGTGGTAGTAGTGGTGGTTGTAGTGGTATTGGTGGGAGTGATATTGGTAGTGGTGGTGGTATTGGTGGTGGTGGTGGTAAAGGTGGTGTTGGTGGTATTGGTATTGGTAGTGGCAGTATTGGTGGTAGTGATATTGCTGGTGGTAGTATTGGCAGTAGTATTGGTGGTGGTGGTGGTGGTGGTGGTGGTATTGGTAGTGGTGGTATGGGTGGTGGTATTGGTGGTGGTATTGGTGGTTGTGGTATTGGTGGTGGTGCTATTGGTGGTGCTATTGTTGGTGATGGTATTGGTGGTGGTCGTGTTCGTGATGTTGGTGGTGGTGGTGGTATTGGTGGTGGTGATATTTGTGGTGGTGGTATTGGTGGTGGTGGTTGTGGTGGTGGTATTGGTAGAGGTGGTATTGGTGGTAGTATTGTTGCTGATGGTATTGGTGGTGGTGGTATTGGTGGTTGTGGTGGCATTATTGGTGGTGGTATTGGTAGTGGTGGTATTGGTGTTGGTGGTGGTGGTATTGGTGGAATTGGTGGTGGTATTGGTGGTGGTATTGGTGGTGGTGGTAATGGTGGTAGTGGTGGTGGGGTATTGGTGGTGGTGGTATCGCTGGTGGTATAGGTAGTGGTGTTGGTATTGGTGGTGGTATTGAATGGTGGTGTTGGTAGCATTGGTGCTATTGGTGGTGGTGGTATTGGTAGTGTTGGTGGTGGTATTGGTGGTAGTATTGGTGGTCTGTTGTATAGGTGGTGGTGGTATTGGTGGGGGTATCAGTGGTGGTGGTGGTGGTTGTGGTGGTATTGGTAGTGGTAGTTGTGATATTTGTGGTGGTGGTGGTATTGGTGGTGGTAGTATTGGTGGTGGTATAGGTGGTGGTATTGGTATTGGTGGCATTGGTGGTGGTGGTGGTGTTGGTGATATTGGTAGTGGTGGTGGTATTGGTGGTGGTGGTAGTGTTGGTATCATTGGTAGTATTGATGGTGGTGGTGGTATTGGTTCTGGTGGTATTGGTGGTGGTGGTATTGGTGGTGGTATTGGATGTGATGGTAATGTTGGTATTGGTGGTGGTTGTGGGATATTGGTGGTGGTGATATTGGTGGTGGTATAGGTGGTGGTGGTGGTGGTGGTTTTGGTATTGGTGGTATTGGTCAGGGTGGTGGTATTCGTGATAGTGGTTAATTTGTTGGTGGTAGCATTGGTGTTATTGGTGGTGGTGGCAGTGGTATTGGTGGTGGTGGTATTGGTGGTGGTGGTATTGGTGGGGGTGTTAGTGGTGGTATTGGTGATAGTATTGGTGGTAGTAGTGGTGGTTGTGGTGGTATTGGTGGGAGTGATATTGGTAGTGGTGGTGGTATTGGTGGTGGTGGTGGTAAAGGTGGTGTTGGTGGTGGTGGTATTGGTATTGGTAGTGGCAGTATTGGTGGTAGTGATATTGCTGGTGGTAGTATTGGCAGTAGTATTGGTGGTGGTGGTGGTGTTGGTGGTGGTATTGGTAGTGGTGGTATGGGTGGTGGTATTGGTGGTGGTATTGGTGGTTGTGGTATTGGTGGTGGTGCTATTGGTGGTGCTATTGTTGGTGATGGTATTGGTGGTGGTCGTGTTCGTGATGTTGGTGGTGGTGGTGGTATTGGTGGTGGTGATATTTGTGGTGGTGGTATTGGTGGTGGTGGTTGTGGTGGTGGTATTGGTAGAGGTGGTATTGGTGGTAGTATTGTTGCTGATGGTATTGGTGGTGGTGGTATTGGTGGTTGTGGTGGTATTATTGGTGGTGGTATTGGTAGTGGTGGTATTGGTGTTGGTGGTGGTGGTATTGGTGGAATTGGTGGTGGTATTGGTGGTGGTATTGGTGGTGGTGGTAATGGTGGTAGTGGT
This sequence comes from Lissotriton helveticus, assembly GCF_964261635.1. Lineage (NCBI taxonomy): Eukaryota > Metazoa > Chordata > Amphibia > Caudata > Salamandridae > Lissotriton > Lissotriton helveticus. The sequence goes on from NC_136071.1 coordinate 805,972,220, forward strand.
GGTGGTGGTGGGGTATTGGTGGTGGTGGTATCGCTGGTGGTATAGGTAGTGGTGTTGGTATTGGTGGTGGTATTGAATGGTGGTGTTGGTAGCATTGGTGGTATTGGTGGTGGTGGTATTGGTAGTGTTGGTGGTGGTATTGGTGGTAGTATTGGTGGTCTGTTGTATAGGTGGTGGTGGTATTGGTGGGGGTATCAGTGGTGGTGGTGGTGGTTGTGGTGGTATTGGTAGTGGTAGTTGTGATATTTGTGGTGGTGGTGGTATTGGTGGTGGTGGTATTGGTGGTGGTGTTAATGGTAGTGGTATTGGTATCGGTGGTGGCAGTATTGGTGGTGGTGGTATTGATGGTGGTGGTATTGCTGGTGGTTGTGTTGGTGGTGGTATTGGTGGTGGTATTGGTATTGGTGGTGGCATTGGTATTGGTGGTCGTGGTATTGGTATTCATTTTGGTGATGGTAGTGGTATTGGTATCGGTGGTGGCAGTATTGGTGGTGGTGGTATTGATGGTGGTGGTGGTGGTATTTGTGGTTGTGGTATTGGTGGTGGCATTGGTGGTGATGGTATTGCTGGTGGTTGTGTTGGTGGTGGTATTGGTGGTGGTATTGGTATTGGTGGTGGCATTGGTATTGGTGGTCGTGGTATTGGTATTCATTTTGGTGATGGTAGTGGTATTGGTATCGGTGGTGGCAGTATTGGTGGTGGTGGTATTGATGGTGGTGGTGGTGGTATTTGTGGTTGTGGTATTGGTGGTGGCATTGGTGGTGATGGTATTGCTGGTGGTTGTGTTGGTGGTGGTATTGGTGGTGGTATCGGTGATGGTATTGGTGGTGGCATTGGTATTGGTGGCTGTGGTATTGGTAGTGGTGGTGGTATTGAATGGTGGTGTTGGTAGCATTGGTGGTATTGGTGGTGGTGGTATTGGTAGTGTTGGTGGTGGTATTGGTGGTAGTATTGGTGGTCTGTTGTATAGGTGGTGGCGGTATCGGTGGGGGTATCAGTGGTGGTGGTGGTGGTTGTGGTGGTATTGGTATTGGTAGTGGTGATATTTGTGGTGGTGGTGGTATTGGTGGTGGTGGTATTGGTGGTGGTTTTGATGGTAGTGGTATTGGTATCGGTGGTGGCAGTATTGGTGGTGGTGGTATTGATGGTGGTGGTGGTGGTATTGGTGGTTGTGGTATTGGTGGTGGCATTGGTGGTGATGGTATTGCTGGTGGTTGTGTTGGTGGTGGTATTGGTGGTGGTATTGGTGATGGTATTGGTGGTGGCATTGGTATTGGTGGTCGTGGTATTGGTATTCATTTTGGTGATGGTAGTGGTATTGGTGTTGGTGGTATTGGTGGTGGTATTGTCATGGTGGAGGTATTGGTTGTGATGGTATTGCTGGTGGTATTGGTGATTTTAGTGCTGGTATTGGTGGTGGTGGTACTGGTGATATTGGTGGTATTGGTATTGGTGATGGTGGTATTTCTATTTGTGGTGGTGGTACTGGTGGTGGTAATATTGGTGGTGGTGGTGGTATTAGTGGTAGTATTGATTTTGGTAGTGGTATTGGTATTGGTGGTGGTAGTGGTGGTATTGGTGGTTGTGGTATTGGTCGTGGTATTGGTGGTGGTTGTATTGGTGATGGTTTTAGTTGTAGTATTGGTGGTGGTATTGGTGGTAGTATTGGTGGTGGTGGTGATATTGGTGGAGGCTTTGGTGGTGTTAATGGTGGTGGTGGAGGTATTGGTGGAGGTTGTATTGGTGGTGGTGGTGGTATTGGTGGTGGTGGTGGTGGTATTGGTGGTGGTATTAGTGGAGGTATTGATCGTGGTGGCATTGGTGGTGGTGGTATCAGTGGTGTTATTGGGCCTTTGTTTTGGTGGTGGTTGTGCTGTTCATAAAACAGACTTTTGAAAATATCCTGTCAGGTGATTTTAGGGCAGATGCCATGGAAACACATATGTGCTGTTGTCAGCTTCAATCCATTAGCACACAATTATGTGCTACCTGGAATTCATGACTTCATTGGCTATTCATTTCCAAATCCATTTTACTTGGAGGGGGTTGAAACAGACACGATATAATGCCAGGTTAAAGTGATGAAAGCGGGCACCGGTGTTACAGGGGCGGCTGTGCTGCTTAAAAAAACACAAGGGGTTTCAGCTGAAACAGCGCATGGCCGAAACTCAATAAAGTAAATAGTGCTGATCCAGCATTTCGTAACTTGCTAATCTTAATAATCTGGACCCAATTTTAATACCTAATAGTCCCTTTCACAATGGGTGAGTTTAAACCAATCTTACCAATTTGCTCATTTTATATATCCTCTTTCTTCTTCAATGAATCTTTATTTAGTTGTCAGGGATTGGCAAACAAGATGAGAATTCTAAAGAAGTATCATCACATAGAATAATCATTCAATATAACTAAATCAATGACGCTAAGAATGACAAACTGTTTATAAGTCAATATGCTTTATCTAAAATAATGTGATTGCTGATCAAGTACAATACAGCTTGAATCATAGATCATCACACAAGAGAACATTAGCAAAATAAATCATCAATTGTACATCTCAAATGTCAGCATATTGAGAGAGTGGATAGGCGTAGAGACAAAATATTAGACATTTACAAAATAGATTATGCAAATTAAGAATATCATACTAGCCAATCTCACAAGGTTCCAGTAATCTGAAAAGGTACCCTCTGGCCATGAGAGTAAGCCGGGCATCCCAAAGTAGAATTGAGGAGCAAATTCAAAGAGTCAGGATTAGCAGAACAACAGCCAGCCCATAGAATTCGTAAACAGCAACACAGCTCTCTCCTCTCGCAAAGTAGGGAAAACGCACCTAACCCCCACCCTCTTACTACTAATAGTTATATCCAAAATTCACTAAAGGTGCAACCCTCATTGTATCATTACACATAAAACTATTCGATTTCATTGGTCCAAAACAGGGGGCATCTAATCACACCACTCTCGATGTGCCTAATTTTTCAACAGTTCTTTGTTTCTATCAGATCATGTCATTAGCTTTCAGCAGAGGAAATACAGTTATTGTTTCTTCCATTGCTTGTACATTTCTCCATCTCACTAATGTATCAATTTTGCAGTACAAGTATCCTCATACTCCACTTGGCAAGGAAGTTTCATTCATAATGTTCATGTGTTTCCTCTGCTCAACCTTGGCCATCATCAGGAACTTGCAAAGGACAGATCATAGTTTCTCCTTTCTACATTTCTAATAAGCTAAATAATTCTAAAAGGACTTTTGGGGCCTTTTCTGCAGAGCAGTGAAATACACTCTAGAAAAACAAATACAAGTGTTATTATCAGTTTTGTTGTATGAAACTCTGCAATTAAACGCTCTATGAATGCTTTTGCTTGCATTTTCTTATGCTTTGCACATTAATTTTTAAACAGTTAGTGAGAAGAAACTCTCGACTTTTAGCTGTTATATTCTGCATTAATCATGTGCATTTGAGGCCTGCTCTAACTTCCCCAGCACACGCTTGCACAGTTTCCATCTTTCCCCTTTTAGTTTTGCACTGTTCATTTTCACAACCATTTGGTTAATAATTCACACAATGACGAGTTCAATCCGAGCAGGTTTTATTTAGTGAAAACCCTGCTCCATCAGTGCTTACAGACCAAACAACAGGTCCCCTGTAGCTACCGGAGTAAAGGGGCCAGTAGCCATGGGAGGTTACAAATGGAGCCAAGGCTGTACTAAGGAGAGACTAAGAGGCACAGGGTCAGATTGATTTGCATATGGCCATGTCTGAACTGGGGTGGTAGAATGAGCTAAAGAATGATGATGGATTAAACCCAGATTAGTTGACTGGGGGTGAGTGTATGATTTGATCAAGCGCTCCGTCCATCATCTCCTTTGGTATCGCTTTGTTCGCCCTAAGTTGGCAGGGTATGTCCAGAAGTGGGTCCCGTGCTCACTTTGCCACTGGATTCAAGATAGCCTGGCTGATGAGGGTTATGAACCCAAAAACGGTCTCAGGATGCTTGTTTCTGGTCCAGGGAAGACATGGCTTGGCAGTTCGGACTGGACTGTTCCCAAGAGGCACAGGGTCAGACTGATTTGCATATGGCCATGTCTGAACTGGGGTGGTGGAGTGAGCTAAAGAATGATGATGGAATAAACCCAGATTAGTTGACAGTTTACAGTGATGTAATTTGAGATGTCATCAGTGATGTTACTGAGCATGTCATGAGTGATGTAATATGTGACGTCATCAGCAGTGCATTGTGGGGGCGCAAGGTATAGCTAGGTCTACTAACTATAACCGTCAAATTTCTTTGGTTTTGTACGAGTTAAATCTCCAACTAACTATAACGTCCCTGAAACCTATGTTTTTTCAGTGAGTTTCTAAGGTTTTTTAAATGCTAATTTCTAACTATAACGTCGTTGAAACCTATGTTTTTTCAGTGAATTTCAAAGGTTTTTTTAAATGATAATTTCTAACTATGCCTACAAAGGTAGGACATATGAAGAAAGAGGAATAAAAGCGGAGAAAGAAGCAAGACAAATGCAGAAAGAGGCAATAGAATCCCAGAAATATGAAGAAAAGTGCAGGAAGAAGAAGAGATGTGCAGAAAGAACCAACAGAGGAGCAAAAAGTTCTCCTGTGCCCCCAACATTTTGCTGATGGTTACTGCTGGTAACTGACTATGACTAACCAGGCCTAGAGCCAGTCCTATGCTAAAAATGTTGTCACTTTCCTTGATTGCACCTCACCTTTCAGGCTGATTACTAAGCCTTGTTGAATCACATTTCGCCTACTCCCGCCCCGGTCCGCCGCGTCCATTTCTGGGCGTTTGATGCGGAGGGTGAGGAGGAGCCTAACACTTCCGGGCTCCAGGCGGCCAGGTCAGCGTTGTAGTTGCGCTGTAGGTGCTTGTATTTAAACTGCAAGTGGAGCACAGTCGCGCTGTGGAGAAGAGTCTTGCCGGTGGCAGTGGCAGACTCTATCCGCTTGCGCTGTGCTCTTCCTTATCCTCACACTGAAAAGCGCTGACTGCATAGCGTGGTATTTTAAATTTGCGAGTGAAGCTAAATTTTAAAACTGTGTGTGGAATAATTTTGTCACTTTCCTTGATTGCACCTCACCTTTCAGGCTGATTACTAAGCCTTGTTGAATCACATTTCGCCTACTCCCGCCCCGGTCCGCCGCGTCCATTTCTGGGCGTTTGATGCGGAGGGTGAGGAGGAGCCTAACACTTCCGGGCTCCAGGCGGCCAGGTCAGCGTTGTAGTTGCCCCTATTTCCTATAAATGTGTGTTGGTCAGCGACCGCGCAGCGGACGCGTGCAGCGGGCGCGCCGCATTCGCGCCGAAGTCGAGCCAAAGTCAAGCCCGTCTGCGCCCGTCCGCGGTCAGACGTGGCGCGGGGCCATAACCCCTGGCTCTTCTACCTCTACCATCTGGAGGTATGACCGACAAGATTTGCTGGATATCCGGCTTAATATTCCCACATGCCACAATCATTTGATGCATGCTTTGTTTCTAGGAAATTGCACATCGTGCACATTTTCCCCTGTCAATAATGTAATTGTTACTGGCGACACATTAAAAGCTGCTCTGCTCAACTGCAGATCTCTACGAAAACACTGCTTAGAAATATTCCATTTACTTGAGGATGACAAAATTCAGATTCTGTTTCTTACGGAAACGTGGCTGGATGACTGTTCAGATCCCGATATTATTCAAGCCCTGCCACCTGGATACTCCCTTGCCAGATTGGACAGGAAAGATGGCAGAGGCGGGGGCATTGCCATTATTACTAAAGCCCCACTAGAATGCACCCTCTCTCCCATCTTGGTCGAGCATAGTGAAGCGGCATCCTTTACCATCATTACTGGTCCGAATCACTCCTTTTCAGGCATTCTGGTGTACCGCCCCCCGGGAAGACTTTATGATTTTACTCCTACTCTTATGGAAGCCTTAACCCATCTTGCACTTAGGAAAACACGCATTGTAATGTTAGTCGACCTAAATGTCCATTTCGACGACCCCCTTGATAAGGAGGCGGCTGACATTAAATCAGAGTTATCTTCTCTGAATCTACAGCTAAAAAACAGCGACCCAACACATCAGCAAGGTCATTTATTAGACCCTGTATTTGGAAACTGGAAGGGAGTTCAGACTTTTCCCCCTCAGCCTATACCCTGGTCTGATCACTTCATAATTCCAATAGTATTCCAACTAGAAAAGACTGAGCAGCATATACAAAACTCACAGCGTTTCAAACGTAGGAGATGGAAAAACTTCTCTAATGATTCCTTTGAAAAAATCATTCTGGATGCAGGCCCTCCTAAAGGTTCGGATTGTGAGACATCATATGCCTACCTACAAGACTGTATCACGAAAGCACTGGACACCACTGCTCCTATTCGCACTATAACAAACAACTGCCACGAGAACAAAAAAAACAGCCCAGTGGTTTAGTCAGGAGCTCCAGTCTGCGAAAACAGCTTGTAAGAAACTCGAAAGAGATTGGCGCACTGATTTCTGCCCTGAAATCAAGGCCCGATATAAAATAGCACAAAAAGAATACTATAAAAAGGTACGTCTATTCAAAGCATCGTACTTTAATAACCGAATCCTGGAAGCGGAAAACTCCTCCAAGGAGCTATTCCAGATTTACAAAGAAATCTCTATAGTGGATGCTAATCCCACCTCCCACACTGACTCAGTGGAAACCTGCAATAAAATTGCCAAGTATTTTTCGGATAAAATCACAAACATCTATGTGAATTTTTCCAACAATATAAAACCTGGCATTGACTTTGTAGAGAACGTAGACCACACACGCACGCAACTTTGTCTATGTGTGTTTTCTGTACCTCCCGCTGCAACTTTGATAAAAATGTGTAAAAGTATTAAATCTGGTTCTCCGCGAGATCCTGCGCCACCAAAAATTTTGACTGCGAGTCTCTCGGTCCTTGAGCCCCACTTTAGACACTTGCTTCAAATGTCTTTCTCTACGGCCTGTCTACCCGCAGACTGGAAAAAAGCAATAGTGTTTCCCATTAAAAAAAAAACCAACGTGAGTCAGGACATAATGGAGAACCTACGACCGATCTCCCTGCTGCCCTATCTTGCTAAATTAGCAGAGAAAGTAGCTAATGCCCAACTCACGGTCCATCTTGAAGCCCAAAACGCCTTCCATACCTCTCAATCGGGCTTTAGGTCAGGCTTCTCGACAGAGACAGCACTCTTGAGAGCTACTGAAACTCTGCGGGAAGGAGCAGACGAGGGCAAGACCATGGCTTTGATCATGCTGGACCTTAGTGCCGCGTTTGACACTGTGGCACATTCCAATCTGCTACAGTGTCTAAACAGAGCGGGGGTCACCAAAGAGGCATTGGGATGGCTGAAAGCTTTCCTCACCAACAGGAGCTTTCAGGTCCAACGGGGAAGTTTTCTCTCGGACAGCATGTCATTGGATCAGGGGGTGCCTCAGGGCTCTGCCCTGAGTCCCACCCTGTTTAACTTATATATGGCTCCATTGGCAGAGGTAGTCCAATCGTTCGGCGTAGAGCTTGTCTCTTACGCCGACGATACTCAACTTCTGATCTCCCTGTCCCAAGCTCCCTCCTCCGCGGCTGACAACTTCAAATCATGCATGTGCAAGCTTGCTGCATGGATGAATGAGCATTGCCTCAAATTAAATGGAACTAAAACCGAGGTGCTCATAATAGGTGGGAATAACATAAATTGGACTAATAATTGGTGGCCCTCTTGTTTGGGACCCGTACCTAGTCCCAGTCAGGAAGCCAAGAATTTGGGTGTCTGGATAGATAATAAACTATCCTACGACAGCCATGTCAAAAAAACAGTAGGGAAGTGCATTGGAGTCATGAAAACCCTCAATCGTACCCTGGATCTTCTACCGATAAGTTCCAGGCGTACCATGACTCAGGCACTTATTACTTCCCGTATAGATTACGGAAATGTGCTACTGCTGGGTACTTCAGAAAAAAACATGAGGAAATTACAAGTCCTGCAAAATTCAGCTGCACGACTTGTGCTAAGACTCCCCCATAGAGCTCCCTCTAAACCTTCCTTGGCTGCCCTTCACTGGCTGCCGATTAGCAAGAGGATACTATTCAAAGCGCTCCTCTGGGGCCACAGGATCATTCATTTTAAGGCCCCTCCCTACATGTCTGATCTAGCTACACTTTACGTACCTAATAGATCCTTACGGTCAATGGGTACAGGTCTGCTTAAAACAACGCTCCCTAAAAAAGCTAGAATGGGAGGCAGATCCTTTCGTACTCTGACAGCAAAAAAATGGAACACCCTTCCTATGCACATCAGACAAGAGAATGATGAGGCATCCTTCAGGAAAATGTTAAAAACCTATCTTTTTACTCTTTAATCTCTGTCTCTGGATCCACATTGCAATACTCTTTCTCCACAGTGCGGGGACACGCCGGGAGGCGTCACCAGGCGCTTTACAAACCCCTATAATAATAAAAAGACACTTAGAATACAGGGAAAACACCTACATACACTAGGGAACACTATGCGTTGGAGTTAGCATGACCTCCTCTGTATTTGCCATGAGTTAATGCCTGGGTCACTGCATGAGTACATGAGTAGTGACTTGATGATTATAGTGCTACAAGAAAAGTGCATGGTGATTTTATAAGTGCTTGGGTTTTGGCGCAGTGATTGGATAAGCACATAGGATTGGCTGGGTGGTTGGAGGACTGCATAGGTAGTACCAGGGAGATTACTGGACAGCATAGGTAGTCCTCAAGGTATTGCAGTAGTGAATGTGTTAGTGACTGGGTCATTGCATGAGTACATGGGTACTGAGTGGATAATTAGAGTACTGCAAGGAGAGTGCGTGGTGAATTTATAAGTGCTTCGGTATTGGAGGAGTGTTTGGATTAGTACATATTAGTGGCTGGGTGACTGGAGGAGTGCACAGGGAGTGATAGTGTGCTTGCGGGACTGCATGGGTACTACCTGGGGAATTGAAGGAGCAAATGGGAAGTGTGTAAGTGTGTACAGGACTGTATGGGTAGGGCATATGGGATTGTAACAGTGATCAGTTAGTGCCTGGATCATTACATGAGTACATAGCTACTGACTAAAAGATTAGAATACTGCAAGGAGAGTGCCTGAGTGAATTTATAAGTCCTTGGGTATTGGCAGAATGTTTGGATTAGTGTATGGTAGTGGCTGGGTGACTTTCAGAGTATGGAAGGACATCGATGATGAAACCTTTAAGATGTCCCTGGCCAACACCTGTCCGAATATCCAGTCTGACCCCACCGAAGCAGTGGAGCAGTACCATAACTGGGTAGGCAAGGCGGTAGACATGCATGCTCCTCTAAAAACTATATCAAAAAATAGAAAGGTGCCTTCAGCGCCGTGGTATTCAAAAACCCTTAGACTGCAAAAACAGATTTGTAGAAATAAGGAAAGAACCTGGCGTAAAACATATGATAACTTAAGCAAAGCTCAGTATAAAGATGAACTCATCATCTATAAAAAAATGATTCAGGAGGTAAAAAAGGACTACTTCAAGCAGCAAATTGAGCAATCAAAAAATTCGAGTCGACAACTGTTTGAAGTAGTTAAGACTCTGGCAGGGAAGGTGGTAGATCTGAATCCCCCACACACTCAGGAATTCTGCAATAATTTAGCAGATTACTTTTTCTCAAAAGTAGACGATATATATGCAGAATTCTCGGTCACTCCATCGAACACCAGCACTTATCCCAAATTATCAAAAAATAGTATGGACTGTTCGTTTTCCCGATTTAGGGATATGACGGAACAGGAAATAGGAGATATTATGAGACTGGTTAAAACAGGTTCAGCCTTGGATCCTTGCCCCCCTAAAATTTTTATTCCAGTAACTGATGTGGTGAGCAAAGTCATAACCCCCATCTGTAACGCCATGTTCCAATCGGGGATCTTTCCGGATAAGTTAAAAAACACTTTGCTGATACCCTTACTGAAAAAAACTGGTCTTGACAAAACAATTCTCAAAAACTACAGACCCATTGCTAGCCTACCCTACTTGGCTAAAATAGTGGAAAGAGCAATGAACGTTCAACTAGCCGAATATATTGAGCAAAACAGTCTCCTGGACGAATCGCAGTTTGGATTCCGGAAACTTCATGGGACGGAGACTGCCCTCATTAAGGCCGCCGATGATATCAGAGCCATTAGGGACCAAGGAGGGACAGCTATACTGGTCCTTTTGGATCTCTCGGCGGCCTTCGACACGGTCAACCATACCGTTCTGATTGACCGTGTCGAGGAGATGGGCATTTGTTCAAAAGCCAAAGAGCTTCTGGCATCATTCCTGTCCAATAGAACACAGGCAGTAACATTGGGCGCATTTCAATCCCCTCAGCTCGCCCTCCCATGTGGCGTCCCGCAAGGCTCATCCCTAAGTCCGACACTCTTTAACATCTATGTGTCGGACTTAGCAAGGGTGATTAAGAACCACCGGATGAGCCTTACCTCCTACGCCGACGACACCCAATTGGTGATCGCTATTAAGAACAACGGGGAGGAGGTTGCCACCAGATTCCAAGAAGGCATGCTTGCCATCAAGGAATGGATGTCGGAAAACTGCCTGCGCCTCAACTCGGAGAAAACCGAGGTAGTGATCTTTGGAAATTTATCACCACAGTGGTCCACTCTTTGGTGGCCGACACCCCTCGGAGCCCCTCCAGAACCAGTAAAAAAGGTCAGGAACTTAGGCATTATATTTGACGACAATCTTAATTTTTCCAACCATGCCAACCAGGTTGCGTCGTCTGCTTTCTACAAGCTTAAGATAATTAAAAAAATCCTGCCCTATCTCCCGGAGAGTGCTAAGAAAACAGTGGTGAGCTCCTTAGTACTCTCTTCACTCGACTACTGTAACGGACTGTTTGTAAACGCCCAGGCAAGGGTGGTGGCCAAACTCCAGCTTATACAAAATGCGGCCGCAAGGCTACTAGCTGGCATTCCTAAGTTTCAGTCCACCAGGCACGCGATTAGAAATCTCCACTGGCTAATAGTGAGAAATCGCATCAGATTCAAGACCCTGTGTCTCACCTACAAAGCTCTCAAGGGTCTTGGACCAGCCTTTCTCAAACGAAAACTTCAATATTACTCACCAAAAAGATCCTTACGCTCCGAACATAGCCACCTACTGGTAGTGCCACGCACCAGGACGGTGACATGGGGCGACAGAAGCTTTACTAATGCCGCAGCCAAAATCTGGAACACGCTCCCAAAGGAAATAAAACTGGCACCATCGTTATTTCAGTTTAGAAAACTGGTAAAAACTTGGTTATTCGATCAATAATCCGCTCAGAAACGATACGTTTGAAGAAAGATACCACCTTATTCTGGGATTTTCAGCAAACTATAGCGCCAAGACACCCAGGGTATACGCCGCGCTTTATACATTTTTAAAATAAATAAATAAATAAACTGGAGGACTGCACAGGGAGTGACAGGGTGATTTCTGGACTGCATGGGTACTACCAGGGGAATTGAAGAGCGAATGACAAGTGTGTAGGTGGTTAGAGGACTGCATGGGTAGTACACAGGGATTGCAGCTGTGCATGTGTTAGTGACTGGGTCATTGCATGAGTACATGGGTAGTGACTGGATGATTAGAGTGCTGCAAGGACAGTGCACTGTGATTTTATAACTGCTTGGGGTTTGGCGGAATCATTGGATAAGTACATAGAGCAGGCTGAGTGATTGGAGGAGTGCATGGGTAGTGACAGAGGGATTTCTGGAGTGCATTGGTACTACCTGGGTAACTGGAGGAGTGCATCAATAGTGTGTGGGTGGTTAGAGGTCTGCATGGGACGTGCTTAGGGGATTGTATCAGTGCATGTGTTAGTGCCTGGACCATTCCATGAGTACATGGGTACTGACTGGAAGATTGGAGTACTGCAAGGAGAGTGCATGATGAATTTATAAGTGCTTGTGTTTTGGTGGAGTGATTGGATAAGTACATGGCGCTGGCTGGGTGATTGGAGGACTGCATAGGTAGTACCAGGGAGATTACTGGACTGCATAGATAGTCCTCAATGGATTGCAGCAGTGCATGTGTTAGTGACTCGGTCATTGCATGAGTATATGGGTAGTGACTGGATGATTAGAGTGCTGCAAGGACAGTGCATGGTGATTTTATAACTGCTTGGGTTTTGGCAGAGTGATTGGACAATTACATAGTGCAGGCTGGGTGATTGAAGGAGTGCATGGGTACTGACAGGGCGATGGCTGGACTGCATGGGTAGTGCTCAGGGTATTGTAGCAGTGCATGAGTTAGTGCATGGGTCATTGCATGAGTGCATGGGTACTGACTGGATGCTTAGAGTACTGCAAGGATAGTGCATGGTGAATTTATAAGTGCTTGGATTTTGGTGGAGTGATTGACTAAGTACACACATGTCACATAAGTCCCGCCCCCTCCCATCACTACTGTGCAAACGCACCCCCTGGCAGCTTTTAAGTAGGGGGATTAATTCCCTTTGAATCCTGAGGGTCCCTGGGGGCCAACTAGCCCACCAGGTACCTCTAGTAAGCACCACAGAGCTGCGTTGCAGAGAGGTATAAAAAGGGGCATGGCCTCGGACCACCTCTCTGCAAGGCAGCCCTGTGGTGCATACTGGAGGTACCTGGTGGGCTAGTTGGCCTGGAAAGGTGGTGGTCCCTGGGGCTTGCGGGTCTATAACAGACCCCATTTTACATTTTTAGTGCCCGGGGGTGGTGGTCCCAGGGGCTGGGGGGGCCTTGGAGGCTGCCCACAAATAAAACAAGCCTCGGGGATGGTAGTCCCTGGGGCTGCGGGAGGGCCACATGCCCTCCCACATATTAAAAGGATAACACCGGGGAGGTGGTGGTCCCCGGGGCTGTGGGGGCCCCCGCGAGCTCCTACTAATATTTTATGACAATGGCCCCGGGGCCTGGCCCGGCCCACCCGGGTTCTCAAGTAAATGAAGCGCGGGAGCCCGCTCTTCATTTTGTTTTTAAATTTCGGCGGGATTCTCGACCCCAGCGCGAATTTTTAAAAGAAATGTTTTTTGGGGCCGTGAGTGTCCACCTGAGCATGCCTAGGGAGTCAGAGCATTTCTACCCTGCCCCCTTTTCTTTTTTTTACTTTTGTTTTATTGTGACTCAGTTCTGCCAAGTGACAAGATGGCTGCTAACACTTCCTGGTTTGGAATTTTGGCCGCCAATCACAGTGAAGCTCGTGCTCTGTAGGGGTTGTGACTCCACTGCGTCCCTATATATCAAAACTTTTTATTTTTCAAATTTCTCAAGCACTACTGAACAGATTTGCACCATTTAAAGAAAAGGGCTCTTTCCGAACCAGGGGCTACCTTTTTGCCAAATTTGGTGTAATTCCGTTCAGCAGTTCGGGCTGTAGCTGTGTCTAAAGTTTCCTATGGAAACTACATAGGGAAAACACGTTTTGGGATCCCCTTTTTTCTCAGCCCCCGCTTGTTGAATTACCCCGAAACTTTCAAAACTGGAGCTGACCGCAGCAGGACACCAGTTTTGAAAATTTTGTGAAGATTCGTCAACCAAGGACTCCTGAGGCGGAAGCCGGAAGTTTAGGGCTACTATTTTTAAAGAAAAGAAAGTTTACATGCAGTATTTGTTTATTTGCGCCGATATTTTGTAGAACTATTCTGAATTGCTTTGTGCTTTTAAATCACCCCCCACTTCCGCATCTTGCCGCATTTTTACCTTTTGAGCCCCCTGAAACGTCAGGAAGCCGATTTCGGGCTCCTGGTGATTTTCGCCCTCATTTCCCTCCAGGCGCAGACTTCGGGCGCCATCTTGGGACAGGACAAGGACAGCGCTCTAGTGGTTGGGCGATTTGGGCCCAGACACTATAAAAGAGCATATCATAAACTAATTAGTACTGTGAACAAGGACTCCTGAGGCGGATGCCGGGAGTTTAGGGCTACTATTGTTAAAGAAAAGAAAGTTTACATGCAGTATTTGTTTATTTGCGCCGATATTTTGTAGAACTATTCCGAATTGCTTTGTGCTTTTAAATCACCCCCCACTGCCGCATCTTGCCGCATTTTACCTTTTGAGCCCCCTGAAACGTCAGGAAGCCGATTTCAGGCTCCTGGTGATTTTCGCCCTCATTTCCCTCCAGGCGCAGACTTCGGGCGCCATCTTGGGACAGGACAAGGACAGCGCTCTAGTGTCTGGGCGATATGGGCCCAGACACTATAAAATGAACACCCCTCCCCGTACACCCAGCGGACGGGCACAGCGGGCGTTGCGTGGGTACTGACAGGGCGATGGCTGGACTGCATGGGTAGTGCTCAGGGTATTGTAGCAGTGCATGAGTTAGTGCATGGGTCATTGCATGAGTGCATGGGTACTGACTGGATGCTTAGAGTACTGCAAGGATAGTGCATGGTGAATTTATAAGTGCTTGGGTTTTGGTGGAGTGATTGGCTAAGTACACACATGTCACATAAGTCCCGCCCCCTCCCATCACTACTGTGCAAACGCACCCCCTGGCAGCTTTTAAGTAGGGGGATTAATTCCCTTTGAATCCTGAGGGTCCCTGGGGGCCAACTAGCCCACCAGGTACCTCTAGTAAGCACCACAGAGCTGCGTTGCAGAGAGGTATAAAAAGGGGCATGGCCTCGGACCACCTCTCTGCAAGGCAGCCCTGTGGTGCATACTGGAGGTACCTGGTGGGCTAGTTGGCCTGGAAAGGTGGTGGTCCCTGGGGCTTGCGGGTCTATAACAGACCCCATTTTACATTTTTAGTGCCCGGGGGTGGTGGTCCCAGGGTCTGGGGGGGCCTTGGAGGCTGCCCACAAATAAAACAAGCCTCGGGGATGGTAGTCCCTGGGGCTGCGGGAGGGCCACATGCCCTCCCACATATTAAAAGGATAACACCGGGGAGGTGGTGGTCCCCGGGGCTGTGGGGGCCCCCGCGAGCTCCTACTAATATTTTATGACAATGGCCCGGGGCCTGGCCCGGCCCACCCGGGTTCTCAAGTAAATGAAGCGCGGGAGCCCGCTCTTCATTTTGTTTTTAAATTTCGGTGGGATTCTCGACCCCAGCGCGAATTTTTAAAAGAAATGTTTTTTGGGGCCGTGAGTGTCCACTTGAGCATGCCTAGGGAGTCAGAGCATTTCTACCCTGCCCCCTTTTCTTTTTTTTACTTTTGTTTTACTGTTTTATTGTGACTCAGTTCTGCCAAGTGACAAGATGGCTGCTAACACTTCCTGGTTTGGAATTTTGGCAGCCAATCACAGTGAAGCTCGTGCTCGGTAGGGGTTGTGACTCCACTGCGTCCCTATATATCAAAACTTTTTATTTTTAAAATTTCTCAAGCACTACTGAACAGATTTGCACCATTTAAAGAAAAGGGCTCTTTCCGAACCAGGGGCTACCTTTTTGCCAAATTTGGTGTAATTCCGTTCAGCAGTTCGGGCTGTAGCTGTGTCTAAAGTTTCCTATGGAAACTACATAGGGAAAACACGTTTTGGGATCCCCTTTTTTCTCAGCCCCCGCTTGTTGAATTACCCCGAAACTTTCAAAACTGGAGCTGACCGCAGCAGGACACCAGTTTTGAAAATTTTGTGAAGATTCGTCAACCAAGGACTCCTGAGGCGGAAGCCGGAAGTTTAGGGCTACTATTTTTAAAGAAAAGAAAGTTTACATGCAGTATTTGTTTATTTGCGCCGATATTTTGTAGAACTATTCCGAATTGCTTTGTGCTTTTAAATCACCCCCCACTTCCGCATCTTGCCGCATTTTTACCTTTTGAGCCCCCTGAAACGTCAGGAAGCCGATTTCGGGCTCCTGGTGATTTTCGCCCTCATTTCCCTCCAGGCGCAGACTTCGGGCGCCATCTTGGGACAGGACAAGGACAGCGCTCTAGTGGTTGGGCGATTTGGGCCCAGACACTATAAAAGAGCATATCATAAACTAATTAGTACTGTGAACAAGGACTCCTGAGGCGGATGCCGGGAGTTTAGGGCTACTATTGTTAAAGAAAATAAAGTTTACATGCAGTATTTGTTTATTTGCGCCGATATTTTGTAGAACCATTCCGAATTGCTTTGTGCTTTTAAATCACCCCCCACTGCCGCATCTTGCCGCATTTTACCTTTTGAGCCCCCTGAAACGTCAGGAAGCCGATTTCAGGCTCCTGGTGATTTTCGCCCTCATTTCCCTCCAGGCGCAGACTTCGGGCGCCATCTTGGGACAGGACAAGGACAGCACTCTAGTGTCTGGGCGATATGGGCCCAGACACTATAAAATGAACACCCCTCCCCGTACACGCAGCGGACGGGCACAGCGGGCGTTGCGTGGGTACTGACAGGGCGATGGCTGGACTGCATGGGTAGTGCTCAGGGTATTGTAGCAGTGCATGAGTTAGTGCATGGGTCATTGCATGAGTGCATGGGTACTGACTGGATGCTTAGAGTACTGCAAGGATAGTGCATGGTGAATTTATAAGTGCTTGGGTTTTGGTGGAGTGATTGGCTAAGTACACACATGTCACATAAGTCCCGCCCCCTCCCATCACTACTGTGCAAACGCACCCCCTGGCAGCTTTTAAGTAGGGGGATTAATTCCCTTTGAATCCTGAGGGTCCCTGGGGGCCAACTAGCCCACCAGGTACCTCTAGTAAGCACCACAGAGCTGCGTTGCAGAGAGGTATAAAAAGGGGCATGGCCTCGGACCACCTCTCTGCAAGGCAGCCCTGTGGTGCATACTGGAGGTACCTGGTGGGCTAGTTGGCCTGGAAAGGTGGTGGTCCCTGGGGCTTGCGGGTCTATAACAGACCCCATTTTACATTTTTAGTGCCCGGGGGTGGTGGTCCCAGGGTCTGGGGGGGCCTTGGAGGCTGCCCACAAATAAAACAAGCCTCGGGGATGGTAGTCCCTGGGGCTGCGGGAGGGCCACATGCCCTCCCACATATTAAAAGGATAACACCGGGGAGGTGGTGGTCCCCGGGGCTGTGGGGGCCCCCGCGAGCTCCTACTAATATTTTATGACAATGGCCCGGGGCCTGGCCCGGCCCACCCGGGTTCTCAAGTAAATGAAGCGCGGGAGCCCGCTCTTCATTTTGTTTTTAAATTTCGGTGGGATTCTCGACCCCAGCGCGAATTTTTAAAAGAAATGTTTTTTGGGGCCGTGAGTGTCCACTTGAGCATGCCTAGGGAGTCAGAGCATTTCTACCCTGCCCCCTTTTCTTTTTTTTACTTTTGTTTTACTGTTTTATTGTGACTCAGTTCTGCCAAGTGACAAGATGGCTGCTAACACTTCCTG
The DNA here is from genome assembly GCF_964261635.1 of Lissotriton helveticus. NCBI lineage: Eukaryota > Metazoa > Chordata > Amphibia > Caudata > Salamandridae > Lissotriton > Lissotriton helveticus. The sequence continues at coordinate 805,989,519 of NC_136071.1, forward strand.
GTTTGGAATTTTGGCAGCCAATCACAGTGAAGTTCGTGCTCGGTAGGGGTTGTGACTCCACTGCGTCCCTATATATCAAAACTTTTTATTTTTTAAATTTCTCAAGCATTACTGAACAGATTTGCACCATTTAAAGAAAAGGGCTCTTTCCGAACCAGGGGCTACCTTTTTGCCAAATTTGGTGTAATTCCGTTCAGCAGTTCGGGCTGTAGCTGTGTCTAAAGTTTCCTATGGAAACTACATAGGGAAAACACGTTTTGGGATCCCCTTTTTTCTCAGCCCCCGCTTGTTGAATTACCCCGAAACTTTCAAAACTGGAGCTGACCGCAGCAGGACACCAGTTTTGAAAATTTTGTGAAGATTCGTCAACCAAGGACTCCTGAGGCGGAAGCCGGAAGTTTAGGGCTACTATTTTTAAAGAAAAGAAAGTTTACATGCAGTATTTGTTTATTTGCGCCGATATTTTGTAGAACTATTCCGAATTGCTTTGTGCTTCTAAATCACCCCCCACTTCCGCATCTTGCCGCATTTTTACCTTTTGAGCCCCCTGAAACGTCAGGAAGCCGATTTCGGGCTCCTGGTGATTTTCGCCCTCATTTCCCTCCAGGCGCAGACTTCGGGCGCCATCTTGGGACAGGACAAGGACAGCGCTCTAGTGGTTGGGCGATTTGGGCCCAGACACTATAAAAGAGCATATCATAAACTAATTAGTACTGTGAACAAGGACTCCTGAGGCGGATGCCGGGAGTTTAGGGCTACTATTTTTAAAGAAAAGAAAGTTTACATGCAGTATTTGTTTATTTGCGCCGATATTTTGTAGAACTATTCCGAATTGCTTTGTGCTTTTAAATCACCCCCCACTGCCGCATCTTGCCGCATTTTACCTTTTGAGCCCCCTGAAACGTCAGGAAGCCGATTTCAGGCTCCTCATGATTTTCGCCCTCATTTCCCTCCAGGCGCAGACTTCGGGCGCCATCTTGGGACAGGACAAGGACAGCGCTCTAGTGTCTGGGCGATATGAGCCCAAACACTATAAAATGAACACCCCTCCCCGTACACGCAGCGGACGGGCAGAGCGGGCGTTGCGATGGCGCGCCAGAGGCGCGCCCATCTGTGCCCGTCCGGGACCGACCGGGGACAGGGGCACAAACCCCTGCCTGATCCCCCTTAGATCCTCTAAGAATAATTACATATTCGAAAAACCAGCTAGAAAATCTTTGCCCATCTATTAAGAAAACATGCAAATATTCATGGAAGGCAGCAAACGATGCCTTCAAGCTGTAGGGCCTGCTCATATAATCCTAAGAACAACAAGGATGAAGAGCACAAAACGAAACCCCTGACAATGTTTCAGGTTAACTGTCACTCGCTGAGAAAACATAAATTTGAAATATTTGATTTACTAATAGACCATCAACCAGAAGTTCTTTTCTTGACTGAGACGTGGCTAGATGAGGAGTCCACTCCAGATATTTTAGAGGCCCTACCCGAAAATTATGGCATATTAAACATCAACCGAAATAAACAAAAGGGAGGGGGTATTGCTATTATCCATACAATTGATTTGATATGTACCCTGGAAATGGTTACGATTAAAGACAGTGAAGCCGCTTTCTTTGCGAATAAATATAGCCCCAATATAACTTTCAATGGCTACCTAATCTATCGCCCGGTTGTATGACGAACCATCGCGCGCAATCGCATCGCGGCACTTTACATCGCGGCCACGACATCGCATCGGCCGTTACACCGGCCATTCTTTCGTCGCAAGCATTTGCCCCGCAAATGAGGCAATTTCATTGGAACGCGTGTCACATCGGCGATTTAACATCGCGCGACATGACAACGCGATGTGTTAGCCTACAGTTAAAAAAAACATTCGGCCAGTTGCCAGTACTTGAAGAGTGCAAGAGTTACCTTTCTCCTTCCAATCGTACTGCTATTCTCGTAGGTTGCAGCAGGCAGGTCTGATGAGCGGCTGCCTCCTGATCCACGGAACACAACGTGCTCTCGCCTGCACGCTTCTCTGTTACTTATTCTTGGAAATGAATTGGAACATTTGCAATTCAAGTAACCAAACCCTTAGGGTGCTTTGTCATTTGCTGTCCTATGTCAGTGTGCATCCCACGCACATGCACCTTAAAGCAACACAAAAAGACAGGTCACCGGCACTTATTTCTAAAGACTGGCACTTACTTATGATAGTCCACAACATGGCTGCCAGGCTTTTATTCAACGTAGCTTATCACCAAAGTGTTCAATATACTTAAAAAAATAAACTAGGCCATCCCTACAGCTTAAGGTGACATGGAATGATCCAAAACGTCGAATTTGTAATACGTGATGGTTAGTAGCTGGCCATGCTGGCAGATAGGGGATTGTGTCATTCATGGTAAAATACTCAGAAATAACTCGGGCTCTGGCATTTACATTTTTCAAAAGTAGCACGTAGGTATTAATTAAAAGCCTTTAGCCGCGTTTTATCAAGTCCCCATATTTAGCTACTCAATTCCCCAATCAAAGAAGCCACCTGCGCCTAAATGCTTTTTAAGACTGACCACAACATTTTAACCGCAATTTCACTTTAAATGCAGTAGTAGTAAATTCAAAAAAATGCCAACCTTACAGCACTACAAACGCAGTGAGGTTCTTCTGCCATTCATTTATTAAATAAAGTTCTATTACCGCGGCCTTCTCCAGCAGGGTATCAAAGCAGTGTCTTAATTGTTGTGATAGACAATAGGTAGAAGCAATTACCTTTTATTTATAACTACTTTCATCACATTCCGATTGTAACTTTTTATCCTATATTATTTATAAAAACCCAGACTGGATTCTTTGTGTAATTTCATGCAGCAGAGTTACTCTGATGCATTTTACGACAGATCTTCAGCGATTATTTTTAGGGCTAGCAAACTGCACTGAAGAGTGTCTAATCAAACATGACAGCAGCATCATTTTTAATATTCTGGGTCCTTAGACCCTGCTTCAAGGAAGACATTATTGCTGAGTGTCCATGGAAGGTTCAAGGCAGACAAGTGCTGCTTGTCTCTAGCGGTGAGCTGTTTCAACCTACACACTGCCTCATTGCGAAGTAGCAATTGATAAGAGATACTTAAAATCACATTAAGTCCCAGCCCCTCTGGTCACGAGGGCTCGAAGACTACTCGCCCAAGGCATGGCCAGTCCTAGAGGCAGTGGTGCGGGAACAATTTTCTGACTAGGGTGCTGGCCAGGGGCAGCCGCTCTCTAAAACTATTGGAACAAACAGTTAATACTACATGAAACGATAACTGATTGAAAGGCGCCATTGGTTTTTTCCTTCATTTTCGCTGCGCTCTACCTCCAGGCCTAGGGTGATGCAGCACCCCTTCTTCTAGCCCCCCTGCCTACAGGTACTTTGTATAAGACTCTGTGATGCTTATCACTGGAATATCTGACCAGGTAACCCATAGTGTTGCAAGCTTCTGGCATCTTCAAAGCTATTACAGCACCTCCAGCTCAGAATTGCGCTAATTAGCCAATATGTCTGCCATCCAGCAGCCAGGTGAGCACTGGTTTGAAACACAGAATGATGTCTATTTAGGTGGCTAGAGTCAGTGCTTTGTCCTGCTAAAGAAGATCGGCAGGGAGAGGTTCCCGAAAACCAAGAAGTATGGCCTGCTCCTTAAATCTTGTCCTCACAAAAAAAAGTCTTGCTAAAAATGTAATATCAAAAGTCAAAGGATGAAAAACCATACCACCATAAGCATGCTCACTTTCCTAGACCGACCACCCACCCACCCATCCATCCATCCATCCACCCACCCACCCACCCACCCATCCATCCATCCACCCATCCATCCACCCACCCATCCATCCATCCATCCACCCACCCATACATCCACCCATCCACCCACCCATCCATCCATCCACCCATCCATCCATCCACCCACCCACCCATCCATCCATCCACCCACCCATCCATCCATCCACCCAATTCACCATCATCCATCCACCCACCCATCCACCCACCCACCCACCCACCCATCCATCCATCCACCCAATTCACCACCATCCACCCACCCATCCATCCACCCATCCCACCCACCCATCCACCCACCCACCCACCCATCCACCCACCCACCCACCCATCCACCCATCCATCCATCCACCGACCCATCCATCCACCCACCCATGTCACCACCAACCCATCCATCCATCCATCCATCCATCCCATCCACCCACCCACCCATCCATCCATCCACCCACCCACCCACCCATCCATCCACCGACCCATCCATCCACCCACCCATGTCACCACCAAACCATGCATCCATCCATCCATCCATCCATCCCATCCACCCACCCATCCATCCATCCACCCACCCATCCATCCATCCACCCAATCCACCACCATCCATCCATCCACCCATCCATCCATCCACCCATCCCACCCACCCACCCACCCCACCCACCCACCCACCCATCCATCCATCCATCCACCACCACCAACCCATGCATCCATCCATCCATCCAGGCACCCACCCATCCATCCATCGATCCACCCATCCCACCCATCCATCCATCCATCCAGCCACCCACCCAGCCACCCACCCATCCATCCATCCATCCACCCATCCATCCATGCACCCACCAGATATATTGATATGAGGGGATGTAGCACACCTTGACCCAAACCGCAGCTTCAAAAAATGACCAGGAATGTGCGTGATAAATAAACTTCCCATCAAATTTTCTTGTAAAAAATAAGTATATTAAAAAAAATAAGTATATAATCTTGGTCTGAGTGGAGGATTGCAGGCGCGAACCGTGTCTGTCAGCACCAAAGTCAGTCTATGTTTCCGTTAGACCACATGTTGTTGCAGTGACTGACGTTGATGTTTTGCTTATTGAAATAAACATATTTCCAAATATGCACCGCGTTGCTTGTTTCTGTTTATGCTACCCATTTTTAATAAAATAGTGGCATTCCAGTCATATACAGAGTACCATGGGAACACAGGGTATTGTGAGATAAGATCCTCTTGCCAATGTGCTTTTCTAAGTGCTGAGAGCAGAGGTCATGTGTGAGAAGGTCCAAAATATTCACTATCCAGTCATTTTATCGTACATTGTGCACCCCTTTTTTTAATAACCTGCACTACTTGCAATATGTAGTGTGTAGTGTTTTTTCAGCATGTGAATTACCGTCAATTTGCAGTTGTTTGGCCTTGGCGTTATTAAGGAAATAATTAAAATTCTATTTCACTGTATTACCCTAATCATTCTCAGTGAAGTATATACTGTGCGCCTAACATGCAGCCTATTATTCCTCTTTCCATAATCTCCGGGTGGCGGATTGTGCGTTGGAGTGCAGGTGCTTTAACAAATACAATTCATTGGTTAGTGACTTATTGTGACTACTTTTAGCTCTGCATGACGTAATGAATGTTTACTATGCAAAGAAATATAACATTCCTTGAAATAAACGTACCTAACTGGAGCATTTGTAAGGATTATTTGTGGAGCATTAGATGTAACGTTTGTAGGATGCCTGGTTTTAGTGGATCAGCTTTCAACGGTGCAGCAGGAGCAGTGACTCCGGGTCCCATGGCTTTGACAATGGCTGCTAGTGGGGCTTAATTAACACGCTTGTATGCATAAATATTTCAAATAAGCACCTTAAATAAACATTGTTTTTTAATGATGCTTAAATAAACAAATAAACACTGTTTTTTAAAATAACATGTAAACACTGTCATAAGCACCTTAAATAAACATTGTTTTTTAATGATGCTTAAATAAACAAATAAACATTGGTTTTTAAAATAACATGTAAACACTGTCATAAGCACCTTAAATAAACATTGTTTCTAACGATATATTGCATGTAAACACTGTCATGTTTATGCTCGCTTCCCAGACAATTCGATGTCATCGCTAACGATGTATTAGGTAATGCGATGCACTTGCATGCGTCCTGATGACATGCGAGGTAATGACGGGCACGATGTAATTGCCGCGTTGCAATGTCAGCGCGATGCGATGTATCCGATGTAAGGGGTGCTTCCCCAAACAAAGTGATTTAGAACTTGCCCTTAAAGCAGGATGTTCTCCTCTGAAAGACAATATAGAGGAAGCCTGGCCAGACTACGAAAATTGGCTAACTAAAGCGCTAGATGCAACTGCACCTTGGACAACTAAAACACCTGTAAGATGTCTTAAATCTGCACAGTGGTTTGATGCTGATTTAAAAGCTACCAAATCAAAATGTAAAAAACTAGAGCGCATCTGGCGCAATAAATATGATGAAATAGCCAAACTTGAATACAAAACCAATATAAAAAATTATCATAAAAAGATTAGAATAGCCAAAAGAAATTTTTTTAGTAAAATAATTGAATCAGCTGAAAATTCTACCAAGGAACTCTTTGTAATCTACAAAGAACTTATGTCAGCTGATAGGACTATAGCTCCAGATACTCATTCTACAGCCACTTGTGAAGCGATAGCAGACTTCTTTGTCCAAAAAGTAGAAAACATCTACAAAACCTTTCCGAAGGTCATGGATAACATAACTACTAACCATGTTACTGAGGTTGAACCAATTAACATCTGTCATCTAAATCAATTCTCGGTGCCTGATGACATTGAGGTGCTGAGAATTATTTGCAGCATACAATCAGGTTCCCCCAAAGACGTGGCTCGTCCTAAGATCTTTAAAAACCAGGCTGAATTACTGGTAAACCATATAAGCCATATGGGTAAATTATCATTCCAAACGAGCCACGTCCCGCAAGACTGGAAAACAGCGCAGGTCATCCCTATTAAAAAAAAGGCCAACATCAGTGTAACCCAACTGGACAACTATCGTCCTATATCACTCTTACCATTCTGTGCTAAGGTGGTGGAAAAGATAGTTAATGCCCAATTGATAAAGCATTTAGAAGAAGGCCACCATCTTCACCCGACGAAGTCAGGTTTCAGAAGATACCATTCTACTGAATCAGCCCTTCTTTTTTCCACAGAGCTACTGAGAGGCAGAGTAGATGAGGGGATGACAGCTGTGCTCCTTCTATTAGATCTGAGCGCGGCATTTGACACCGTCTCCCATCGCATACTGCTCTCACGCCTTAGCGAAGTTGGAATAGGTGGTCTGGCTCATGAATGGAGGCGTGCATTCCTGGCTAATAGACAATTCCAAGTTAATTGTCCTCCCTTTAAATCGGAAATTCGAGCACTCAGACATGGGGTGCCGCAGGGCTCAATATTGAGCCCCACATTATTCAAACTGTACATGGCACACCTGGCTAAGATAGCTGAGGCATATGGGGTCGAGATAGTGTCATATGCGGATGACACCCAGCTAATAGTGACATTGTCTCGACCGCCCGAGGAAGCCTCAGCTAGTTTCTCGGCATGCCTCAGTGACCTGGCCAGATGGATGAATACCAACTGCTTATGCCTAAATGCAAATAAAACTGAGCTTCTTGTGTTGGGGAAGACTCCATCCATCTGGTCGTCTGCATGGTGGCCATCTGAACTTGGCGCCATGCCTAAACCCTACGAGCAGGTAAAAAACCTAGGGGTTAGATTGGACTCAACCCAGTCTCTCGAACACCACACCAGAAGAATTGCGGGCAAATGCTATGGAATCCTTAAGACTCTACGCAAAACCTTGGACTCCCTCCCCGCAATTAATAGGAAAACTCTAATCCACTCTCTAGTCACACCCCATCTCGATTACAGCAACTCACTGTATATGGGATTAAGTAAAAAAGGCCTTCAGCGCCTGCAGTGCGCTCAAAACGCAGCTGCTTGTCTGGCACTCAACCTATCTAGAAGATCTTCAGGGAAGCGTGCTTTAGCCATCCTTCACTGGTTACCCATACGTGAACGCATTACATTTAAAACAATGTGTATGACTCACCGTATTGCCCGAAGGAAAAGGACCAATATACCTTCAAAAACTACTGACCAAGTAACAACCCAAACGACTCTTAACATCCCAAGGCAGTATGCTTTTTCAAGTGCCTAGAATCTACCAGACACGTATGGGCGGTAGATCTTTTAAATACTTGGCCAGTAAACAGTGGAACTCACTACCCATTGAACTTAGAATGGAACCATCAGAAAAAAAATTCCGCCAAAAACTAAAAACATACCTATTTCCGAAAACATAATCCTTTTCTTGGGCCCCTTTCAGTTCTCTACCCCCTAGCTTTCCCTAATCAGCCCAGTCCTTGTTCCATAAAGGGCGGGGACACACTGTTTTCTAGTGTAACCAGGCGCTATATAAAAGGCTTTTATTATTATTATTATTATTAACCAGCACTAAAGATATTGAGAAAGCAAAAAACGGTTCTCCTAGGGAAACTAGGTCCTAACTATAACTACCTACTGGCGACCACCAGTAGGTAATATATATACATATATATATATATATATATATATATATATATATATATATATATATATATATATATATATATATATATATATATATATATATATATATATATATATATATATAGAATCCAATATATAGAATCCAAACCCACTTTTCAAGAAAAACGGGTCATGCTCAGTGCTAACAGCTAGATTTATTTCCAGAGTTCAAGCGCTCAGGGTGAAAATGTTGATTGAAACGCTAGGCAGACGCGTTTCCGCCTGACGGCTTTCTTCAGTGCCTGTTCCATCAAGCGATGTGATTTCACCTGGGGGCCAGTTTAAAAAAGGTTCACAGTTCACTCTGATTGGAGTAAATGTTAGCCCAGCCTCTGCAGCCACTGTTGCGTTGCCCCAATCCATGCCAGGTTTTTGTGAGCTCCACAGACAGTGAAAAATACAGTGATTTCCAACTCGATGCCAAGTGGCTTCAAAGTCCTGCTGGCTGCGTATTGCACAATGTCCTAGCAACCATTAAGGGAATAAACAAAGGAAATTAACGCAGCCAAATGCTGCATCCTCTCTCCCCATATATATATATATATATATATATATATATACTAGCAGCCCGTCCCGACGTTGTCCGGGCATGCTGTAGCCGATGCCACTGTACCTTAACACGCTCCAGCCGCGAACGTGTTTTTCCGATGTTCGCTCCATCCTCGAACGTGTTTGGCCACTCCAGCATGTTTGGCCGCTCCAGCCTACGCCCCTGCAATATGCAAACGTGTGTGTTCGCTCCATCCCCGAACGTGTTTGGCCGCTCCAGCCTACGCCACTTAGACGCACAACATCGCGTCAACGTCCAACGCCCACAACAATGCTAAAGGACACGCCCACTCGTATTGGAACGCTAGTCCCACACAGAACGCTTCTCTTTTGCCGAATCCCACAACGCAAGGGACTACTTTTCACAAAACTTTCTTTTCCCCTTTTAATGTATATGTTGGGCTGCTGTATAGCCTATGACCATCTGCTGATACTGTAGTTTGCAATGCTGTATTAGGTGTTCCAATTGGTGTTGTAGTTCTTTAGCTTACCCGCCTCAAATGTTTGGGCTCTCTCTTTATTATATCAGTATAGATATATAAATATATATTTTTTTCACTGAAAAAAACAAAGGTTAAAGTAACATTATAGTTAGGTGAAATGTTCAGAAACAACACATTTTAAACTCTAAAAACAACAGAAATCCACCAGATATAGTTATCTCTATATCTAACTTGCGCCTCTGTCATGCACAGTTTTCTATTAATAATTTAACTGCAAATCTTTCATTGATATTATCAACAATGTCATTAAAGATGTCATGATTGATGTAATATGTGGGGTAATTAGCAATGTATAGTTACCTTAGGGCACGAGTATAGTTACTTGAGACAATTATAACTATAACTGGTATATTTCTGTGGTTTTTAGAGTTTAAAATGTTACATTTTCACGGAACATTTTCCTTTCCATTTTTTTACAGAAAGTAATATTTTGTTGCCATATGTAAATCCAACCCCCCACCATTCTCATGAGAGGTTGGTGGGCCAGGCCCTGTGGCCAACATCCCACAGGCAGCCAAAACCCATGATGTGCACAGCCTTTGGCCGTGTGTTGGCAAGATGTTGGCTATAGGACCTTTTCTTCTTCAAGGCCGTGCAGCCACACCCTCACAGGCACCCAACCCCAAACTGTGTATGCCCTTTGGGCATGCGCAGCAAGAGGTTGGCTATGGCCAGGCCCTTTGGTCAACCCAGAGGAAGGCAGCCAAACCACGCGCTGGCATCAACTCCATGGCATGCATAGTCTTTGAGGGAACGCAGAATAGGCTTGGCCTTCGGGCCTTAAAGAAAACATCCTCCAGGGTCAAAACATATAAATTAGGGAGAGGGGGTGTGCAGCCCCCCCTCCCCAACCTTGCTAAGCTCTGGGGACTCCATCATCCAGGGCCACATTTAGCGAAAAAGGAAAGGAGGCCACAAGGCACTCCTCCCCAAGCCTTAATAAGCCCTGTTGACCCCGTCCGCCATGGCTACATTTTAAGGGGGGGGGAATGAAGCCCCCGTCTTCAGCCCTATTTGACCTCAGGGATCTCATCCTCTGTGGCCAAATTCAATTAAAAGGGGAGAGGAGGACACAGGGCTGCTCCCCCGAGCCTCATTAGGACTCAGGGATCCAACCCCCAGGGCCCAATATAATTAAACAAGGGAGGCAGGGTATGGCTCCCCTGGCTGAGACTTCTTGGGCCCCAGGCACCTTATCCCCAGGGCCAGATTCCAAAAGGGAGGGAAATGCGCAGCCCCAGAGACCTAATCGACTCCAGGGACCCCATTTCCAGGAGCTGCATGCTATTATAAAAGGGAAGGGTGCTGTGTAGTGACCCTCCCATAGTCTTCATAGGCCCCTGGGCCAGAGATAATAAAAAAGGGGAGATGGTCACAGGCCGCCCCACAAGCCTCATTAGGCCCCAGGGACCCCATTCCTGGTGTCCAATACATTTAAACAGGGGAGAGGGCTATGCACCCCCTCCCTGAGCCTTCATAGTACCCGGGGACCCCATCCCTGGGGCCATACCTTATTTAATAAGGGAGAGGAGCTGTGTGGACCCCCTCACAAAGCCTATCTTTGCCCTGGGGACCCCGACCCTGAGGTCTGCATCCCAGGGCACCCACCATTCCCCACATTGGTGGCAGTGGGAGAGCCCCAGTGCCCCCACATCCCAACCTGGCTCGCTACAAAGTATGGAAGGAGGGAGCATCTGTATTTTGCATGTTTCCTACAGTCAGGAGCAAAATGTGTTTTGCTTCCCTACCTGCAAAAGTGCAGGCAGGAAGACAGAACACAAGTCGACTTCCAGCCGGCGGGAGTATTTTGAAATCTCTTGACTGCTGGGCGCAGCATTACTGTTTACTCCCGTTTGGTGGGAGATTAAAAATGCTCCCGCCAGATGTGATAAAACATATCTTCCCATGTCCACGGAAGTGTTGGCAGGGAAATTAGTGTGTCACAGGGATGGGCTCCCGGGACACAATAACTGAGCCAGCCCAGTGGATGGGGTCGCCGTGGCCTTTAAAGGCTAAGGAAAGGTGGCCGTGTGCCCCCTCATTTTTATATGAGTGACGGCTCAGGGGGATGGGGTCTCCAGGGTCCATTTATGGCTTTGGGAGAGGGCTGCATAGCCCCCCTCTTTTTTTAAACCATTTTGGCCCTGCGGGATGGGGATCTTTTGAGGCCTTTTTAGGCTCTGGGAGGGGGCCATACAGCCTCTGCCCGTTAAAATGCTACCTGTGGTATTCCCCCGGGGCCTGGCCTGCACAGGGGAGTACCTATTGTTATACAAGATGCAGGAGCCCGCACTTTAAACACATTTTTTGCCATGGATTCAGGGATCCTCCAAGAACTTGAAGCACAATTTTTTTTAAACTTGTTTGGCCTCAGGCAGGGTCCCTTTGGGACTCCACATCAGGCCCGGGGGGTCATGGTATCCCTACTCTGCACCGTTAGGTCTTTTTTGTGCATTAGTTAGGATTTAGGGCTGTGTCCTGAGTCCTAAGATGGCTACCATCACTTCCTGGTTGATATGGTGGCAGCCAATCAGATTTCAGCTGAATATCTGTCGGCTCTGTTGATCCTCCTCGATTTGATACATATAATGTTTTTTTTTAACCTTAATTGCTCCAAAAAGAACTCTTTCTGGACCAAGTCCTAGCTTTCTGTCAAATTTGGTGCAAATTCGTTCAGCGGCTTGTGATGTAGCTGTGTCTAAAATTTTTATAGAAAAATTTATGGGGAAAATTCGTTTTGGGACCCCCTTTCTTCTCAGCCCCCACTTGAGGGATCAGACCGAAACTTTCCATGCATGTTCACACTTGTAAAAAAGTAGCCCTTTTAAAAAAAAGTTTTGTGGAGATTCATAAAACTGCGTCATATTTATTAGCAACACAAAAAAGGTATTTCCTATGGAAAGACAATCCGAACTATAACTATGAAGTTCCAAACTTCCGTCACCGGCTACCACCCTCAGCACAGCGGGTGCTCACAGCATGCGGAGACGGACTCGCGAAACACTTCCTTTTCCCAAAAAGACGCTGGACCCTCCAGGCTTCTTTATCTTAATGTTTATTTCATTTTTAAATGTGTAACCTTAGCCGAAAAACGGGTTTCGGCTCCCTGGCCTTTGTCAATGTCAGCATACCATTGTGTCTGAATGTTTTAAATACATCCCTGATGTATCGTGCTCTGAGAATCGTGACAGTATAAACATAAACAGAGGACTAGTATCTCAAATCATCCACAAAAATAGAAAAGGAGGCTGGCCATTTTGTAAGTGCAGGAAGCGTATATATATATATATATATATATCAAAGATACAACCCAGCTTCAGCAAAGAAGAAGGCACGCATCCAAAGCTGCAGGAATATAGCCTTTTTTATTTCTCGGGTCTCCCTCGACCCCCCGACAGGAGAGACGCGTTTCGGCTTCGCAGAAGCCTTTGTCAATCTATACATATATATTCCTTCGTTATAGTTAGTTGTACTAACTGTAACTCTCACGCCCGCAATCCACCAGTGATGATGTCACATATTACATCATTCATGACATGGTCAGTGACATTACTGATGACATCACTGATGACATCTCAAATGACATCACTGATGACATCATCCATGTGACAATCAGATACAACTCATCATACACTACCATAACCTTTCATCACTCACTGTAAAATACAGAGTACCATATTTGAATCCATTGACACAGCAATACAAGTATCTAAAAACCCACTCAGTGATTCCTAGATCTACAGTCTTCGGTATCTGTGCTGAGTACTGCCTTCAATCTGCAGTGCGGTCAGTATAGTTGACAACTTGATACTAGTTGCGCATCAGCACTACAGAGAACATTGAATTCAGTCTCGATTTATTTAAAGCAGAGACAATTGTACTATGTCCTCAGATGTTGTTAAAGTATGAACAGTAGGAAATTCAGCCTTCATTTATTTAATGCAGAGACAATTCTACTATATGTCTTCAGATTTTGTTTAAATAAGTGACAAAAAGCATTCCTCCATGTCTGTGTCAAGAACTGCCTTCGATCTACACTACGGACAGCAGGGTTCACAACTTGAATTCAGCTTTCCATCTACACTATGGACAACATTCAAGTTAGCCTTGATTTCTGTAAGGCAGAGACAATTTTGTTAATGGATGCCACAAAAAACATTCCTCAATGTCTGTACTAAGTACTGCCTTCAAATGTACACTGCGATCAACAGAGTTCACTACTTGATACCAGAAGCGCATCAGCACTATGGACAACATTAAATTAATCGTTGATTTATTTAAGGCAGAGACAATTGTACTGTGTCCTCAGATTTTGTTAACGTATGTGACAAAAAAATCATTTGTTGATATCTGAGCTGAGTACTGCCTTCGATCTCCAGTGCGGTTCACAGCTTCAATTCAGCTTTGAATCTATACTATGGACAGCATGAAATTCAGCCTTGAGTTATTTAAGGTAGAAATAATTGTACTTTATGTCCTCACATTTTGTTTAAGGATATGACAAAAAGAATTTCTTGACGTTTGTGATGACTACTGCCTTCGATCTACATTGTGAGTGCTCACGATTCAGGTGGAATGGCGATTTCACATGACGCATTCCAGTAGGCAAGAGACATTGTACCAGTGCGACCCACCCGAACCACGAATCATAGCAGGGGTCGCACACACTGAGTTCTTCAGGTACCACTAACTCACTGCACCACAAGTCATCTCCACTTGGCCTTATTAAGGCAGAATTCGCTAGGCAAAAAACATTGCTCCCACTGTGACCTGCCCGGACCACGTATCATCACAGGTTATGCACACGATAATTCATCACCACGTGACCGTATTGAGTCAGATGTCTTAATTAGAAGAAAACATATCATAGTTTTTGGAGATCTACTGCAACTTACTCCTGTGAAAGGACAACCAGTATTTATAAGAAAACTTGATTTTAAAGACTTTGCTACCAGTGCGTCCTGCTCGGAGCACGCATCATCGCAGGCTACACAGAACTTTGTTGCTTCAGGTGCCACTAAGCATGGGCGTAAAATCCGCTCCGCTCGCGGATTTTTCGGATTTTCGGCAAATCCGCAATCCGCGAACGCTCGCGAATTTGTCGAAAATCCGTGAATCCGCTCGCGGCGGATTTTTTGCTTGGTTGCGGCGCGCGGCGTGGTGCACGGCGTTCACTTTCCGTCATTTTAGCGTTTGCCGAGTTGTTTTTCTTTGCGAGTGACGCGCCATTTTAGATCTTGCTGCGTGTTCCCGCGGGAGTTTGTCGCCCGCGAATACGTACTCGCGGCTTGCCACCTTGCACAGCACACCTCGCGAGAGTTCGCAATTGCGAACACGTAGTTGCGGCGGAAAGGAACAATCTCGCACTTGCGAAATAGAGATTTTGCCATTTCGCACAAGAAAATCACCAGCAAACAGGATAAACCTTCAGAAAATTATGATTTTTATCAGAATCACTCCTCAGGTTGACATTTGCATGGCTTTTTTTTTTTGCAAGGAGTCCATTTTGGGGGGGGGGGAGGAAGGAAGTGCCCCACAGTCTCCAACTTCCTGTTCCTGTCCAGCAGGCTCCTCCCAGTGCTTTGTCCATCTCCTGGTCACTTTCATTTGGATCTGGAGCTGGAAGGATTACTTTTTGTGGGTGCTGCTGGATATTTGGATTTGAGGCCTTTTTGACTGTCTTTGGATCACTTTTGGATTAGAAATCAACTTTCACAAGTAAGTTTGTTTGGGGCATTACAGTTGCTGCAAGTAAAATTTTGGAACTTTTTCAGAACATTAAATAAATTATATTGTGGGTAGCCACTAGCCACAGTATCCAGTAGGACCAGGGTTGGTTAGGGGTGCATGATACAACTGTTTTGTTGAATTTAAACACCATTGAGGCCATGGATGGGCTGGGATTGTGCTGATTTTAGTCTTTTTTTTGGGACTGCTGGTGGGGCCCTTTGCCCAGGGGTGGTGAGTGTTGCATGGGCCTAGTCTTTCTGTGGGGTGTCTTCTTAAATTTAAACATAATTGAGGCCATGGATGGGCTGGGATTGTGCTTATTTTATTGTTTTTTGTCGTTTTTGGGGGGCTGCTGGTGTGGCCTTTTGCCCAGGGGTGGTGGGTGGTGCATGGACTGAGTGTGCCTGTGGTGTGGTCTCACTCTCTTTAATGTAAACATCATGGATGGCATTGGATTGTGGTGATTTCTGGCTGTTTTTCTGTTTTTTGGGGGTGTACTGTTGATGTGGACTGGTCATGTGGGTGGTGGTGGAGGCCATCTTGAGTGCTGGCTGGTACAGGCAACATGTGCCTGGGGTGTAAGGGGCCATTTTGAGGAGAGGCAGTGTCTGAGGCCTGCACTTTTTTTGCCTACTTTTCATCCATTATGCCCAGGGGTAGTGAGTGTTGCATGGGCCTAGTGTTTCTGAGGGGTGTCTTCTTGAATTTAAACACCATTGAGGCCATGGATGGGCTGGGATTGTGCTGATTTTATTGTTTTTTGTCGTTTTTTTGGGCCTGCTGGTGGGGCCCTTTGCCCAGGGGTGGTGACTGAGTGTTGCATGGGCCTAGTCTTTCTGTGGGGTGTCTTCTTGAATTTAAACATCATAGAGGCCATGGATGGGCTGGGATTGTGCTTATTTTATTGTTTTTTGTCGTTTTTGGGGGGCTGCTGGTGTGGTGTGGCCTTTTGCCCAGGGGTGGTGGGTGGTGCATGGACTGAGTGTGCCTGTGGTGTGGTCTCACTCTCTTTAATGTAAACATCATGGATGGCGTTGGATTGTGGTGATTTCTGGCTGTTTTTCTGTTTTTTGGGGGTGTACTGTTGATGTGGACTGGTCATGTGGGTGGTGGTGGTGGCCATCTTGAGTGCTGGCTGCTACAGGCAATATGTGCTTGGGGTGTAAGGGGCCATTTTGAGGAGAGGCAGTGTCTGAGGCCTGCACTTATTTTGCCTACTTTTCATCCATTATGCCCAGGGGTAGTGAGTGTTGCATGGGCCTAGTGTTTCTGAGGGGTGTCTTCTTGAATTTAAACACCATTGAGGCCATGGATGGGCTGGGATTGTGCTGATTTTATTGTTTTTTGTCGTTTTTGGGGGGCTGCTGGTGTGGCCTTTGCCCAGGGGTGGTGGTGCATGGACTGAGTGTGCCTGTGGTGTGGTCTCACTCTCTTTAATGTAAACATCATGGATGGCATTGGATTGTGGTGATTTCTGGCTGTTTTTCTGTTTTTTGGGGGTGTACTGTTGATGTGGACTGGTCATGTGGGTGGTGGTGGTGGCCATCTTGAGTGCTGGCTGGTACAGGCAACATGTGCCTGGGGTGTAAGGGGCCATTTTGAGGAGAGGCAGTGTCTGAGGCCTGCACTTATTTTGCCTACTTTTCATCCATTATGCCCAGGGGTAGTGAGTGTTGCATGGGCCTAGTGTTTCTGAGGGGTGTCTTCTTGAATTTAAACACCATTGAGGCCATGGATGGGCTGGGATTGTGCTGATTTTATTGTTTTTTGTCGTTTTTTTGGGCCTGCTGGTGGGGCCCTTTGCCCAGGGGTGGTGAGTGTTGCATGGGCCTAGTCTTTCTGTGGGGTGTCTTCTTGAATTTAAACATAATAGAGGCCATGGATGGGCTGGGATTGTGCTTATTTTATTGTTTTTTGTCGTTTTTGGGGGGCTGCTGGTGTGGCCTTTTGCCCAGGGGTGGTGGGTGGTGCATGGACTGAGTGTGCCTGTGGTGTGGTCTCACTCTCTTTAATGTAAACATCATGGATGGCATTGGATTGTGGTGATTTCTGGCTGTTTTTCTGTTTTTTGGGGGTGTACTGTTGATGTGGACTGGTCATGTGGGTGGTGGTGGTGGCCATCTTGAGTGCTGGCTGGTACAGGCAACATGTGCCTGGGGTGTAAGGGGCCATTTTGAGGAGAGGCAGTGTCTGAGGCCTGCACTTATTTTGCCTACTTTTCATCCATTATGCCCAGGGGTAGTGAGTGTTGCATGGGCCTAGTGTTTCTGAGGGGTGTCTTCTTGAATTTAAACACCATTGAGGCCATGGATGGGCTGGGATTGTGCTGATTTTATTGTTTTTTGTCGTTTTTTTGGGCCTGCTGGTGGGGCCCTTTGCCCAGGGGTGGTGAGTGTTGCATGGGCCTAGTCTTTCTGTGGGGTGTCTTCTTGAATTTAAACATAATAGAGGCCATGGATGGGCTGGGATTGTGCTTATTTTATTGTTTTTTGTCGTTTTTGGGGGGCTGCTGGTGTGGCCTTTTGCCCAGGGGTGGTGGTGCATGGACTGAGTGTGCCTGTGGTGTGGTCTCATTCTCTTTAATGTAAACATCATGGATGGCGTTGGATTGTGGTGATTTCTGGCTGTTTTTCTGTTTTTTGGGGGTGTACTGTTGATGTGGACTGGTCATGTGGGTGGTGGTGGTGGCCATCTTGAGTGCTGGCTGGTACAGGCAACATGTGCCTGGGGTGTAAGGGGCCATTTTGAGGAGAGGCAGTGTGCCTGCACTTATTTTGCCTACTTTTCATCCATTATGCCCAGGGGTAGTGAGTGTTGCATACTTGCATGTCCGTAGTCTTTCTGTGGGGTGTCTTCAATGTAAACATCATGGATGGCATGGGATTGTGCTCATTTTTCTGTGTTTTGTCGATTTTTTGGGGTGTATAACTGAACTGATGTTCCTCTGTCTTCCATTGCTTTTAGGTGCACAAGAAGACTCAAGAGAACCACCAGTGCCAGGAAGAAGTCCTGCAGCGGTGTGTGTGTGCAGCATAACGTCACGCGACGTCACGTCTGGACACAGAACCCTCTGCAACTCGTGCAACTGCTGCCCGCTGACCTGCTCTGAAGAAGATGGCCCCAAAAAAAGTAACCCGTAGCTCCTCTAGCAAGAAAGGTGCCAGTAAGGAGCAGAAGAAGCAAGTTACCAAGGACACTGGTGTGCCGCCCGCCCCTTTTTTTGGGAGTAAAAAAAAAAGTATGCCTGCAGCAGCAGCGGGATCTGCTGGGGACCAAGCTGGCAGCAGCACCCCCGCTCCATTGGGCTCAGTGCCACCACCACCACCACGCCAACTTAAGTCCAAGCCCTTGAGTGCTGCAGAGGCAGCCAGTATAGTTCTTCAATCACCATCGACCAGTGATGTTGGCTCATCGCAAGAAAGCAGCAGCAATGTCCCTCAATCAACACAGGTTGTTGTAGCTCATCTGACGAGTGTTGAACAACCACAGCCGCAACAACAATCACATGTGCAAGTACAAGCCCAAGTACATGTGGAAGGAGAGGCAGCGCAAGGAGATGCGCAAGCAGAGGTGCATGGAGGGTCACAAGTGCCCACAATAGTTGTTCCTCCCGAAGTAGGGGCACATCAGGAAATCGACAATCAAGGCGAGGTATCATTTGAGGAAGCCACTCCTCCTGATGATCCTTCATTGTCTTCCACACCCCTAGCAAGGAAGAGATCAAGGGTGGTGTCTACATCTTCTTCAAGCACACCTCCTTCTGATGATACGGATCAAACTTGGGAACCAGCACCACAGCCGTCTGAGAGTGAGGCACACCATGATCCAACAAAGGTACTTAAGCGTAAAAGGAAGCTCGTCCAAAGTCTCAGACTTATGGAGTGTGATGAGGCTCAACAAGAAGTGGCGGATACTGCTGCTGATGAAGACTCTGCCAACGACGACCCAGTCATCATAAAGGTCACTGCAGCCCCAGCGGGCATGCAGCAAACAGACATTTTGACCCTAGCCCGAAGAGCTGCTGCGCGTGATGATGATGATGATGATGTTGTCGATGAGGAGGCAGTGGAAACACCACAATCATTGGAGTTAAGTAGTACACCAACTCGTCCCGCTTCCATATTTCTTTCTGGCAAGAAGAGACCTGCGTCAACCTCGACCTTAATTAGTGGCGGTGAAAGTGGAAAACGTACAAAAGTTGGCCAATCCAGATCCTCCACTTCATCTGGCATTAGCTTCATGACCACCACCACCAGTATCGCCGCCTCCTCCAGGTCCCACAGACACTTCAAGTCCCCAGTTTGGGACTTCTTTACTGTTTGTCCCAAAAATCCAAAGTTTGCCATTTGTACCCTTTGTAAGCTTGCAGTTAGTCGTGGTAAGCCAGGTAGCAACTATGGTACCGGCGGCCAGAGTGGTCATCTTGAGAGAAAGCACGCTGTCCAATGGTTTGCGCACCTAGCTGCGATCAAGAAAGGCCAAAATCAAGGAAACGTTGATGTTTCATCTGATGTTGACGAGCAGGAAGAAGACGTGTCAAACACTTCCCTTACACCCAGTACCCCTCTCAGCAGCACACCCAATGTGAGGCACACTAAGAGTGTTGGAGCGAGTGAGACACCAACGCACAAAAGTTCACCAGCGAGCAAAATTGGGTCAACGAAGTCATTATCAGCCCGTAAATGCTTGGTCCAGGGCAACATTAGAACAATGCTTACTTCAGAGGTGCCATATGAACGCAACCACCCACTGACGCGTCTGTATAACACTAAGCTGGCTAAAATGCTAGCTGTGGACCTTCTACCTTTTTCTTTTGTAGAAGCGGTAGGTTTTCTTGAATTAGTTGCAACGCTCTGCCCTAAATGGAAGGTTCCGAGCCGGTTCTATTTTGCCAGAGTTGCGGTTCCAGCACTACATGAAGATGTGCTGCAGGCGATTGGGGCAGCTTTGCAGAAGAGTGCTGTTCACACAATACATCTGACAACAGACATGTGGACCAGTGGCCCAGGCGATGATTACATGTGCATCACTGCACACTGGGTCTCTTTTTCAGGTGTTATAGCAAAGCTAAACGCAGGTGTTGACCCGGACCAAGTTTTCAAAGCTGCTCGGAAACATGCAACACTAGCCATGTTTGGCTTGGAGAAAAGTCACACAGCAGAAAACCTTTTGCAAGAGTTTAACAAAAAGGTCTTGACAATGCTATCCCCCCTAAAACGCAAGATTGGTTATGTTTCCACGGATAATGGCGCCAATGTAGTTAAGGCCATGTCGGAGGGTGGCTATGTTAGAGTGCCGTGTTTGGCGCACTGTATCAACCTGGTAGTTCAAAAATTCTTGAGTGATAAAGAGAGTCCAGCGTTCGAGGTAATGGCCACCTGCCGCAAAATGTGCAACCATTTCAGCCATTCTTTTAAGGCCCGGAAGCATCTGCGGAGACTGCTACTTCAACGTGGAATGCCAGTGAAAGCACTCATCCAGGAGGTGGCAACACGTTGGAACTCAACCTTCTACATGCTTGAGCGTCTGCATGAGCAGTATACGGTACTCGATCACTATTTCTTGACAGAGGCTACATCTCAGAAGGAGGACCTGCGGATGAGTAAGGCGCAATGGGCCATAGTTAAAAGCCTGACAGACATGCTTCGTCCTTTTGAGTTCTTCACGCGTGCAGTCAGCCAGGAGGACTGTAATTTGGGAAAAGCTATCCCATTGTTGTGCATACTGGAGCACCAACTGATGG
The DNA here is from genome assembly GCF_964261635.1 of Lissotriton helveticus. Lineage (NCBI taxonomy): Eukaryota > Metazoa > Chordata > Amphibia > Caudata > Salamandridae > Lissotriton > Lissotriton helveticus. Next base: position 806,010,474 of record NC_136071.1, read on the forward strand.
CGGTTTCTTCTGAGTTTGAAAAAGATGAAAAAAAAAAAACCATTTCATTTTGTCTGAGAAATTATTACATCGCCTACGTGGTGATGAACGTCTTAAAAACATCAACTCAGATCAGCATTACATTTGTGCTACTATTCTGGATCCACGCTACAAAAAGGCGCTGGCAGACAACGCATTCTTTCCTTTCGCTGATGCAGATGTTCAAAAGTACAAACATTGGTTAGCCTGGTCAGCCAAGAGGTTTGAAAAAGAACGGCAGGTTATTGAAGGAGAAGCCAGTACATCAGCATCAGCAGGCCATCCGCAGTCACAAGAATCCACTTCTGCACCTGTGGCTGGGGCACAAGTGACCTCTCAGCCGTTAAAGACACCGGCAACTGGATCATCTGCACCACACACAATGACAACACTAACAGTGGCTGGGGAGGAGGATTGGCTAAGTTTGATGGGGTATGGTTCTCGAAAAAATGTCACAGGCACAGCAAAAAGTAAGCAAAGTGGAGGAACAGTTGATGACCTTGAGTCGATGGTGCAGGACTATCTGAATGACTCAACAGTGGTCTTTCTTAATGAGGAGCCATTGCAGTATTGGCATGGCAAAAAACAATTGTGGCCACAGCTCTACAACCTGGCTATAAACTATTTGTCTTGCCCACTCGCAAGTGTGTCTTCTGAACGTGTTTTCAGTGCTGCTGGTGGCATTGTAACTCCCAAACGGAGCCGCCTATCGCCCAAAAATGTGGAGCGGCTGACAATGATCAAGATGAATCAGCACCTCATACCACCAGATTACAAAGTGCGAGAAAGCACGCCACATGAAGACGAGGAGGACAGCAACGTAGATGAGGGGATTTTTTCTCTGTTCGGTGCCACTGACCTCATCCAGCCTGAATTCGCAGAGTATGATGACGAAATCTTGTTCTTATTCCCTGACACCGAGCCCTGAAAATGAGACAATCAATCAAGAACTTTCTTTTTCGTCCTTATTCACTTTTATTCCTGTGTGCTTTGTGTCTCTCTTTCTTTGTTTTGCACAGTTAATTTAATTCAAACTTTAATCACCTAATCCCAAAAACAAGACCATCATCAGAACTGTCTTCACTTGTTTGCTTATTGATTTGAAGGTGCCGCAGTCTACATTCCTCAGGTTCACAAGTTCTGAAGAACATGCTCCTCTATCCTCCTCCTCCAGACTGCGATTTACCTCCAAGCAGAGTGCTGGATTACGCACAATGAAGAAAGACTCAGCACTTGTGGGGGTGTTGTACTTCTTTGCGGGTGAGTTGACGGTTTTGGGCCCATTGCTGTGAAGCTCTAATAATGGACAAAAGTGTTTTGGACCAAATATGAGGTGGAAATTTCTTGCCGTTTTTGCTGACTTGCTTGCCTTTGAGGTGCTCTTTGGCGGGGTTCCGGGGGTTTGTGTGTAATTTTTGGTGTCTGTCGAAGCACTGCTGCGACAGTCTAATCTTGATTGCATTTGCTTTTCAGGAAATCTGTGGTGGAAAACAGGAGTTATGATGATTGATGATGATGACCTAGCTGAACAGCGCGGCATTTGGAACGAAGGCCGAGAGATATTGTAACTTGTAAGTATGAGATTTAGCTTTTTCGCTGTTTGGGGGTGTTGTTGGGTGTTTTTTTGCGGGTGGGTTGGCGCCGGCGGGTCTTGCCTGGGGCATTCCTGGGAAGGTCTAATACCGGATACAAGTGTTTTGGACAAAATCCATAAGGAACAGCCTTTTTTTTGCCATTTCTTCAGACATCTTGCTCAATGTAGCGTTTTGGGGGGCTTCCTGCTGTTCGTGGGTGGGTTGCGGCCGGGGTCTCTGTCGAAGCACTGCTGCGACAGTCTAATCTTGATTGCATTTGCTTTTCAGGAAATCCGTGGTGGAAAACAGGAGTTATGATGATTGATGATGATGACGACCTAGCTGCACAGCGCCGCGTTTGGACCGAAGGCCGAGAGACATTGTAAGTATGAGATTTAGCTTTTTCGCTGTTTGGTGGTGTTGTGTCGGGTGTTTTTTTGCGGGTGGGTTGGCGCCGGCGGGTCTTGCCTGGGGCATTCCTGGGAAGGTCTAATACCGGATACAAGTGTTTTGGACAAAATCCATAAGGAACAGCCTTTTTTTTGCCATTTCTTCAGACATCTTGCTCAATGTAGCGTTTTGGGGGGCTTCCTGCTGTTCGTGGGTGGGTTGCGGCCGGGGTCTCTGTCGAAGCACTGCTGCGACAGTCTAATCTTGATTGCATTTGCTTTTCAGGAAATCCGTGGTGGAAAACAGGAGTTATGATGATTGATGATGATGACGACCTAGCTGCACAGCGCCGCGTTTGGACCGAAGGCCGAGAGACATTGTAAGTATGAGATTTAGCTTTTTCGCTGTTTGGTGGTGTTGTGTCGGGTGTTTTTTTCCGGGTGGGTTGGCGGGTCTTGCCTGGGGCATTCCTGGGAAGGTCTAATACCGGATACAAGTGTTTTGGACAAAATCCATAAGGAACAGCCTTTTTTTTGCCATTTCTTCAGACATCTTGCTCAATGTAGCGTTTTGGGGGGCTTCCTGCTGTTCGTGGGTGGGTTGCGGCCGGGGTCTCTGTCGAAGCACTGCTGCGACAGTCTAATCTTGATTGCATTTGCTTTTCAGGAAATCCGTGGTGGAAAACAGGAGTTATGATGATTGATGATGATGACGACCTAGCTGCACAGCGCCGCGTTTGGACCGAAGGCCGAGAGACATTGTAAGTATGAGATTTAGCTTTTTCGCTGTTTGGTGGTGTTGTGTCGGGTGTTTTTTTCCGGGTGGGTTGGCGGGTCTTGCCTGGGGCATTCCTGGGAAGGTCTAATACCGGCTAGAAGTTAGTTGGACAAAATCCATAAGGAAACACCAGTTTTGGCACTTTTTGTAAGTTAGGGTTCGTTAGGGTTAGCCCTAGCAGCAGGATTGCATGTGTTTAGGGGGGTTCGATTGCAACGCGGTTCTGTTGTTGTAGAGCACTGTTGGAGCGATGCTGGCTATGGATACTTTTGCTTGCAGGCAAGTGGTTTGAATACAATCCACGGTCTGTATTTGGGTCTACTGTTACTTTCAAAGTACGTTTTGTAACCATTTTTCTGCTAGGCATCGTTTTTGGAGATATGATTGGGTTCTTCTACATTTTTGCGACTGGCTTTAGTAAGGGTCTTGGTGGGAGCATTGCTGGGAAGGTCAAATTTTGTTCTAAAACACAGTAGTACACCCACCTTGAGGGGAAAGATCCGCTATAATATTTTGGCCATACTTATTGATCCTTAAAAAGGTGACTCAGACAGAGCACGCAATTTCAAAAATATTGTACTGTCTATTAGGGAAATCAAAGTGTCACTTTTTGAACCACACAGCGTACATACCTTTTATTTATTTATCAGTGGTATTGTAATAGCACTTCCTGTTTTCCGTTCAATAATTACAGGCCGGTTTTCAGTCAACATCCGCCAGGCAGGCAGTGGACCGGGTGTCTCTTCTGTCAGTGGTCACCACCACATTGATGGACGAAGCGTCAGCTGGAATGGAGGAGTGCCGCCAATAAGAGGAATTGTTTGCTGCATGCAACTTACTTACCAATTTCAACAGGACAACTCCAACAACATACGCAATACAGATACAGTATCCATTGTTGTCTTTTATTCTATGAGTGTGACTGCATGTGCTTACCTTTAGTTTGTAACCAAAGATTGTCTGTAAACTCTGTATCTTCAATTATTGTTTGTCCATGCTCTGCTTTTTTTTTCTTCTCTCAACAAAACCTACCCAAAAAGAAACCCCCATTCCCATCCATTTTACAAACCCTAACCCTCTTCCCCCGGGCTGTGTTGTTTTGCTTGATGTCTGACTAAAATGACATCAATAATTCCACACACTTGCTGGGGAGGATAAGGTGATAGCAGCAACAGGCTGGTGAAGGAATACGAGGATATCTTCTAGACTTACTCAGCTTCAGTACTATATCTTCTAGTAGTAGTAGCCAATGTCAAATAAATTCAACGCAAGTACTAGTTATACTTGCAATACTTTACCATTTGTTAGGCTACATTATGGCACTGTTCTAGTGTACTGTCACCTGCTATTTTCTCGATCGTACCGTAACCGTTGTAATGCTACAGTAAGGAGTACAAACAAGGTTTCGTTTTCTTTTTTTCCATAGGCATGCAACTGCCACTGTGTCACACCACTAGTAACACCGCAATGAGGAAATGTCACCCGCCCAGGAATGACAACGTTAATCCCCATTTCACCTGGAGCCAGCCCTGGGCCTAGCCCTAATTTCTAACACAAATTACAGGTAAGATAAGCGTTTGGTGGGAGGTAGTATAATGGAGTATTATTTCGGAGTAGACAAGAGATTGACGGTTGTACTACTAAAGTCCTACGACTGTTCAGGAAAACAAAGTTACTGTTACACCCCCGCCCCCCACCCACCAGACTGAAAAGCAGTAAAAAACAGGTATGGTCAGATAAAGTTGAAAAATATATTTATTTATCCCTAACAAAATAATCTCCCTCACCCACCCTAACCCCAACGATTGTCTCTGAAACGTCCCAAAATGATCCCAACTCCCAAATCCCACCCCCCAAAAGTCTATAAAAAAAGGGCAAGGGACACTCCACTACTGGAGGGTGCTGGTGCTGGTGCATGATGCGGCATGGGCATCATACTCCTTGCGGAGGGTGGCAAGCTCGGAGCGGAGGCCCTTAACCAAGGTCTTATACCTCAGGACCTCCTGCTCCAGGTTGGACATGCGGACTCGTAGGCGGCGTTGGCGTTCCTTGCAGCTCCTGTGGGGGGCAGCTGGTATTTCGGGTGCTTGGCGGTGGCGGTCGGCTTTCTTAGCCCGGCTCGGTCCCGCTGGTTTAGTCACGGAGGAGGATGCAGTGGTCACAGTCGAAGATGTTGCCCCGCTCGACTGCGTGTCCTCCTCCTCCTCCAGGGCCACCAGCCGCCGATACTCGGCGACTGTGGCCTCCAGCCTCCGTTGCCGGGCCAATCTAGCCTGCTCCCTCCTTGTTGTTGATTTGGAAGGAGCAACTATATGAAGAAAGAAAGACATAGTCTGTAACCAATGCTCCTTATTAATAACACAAAGTGATTGAGCCGAAAGTTGGGTCACAGAGTACAAGTAGCAAATTGAAAGCACAGTACATAACTATTGAGGACAGTATCTATGTAACCTCCCACTTCTGCATCCTTGCTCTAACAGTAGTGGTAGTTTAATGAACTAATTCTACGACCACTATGGACTTCCATTACAGTCGACTATGACAGTACACCAGTCTTATTCTTCTTCTTCTCTCTTGTTTAGGGAAATGGGTACGTTATCTTATGCAAGCCGGCAGAATGACATGGACACAGCACAGTGAAGTTGCACCCGAGAAAAAAAGTTGCACACCATGAGGATGGAGACAGACTTGCGTTACTGTACCGGTCCAGTACATGCAGGTGGTGAAGCTATTACTTTTCTATTACGGGTGGCACTGAGAATACTCTGTTACAAGGGCTACTGCTTAATTAATTTACCTTTCACCCTACAGTGCAAATGAGTACTAGAAAAGGAAACTGAAGAAGCTAACTAATTTGATTATCTATCACTTCACATGGGACGTATTTAATGACAGATGAGATGACTTTAGGTGCTTTGCTTAATATTGAGTGAACACAGTGATACACCCACACATGAATGACGTACTACAAGTAAACTAAAGTTATTAAGAGAGGTACGGAGTGTCCACCGTAATAACCAGATATATGCTGTGAATGCAAACGCAATACAAAGTACTGCTACTATTCATGGTAGTATTGGACACATTTACAATTTCTTTTCCTTGCCTTCCCTGCACTGGGACGGACGTGCGGGTGCGGTGGTACATGCTCTTCAAGGTAACACTTACTTCACCTGGCGACCATCTACTCTCTCTAGATACACATTTGCTATGTAAGAGTCAGAGAATACCATGCTCCAGGCATCCATTCATTCAAAGTATACGCACACATACAGTTTCTGTTTCACCCACCCAGGCTGCTGTCCTTCCACCCATCCTTGCTTCATCATTGACCCAGCCATGCACCATACCATATTCTTTCCTTCCCAGCCACCTCTGGGTCCAAGCAAACACATATCGTTCTTCTTTGCCAGCCATCATACAAGTTCGCGTCCCACTTACTTACACCCTTCTTTCGCTTTTCGTTCATCCCATCCATCACGTTCGTCTAAGAACTTATTGGGATTCTTCTCACCAAAAACTTCACAGCTAAGTCGAAGTACATTTCGAGGAGGCTACTACCTGGTTGATTTGTAATTGTAATACACCCGTGCAGAAAGCACACTATGCAGTCTTCAATCTCAATAAGTAAGGAATATATAGCTTACCTGTTTCCGCCACCACCGTTTGATCCCCCACAGGAACGGCCACCAGCTCTTCTAACGCCGCCTCCTCCCCAGAGGCCTCCGAGTCCAAGTCCAACACAGCCACCTCCGCGCTGGCCCCGTCACCAGATGTTACACCTACAAAGTACATTTAAGAAAGTTAGAATACACCACTCACTACTATATAATATTTGGTCTAGGAGAAATGTTAAAAAAACAGAATACAATGTAATAATTTGTGACTGTCTACTCCATAGTAAAAATGTCCCATTTTCCAGGGAAGGCTGTTGTCTTGCTGCACTTTTATGCACAACTGATGAATGCTTGCTTTTGATTTTTAACACGCACCACTTTTTCTCCTAACAGACAGAAGCTTGACTCCTGAGTCCTAAGAACACGACCAGGATCAAGTTCAAACTAGGTGAGAGTTCGGCTCGACCACAAGAAATGTGTCCAATTAATCGTCAGCACTAACCACTTTTCCGTTTACAGTTAAATAGTTTTATGACAAAGTAGATTTTAATAAATGTGTTTACTTTTAATAAAGCTTTTACACTTAAATAGACTCTGTGGTTTTTGTTCCTCTAGACTAGAGTGGATGAGCTAAAGGTTTTGGAATTTTTGCAAGCATGAGTGCCTCTGACACTTCTTGACTGTGCTGTGACTCCGTACTACTCTCTTGTCCTGCGTACGATAATCTAGAGATCATTGGGGATCTATAATCGGTGACTTCGGGAGCTGAATGACTCTGCCACACTATCTAGTCAGTAAGGAGACAGTGCATAGAGGTATTGCTGAATATAATGGGAGTCCAATGGAATTGCCAAATGTCCAATCTTAGTTAGCTACACAGACAGACTAATAAGAATAGTCTAGTAATACCACAGGGAGTCATATTCGAGGCAGGATAAGAATTTATATCCAGTCTACAAGAAGATCAAAGACGATTTAGAAAAAATCGAATGAGGAACGCTAGGAAAAAATAGGTACTGTTTAGTAAAATGTAAACTTACTGGGGCCAGCAAAGGAGCCCTCGCCTGCCCGATCCTGGCCTGCATCCTCAGCACCCTCCTCCTGTGTCCTCTTGCCCTTGGGGGGAGCTGATGTACAACATGAAAGAAAGAAAAACCATAAAACATGGATGAGATTTTTCAACCAAATCAAACATTTCAAAAGAACAATAACAACATATTTTGGAAAAATAGCAAATAGATAGACAACTATTCCACGGGATCTATCTCATGTGGTATACTACGTTATTCGTATTGCCTGATTTGCGGAACGTTGACTTAGAAAGTTCCTATGTAACTCAATAAACAGACTACTAAAGAGGTTTGCCTAGGCCTGGCACTGCAGGCAGTAGTGCGCAACACGTGACAGACAAAGTCCATCCTGCTTGCAGATCAGTGAATACTCAAACTATCAATCCACCCGCCACCACCGCCACTATTTCTTCTGATAGCCATGTGACTGTCTAAAGGAAGGACACTGGACTTCAGTCTGTTGGGGCTGATTTATAAGTCCCTTGCGGAAGTTGCGGCTGATTTTCCTCCATTGTTGCGTGCCTTTTCTGACGCAGCGGCAGAACAAAAGACTCGCCATGTTGTTGGTGCGGCGTATATATTAAAAAAAAAAACACATATGGGCATATGGGCGATGCATCACGTTGTAAAGCCCTGCGCCATCAGGGGGCGTTCCGGCGCAAGGGAGGGCATACCTGCGCAGGAACGAATCCTAAAAGTGGCTGAGGGAAATCTACAAGATGTCAATCAGTCATTTTTAGGACAATGATGCATGACTCAAACCCTGCGCGCTTGAAGCCGACGTACGGCTTGATGCAGCATTGGGGAGATAGGGTACCCCAGAGCATTGCTGGAGCTGCGCCATCGTTGGCACGCAACTCCAGCAATGCGCTGCCTTTACGCCACAGATGCGTAAGGCTTCTGTGACGTTTTGGGCCAATGGGTGGTGGTGGCATGGCACACAATTACTGCCGCATCCCTGCTACTTTGCAGGGATGCGCCGGTAATTGAAAATATGACCCTTACTGTCTAGCATTACGCAGTTCTTTTCTTTACAGTACACTCATACATAATTTCTCAGGCCAATGAAATGCTTCTGAACACAACATACAAAACAAAGAAGCATAGTAGCAAGCAAGGCTACTGAGAAGGAGAGCAGTGCACCTGAAAATGAAATGCATAGAAGATTTTGAAATATAATTTACCTCAATGTAATCGGCAGCATTATTGCTCTTGGTAAAGAACAAAGATTTGCAAATAACAGAGCAGGATAAAACAGAGTAGTAAATGTACTACTACTACTACTCACCAAGCCCGGGGACCTCTACGCCGAGCGCGTCCAGCAAGTCCCGCTCCCGGTCCATGACATCGGTCCAGCGGTGGGTGGCCTGGTTATATGTGCGCCGGACCCCAGAGATCTTGTACATGGCCCGGCACACCTTCTCCCACCGCTGGCGGCGCTCCCGGATGCCATAGCCGGTCGCGATCTTGCCGCCTCCCAGGATCGTCTTGGGGAGGCGGCGCTGGACATGGAAGATCAGTGCCGCCACTTCCTCCGCGCTGAAGATCTCCCTCGGGACCACTTGCTCCCCCCTTAAACGCCCGCACGGGAGCCGGGCACGGGGTGCGGGACCCTTCCCCTTCTCAGGGTGCTTCCCGGCTCCCTTTACCATGGTCTGGGCAGAAATAAACTTAAATGATAAAGAAGAAATAGAATAGTGAAGAAGAAAAGAAAAGAGTTTAAAAAAGTAGTTTAAAAGTAAATAAAAGCTGCAGAAAACACAAAAATCTAGAGCTAGAAAAATAGAGGGTTAGATAATAAGTAAAATTAGATCAAAAAAACTTCAAACAAGCAAAGGATGGCAGAGATTGAGAGAGGATACAGAAAGCATGCCCAGAACCATAGCAATGAATGAGAAACAAGATGGCCGCGCCCGTTCACGACCGCGTGGGTAAGTTCGCGCGAGATTTTCCTTGCGAGTACGCGCGAAATTGTACTAGCGAGCAGCACACTTTGCGAGATTACACATAGCGGGCGGAAACGGAATTACGTCACGCCAACAAGATGGCCGCGCCCGTGTACGACCGATAGGGTAACTTGGCAAACGAAAAGCTAGAAGCGCCTCGCGAACACGCGCAAGATCACGCGAACATACACGTCGCAACAAAAACAATTTTGTATTCGCACGTATTCGCGGCTTCCGAAATCGATCTCGCACGGATTCGCGCCCCAAATAACGCGCGAAATTGCAAAAAACACGATTTTAGCTAAAATGAAAGCAATGAGCAGGTGCAAAAGTTCAAACTTAACATTAGTAACATTCAAGGTAGTGCTTCCTGATGGGCCCCTCCAGAGTTTGCAACAATTCTATGACCCTGCTATGACCCAAACAGCAGGCTCATAGAATAGCACCATAAAGGTCCTGTAAAAAAAAAATTTCACTGCAACAAAAAGCAAATTACAGATAAGGAAGGAAGCAGGTGCCAGCCAGACTGGAACTTTCAAAATTACTGACACATTAATGAAACACAAATTAATTGATGGCAGTTGAAGAAGGGCAGGTGTGCTAGCTTTTTTCAACCACCATAATCTACAGTAATAAATAAACCTAATAGGTGCCTGTGAGGATGTACTAGAGGGTGGCATGGGTGTCCCAGAGGGTGGCAGTGGTGAAACAGAGGGTGCTGTGAACCTGTGATGATAAACCAGACGTAGAAACAACATAGTCGCGGCCGTTGCAAGCCGAAAAGTAAGTTCGCAATTGCGAACTTGTCCCAAAATCGGCGCGAACACGCGCCAACACAAAAAACGGAAAAATCCGCAAATCCGCTAGAGTTCGCGGATCTTCGCGGATTGCGAATCCGTAAATACGCAAGTTCGCGGATTGCCAATCCGCAAAATCCGCCCATGCTTAGGTGCCACTAACTCTGTGCACCACTTATCATTCCTGGCTGCACACACACTAAATTACCAATACTGTGCAGCTCTAATCAACGCCACATGGTCATGGGCTCTTGCTAACCGCTGCCTCCTGCCTACACTGCGGTCATCAGAGCTCACAATTAATTGCAGTGTTGATTTATTATTTGCAGAGTACAATACCAAACTAAGTATAACATTTATCAAAACCTATACAATATCCCTTTATTATGCTTCAAGAACTTCTTTTATATCACTTATAGATTTAGTTGAATAATAAAATTCACGCTTCAAGTGCAAAGGCACACTTAATGATACTCTACACTGTGGACAGCATAGGTCACAATTTGAACCTCACTACTGGAAGAATCGTCTAATTCTGAACATTGTGTTGCTGAAGAATTGATAACCATCCACTGTACTTTTTTTTCCCCAAAAAAAGTAAATGCAGTCCAGTATGCAACAGTCAATGCTTTGAGTGCAGCCCGTTCAGACCACGCATCATCGGAGGATGAGCACACGCTAAACACCAGATGTACCACTAACTCAGTACACCATAAATAATCACCACAAGGCTTTCTTAAGGCAAAATTCAGTAATCAAAAAACATTATCCCCAGTGCGGCCTGCCTGGACCACCTATCATCACAGTTTATGTGCACGCTCAGTCCCAAAGGTACTACTAACTCAGTGCACCATAATTCATCGCCACATGATAGTATTCAGGCAGAATTCAACTGATTCTTCATTTACTACCTTTGTGACCTCAGCCAAAGAAACGTATGATCTGCAAGTCGCAAGGACTTCTGCAGAGATACACACCCTATTAACTACAAACTGCCCTGTACATTTCTCAGAAATGTTAGGTCGTATCTTAAACATGTCTGATATGAATGGTATTGTACATGTATTTAAGACGATTTTTTCTTGACTGTTAGCACCTTTTGAAGCAGTCCTAGGAATTTTTCCAAACTTCGTGCACTCTGTGTTTGGTGGACTGCCTCTCGTTTTGGGACTCGCAGCAGGGATACTATTTTTGCTCCTTTTGCTCCGATATGGAAAGCCAAATCACAAGCGATACCCAGTTCACCATGGAGAACACTCTTCTGGCAATGAAGTGTCGTGAGCTCATAGTCCAAATGTTGGGATTAACTCGTTTAAGAGAATTAAATACCACATGGTTTATGTCATTCAGACCAATCTGGCAAGATTGCATATTACCTGTTCTCCGATGCCTGCTATGTGGAGAAGAATGCGTGTTAGACATCTGTCTCACACTCCCATCAGTCATGCCAATGGATGTTGATGATTTGCTGGACCCCCCGGTAAAGGTCCATGCGGAATTCTGATGATGGCATTCATTGAGATCTCACAGACGAAAAATGCTGACGGTGAGGTACGAGAGGAAAGCGGCATACAGGTATCCAATTTGAACATTGCTAACGCGACCAATGCTGACGGCGATGCTCAGCATCTTTGTGCAATTAATCTTCTAAACAAGGTAATCCAACTTTCACCTAATATGGTAGACACATTCTTTTCAGACTTAGAAGATTTGATGTTTTCTCCAAACAATACCACTGACTTTGGAATTGGCACACAGTGTTCTGAGAGTCTGTGAATTCGACCCTCATTTTTTTTTTTCAAAACAAGTTTCTAACTTTTGAACTTTTTTTTTCTACGATCAAGCTTTTGTTTTTCAAAATTTGTATTTTTTTTGGGCACAAAGTAATCTGCTCATAGTAGAACTACTCATAGAGAACTAAAATTCTTTGAAAAACTTCCAAGAGACAATATTTGACCTGGTTCACATTCAAACAGTTTATATAATCTGCCATGGAATGGTCTCGACTTTTTCTACTGTAATTAGGAGCCATTTCATAAATGTATTTCGTGATTCATTCGGATAGCATTTTCAAAATGTCATACTATATGCTTTGAATGAAACATTGCTTTAAATGCATACAGCACACATGCTTTTTGTGTACAACCAGTACCAATGCATTTTTATGTATTTTGGGTGGGTTTTTAACACATCATGTTTAGATATGTTTTAATGTGTTTAGAACTTAGTAATGTCGTACATAAGAAAGTGGAGTGGGTGTTGTGTGGCGTTTAGAGCTGCGAGTGAATTTTCTTGAGTCATGCCCTTGTATAGGTACAATTCACATTGCCCTTATATAGGCATAGAAATCAATCCCTTATTTAGGCATAGCCCATGCGACCCAAATTCAGGCATGGCTACTTCCACCAGTACCAAACATCACAACGATTTCTTGCAAAATCGGCTTAAGCAGTTAGGGAACTTCCCCTTGCTAAAATATTGATTTGTGCAAGAACTCATGTACTTTGCAAAGAACAACTGTTCCCTAGGGGTTCTTTCCTGATGTTCATATGCCCGACTTTACGTCAATCTATGGCTTTCCTTAACACCTTCAAGGTATAAATATACCTTCACTTGCTATGGCAAACTACTGCGGTTAAGAGCAGGTCGACTATCTACTTGCCCGACGCAGCTCGCTACAGCAAGTGCCGAAGGAAGCTGACCCTCCAGCTGACGCAGTGATCAAGAGGCTGCCTTTCTCCTGCCGAGAATCCAGCTACAGTGTTTCCAAGCTCCCCTTGCGGGATGTTGGGAAATCGAGTCCTGAGACAGAGATACCAGACCTCCTTCATTCTAAACCAAGGTATGGAGCTGATTAGAACCTAGAGAAACCTTTGGTAGATTCTTGGCAAAAACAACTAAACCTATGCTACACAATACTTAATTCTTCCCGCGTGCTAGACTTAGGTTAGGTACATTGGGATAGGCGTATTTAGAAGCATCAGTTGAGTATTTTTAGTCAATGTTATTTATGTATATATTTTTATATGGCTTGGAAACCATACAATGCTTTTACAGTGTTATTTTATAATGCTATGCTGTATGCATTATACTTTGCAGTCTGCTTAACAATTGTAGCAGTTCACTTCTCTTGTACGAGAAAGAAGACTGTTCAATAAACCTTTTTATTGAAAACGCCCGTCTCTCTATTTCTTTACAAACTCTGTTGAAACGAAGCATGCACGATTGACTGAGTGAAATACTTATCTATTGTTTCCACTACTCTAGAGATATATTTCCTATTCTTGGGAAACAAAGTTGTCATGTTTATGCGATTGTCAGAAACGAATCCCTTCTTGTGATTTCGAGAAAGTTTCTAGTGACCTCTGAGCTAGCTGGCACTCACTATTAAGTTTATTATATTCGATAGAGACCTAGTCGACCTCAGTCCTACGTCTAATCTATAGGATATATTATTCCAATGCGCAGAGCCTATTGGGAATATAGGAACTACACTACAGTCCACCTGCTCTCTGTGGTGATTAAACCCCACTGACGGCCCAATGGAGTTAGGGCCGACACAGGTGCACCTCTAATCCCGCCTAGATAATTTATATGGGCAGAATTAGAGATCAGTTTTCACTTCCAGTCACCATCAGGTATGGGGCAACGAAAACTACAAAATGCTCCCATAGTCATAGGATAGGTTTCTCATGATGATGGGAGCGATGTCTTTTTATTTTTAATAAGGAAATCCCTCTTTGGGATTTTTTTATGATAAAAAACAAAACTGTTTACCTGTATGGCTCTGTCATGCTTAACAGAGCCGTGCATCAACCTGCAAAAAGCATTGACATGAACCGCTGTTACGGCAGTTCCTGGCAATGCTTTAAGAAATTACCTCCGGCTTGGCAGTCATTTTATAATTTGCTGGGTTGAGATGCAGTATAGGAGATGCAGTAAATTACTCCATTGCCCTGACTGCCAAACCTCTTTCTGACAAATTATAAATCGGTCCAAAATGTCTTAAATAATGATTTTATAAACTGTATAATCACATTTCAAAACTAATATATAAAAGTATTTTGATTAATTGATGTCCCCCATTAGGATATTTCTAGCCAAAGTCCTGTTCCTTGTGGCCAATACCTAGGGGAGTAAGATTGTGGAAATGTGGGTGCTGCAATGTAAGAACCTCTTTCTCTGATTATATGGTACTCAGGCCACTTCTCATGTTTCAACCCAAGGTCTGTCCCAACAATCATAGGCACTTGATGGCAAGGCTGAATGTGAGACGGCAAGGTGCAACCATTGAAGGGGGCTATATTGTTGACTGTTTGTGATCATTGCTTGTTGTTTGGCAGTTCAGGTGCCTTGAGCTGCAGTCCTACTGGTATGAGATTTCAAAGCAGACAGTGTGCCAGAACAGAAGCATTGCAGCGTTAGGATATTGGGAAAATATAGAGCTGTGAAGTAAGTCCAAGGGATGAAGATAACAGCTAAAGGAAAACAGTCCTTCTCAAATTTTGTGATGCACAGCACATTTTCAAAAGTCACATGAATCATTCAACTTCACTGAATAAATTCCAATGTTGTTTCTGTGATGGAAACTAAGTTATCGAACAGAAAATCAAAATTCTCCCATTCTTTCATTGATCTGTGTACTGACTGAAGCAACATGAGCAGTGTCCTAGGCTGATATAGTAAAGGATAGGATTGACTCTGTAGGCTCTGGTAGAGTCAGTGAACTTTCTTCAGGTCAATATACCCATGCTGATAAAGTGAGAGGATGGGTGAGAGATGGGACCCATAGGACAAAGGCTTTGCGTTGGATGCAGTCTGTGGAGTGTTAACCCTGTTTTTCAGTCCTTGAAACAACAGGCCTGCTTTACAGGGGACAGGGTGATAATGCCAGAACATTGCTACCTTATAATTATTACTATAGTTGTATACAATTTCTGTTTTTATTCTCAAAACATTCCAGAAACACTTTCTGAGAGGTGGGAAAATCCCAATACAAAATTTACACTTTTATTTCTATTCCACAATATTTTTCTGCGTGCAGCTACCACTTCCCCTACTCCATATACATTTTAGGGGTGTTCTATTCCCACCCTGGAAATACTCTTGCTTCTGCCCTTGCCAAGAGTATTTTTGTTTAGATTGTGTAAAAACTGCCTGCAAGAGGTATGTGAGTCCTCTCAAAGTTCTGAGTTGATGGGTTTCCATTTATTTTTGAAAGCCGACCTTCCTGGATTGTTCTGCAAAACTGCACCTAAGGTAACATTTCTAATTGTAGAAATTCCACATAAATGTTATAGTCCCAAAGTCAATTTTTAGGGAGAAAATTTGATCAATGCTCATTTTGTGAAATGAGATTGGAATTTTTGCCATCAAAAATTCATGTATATTTGCACACAACAGTTGTGGTTATGTGTGCTAATAGTTTTGTGAATACGGCTCTATATTTTCACTTGCTTCTTGGCAATGGATACAACAATGCTTTGATGGCATTCATGCACGTAATTTACAAGATGGTGCCAGAGCTATTGGGATACAGTTGTGCTGGATCCTCTTGAGAAGAGCCAGCATGGCCACAAATATTCGGACTAAAGTGGAGGTGGTAGAATGTGGCCAGCACTGGATGATAAAGCAGATTGGTATTTTGTGGTTTCCAAGTACATGGCATTTCAGTCTCAATGGCATGAAGGGAAGTGAGAAGGTTGACATCTTCCAACCTTCAACCCACGCCAACTACAGACCATGTCTCCCTGCTACCATTTCTGGCTAAGCTTTTCGAGGAAATCATCAGTAGACACCTCACTGAATGCTAAAACAACCACCATCTCCGTAGCACAAACTCATTCTAGTTTCAAACCCAACCACAGCATGGAAAGTGCTCTATTTCTGCCATGGATGAGATCTGCATGACTCTGGACAGAAGAGACAAGGTTGCCCTCATCCTCCTTGACAACTCTGCAGCATTTGGCACTGTCCCCCGCCCAATCCTCATCCAATACCTACACACTATCAGAATCCAAGGACATGCACTCCAATCGATCTGCTCCTTCCTGACTGGAAGGACAGAGTCAGGCAACCTGGCACTGTACACCTTGAATGCCCACAACCTCATCTGAGGAGTTCTGCAAGGATCCTCCCTGAGCCTGACCCTCTTCAACGCATACATAATCCTTTTAGCCAACGTCACCTGCTCTCACATTATCACCACCCTCTCTGATGCTGAAGACACGCAACTCATTCTCTTCCTCATGGAATAGACACCCGATATCCGGATAACATTTTGTGCATGCATGATTGATGTCACCCACTGGATGTAGACCAACTGTCTAAAGCTGAACACTTACAAGACTGAAATTGTGATCTTCAGGAAGAGCACATCACAGTAGGATTCCACCTGGTGGCCAACCGAGCTAGGGCCAACATCCAGCCCCACACCCTACGCCAATAGCCTCAGAAGCATTATCAAAAGCAAACTCAACATGACAGCCCAGGTCAATGCCGTCACCACCTCATGCTTCCATACTCTGAAGATAAATTCCCAACTGGGGCAGATTCATGTAGACCAGCAAAAAATGCTCCCACACGGTGGGCCGGCCTGCATCTACAGTAGCACAGTATCAAAACTTCATACACAGAAAGAATTGCAAGGGGCAAAAAGAAAAATGTATTCTTAATTAATTTATTGTCCAAGCACAAAGCTGACAACACATTTCACAATAAAAATCACTTCCTGCTACACTGATCATGGAACGGCACTATGCCAATTACACTTCTTGTTGTACTTGAATTGCTATAATTTGAAACTTGAATACATCACTGCTGTTAGGTAAACCTTTGAAAATACAAATTGAGTGATTTACTGGACTGCTGGAACTATGAAATAGGCCCTGAGGAAGCTATTTTTATCCTGAAATACATGTTGGTTGATTAGTGCTTGGACAATAAGTATACTAAGAATATATTTTTCTTTTTTTCCCTCACAATTCTTTCTGCGTAAGACATTTTCCTACACTGACGATGCTGAGGAACATTTTCAAATATCTCCCAATCAACTGCCATGCTCATCCTAGTGACAAGCAACCTGGACTATGGCAGTACCCTCTATATAAAAAACACTCACCAGAAGGCTGCAGACCATTCAGAACTCAGTGGCCAGAATCACTCTCAAGGAGCTCCTCTGGCTCCCCATTGATAAATGAGCACAATTCAAACTCCTCACCCACATTCTCAAGGCAGTACATAACATGGGTCTGGGATACTAAAGAGTAGTGATACTTGGCCTTAGGGGTGCCCAGACTCACACTGTGCCAGGATACCCTACAGGGTGATAGTGCACTCTACAAATCTGCATAATATCAGCATAACATAACAGTATACATAAGCCATGTGTTTTGCATAATGAATCAGTTTTAAAACTTACAATGTTATCTGAAACTACTGCATTAAGATTATGTTACACAGATTGCCATTAGTAACATTCTTTTTCTCTTCAAGACTGCATCAGCAAATTAGAATCAATGCTATCCCGTTTAATGATATTGTACATATAAAGTAAATGTTGGGATTCCTTCAAGCAAAAAAGCAAGAAAACTAAAACACATTCTGTTGTAGCAGCATTGATTTCTTTCCATATTTAATTTTAGGTTTGGAATGCATCTTTTATCATACATATAGTCACTTTTTAAACAGGGATATCAAATTTCCTTGGAAAACATCAAAAAGTAAATGAAATTTTCTGTTGTAAACATTTCCTTCTAGAAATCACAGTTTGGCATCATACAAAAATGTATAATTATCCTTTTTTATCAGACATGTCAGTTTCTGAGCAGTTGCCTGGCATGTTACCATTGATGATTTTAACTGAGGGGCAAGGGTTTCCTTATCAGAAGATTATTTGCATTCAATTATGTTTTTCCAGATGCAAGGCAAACACTCATTCTTGAAAAATTTAATGACTACAGCGGTGGAAGCCAGTCTGAATTATCCACTTCTGAGATATTGTTTCTCCTCTCTCTTGGACATTCAGTTGTTGTCAGTATCGAGGTATGATGTTTAATGTAAACTCTTAATGAACAGTTACATGAAGGGGAACATTTACTATTTTTTCATGCCACATAGCAACCAAAGTTATTGAGTTGTTGTGCGTGAAAAGGAGAGAGCAGGACAGTGCCATAACTACTAAGATATAAAGTTGCTTCTCTGTTTCTTTCTGACGGCACCCTTTCTGTCTGCATAGCACCAGCACATACCTCTGCACCACAGAGCAAATATTTTTGTTCTAGTATAGCAGAGATTTTGTTCAAAAAGGGTACCCTGTAGGTGCAAAATGCTATGCTTTGACTACTAAAAAACATTTCCAACTTTGTATGTGTGCTGTACAATACAGCACCTATTCAAAGTTGGAAAGGTTTGGAAAAAATACAGGTTTCTATCACTTTGCACCTGCCTCAAGAAGGCATACATTTTTGGTGCAAAGTCCTGACTACAAATGCTACTACATAGGGATTTCTGTTAAAAACCATGGGTAACTGCATGACAATGCCCATGCACCACCCATGATATGTCCCTTGACACAAAGTAGCACAAAGCAGTGAAGAGCTCTACTTTTTGCAGCTCTGTGGCTACTTTCCAGCTCAAACTTCTTTTGTGCTGGAAAGTAAATTCCAAATTGACACTTTGGGCCAATTTGAGTCACTTTTGCAAATTGTTGGTACCGATCACCAAAGACTGCAGAGTTTGCATTAACCTGGTGACAATTGTACTACACACACTATTTTGTGGTTACTATGAAATTGAGATATTACCACAAAGGTTGTTGTTATACTATATGCGAAGATTATTGCTGAATATTAACATTCTGTACTCAACTGAGTTGTTCTGAAAAGCCTTAGGGTGACATCAATATCAGGGGTGGCTCCTCCATTTGGCAGAGGAGCATCAACCTACAAGCCCCAGTACTGAAAAATAAAATGGTACTTAAGTTTATTTATTACCATTTTAGTTTTTGGCAACACGTCCAGAACTAAGTGCCAGGACAGGGTGGGGCTAGTGCTGCCAAGTGGCAGTAGCAGGGAGCTGTGCACTTTAATATGCTCATGTCTCTTTGGACGGTCGTCTTGCAATGGCAAGCCAGGCATGTGCATTTTAAAGTTCTCCAACCTAGCTGTCTTAGACAGCTGGGTGGAGAAAGTGCAGGCCTCCAGTGCTCTAAGGAGAGCTGAAATAGCCTGCTGTATCCAATCCTGGTGCTGCTCTCATGCTGTGAGGATTGGGTAGTGCAGTTTCCTGGTTCCAGAAAAGACACCCATGGGAGGCGGACATCGTACTGCAAGCAAGAAAGGTAAGTCGATTTTATTTATTATTATTATGCCCCACTACATTTGGTACATGCCAGCCACTACTGCAATATTCACAAGTTCATTTCCTAAGAAAACTTCGATGCTCCAGAGGTAATAGGTTTGCAGGTCATGGACACTCTAATTATTAGCATTAAACGGATTACGCCAAAAAATCGGACTGTTGACAGAACTGTTATGTGCCATATGGTCACTCTCTCCTTCAGATCCGGATGCAAGCTCTGCAAGAGCAATTCCTTTGCAGATTTGATACATTAACATTTCAGTGCTTTGGATGCAATGTCATCTGTTTCAAAAACAGCTGAAAACATTGGCTGTAAAATAACATGTTCATTACTGTCGTACATTTCACAGTGCTCGTGCTCTTTTAAATCTTAAGGAAACTACCACTCCTTTATTGATAACTTCCTGTTGCTTTGTGATTAGTTACCTGCACTTCTTTGACGAGGTGTCCTAAACTTATTGTTTTAGAAGAAACTGCAAGCAGTTAAAATGAAGAAGACGTTTTATCCAATAGCCCAATTCTAACTGCTGCGCACATAGGGGCGTTTTTCAAGCCCCTTGCCCCAACGTTCCGTCACTTTTTCCCATATTAAAAGTGACTCACCTGTTGCCCAAAGGGCTTGTAAATAAGCCTCATAGTACTATCTCCCAGGCACAAACTGCTCACCGTTGTAAACACACATTGCTCAGCATTTCGTTTTCCCCACGTTCTCAGTTTGTGACTTGCCCTATTAAACTTTATTGCCCATTTTCACCTAAATCAGAATGGAGATAATGAGTTAATATTGTATGTTGTTGCTCATTTTCAGGTTCACAAATAGTGCATGTGTTCTATTCGCTGGCACATGTAAATATGTATTTTTATGTAGATTCACCATGACATAATAGCATTAAGTTATTAATCAAATTTAGGGGCCTATTAGGATTGTGGTGTTTCCGCATCCTCCGGGCCGGCAGAAGCCACCGCCGGCCCAGAGGATGCGGAAAAACCGCAGCGGACCCACCAGAGACCCACCGCCACATTAGGATGGCTGGTGGGTCCTGTTTTCTGTCCGCAGCTATTCCGCCGCGGTTGGCTTACAACCGCGGCGGAAAAGCTCTAATATGGTGGAGGTGTCTCTCAGACACCGTCCACCATATTAGGAAATGTTTGAAAAGATACTTTTCCGCGGCGGATTTTCCGCCGTGGAAAAGCATGTGGAACTTCACTGCGGGGGCCCGTTGCGGGCCCCCTAGGTGAAGGGGGGGCGGGGGGTGCACATGGGGGGTACCTACGGTACCCCCCTGCATTTGTATGCAGAGATCGGCAGGCACCGCGCGGTGCCTGCCGCTTTCTGCATGCAAAAGAAAAGTATGCATTTTTTACATTGCGGTGGGTGCAGCTTGAAGCTGCACCCGCCGCAATGTTAAGGATAGAGGATGTGACCGCCACCCTGGCGGTCACATCCTAATCTTCACGAGGGGAACGCCGCTGCCCATGCAGACGTTCCCCCCTACTCTATGGTGGCGGACGGACTCAGGTCCGTCCGCCATCATAATCGGCCCCTAAGTACCATAACCCTAATAGTGGCTCCCTACTATTTGTATTTTACACCTATTGCTGTCTTTTAACTGCTTCTGTAACATTAACACCACTTTCTTTTGACAATACCTCCATGAATATCTCACCTTCGAGCTACAGCCTGTGCAGTGCCCTTGTATACAGACCACCAAGACAACGCACCAACTTTGCCTGCGACATCAGAGGCTTTGTCACACCCCTCATACTAGGCTCCTCCTGCGAGACTTGGACTTTTGTTGAGAGGACCACAATAAATATAACTTGACCTCCCTTTTCGAAAGCCTTGAGAACCTCAGCCTCACGGAGTACATCACTGGACCTTCTTGTTCTGCTGGGCACTTACAGGACTCTATCCTCTCCAACCTCAGCAACATCACAGTCAACAAACTAACACCCATAACCTGTACTACCCACAACATCAACGACTACAAGATCACCATCCCCAACCAGAGAAAGATGACCGCCCCACCACATACCCACTATTGCTACAAAAACATCCCAGAAAAGGACTGGAGTTATGCCCTCCACACTCGCCACCCCAAGCAAACCAGCAACCTAACAGAAGACATCACAAATTTCAATGAATGGACCACGGCCTACACCAACACCGTGGACCCTGTCAAGCACAGCAAAACAACCACGTCATGGACACAGGCCAGCTGGAACACGTAAGAACTCAGGATGAGAAAGCAGCACAACAAACAACTGCAAAGCATGTGTTGAACTAACTAAAATGCCTCAGACTAGTATAGCTTCAAATCCATCCTGAGGCAAAACCACCTGCACATCCGGAACACTAAGAGAACAGCCCTCAAAGATTGCATTGAAGCCAGTAGCAACAACAAAGAAATCTTCTCCAACATCAGCAAAGAAATCTTCTCCAACATCAGAGAATTCACTACCCCGAGGCCACCAACATCACCACCACACAACATCTCTGCAACAACTTTTTGGACTACTTTTGAAATAAGATTGCGTCCATATACACCTTCAACCCTCAGCCGGATCCCATCAACCACGCAGCCAGTCTTTCACTTTCAATAAAAGAATAGACCCTGACCAAGTAGATTATTCTCACCACATATAAAACCGCTGAAACCATGAAGACTATCTGCTACTTAGCTTCATCGGAATTCTCAAAAGTATTCCAGGAGAATTGTTGGAAAAACTTTTCAGGTCATGGTTTTAAAGGAGTGGTCCTATCAAACGTTTTTAATTCATGATATTCCCAATACACCCAAATGTGTATGTAAACCTTCAAGCGAAGATTTGTTCTGATTCCTCTGTGACTACAGCTCAATTTGTTTATGAGAATGTTATGCAGGCAGGTTAAGTGGTGAATGGCTGTGCTTTATTTATGGTGTTTTATAACACTGCAGCCCAATCCCCTAGATGCCCTATAAATAAGGTTATATTAGGACAAAGAGATGACATGGCCAGATTTCTATTCTGGTTGTGAGTTTCAGCTATTTGTTAATAATAAAGTCAAACATGCTAGATCTGGTCGGAAATCAGGAAAGAGAGAAAAATAATAGATGCTGCATATTCTTCTGTTTTAAGAGAATTTGTTTTAATTAACCTTCACAAAGGTTTCTATGTGAGTAAATCTACTCCTTTGGGTGGAATATGGACATTGGAGGATGGGCATGACATTAAAGTATGAGTATACCTGAAAATAACAAATTTGGGGATGCTTATAAATTATCCTCTGACACCTTTCCCGCCCTGTAAATAGCTGAAGGTTTGCTCCAGTAAAGAGTAGAGGGGTGAAATGGTCACAGATTTACTCTTAAAGATACAAATAAGTCCCTTTCCAAGGTAGAATGTGACTCTCCCCAAAAATGATAGGACTGTAGGAAATTAGGTTTCTCCACAAAGAAAAAGTTTTCCTTCTGGAGAAAACACTTTTCTTACAAAACTTGGATTTTGTTTTGTGAATTACTGAAATTTGTAAGTCTACATCTACATCTCTGTGAAGTTGTAAACCTCTTCTCTTTAAGGATGACTTCCTATGTGCACTGCAAAACGAATGCCGGTGGTAAATGCCAAGATCACAAAATCAGTCTTCAGATGTTTACAGTTTGAGCTTAAAACTTCAAGAGATGTTGGTCTGTTTCTTTTCAGGTTTGACAATAATGCAAGGGCAAACGCTATTTTGATATTTTCCCTGACGGGACTCGTGAAAAAGTAATCAGCTGTTCCATGCTAAAGTTGAGGGCAATAAAGTACTGCTGCTATGTAGGAGAAGGTACAAAACCTCAACTGAAAAAGAAACCACTCTGTGGGCACTGTATCGAGGTGGGGGTCGAGCTGAGAAATAAACATTAACTTAACTGCCCCATAAATGGGGGTGATAAGGAGGCACAACTCAAAAAGATTTTGATTTGACTATGAGAACATTTTTAACTGTAGCTCAATAGTGTCTGGAAAGTAAGGGTGGGCTGCTTGAATTGGTCGGTGTGTGTGTTTTTCAAATCTCAAGACTTTGCTCTCACAAACATTTTATTTTTACTTGGGTGGGGAGGTGTGTCGGAGGGTTTCGGATTGCTCCGCAATCACTTAGCGAAAGTGTTTGCTGTAGTTTCTCTTTGTAATCTTAGTAGTCCTGCAACTGGGGGACCTTCTACTGCTGAATCTGGGAGTCAATCTTAGCTGTGTAGTACAAGGGAACTTATAGTTTATTACATCTCTACATTGGTTAGCCTCCTTGCCGCATTCTTGCGCTACGCAAAGCTCCTTGAAACGGTAAAAAATCTCCGCGAGCACACAGAGTTCCGCGAACACTCGCAATTGCTTATTCCGCCCGTTCGCGATGCTTTTTTAATGTTCGCAAACACTGTTTGCGTGCTCGGTTAAAATATCTTGAGAACACGCATTTTGCAAGCGCAAACAAGCAAAAAATTCTGCAAAGCCGCTTATTGCGGAATTTTTGTTAATTCCGCGTTACTCCGCAGAACGCGAAATTCCGCAAATTCCATGAGCTGAACGTAATTTACTGCCCAGGCCTACTCTTAGTACTTGGTCTGACTGAATAATGGGGAGATGTAAGACCACGCCTGCTGTAAATTCCTCAGGAACCACCTTGGATGGTTTTCTCCAGAAAGCGGTGGGGGCTATTACGAACGAAATCGGGCAAGTAGACAACGGAGGTTCTGGCCCCTATCGTGGAGCGTTTAGATCGCATTGATACCCAGATGGCCCTTTTTCTTCAAGAACTAAATAAGTCACTGACACAGGCACCACAGATGATTGAGGTTAGTAAGCGGAGTGGCATAGCCCCCTCACCAAAGGATAGGATTGCCCTGCAAAAAACAATGGCCTTACACACCCTGCAGGAAGTCCCCTCTGTGGCCCCATCCAGAGAGTGCCCTGCAAGCACTAGCGAAAGATCTCCCTGGGTAACAGTCCCCCCCAGGCAAAAACATAAGGTTAGTCAAGGAGAACAAAAGTCTTGTTTCCATGACCCACTAAGTGGACCCATTCAGCAACACCCAACGCATAATCCAACTCTAGAGTCCCCAGGAAATTCTTCTTCAAATAGGGAGGATGAAAAAGTTACATTGGACCTACCATCAGATTGTATTCCCATACCTTGGTTCTCATCGGAGTCCCCTATTTCCCACCAGGCTGTCAAGAAAACTGCCAAAGTCTTATTAATAAATCAGCGCATTGGTGTCATAGTAAAATATCACTGCAGTTAAATCTCCTAGGTCATATGATTATGGCCAGGCAAGTGAATTGGGTGTGTCCGTACAACAAAAACAGTTAAGAAAGACTGTGTGGTTCTAAAATTTAGGGACCCCGGCTTTGTGCATTTCCTTCTGAAGCGCCTTACAGACGCAGCAGGGAAGAATGACCCCATAAGGGTCTACCCGTTGGTTTTTTTCTATCCACCCAACAGAGGCAATAGCCAGAGACAAAGGCCCCCTACCCCAGGCCCAAGAAATCATGCCTATTCGCAGCAACTGGCGTTCACCCACCCCAACTGCTTCAAAACATTATCAGGCCTTGTTGATATAGATTGACTCCTAGCTTACCCCAACAAGGTTATTGAGGAGGGGGGCGGCGCACAGGTAGGTAAAAATCTAGGTAGTGTTACTAATGTGGCACAAACGCCAGATTTAAGGCGTGTCTCCTCAGTAGGTTCCATACCCTACCTTCCCACTAATAGACCTAGGGGCACAGATAACCGCGGGAATTTTGGCACCTGTGTTAAAATCATCTTGTGGAATATCGCAGGATTCCGCTTGAAGATGGGGAATGAGTTGTGGCTAGAGTATATCGGAGACTTTGACCTCATCTGCCTCCAGGAACATGGGTTAGAGAAAATATATTCATGGAGGGGTATTGTGCCTTCTCTGTTCCTCCTTTACCTAATGCCGCAGGTAGGGCTAAGGGTGGGATTGCGGTTTTTATACCAATAAAATATGGATCCGGAAAAGTCATTAATATAAGCTCATCACCTTGACATCAAATGATCATGATCCAGAATTGAAGTAAAGTCAAAATACTCCTGCTGAATTGGTATCACAACATCTTTGATCCTAAACATTGTACTGCTATTGAGACCCTACAGCATAAGATTAGTCAAATAGCTGGGAAGTGGCAGCCTCTAAGCATCATCTGGGTATGGGACTTTAATTGCACAATTTGTAAGTAAAGTTTGGAATGTGTGTGTGTGGCCTGGAAGACACGGAGGGACAATCACAGCCCCATTTTATTTACTCATCCCAGGGAGAAGCCCTGAATTCTGTTTTTAATAGAGAATGACATAGGCCTCATAAATTGGATGTGGCAGGACTAGTTTCATTGATTTTATGTTAATATCTCGACATTTCCTTAAGCTTGTTCTTGATTTTGTGGTGGAACCTCCCTGCCTGAGCGACCATAACCCCCTGATAGTCTCCCTTAATGTAAAGATCTGGGAGGTGAGGGCGATGGTCGCACGATCCACTGTCACTGAAATAAGGGAGTTCGGCTAAAATCGATCCCCTCAAATTTGATAGAGATATCATCAAAGATAACCCCAACTTAGTTATAGGGTGTTTGAACTCAGACTCCCCCCCAGAGGAAGTTGTTCAGGAGTTTGGGTTGCTATGAGTTGAGGTAGCCGTAAGGTTGATGAGAAGTTTTAAGCAAGTGGAATCTCATGATGCCCAATGGTTTAACTCTGATTGTTCTAGGGCCCACAAAGACTTAAAAAGGGTGCTCCTTGTTACTCGCTGTAATAGAGACCTGGTCAAAGAAGCAAGATATAAATACAAAACAGTAATTGAGGTCAGGAAAGCAGAATTGAGAAATTTAGCATGGGAAGATCTAGAGAGAGCAGGAGCCCTGAGAGACACAAACAAATAAATCGCCCATTATTTAATGAGGAAGCTAGGCAGATGGACTCACTGATCCTGGGAGACGCTTGGGTAGCCTATTTTGATTTTGATGGAATCTTTAATTCCCAATATAAAAGAGTGGAGGAATACATAAGAGATCGGCCTGCAGACTCAGCTGCAGCTACCAAAAGCAGTTTCTCCATTACAGTACCCGAGGTAGAGGAGGCGTTAGCCCAGGGGTCTCGTCTGAAAGCACCAGGTCATGATGGGGTCCCCCTTGACCTTTTTAAAAAATAATCCAAACCGGTGGGCTCCCATGTTGATGAATGTTTTTAAGGCATTAATTACTCGCCCAAACTCTGTGACTTCGAGGGAGACAATAGTGGTCCCTATTTCTAAAAAGGCTAATAGAAGTGACCCGGCTTGTTACAGGACAATTTCGCTCATTGATGCCACAGTCAAGTTGCTGGGCAGAGTTCTCCCGGCCCGATTAGAGACCTGGGCATCCTCCACAGGAGTGATATCCAATACAAAATATGGATTCAGGAAGGGACTTGGCACATCCAAGCAATGCCTTAATCTGTCTTTAATTATTAACAAATTTGTGCAGGCCAGAAAGGGCTCAATTCACCAGGCCTTTATGGACTTGTTGAGTGCCTTTGACAGTGTTAATCGGGATAAACCGTGGGATATGTTGGAATTATTGGGCGTGGAACAAGCATTGGTGTCGGTCTTCCGCAGACTACATTGGAATACTTCAGTTTCCATAAGATACGGCATTCAGGGGGAAAAAACTGACCAAATAGCTTCAACAGAGGGTGTCCGCCAAGGGTGAATTTTAGTCCCGTTTCTGGTTTTAATATATACAAACAGTCTACAGGCATCTATGTTAAGTAAGAATCTTGATTTCCCCAAGATTGGCAGTAAATTCATGCCCTTGCTATCTTATACCGACAACACAGTGCTAATGGCTACGACAGCGAATGGCCTTCAGAATACCCTGGATAGTTTTATTGATTGTATGGGATCACTTGATCTTAAAGTAAATTTTATTAAATCTTATATTATGGTATGCTGCCCAAAGAACACAAAGACCAAGACCTTTGTAGCACGAGAAACAAGAATAGAAAAGGTTGAGAATTTGATGTACTTGGGGAATTTGTTTAATAACACGTGGAGTTGGGACCCATTAGTGACAGCAAGAGCTGTGGAGGGGCTATTTTGCTTTGCATGCAAATTAGCCCACAAGTCTGTGAGGGAAATGATTACCATTTACAAAGCGAAATGCCGCTCGATTGCAACATATGGCGCTGGAGTGTGGGGAGGATGTATGACGTTACAACGCATACTTTTACCACGCCTACCATTACCACGCAATTTTTACAACGCAGGATCCATTACAACGAAGTACCATTACCACGCATGTATTTACAACGCATATACCCTTACAACGCATACAATTACAACGTAAGTATTGGTAAGTATATAATATTTTTTAAAATGTAATTTAATTAAAATTAATATAATGTAATTTAATTTAATTAATTTAATTTAATTTAATTTAATTTAATTTAATTAATTTAATGTATTTTAATTTAATTTAATCAATTTAATTTAATGTAATTTAAATTTAATTATATTTAATTTTTACCCTGTACCCTTTTACCCAAAAACCCCAAACGGACCCTGAACCCTAAAAATACCCCTTTACCCAAAAACTCAAAACTGACCCTAAACCCTAAAAATACCCCGTTACCCAAAAACCCAAAACTGACCCTGAACCCTAAAAATACCCCTTTATCCAAAAACCCAAAACTGACCCTGAACCCTGAAAATACCCCTTTACCCAAAAACCCAAAACTGACCCTGAACCCTAAAAATACCCCTTTACCCAAAAACCCAAAACTGACCCTGAACCCTAAAAATACCCTTTACCCCAAAACTGAAAACTGACCCTGAACCCTAAAAATACTCCTTTACCCAAAAACTGAAAACTGACCCTAAACCCTAAAAATACCCCTTTACCCAAAAACTGAAAACTGACCCTAAACCCTAAAAATACCCCTTTACCCAAAAACTGAAAACTGACCCTGAACCCTAAAAATACCCCTTTACCCAAAAACTGAAAACTGACCCTAAACCCTAACAATACCCCTTTATCCAAAAACTGAAAACTGACCCTGAACCCTAAAAATACCCCTTTACCCAAAAACTGGAAACTGACCCTGAACCCTAAAAATACCCCTTTACCCAAAAACTGAAAACTGACCCTAAACCCTAAAAATACCCCTTTACCAAAAAACTGAAAACTGACCCTGAACCCTAAAAATACCCCTTTACCCAAAAACTGAAAACTGACCCTGAACCCTAAAAATACCCCTTTACGCAAAAACCCAAAACTGACCCTGAACCCTAAAAATACCCCTTTACCCAAAAACCCAAAACTGACCCTGAACCCTAAAAATACCCCTTTGCCCAAAAACCCAAAACTGACCCTGAACCCTAAAAATACCCCTTTGCCCAAAAACCCAAAACTGACACTGAACCCTAAAAATACCCCTTTGCCCAAAAACCCAAAACTGACCCTGAACCCTAAAAATACCCCTTTACCCAAAAACCCAAACTTATAATATTTTTGATAAAATGATATACTTACCAATACTTACGTTGTAATGGTATGCGTTGTAAAGGTACCTGCGTTGTAAATACATGCGTTGTAATGGTATGCGTTGTAATGGATCCTGCGTTGTAAAAATTGCGTGGTGATGGCAGGTCGTTGTAAAAGTTGCGTGGTAAAGGTTGTATACCGTGTGGGGACATCACAATAGCCGCCAGTTACTAGTCGTAGAAAATAAATTCACAAAAAGGCTGTTGATGATGCCTAACAGCACCCCTAACCTCCTATGTCATGATGAATTGGGGATAAAACTTATAGAAGAACGCATATTGTGTGCCCCTTTATTCCTATGAGCAGAAATGTGGTTATTTGAAGAACTAGCATTCTCTCGAGAAATAATAAAAGATTGTCAAAACTTTGCCAATGCACTTAAAATACCATGGCTTCGTTTTGTGAAAGATACATTTTATGAAATTGGACTGGGGCAGTACTATGATAGCCCTGAAAGCATCTCTTTGAATGCCAAAGGTGCCATCAAAGAGGCTTTACACTCAGATGAGATTGCTCCCCTGCACTTGTCTTTCCCATGCAATATTATTTAACATTTACTACCAGTCTGCAGACTCGATTTTATTTAACTAGATATCGCCTAGGCAACATGCATTTCCTACTGGCGTTTGCATGCCAGAGTGGTTGGGCATTTCCTACTGGCGTTTGCATGCCAGAGTGGTTGGGCATTTCCTACTGCCGTTTGCATGCCAGAGTGGTTGGGTTAACTTGACAAGCCAAAGCACTTTTCACTTTATCTTATTCGGCACTTTATATAAAATGCCAAGGAGTACATCGCCCTTGTACATGTACTGAAGGTTTTACATTTTTGTATTCACTGGCCAGCCCTGATATTTGTATTGCGATAGCCAACTATATAAAAGCATCATTGGCCATCAGAAAAAGATATGAGTAATACCACCCTGAGCATTCTCGCCGAATTAACCGGATATTAAGATTTGCATGACCTTGGTATTTTTTATGATTTTTTTTAACATATTTTAAACTTGGACGCATGTTGTGATAATGTACCCGGAAATGTTAATGGAACCACTAATTGAAATCAAGGGGTTTCTTTGTTTTATTGATTTTTTTTTTAAATGTCCATATTTTAAGGTTACGTATTTGAATTAACCGGGGAATTCTGGAGGTGTACCAAGCTCCCATACATGCACTAGAAAAGCACCTTAATTTAGGAATTGACATGGTTCATAGTTTACCCTTGTGATAATTTTTAAATGTCTGCTTAACTATTGAATATTGACACATGAAACCACTTTGTTCGACACAGCGCATGAATTTTAGTAAACAATATAATGTTAGAGTATTGTTAATTGGCCTAGGCCAGAATTAGATGTCGCTGTTTCACATGTATTGAATGTCTTTTTGTATTCTTTTATTGCTGGTTAAGCCAAATAAAGATGAATGACTGATTGGGGCTGGGTTGCAGAATACAAATGTTTGAAGACTACTTCCCTTAGGTGAACAAAAAGGATACAACTGACCTGCACCAATCTCGCCTACACACCAGACTTGCTGCAGAGCACCAACACAGGGTTGACTGGCTCAGACCTCACTTTGTTTCCCAAGTAACTCAGCTCACAATTTACCGCCAGACCTGATTGTACTCTGCCTGATTGACAAGTATGGTGGGGAGGCCAATAATGGCACAACCAGACAAGCAGCTCCCGTTCTGGTGGGATGTCATAAGCAGCACTGCCCAACCGGGAGGAGTCCATTTAGTATTTCCACCTGAAGACAGAGGGCCATCACCCAAGAGACTAAAGGAAAAAAGAGGAAGAAGAAAAGGAAAGATATGGGTATGAAAATCTTTATGAGGTTAAACCAACTGCATTTGTAAATGATCGCTTTCATTACAGCCAGTTCTGCTGTAAGGTGATAGATCAATACTTAGCCATAATGTGTCAATTCCAATTACTTGCATAAATGTCACTTTTTGTTCACAATCGTAAGCACAGAATGTTTTGAAGTGGAGGAAAGTGTTATAAAATCCTACCTCAACTTCTCAGCTGTTCATCATCTATAGTTCAGTCGATCTCCTTTTCTCACTCACCGTTATGAGCCCCAATGTACCCCAATATAGGCCTGGGTAGTTGCACGACCTTTTACCTATATTTATCCTACCTTGCTCTACATAACGTTGTTGGCGCTGACCTTGTACCTAGTTAGGTGCCAAATAAATGTTGTGTGGTTTTCTTGGAAAACTAGCCTCATTTATTATGCATGAGGATTCTTAGTATCACAGCAGAATTACCATTGTCTGCATAATAACTCTGTTCGAGTGTTACTACTATCGTCATCCTTGTAGGGTGTCCAACACGAGACCAAGATGGGGTCCTTTGTTCTCTCCAATCAGATAATGGGGATTGCTCTTTCCTAGGGGGACTCTTGGCTTCACAACTACATACATGCCAGGTACACTTAGGTACACTTAGCTAGGGTTAGCATTTTAGGGGCCCACATGATTACTACCATGTATCTATATGCCTGTGTTTTTTCACTGTTTTAACACCATGGTAGAATGCTACCTTTTAATTACTCTGTTGGTGCTTGTAATTGTATAAATCTGTTTCTGTCTAATGGTTGTTGCAGCACATATATTTTATACTAGAATGACACGGGTTCAATAAATACTAATTGAAAACGTCCCTGCCATTTATTCTGTGTATCTCTCTGAGACAAAGTGAGCATGAATGACTGAGCGAAAAGTACTGTACTGTTTCCACGATCCCTGAGGAGTAAGGGTTGCCATGTTCGATAGTTGCCAGAAACTATTCGCTCCTTGGTAAGGTTGTGCGGCTTATAGTGGCACTGTGAGCTGGCTGGTCTACCGACTAACATATTCTTTGGGGATGTCTGGAGTCAGTCTGAACACCTATCCCTCAGGTTATGTTGTCTAAATGCGCAGATCCTATATAGATTTGTATGAACCACACAACATAACTTTCTAATTTCTTAATATTCACGATCAAATACATGTGATCCTCTTTTTTCTTAACAAACCATGATAATACTCCTTCTTTAGTATATTCCATCATGACTGGTGACTGCTTTACTGATGGCTCCTCTTTCGACAGAAGTGACCACTTCCACTCTTTTGTGTAGTAAGACAGTGTCCCTCCAAACCCTCTTCCTGATAAAAATTCTGCACCTGGAAACTGATAAATCATTTGCTATCAGTCTGTTAATACTTCAGTTCCTGTGGCATGTAATCCATTTTGTTGGTTCCTTTACAAAAACCTACTGCAGATCCAACAATCATAAGTATGTTTGGCTAAAAGCTCTATGTCTCCTTATGGTGATGGTGACAGAAAAGGAAATAAATAGACAGCTCACTGCTTTTAGTAATGGCACCAACATTATTATTCCTACCCAAACAGGATTTAGTGGCTTACATTTTACGAAGGTCGCATTGGTCTCCATCCTTGATAAGCTTAGGATGCTATGGATCTGGGTAGTGCTGAGCACATGATCCTTCTAGCTCTCTCTGAAACTTTCCATATGGTATCTCCTCATGAGACTTTTATTGATATTGAATTTAATGACACATGCAAGGTCACATTACAGTGCACACCAGTTAAATCAGCATCTTCAATACAATTTTCTGATATTTTTAGCAGCTTTTGAACATCCACAATGTTTCCACCATCTCTACCGTAGATAGAGGGACGTAGAGCAGTTACATAATACACCACATGACGACGGAACAACCGGCTGTAGCTTTATCAAAAACACTCTAATAGTCTGCGAAAGTACATCAACTCTAATAGTCTGCGAAAGTACATCAATCAGTCAATATGTTCTGTACTGTCAATAAACACACAGAAGTCCTCAAGTGTATTCATCAACTCAAAAAGGTCTTTGTTAAAGCCACATCAGCAACAGTGTTAGCCAAGAAGGGCCGCAGCAGACCCCAAAAATATTTATGCCTACATGTTGAATTCTGCAGGTCGGCATATGTTTAGCTTCTAGTGTTGCAGAGTTGGAGTTATTTCAGACAGTCTTTCTTATTAGGTATGTGTGTGTTTCCCTAACATAGTGCATTCTCCTCTTTCATATTTATAAGGTGATAGCTTCCATCCCGTGTATTGCAATGGTGTCTACTTGACATACCCCAACAATTCAATCAATGTCATTGGTTCAATAAGAGAGCCTATCATTTCAACCACATCCTCCAACACGCCTGTATGGGCTGGCATTCACATGCCACGTGGTAGAAGTCAGGATGTTCTTGATTACACAAAGGGCAGTGATGCGATCTAGTGTCATCTATCCTCGCATGTTTGTCAGGTGTATGCAGGATGAAACATTTAAAGTGTAACTGCTTGTGTCGGTGGTTCATAGTCACTAATTTAGTTTGTGCTCAGCAACACTTCCACTGTTTTCTCTAGAGTTCTTTTCTTAGATCTCTTTGTTCATGCCTGTCTAGTATGCAGTTAAATTCAATTCAATTGAGTTCAAGTTTGTGGTGCTCACAACTTGACTGGTTGTGACTGGTTGTGACATCGCATGATATTCAGCGAATTAGAGAGTGAGTCGGTGAAGAGACTCGGCAAGAGCAGCCGCTGCTTTGACTTCCAATTTTCCACCTCATCCCCCCGGTCTCCTGCAGTTGCTCAGTAGCACCAGCTCAGGGTGCCCGCCAGATGCAGTGTGGCTGTCAACTGTCGGCAGCCGTAGAGAGAGTGCCTCTGGCAATCCGCAGAGGCGGCCCAGTTAGTTCTGGGTGCAGCCTGCGGAAATGTCTGGTTTGCCCCACCCGCCACCAGCACACAGCATTCTGCCCACGTGGGACTGCCATCCACCATGCATACCAGGAGCCCCTCCACAGGGCAGAGGCAGAGTCAAGTACACTGTGCCTGGATGTGGGAGACCCAGCTTAATGCCGTATCATCATCACAGCAGGGTAGAGGCAGAGCAGAGAACCCAAAGCCTGAAGGCTGGAGGTGATTAAGGTGAATAAGGGGATTCTGGAGGAATTGGAAAAGATGGACCCATTGGGCCAAAAGGAAGAATTAATACACTGTTACCACAGGGGCAAAGGATGGTTGACTTGGCACCAGACTTGGCGATCAGTCCGTGCTCTCAACACTTGGCATTGCCTGGAACCCAACCACTGCTCTCCACCTCCTTGCACATGGTCCCCCCCTGCTTGCAGGAAAACAGAGTTCTCTCTGCAGCTCTGTCCCCTTTGCCAGCCAGAAGGCAGAGCTCTCAAGGGTCTTGTGCGGGAGTCACATCCACATTGAGTGTATTGTCAGCAGATAGGTAAAAGTACCAGGTGATTCATTGTGGTAATCACCCCTGCAGAAAAAGAAAAAAAAATAGACAAAGGCGCAGAACAGCAGGGAGGGAAGGGTGATGGATGGGTGATAAGCACTGAGGTGGGGCTCCACCTCCTTGCACATGGTCCCCCCCTGCTTGCAGGAAAACAGAGTTCTCTCTGCAGTTCTGTCCACTTTGCCGGCCAGAAGGCAGAGCTCTCAAGGGTCTTGTGCGGGAGCCACATCCACATTGAGTGTATTGTCAGCAGATAGGTAAAAGTACCAGGTGATTCATTGTGGTAATCACCCCTGCAGAAAAAGTTAAAAAAAGAGAATAGACAAAGGCGCAGAACAGCAGAGAGGGAAGGGTGATGGATGAGTGATAAGCACTGAGGTGGGGCTAAGAGCTGTGCGACTCCCATCGGGCCCAGAAGTGGTTGGACCACTTTTCCTTTGGGGGGGCCCACTCCACACATGCTTACCCCACCCTACCCCAATCACCTAACCCCAACCTCGGACACCAACATCAACCACCCGATAACTACTCTTACACCAGGAAACCGCCATGGCCACAGCATCACCGTAGGCTGGTGGTAAAAAAGAGGAGATAAAGTAAAGCACTAGTAAAGTAAAGGAGGGCACCAACATTAGGTACAATGCAGAGTCAGTACAGGGGACACCCAAAAGTACACTACCCTACCCCTCCAATACCAACGTAATCAAATAAGCACACAAACCTATAACAAGCCTAAAAAAGACAGGGGCAACACATACAAGAACGATATTAGGAAGGATAAGACAGCTGCCAGGGCAGAAGAACTCCGACCGGAAATGGGTATGCAAAAAAACAAGAACAAACAAGCAAACGATTACAAACAAGACAACCACGACAAAAAAAGAGAAGGTGCCATCCAAAGGATCCCACTTATATCACCAATCTTAACCATGTTCAGGAAACCAAACACAAGTTCAAAATTCTGCTTCCTAAAAGATCCAGGAGCCACAGTTTATTCAATGCCAGGAAATGTGACAGGTCTTTTAACAACCCTAGCTTCACAAAAGATAAATTGATGTTTGCCACATCAAAAGAAAGTTTGTGCACTGAAATCAGCCATGGGAACAAGCAAACTGAGGGTTCGGTTTTTATACTGATAGGGGACACTGAGGCACTTAGCAAAATATTCAACAACTTAATAACAACCAAGGTGTTAATACACGCTGTGGGTCCGCCGTGTGGTCAAGATGAAAGTACTAAGGTAGAAGAGGAACAAAAACACAACAGACTCATTGACAAAGAAAAAGTGGGATACTGGAAAACACAGAATGCGACTAAAACCAGATACATATGATACAGCTACACAGGACAAAAAATACACTTTCCATGTCAAAAGTAACCAAAACACCGGCAAGCCCCAAGGCCATGCTACAAGCAGACTCATGGCTAAGATCTTTCTCTCTTTCAGGTAACGGGGAACTCCTCAGGGCAATGGACAAAAAAACGATCAATCAGGAACAAACAAACAAAAGTCCAGGAAAACAAAATGTTAGTATTATAACAATCTCAACTGAGGATACAGTATCAAGAAGGGTCGATATAGCACCACTTGATAATTGGACCATCTCTAGTTCACCTGCCCAAATATCGACTGACAATGGGTCAGAACTTGACCACCCAGATAATGACAAAAAAATATGAAACAGAATGTCAGTTCTAAGAATAAGGAACAAAATGAAATAGGAGAACATTTAGTATGGGACTCATGCAGCCAGCCCGGTCTCATTAAATCAATATTACAAACTCTAAAAACCTCAACAAGAGCGATGGTAATGCAATCTGACTAACTAAATATACAAATAAACTTAATGAACATAATGGCTACACATATCTCAGGAATTAACATCAAACTTGAAAAACTTACCAATTTAGTAAAAGTACAAGTAACTGATTTCACAAAGCAAGCAGCATGCCAAATGCGGGCCAATCATAGACAAGTGAAGCTCCTTACCAGCAATCTTGGAAGAAATAATACAGATTAAAGAAGCACATCTAGTGAATACAATAATGGTCAACAAATGCCAATCACAAGAAGATTTTAAAGATAAAGATAGTAAAGAGAGAGAAATCATACAAACCGTGTGAGGGAAAAGACACTATGGTAGGGAAACTGAACGGACCCCACAAATCCAAAAAAGGAGCAATGGACTCATCAAAGCAAACAGTTCTGAATACAGTATACATGAATGAGAATTAGACACCAGTGATAGGTGCCAACACCATGGACGAAAATAGGGAAGGCAATCAAGAAGGCAAGAAAAAGTGACAGAAAAGCAAGGAAAACAATAACTCAAGCAACATGCCAAAATGGACCAAAATGGACCAAGAACATACCCCTTATAAAAAATAAAATTAGAAAGCACGGTAGAACACAGCACACTTGGAGACCAAGATACCAGCAAAGCACACGGTCAGGGCACAACCAAATGGGATATGAAGGAAACAGATTGAATAGAACAATCATCTAAAAACAGCCCCAAGTCCCAATCTCCGCCAAATATATTGAGGACAATAGATTATGCAATGATGACTATAATCTAGCAGAGAAAGAAACAAGACCTTCAAGAAACAAAAAGGCATCTAGAAACAGAACATATACCAGTCTAAAAACACAATGTTATAATTTAGAGAACAGTGTTAACAACACTGGTGGTCTGGATAACTGCCTTCAAAATCAGGATATAACAACAAGTAACATCAAAGACAAATATAGAAACCAGATCAAAATGGGTGGATTAAAAAATGTGAGGGACAATAGGCACTTCCGGAATGCCAGACCCACAAAATCCCCAATGTTCATTTCCATGGGGACCACCTGGGGTGGCCCAGAAACAAATAAGACAGAAGACCATGAGGCCTGCAAAATGTCCCCCCAGACGAAAGCACAAAAACAGAATATCTGCAAACAGATAGAATTATGCCCCAAACAAACCCAATGGAGGTGATACAAACCCATATAAAAGGTGCTTCGCTAGAAAACGTTGGGTGTCCTTATCCAACCAGATAGAGCTCCCTTCCAAATAAGGACACACAACAGAACATTTTCACTCCAATATACACCACACAAGGCCAACATGACACCCTTAACAGGGGGAACATACTAAAACTGACCATTGAAATCCCAGAACTGAATCACATAGAATCCATAAACTTGTTATCAGTGAAATTCCGACCCAGCAAGGATTTCTAATGAGCAAAACACACATTAACTACATGGCAGAATGAAGACTTAGCACAATTGATATTAAATCACACCGTACACTTTGAAACATGGGACATAAAACCAACAGAGCAAATGAAGAAGTGCTATCCCCAACCCCTGATGGTAAAAGCCCACCATCAAAAGCCACAACCTGAACTTTACTCGGTCTTGCAGATTGCTTGAGGAAGTAGCCCAAATCTCGCACCAAGGATGTATAACCTCGACACGCAAATTGACCCTAACCCAACAGAGTGAAACTGAGTAGCCACTACATTAAATGCGCACATGGTAGACTGACTCAGGGAGATAAGGGGAAGAAAGATGAAAGAGATAATAAACATCTCCTCTCATGGAACATAGCGGAGCAAAAAAGATGCTTGAAGGTGGTACACCACCCCAAGACTGGAAAGCATATGAAATTATTGCACTCCAAGTGACACATGCCTTTGGAAAACCTCCCCCTGGAAAGCTACACTCACTACTTTGTAGAAGCAGAACAAAGGAGCACTACAGGCGCCAAAAAGAGGACTGGCAATGTGTCCATTTCACTCGACATCAAAATGAACAACTTAATTCACCTGATCCCGGTCTGTAATTAATAAAATTCAGCTACAATATGATTTACGAATTGGAACAGAACAGTACTACTGATCAATGTATTTTCAGTTCAGTTCAGACAGGCTTTATTTGACAAAAGTCATAAAAGCAACCAGTACATACAAAATAGAGTTTAGACATATAAATAAAATTTGATCTTGAGAAATCCGTACATATATACATATAAAACCCAAAAGTTCATTATACAATTAAAACATTTCATCTATATAGTTAGCCAATTATATACATAATTAAAAATAGATTCCGGTATAGTGATTACATGTTAATCTTTGAGCATTCTACTTCTGATGGTCCATGCCCAGCCCAAATACTTTGCCACGGCTATACAAATGATCATATCAGTACAGGAACATATGATACGTATAGCCACTGACCCCCGGTTGGTACCCAGTAATCTATACATTTGACGAAGCCATGTTCTTCGGGGCTCCGAGTATACCGGGCATTCACAAAGCAGGTGTCCAATAGTCTCCGGGCGAGCTGAGCAAGAAGCTTTAGCCCCCGGAGACCACCTACTAATGAAAGCCCCTACTGGTAGGCTCCCAATCCTCAATTGAAAGTATAGTTTGCGATCAAGAGGTTTTGAGATAACGTCCCAGAAGGTTTCCAGTTTAGGCACATCCTTAATGGCTATAAACATTCCGGTCAGGGACCCTGGGTCAGAAGACCTATAAGCCCCAGAGGCCACAAACTGCCAATACAAAGTCTTTAGAGTCTTCTTAGGGGGAAACCTTGAATTTGTAGGATCCTCCCACAGATTCTGCAGGCCTAAATTAGTCAGAATGCCCCGAACATGGTCTAGCCACTTGATCTTATGGAAAGTGTCGCTATGAATAACGTCAAGCAAGCCTCTTGCGAAGATCTCAAGTTCCGGCGTGGTCCAGATCCTCCTCCAGTATAAAACTGGGCAAAAGGATGCTATAAGCGCTATTGGGGATAACCCCAGATCATAAAAAAGTGGGTTCATAGGGGTACTCTGAGGAAGTTTTATTAAATTCCTTAAAAAGGAATTTTCAGAGATTGACATCCCCCTGGGGCTTTCACATCCCCATATCTCAACCCCATACAGGGCAGAACTAACTGCTTTACCTTTATAGACCGCCAGTACTGGAGATATTGGCTTAGTGAGAGACTTCTGATGTTCTAAGCACAGTGCACCAGTTAACTGCCTGTGTCTTAATGTGGCCAGGTCAGTTTGCTGTTTCCAGGTCAACTTGCTATCAATGCAAACACCCAGGTAAGTAAATGCTTGGACCCTTTCCAGAGGATGCTGATTCATGTTCACAGTACCTTTAAAAGATTTGGAAGCATTAAAAGTCATAAACTTTGATTTCTGTACGTTTACTTCTAAACCCAGAGCGGTACAAAAATCTTCAAAAAGCTTCAAGCCCTTTTGAAGCCCGCTGGGAGTTTTTGAGACTAAAAGACAGTCATCGGCAAACATTAAAATGGGGACTTTTGCTCCAGCAAGGAATGGTGCATCAATATTAGAGTTAATTAAAATCTTTGCCACATCATTAATATATAAGGAAAATAGAGTTGGCGCCAGGACGCAGCCCTGACGTACTCCAGTTTCCACTGGGAACTGCGAAGTAACATTCCCTGGACTCCCCCACCTAATCTGTGCATAATTTTGTTCGTGGAGTCTTATAACTAACGATAAGAGAGGCCCTGGCAGACCCATGTCACCAAGGACTCTCCATAAAGTGGAACGTGGAACCAGGTCGAAAGCTGCCCTTAAATCTATAAAAGCAGCATATAGACTTCCATGTCCAATCAGCACGGTCTTCTAGTACAGCATACCAAAATGCAGCACTTGGTCGACCGTGCTGATCATGGTTCTAAACCCTGCCTGTAGGTGGGATAAGATCTTGTTATTACTTTCCCAATCAAGAATTTTGTTTAAAACCAGCCTACCAAATATTTTTTGGGAGGTATCTATCAGGCTGATAGGGCGATAATTGCCTGGCTGGGTCTTATCACCTTTTTTAAAAACTGGTATGATCTCAGCCCCGTTCCAAGAACTAGGTATGGGGGCTCCCCTGGAAATCATATTTGCCAGAAGAACTATGTAACAACCCCATGAATTCTGGTCTTGCAGAAAAAGATCTGCGGGTATGCCATCAATACCTGGCGCTTTACCAGGGACCACTAGGCCTAATGCACACTGAACATCCTTTAGAATAAAAAGATCTTCAGTTAAGGGCTCAAATGTGGCTTCCACTGTTGATTGTGAGTCCAGACCCTTGGCATATTGTGGCTGGAAATGTTCTACCCACTTTTCTTTGGGGACCCAGTTCTAAGGCTTATCCGGATTGCCCTCCACGCCCCACTTATAAACATTCCAGAACCTACGCATGTCTTTGCAGGATCCCGCTTCCTTTAGGTCATTCCACCTTTTTTCGTCCCAATCACGCTTAGCTCTGAAGACAGCATTTTTATACTTCAGCCTGGCTGCCCTAATATTCTCAATGAGCTCAGATGTAATTGCTTTTCCCAAATCAATGTGAGCCTTCCTGCATTCACCAGTGTACCAACGAAATGGTTCTGGTGCGCAGCTGCCTTTCCGTCTAGAGGGCTTAACCTCTTGGATGCTATGGGAATTCCCCTGCTGTGCTGGGATTTCGTGATCCTCATTGGTTTATGACGAGCTGGGCTCGTCATGAGCGTGCGAGGAGGCTACTGCATGACGAGCCCAGCTCGTCATGAGCATGGAAGGGGTTAAC
Source organism: Lissotriton helveticus (assembly GCF_964261635.1). NCBI lineage: Eukaryota > Metazoa > Chordata > Amphibia > Caudata > Salamandridae > Lissotriton > Lissotriton helveticus. The sequence continues at coordinate 806,051,461 of NC_136071.1, forward strand.
AAATAGGCTTTTAAGTTCACCAAAAAGAACCTCATGGGTCCTAGGGCCAGATGTAGGTAAACCTATTTTACCGACTCATAAATACCGAATTTTACCGATTCGGTATTTATGAATCGGTAAAATAGAAGTACCGAGATGTAGGTAAATCCAGATGTGGATTTACCGAATCTTTAAAAGTCAGTATTTACCGAATCGGTAAATACCGACCGGTAATGCCCCATTCATTCCTATGGGCTTTGAAGCCATAGGAATGAATGGGGCATTACCGGTCGGTATTTACCGATTCGGTAAATACCGACTTTGACAAGGGTGCAGGGGGTGTCACTTTGACACCCTCTAGCACCCCCAAAACAGGTTTGGGTGCCATGTGGCAGGCATACCTGCCCTAAGGGCAGGTCTGCCTGTCATATGGCACAGGTGTGCATGCACACATGTGCATGCACACCGGAATCGGTATTTTACCATCAAATAGAATTTAATGGTAAAATACCGATTTTGTAGGCCTTGTGGGACTCAGAAGAGTCCCACCTACATCTCATATTTACCGAATCGGTAAAAATACCGATCGGTAAAATTACAGAATCGGTAAATTTACCGAACGGTAAATTTACCGATTCTGTCAACATATGCCCCCTACATATCAATATCCATTTACCGGTCGGTAACGGCTGAATTCGGCCGTTACCGACCTGTAAAACCCTACCTACATCTGGCCCCTAGTTCCTTGTTGCAATTTTAAAATATCATAGTCCCCTTCCGTTAACAGCAATAAATCTAGTTTCGCCTGTCCGAGCTTACTAGCTATAAAATCCAAATTCTCTTTATAGAGGGAAACTTTGGGCCATCGTACGTGGCGCATATCGTTTGATAACACCATGTCACTGGAGGGAATAGGAGTCATTTCAACCCCATGGTGATCAGGAGACTCCCAATAAGAGAGATTCATAGACAAGGGGTTGTGGTCGCTCTCAACCCTGTCTATGATCATCATATCCTGGAGATGTTTCCACAGGGCCAGGTTAAGCAGAATATAATCTATTGTACTTTTACGTATGCCACTGCTAAATGTAAGTGCCCCAGCTTTGTCGCCTGCGGTCCTTCCATTTGTAGCTCTTAGACCTTTGTTTAGGCAGATAGAGTTCATTTGAACCGCTACCTCAGACCATTTACTAACTGGTTCAAGGTCAAATTTGGGAATCCTCCACTCTCTATCCTCCTCCTCTGACACGTTAAAGCTCCCCTTCATAAGAGGCTCAAAATGTACATTAAAATCCCCGCCCACAATTACATTAAAGGGAGAGCAATGGGTTTCTAATAAGTTTTCTAACAGAACAAAGACCTCAGATTTTCTACCCCCCCCGTGCTTCTCGCATACAAATTATAAATATAAACTGGTACAGGGTTTGAAAACTTGAGACTTATGAGCTGAAGATCTCTATGGTTAATACAAATAGGTTTTACTATTACCCCCAGGTCTTGTCTTATCCAAATAGTTAATCCTCCAGATGGTCTCCCCATCCCTTCCTTTACTGCTTGGATGCTATAATTTAGATATCCATGGAAATGCACTTCCTCCAGTGCCCATGTCTCCTGAAATAGACATATTTCATGTTCTTGGATGAATGATGCCCACTCCGGCGACTCTAGCTTAGTCGTTAGGCCAGCTATGTTCCGTGAAAGAACAGATCCACGGCTACTAGCACAAGGCACAAGACACACTTCACCTATAAGTTTTTGGCTAGTATTGGGGGGGATAGATTCGTCAGCGGGACAGACCAAAAATTGATTTCTAGGTGGTTTAATAGGGATGGGGCTAAGATCTTCACCTACTGTTGCACTGCTATCTGCTTCACTAGCTAAGTTTCTTGGGGATAAAAGTCAATCGTTCAAGTCCAATCTCGAACTTTCCCCATTTAAACTATCAGTCTGTTTCCCCCTTGTGAGTTTCCAGATTTGGGGAGGGGTTGCTTTCATCTGAATCCTTGAATGATCTGGGGAACAAGATCTAAATTCTAAATTTAGTAATTCGCCAGCTACCATTGGGTATTTGAAAATGAGTTCTATACAATCATAGGGATCACCCTGGAAAGTTGATCAATGTATATGTACATCCAAGTTTGAATAAGAAAAAAGGATTAAACGTACTACTACTAACAGTCTCAGAGGTAGGAAATGAGCATCCTCTCTGGGACATAATTTTACCAGTAGATTCCAACCCCAACCTGCTCCATACACCCGATGGGGATGAAAATCTGGTGTCAGACAATATATACTGGGATGTGCCATCATAATATCAACTTTCGACAAACCGCCCAGAACGTATAGGCCTGAAACTCGTGACAAAGCTAGAGTACCTGAGAATGAGAGAAGTTAACAGGTGAAGAACTGAGGATTACCCCCACAATTCTAAGCCGTCTGGATTACTGCAACGCTCTGCTACTGGAATCCCCTGCCTATCTAATCTCCAGACTTCAGAGCATCCAGGCGGCTGCAGCCAAACTGGCACTCTCCCGAGAGCGAAGATCCTCCACCACCCGCGCTCTGGCCGACTTACACTGGTTACCTGTATATCAGAGGATTCTCTTTAAATCCCTATGCACAGTGTTTAAGGCTGTGCATGGGTTGGGCCCCCGACCACTTCAAAACAAATTCAAGTGGTACGAACCCACTCAGTCCCTCCGCTCTTCCTCATCCAACCTTATCATAATACCCAGGATTAGGAAAGCCACCTGCGGAGGCAGAGCCTTCAGCATAGCAGCAGCTCATCTGTGGAACAGACTACCTATTGAAATCAGGAAAACAGGTGATCTGATGGCCTTCCGAAAAAAAGTGAAAACGTGGCTTTTCCCAAAAATATAACCCCAACTCATGATATCCCTCATGCCCAAGATGCACAGTGTTAATTAGCTATGTGAACTCAGCGCCAGGATGCCCGTAGGGTTACAGAAGCGCTCTATAAATACTATAAATAAATAAATAAATAAACAATTCTCATTTCACAGAGCTTGTGACCAGTCAATACTGGACTACACAATCATCTCACTTTCTCTAATGCTGCACTTAGTCCAATTTCCCCTCAAGTTCTCGACTCAAAGGGATCATAGCCACCAGCATATACATCTTAGGTCGAATCCCAGCAGGCATATGAACACCCAGGTACTGGAAGGCACTGTAAACACAACACAAATACACTGACTTTGATTAATGAATCACTACAAGATCCTAACTATACAATAAAAGCCTTAGTAAGGACCAGTTGCAACAAAATCCCCAATCCTATAAGCTCCTGGATAGAATGTACAACTAATGAAAGCTTTCTCCAGGAGGAAATCAGGGACGGTAAACAACACCACCTCAAGTAAAATGAAAATATTAAAACGAGAATTAAGGAAAGCCATTAGGAACATAAAAACCACACACACAGACCAACTAGGATGGGAAAAATTACGCCAATTGATAAAGGAGCATAAAAAATTACACTGGGAAGAAAAAAGAGCAAAGTGGGTTAAATTAGTATTTAATGCCCAAAAAGCAACAACACAGGTGCTTTCTGGGACTTAGTCAACAACCTAAGTAGGGCAATAAAATTTCTAAATAATTCAAATGTTCAAGAGGAAGTCTGGGCAGGTGTTCTGGCCAAAAGATTCGAAGGGAGAATTCTGCATACGGAGCAACTAACTAAAACACACAGGAGCAACGATAACAGTAACATCAGGCTCAGCAATAAAATGTTTTCCTCTTGCAGAAAAAGTCCTGATTCACAAATACTTAATCGAAGTCCCCATGAACACCATAAAGAGAGGAAGAAGAAAATGTGTACCAGGGCCAGCCGGCATGCCCCAAGCCATATTTAAAGGCAATGCAATATTTTGGGCCTCATCTCTCCAAATTATTTAAAGAAGTAGATCTTCATGGCAGCACTCCACCAGGCTGGCTAGGTTTAATAATAAACCCAATTTACAAAGTGGGAGAACAAACAAACCCAGCAAATTATAGACTCATCACACTACTTGACGTTAATGCAAAATACTATGCATCAATGATTCTGGCAGACCTGATCGATAGGTCAGATAAGCTAAACCTGATCCCAATCAACGAAACAGGATTTAGGAAAGGGACTGGAACAATGACGAACATACTAGCAGTGTTGCAAATTGCTGATAAAAGGGAACACAAAATTACACCTTTGCTTTATAGACCTAAAGGCAGCTTTCGATTGCATAGACCAATACAGGCTGTGAATAAAATTAAAAGATTGGAAAAATCTCTGATAACATACTATGAGCAATAATGCAACTCTATACCATGACTTGTGTAAGAGTTAAACTGGGTGATGGTTCAAGGGTCTCGAGAAAGAGCTTAACAAATAGGGGTTTGAAACAAGGATGTTTGCTGGTCCCCATTTATTTAATCTTTTACTATGTCCGATTTAGCACAAAGTCTGGACCGGACCAACTCTCACCCTCCCCAACTAGGCTTCTTAACTCTGTCATACCTCTCATATGCCGATGATGTGGCACTAATGAGCGTACCATAAGTCGGTCTCCAGAGGGCGCTAACCGCAATGCAGGATTATGTCGCAATATATCAACTGGAGATTAACACAAGTAATTCCAAAACAATTTGATCCAAAACGATCAGGCAGCAAACTTAAGATCTGGCGCAACAGAAAGATGCTAGAGGAGGTTACAAATTACAAATACTTGGGAGTCTACATAGATAACAGATTCACCACACAAGAACAAATGAACTATTTGAAAAAAAGGCCAGCGCTCTAACATACGTCTTCAGTACGCTAGCAATGGACTGCTTTTAGACAAATTACCAACAAAATGGCAAGACTCCATGATGATTTGCTGGAGGATAGTCACAACCAATGCCATAGCAGGACAGGATTAGGTTGGCATGGGAGAGTTAAACTCTCAGGCAAGTTATAGATTTTAAAAGCTGTCGTTGTAAAGTGCTTGACTAGATCACAGTCTACATGTACGATTTACAATGCATTAGCTTGAGCCAAGAGTTTGAGCTTATTGTTGAGTCCCACTCAGTATAATGCTTTTAAAATGCAAGTTGGTTCGTGTACGGGATCACTAAAGCCTGGGCCTGGCTGCACTAGAGGCTGGCCAGTTTTGTGGCAGAGTTTGTTGGGAATTCACATTGTTTTACAAATTACGGTTTTGCACACTCTTTTTTGTTGTGTCTTAAGTGCAATATAGGCCCCATATAAGCGAAATACCCTCAAATTCTGGAACTTGATATAAGGCCAGAGAGAGGTTGTCCTCTTTCCTCACAGGCCAATCCTGAGCTGTTTCTAATCCTCCCACTGTGTGCTCTTTCTGTCTTCTCTCATCTATCATCCTGCAGGACTCCCCATTGAGCCCTACTTTATTTATTTAGCATGTAAGCTGATCTCTTGCACTTTGACATGATCTATCAAGTTCTTTTTTAAGGCGTGAATAAAGAAAACTCAGATAATTTTCTAGTTAAATTGTGACCTTTGATTTGTAGAGACCAGCTTTTGGAATCTCCTTCCTGCCACTGTGAACCACATGAATAAAAACTCACTTAAATTAATTTCTGTTACTAAAGCTTTCAGCAACAGAACATATCCCACATGTTTAGTTTAGTGGCTGGTGGCAATATTACTTGAGTGCCCCACCTCTGTCCATGGGCTTGGTGTAAAATTCAGGATCTCTTTGATCAAGGTCTATCCCTCTCTCCACTGACAAATTAAATTGCTGCCAATTGTTTTTCTGTCTCAGAATGCTAAGACAAATTCTTCCCTTTATTCGTGCTTCCTGATATTTCACAGTGCTCCAGACAGTGGTAGGTTTACACCTGGACCATTGCAATTTACTGAAGCTTGGTCTCTCCAATTTTCAGACCATTAGACTGCAAGTGGTTCAAAACACTGAGCTTGTCTCTTAGTAGGACTCCCTCACAAAGTTCTATTACTGCACACCTTACCAAACAGCATTGGTTACTTTAGTGTTTTGTGATTATGTGCAGTAGGACCCTTGTGGTCCCAGATGGACTCCTTACAAGTTATGTAATCAGTTGGGAGGTATTTAGGTGTGTCTGGGTGTGGTCAATAAAGTCTATGATGGGAGGCGTCCAGTTAACAGTTGCATGCCGAATAATAAAGGCATGTATTACAGAGCTCCTTGTGTGGTGTAGTTTTTAGCATGCTCCAGAGCTGGGGTGGATGCTAAAACAGGCAAAGTGGATGGGATATGTGCCCTAACGAACGGAGTGAGAAAGAAAATATCACAAGCTGATAAAGTATTGTGCTGTTAAATCAAAGAAACATTAAAAGCCAAGTTCAATCTAATGCTGAATGTCAACTATGAAACTATGAAAGAGACATTTTCAACCATGCAAGGCAGCAAGCTGGTGAAAGGATAGATGAGGTTTTTTTTAAAGACTCAATACTTTCATCAAGCACTGCAAGTTCAGGGAGTTCAATGACGAAGCCATGCGTCTCAGAGTCATGAGATGGTTGCCTCTCCGATTTGTTCAGATGAAACATGCTGAGAGAGACAGTCTAGAAAAGGTACTCATGGCTGCCCGAGCTGAGGAACGTGCAGATTGACAGGCTGCTTATATGGAAGCTGGAACGACCCAGAATGAATCAGAGATGATCATGAAAACTAAGCAGATACAAAAAGTGGAGACCCAGAAGTTGATGTCTCTGAAGAGAGAAAATTGTTTCCAATGTGGATTCTCATTAGGCTGTAGGACAGAAAACCATTTCATAACATCGAGCGTTCTGCTGGTCCGACACCATGGGTTTTGCCCATAGTGGTAGTGCCAAAAAAAGAAAGTGGAGCTGCAGTGCTCATCTGTGTTATATGCGCCAAGGCAACAGAGCAATCGAGAGAGAAAGACATCCAGGTACACACATAGCAGACATGATTACGTAGTTGAATGGCACCAAAGTCTTCTCCTGTCTTGATTTGAACAAAGGATACCATCAACCTGAGTTGGAAGAGAACTTTAGGTACATTACTACTTTTTCAACTCATGTTAATTTGTTCAGATACAAATGACTCATTTTTTATTTGTCGTCGGAGCTGCATAAATCTTTCAGGATGTCATTTGCCAAGTGATTCAAACTGTCACACATGCTTTTAACCACAGTGATGTATATATTAGTGTTTGGGGTCACACAAAAGAAACATGACAAAGCTCTTACACAAGTATACTGTTTGCTTGCCAATGCAGGTCCCACATTAAATGCAGAAAAGTGTGCGTTCCGCAAAACCAAACTAAAATTATTTGGGCATATTTTTTCTGAAGGGGGAATGACTCCTGACCCTGAAAAAGTATATGCATTGTCATCCCCCTATCCCCAGCAAGATGTAAACATGATGCAATCCTTTTTAGGCATGGCCAGCTGTTGCTCCAGATACATTCTGTCAGGGTGAGTGTCCCATTGAAAGAGTTCGGAAAGCAGAATGTTCCCTTCCGGTTGTCCTCTGAGTGTGATCAAAGTTTAAAAAATATCAAACACTCCATTGAATTTGCAATTGAAATGTCTTACTTTGATCCAAATTTACATACTGAGATTGACACAAGCCAGGTAAGGTTGGGCACAAACCTTTGTCAGCACAATAGACATCCAAATGCTCAAAGACATATTGTGGCCTATGCCGGCAGAATTTTACCTCAGACGGAATGTGTCTTTTCTCAGCCAGAAAAAGAGAGCCTGTCCGGAATGTGGGCTTATGAACATTATCATGTGTTTCTGAATGAAACACATTTTCACCCTTGTCACTGACCACCAGGTGTAACTCACCACTTTTGGAAATCCGAAAGCCAAGATACCTCCTCACATCTAAAGGTGGGGGTTAAGATTGCAAGAGTATGATTACACTATTGTGCATAAGCCAGGTAAGGATCTAAACCATGCAAATTATTCCTCACAAATGCTGTTACAGCATCACAGTGCAATGTCTAAAGCGGCTGAAGCATACATCAATTTCATAGTAAAGTGTAGCACCCCTGTAGCTCTATCCATTAAGCAGATCATAGCTGCTATCAACACAGACAGAGACATGCCCAACACAGATAGAGACATAATTACACTCAAGGTTTTCATTGCAACGCAGACATGGAGAAAGGCTACCCAACCCCTCCCGGATAACATTGCATATCAAAAATGTTTAAAATGTGAAGGAATAACTTCCTATCACTCAAGAAGGTATTATACTACGAGGTTTGAGGATTGTCATACCTGAGAGCTTGAGATAACAAGTCATTGAACTGGTGCACAACCATTATGGCATTGTATCCACCAAAAGAGCCATCCGAGATCGAGTGTGCTTTCCTCACCTTGACAAACGAGTCAAGAAGGAACTGCAAGCATGTTACCTGTGTAACTGCTTATCTCCCAAGACAACACATCATCTGCTAAATATGTTTAATCTTTCTATATGAGCATGGGACAAACTTGCAGTTTATTTCTTTGGCCACTTAAACAATGGCCATCATCTCATTGTAGCTATTGATACGTACTCATGTTTTCCCTTAGTGGAAGATTTATCATCGATCACCCATGACAAAGTCATCAAGAGGCTGCATGATATTCTTGCAGCGCGGGGTGTTCACTCCATCTTCAAATCTGACAACATTCTGCCCTTCCATAACAGAGAATGATGCACTTTCTCAGTCGTTTGACCATAAAACATCAGAAAAGCACCCACTCTGGCCATAGGCAAAGACCGTGTCCTAGTCAAACAGAAACGGAAATGCAAGATTGACACTCCGTTTGATGCTAAACCATTAAAAGTCATGAAAAAAAGGACATATGGTGACCGCCCAAAGTCCCAGAAGGTCCACTACGAGAGACTCGTAACATTTCAAGCAGCTGCCTCGATTCATCGGCTCCAGACTTTTCAAGTGAGACTAGTCTACCTGGGTGCCCAAGTGAAGCATCTAAGCCTACATCTACCATGACAGTGTAACTCCTTCCCCTCCTACAACTCGATCTGGAAGACTTGTGCAATCACCTCAACGACTCACTGAGGAACTCTAATGTTTATATGTTGTTCGTATTTTATGTTTAACAAAGAGGGAGATGTATGTTGTGTGATCATGTGCCGCAGGACCCTCTTGGTCCAAGGTGGATTCCTTACACAATTATGTAATCAGTTGGGAAGAATTTAGGCGTGTCCGGATCTGGTCAATAAAGTCTATGACGCCGTGCGTTCAGTTGACAGTTGCATGTCGAATAATAAAGACATGTATCAAAGAGCTTCATTTTTTTTTTGTTTAAATATCCTTTATTAGTGGTATAGGAGAAGTAAAGCATGAAAGGTACAATACATACATTATTACATCTCGATGATGTCTGTCATGAATACGGGGCTTAGCACCCAATACACTGGTTATCTTGCTTCGTAAGTATCAAAGAGCTTCATGTGTGGCATATTCATTAGTGTACTCCAGAGCTGGGATGCATACTGCAGTTACCAGCAGTAAAGAGCTCAATATGTAAGAGCGTTTGCAGTTGCCAGAGGGCACCAAATAGCAATAAACTGATCTTTTTGCTGTGGACCTTTTCACCTTACTTTCCTTCTAGGGTCCTAAGCTCATCTTCAACTAGACTTCCGAAAGCCCCTAAAATCCGAAATGTAATTGTAATAAATGTAATGAAATTGTTTTTTGATGGCTAAACAGTGACAGTTGTTGTCATCTACCCTTCTTATCTAGTTCAGTCTTTTGGTCCTTTTGCTAACTGTAGAAAAGGCTGCAGTATATTAGCAGCTCCTAAGCAGGGCTTTCAGGGCACTGTCCTTCCTCCTGTGAACCACCACTTCCGAGCCATCACCTCTACCCACAACTGCTAATTATTTAACTTGGCAGTTTTTTCATGAAAACTCAACTTTCCTGTTTTCATGAACACTGCCAGTGCAGAGGTCAAGCCCCTTGGTTTCTCCCGGCCCTTGAAGACACGCATAATTAACTATGGTATGCAGACAAAATATCAAAATTTAAATATCGATATACAATAATATCGATGTTTAAATATCGAAGGGACATAATATAGAAGGTAAGTAATATCCATAGATATTAATATCGAAATTATTAATATCGAAGTTTTAAATATCGATGTTAGTAATATAGATGTTAATAATTTCGATGTTACTAATATCGATTTTTATATTATTTTTTGTATAATATTATGTGTTTATTATGTTTTTAATGTATTTTTATGTAATTTAATTAATTTATGTATTTTAGTACTGTGGCGGGTTGTGGGTTTATAGGGGAGTAGGGTGGGAAGTCATTTAATTATATTATATTAATTATTCATTCATAGGAATTATAAATACATTTTTAATAATTTATAATTAATTTTAATTAATTGGTAATTGATTTTTATTAATTGATTAATTGATAATTATGTTCTGTAGCGGGCTGTGGGTTTATAGGGGAATAGGGTGGGAAGTAATTTAATTATACTAAATTAATTATTAATTAGTAGGAATTATAAATAGATTTTAATTAATTGGTAAATAATTTTAATTAATTGGTAATTAAATTGTATTAATTGATTAATTGATAATTATGTTCTGTAGCGGGTTGTGGGTTTATAGGGGAATAGGGTGGGAAGTATTTAAATTATACAAAATTAATTATTAATTATTAGGACATATAAATTAATTTTAATTAATTGGTAAATAATTTTAATTAGTTGGTAATTACATTTTATTAATTGATTAATTGATAATTATGTTCTGTAGCGGGCTGTGTGTTTATAGGGGAGTAGGGTGGGAAGTAATTTAATTATACTAAATTAATTATTAATTATTAGGAAATATAAAATAATTTTAATTATTTGGTAATTAATTTTAATTAATTGGTAATTATTTTTTATTAATTGATTAATTTATAAATATGGTCTGTAGTGGGTTGTGGGTTTATAGGAGCATAGGGTGGGAAGTAATTTAAATGCAATTAAGTAATAATGTTTTTCAATTAAATATTTTGTTAATTATATAATTGTTTATTAATTATTAATTGGTAATTAAATATTATTAAATGGTATTTTTTAATAATATTTTTTGTTAAATATTTATTGCTAATCATGTTTTTAATAAGTATGTATTGGTATTTGTAAATTGTTTATATTTATTTAATAGTTATGTTTTTTATTAATTAAAAAATGTTTTTTATTTATAAGTATGTTATTTTTACCTCTACGCTATCCAACACTTTTCCTACTGTTGCACTCTCTGGAGTGGGAATAGTAATTTTTACCCCTACGCTATCCAACACTTTCCCTACTGTTGCACTCTCTGGAGTGGGAATAGTAATTTTTACCCCAACGCTATCCAACACTTTCCCTACTGTTGTACTCTCTGGAGTGGGAATAGTAATTGTTACCCCTACGCTATCCAACACTTTCCCTTCTGTTGCACTCTCTGGAGTTGGAATATTAATTGTTACCTTTATGCTATCCAACACTTTCCCTACTGTTGCACTCTCTGGAGTTGGAATAGTAATTGTTATCCTTACGCTATCCAACACTTTCCCTACTGTTGCACCCTCTGGAGTTGGAATAGTAATTGTTACCTCTACGCTATCCAACACTTTCCCTACTGTTGCACTCTCAGGAGTTGGAATAGTAATTGTTACCCCTACGCTATCCAACACTTTCCCTACTGTTGCACTCTCTGGAGTTGGAATAGTAATTTTTACCCCTACGCTATCCAACACTTTCCCTACTGTTGCACTCTCTGGAGTTGGAATAGTCATTGTTACCCCTACGCTATCCAACACTTTCCCTACTGTTGCACTCTCTGGAGTTGGAATAGTAATTGTTACCACTACGCTATCCAACACTTTCCCTACTGTTGCACTCTCTGGAGTGGGAATAGTAATTGTTACCCCTACGCTATCCAACACTTTCCCTACTGTTGCACTCTCTGGAGTGGGAATAGTAATTGTTACCCCTACACTATCCAACACTTTCCCTACTGTTGCACTCTTTGGAGTGGGAATAGTAATTTTTACCCCTACGCTATCCAACATTTACTTACTTTTTTTTAATTTGTTGTACATTTTTATTAATAGTTATTTATATTAATATTTTATGTTTATACATTTATTTGTAATTTATTATATTTTCATTTATTTATAAGTTATTAAAATAAATTTTTAGAGTTATTATTAATGAAGTATATACTATGTATTATATCTTTATTATTATTTGTTTTTATTACATAATTTATTAATTTTAAATATTACAATATATTTTTAACTATGTTTATTATATTTATAAGTATTATTTTATTAATATTACATTTTTATTTTAATTAAAAAAAACGATATTTTTCAAAAAACGATATTTTTGACATCTATATTATTTTTTCGATATTTTTGTACTTACCTTGTTAGGGATAGGATATCGATATTATTGTAATCGATATTTTTGTTGCGATATTTTTGCATGTACATATTTTTGTGTTCGATATTTTGTCATAGATTCATTAACTACGATGCCCTCACATGTACATAATTACTTTTATTCAGCAGACATTGGGGCCGATTCCGATCCGGTAAAATCCCCGTCCGTACGAATCGTATCCGGAGCCGTTTCCGTACGACTCGTACGGACGCCGTACGACCGGACGATTCCAATCCCGATCGGCCGACCAGGACGCGATTCGTACGGTACACGTCGATTCGTACGGAAAAGCGCACGATCACCTACACACCGTACGGCGCGTACCCCCCATGATCACAGGGGTACGCGCCGTACCCCTGTGATCATGCGGGGTACGTGCCGTACACCCAGCATACATGGTGTACGTGCCGTACACCCACCGTACATGGGGTACGGTGCGTACCCCATGTACGCTGGGTGTACGGCACGTACCCCGCATGATCACAGGGGTACGGCGTTCCGTACCTTTTTCGGCGCGAACTCTGCGTTTACGACTGTTTTCAGCTCCCGTAGGAAAAGGGTCGTACGGTGCGTACCCGACACGAATCGTACTTGCTGGGTCGTAAAAACCAGCCGCGAACCGTAGTGATGTCGCGTACAGCGGGTTCCGAGTGAGACTCGTACGGAGATTTGATTCGTACGGAGTCCTGTACGACTCGTACGGAGTTCGGCTCCTGGTACGGATCGTACTTCGTCGTACGTACGGGACGTTTACGGGTACGATTCGTACGGGGAAAAAACGCTCCGTACGACGATTCGGAGCGCATTTTACCGGATCGGAATCGGCCCCATAGTGTGCATGCCTTAGGCAGCATTGTTTATCTGCTAAAATGGGCCTGTCAGGGAACATATCAATGCATCCCTGATACCAACGAGGAGCTAAACAGTACAAAGGAGGCTGGATTCCTACCACTATCTTAGCTTCTAATAGGACTGTGCTTTGAGTCCCATTAAGAAGCTAGGATACAGATTGAAAAGGGTCTTCCCCTTTTTAGTCCTGGCCTTGCTGCTGTCTGGTTGTTCTTTGGAATCCTTTTTACTCGTTCCGATGCCCAGTGGCAAGTTGGTGTGGCCATGGAGCCTCTGAGTTGTCAGTGTAGCAAGGTCATGTTGTTTCTCTGTTCCTGTGTGAGTGTGCATTTGTGAGTGATTGAGAGTGAATGAGAATGAGTGAGTGAGTGTTAATGTGTCGATGCGAGTGAAAGTGAGTGAGGATTTGAGTGTGAGAGAGTGTGAGTATGAATAGGTGAAGTGAGTGCGAGGGGGTGAGTCAAGGAGCTTGAGTGAGTTAGGAGCAAGTGAGGGGAGACTGTGAGAGGAAGTGAACTAGGGGTGTAACTCTAAATGGTGTAGCAGATGTAGTTGCACCGGTCACCGAAGCCTAAGAGGCCTACCAAATCCTATTTAATAAAGCTGAGCGTCTTCACATCAGTAGTTGTGATTGAGAATCAGTGAGTGTGAAAAGGGTATTTGCGTGCTTTATAAAAACAGTAAGTACAATAAATAAATACATGAATAAACAAATACATAAATAAAAGAATAGTGTTAAAACCACTGAAATTAAAAGGTGAATACCAGAGGATGAATACTGATAAGAACAATGTGGTCTATAGCACCATGGTTTACAAAAGAATTGCACATATTCACTCAGTTTGCAAGCCTTGAACTATTACTGAACATGGGGTCCATAGCCGCCCGTCATCCTAGCGTGGATTGCACTCTGCACCGCCCGCCACAATGCTATGAATGCTTGCATGCATTTGCATACGCAATGCGGCAGGCACCGCGCGGTGCCTACCGCATTGCATATGCAAATGCGGGGCGGTACCACAGGTACCCTCGTGTGCACCCCCACCCCTCCTTCACTTTGGGGGCCCGCAGGGGGCCCCCAATGTGAAGACCGCATGCCTTTCCGTGGCGGCGTTGCCACCATATTATCCCTTTTCCGCCCCGGCCGCAAGGCGACCGGGGTGGAAAAGCGGCGGACCGTCTTTCTGTCCGCCGCGATCCCCCCGCCATACTAATATGGTGGGGGGAATTCGGGAAACAGTGTCGGGTGGATTGCCTCCGCCAGGCCGGCGGTGGCTACCGCCAGCCTGGCGGAGGCCATCCGCCCGACATCGTAATGGGCCCCATAGTGTTCTTGAGGTCTTGAATCAATTTAATGCTATTTTAATTTAGTTTGGATACTGTAATATATAAAATAATAGTGTAGTGTTTGTAATTTGGGAACAAAAGCACAACATGGTTCCCATTAGTAGGTGCAACCTGTGTGCTAATTTCTGAATCAGAAATGTTAGGAAATACTATTGCTTTACACTACAGTAAAATACATTGGTAAGCATTCACATCAGTAATTTTATTTATTACATGTTTAACAAGCTGCGAAAGGGAGATTAATGACCACCTTTCATTCTCTGATTTTCTAATGAGTTTTCCTATTTTTTACAATCTGTTCGGTCCATGAACCTTACTAGCTCTGCAGCCAGATGAATATCACTTTTGAAATAGTACCATAACACCATAAAGTGATGAACGGGTGAAAAATGATACTATCTTAAGTAATGACTACTGAAGAATGAATAACCTGTATTTTATAAATATAATGCTGCAACAGGTTTATCTTAAATTGTAAGTGTATATTTTCTCGTTCAGACTAATGTGCGCCATAATCAAAAACAGGTGCAGTTCGTTTGTTGTTATTCATCTGCTTGTTCACAGAGAGTTTTGGTGGAATGTCTTAGCCAAAAAAGATCTTAAATCTTTACAGGACACAATCAGCCTTCACAGTTTTCCTTTTCAGATTTGCAAGATATAATACATTATAACTGACAACTACATTGTGCGTGATTTTTTGGGGGTTTGTGGCTCATTCATGCTTATTTTACTTAAATTAAACAGAAAGAACAGATGTGTGGCATTCAGTTGTAATTGTTGGGAAAGGAAACGCATACACATACTTATGAAATGGGATAGTTTTGAAATGTTTAGCATCAAGTGGTAAATGCTGAGTAGTCATGCTTTTATGTCTATGAAACTGAAACAACTGTTCATCATCTCCATGCGGTGGTTGCTTTAAGTATTGTTCACGCGTGGCAGCGCCCCTTGATGTCCCATAATTTGTACCTGTCATGCTTCCATAGCAGTTGGCCAAGATGGATGAATTATTTAAAGCTGCAACTGTAGAGGGCGAGGCACAGGTCAAAGGTTACAGGTTCAAACTGTGGTAGCAGTACTGGCTCACCCTCCCATCATTCTGAAGTTGGAAAAACACACACCATTTGGATAGGCCAGCGTTTGAGTGGCACATAAAACTAAGGGCCTGATTTAGATTTCGGCAGACGAGTTACTCACAATGGTGACGGATATCCCTTTTGCCGAAATATAAATTCCCATAATATCCGACGGGATTTATATTTCGGCGAACGCGATATCCGTCACCATTGTAAGGTGTAACCCGTCTGCCGAAATCAAAATAAAGAGCTGAGCCTCGTTTTCAACAGCAGCAAGAGATGCACATATTTGTAATCAAATCCTGCATTATAGTTCCACAACAGGGGCCTAATTTAATATATTTTGACAAAAGGCAGCACAGCAAGTCTTCTTGCTGCGCTGCCATGCATCAAAATAAAAGGGCAGGAATGCGCCCTATCTACAAGATACATCGCACTCCTGTCCTTCTCTGCGCCGGCACACAAACAGCAGCTCTGCGCCAACGCAGACACCCTTGTGCCATGGTGCAAGGGTTGCGTTGCAGGGATGATTGTTGTTGTACAGGAAGTAACATCTTCCTGCGCAAAAACAATAATTAATGGCGTATTGCTCCTTCTATGTGTGCTGCAGTATGCAGCACCCATAGAAAGAGCAAAAAACGAGGAGAAATAAAAGTATTTCTCCTTATTGCGCCACTTCTAAGACCTCCCCTGGGGAGATGTAGGATTCTGATGCATTCCCATGTTTACGACACTTTGTAAATCTAGGAATATGTCAGGTTCCATGGAACAGCCACAGCAACACCCATGGAAGGCCGCACGAAAGGGGGCCAAATTTACATGGTCATGAAAAGCCATGCAGGGTGACTTTACGTGGCCTTGTAAATGTGAGCAGGCACACTGCACTGCCGGTGCGTCTAAAAAGTGACACACTGGTAGCACAATGGGCTCGTAAATGAGGCCCCAGATAACCACTTCTCTACATTCTACATATAAGAATTGAATTATTTTCAAATAAACCTGTGTTCTCGCACCTGGGATTACTGAGTGCAAAACATGGGCTCAATTTTACCAGGATTAGAAATTTAGTTAATTAAACAACATGCTGGTCTGGTGCAGGTGCTGGGGGCACAGGCAAATGCTGACACCAATCCACCCATCACCAGCATGGCACACTCTCCCAGCCTTTCCGGAGTTTACCCTACTCTCAGTTCCCTCCCCGCCTCATCGACCCCACTCCACGACCTGCTGTGCTCATCAGTCACATTTACCACACGCTTCGAGTAGGTGGTAAATAAGAGCAGAAGGAAACTCAGAAACAGGAAAAAAACTGGTATTTGAACAGGTAATTTTGGGACAAACAAGTTATTCCCCCATTCTACTGCGCAACTCGTAATCAGACCCCAAACGTTTTTTTGTGTGGTTTTTCTGTCCTCATCACGCCATCTCTTTCTTGCTAGCGTAGGTTCTCTCACCAACGGGGAACCTACCCCACCAAAGATTGTTGCTGTTTGAATTTGGCCCTGCCAGCCTTTGAAACACAGCGTGTATGGCCTAATCATCGGACTCCCCTGTTATTTGCCAATCAATACAATGCTTACAGGCCCTCTCAAAGCAGTGAGTTTGATGTTTTCCTGAGCCTGCATATCTCTCTTCTTGCCAATACTACCAGCTAGAAGACAAGCTTCTTCCTGGCAGAGTTAGACCCAAAATACAGATCAGGACCGATCCCAAAGAATACAAGTTGGGGGCTTACCCCTATATGATGTTTGATTATATTGTTGATAAACTTACTTACAGCATCCCAATAGGAGGCCAATGCTGGATCATGCATGAAAATGTGTGTATCTTCCCCCATCATAGCCTTGCATTTCGGACTTTCAATATCTTGCCCAGTCATTCTTGACAGCTTGCTCGGGGTCCAATAGGTCTTGTGGGTCGTAAACAAATGATTTCTCTTAAGTGGGGCTGTTTTCACCACCGAATATAATGTAGTAAAAGATACTTGCGATAATCAGACCCCAAATGTTGGCATTGTTGCGAGACATTACAACTCTGGTTATTTCAATTAGGTTTGGTCTCCACTCTGAGACAGGCAGGAGCCTCTCATAACAAGTTTAGTCCACCAAGAGTATTCATCCAGGGAGTATAATAACCCTCACCTCACACTCTGTTCTGTCTGTCTGTTTTGAAAATAGGCTTAGTGTAAACTGCTATTCCAGCTTTTAATTCTGGGTTTCTGAACCAATGCACGCCCCTCCTGGTAGATTTGCTGCTGCACATCACTGTGGAAAGAAATCAGAGATGCTTCACCATTGCAGTCTATGTCTGTGGCTGAGGTGAAGAAAGATCCTGAAGCAGATAAGAACAAAGGCACTCCGCGCAGGAATGCAAAGTTCCTGAATTCTGGCATTTGGACGCAAAGCAGTTTTTTTTCTGTTTGCCCGCTCGAGTTTTGTTTTGGCTCTCAACCATGAGCACCAAGACTCTCAGGCTGCTTGCATGCATGCAAGAGACTTCTCACACGGCTAGCAAGCTCCCGCAAGACATTCCGCATGGCTTCCGGCCGTAACCTCGCCCATCTAGTATTCTTAGTGATGATTGTGATTGCAAATGGAGCAGTCAAGCAGCTTTTCTGCAGGAGATGCAGCTAAGAGGGATTTAGAGTGGATTTTCTTCTCGAACTGGCAGTTGGAGTAGTTTTTGTTGTGTGCAAGAAGCCTTGTTTTTTTGCTTTGTTTTTCAAACGAGTAGGAAGTGCCCCAGAGGCTCTAACTTCCTGTTCCTTTCCAGCGGGCTCCTCCCAGTACTTTGTCCCTCTCCTGGTCACTTTTCATTGGAATTTGGAGCTGGAAGGAACACTCTCCTAGTCAACTGCAAATGTGCCATTGACATTAAGGGCTTTGTGTTTGAGATTTTTCAAGTAAGTTGAACAACTGGTGTATAAGGGTGCTGTTTGTTTGATTGGGGGCATGCACATGGATTTAGTTGTACTTTTATTCGATTTGTAAAATGTATTGTGGTGGGTTATGTTATGTTATGTTACTGGGCATTTGTAAAGCGCACGGCTACTCCCAGGAGTGTCCCGGCACTGAGAGAAGAGAACCAGTGACAGAGTGAAACCAGCACACATATATCTGCTGCTTATTATGAAAAAAGCCAGGTTTTTAAGCCATGTCTGAAGCTGAGAAGATCCTGAGCCTGGCATAAAGATGGGGGCAGGGTGTTCCAGAGTCGAGCAGCTGCCACGTGAAAGGAACGCCCACCCTGACGGGAACGAGAAAACCTTGGAACAATCGAGAGCTGCTGTGTGGACGACCTCAGATTTCTAGATGGAGCATACTTCTGTATTCGGTAGCTCAAGTACTTTTAGGCCTTATAGGCCAATATCAGGGCTATAAAATGTGTTCTCCTACATACTGGAAGCCAGTGTAGGAACTTCAGATGTGGGGTCATGTGCGTCCTGAGGCCGACCATAGATATGCTCTTGCCGCGGCATTTTGCACCACCTGTAATTGACCCAGAAGATAGTCAGGGAGGTCTAAATACTGGACATTCACATAATCGAGGTGGGAGACAATCAATGCTTGGACCACTGTTTTCCTAGGAGGGACTGGGAGAAGTGCAAGGAAATTCCGCAGCATTTTCAGTAGGCCAAAGCATGTGCCAGCCACTGCTTGGACCAGAGACTTCATGGAAATGTCCGAATCCAATTTCACCCTGAGGTTTATAATGATGGTAGCTAAATTAGCAGGGGGAGACATATTCTGTGGCCACCAATTGCGCCATTCCTCACCCGGGTTGTGTCCCTAAAAATTATTTCTGACTTTTTAGAATTACATAACAGTTGGTTATGTTTAAACCAGGTGTACACCTTAGACAAGCAGGTGTTTATCATGGTCCAATTCAAGGGCATATCCTTTTCGCAGGTGAACAATAGCTGCGTATCATCGGCGTAAGATATTACTTAGACAAGCAGGTGTTTATCATGGTCCAATTCAAGGGCATATCCTTTTCGCAGGTGAACAATAGCTGCGTATCATCGGCGTAAGATATTACTTTAGAGCTGTATTGTTCCACCAGAAGCGCCATGGGTGCCATAAACACATTAAACATGGTAGGGCTCAGGATAGATCCCTGTGGGACACCAACCTTCAATGGGGAAATAAGGGCCGAAAAAGGGAAAAGGGGGGGACCAGACCATTTGCTGGCGGTTTTCCAGGTAAGAAGTGAACCACGAAGAACTGTGCCACCCATGCCACAGCCCTGAAGTCTGTGCAAAAGAAGAGCATGGGGCATGGTGTTGAACGCCTGCAGTTTCAGTAGGGGCCTAGTTACTATTTAGCATTTCATTTAATTTTTCTTATTTTGTAAAGGAAAATTGTTGCACAATTTAGTATATTTTACTCATGTATGTTAAGTAAATTTGCAATAGTGATTTCATTCACTATGTGGCCTAGTCTGCCAATGAGGAATTGCGAAAAACAAGGCCCCCATGGGCACTGGTACCAGTGAATTCCTAGGGCAGGGACAACAGTATGTGAATAAATACCCTAGGCAATCAATAACAATGGCAAAACACGTAATGTAAATTGACAGTGAGGACTAAAGTTGAACGAAGAGAATTAAAATAAATCAAGACTTTAATGTAGACAGTTTAAAAATCATACAGATACATTGCATCTTCATAAGCATACACAATCGACATAATAATAAAAAAGACCATATTAATAAAATTCACACTGTGGCAATCGCCACAGTGTGAATTTTATTCATTAAACGTGTTTTATTTTTTGATGTATATTGAGTAATGAAGTATATGGTCTTTTTTATTATTATGTCGAAAGTTTTATGTTGGTGTGGTTTTACGAATGGATAGTTAGAGTGTATTGCTAAGTATTTAAAACTCAACAATGCCACATTTCACTGATGTTCTTCTTGCTTATTTGCTTTTAGGTGCATCTCTTCAGCTTGTGAAGTTAAGTGCCACTGTCAACTAACTGCAAAATGGCCCCAAAGAAAGGAGCTGCCAAGAAAGTAGCTAGAGGAAAAGAAGCAGATTTCCACCACCGGTGTGCTGACCACAACCTTTTTCGGCAAACATGTGCCTGCAGCACAGCCCCTGGCGAGCAATCTGTGAGCAGCACTACTGCATTAACTGTACCACCTGCCAACCTAAGCCCAGGACCATGTCTGTCAGTGAGGCAGCCTGTGCAATCAATCATGTTGAATTAGATTGGTCCCTTATTTAAAGTAGTACACAATTGTTTCAGGAAACAGAGCAAAGTGGACAGCAGGAGCAGCCAGCAATAGTACATTTGCTTGAAATTGGAGAAGAACAGGAGGATGAGCTTCTCTCCGAGCAAGAAGTTGAACCTCCTCTTTTAGAATCATTGGCTTCCAGATCTCCAACAAGTAAAAGGAAGGGTACTACTGCACCATCTTCTCCAAACACCACCTCTTATGATGATGATGATAATGATTTTTTAAAAAATATATTTTATTATTCCACAGTAGGAGCATATAGAGGGAAGAAGAAGACAATAAAAAAAACGGATCACAAATACATCAAATGACAATGTCACATCTCCATATGTTCATAAAATGCCCCCCAAATGAGCATACCAAGTTTGCTCTTTCTTGGCCCTTTTACAGCGTAAAGACTCCATTCTAATTTAAACAAATTGTAGATTTTGGCCCGGCAGAATTCAAATGCTGGAGGTTCCGGTTGCAGCCAATCTGATGCAATACATAAGCGAGCTGTAGCCATTGCTACAAATAAAAAATACCTATGTTTAAATAGGGGCGTCCCTTTTTCCACTGCTTGCCCAACTTCCAATAACATAAGTGCTGGAGAGATCTTGAACGTGATCCGTGTTATAGCTGATAGAAAATTTTCAATACTAGACAAAAATTGATGCAGTTTAACACAGCTGTAAAATATATGCAAACTATCTGCATTATCACTCCCACAGCGAAAGCATTTGCCGTCATATCGGGTTCCCCATTTAAGCATACGATCCGGAGTATAGTATAATCTAAATAAAGTTTTAAAACATTGAGCCTTCAAATTGGCTGACAAAAAGACTTCCCTGGACATCAGAATAGCATTCTCTATTGTCAAATCTGGTTCCCCCAGCTTAGATTGCCAATATGTGTTATGTTTCTCCATGTCATCAGATCTAAATTCTAATAGTATTTTATATAAGCCACCAATTTTACCCTGGTGGCGAATCGCCTCAACCAAATCATTAGGTACAGAGATAATATGTTTCCGGGTCAAAAAGTCACAAACCTGGAGATATTTAAAGAATTGAGTATTAGTTAAATCATATTTCCTCACTAAATTTTCATACGTTGAAATTAAACCTCCCGCTTCATAAAAATCCCAGATTTGCACAATACCCTTGTGAGACCAGTCTCCGGCTACCCTATCCCAAAATATGGAGGGGAGTATTTTACTAGCATTCAAGGGTGTATAATGTGTTAATTTACCTAGAACCATCATTCTACATACCCTCCTCCAGACTTTGAATGCCGCTTCCAGTACTTTAAATCGAGTTCTTTTATAGTAGTTTCCTTCAAGTTCTCTAAATAGGCACCTATTAGCCTGAATCCCTAAAAGTAGCTGAAATATTGATGGTGCTTCCGCAATATCGTCTGTCTGTTCCCCCGTCAATAGTAAGCGCATTCTTTGTAAAAAAACAGACATAAAAATACAGAGTAAAATCTGGAATGGCCCGTCCTCCTCTTTCGACAGGAAGTGTCATCAATCTCATCGCCCGGCGTGGTTTCCCCGGGGCCCAGAGAAATTTTGAGCATAGAGATTGCAGTTGTTGTAGATACGTTAGGGGTATCTCAAGAGGAATAGATCTGAATAAATATAATACTTTTGAGAGAATACTCATCTTTATGATATTTCCTCTTCCTATTATTGTTAATTGGAGACGTCCCCATCTGTCTAAAGATTGTTTTATATGTTGTACTGTGCCAGTTGACATCTACTATTTCTTTCAAAGATGTTTTAATTTTGATGCCCAAATACGTAACTTCTGAAACTGCCCTGGGAACCGAAATTAAAATGTTATCCGTACAAAGGGCTTGGGTTTTTGAGACATTCAGTTTATACCCTGAAACCGGGCCAAACTCAGCCACCAGCCGCTCAATCTCTACAAGAGCCCCCACCGGGTCAGCTGTTATCACCGCTATATCGTCTGCGTATGCAAAAACTGAATGTGAAATATTTTGTACAATAAATGGTTGGATTTGCTGACTATTTGCTGACTATTAGAAAATATTTCTATGAAGGGGTTTATATATAAAGCGAAAAGCAATGGGGAACAAGGACATCCCTGCCTTGTTCCTCTTGTTATTTTAATCATATCAGATTTCAACCCCATAGCAGCAATTCCAGCATTTGGTGAAGTATATAATACCTGAATTGCCTTCATAAAACTTTCCCCAAACCCTACCCGGTGCATAACTTCCCAAAGATAATGCCATTCCACTCGATCAAACGCTTTCTCAGCGTCTAATAAAATCAGTCCCAATTTTCGTTGTTCTACCTGAGCGATATCGAAAAGAGTAATGACTTTATTTATATATGTGACAGTTCCTGTTAGGAATGAATCCATGTTGATTTATTGAAACTAATGGAGTAATAACTTTTGATATTAACGGTTGGCCAGAATTTTAGAGTAAATTTTGCTGTCACAGTTAAGGAGAGAAATCGGGCGGTATGAGCCGGGCAGCTCCTGAGGTTTGCCCTTCTTATTAAATACAACAATAGTGGGTTCATCCCATGATTTGGGTGCGCCACCAAGCTGCGCTGCTCTAAATGTTTCTAACATTACATCTTTTAATTGACCAAAAAAAAGTTCCAGGAATGAGGTCAGGACCGGCAGCCTTCCCATTCGCTAAGCTTTTTACAGCTTTCTCGAACTCTTCCATAGTGAGGGGACTATCTAGCCATTCCTTCTCGCTGGGCTCTAATTGAATAAAGCTCCCCTCCTGTAATATTGAGTTTGCTCTCACAACCCTTTTTTGCTGTGTGTATAATACTGTATAGAATTGGTGAAAAATGGCTAAAATCTTCTCTGATTCCTGACATAATTTTCAGTTCGAATCTGTTAAGCCCCCACTATATGTCTTGAGGTTTCCTGCATTCGTAATCGTAAAGCGAGACATCTCCCTGTTGCTTCCCCGTACTCATGGCATTGTCTCTTGTATACCAAATATTTCCTTGCCATCTCAGTATTCCAGACCCCAGAAATTTTGGCCCGACAATGAGCCACTATATCCTCAAACTACAAGATATTCCGTTGATTTGTTGTTTTTTGAATTTCTTTCATTAAATTCTCCTCTGCAGTTCTTAGTGCAGTGTAAAGATTGCGCATTTCTGCCTTTAATTTTTTCTGATGGAAGTTTCCATAGCTCAAGACTTCACCTCTGAAGCAAACCTTGAATGACTCCCATACAATATCAATACGGGTTGAGTGTAGATTAAAATTAAAAAAGTCCGTTATCCAATTTGACATATGACTTTTGAATTGATCATCCAAACATAATTTTCGATCAAAGGTGAAGCCTCTCCTTATGCAATCGATCTTTAAATCAGGTATTTCTATTAAGATCGGTGCATGATCAGACGATATTCTAGAAAATAATTGCATACTTGCTCTGATTAGCAAAGAAGAGCGAGTAAAAAAATAATCTAATCTGGCCATTTTCTTATGAGGGAAAGAGTAAAAAGTATACCCTGGACTTGTAGGATAAAGATTACTCCATACATCAACTAGCCCGTGATCTGCTAAAAGGTTATAAAGAGCTTTAAAGACCCGGGGTTTACGTCCTATATAATTTCCAGGTCCTCCCAATATCTCTTGGGTGGTTAGATCAATGTTGATATCACCACATATAATCAGGGGTGACACCCATGATGCCAATTCTATGTTCAACCCCACCAAAGTCTCTGCCTCATCCATGTTGGATCCATAAATTGAACATAAAGTAATTTTAGAGCCACCTATCTGTAATTCCGTTATAGCCCACCGCCCCCATTTGTCCATTAAGCTTCGACCAGCTGTACAGAATTGTGATTTAATCAATATCATAACTCCCCGGGTCATTGAGGTCTGCTGTGAGGCAGAAATTAATGAATACCCTAAATCGGCCACTAAATGTCTATTACTCCATGACAGATGTGTCTCCTGGAGACATAAAATATCTGGTTGTATATATCGAAGTTCCGCTGCTACCCTCTTTCTTTTGTTTACATTATTAAGACCAGATACATTTAGAGAACATATCTTAATTTCCCGTGGCGCCAATATAAATCATATTTGACAGCACATTGTAAATATAAAAGACCTTTTACTATGACCCTTTTGACAATTTACAAATATTTTACAGAGTTTGTCAGTTTCATCATTCTTTTCTCTTGCCCCAACTAAGGTTTTGACCCCCTTTTTACCCCACCGCAGTGCCCTTGCCCACCCAACCCCCCACCCCTGGATCTCCCTGACCCCTCCCTTCCCACCCTTCCCCACCCCTTACTGAGGCTTGAGGACTTATGGTCCTGTAGATGTAAAGCTTCCCATAACCCCTACCTTCCCTTACAGGGATACTGATTCAGTTGAAAAAACCAAAAAGGAAAAAACAACCATAATCACAGAGAAGTGACCAAAAAAGAATCAAAGAATCAAAGAGGAGCAACTAAAAAAGGTTGTCAGTACATTTTAAACTGAGAGTTTGCCCTCTAGCTATTCCAATATAACAGCTTGGCCTAAATAGAATGTAGAAACTCTTTTGCAGCAGCTTCGCTTGTAAATAAGTGAGTGTGCTCTTTATAAATGATTTTTAACTTGGCGGGGTTCATTAAATACGCTTGAGCGCCCTTACTCTGAAATTGAGAAATCAACTGACGAAGTTGCCAGCGGCTCTCCATTGTATTGTCATGTATTCCTATAGGTTCTGAATCGATCCCCCTATTCCTGACCCTATTCTGGTTAAACTAACTATCAAGTTAACTAACAGTCAGCCCATGAGGCAAGAAAAGCCCCCATGATGCAGATACCGTTATCTGACGCAGTCACACTACGGCACAGGAACGTGTTATCTGATTAGGTCATAACGCTTGAGATCTAATTAGACAAGCGACATTCCTCCAGCCCCTGATAAGGCATACGACGTTCTCATAACAAATCAAACCTATGACAACCTGGAAAATCCGTGCGGCCATTGTTTTGATTTCACAGAGAACTTCAGTAAAAGAATGTGCTAACGAGCAAGTCGTATGACATCTTTATTGACGTATCTATGTCCATCCTTACGTCAATCTCGGCACCTTTAAGGTATAAATATTGCCGATCTTGCCCTATGCAAACACACGCGTGGTGACGAGACGGAGCAGCCATACTTGCCGAAGCCGAGAGCAGAAGCAGACCCAGCTGGCAGCAGCCCCGCCTTCCTGACGCGCTGAGAGACGCGCTGCTATCTCAAGCCGAGAGACCCAGCACCGGCGCTTCTGGGCAGCCCTCGCAGGCAGCCTGGAATATCGAGAGCAGAGAAAGAGATACCATTCCTCATTCATCCTAAATTCCAGGTACAGAACTGAATAACCCCTCACAGAGAATTCTTTAGTTATTCACTTGGCAAAAACAAACTTAACTTAAACTGTAACTTTCTATTCCCGCCCACGCATTAGACTTAGGTCAGGTACACGGGGTAGGCGTATTTAGAAACACCAGTTGAGTACGTTTAGTCAAATGTATATGTGTATGTAAATATATTTTAATCATTTTAAACATCATATGGCTCAGAAACCATATCAATGTTTTTACAGTATTATTTTATACTATTGCTTTTAATGTATGCACTTTACTTAACTATAAGTATTGCAATAATATCGATCCATTTCTCTTGTACGAGAAAAGAGACTGATCAATAAATAACACCTTTTTATTGAACACGCCCGTCTCTTCCTTTTCTCTACAATCTGATGAGACTAAGAATGCACGTACTGACTGAGTAAAATAATTGCCTTGTGCTCACACGACTCTCGAGATTGACTCTTGATTAGGGGAGAGCAAAGTTGTCATGTTCTATGGTTGTCAGAAACTAAATCCCTTCTTGTCTAATCAGGGGAGTTAATTCTTTCCTGAACATTCGAGAAAGTTTCTAGCGAACTCTGAGCTACGCTGGCAAACCCAAAACTTAAGTCTAGTATCGACAGTAGTAGACCTAGTTAACGTCTGGCCTAGGCCTTTACTGCTGTAGGTATTATTCCAATGCGCAGAGCCTATTGGGAAGATAGGAACTACACTACATGGCGCCCAACGCGTTTGGAAAGGGCGATAAAACTAACGTAAGACAATTAGAGTAACTCAGTCGTGCTTTCTCACTCAGACCCCTTTTCCCAAATACTCCAAAGACGTCTGGAGTGGGTGAAAGGTAATATCCTCCAAAACCTCGCAGGAGGGAACTCCTATGTATAGTTCTTGGTATAGTCAACGTTGAAGGATACACTGTTCCAAAATATTGTGCATCTAATCTCTGTTTCCATAAGAAACCTGATCTGCAAACAAAAAGAATAACCTTTCTAACAGTAAAATGTCAGAAAGTGATGAAGAAAGAGAGGCAGTTAGATTAGCAGCTGAAATAGTAGCAGCTGATACTGCAGCACTAGATGCGGACGGGGATATAATACTCATCCCGGTCGCCAAAAGAAAATCTATAACCTTAAAACTTATAGAAAATGGACTGACACCTAGAGGTGGCACAGTCATATTCGTAATTGAGGCACACGAATATCGTCAGACAGAGGTATACTATACATGGATACATTTTCCAGCAGCAAATGCTGTAACAAAGTACTTCCACTATTACAAAATAGAGGTTCCACCCGACATTTACACTCCTTTCGAGGAGGTGGAAGTACCACTCAAATTCCAAGAGCATTTGCTCTTATTTGATGGCGCCCTAATACATAACAATCACATTACAAGGCTCGGTCCTTTAGGTAGACCAGGAGCAACGTGGCCGGTCTTAGCCGGATACACACCACACCCAGACATCGAAAGAATGTCTACAGGAGAGCTGTTAATACAGCTAAAACAATTACTAAAAATTCATAGACAATTAGTTCAGTATGTAATGCGGACTTCAACAATTCAGCCAGCGATTAAACTTCCACAGCTGACCCCTCACCAGGGGAACACAAATAAAATCACACCACAGAACATCCAATCCTGCCTAGGTAAAGTTCCGGCTAAACGGGAACAGATACCATTCTGGTTGGCACAGAAAATCACCCAAATAGAGGCGGTGTTTCCTGACACCACCCCGCTAGAAAAACACAGGATTCTGACTATATGTCTCCCAATGGGAATCACACCACACATAGAGGACTGTGACACTTGGGGTACAGTCTTTGCTTCCATCTACACAAAAACGCACGGTGTTCCATCCATTTCGGTGATACCAGATGTGCTAAAACAAATTCAAGATGAATACGGTCCAGAACCAGCTTTAACTCTTGGTATGAAATTACTGAAAGACTTCAAGCAGGTCTCGGCTATATTACTAGCCAACATAAAAGGTGAAGCAGCAAACGTGGCGATCCGCCAGAGGTTAAAAGAGACAGATATAGCAGACCAACCAGCTGAAATTGCCAGAATCATAGAAAAATCCTACGAGGAACTAGGTAGAGATAGTTTAGGTGGAATACCAGTAAAACCGCAACTGACTGAAAGTCCAGAAAAAATATTTTTAAATAATAATTCACCAAAAAAGAACTGGGATGGAAACAAACAATCCAATCCTAAAGAAAAGAAATTCCAGTCCAGAGGAAGGTCTCCTAGGCGAAGAGAAAAATCTCCAAACCGAAGACAGAGGTCACCGCAGAGTGACCCCTCTGGGAATAGATATAACCTTAGAAATAGGGATAATATTAAAAAACCTGATAGATATCAAGACATTGATACACGTCCCTCTCAATCTTTTCAGAATTCCTCGCAGAAATCGGAAAGAAGAGGACGATCAGAACAAAGAGAAGAGCACGCCAAGTCCAAAGACAAGGAACCTGCTCAGCTAAAAAAGAAATTACAATTTCCAAAAAAGAAGGTAGCCAGTATCAAGGTAGTTAACAATGCCGAGAATACTGAGGACACAACTGAAAAACGGAGAGTGGGCTCAGACAATGCTAGACAGCGCAGCAGAGGTGAGCATAGCTCGCAAAGTCCTTATGAATCATCTGGAGACAGTGGACACGAATGAATATCTTCAAGTGGAAACTGCAGACACCAGAGTTAGCAAACCCCACAAGATATACGAGATAACATTACGTATAGAGGGAGATAAGACTAGGAAAATAAGGGGACTATTTTGGGATAATCTCTCCAAGGGCTATGATATCCTTCTAGCTGAAAAAGACTGGCCACCAGAGTTTGTCAGGGAGTGCCCTCATGGCGAAGAAGTAATTATGCCTGCCTTCTCGAATCAAATCCCGATTCATAAAAAATACACACTTGCTAGAAAGTGGGCAGTGGCCTTAGCACCTGCTTTATATAAAAATCATGTAGGATGGGATGAGGATTCTCCTCCTCACAAAATCCAGTTAAAATCACAACCTGCTGCACAAAGGCAGTACCCAATTAAGCAAGAAGCTAAAAAACAGGTAAATGAAATACTAGATCAGCTAGAATACCAGGGGGTGATTGAAACTTGCACCTCACAAATGAACAATCCTTTGTTTCCGGTCTCCAAACCAGACAACTCATATCGTCTAGTTTTGGATTACCGACACCTTAACACATGTTGCAAAACCTTTGCAGTGCAAAACTCACACAGTGCTGCGCTAATGAATAACACAGTGCGCAAAAAATACAAAACAACCTTGGACATCTCCAATGGATTCTTTTGTCAAAACATAGCACCTGAGAACAGATATTTAACTGCATTCTCAGTAAATGGCACTCAAAAGCAATTCTGTCGGTTAGCCCAGGGGTACAAGAACAGCCCGGGGGTATTCTCAGCGAGAGTAACAGAATTACTGCAACTATATGATGATGAAGCATTATCTTATGTCGATGACATTTACTTAACAGATGATGACTTGGATACTCACTTGAAAAGAGTGAACACCATAATACTTGGGTTCGCAGCAGAGGGTTACAAATTCAACTTTAAAAAGTCCAGAATTGCCCATCTGACAGTCCTGTTCTTAGGATATGAGTTATCAAGTGAAGGTAAAAGCCTGGCAGACAATTTCCTAGAGAAATGTGCCGGAATCCAAGCTCCTAAAACACTAAAAAACCTACAGTCAATTCTAGGCTTCCTAAATTTTGGAAGAACATACATTGCAAATTACGCAGAAAGGGTCAAACCCCTTTATGATCTAATTAAACCAGACTTTAAAAGATCCAATTGGACTCAAACACACACAGAAATTTTGAGATCCTTACAAACAGACATGCTAATTAAAACAAAATTAGAAACACGTGATAACACACGCAATCTTGTGATTCGAGTCATCCCAGGGAGATGCGGATTCACATACCTGACCTCTAATGAGGGAGAAAAGGTACCAATTGCATTCAAATCACACTTGTACACAGAAGCTGAACAGAAATTCAGTAATACAGAAAAAATCATTCGTGCAGTTCAAACCGCAATAGCTAGAGAAAAAGACATAGCTGACGGTAGACATATCACAGTCAGAACAGCAGAATCAGCCTTTGAGGCACTAACAACACCGTGTAATTTACCAACAACAACATTGAATCCGGAATGGATACAATGGGTGAATTCAATCACAACGGACAAAGTATACTACTACTTTGATCAAGAACTAGAAGAATTAAAAAATCTAAAATATGAAAAGACGTATCCTCTGCCAATCGACATTCTGCCTCTACGACATTACGCCTGTGTAATCTATGCAGACGGACAGGCTCAACCCTCCGTTTGGGGAGAACATGCATACAACCCCACATGTGAGATTACAAAAGAAGTGTGGCGCGGAGGTAAACTAAGACCTCTATTAACAAAATCACACTCAGTAGAAACTAATTCAGAACTACAAACTGAAATAATAGCATTAAAAATGGCGCTGGATAATGCGGATCGCGAATTCCCGACACTTATAGTGTCAGATTCATATTACTGCGTCAAAGCATATAACAAGGATTTGCAGACATGGATTCAGAACGGTTACAAAGATGACACAGATGCACCAATAAAGCAGAAATTGCTCTGGGAACAAATAGCTCTTTTACAAAAAGAACTACCAAAGACTCACGTGACACACTCACTGAGTCATCAGCGTGATGGCGTTCACGTTGTAGGGAATTCACTGGCTGAAACAGCCGCAGCGGCAGCCACTAAACCGGCTCCCGTAGATCGAAAAAAGCGTACATTAAAATACATTGACGGTGAAACAGTGCTGGCAGTGAAAACATCATCAAAAGGCGACTGCTCAGCGCTACCGATCAACTATCCACTCAATTACACATACATAATCGATGCAAACTCCGTCCCTTTTGCTCGAATCCCTGGAGTGGGGGATAGAGTGATTCCAAACATGGACAGGAGAAACTTGTTAATCGCAGACGCACACATGGACGAGGGTCTCAGAAACCTCAAACTGAAAGATTCTCTGGAAGAATTACAATCACGGTACTGGTGGCCAGGCATGAGCCTGCATTACACCATGTTTGTAAAAAACTGCCCAAACTGCAACAGAGATCGCAGTGGGGAGAGAAACAGTTTAATACCTCGTCGTATCAAGGCAGATAATATGACCAATAAAAAGCAGGGCTTGCGATTAACATATACAGGCTAGTTTCCACTTATAATGTAGATCACCAGCACTCGGCTGACGTCCGGACTGTTATACAAAGATTTGCGAGTCTAAATGGCATATACGCTAAGAGCATGCTACGTTCGACCATTGTTTTCACTCAAGCCCACCAGCCTGGGGGGAAACATGGCCGAATGAGCACAGTCCAGCGGGAATCTTCTCACTTCCTTCCTGAGGGTACGGGATGGTGTAAAGAAAAAACCAAGGCAGAAAGCAATCTATAATGGAAAGGATATTAGGTTCGGGAGCTGGGTGGGTCAAACATCTAATAAGTGTCCAACGTAGTCTAAATAACTTGCCAAGAAATTCTCTGAAGGGATTCAGTCCGTACGAATTATTATTTGGAACTAGAATGATTATCTCTGACCTCGACAGTCAGACTTCAGTGGTTAAAGAAAAAAGCTTTGATGTCAAAGACCGTTTGGCTATTTTACAGGACTTAAACAAAACAAGAAAAGACCTGAGCAACATACAGTTGAAACAACAGCCAACAACCACTGAAGAATCACCACCTGTCCCAGCAAGACCTGTCTGGATTCCAAAAGTCGGGGATCTAGTCAGGGAGAAGATCGCGGTAAAGAAGGAATTTGGGCCTTCTTACAGAAAAGCAGTTCCTGTCTTGTCTGTCAACGGGACAAGATCAGTTGTACTACCGCCACTTGCTGGTAAAAAGGAGAACCGAGTTGTATCCATCGACCTGGTAAAACCACAACATGTGGCCGATAACAAACAGTAGGCCAAGTGGACTCCCAATAAGTAGCAGAACACCAAGGTTTGCTACCAGTACAGAGGTCCTAACGAAGAGGCTCATCACATTCGAAACGCCTACAGAAGAACAACAAGGACTATGCAACAATGCAATAGAACTCAGACCTCTGACAACCCAAATAAAAACATTTAGCAGAGACACACCAATCTACAATGAAGTACCAAGTGACAATGCAAGAAACAAAAATCCTGAAGCAATTGGAACAATTGACAGAACTGCATTCGGGTACTTCATCAACTTCGATGATTCCTCTGAAGGCTTCAGTGAATCAAAGACACAGCCATCATCAAAATCCTTTAAAGACAAAGCTAAGGAACTTTTGAACCAACTGAAAGAAACATATCTGATTTCTCCATGGATTGAATTTTGGGTGGGTTTTGGTGCATTTATCCTCATACTTTGGCTCATCATGGTATTTACTTTGGGACGCTTCATTGAGGGAAAATATGCTAAAATGGACACAGCAAGTCAGAACATCAACTTGGTCCTCAAACCACACACATCTTCACACGTCGAGAAAAGAGAACTTTCTTCAGCCAACTTCACAGCCAATCCGATACCTGGTGGGGTAGCCTGGGACAACACTGACTATGAAATTTATGGTCCGGTCGAGATCCTGAAATATCCACACCAAATCAAGATCTCCTTGAGTGACTTTGCAAAACCAAACTCATTTGCTGATGATTGGGACTTTGAAAGTATTAATAACATGATGTCTGACTTAGTAATGTCTGCTAAATTTACAAAACATGATTATTTTCAAGGTTCTACAAATTATGATAGTATGTATTGCTATAACCACTATGGTAACCATTTTTTACATAAATCTGCACAACCTAGAAATGTTTTAAATTATAATCAATGGGAACATTGTGCTACACCTCCAAAAGGGAGCTCAAGAACCGTTTACGACAAATATTCATATTTTTCAGGTTTTAACACAAGTAATGCTGAAACATTTTATTTTAAAAATGTCAAACAAGACAGGGATGAAAACCATGATAACCAACACAAAATTGATATATTCAGATTCATTCTTCGAAAAAATGAATACTTTTGGATTTGATTATTGGGACAAAAATGTTGATTTGAAAAGTGTTTGGGGTACAAAAGATTGGCAAGTACAGGGTTTAGAAGCTTTGTTTAGAGCCTGCATGATCCCAGAACAAATGATATTTTTAAATGACACTGTTCAACAAACCACCTGTCTTGGCTTAGCCAAAATCAAAGATTTAAATAAACCGTCTATTCCAAAGCCAACAATGTTTAGCAATAGCTCTGATACGGATGAAGAGATAGACGTAAACCATATATTAAACCAAAACAGAACACATCCTGATTGGAAACAATGGTTGATCTGGCCCACTGATACAAATAACTGTTAAGATAGATTCCTGAATAAAACACAGGGTTTCAAAATGACCAGGCCAGACCCTAGATATCCCCAAAGACATCACCCAGGGATAATAACAACCTACAGTGTGGGCAAATTATGCCTTCAGTGGCTACAAACTTCCACACTGCCTGAAATTAAGCAACACCTAACTTTACTTACTGATGGTGCTGACTTGCGTGATTTCATACTGGGACCACGCAAACAGCGTCAAAAGCGTTTCATAGCAGCCTCTGTATATGCAGCATACAATGAGGCCTGGAAGGTTACTCAAATTGAGACAGCAGAGAGAATACGGGAAATTGACCGTATTAATTTGGAAAAATCACTTTCTGTAGTGGACAATGGGTTAATGACTCTGTCCTCCAGAATTTTTTCTTTGGACAGCATTGTGTCTTCAGCAATCGATATATTATCGCAAGACTTACTGTTATTACAACATGGTCAGTCACAATTGCGTTCTATTGTACAGCTTGGCTGGACGTTACAAAATCTGCGTTCAGGCTATGTGCCTTGGCGTTTAATCAACACAACGTCACTATTCCAAATCTTTAACCTTACTGATAGACAAATCGGTATGGCGCAAAAGGGTGCTGATTATACAATCTTGAGCATTGAAAAACTAGAAAGATTACCAATGACAATGTCAGAACGACCTGTCAGTGAATGGATAATCCACGGAATCATAAATATTCCAATCTCAACCTTCAGGTTTCAATACTGCCAAAAATATATACAGGCTGGCATGTACGAGAAATGGGGAAAGGGGTACCTTAAAACAACTTGGAACCTGCCCTATTCACATGCATGTGTCAGTAATAAAGGACAGAAAGTGTTTCTTAGTGGCAACAATTGTGCTATGTCACTAAGCGGCACGCTTCTGTGTAACGGAATTAGTTTGCATGGAGCCTGTGAAGGGAATTCATACAACCTTTCATGTCACCAGCAAGGCGCACCTGCAACTGAAATAGAACCATTCTTTCAAAGACTCTATAATGGGAGTTACATTCTTATTGTAGACCGCAAATGTTGTAGTCTTATGCCCGGGACTCCTTATCTAGTCACTACGACTGCGAAGGTCAAGTGCTGTGGACGTTCTTTGTTCCCCAGCTCCTTTCCAGACAGGGAGGCAAGGGCATGGCCCAGTTTGAAAATTACTTCTATTCGAATAGATACTTTAAGCAGAATGAAAACAGTGCTTCTTCAGACGCCTACAAGGCTCACGTCATCAAAAGAAACGTATGATCTACAAGTCGCAAGGACGACTGCAGAGATACATACATTATTATCGACTAATTCCCCCGTACACTTCGCGGAAATCCTGAGCGAAATCTTAAATATTTCTGATACCACTGGGGTCTCAAAAGTATTTAAGACAGTATTTTCGATGGCATTAACACCATTCAAAGCCATACTGGGTATTTTTCCAGATTTCGTCCATTCGATTTTTGGCGGACTTCCCCTGATCCTGGGACTAATTGCAGGAATCCTATTTTTAGTCCTTATTTTTCGTTATGGCAACCCATGTCACAGATCAAACTCTCGCGACAATGGAAGATACAATCCTAGCCATTGGATACCGGGACCGGATATCAAAAATCCTGGGACTCTCCCGGCTTAGAGACCTGAACATGACTTGGTTTCTATCATTTCGACCAATGTGGCAAAGATGTGTTTTACCTGTATTGAGATGTCTGCTATGCGGAGAAGAATGCGTGTTAGACACCTGTCTGACGCTACAATCGGATGCGCCAGTGGATGCAGATACATTGTTGGTTCCTACCAAGGTTCACGCTTTGTGCTGCCCTCAAAGGCTGCCAATCCTGATGACGGCATTCGTGGAATCTTCACCACTACGATTGAAGAGTAGTGAAGTTCGAGATGAAAGCAGCATTGATCAGGTACGACCTTCTGTCAGCAATGCGAATCAGAATGTCAATGGAGACAATCATGCGCACGAATGCATGGTTGCACCGATTTCCGACTTAGTGGAACTTTCCCATGAAGCTGTTGACAGTTTTTTCGAAAGCCTTAATGATATGATGTTCTCTCCAGAACAGAAATAGAGACTTTTGAGCAAGCTCGCACGCGGCGTTCCCTGAATTCGGCCTTCAACTTTAAAAATAAAGTCACATGAACAATTTTTCCCACCAGTTCACGGACAGCAATTTTTTAGCAGCCCCAAATTATTTTTTACAAAATTTTCGGGACACTTATCTTCTGCTTAAAGTAAGAAACTATTCCTAGAGAACTAAGATTTCTATTTTTAGATACTTTATAAACTTTAGTTGCCCGCTGGGATGTTCACGAATATTTTATTATGTGATGAAATGGTCTCGCACTTCCTTTCTGTATAGCTATGTTAAGAGCCATTTCATGTGTATTTCTCATATACCAAATAAGCAATAATGCATACCAATGCGTGTTCACTTTAGCGTTTAATTCATAGCTTAAGTGCATACAATATATATGACTGCAATTTTTCAGTATATTTGAAAATTTCAAAATGCATTAATGTATTTTGGGGTGGTAAGGTATACACTATACTCTATAGTATGTTGTACTATGTTATACTATGCATAGATTAGTAAATATGACCATAGTTAGCGTGGAGTGGGTGTCATGTATTCCTATAGGTTCTGAATCGATCCCCCTATTCCTGACCCTATTCTGGTTAAACTAACTATCAAGTTAACTAGCAGTCAGCCCATGAGGCAAGAAAAGCCCCCATGATGCAGATACCGTTATCTGACGCAGTCACACTACGGCACAGGAACGTGTTATCTGATTAGGTCATAACGCTTGAGATCTAATTAGACAAGCGACATTCCTCCAGCCCCTGATAAGGCATACGACGTTCTCATAACAAATCAAACCTTTGACAACCTGGAAAATCCGTGCGGCCATTGTTTTGATTTCACAGAGAACTTCAGTAAAAGAATGTGCTAACGAGCAAGTCGTATGACATCTTTATTGACGTATCTATGTCCATCCTTACGT
The DNA here is from genome assembly GCF_964261635.1 of Lissotriton helveticus. Classification (NCBI taxonomy): domain Eukaryota; kingdom Metazoa; phylum Chordata; class Amphibia; order Caudata; family Salamandridae; genus Lissotriton; species Lissotriton helveticus. Next base: position 806,088,148 of record NC_136071.1, read on the forward strand.
CAATCTCGGCACCTTTAAGGTATAAATATTGCCGATCTTGCCCTATGCAAACACACGCGTGGTGACGAGACGGAGCAGCCATACTTGCCGAAGCCGAGAGCAGAAGCAGACCCAGCTGGCAGCAGCCCCGCCTTCCTGACGCGCTGAGAGACGCGCTGCTATCTCAAGCCGAGAGACCCAGCACCGGCACTTCTGGGCAGCCCTCGCAGGCAGCCTGGAATATCGAGAGCAGAGAAAGAGATACCATTCCTCATTCATCCTAAATTCCAGGTACAGAACTGAATAACCCCTCACAGAGAATTCTTTAGTTATTCACTTGGCAAAAACAAACTTAACTTAAACTGTAACTTTCTATTCCCGCCCACGCATTAGACTTAGGTCAGGTACACGGGGTAGGCGTATTTAGAAACACCAGTTGAGTACGTTTAGTCAAATGTATATGTGTATGTAAATATATTTTAATCATTTTAAACATCATATGGCTCAGAAACCATATCAATGTTTTTACAGTATTATTTTAAACTATTGCTTTTAATGTATGCACTTTACTTAACTATAAGTATTGCAATAATATCGATCCATTTCTCTTGTACGAGAAAAGAGACTGATCAATAAATAACACCTTTTTATTGAACACGCCCATCTCTTCCTTTTCTCTACAATCTGATGAGACTAAGAATGCACGTACTGACTGAGTAAAATAATTGCCTTGTGCTCACACGACTCTCGAGATTGACTCTTGATTAGGGGAGAGCAAAGTTGTCATGTTCTATGGTTGTCAGAAACTAAATCCCTTCTTGTCTAATCAGGGGAGTTAATTCTTTCCTGAACATTCGAGAAAGTTTCTAGCGAACTCTGAGCTACGCTGGCAAACCCAAAACTTAAGTCTAGTATCGACAGTAGTAGACCTAGTTAACGTCTGGCCTAGGCCTTTACTGCTGTAGGTATTATTCCAATGCGCAGAGCCTATTGGGAAGATAGGAACTACACTACAGTATATTTACAAAAATCAGGCATAACAAAAAACTCAAAACCTTCCCCCGCTCTTCTCTTATTAGGCCTTGCGTTCAAAAAAACATCTTCCCTAGCCAAAAAGCTGTTGAAAGAAATAAGAAAAGACCTAGGCTTAGACTCTGCTTGCCCTGTGCGAAGACGAATATTAAACGGAAATCTATGCACCCTTTCAATTTCCCTATCCCAGTCCCACTTTGAGAGATCAGGAAGAGCAGATTTGAATAACTCTACAATAAATTCGCGAGAGTCCTGTCCCTCTTTCCCTTCCGCAATCTGCATAAGTCTCAAATTATTACGGCGAGCGCGATTTCAAAGGACGCCATTTTCCACTGTATGTCTTCCTTATTACTACTCAGTGACTCTGTAACAGCCTTCTGTCGAACAAGTCCATCTTCTATGTTTAAGATCCTTGTTTCTGCTTCCGTAAACCTTGCCGTAAAGTCCGATTGGGATTTTACTAATCGCCGTATTGAATTTTGCAGTTTCCTACAAGAGTTCTGCATTCTTTGACTCTCCTGTTGTGTTTTATCCATATGGGACAGGACAGTTTGATAAATCATTGTTAGAGTAATGTCCTCTTCAGCTAAGTATTTTGCCCCTTTATTAAAGGAATAAAGTTGATCCGTTCCTACAGCCCCTTTCTCCATTACTGACTCTCCTCTTTCCCGCACTGTTGCAGGGCTATCATCAATAAAGTCACAGGAGTCCTCCAAATCCAAATCCAAATCAATACCACTATGAGCCCTTTCGTCTGCCATATTCATCTATTTAGAGTACTGCAGTGCTAAGTCCTCACAAGACGAAGCAGAGTTTTCAGAGAGGGAATAGAAATCCCCTGATTCAACATTCATCACCTGTGCCTGTATTTGCAATTGTGCCTGTGCCTGTGCTTGCCCGCCCATCAGAGTCTGCACTTTTTGAGGATTAGCATCTTGTATAACTTCACTCATATTACTGCCCATAACATCATTATTCAAGCAGGCATGGTTCTCTGAGCCCGGGGTGAAAATAGAAACAGTTTCAGTTCTTTCTGAGGATACAATAGTATCTTGCACCAACACGGTGTCATCTGTAACATCCACCACGACCGCTTCTGAAACTGCAACCTCTGCAGCCTCTGCAGTGCAAGCACTAGTCTGTTTAGCCTCCAAAACCACCAGAGTCTTTTTCCCCTACCGTTTTTCCTCGGCGGCCGAGGAAATTGCAGGTATAGTCCTAATATCGCCCACAATGTTTTTACCTTTCATTGTGTTGTTCGTTTTTTTCTCTGCCCCTGCCGTGCTCTTCGCAGTTTTCTCCACTCCATCGGGGTCAGCCTCACCATTATCTGCCTCCTGACCACGCGTTTTTTTGCGGGTCCCTTTTGGAGGCATTGTAGATCCGACGTTCCTTTCACGTCCGAGCACCCGAGTAGCGGAGCTGCCTGGTTTCCGCAAACAGCCGACAGTTGTGAAGGATCCCGCCCACCAAGTGCGCCGGCACCTGATGGATCTGATGACGAACGCCGAGAATGTCTCCAGCATCAGCTGCCGTCTTCGTGGTCCTCAATCCACCCGGGGAAGAACTACAAGCAACTGAAGATTTTGGGGCGTGAGTATTTTGGCACAATCTGCCAGTATACAATCTACCGGGTTTTACGACACTAAGGGTGTTGCATTTAGCATTCCTTGCCCCTCCAACAGAATCCCTGAGGGCCGCTAGGAGAGGTGAGCTTACGCGTCCACCCACTTGGTCGCCATCTTGCCTCGCTTCCGCCCCTATGATTTTTTTGATAAATCTGTTTATTGGTATTTGTAAATTCAAAAACACATTAGGCACATCTGTACAGTCAAAGTAATTCTTCCATTTTGTATGGGTGGCAATACATCAACAGTACGATTCATCAAGAGCGCTATGCCAGTACATGCTGATCATTCGTGGACAGGAGACAAGCGCCCAGGTGTGCCTTCCAGGTGATAAACAGGAGTTAACTCGCTCCACCCCTCTACAAGGGAAGGGACAAGCTTGTGTAATCATCCCAACCCCAAACGATAACCATGTGCAAAAGAACAAGACAAAAACAACTAACTGCGACACTGTCACCAAATTACATTACTGTTTGCCCCAACTCCCGGCCCCTCCAGCCCAGATCCCCCTTCCTCCCACTCCTGCTCATTTGACTTGCGCGGTTCCACAGCAGGCGTCGCCCCGCCATTGCGTCGTTTAATGCACCAAGGCATGCTTCTGGTGCGGCAGTCGCTGCGCCCCCTTCCCTGTCTCCTGTGGTGTCAGCCTAGTGCCCCGCCACCCCTTCTGCTATAGCGTCTCCTGCCTCCTGCAGAGTGCTTAGCATGTGTTTCCACCTCTCTGCCATAGGCTCATTAGGGAGTCCCAGCATTTCCTCCCTCCTAATGGCTGTCCACTCTGCACGTGCCCAGGATGAGAAGGATAGAACCCACGCCCTTGTGCTAGGCGAGTCCCTCGCCTTCCATCTCCTAGTGAGAAGTTGTACTGCCGTCACCATCCCCAGGTCGAGGAATCGAGACGACGCTTTGTCCTTAGGTGGCCTTTTGAAGTGGTGTAGGAGATACTCGGGCCAATTACAAGGGATGACGCGACCAGTGCCCTGTGCAAGTAATGTATGAATGTCCCTCCAGTAGGTGCCGAGGCCCGGACAGCGCCATAGGATATGAAGGAGGTCCGCGTTCACTTCTCCACATCTGGGGCAAGACGGGTCCGTTCTATGAAAATATTTGTTTATTAGGTCTGGGGTGAGATAGGCTCTGTGCACTATGTATACTTGGTTTTGTCGGAACCTCGCGTTTCTAGGGATGCGTATCGGGCCTCTTAGGACCTTTTCCCACTCTTTGTCTGCCAGTTCTTGCCCCATGTCTCTGTCCTATTTCACCCGCAACGGAGTTAAGTCCAGTTCCGTATGTGTCCGTAGGGATGCAGCAAACCACTTGACTAAGTGCCTACCACTGCCCATAATGTGTAGGTACTGTACCGTCAAATGCTGTGGTGGCTCTTCCGCCACATCACCCCATTGAGCCGCCATGTGTTAGGGACCTGTGCATGAGAAAGCCTCCTGGGGGAGCCCAGCGTCTGCGACCAGCGACTCATAGGTTATCAATACTCCATCCTGGTACAGGTCGCCCGGTGTTTGGACATCCACCTCGTACCATTGCTCTAGCATGGAATGTGTGAGTGTCCCCCAGGCGAGCCCTCCAAGGGCACCGCAGGTGCGTAAGGGCACACCCGTCTCGTGAGGTACAATGCCCTGCGAAAGCATTTGAATGCTACCGCCAGCAGTAATGGAGTGGGGAGTGCCAGCGCCGCTTGAGGGTGAAATAGTGCATTAATCCGCTCTAGTGTGTACGCTGGCTCAGCCGTGGCAGTGTCCTCATGCCTCTTGTCTGCCAGCCAGCCGGCGACCCATTGAAGTTGTGCCGCCAAGTAGTATTGCTCGAAGCAGGGGGCGGCTAGCCCGCCCCTGTCCGTGGGCAGAAACAGCTTCCCGAGTGCTAGGCGGTGCCTAGACGCACCCCAGATAAAATTGCGTAGAATCTTGTTGAGGTTAGAGAAGAAGGACGCGGGCAGGAAGAGCGGTAGGTTCGCGAAATAATAGAGGAGGCGAGGGAGCATCACCATTTTAGCGAGGGCCACTCTGCCTGTGGGCAAGAGCGGGAGTGTGGACCAGAAACCTATTTGGACCCTGAGTGCCGTCACCGCTCTACCCAGGTTCCCATCTAGTAAATCCGCGTGCTGGCGGTATATCTGGATCCCCAGATATTTGAAGGTGTCCGCCTGCCCGGCGACTCTCATACCAAGGAGACTGTACTCCGTGTCCGTCACCCCATTTCAAAACGCATAAAGGCCCGATTTGTCTGCATTGACTCAGAGCCCCGAGAGGTCTGCGAAACGACTCAGCAGTGGGGCCAGTCACTCTGGCATGCGGGCCACGTCTCGGACAAAGACCAGCAAGTCATCCGCATACAATGACACCTGGTGAACCCCGTCACCAAGTATAATGGCATCTGTCAGATGTTTTCTCAGAGCAGCAGCCAAGGGCTCCATGGCCAGCGCGAAAAGCAGCGGTGACAGGGGGCAACCCTGCCGGGTGCCTCTACCGACCGCCACTGCCTCCGAAACATATGGCCCAAGTCAGACGCGGACCACAGGATTATTGTACAGGAGTCCCACCATCTTCAGAAAGCCGTCATCTATCCCATACGCCTCCAACACTGCCAACAGGTATCCCCACTCCATGCAATCAAAAGCCTTTTTTAGATCAAGCACCAGGCATCCCACCCTGGGCCAGACCGACGTTGCCTCTGCTGCTACCCGGAAAAACCTCCTGAGGTTCAGGGATGTGGATCTCACTGGCACAAAACCATTCTGATCCGAGTGCACTAGGTGCGGGACCACCGGCGCCAGCCGCGCTGCGAGGAGCTTGGCGAATATCTTATAATCGGTATTCAGCATCGCAAGCGGACGGTAGGAGCCTAAGGACATGGGGTCTCTGTCGGGCTCAGGAAGGGACACTAAAAATGCTTCCCTCAGAGAGGGTGGGAGCCGGCCAGCGTCCACTGATGCCTCATACATCCGGAGGAGCTCAGGCGCCAGAATGTCACTGTTCGCCTTATAATATTCAGCCGGCAGGCCATCCGGTCCCGGTGTCTTCCCAGACGCTAGTGCTCGAATTGCACCCCCCACTTCCTCCAGTGTCAATGGAGCACTGAGCTCCCCGTTTTGACTTTCCGTGACAGTAGGCAAAGCGACCGACTCAAGAAACCCCGTCAGCAGGTGTGGGTGGCTAGCGCCTCACGACCTGTAAAGCTCCCGATAGTGGTCTGTCAGCGTCCGGTGGATTTCGCGCTGTGTGTACACCACCGCCCCATCGTTGGAACGGATGGCACCGATCAGGATTGTGCGTTCTGTCTTTCGGATTAACCAGGCTAGCAAGCGGCCAGCCCTGTCTGCCTTCGTGTGTGTCCTGGCCGTGTGCACTGCATAATTGTGGCACCTCAGCCGTTCAAGTAGGACTGCGTGCTCGCCTCGGAGTTCCCCCAGTCTACAGGCGTGCTCGCCCGTGCCATCCCCCTCCCTTTCATGATGCAGTAGTTCGGACTCTGTGCGAGTCAGAGAGTCGGACACCTGTGCGGCGATATTCCATGTGGCACCTACGCAGTGCCCACGGATGGTCACCTTGTGTGCGTCCCATTCCACCCCTGAGTCACTCGCCGTGCCCTCATTTTCTTCAAAGTAAGAGAGGATGGCTCTGCCTAGAGATGACCGAAATTCAGCATCTTCTAATGCTGCAGACTGTAGTCGCCATGTGGACACCGGAGGCCTATCCGCCTCCCAGTTCAGATGGAAACAGAGAGGGTTATGGTCTGAATGTGTCCTGCCTAGGTACTCCGTCTTGGATAGCAACGGGAGTAGAGACTGGGAGCCTACTATACGGTCTAGGCCGATGTGAAGGTCATGCACAGCCGAATAGTACGAGTATATCTTGTCCGCAGGATGCTGTGTGCGCCAAAGATCGTGTATGTCCCAATGCAGTAACCAGTTCCTAATGGCCTGCGCTGCCGACACCGTTGCCGCTGCGCACAGGGGTGGGAAGGAGCGGTCCAGTCGCGTGTCTAGGACCATGTTAAAGTTGCCGCCTAACAACCAGGGGAGTCCCGCGTGTCGTTGGAGGATGGGATTGAGGGACGCCAGAAAAGCGGCCTGGTCTGTGTTGGGGACTTAGATGGAACCCAGCAGTATCTCCTGCCCATTAAGCCTCCCCCTAACAAAGGAGTACCTCCCTTCAGTATCTATTTGAGCGTCTGAACAAGTAAAGGGGACCCCAGCTCTCACCCATATCAGGGCGCCACGCGCTTGCGATGAGTAAGTTGTGCCGTGTATCTGCCCCCTCCATTGCATGCGGAGCCTTTCCAGCTCTACTTGGGCTCCCCCACCTCCTTCCTCGCGGCACAGCCGGGGGTGTAGCAATGCGGCCGGGTCCCCACTGTGCGCACACTCACCCAGTCTCTCAGTGACCCCTCGGCCGGCCGGCCGAGCCTGCTCCAAGCCAGACACCCACGGTGCCTCGCTGTTCTCCGGCCGGCGCCCAGATGATCGCTCCGGCATCGCAGGCCAGTCCGATGGTCCGTAGCACCAGGGTGGCCCAGCACTCCTGTGTCTTACTCAGAGTCCGGGCCTATGCTTCACTTCATGCGACCAGGCCCGGGCCGGGGCCTCGCGCCCGCTCCGCTCCTCGGCGCCTCCTCTACCTGGCGGCCGATACTGCACCGCCGCAGTCTTGGCACTAGCTCGCCTCGCACCAGTGAATTCCGCGGATTCACTCAGGAGGCCTGTAATGGGAATCAGTCACACCTCCGCTTCTGCCCGTGCAACACCGGCACCGGGCCGCGCCGTCGCCTCCAGATCCCGGCTGGGGTTCCCGCCTCCGCAGCGCCCCTGGGCCGGCTCCGTTCGCCAGCTGACTTTGACACCACCGTCTGTTTGCGCTGTCCCGCCTTGGCCACCTCTCTCACCTCTGCGCCACAGGATCACCGGGTTTTCCGTAGCTGCCTCAACTAGCCGCCAGTTGTGAAGGCGCAGGCGCGCCGGTGTGTGAACCTCAGCCGGAGTCCCGGTACCGTTATGCCTCCACTTTAGGGGGGAAAATGCCCGCGAAGTGAGTCGGGCCTCGGGCACGGGTACAAGTGCAGGGTTGCAACTGAGGGCCCCTGTAGTCACTGGCACCACTGAGTATAAGTGGGGTAGCAGTAGACTTCATGTGCATGGCCTTTTGCAGCAGACAGTGCAAGTCAGTTTGTCCTGTGTGCCGCCATGTTAGGGTCAGGCAGGATGGAGCTCACTGCATATGCATCTCCTCGCCGATGAGCCTTCACCTTCAGGATGCCTGCGGGCTGCTCATGTCCGCGGTCAGCAGGCAGCAGTGAGCCCAGTGGGTTTTCCAGGGGGGGCCGCCTCCCTAGACTCTGGTGAGTCCCAGGTTCGTCCTTAGGTTGGTCAGAGGCTTGGCGCCATTTTGCGACGATCGGGCTGTGGAGGGGCCCAGGCCGCCGATAATTGCCAGGCACTGCAGGTACGTGTCCCTACTCTGCCCGGGCAGCCTTCGCGTGTGTGTCCCAGCACTGATGGGGCTTCAGAGGGCTGCAGCGGGACGCAGTCCGCCGACTCGGCCCCTCCGGCCTGCTCCGCTGTGGCCTCTGCTCCTCTTCTGGGCTCCGGCGCGGCGTCACACACTGCCCCGCGGGTGCTTCCTGGCACCCGCCTCACGCCTCCTGCTGCAGGGCCTCGCACCTCCTCGCATCAGCCGAACACACCTGTTTGTTGAAGGGCCGTGGCACAGGCGGGCTCTGTCGTGTCCTGTCGCAGTCTCCGCTGTGCCCCCCAAGGCTCTCAAAGCGGTAAAGCCACGGGCGGTTTGTCATCTTCGGCGGCTCCTCCGCTACGCCGCTGCCCAGTCCTCATCTTCTCCGCCGCTGCCGCCCAGAGTCCGGCCGCTCCACTTCTTAATGGCCTCTGCACACTCTGGCCCACCGGCCCTGCTTGACCCAGCCTATGTGAGAGCACCTTCTCAGGATAATGGCAGGATAGTGTAGGCCCCGAGGACGGAGCTCTACCAAAACGCGTCCACCATGTTAGACTGCTGGCCACGCCCCCGCTTCCCCCCCTATGATGATGATAATGATGATGATGATAGGGACATGGAGAGGACCACAGCAGAGTCCAGGAGACAACAGGAGAGGCAAGGGAAAAGAAAAGTTCCCAAAAAATATAGACTTATGGAAGGGGATGATGATGACAAGGTAGTCATGGTAGAAGGTGACACAGAGGAATCTGACTTTGCAATTCAACCTGCTCCAAGGGATGTGTCATAGGTAGCACCACCACCAGCTCCCATATTTGCAAAGCCCCAGATGAGACCTGCACATCTCCTCCGTCGGGAGAAGCAGAGAGGCAAACAACGACACACCCACCTACCTCCAGTTCTTCTCCGGCATTAGCAGTGGCACAGTAAAAAGTACTCCTCCCCAGTTTAGGACTTTTTTTATGGTTAGCAAAGAGGGGGAGCACATTGCAGTATGCGCCATTTGCCACATAAACGTTTGTTGAGGTAAGCCTGGTACACATTATGGCACTGGAGGCCAGATAACCCATATGAAAAAAACACCACAAAATCAAGTGAGAGAAGCACCTTAAAAACATTGCTGAACATCAGCCACAAGTCCACTCATGGTGGATGAAGGTGATGAGAACGAAGAGGGTAACATCTTCAGTCAAATAAGCCCTGTCCCCAGCAGTTTGCCAGCAGATTAACCCACCTCTGCAACTTCACAATGGCACAATATTCAGAGTGAGATTGAGACACCATGCCATATAGTGACTGCCCCACCACAACACACATTGAGTCTACCACTACCCTCTGCTTCTTAAAAGACGCGTGTGTCAGTTCCCCTTAAGAAAGAAGACAACCCAGGCTCTATTATGGGCATGTTTAGGGAGGAGGGTCCCTACGAGCAGAACTACCCAACCTGCATGTTTGTATAATGTGAAGCTGACACAAATGTTAACAATGGACCTCCTCCCTTTTTCTTTTGTGGAAGGAGTGGGGTTCTTAGAATTTGTGGCAGTCATGTGCCCAAAATGGAGGGTACCAAGTAGGACCTATTTTGCCAGAGTTGCTGTTCCAGTGCAGCATCACAATGTGCTGCAGTAGGTTGGACAAGCTTTGCAGCAAAGTGTTGTTCACACCATCCACTTGACAACAGACATGTGGACCAGTTGTCAGGTAACTGATTACATGTGAAACACTACACACTGGATCTCTTTTGAAAGGGTAAACCAAAAGATATCTTCAGGTCTTGGCCCTGAAGAAAGTTTTAAGAGCGTTCTGTGGCATGCAATAGTGGCCATGTTTGCCATGGAGAAATCCCATACATCTCTAAACATCTTGGAGGAATTTGACAGCAAGGAATATGAATGGCTGTGCCACAGAGGTCTCAGAATTGGATGTGTTACCAAGGACAATGGCAGTAACATACTCAAGGCCATGTCAGACGAATGCTATTTCAGTAACCTGTGTTTGGTCCACTGCATCAGCCTGGTGGTGCAAAACTTCCTCTTAAAGGAAGACATAGTCAACAACATACTGACCACCTGCAGAAGAATTTGCATTAATTTCAGCCATTCTTTTCAAGTCAGAAGCAGTTGCAGATTATTCAGCGTAATACTAGAGCACCAGTTAAAGCCCTGAAACAGGAGATGCCAACACGCTATAACTCGGCCTTTTAAATGTTGCAACGTCTGTTTGAGCAGTACAACCAGATCAATGACTATGTCATTCAAAGAGGAGGGATGCAGTTGGGAAAGCTATGACCATGTTTGTGTACGAATGGGGCATGGTGCAATACCTGATACCGATGCTACTCCCTTTTGAGGTTTTCAAAGGGGAAGTTAGAAAGGAGGGCAGTACGATGGGTCAAGCTATCCCATTGTTGCATCTCCTACAGGACCAGGTAAAGAAGCTGTCTGAAAGGTTGCCCCCACAGGTGTGAATGAAAACACAGAAGTGCATGCCTTGGTTGAAACCTTAATCCTTTGCTTGCTTGTAATACAAGGCTGCAACATGACATCATTGAGTCCAAAGAGTACATCTGTGTCACACTACTTGATCCACGTCACAAAAAAATCTGCCTACTTTCATTCCTTTTTCTGAACGAAATGTTTTAAAATGCAAGAAGTGGATTGTAGAGGAAGCTGGAGACTCGGAAGAAGAATGTCTGGAACTTCGATTCCCACCCCAGATTTCTGGGGTGCCGCCTTCAACTTCGATAGATGGCAGTCTTGTCTCACAGCAACCAATACCATCAACCAGAACACAAGCAACAACAGCAACAGAAGAACTGGACCCAACCTCTCCATTGCATTGGTTCCAATTGACAGGGCTCATGTCCAGTGCAGAGGTGATGGCAAAACAGGTAAAGCTGGGGCAGCACCAATGACCAACCACAGGATGCTCCAGGAGTATCTGGATAATTTAAAAGAAGGCTATGCAGATCAAAATCCATTGATGTATTGGTAGGGTAAGGTGTGCCAATGGCCAGAGCTCAGGAGGCTGGCAATAAAGTATATGGCTTGCACTGTCACCAGTGTGTCTGCTGAATGTGTGTTCAGTGTAGCTGATGCAGTTGTCATAGTGAAAAGGACCCATCTCTTGCCTCAAAATATGGAGAGTTTGACTATCATCAAAATTAATCAACATTTTATACCACACAATTACACGGTTCCTGAAACAGCAGCACAGGAAGAGTAGGGTGATTCGTCCAAAATGTAATCAAATGTGTTAGCTGACCAACTTCTGGGTGAACCACCTGAGTTTGAGGATGAACTCTACTTCCCAGACTAAGTATGCCAGTGCCCCTGTAGAACATTTAATTTTTTCTCATTGAACTTAGTTTTTTGTTTGTATAAAAGCAAAAAATTGTAGCTAGAGGAACATTAATATTTTTGTGTCAGATTTATGCTGCTCTACCTTTTTCAGTTACCTATATTGCCAGATTGCAGTTGGATCAGTGTGCATTGAAGAAGCCTTCACAATTCCTTCATGGCATTAGGGACAATAGCTGCCCCCCTCGCATGCCTATTGCTTATCCCTTTTTGCATCACTTAGCACTCGAAGGTCTGCCCCAGAAGATCATTTATTATCTACAAGACTACCTGCCAAAACCAGATTCCAATGTGTTGCCTGCATCAAAGATGATTGAATACCTAATACCTAAACTACCTGTGCTTGGATTGGAAGAAGTAACCTCAACTATTGCAACAGTGAGTGACTGATTGCGTGAATGATGATGATTGTTTATTCATATGATGGCAGACAGTGAGGTAGGGTGTTGAGCCGTAATGTGGGATCTTGCCTGAGATGATTGATTTGAAATGTTTGGGGCTTGAGTGATGGGCAATCATTTTTTCCCTGGAGGTGATTAGCCTTCACAAACTTACTTAGCAAAAAATAATTAACCTGTATGGTCCACTCCTATGATTCTTCTGTTTTTTTCATAATTTAGAATGGCTGCCCCGGACAATCATTTGATTTACAAGAGTGCCAAATTCCAATCTGTTGTTTGCATTAATGGGGAGATAGTGTAACTACCACTGTGCTTAGAGTGGAACAGGTATCCATTGCACTAATAAGTGATCAGACTATCGAGTGACTGTGAGTGATGATTGATGTGGAGGCGGACATGAGGGAGGGTGTGTTGAACTGCAATATGGTAAATTTCTTGAGATGATTATTGATTTGCAATCATCTGGGGCTTGAGTGATAGGCGAACATTTTTTTCACTTAAGGTGATCGGCCATTTTACACTTAGCCAGATTTAATTGCAGGGTCGCCTTCCTTTCTCTGGTTCCCCAGAGAACAGAACAGTCACTTTAGTGAATAAACATAAACAATGCAAAATACTACAATTCTGCTTTTCTACTTGTTGTTCAACAGCAGCGCATTACACATCTATCTTGCTTGAGTCATCATGAGGATGACTGGTCTAGGACAGAGTTAATCAGAGTCAGGAGTAGGATCATAGAAGAACTCAGGGTGGGAGCTGCAGGATTACCCCATCGACAGCTAGAAGCAAGAAGTTATCTAGTATCAACTTCAGTTCAAGGGTAAAGCAAGAGTCTGAGGCCTGGTACTCAGCTATGTGGAATAGAGAGAGGTGTGTTTGGGAAATGCTGCTTTGTGTGTGTGTGTTGGACTTGTGGCAAAAGTGAAACCCTGAGTCCCCCTCTTGTTTTTTTACTTTGCCTCCAAGTCTTCTTAATACACTGCTCATGAAACTTACCTTCCTTCTGTCCTACTCCTTGACTCTTAAATACAATTTCTCCTTTACAATCCACAGGCCTTCTTCTAGCTTCTTTCATGAATGGAAGGCAAAAGCTAGCTGAGCTCAACAACACTCCTGCTTACCTACCTACCGTGCCAGTCCAGACAGGCACCAAAAAGTGGATATTCCCGAGGAGAATGCAGATGCACCACCTAATTTTTCAATACAGTATAATTTTTCTTTTAACAATCATATGAAGAGAACTTTTCACTCCCCAACCTAGAACTTAGAAGACAGAACATTTAGATATTTGATACCTTGGGTCTCAGAGTCAGAAGGACTGCATTTTCTGTACATTGTCATATTAATTCCTTTGTTTCATTCTAACAACAGATTGATGGCAAATTATGTCCTGCCGCTCATTACCCAGATGAATGTTGTTCTTGTGTTTAAAGTTTGTTTTTATCAAGCTTTCCCCAAATTCCCTTTCTCATCCATTTATCAAACCCTTAACCCTCTCCCTTTGGGCTGTGTGATTGTGGCGTAATTTACACAATCAATGGATCACACACTTGGTGGTGCGCATACGGTGAAAGCAACACCAACGTACTGCAGGATCTTCTAAGCAATAGCCCACACTGGCCCATAACCCGCTGGCACATTCAAAAATATCCATATTTTAGAAATAGAATGACGAACATCATTTGTCAGCATTATCATTCAGGGCTTGTATTGCATTACTCTAAACACCTAACCTAAGCTTGTCCACTCCAGACTTTGAGTCCATTTTTTATAAGTTGTGGATTTCACAAATACTACTACTTGCTCAAAATCAGCCAAATTACTAGCATTGCTATTTTTTGTATTTTAGCACTATCAGGCACTCTCGTTGTGTCATCATGTAGTACTCAGGTGATGTCAATTCTTTGTAGATCCTTGAAAAATATATAACCCATTAACCTAGTCTTTCTATTTCCATTAAGTTGCCTACGATGGATGATAAATCAATCATTCAGATTAATCCTACAGTTGGAGCTCACCAGGTGGAACTGGAAGTGGAACCTCGCTTGTGAAGTTGTGATGCCTTACCTGTATTGCTTCATCTATATTCAGTTAAGGCGCAAGGAGACTCCCAAGAAAAACAGAAATTGCATGATGAAATGATGATTAGGCTGCATAAAGAGGAAAATAAAAATAAAACCAAGATAAGGAAAACTTATAAGTTCAAAAGAGACAAGGAGGACTATGCAAATGGACAGATTTTTACATTTGAATGCCACAGCCAGCAAACAGATGCAATTGTCTCATCAAACAGATAAGGACCACCATCATGCAGTGATCACATCAGCATCTGATGTGAGTTTGGCGCTCAAAAGCGAATCTGAGTCGGAGGCAACCGAGAAAGGGCCTGACCAAAGCACCAACAGATTAACCTTAGGGAAGGAGCTGGATTTTTTAAGAAGAAGCAGAAGGGAAACACTGTGCCCAAGGAAAAGCAGGCCCGGAAAAAACAAAATACCCAGAGAAGAAGGGAAAGAAGGAAGGCCTGTAGAGAGCGCAGGCAACAAGAAGCCAGCACGCGGGTGGGAGCAATGGAAACGCAAGTAGGGGCTAGACAACAGCTTCCTACAACCCTCACCAGTGCCAACACAATCATCAATCTAGCCCTCATAGACCTTAATGCAGCGAACAACAACTGCTCTCCTTAGGGCTATCTTGTTTCTCGGAGAGCAATTTCAACTATACACAAACTTGAATAAGAAAATGCAAATTGATAAAATATCATCAGCTCCAAACCCAGTCAGAAAATATGGAGAATGCTATATCAACAACGAATACCCAGAGTGCTTCCAATCTAATAGTTGCAGATTATGATCTACTTCGGGATCTTTATGATTTGGAGAATGATAATGGGGTCTCAGAGAGAAGTGACATTGGGCAAGGAAATCAAGTCCGGTACCATGGTGCTGACTCACCAATACAAGAAACCAATGCCAAACCGGACACCCCATTTAAATTAAATTTAAATTCATCCCTATAATGCCACATGACTCTTTAGATGTGTCAATGAGCAGGTGGTGGCATAGGTTAAAAAATTGAACATTGACATTAATAAAATAAAGAGGAAACTCCCTTATCAGGAAAGAAAATATCATCAACTCATCGATAAATTGAAAAAAGAAAAATAAGTGGTGGTCAGCAACTCTGACAAGGGAGGGAACATTGTGCTGTGGCCCTTGCATGACTATAAGGAAGAAGCGTTTTCAGGTGACTAATCACAATATCGAAAAAAAATATCGACTGGACGGAATATCGAGTTGTTTTATATAGAATGGACAGAATATCGAATTGCAAAAATATAGTGGTGCAGAATATCAAAATTCAGGTAAGAAATATCAATTTGCAATATATTGAAGTTAGTAATATCGACAGTCATAACATAGTTGTTAAAAATATCGAATTTGTTTATAGTGTTTTAAGTGTTATTATATGTGTTAAAAATATGCAATATTTTTGTAATGTACGTTTGAATTTTTTTAAAGTAATGAATTTTTTGTTATTTAATTTTTGTGTAATTTAATTCCTTAGTGGGTTGTGGGTTTATAGGGGAATAGGGTGGGAAGTAATTTATTTATAGTAAATGAAAGATTAATTTTTAGGAATTATGAATTTTAATTTAAATTTGCGTTTTAGTTCTGTAGCGGGTTGTGGGTTTATAGGGGAATAGGGTGGGAAGTAATTTAATTGTAATTAAGTAATTATGTATTTTTATTTATTGGTATTGATAACTAATTTATTGTTAATTATTAATTGGTAATTAATGTTTATTAATTGATTAATTGATAATGATATGAATTGTATTAATTTATTATTCAGTGCGGGTTGTGGGTTTATAGGGCAATAGGGTGGGAAGTAATGTAATTGTAATTGAGTAATTATTAAAATTATGTTTGTGTCTTGATAATTAATTTACTGTAAAATATGTATTAATTGGTAATTTCTTATTACTTATTAATTTTTGGTATGGGAAATTAATTTGTTGTAATTAATTATTGATAGGTAATTAATTTGTTATAAATATCATTTATTGGTGTTTGTAAATAATGAATTATTAATTATTTTGTAATTAGTAATTAATTTTAATTATTTTTTTATTGGTATTGATAATGTATATATTTTATTTTAAATATTAAATCATTACTCTCCCTACTGTTGCACTTTCTGGAGTGGGAATAGTAATTTTTACCCCTACGCCCCTTTTCCTCCCCTTTTTTCCTCGGATCCCTGCATAAAACCATGTGTTTAGGCCGGAGGCGCAGCGGACGGGCGCAGCGGGCGCGAGGATGGCCAAAGGCAAGCCCGTCTGCGCCCGTCCGCGACAGTCCGGGGCGAGGGGCATGTTACTCTGCCCCCTACATCATCTACTCCCCTGACCAGCTCCACCACCTCCAGGGACCGTGGCCCATCCCAGCCCTTACTCATTCTCGCATTTCCCTTCTCGGCCTTTCCCTAGCTTCTCCTCCTCTTATCTCCTCATCCACAGCTGATCCCCTGCACTCGTCTGAAGATATGAACCCATCAGCAATGCCCAAAGCCCTTACGGCACTCTACCTCAATACTAGATCTGCTGTCGCCCATGCGCATGAACTCTCGGTCCTATTGGACCTTCATGCACCAGATCTCCTTTTTTTAACGGAGACCTGGTTTTGCGATGACTCTCTCCCCGCCCTTCTAGCCACTCTACCTGCCCAATATTATGCCTTACGAGCAGACCGCTCTACGGGCAGAACTGGGGGCGGTGTAGCGGTCATCGCTCGTACTGATCTTCCTTTCCAAAGTTTATCTCTTCCTGGCATCTCGACCTCCGAATACTTGGTTATTCGCACCACTGCCACTACCCCCTCTTTGACTTGTTTTCTTACTTATCGCCCTCCCCAATCTCCGTTACTGTTTCTTCCTGATTTTTTGGAAGTATTGGCTACCATTACTGTTAACAATTCGTCTATTTTGCTTCTTGGTGATTTTAATTTTTGGCCCTCTGACCCCGCTGAATGTCTATCCTCTAAAGAGTTTTCCGAAACCCTTCATTCCCTTAACTTCATTTCACACATTCATTCTCCCACCCACATTAAAGGTCATGCACTTGACCAGATTTGGTCACTGAACTGTCCTGTGGAATCTCTCTTAATTTCTCCGTGCACTTGGTCTGACCATTATATCATTTCATTTTCCCTTCCTGTGCACTCCCCTGCCAAACCCCCTCGCCCTAAAAACATCTGGGTTCGCGCTTGGGGTCGAGCCAATCTGCAAGATCTCTCCTCCTCGCTCACCGCCTCCCTCCCCTCATTACAGGGTTTATCCACCCTTTCCCAGGTTGTGGCCATAGAACAGTGGCTATCTTCAGGCTGTGACTCTGTGGCGCCGCTCAAACGCATCACTTCCAAGCGCGACAAAGACGCTAACCGTTGGTTCAGTAAAGAACTTAAGGCCACCAAGTTAGCAGTACGGCGCGCCGAGCGGGCCTGGAGGAGAAACTACAGCCCAACTGCGCGTCTGGAGTATGTCACCATCTTGACCCAGTATAAAAAAGACATCCTGGAGGCTAAAACCACCTATTTCTCCTCCAAAATACTGGCTGCTGAAAACCAGTCTAAAGAAATATTCGCTATTGTTCACAACCTGGCGTTCTCGGACAGATCCACCCTTAAGCCTGCCCCGTCCGATGAACTCTGCCGCTCTTTAAATGACTATTTTATCCACAAAATAGTGACCATCAAGGCCAATATTCCCCCCCCTTCCCCTTCCTTTGTGGATCCCCTGTGTCCCCTTCCTAAGGGCGAACTCACTTCCTTTCCCCTCCTGACGAGGGAAACCTTGTCCACCATAGTTCCCTTGGTCAAGTCCGGATCTCCACGGGATCCTTGTCCCGCCCATGTTCTCCGTCACATCTTCACTTCCTGCCCTGACCCTCCACTTCACCTCCTAAATAGTTCACTTGCTCAAGGTGTGGTACCCGATCCGTTGAAATCGGCGGTCATCGTACCTATCTTGAAAAAACCCGGTTCGGACCCCTCTGTGCCTGCCAATTTCCGCCCCATCTCCCTTTTGCCATTTCTGGCAAAGGTGCTCGAGCGCCATGTCACCTGCGCCCTGAGCTCCTTTGTGGAGATGCATGGAGCCCTTGCCCCCCGTCAGGCCGGCTTTCGCCCCGCACACTCTATGGAGTCCGTTGTCATCTCGGTCTTGGACAGCCTCAGGGAGGGTATGGACACTAACCAGCGCCAGGCCCTGGTGCTCCTCGACCTCTCAGCCGCTTTTGACACGGTGGATCATTCCATCTTACTTTCCCGTGTCAGGGCGGCGGGGGTCGGGGGGACGGCCCTGGTCTGGCTTTCCTCCTTCCTGAGTGACCGCACCCAGGCCGTTCGCCTGGGTGATTTTACAGCGGACGTTCGTAGAGTTCAGTGCGGGGTTCCTCAGGGCTCCTCCCTTTCCCCCCTTTTATTTAATCTTTACATTGCTCCTCTTATTTTTTCCCTGCAACAAATGGAGGTCGCCGTGTTTAATTACGCGGACGATCTCCAGCTTGTTTTTGACCTGTCTTCTTCTCCCTCCTCTGCTTCTAACTTTCAATCTGTTATGCTTTATATCCGGGACTGGATGAGCCAAAACCACCTTAAACTCAACCCTGACAAGACAGAGTTGGTGTTGACAGGTGGTTCATCCAGCCCCTGGACTCCTATGTTTTGGCCCCCTTCTCTTGGCCCCTCCCCGTCTCCTGCTACCTCAGTTAAAACCCTTGGCATTAAAATTAATACCCAACTGTCCCTTCACTCCCAGGTTGGTTCTGTGGTTTCTGCTTCTTTTCTTGCACTGCGTACTATACGCAGGGTGTCCCGTTTTTTTTCCTTTTCTGCCCTTAAACTTATCATTTTGGCCATGGTGGTGTCCCGCCTGGACTATGGTAACGCCCTATATGCGGGGATTCCTGCATATAGTTTACGGCGTCTCCAACTCATACAGAACCAGGCGGCCCGCCTGGTCTTTAACCTCCCGAAATTTCATCACTCTACCCCCCTCCTGAAGTCCCTACACTGGCTGCCTGTACGAGCCCGGGTCCAATTTAAGATCGCATCCATCGCCTTCCTTGCTCGTCTAGGTTCAGCCCCAGCCTTTATCTCCTCTGAAATTACCCCTTATGTTCCATGCAGAGAGCTCCGTTCCTCTTCCCAGGCCCTTCTTATGGTTCCACGTTTTAGAACAAAGAAGTGGGGAGGCTCTAAATTTTCCACTCTGGCCCCGTCCCAGTGGAACTCTCTTCCTTTGGAAATTCGATCCCTCACCTTGTATTCACAATTCCGGAAACAACTCAAGGCCCACCTATTCAAGAAGTCCTTTGAATAAATCTCTAACGGTCCCCCCTCCCCTTTTTTCTTCTCCTCTGTAGTCTGTCAGTTGTAGCGCCAAGAAACCGCCGGTGTACGCGCGCTTTTACAAATAATTTTAAACTCAAACTCAAACTCTACGCTGTCCAACACTTTCCCTACTGCTGCACTCTCTGGAGTGGGAATAGTAATTTTTACCCCTACGCTATCCAACACTTTCCCTACTGTTGCACTCACTGGAGTGGGCATAGTAATTTTTACCCCTACGCTATCCAACACTTTCCCTACTGTTGCACTCTCTGGAGTGGTAATAGTAATGTTTACCCTACCGCTATCCAACAATTTCTCTACTTTTACATTAGGTGGAGTGGGAATAGTAAATTATTCCTACCCATTCTCCAACACTTTCCCCACTGTTGCACTCACTGAAGTGGGAATAGTAATTTTTACCCCTACGCTATCCAACACTTTCCCTATTGTTGCACTCACTGGAGTGGGAATAGTAATTTTCACCCTCCCGCTATCCAAGGCTTTCCCTTCAGTTGCACGCTCTGGAGTGGGAATAGTAATTATTACCCCTACACTATCCAACGCTTTCCCTACTGTTGCACTCACTGGAGTGGGAATAGTAATTTCTACCTTACCGCTATCCAACGCTTTCCTTATTCTTGCACTGACGGGAGTGGGAATAGTAATTTTTACCCTCCCGCTATCCAATGCTTTCCCTACTGTTGCACTCAATAGAGTGGGAACAGTAAATGTTACCCTCCCGCTATCCTACGCTAAAAAATATTGAATATTTTTTAGTATTATTAAGTTAAAATAAAAATGCATGATTTTTTTTAAATTACAATAATTATTTAAAGATTATTTAACTATTTTTAAGTATGTTTTACTTAATTATATTTATTATTTCATTAATTTTACATTACTTTTAAGAAATTAAAAAATTCTATATTTTAACAAACTATTATTTACAACGATATTTTGGATTCAATATTGTTGTACTTACCTGTTTGTAGATAAGAATTCGACATTCTGGTAGTCGATATTTTGTCACCAATATTTTTGTAGGTCGAGATTTATCTCCTCGATATTCTGTCAGTGATTTCCTTTTTCACAACTCAATAATCCAGAATGCTACAGGAAACGTTTGTTTAAAAATTTTTTATGTATACAGACGACTTATTTGCAAAGCTTCTAGCATGGAAAAGTTTGGGCTTACTTATTCTGGAGGAATACAAATATCTAAAGAAAGAGCACCCTACTATCCCTGTGATCTACTTCATTCCAAAAGTTCATAAGAACATACATAACACACCATGGAGGCCTATAATAGCAGCGTGCAATGGTCCCCTAGATATATTAACTTTGTTTGCAAGACCACGTTAGAAATCTGAGATCCTACGTACAGGACACAAGCGACTTCCTGCGTAAAATAGAAAACATACAGTGCAAGTCTGGTTATCTTTTATTAGCCCTGGATGTAACATCACTTTATACATGTATAAGAAATAATGATGGCATCAGGGCAGTGGAGCATTGTTTAGCCAGTAGATCATTGAAGTATGCCCAACATATCAACATGTTAATCAGTATGTTACTGTTTTGTCTGGACAACAACTTGTTCCTCTTTAGAAACCAAATGTATCAACAAATCCAGGGGGTGGCAATGGGGGCCAGCTTTTCCCCCAGCTATGCATGTTTCTTCAGGGGCTGGTGGGAGGAGCTGTTCCTCAGAAAACTGTTCGAGCACACCTACCATGAAAAGGTAGTTACCTGGTTAAGGTTCATCGATGATTTGTTTATTATATTGTATGGCACTGAGCAAAGCGCTATTGAGTTTATCTCGCAGATCAATGACAATGATGTTAATATGAATTTTACCTCAACCATCAGTGCATTCTTAGATGTGCAGGTTCAGATCCTTGATAATAAACGAACTACGCCTTTGTATCACAAACCTACAGCTGGCAACACAGTGTTGCATGCGATGAGTTTGCATCCTCTGCACCTCATACAGAGTATTCCATATGGGGAAATACTAAGGATAAGACGGAATTGTAGTGACGAGGCAGACCTATCTATTAAACAATTGGAAAGTAAGGAACGTTTCCTAGCAATAGGTTATTTAGCTGAGACCATAGATGCCGCAATAATTGTCTAGGTAGCGAGCCAGGGAAGATCTGCTGCAATATAATACAAAACATCAAGACGCAGTTAGCAAGGATCTCGATTTAACCAATGAATCTACTAGATTGATTCTTTCATACTCAAGGCAAGATAAACAACTTAGGGGTATTATCTGACGTAACTGGCTTATTGTGTTGGATGATGTAGTAATAGGCTACCTCTTACCAAAAATGCCAGCTATTACATATAGGAAGTCTAAGTAAGAGATGAATGGCTGACGCGGACCCACCCGCACCGCCGCTGTGCTTCCTGTTTCCTCCCTTTGGATACGCCCATGCCTGCCGCAGTGCTGCTGCTGCCGATGCCGCTCCCACCTACCGCTCTTGCTGCTCTTGCCGCTCTCGCCGCTCTGGACCTGCTGCTTGTACCCGCTAGCTAGCTGCCCTGCTAGCTGGCTGCCTATCACCGTGCGGAGCCGACGGGGGGTCCAGCACCTCGAGCTGCCGGGCTGCTGGGCTGATGTTGTGCGGCGCTGACTATCCTCATTGTTTGGGGAGGTGTTTGGGGAGGTGCTTGGTCTTCCGCCGCTCTCACTGAGACTGCAGGGGGGCCGCTGGTCTCCGGGCTCCGGGCTGGAATTTGGAATCCGGGCCGGAATTCACGGAGAGAGAGCGCACGGACCAGGACTTCCAAGGGACATGAGAGGGAAGAGCTCCACCTGCTGGGCTGCAGCGCAGCGACAGGAGTAGCGCTGATTTTTTTTTTCCTTATCAGTTGGAGGGGTGCTTGATCCTCTCCTGTTCTCTCTGCTCCTCCGGGCTGAAATTTATGGAGGGTGAAGCATTTGGCAGCACTTGGCAGCATTTGGAAGCGAGCCAGAGCGACAGGAGAACGCTAGGGACCTGTAGGCGAAGGTGAGGCACCGGTGTCGGGGGAGATTGCTGGTTTGACCTGTTCTACGAGGTAAGGCGCGCTGGGCTCTCCTCAGCTCGCACTCGCTTGTTTGTACCCCCCCCCTGCAATCTTTTCATCAACCTCCGCACAGCTGTCTTCTGAACTTTTGGCGGCGCAGGGAGAGCAAAGGAGCCCTTCTGTACCATTTATACTTCGCTACTCAATTACATCTGCTTTGAGGGGAGCCAATCCTCACAACCTCCTCACTGCCAACGAGTTCCCCGTTTAAATGTTCTAATTCCCCTGAGCATACGTTGCGATACGTTTGCGATCTGTGTCCTACGAATCCTGATGGCGGCAAGAGCAAGGGGCAAACAGCTCAATCAAGAGCTGGGAAAGGAAGTGAAGCTCCCCACTCCGATTAGCTCTCCAGCAACTAAGAGGGGGGAGAGAAAAAGTAGAAGGAAAAAGCAACAACAAGAAGCTCTAAAACAGAAAGTAATGGAGCTTAATGATCAAAATATAAAAAACAAGTACAACGTATTAAGGAAGCACATAGAGGAAGATAATGATATCAATGAGGACAATGGACTTGAAGAGGGTGAAGAAGATGAAGAGGCAGAGAGCCTGACTCTATCGGAGCTGTCAGCAGAACTAAGCTTGCACGCTGCCGGTGAAAAGGGGGATAAGGGGGAGGAAAAGGAGAGAGATAAAGGTAAAAAAACGGACCAGGGGGGGTCCAGCGTAAGGGCCGGGGCACAGGCGGGCTCTGTCGTGTCCTGTCGCAGTCTCCGCTGTGCCCCCCAAGGCTCTCAAAGCGGTAAAGCCACGGGCGGTTTGTCATCTTCGGCGGCTCCTCCGCTACGCCGCTGCCCAGTCCTCATCTTCTCCGCCGCTGCCGCCCAGAGTCCGGCCGCTCCACTTCTTAATGGCCTCTGCACACTCTGGCCCACCGGCCCTGCTTGACCCAGCCTATGTGAGAGCACCTCCTCAGGATAATGGCAGGATAGTGTAGGCCCCGAGGACGGAGCTCTACCAAAACGCGTCCACCATGTTAGACTGCTGGCCACGCCCCCGCTTCCCCCCCTATGATGATGATAATGATGATGATGATAGGGACATGGAGAGGACCACAGCAGAGTCCAGGAGACAACAGGAGAGGCAAGGGAAAATAAAAGTTCCCAAAAAATATAGACTTATGGAAGGGGATGATGTGGAGGATGATGATGACAAGGTAGTCATGGTAGAAGGTGACACAGAGGAATCTGACTTTGCAATTCAACCTGCTCCAAGGGATGTGTCATAGGTAGCACCACCACCAGCTCCCATATTTGCAAAGCCCCAGATGAGACCTGCACATCTCCTCCGTCGGGAGAAGCAGAGAGGCAAACAACGACACACCCACCTACCTCCAGTTCTTCTCCGGCATTAGCAGTGGCACAGTAAAAAGTACTCCTCCCCAGTTTAGGACTTTTTTATGGTTAGCAAAGAGGGGGAGCACATTGCAGTATGCGCCATTTGCCACATAAACGTTTGTTGAGGTAAGCCTGGTACACATTATGGCACTGGAGGCCAGATAACCCATATGAAAAAACACCACAAAATCAAGTGAGAGAAGCACCTTAAAAACATTGCTGAACATCAGCCACAAGTCCACTCATGGTGGATGAAGGTGATGAGAACAACGAGGGTAACATCTTCAGTCAAATAAGCCCTGTCCCCAGCAGTTTGCCAGCAGATTAACCCACCTCTGCAACTTCACAATGGCACAATATTCAGAGTGAGATTGAGACACCATGCCATATAGTGACTGCCCCACCACAACACACATTGAGTCTACCACTACCATCTGCTTCTTAAAAGACGCGTGTGTCAGTTCCCCTTAAGAAAGAAGACAATCCAGGCTCTATTATGGGCATGTTTAGGGAGGAGGGTCCCTACGAGCAGAACTACCCAACCTGCATGTTTGTATAATGTGAAGCTGACACAAATGTTAACAATGGACCTCCTCCCTTTTTCTTTTGTGGAAGGAGTGGGATTCTTAGAATTTGTGGCAGTCATGTGCCCAAAATGGAGGGTACCAAGTAGGACCTATTTTGCCAGAGTTGCTGTTCCAGTGCAGCATCACAATGTGCTGCAGTAGGTTGGACAAGCTTTGCAGCAAAGTGTTGTTCACACCATCCACTTGACAACAGACATGTGGACCAGTTGTCAGGTAACTGATTACATGTGAAACACTACACACTGGATCTCTTTTGAAAGGGTAAACCAAAAGATATCTTCAGGTCTTGGCCCTGAAGAAAGTTTTAAGAGCGTTCTGTGGCATGCAATAGTGGCCATGTTTGCCATGGAGAAATCCCATACATCTCTAAACATCTTGGAGGAATTTGACAGCAAGGAATATGAATGGCTGTGCCACAGAGGTCTCAGAATTGGATGTGTTACCAAGGACAATGGCAGTAACATACTCAAGGCCATGTCAGACGAATGCTATTTCAGTAACCTGTGTTTGGTCCATTGCATCAGCCTGGTGGTGCAAAACTTCCTCTAAAAGGAAGACATAGTCAACAACATACTGACCACCTGCAGAAGAATTTGCATTAATTTCAGCCATTCTTTTCAAGTCAGAAGCAGTTGCAGATTATTCAGCGTAATACTAGAGCACCAGTTAAAGCCCTGAAACAGGAGATGCCAACACGCTATAACTCGGCCTTTTAAATGTTGCAACGTCTGTTTGAGCAGTACAACCAGATCAATGACTATGTCATTCAAAGAGGAGGGATGCAGTTGGGAAAGCTATGACCATGTTTGTGTACGAATGGGGCATGGTGCAATACCTGATACCGATGCTACTCCCTTTTGAGGTTTTCAAAGGGGAAGTTAGAAAGGAGGGCAGTACGATGGGTCAAGCTATCCCTTTGTTGCATCTCCTACAGGACCAGGTAAAGAAGCTGTCTGAAAGGTTGCCCCCACAGGTGTGAATGAAAACACAGAAGTGCATGCCTTGGTTGAAACCTTAATCCTTTGCTTGCTTGTAATACAAGGCTGCAACATGACATCATTGAGTCCAAAGAGTACATCTGTGTCACACTACTTGATCCACGTCACAAAAAAATCTGCCTACTTTCATTCCTTTTTCTGAACGAAATGTTTTAAAATGCAAGAAGTGGATTGTAGAGGAAGCTGGAGACTCGGAAGAAGAATGTCTGGAACTTCGATTCCCACCCCAGATTTCTGGGGTGCCGCCTTCAACTTCGATAGATGGCAGTCTTGTCTCACAGCAACCAATACCATCAACCAGAACACAAGCAACAACAGCAACAGAAGAACTGGACCCAACCTCTCCATTGCATTGGTTCCAATTGACAGGGCTCATGTCCAGTGCAGAGGTGATGGCAAAACAGGTAAAGCTGGGGCAGCACCAATGACCAACCACAGGATGCTCCAGGAGTATCTGGATAATTTAAAAGAAGGCTATGCAGATCAAAATCCATTGATGTATTGGTACGGTAAGGTGTGCCAATGGCCAGAGCTCAGGAGGCTGGCAATAAAGTATATGGCTTGCACTGTCACCAGTGTGTCTGCTGAATGTGTGTTCAGTGTAGCTGATGCAGTTGTCATAGTGAAAAGGACCCATCTCTTGCCTCAAAATATGGAGAGTTTGACTATCATCAAAATTAATCAACATTTTATACCACACAATTACACGGTTCCTGAAACAGCAGCACAGGAAGAGTAGGGTGATTCGTCCAAAATGTAATCAAATGTGTTAGCTGACCAACTTCTGGGTGAACCACCTGAGTTTGAGGATGAACTCTACTTCCCAGACTAAGTATGCCAGTGCCCCTGTAGAACATTTAATTTTTTCTCATTGAACTTAGTTTTTTGTTTGTATAAAAGCAAAAAATTGTAGCTAGAGGAACATTAATATTTTTGTGTCAGATTTATGCTGCTCTACCTTTTTCAGTTACCTATATTGCCAGATTGCAGTTGGATCAGTGTGCATTGAAGAAGCCTTCACAATTCCTTCATGGCATTAGGGACAATAGCTGCCCCCCTCGCATGCCTATTGCTTATCCCTTTTTGCATCACTTAGCACTCGAAGGTCTGCCCCAGAAGATCATTTATTATCTACAAGACTACCTGCCAAAACCAGATTCCAATGTGTTGCCTGCATCAAAGATGATTGAATACCTAATACCTAAACTACCTGTGCTTGGATTGGAAGAAGTAACCTCAACTATTGCAACAGTGAGTGACTGATTGCGTGAATGATGATGATTGTTTATTCATATGATGGCAGACAGTGAGGTAGGGTGTTGAGCCGTAATGTGGGATCTTGCCTGAGATGATTGATTTGAAATGTTTGGGGCTTGAGTGATGGGCAATCATTTTTTCCCTGGAGGTGATTAGCCTTCACAAACTTACTTAGCAAAAAATAATTAACCTGTATGGTCCACTCCTATGATTCTTCTGTTTTTTTCATAATTTAGAATGGCTGCCCCGGACAATCATTTGATTTACAAGAGTGCCAAATTCCAATCTGTTGTTTGCATTAATGGGGAGATAGTGTAACTACCACTGTGCTTAGAGTGGAACAGGTATCCATTGCACTAATAAGTGATCAGACTATCGAGTGACTGTGAGTGATGATTGATGTGGAGGCGGACATGAGGGAGGGTGTGTTGAACTGCAATATGGTAAATTTCTTGAGATGATTATTGATTTGCAATCATCTGGGGCTTGAGTGATAGGCGAACATTTTTTTCACTTAAGGTGATCGGCCATTTTACACTTAGCCAGATTTAATTGCAGGGTCGCCTTCCTTTCTCTGGTTCCCCAGAGAACAGAACAGTCACTTTAGTGAATAAACATAAACAATGCAAAATACTACAATTCTGCTTTTCTACTTGTTGTTCAACAGCAGCGCATTACACATCTATCTTGCTTGAGTCATCATGAGGATGACTGGTCTAGGACAGAGTTAATCAGAGTCAGGAGTAGGATCATAGAAGAACTCAGGGTGGGAGCTGCAGGATTACCCCATCGACAGCTAGAAGCAAGAAGTTATCTAGTATCAACTTCAGTTCAAGGGTAAAGCAAGAGTCTGAGGCCTGGTACTCAGCTATGTGGAATAGAGAGAGGTGTGTTTGGGAAATGCTGCTTTGTGTGTGTGTGTTGGACTTGTGGCAAAAGTGAAACCCTGAGTCCCCCTCTTGTTTTTTTACTTTGCCTCCAAGTCTTCTTAATACACTGCTCATGAAACTTACCTTCCTTCTGTCCTACTCCTTGACTCTTAAATACAATTTCTCCTTTACAATCCACAGGCCTTCTTCTAGCTTCCTCCATGAATGGAAGGCAAAAGCTAGCTGAGCTCAACAACACTCCTGCTTACCTACCTACCGTGCCAGTCCAGACAGGCACCAAAAAGTGGATATTCCCGAGGAGAATGCAGATGCACCACCTAATTTTTCAATACAGTATAATTTTTCTTTTAACAATCATATGAAGAGAACTTTTCACTCCCCAACCTAGAACTTAGAAGACAGAACATTTAGATATTTGATACCTTGGGTCTCAGAGTCAGAAGGACTGCATTTTCTGTACATTGTCATATTAATTCCTTTGTTTCCTTCTAACAACAGATTGATGGCAAATTATGTCCTGCCGCTCATTACCCAGATGAATGTTGTTCTTGTGTTTAAAGTTTGTTTTTATCAAGCTTTCCCCAAATTCCCTTTCTCATCCATTTATCAAACCCTTAACCCTCTCCCTTTGGGCTGTGTGATTGTGGCGTAATTTACACAATCAATGGATCACACACTTGGTGGTGCGCATACGGTGAAAGCAACACCAACGTACTGCAGGATCTTCTAAGCAATAGCCCACACTGGCCCATAACCCGCTGGCGCATTGAAAAATATCCATATTTTAGAAATAGAATGACGAACATCATTTGTCAGCATTATCATTCAGGGCTTGTATTGCATTACTCTAAACACCTAACCTAAGCTTGTCCACTCCAGACTTTGAGTCCATTTTTTATAAGTTGTGGATTTCACAAATACTACTACTTGCTCAAAATCAGCCAAATTACTAGCATTGCTATTTTTTGTATTTTAGCACTATCAGGCACTCTCGTTGTGTCATCATGTAGTACTCAGGTGATGTCAATTCTTTGTAGATCCTTGAAAAATATATAACCCATTAACCTAGTCTTTCTATTTCCATTAAGTTGCCTACGATGGATGATAAATCAATCATTCAGATTAATCCTACAGTTGGAGCTCACCAGGTGGAACTGGAAGTGGAACCTCGCTTGTGAAGTTGTGATGCCTTACCTGTATTGCTTCATCTATATTCAGTTAAGGCGCAAGGAGACTCCCAAGAAAAACAGAAATTGCATGATGAAATGATGATTAGGCTGCATAAAGAGGAAAATAAAAATAAAACCAAGATAAGGAAAACTTATAAGTTCAAAAGAGACAAGGAGGACTATGCAAATGGACAGATTTTTACATTTGAATGCCACAGCCAGCAAACAGATGCAATTGTCTCATCAAACAGATAAGGACCACCATCATGCAGTGATCACATCAGCATCTGATGTGAGTTTGGCGCTCAAAAGCGAATCTGAGTCGGAGGCAACCGAGAAAGGGCCTGACCAAAGCACCAACAGATTAACCTTAGGGAAGGAGCTGGATTTTTTAAGAAGAAGCAGAAGGGAAACACTGTGCCCAAGGAAAAGCAGGCCCGGAAAAAACAAAATACCCAGAGAAGAAGGGAAAGAAGGAAGGCCTGTAGAGAGCGCAGGCAACAAGAAGCCAGCACGCGGGTGGGAGCAATGGAAACGCAAGTAGGGGCTAGACAACAGCTTCCTACAACCCTCACCAGTGCCAACACAATCATCAATCTAGCCCTCATAGACCTTAATGCAGCGAACAACAACTGCTCTCCTTAGGGCTATCTTGTTTCTCGGAGAGCAATTTCAACTATACACAAACTTGAATAAGAAAATGCAAATTGATAAAATATCATCAGCTCCAAACCCAGTCAGAAAATATGGAGAATGCTATATCAACAACGAATACCCAGAGTGCTTCCAATCTAATAGTTGCAGATTATGATCTACTTCGGGATCTTTATGATTTGGAGAATGATAATGGGGTCTCAGAGAGAAGTGACATTGGGCAAGGAAATCAAGTCCGGTACCATGGTGCTGACTCACCAATACAAGAAACCAATGCCAAACCGGACACCCCATTTAAATTAAATTTAAATTCATCCCTATAATGCCACATGACTCTTTAGATGTGTCAATGAGCAGGTGGTGGCATAGGTTAAAAAACTGAACATTGACATTAATAAAATAAAGAGGAAACTCCCTTATCAGGAAAGAAAATATCATCAACTCATCGATAAATTGAAAAAAGAAAAATAAGTGGTGGTCAGCAACTCTGACAAGGGAGGGAACATTGTGCTGTGGCCCTTGCATGACTATAAGGAAGAAGCGTTTTCAGGTGACTAATCACAATATCGAAAAAAAATATCGACTGGACGGAATATCGAGTTGTTTTATATAGAATGGACAGAATATCGAATTGCAAAAATATAGTGGTGCAGAATATCAAAATTCAGGTAAGGAATATCAATTTGCAATATATTGAAGTTAGTAATATCGACAGTCATAACATAGTTGTTAAAAATATCGAATTTGTTTATAGTGTTTTAAGTGTTATTATATGTGTTAAAAATATGCAATATTTTTGTAATGTACGTTTGAATTTTTTTAAAGTAATGAATTTTTTGTTATTTAATTTTTGTGTAATTTAATTCCTTAGTGGGTTGTGGGTTTATAGGGGAATAGGGTGGGAAGTAATTTAATTATAGTAAATGAAAGATTAATTTTTAGGAATTATGAATTTTAATTTAATTTTGCGTTTTAGTTCTGTAGCGGGTTGTGGGTTTATAGGGGAATAGGGTGGGAAGTAATTTAATTGTAATTAAGTAATTATGTATTTTTATTTATTGGTATTGATAACTAATTTATTGTTAATTATTAATTGGTAATTAATGTTTATTAATTGATAATGATATGAATTGTATTAATTTATTATTCAGAGCGGGTTGTGGGTTTATAGGGCAATAGGGTGGGAAGTAATGTAATTGTAATTGAGTAATTATTAAAATTATGTTTGTGTCTTGATAATTAATTTACTGTAAAATATGTATTAATTGGTAATTTCTTATTACTTATTAATTTTTGGTATGGGAAATTAATTTGTTGTAATTAATTATTGATAGGTAATTAATTTGTTATAAATATCATTTATTGGTGTTTGTAAATAATGAATTATTAATTATTTTGTAATTAGTAATTAATTTTAATTATTTTTTTATTGGTATTGATAATGTATATATTTTATTTTAAATATTAAATCATTACTCTCCCTACTGTTGCACTTTCTGGAGTGGGAATAGTAATTTTTACCCCTACGCTGTCCAACACTTTCCCTACTGCTGCACTCTCTGGAGTGGGAATAGTAATTTTTACCCCTACGCTATCCAACACTTTCCCTACTGTTGCACTCACTGGAGTGGGCATAGTAATTTTTACCCCTACGCTATCCAACACTTTCCCTACTGTTGCACTCTCTGGAGTGGGAATAGTAATGTTTACCCTACCGCTATCCAACACTTTCTCTACTTTTACATTAGGTGGAGTGGGAATAGTAAATTATTCCTACCCATTCTCCAACACTTTCCCCACTGTTGCACTCACTGAAGTGGGAATAGTAATTTTTACCCCTACGCTATCCAACACTTTCCCTATTGTTGCACTCACTGGAGTGGGAATAGTAATTTTCACCCTCCCGCTATCCAAGGCTTTCCCTTCAGTTGCACGCTCTGGAGTGGGAATAGTAATTATTACCCCTACACTATCCAACGCTTTCCCTACTGTTGCACTCACTGGAGTGGGAATAGTAATTTCTACCTTACCGCTATCCAACGCTTTCCTTATTCTTGCACTGACGGGAGTGGGAATAGTAATTTTTACCCTCCCGCTATCCAATGCTTTCCCTACTGTTGCACTCAATGGAGTGGGAACAGTAAATGTTACCCTCCCGCTATCCTACGCTAAAAAATATTGAATATTTTTTAGTATTATTAGGTTAAAATAAAAAAGCATGATTTTTTTTAAATTACAATACTTATTTAAAGATTATTTAACTATTTTTAAGTATGTTTTACTTAATTATATTTATTATTTCATTAATTTTACATTACTTTTAAGAAATTAAAAAATTCTATATTTTAACAAACTATTATTTACAACGATATTTTGGATTCAATATTGTTGTACTTACCTGTTTGTAGATAAGAATTCGACATTCTGGTAGTCGATATTTTGTCACCAATATTTTTGTAGGTCGAGATTTATCTCCTCGATATTCTGTCAGTGATTTCCTTTTTCACAACTCAATAATCCAGAATGCTACAGGAAACGTTTGTTTAAATTTTTTTTATGTATACAGACGACTTATTTGCAAAGCTTCTAGCATGGAAAAGTTTGGGCTTACTTATTCTGGAGGAATACAAATATCTAAAGAAAGAGCACCCTACTATCCCTGTGATCTACTTCATTCCAAAAGTTCATAAGAACATACATAACACACCATGGAGGCCTATAATAGCAGCGTGCAATGGTCCCCTAGATATATTAACTTTGTTTGCAAGACCACGTTAGAAATCTGAGATCCTACGTACAGGACACAAGCGACTTCCTGCGTAAAATAGAAAACATACAGTGCAAGTCTGGTTATCTTTTATTAGCCCTGGATGTAACATCACTTTATACATGTATAAGAAATAATGATGGCATCAGGGCAGTGGAGCATTGTTTAGCCAGTAGATCATTGAAGTATGCCCAACATATCAACATGTTAATCAGTATGTTACTGTTTTGTCTGGACAACAACTTGTTCCTCTTTAGAAACCAAATGTATCAACAAATCCAGGGGGTGGCAATGGGGGCCAGCTTTTCCCCCAGCTATGCATGTTTCTTCAGGGGCTGGTGGGAGGAGCTGTTCCTCAGAAAACTGTTCGAGCACACCTACCATGAAAAGGTAGTTACCTGGTTAAGGTTCATCGATGATTTGTTTATTATATTGTATGGCACTGAGCAAAGCGCTATTGAGTTTATCTCGCAGATCAATGACAATGATGTTAATATGAATTTTACCTCAACCATCAGTGCATTCTTAGATGTGCAGGTTCAGATCCTTGATAATAAACGAACTACGCCTTTGTATCACAAACCTACAGCTGGCAACACAGTGTTGCATGCGATGAGTTTGCATCCTCTGCACCTCATACAGAGTATTCCATATGGGGAAATACTAAGGATAAGACGGAATTATAGTGACGAGGCAGACCTATCTATTAAACAATTGGAAAGTAAGGAACGTTTCCTAGCAATAGGTTATTTAGCTGAGACCATAGATGCCGCAATAATTGTCTAGGTAGCGAGCCAGGGAAGATCTGCTGCAATATAATACAAAACATCAAGACGCAGTTAGCAAGGATCTCGATTTAACCAATGAATCTACTAGATTGATTCTTTCATACTCAAGGCAAGATAAACAACTTAGGGGTATTATCTGACGTAACTGGCTTATTGTGTTGGATGATCTAGTAATAGGCTACCTCTTACCAAAAATGCCAGCTATTACATATAGGAAGTCTAAGTAAGAGATGAACGGCTGACGCGGACCCACCCGCGCCGCCGCTGTGCTTCCTGTTTCCTCCCTTTGGATACGCCCATGCCTGCCGCAGTGCTGCTGCTGCCGATGCCGCTCCCGCCTAACGCTCTTGCTGCTCTTGCCGCTCTCGCCGCTCTGGACCTGCTGCTTGTACCCGCTAGCTAGCTGCCCTGCTAGCTGGCTGCCTATCACCGTGCGGAGCCGACGGGGGGTCCGGCACCTCGAGCTGCCGGGCTGCTGGGCTGATGTTGTGCGGCGCTGACTATCCTCATTGTTTGGGGAGGTGTTTGGGGAGGTGCTTGGTCTTCCGCCGCTCTCACTGAGACTGCAGGGGGGCCGCTGGTCTCCGGGCTCCGGGCTGGAATTTGGAATCCGGGCCGGAATTCACGGCGAGAGAGCGCACGGACCAGGACTTCCAAGGGACTTGAGAGGGAAGAGCTCCACCTGCTGGGCTGCAGCGCAGCGACAGGAGTAGCGCAGATTTTTTTTTTCCTTATCAGTTGGAGGGGTGCTTGATCCTCTCCTGTTCTCTCTGCTCCTCCGGGCTGGAATTTATGGAGGGTGAAGCATTTGGCAGCACTTGGCAGCATTTGGAAGCGAGCCAGAGCGACAGGAGAACGCTAGGGACCTGTAGGCGAAGGTGAGGCACCGGTGTCGGGGGAGATTGCTGGTTTGACCTGTTCTACGAGGTAAGGCGCGCTGGGCTCTCCTCAGCTCGCACTCGCTTGTTTGTACCCCCCCCACCCTGCAATCTTTTCATCAACCTCCGCACAGCTGTCTTCTGAACTTTTGGCGGCGCAGGGAGAGCAAAGGAGCCCTTCTGTACCATTTATACTTCGCTACTCAATTACATCTGCTTTGAGGGGAGCCAATCCTCACAACCTCCTCACTGCCAACGAGTTCCCCGTTTAAATGTTCTAATTCCCCTGAGCATACGTTGCGATACGTTTGCGATCTGTGTCCTACGAATCCTGATGGCGGCAAGAGCAAGGGGCAAACAGCTCAATCAAGAGCTGGGAAAGGAAGTGAAGCTCCCCACTCCGATTAGCTCTCCAGCAACTAAGAGGGGGGAGAGACAAAGTAGAAGGAAAAAGCAACAACAAGAAGCTCTAAAACAGAAAGTAATGGAGCTTAATGATCAAAATATAAAAAACAAGTACAACGTATTAAGGAAGCACATAGAGGAAGATAATGATATCAATGAGGGCAATGGACTTGAAGAGGGTGAAGAAGATGAAGAGGCAGAGAGCGTGACTCTATCGGAGCTGTCAGCAGAACTAAGCTTGCACGCTGCCGGTGAAAAGGGGGATAAGGGGAAGAAAAAGGAGAGAGATAAAGGTAAAAAAACGGACCAGGGGGGGTCCAGCGTAAGGGCGGATGGAACCAAAAACAGGACATTGGATATTCATTTTTCACGAACTCCGGGTGGCGGAGACGGGGAGAAAGACTGCTCCTTAGCCGAGCGTAGGGCAGAGCGACGACGCTCCATTGAAATCCTCAAAAACAGGCCCCTGACTGAAACTCCTTGCTCCCAAGTGGGTGAGCCTCACAGCTTCAATGTGGACCAACCGGTTAAGGCCGTTAATACGTCCCCTTCTTCATGTCCTGTGAGTCGATCTACCCCCAAACAATACCCTCTCTTCTCAAAACCCCTTCTTCAGCAGGGCCAGCAGGGTCATCTTTCAAGTACTCCTTCACGAGGGGAGAGAGGGGAGAGAGATCAAGGGGGTACAAGAGTCACTATAGAACGGGTATCGACCAACACTGTAGGGGGAGCAGGCAGCCCCATAATGCAAAAATCGCCACAGAAGACTCCGGTGCCTAACATCGCAGGGGCGGCAAGGCA
This sequence comes from Lissotriton helveticus, assembly GCF_964261635.1. Classification (NCBI taxonomy): domain Eukaryota; kingdom Metazoa; phylum Chordata; class Amphibia; order Caudata; family Salamandridae; genus Lissotriton; species Lissotriton helveticus. The sequence goes on from NC_136071.1 coordinate 806,123,012, forward strand.
GGAAGGAGTAGCAGCGCTGCCTATGCCTATGCCTATACCAACGGTCTCCGCCTCGGAGGTGGTTCCCCCCCTGTCGTTTTCCACAAGTACAGCCTCCAGTCTATCCCCCGGCAATAAGCAAACTACGACAGCTCCGAATCAAGCCCTAAGTTCAGAGAAGTCTTTGACCTCCCAGGATGTCTTGCCCGTTCTCCCGAACGCTTCAAAAGTTAATAAGATGGAAGATATCTTAATTACGATTCTCCAGGAACTAAGAGACTTCAAGCTATCCCAGGCCCAGGAAATCTCTCTTCTACACAGCAGGCTCACGAAGATGGAAGAGTGCCTTGGAAATATTCCTCAAAGGGTCTCTGAAGCCGAAGTTCGAATATCATCTCTAGAAGACTCTCTGTCTACAATCCAGAAAAATCTTACGGAGGCCAACAGAGAGAAAACCCATCTAGAGGAAAAACTCCAGGACCTGGAGAATTACAATAGGAGATCGAATCTACGACTAGTAGGCATACCAGAGGGCCTTGAAGACAAGGACGTAGTTAGCTGGTCAAATTCATTATTAAAAAAAGCGATCCCTGAGCTACAAGGTGATTTGACTATAACAAGAGCTCACAGAGTCCCTGCACACAAACCCAGTAACTTAAAATTCCCCCGTACTATCCTTCTCAACTTTGCAGACTTTAGGGTAAAAGAAAAAATCCTAAATACCGCATTTTCTAAAAGAACTTTTAATGCAGAGGGGGTGTATAATTTCAGGATCTTTGGTGATATGTCGGTTGCATCTGCCCACAGACGCAGAGACTTTGTGAAGTTCATTGAACCGTTTAAGAGCAAAGGAGCCCAGGCTATGATAGTGCAGCAATCAAAACTCAAAGTTTTGGTTAAAGGAAAATTCTTTATATTCACGGCCCTACGTGAAGCCCAGATACTACTTGACGGCCTTGAGGGTTAATAAACCAAGCAGACGTATTTTGCTGAATCTATTACTAGTCACGAATGTACGGCGGTCACTCGTTGGAAACAGGAAGCACACAAGGATGCAAAGAGATGGCATCCAAAAGGAAGAGACAACAGAGCAGGACGGAAGTGGGACTCTGGGGTCTCCGTCCACTCAGGGGGGGAGGGAAGGGGGGTGAAGGGGGGTGTCGCATGGGGGAAAAAATAGAGAGTTCAAATACAATATGTCTTTCCACATTTTTATGTTTACGGTACGAAGATTATTCAGCACATGTCACTTTGGCTATAATTGACAAGATCCTACAAACATAGGTACATATTTTTCATTCTGGGAGGAGTCTCAAACTTATTGCATATTTATTTATTTATTCCATTTACTTGCACTTTAGCTAGGGGCTATGCCGAATGGCTTGTATATCTAAATGTTCAAAACCAAGCTGCTATCTCTTCTATCTCCATGTCCTGCGCACTTTACATTATTGCTGCTCGCTTGCATATTTTGCACATTGAATTCCAGATTTTTCATGGTTCCTCCCACGAATATCTGTTATTTTTGTTTTTCATTGTTATATATTAGTATCATTTATCAGTTATTCATGCTGTCGCTGATGTTTGCATATTGGTTAATTCTGCACTCTTGCACTTTATTTGAGGGCTACGATGGGTCCCCTCAGATAAGCACTTTATATTATTGCTGCTCGTTTGCATATTTGCACACTGAATTTCAGATTTTTCATGATCTTTCCCATGACTACCTGTTACTTTTGTTCTTTATTTTTATATATTAGTACTACTTATCAGTTTTTCATGCTCTCGCTGATGTTTGCATATTTTCTAATTTTGCACCTGTGCACTTTATTTGAGGGCTATGATCAATATTTAGAACATCAATGACATGGTGAAATTCATTTCATTAAATGTTAACGGGTTGAACAACGCCCGCAAGAGGAACGCTATTGAAAGCTGGTTAAAAAATCTACTACCTGATGTCATCTATTTGCAGGAAACCCATCACAAAAATCAGGCAGAGTCAGCTAAACTCTTCAAAAACTGGACGGGCTATAACATATCTGCTCCGGCAGGGCTGGCCCAGAGAGGAGTTTCTATTCTAATAGGAAGACATGTAGGTTTTTATCTAGAAGGGTCGTCCATAGATCCTAGAGGCAGATGGGCTGTCGTACATGGTAAATTAAATAATGTCAACATTATCCTTGCCACAATCTACGCACCTATTCTGGACGACCCGCAACCTATTTTACAGGTTAAGCAGGCTTTAACCGGCCTCTCTGGACCAATAATTTGGGGGGGTGATTTTAACCTTTTACAAAACCCTCGATTGGACTCTTCTAAGAAAGACCGTCGACAGAATAAATCCCAAGTCTCATTAGCTGTTCAAAGTTACAAGATAGATCTTGACGTCATTGATCTTTGGCGCAATTTGAATCCCACCAAGCGCGAGTACACATGCCACTCAGCAAAATATAATTCTGCGTCAAGGCTGGATTTTTTCTTGTCCTCCCACTACCTAGAATTATATAATTACGATTTCCTACCCAATGCCTTTTCGGATCACGCGGCTCTTTGTATGGAGGTCAAACTGGGGAATCACGAAGCAAGACCTTTAAATAGATGGTTTTTTAACAAACTCAACCTCCTTGACCAACAATGGTGCTCTGACATTAATGATCAGGTCGAGCTATTTTTTTAGAGAATAGAGGTACAGCTCCTTTAAACATTATCTGGGATGCATTTAAATCTACTATATGTGGAATAATCACATCTAAAGAGATCCCCAAGACTAAGGCAAAACGGGAGGAGAAAATCAAACTCCAAACCGAACTGTCCCAGGCTTCCCAAGATCATTATAGGGCTGGATCCCAGATCTCCAGCCACAATCTGTTCGAGGCGAAGCGCAAGATGAAGGAATTTTATTATGATCTAGGTGAGACAAATAGTAATTTTCAGGCACAAAAAATTTATGAGGAGAGTGAGTACACAGGAAAGCTTCTGGCCTGGCAATCTAAAGAAAAGCAGGCTCGCAACAGAATAGATCAGTTAACTGACTCCATCACTAAAAATCAAGCTAAGACCACCACTGCCATTGGCGAGCTGTTTTTAAAACATTACGAGGGGATATATCAAGCTTCTGCGGGGACCTCACTTGAATCTATCACAGATTTTCTTCAGCCTCTGGAAATACCTAAAATGGATGCTGAGGGCAAGATCTACCTCACACAGGATTTCTCAGCATCAGAACTAGATGAAGTGATAGAGTCCTTCCCCAATGGCAAAGCCAATGGTGAGGATGGTCTTCCCATTGAATTCTTTAAAAAATTTAAGGGAATATTGTGTAAAGAATTCTTGGAAGTAATTAATAGTTTGCTTCATGGAGGTCCTCCACCAGACTCTTTTCATACAGCGGTGGTGGTTAGTATTTTAAAAAAGGGAAAGGACAAGGAAAATATAAATTCTTACCGACCGATTAGCCTCCTGAACACAGATTATAACATTTTAACTAAACTTTTAGCAAACCGATTAAATAAACTAGTAGGATCACTAATAGCTTCTGATCAGTGCGGCTTTATTGCAGGCAGGCATCTCCATTCCAATACTACATTTCTACTGGAGGCCATAGACTATTTTAAAACTAACAAGGTTAAGGCTCAAATTTGGTTTTTAGATGCGGAGACACTTGTACACGAAGTCTAGGGCACAAATTATCATCAATAATACCAACATTGGGTCCTGTGAGGTCACTAGAGGCACACGACAAGGCTGCCCCCTATCCCCAATTTTATTTGCACTTTTTATAGAACCTCTAGCGATCGCTATTAGGAATATCAAAGCTGCCACAGCCCCAATTTCAGGAATGACAAATATAAAACTATATGCCGATGATATTGCCCTTTTTTTAGACTCTAAACCCTCAAGTCAATTGAAGATTTTAAAAATCTTCTCGGACTTCCAAAAGCTAGGGGGTTATAAAATTAATGTAAACAAAACAGAAATTATTCTACTTAACTGCACTACAGACACTTTAGTTCCTGAATTCAGACAGATACACAACACGGATCCAAAGAGATATCTTGGTATATTTATATCGGATAGCCTAGACGATCTTTATTCCTTAAATTTTCTACCTCTTTTAAAAAAGGTGGGTTCACTTTTAGATCGGTGGAATCTATTACCCCTGTCTCTCATAGGGCGGGCATCGCTAATTCGAATGTCGGTATTACCTCTTTTTAATTTCCTTTTTAGTGCGATTCCCTGCGCAATCCAGGCCTCATATTTTAAAAAAATAGAAGCTCTGTTTTCCTCTTTCTTATGGGCAAAAAAATCCCCTAGACTTGCACTGAGCACTTTATATTTATCCTCCACACAAGGAGGGTTATCCCTTCCAAATATTAAAGAATATTATTTTGCGTCTTTTGCACATTACAGTCATAGGTTTTTTTTTCCCTTGGATTGCCATGAGACAGACAATTTTTTTATGAAAAGGATGCTGCTAGAATTGAAAAATGTTGATCCGGTAAGAACCACGAAAGACCCAAAAAAGGTACGATATAAAACTTTGCAGTGGACTTTCAAGGTAAAAACTCAGTTTTTAAAATTTTATGATTTACCCAAAGTAAGTAATAAGACGAACTTAATGAATTTCAGCCTGGGAGAAGCAGGTTGTATGGACAAAAATATATTAACTCTCTGGAAGCAAAATGGCTTTGAAAAAATTGAAGACTTCCTATTGGGAAATAGGTGGAAATCTTGGGATGAAATTCACAGCCAGTTAATCCACTCACACACAATTCTGAATTGGTCATTTATCACGTTATGTCCAAAACTTAGGGAACCTAATATAGGAAATTTATCCCACAAAGAAAATATCTCCACGACTTTTAATATCATAACACAAAAGAAAATGTGTATTTGGATTAAAATATTAATAGAAAGTAAGGAACTGGACTTCTACAGCAAGATAATCGAACGTTGGAAAAAAAGGGAAGATATAATAATTAATCAACAGGTTTGGGACAAAATAAACAAATTCAATAAAACCATCTTTCGAGGAGCAAACTTTAAACGTATGCAATTCTACAATAAATGGCTAATATATAGAACCCCCTCCTTTCTACATGATATCTTCCCCCTCGTAGCCGACAAATGCTTCCGATGTGAAGAAAAAGGCACTTGGAAACACATTATTTGGGAGTGCCCAAAAATCCAGGTTTTATGGAAGGAAATAGAAAAATATCTTTCAATTGTCCTTAAAACAAACATCATATTTAACGACCTAATTCCCCTCATAGGCTGCTCTCCTTTCCACACCCAATTTGATGAGCCCCTTTTTATAGCTTCTCTAATAGCTAAATCTCTTATATTACAGTCCTGGAGAACAGATTCCGTCCCATCCTTCCAGGCATGGAAGGCAAAACTACAGCGAATCCAGGGTAGGGAGAAAAAATAGCCCTTAGGTCAGGGGCTCTCAAAAAATATGATAAATATTGGAGTGTGTTCGATGTTTAGTTTTTTCCTGTTATTACTTAACCTTATTTATGCTCTATCGAAAATATTTATTAGTCTAGTTCGATGGTTCTATCTCCGCACACTGCACTTTTGAACTTAGCTTTGGAATATTAAATGTGAAAACATGAAAACATGAGAACATTTACTGTATATGTATGTTATGTATTCTTTCAATTCTAAACAAAATCTTTTGGCTATTTGAACCAGTTTTTTAATTGTCTGCTCTTACACAAATGTGCACTTTATAACTTAAAAGGTTAAAATGACAATTTGTATGAATGTTTTTCAGCTTTTTTCCTCCGCGTACTGTGTTAATTGGATTTCTATTGTATTGTATTGCTATAATTGAACTCTCAATAAAAAAAAAAAAAAAAAAAAAAAACATATAGGAAGACTGCATCAATGGGGAATGCACTGGTTAAGAGTAGCCCGGAGGTCCTGGAATCAGGAATCTGATTAACAGCAAGAAAAGGCTTTTATAAATGTTCAAGCTGTAAAGCCTGTCTATATGGTATAAGCAAAACTTCTTACCAAACCGCATTTAACGACAAAATACAGGTGATTAACAAGCACTTAACCTGTAAAACAGATCATGTAGTCTACCTGCTGGAATACAGCTGAAACCTATAGTGTATAGGTAGCACTAAGTTAGCTGCACACAAGAGGATCTTGAAGCACATACGAGCTATTGTTAATAATGACTCCAGTTACCCAGCTGCGAGACATTTTAAAGAATTTCATAATAGCAATCTTAAACATCTGAAATATTTTATTATTGATATTGATGCAAAACCAGCTAAAACAAAGAGGTGGTAACTGGGAAGCAAAGCTTAGACGTTTAGAGACAAGATACATACTGGAGTTGGAAACAAGGTACCCAGGGGGCCTGAACACCATTGAGGATTTGCACACATATCTTTAACATCATGGTATCTGTCTTAGGAGAGAGTGTGATTGGTAAATCTGTGCGCATGAACAGCCTATTTTAAGGATTGAGCTCGGATCGGCTATTTAGGGGCATCGATATCTAGCGATATGCAAAAGGTTATTAAGATTCTCTAGTTTTAAGTGACATATGTTTTGACAATTTTTAGATGGCTTACTTTTATCTCTATCTATATGTATGAATTTTCTGTGATACACTCTAACTGATTGGACCTCTACTCGGTTTTATACTTCATGCACTTTAGGATTCGTTGCACTTAGCACTTTTTCTCACTTGCACTATAGACAATCCAGGTTAGGAAGGATTGGTTGAGCACTTAGTCACTTTTTCCAGTAATTGCTATTTTGCACACATAGATGAAAGTACAATGAATTGGTCAGACATTGGTGCACTCTCAACACCAGCGACACTCTAGATCTGTTCACCTTAAATGTCTGCTTTTCTATCAAATAGAATATTTTTTTGACTTATAATGGGTGCACCCTTGTGTCTGGACAAAGTTAAACCTCTCCGAAGAGCTCTATTTAGAGCAAAACACTGTGTATGGGGTTGCTTTTACTCATTTCAGGTTGGCTTGTTTGGTATTTTACCAATTCAAAGAGTGATAAATGGCTTTTGTCATTTTACAGCTCGGCAAGGACAGCACGGTGCGAGTCTTATGCTTAAAGACTTTGCTGGAGAAATGGCAAAAGATTGTGTCCTTTTCTATCTTGGCGTGGATGGCACTGTGCTAATCCTATGCTTAAAGACTTTGATAGAACAGCAGACATTTGAGGTGAGAAGATCTAGAGTGTCGCTGGTGTTGAGAATGCTCTAACAGGGGCTGCTTTCCACCTAAACTTGAGAACTACCCAGAGTTCTCTCCTTCTTTTTTGCATAATTTATGCGTCACTCTATGCCTGAAAGGGTTTTGTTTTGACTTAATACTGGGTGCTCCCTTGTGTCTGGACAAAGCTATACCTCTCTGAAGAGCTCTAATTAGAGCGAAACACTGTGTCAGGGGTTGCTTTTACTCATTTCAGGTTGGCTTGAGTTGGTATTTTACTAATTCAAAGCTGTAATATTGTGCCTGGAGTGATAAATGGCTTTTGTAATTTTACAGCTCGGCAAGGACAGCACTGTATTAGTCCTATGCTTAAAGACTTTGCTGTATAAATTTCAAAAGACTTTGTCATTTTCTATCTCGGCATGGATAGCACTGTGCTAATCCTATGCTTAAAAACTTTGATAGAAAAACAGACATTTGAGGTGAGCAGATCTAGAGTGTCGCTGGTGTTGAGAGTGCTCTAACAGGGGCTGCTTTCCACCTAAACTTGAGAACTACCCAGAGTTCTCTCCTTCTTTTTTGCATAATTTATGCGTCACTCTATGCCTGAAAGGGTTTTGTTTTGACTTAATACTGGGTGCTCCCTTGTGTCTGGACAAAGCTATACCTCTCTGAAGAGCTCTAATTAGAGCGAAACACTGTGTCAGGGGTTGCTTTTACTCATTTCAGGTTGGCTTGAGTTGGTATTTTACTAATTCAAAGCTGTAATATTGTGCCTGGAGTGATAAATGGCTTTTGTAATTTTACAGCTCGGCAAGGACAGCACTGTATTAGTCCTATGCTTAAAGACTTTGCTGTATAAATTTCAAAAGACTTTGTCATTTTCTATCTCGGCATGGATAGCACTGTGCTAATCCTATGCTTAAAAACTTTGATAGAAAAACAGACATTTGAGGTGAGCAGATCTAGAGTGTCGCTGGTGTTGAGAGTGCTCTAACAGGGGCTGCTTTCCACCTAAACTTGAGAACTACCCAGAGTTCTCTCCTTCTTTTTTGCATATATATATATATATATATGTATATATATATATATATATATATATTCACTGAAAAAACCATAGGTTATAGACCATATATAGTTAGGAATTAGCATTTACAAAACCTTGAAAGTTCACTGAAAAAACCATAGGTTATAGACCATATATACTTAGGAATTAGCATTTAGAAAACCTTATTTTACTCACACAAAACCATTGAAATTCCATATATAGTTAGTTGCACTAACTATATATCGCGCACCCGCAATCCACTGCTGATGATGTTACATATTACATCATTCATGACATGGTCAGTGACATCACTGATGACATCACTGATGACATCTCAAATGACATCACTGATGACATCATCTAGTGTCTGTGTGTTTTTGTAAAGTTTAAATACGTTTTACATATTGAAGAATGACTGGATGTATGGAAGACTGAGTGTGTGTGTGGCTGGCTGGGAAGTGTGTGACTCTGTGCATATCAATGTGTACTTGTATCAGTGATTGTATAAGAGAGTAAGTATGTGTTAGTATATGTGTGAAAAGTATGGTGTTCTGATTTTAACTATAGATGAGGAAATCGAAGTGTGATTGATTCTTCACAGGACTGACTAGGTGTATGAGTGCATATGATAGTGTTGTAATAATGAGTGACTGTATGTATGAGTGATTGTATGGGTGAATGAGTGAATGTGTGTGTAGACGTAGGAATCAGTGAGTGCGTATGTAGTAACTGGTATTGGTGTGTCATGATGTCATCAGTGATGTCATTTGAGATGTCATCAGTGATGTCATTTCAGATGTCATTAGTGATGTCATCAGTGATGTCACTGAAGTATGGTGTTCTGTGTTTAACTGTATAGATGAGGAAATGGAAGTGTGATTGATTCTTTACAGGACTGACTTGGTGTGTGAGTAACTCCATGGATGAGTGGCAGTGTGTGACTGTCTGCATAGGTGTATGAGTGCATATGATAGTGTTGTAATAATGAGTGACTGTATGTATGAGTGATTGTATGGGTGAATGAGTGAATGTGTGTGTAGACGTAGGAATCAGTGAGTGCGTATGTAGTAACTGGTATTGGTGTGTCATGATGTCATCAGTGATGTCATTTGAGATGTCATCAGTGATGTCATTTGAGATGTCATTTGAGATGTCATCAGTGATGTCATCAGTGATGTCACTGACCATGTCATGAATGATGTAATATGTGACATCATCAGCAGTGGATTGCGGGTGCGCGATATATAGTTAGTGCAACTAACTATATATGGAATTTCAATGGTTTTGTGTGAGTAAAATAAGGTTTTCTAAATGCTAATTCCTAACTATATATGGTCTATAACCTATGGTTTTTTCAGTGAATTTTCAAGGTTTTGTAAATGCTAATTCCTAACTACATATGGTCTATAACCTATGGTTTTTTCAGTGAATTTCATTGGTTTTTTAACAGCTAATATCTGTAGCTGTAAAATGTATTCTTCTTTAAATCCAAAAATATATTTTATATGTTTATTAATAATTTTGTTATTTTTTTTTTCTTCGTTCCCGCTTCGCGAATCGGGAAGCTTCCCGTTAGCTGACCTTGATGCCGCGAAATAGACCGCGAGCCGGTAAACGTTCCTTTACCGCAACTGCCGCGTTAGAAAACAACATCGTGACGCCTCCCGTCCGCATGACGTTTCGCGTTGTCGCGTGATACGTCATATGACGTGCTACGTTAGCGAATTGGTACGCTTACCGAGGCGCAAAGCGCAGGTTTCTGGAAGCAAACCGGGAGGCCCTGCAAAGCGCGTAACGTAAACACAGCAGGTCATGTGACTTGGTAATAACACTTTTCATTGGTTCATTTCACTTTTGGTTTCCTAATGATGTAAGACTAGGTCATATAATCTAAAATGAACACTTTTCATTGGTTGAGAACTATTGTTTTTCCCAAATGATGAAAATCCCTCCTTCTTTCCTCACTCTGACTTTCATCATTGTGAGAGAAAGACCCTTTGTTACCAGTGAGCAATGGCTTCTTTAGTAGCTTCAGCTGGTGCTTCCCCACCACCTCCACCACATCCAAGAAAGAGTGGACCACCTGCTGAAGTTATAATTCAGCAAGAAGAGGAAGAAGAGGAACAGGAGGAAGAGCACGAAGAGAGGCACTTTTTGCCTGAGGAGCCCAGGACGTCTCACCGGAAAGAAAACTTCATTTGGCAATTTTTTAAAATTCCCAAAGGTCAGAAAAAAGTAAATGCAAGATACGTAACTTGCCTTATATGTCAAGATAGACTGTCCAGAGGGACCGACAAAAAATACAGTTTCGGAAACTACACAATGCATCGCCATATGACTAGGTGGCATCCTAACAACTACAGTGCTGCACAGTTTCGTAACGACCTAGATAATCTCCCTATTATGGCCAGAAGATCTGTTGTACCGGAAGTAACGGGACCAGAGGGCAGGGAGATGGTGCTAAATATACAAACGAGATTTCGTGAAGTAAAACAAGTCTGCGTACATTGCAGTGGATTCATTTGCTACGGAGAAAGTAGCATCACTCTGATCAACAGAGCTATTGACTATCATATGCAAGTTTGTACGAAACGCCCCAAATAATAAATTCTTTTTTTTTTTTGTTGCTCCTGTTGAGCCCTTTACAATGAATCGTTTTCGTTGCCCCCTCCGAAAAAACCCCCCAAAAAATATAAAACTGTTCAGAAAAATTCAAAAAAAGTAAAAAAATGTTCAGAAAAATAATTAAAAAAATATAAAACAACAAAAACAATTAAAAAAAAGTTCTTTTCAGAACTACCTCCCCGTTATTAAAAAATTGGTACAATATTTGGAACTGTGCCAACCTCTATTTCTCTTAGTTCGCTTCCCAGTTCGCTCGCCGGTACGCGAACCGGAAGCAAACCAAATTTTTTTTTTTTTTAAAAAGAACAGTAAGTATAAGGGAAGGAAACAGACAGTTATGTTAAAAAAAAGACAGCTATAGGGGAGTAAACTAGAGATACTATTACCCGTAATCCACTGCTGATGATGTCACATATTACATCATTCATGACATGCTCAGTGACATCATCAGCAGAGGATTGCGGGTAACAGTATCCCTAGTTTATTCCCTATAGCTGTCTTTCTTTTAACATAACTGTCTGTTTCCTTCCCTTATACTTACTGTTCTTTTAAAAAAAAAAAAATTTAGATCAGTCAGAAACAGTGAAAGTAATGAAATATAAAAGACTACGTAGAATATGAGCACTGTATGCAACAACTTTGACACTTACAGAAGCCTCACCTTCTCCATGCCTCCTACACAGTTCTACATGTACATCATAAATGCAAACAGAACAGAATTAATTATACATGTTAAATGGTTTATTTTTGCTGTTCTCAGAATGTATCAAATTTCACTAAAACAGTTACTTGAAGGTATTCATCATATAACAGCGGGGAAAAAAAAACACAATCAAAATGATTGTGTTTAAAAAACCCATACAACATAACAAATCAGAATTCAGAACTCCTTAAAGTTAACTTACTTTCCATGACGGCCAAGGATGTCCTATGAACAGCTTACACTCTGTTGTGCTGTTATTACTTTCAACCCGCCACTTTCTGAAAGAAAACCTCCATCGTTTTCAAAAACATGTTACATACAATAAATGACTTCTCGCTCTCTACCACACGTTTCCACAAGGCCAAATCGTGTCTGAGCCATTTATAACTCTTAGAATTCTTTTAAGCCAATCCCGTCATGTTGTATTTCCGCAACTTTCACAATTAAAATGTTGAAGATCATTTTCACAATCCTGGACTAGTAATATCTTCCCCTTCTTGCTCAATCATGTTCTACATTTCCTATCACACTGATACTGCTTACTATGAAGCAGACTTACACTACCTTTATGACTAGTACAATTATTTAATTCTCTACATCACTTTTAATCACAAAGCAATGTAAAACAGTAGATAGCATTGCAGACTTACATTCCCTCTACTCCATGTTTTGATTGGCTGCTTCAATTAGCTTATAAAAAGAAACAGTTTTTCTGAACTCATTCAAAGTGCACGTATTTCTCCATGACGTCCAGTGTTATGGTAAGAAGTTATGTCTCTGTACTACACTTATCCTCAAGGCCAAATCGTGTAGGAGCCATTAGAACTTCTTGAAATTCCTCAGAGCACATCCCGAGATTCTTTCCCTAAAATTTTGGTTTTAAAAACACCAGGTAAGAGTTTTTAAGGTCATACGGCAATTTTTTTTGGAAAATTAAAACAGAATCATTGCAAAATGACCAGCCATTTCTACACTTTAAATAAGCTGTATAATGTCCTGATGTTATTGAAGGACCATCATGATATATAATTGCTACAGTTACAAAAGTCCTTCCTGATATTGACAACTGTGAAGCCACAAAATGTTTAATTAAAGTTGTCAATTTTGTTCCATCAGGCCTACATCGTTGGAACATTAAAATGACATACTGGCCATATGTTCGTATAAATAATGTGGACATCATTTCAGATTTACATTGGCTACACTCCATGTTGTGATCAGCTGCTTTTACTAGCTTATTAAAAGAGACTGATTTACTGTCTGGCAAAGTTAAATATATAAATCTTTCTGAGTCTACACTAGTAGTACTTGATACCCTACAGTTCTCCCAGTCATGCTGCCATTGATAAGAAAGCCCAAACAGGTGATCTACATCTACACCTTCATCATGCAATACATCAAGCATATACATTAAAAACTCCTGACAATCTTGCTGACTATTTTGAGAGAATTGTGTTTGGCCTGAACATCTGTCTAACAGATTTAGAATTTCAGACACACTTTCTATGTTTGTTCTATCAGTGCTACATTTCTCTAACACAGAATTTAACAAACTGCAAAATCTTTGATCAGAATTGACCACAATCTCTTCTTTTACATTTTCTAGAGAAAACAAAACATTAACCACTACATTAGCATAGCAGTTGACACCAGAACTGTTTTCAAATTGAAAACCAACAACATCTTCAACAGAATCCTTTTTGTTTCTGCTTATAATTTCAGGTTCATCGACTTTTCGTCTTTTTGCTACAACCTCCCCAGTATTGGTCACATTTCTCCGTTTCCGGCCTACCACACGTTTCTCAAACAAAGGATACTGAGGCAAATGTGGCGCATACTCTCTTCTTAACCTATTGTATTCCTTAACACAATCTAGATCCGCACAAATGTTTGTGACATCACACTCAATCAAGTACAATCCCGATAAAGTTCTAACTCGTGACAATGCCACATATGCCATACCCTCCTTGAACACAGAACTGCCAATATTCACCAATGCACAGTCTACACTTAAACCTTGCGATTTATGGATTGTCACCGCATATGCCAAGCAAACAGGAAACTGCTTACGACGAACATGTAAGTCTTTTACAAGCAAAAATCTAGCAGAACAACGACCAATTAGCTGTACTTCCTCAATGCCATCAAATTTAATTTTTAAAAATTCAATTCCATCTCTATTTCTGTATTTCACAAAATCAACAACATTACCCATTGATCCATTTACCAGACCTCTTTCAACATGTAAATTCCTTCTTAAAATTATACGGCAGTTCAAGCACACATTCAGAGTCTTTTCAAAACCCGCAGTTTTAGATATACTCTTCTCTAATGAATCCAATTTTGTTTTCAGATTCTCAGACAAAATAATTGTTGATCCCATATGCTCTACTCTGTCAATAGCTTCCAGTTTCACAATCTCTTGCTTTTCTAAATGCAACATTTTGTTGTTGAATTTGGCACATTCTGCAAGAGTTGGCATCAAACATATTCCAGATTTTTTCTCAGTAATTTTCTGAAAAATATTCTCAGGCACAACATCTTCGTCTGGATATAAATTTGTCAGTAATCGTGCATGTAAAGCTTCTTTCCCATGCTCGGTCACTTTTCCAATTCTATCATCTTGTAGAATAGTCTTGTAAACTTCATCCTTTGCCTGACGCATATTTTCATGCAGTTCAGCATAATTGAAGTTTAACCATATATTGACGTTGCCAATGCTCCCTAAGCACTTCCTGGTATCTTCATGCATGAGCATTTTGAACACAGGTTGCCCTTTCACTGGTGTCAGCTGCAGAAGATCTCCGAAAACAATGATGTGTTTGCCACCAAATAACACATCATACTCTGTTTTGAGAACTTCTTGCATTCTCAAATGCACAAAGGCAAGCATGACATTGGAAACCATGCTTACTTCGTCAATGATAAGAAGTTTCATTTTCCTCAAGACTCTTGAAACTTCAAAACAAGCATCTCCAGATAGCTTGTGATATTCTAATTTGTTGTCATGCTCCACTGGCAGCATCAGTAAACGATGTAAAGTAATCCCTTTAATGTTATGTGCTGCCAGTCCAGTTGGAGCGGTGACAACACAAGACAGCGATGACTCTGTCCTTTCCTGCAAATAACATGAAATTGCTTTAATAAGGAAACTTTTTCCAGTTCCCGCTTCTCCACTCACGTACAGTCGGACAGGCTTCAACGACGTACATGAGCACTCTTTCTTGTCATGACTTAATCCATGATCAATTTGCATGGTAAGTTCGTCATATATTTTCCTCTGCTCAACGTTGAGTTGTCTTTCCAACTCTTCTAAGTTAACCGCATCCTCCTGAGCATGTGCCATGGCTCTTTCCACTTCATTCATAGCAGTGGCAGCTTCATTTTCGATAAGAGGTCCTCCTAGTGGATCCTGACTCAATGAAGCAGAACTCTGACTGTCCTGAGAACTGTCTCTGGCAATCTCGGCTGCAATCGTTGCTTCCTGCTCAATTTCCACATTCAACATTTCTACATATTTGGGAAAAGCAGGACATTCTATGGTCTCCTTGGCGGCATTGAATGAGTCTTCGTAACAAAGGAAATCTCCAAGCAGTTCCTCTTCTGCACGCCAAGGCTTAAAAAGTTGCAAAAGTGCTAAATAGAAAAACTCCTTTTTTTCAGGAGATTCGCCACTCAATTTACGATGGTTTATCAAGTGGCATTTTCTTTGCTTGACCAGACATCCCTCACTTCCTATTACAGCATACACTCCTTTCTCAGTATCTTCTTTGATGTTCCTCTTGAATATGTAATTTTGCAGAACCTCATACAGACAAACATTCTCGAGGTGACTGCTTCGATTTGGATAATATGTATCCAACATGTTGGTCTTCAAAATGTCGGTACTGTTTGGCTCCTTTTCCGCCAAATACTCAATTTCCCGCACAGGTTTGAGAACTCGATTACGCATTGCAGCAAGACCAACACTCGCCCAAACGATACTCCTGGACTTGGCATAGAGACTTGCTGAAGACAACCGGTCAGAACATTCGTAAGCTCCAATTTCTCGATGCGACAACATCTTCAGACTGAAACTGTACAACTTCTTGCTGAGGCTCTTTTCATGGGAAATGTCCTCCCACATATCCTTCAATTCTGTCTTCTCTTTTTTGGTGATGTAAGATGTCACATACCGAGCCACAGCCATACAGTTATCAGCCACAAACTGTATATCCATGTTAGCATTCCACATGGACAAAATCACCGGGTTGTAGTCGTTGATGTACTTAGACTCTTCGTTCCTCTTCAAATTGTATGTGTTTTTAGGTGATTTCTTCATCACATTATGTCGCAGCGAAGACATCAAACTGTTCACTCTTCCTTTAGAAATCACCGGTCGTGGAAAGCCGAAACGACATTTGGTGTAGAACTTGTCTTTGTTCCGGAATTTACGACGACAGTACTTTCCACATCGATGGCTTTGGAAACGTAGAACTTTTTCTCTTAGGCTTTTTTTCTCCTTTGCGTTTGGAACAGCACACGTAGAATACTGTTCTATGAAACTCATCACTGAGTCTTCTGCATCCGTTCCAAATTTAGGTGCATCCTTGATCCACAGCAACATATGTATATGAGGAGCACCTCTTGCTTGGTACTCCTTCCTCCAGAAGAAATCCAACACCTCTCCAAGAGGTGGATTCTTCTTATTCATGATGAAAGACATCATACCGTCAATTCTATGATTGAAGTACCTACATACATTGACTGGATCCAAAGAGCACAGTTCTCCGGGTGTCTTGAATTCGATGTTTTCTACGTTAGCATTTGCCTCTCGTAGAAATTCAAGTAAGTCTTCCCAGCCATACTCAGCACAGCTCAAAGTGAGGAACCATGTGGGAGTTCCTAAGTTCCTCAGCATACATTTTAAATCACCATGACGACGGTACCAGTACTCATTAGTACCACGCTGACACGCCATGAGAATAATCAGGTGAGAATCCAAAATACTGTCTTGGACATTGACTTTATCCATAAAGTCACTTGCCAAGATGTTTTGCATGTGTATACCACTTTTCAAGATGTGGTTCACTGCATATGACAGTCCAGACAGATCGCTTTCAAACAGGAGATGAAACAAATAAGGAATGCATTGTCGAAACCTAGGATCTCCTGCATACAATCGCAAAGTCCGGTATTCAGAAGCAGGAATTTGATGAGGTCGCTCATCATATCTTCCTCCCTGACCTGTTGGAAAAAGCTGTGGGAAACACCGAGCTTCCAAACTTTCCTCCCAAACACTAATGGGACTCCCTTTCGCTTGTTTCATTTGAAACAACTCAATAGCATTCCCCATGACTTCCTTGGAATGCAAAGGATGAACACTATAATGTTCATATATTTCTTCACTAGTACAGGGTTCTACTTTCTCAATTTGACCAGCACACAAATCGCTAGCCTCTTCCTCACTTACTTCCTCTTCTGCAACATATACATTTTTATAGTATTTATTATATTTTTTCAAATACAATGTTGCCCTTTTGACTTTCCTAACATCTACTAAATCTTGCCATATTTTCTTATTCTTTGTCGGAACCCAATTAACTAAGATAACAAGAGGTTCCTCTTCCACTTTTTCTACTCCAATTGTGTTAATGTTTTTCTTCAAATCTAGAGGCAAATAAACAACTCTTCCCTTTAATCCTCTCTGTAAATCTGATGGAGGCAATTTCCCTGTCTTTGGCTCCATTCTTACAATAGCCTGAAAGGGATGGATACTTTGAATCAAAATAGATTCATAAGTATTTAAATCCTTCAATTCAGAAGGAATCTCAACCAATTCCAGATTATTATGAACTGCTCTAGCAGGCATCTGGTTTTGATTTAATTTGTTACAACAATAAGTACACACACGTTGATCCAATCCCAAATCAAAAATTTTTCTACCATCAAGTATGTTGTAAAATCCTTCCATTCACTATTATTTTCCCTTTCACTTTTTCCATATAAATCCACTAACTTAGTCTGATTCTTATAATAAGTGCGTCGACAACACACACAAGTGAAATTTGGCCTCTCACTTGATTTCACCTCAAACGTCGCAATTTCCCTCTGGAAATTATCTGTACTGGAAACCTGTACACTATCTTCCACATTACTCTCTTCTTCTTGGTCAATTTCAACATTCTCCTCTTTACTTCCAAAGTAACAAAACTCAATTTCTTCACATATATTCTTCACATCTATTTCAGAACCATGCAAAAGAGCAGCGCATAATTGTTTAAGCATAATTGCTGGACTCTTAGCATAATACAACATTCTAACTAATTTCCTCACTTTATTATGATGCACTGCTAGCATCCTGAAATGATGAAAAACACTCTGGCATACTCTCCTGGAAAGACAAGCCAGTGAATGACCATGCAAACCTATCACTTCTCTCACTCTGCAAGGATCTAATTCTTGCAACAACTTCATTTTCTGCTTCAAACTTTTCTTATTAAATGACCGTATAAAATCACAAAGCAAATTGATGGAATCCTGTCGTACACTGCACATACTACTACACTTCCAGGTGTACACAGGACCCTTAGGACGTCTCCCTAAAACCTCATTACCTAACACCTCTTCTATCTCTGTTGTCACAAGTTTTTCTTTTTCAACTGGACAACCATCTTTCACTTCATAAGCTCGACCACTGGTGTCAACTGCATGCACCAAATCATTATCCTGGAAATAACTCTCCTCATTAAAAAATGCCTCAGAGCTTGAACTATGCATCCATTCTCCAGAAAAAACTTCACAAAAATTACTACGATTAACTATTCTCTTCCATCTACTATTTCTTTTGAAATCATAAATTGCCTTGTTTAGCTTCCTAATTCTATTGATTGTCAAAATAAATAACTTACGTTTAATTTGAAATGCCTGATCAATAACTTTCTCAACTATTTTTTTTCTCTTATAAAAAACCACTTTCTGTTGACCTTTCTTAATATTTTTTAACAAATTGCCAATTATCCTGTTGCGGAACATTCGTTTACGAATGTCCCTAAACTGTTGTTTCCTTCTACTTTCATGCATAGAGTTATCTCTTACTCTAGCAGTAACATTTCTCACTGGCCTTTCCTTACCGTTTGAATTGCTTCTCCTTTTCTGGACTGAAACATTTTCTGTAGTAATATTTTTTTTACTACAGATATTTCTTATGAATGTTTTTGTACTCTTACCCGGTGCTTTCTTGGTGAGTTGACAAATCTTTTTGTTAGAGGACTGCTGCTTTTTTTCATTCACCTGCTGTCTTTGACGTTTTGCAGCCTTTCTCACTCTTTCTTTGCTTGGCATCCTGAAATCTTGAAATAATCTGCAGTTGAATCTGTGGTAAAATATAATAAAAAATGTTATTAACCACTATTACCCAACAGTAAATTAATAACAGTCATCAAAAACTTAACACACTACTTAACATTTTTACATAGAAGAATTTTTTGTACATGGCAAATTTAGAATACAGAAATAGCAGAAAAGAAATGGAATTTATATTCATTTTACCTGTGCTGTTTTATATATGAATCTGATCTAATTTTATGACCATATTTTAATATTTTATTGAAGACACTACACATAACCTGTTTTTGAAGGTGTCTTTATTTTTAAATTAAACGGTTTACATATTTACTTTTTATTTATTATAAATTTATAAAATAAATGTTTATAGTTCCATAGGCTCAAGCACGTCAGCTTCCCATCCTATGTCATACAATTCTGACAAATCTGCATCCTCATCACGTTCTTCTTCATCCTCAGGATTGAAATCATCCAAGGGATCAACATCCACTGATGTTTCAATTACGAGTTCAATGATGAGGTCGAAATCAACTGATTGCTGATTGTCGCTCATGTTGATGTTGTCTTTATCTTTAAAGAAAGATAACAACAATGAAATGTTGCAGAGTAAGAGACAAATCTCAGAGATTATAATAGTAAAATTGTTTAACAACAGTAACATTTTGCAGCTATTATTTAACCATGTCCAACGATGCTGAGGAGGCAGCCGCGGGCCGTGGAGGGAGTTACGGTGGAGCAGGGAGGCGGGTAGGGGGAGGGGCAGGGTGGAGGGACCTAAAAACTGGCATATGAATAATTGCAGGTAAGTACACAATTTAATTATTCAAACGAATTTCGTAGCGCGCACAGCATCGCAAAATGCGATGCTGTGCGCGCTACGAATTTCGTTTAAATAATTAAATTGTGTACTTACCTGCAATTATCCATATGCCAGTTTTTAGGTCCCTCCACCCTGCCCCTCCCCCTCCCCGCTTCCCTGCCCCACCGTAACTCCCTCCACGGCCCGCGGCTGTGAGGAGGTGAAGCCTATCTCCAATTTTTCACTGAACAGGACTCATCTCTTCTTAACCTTGGATAAACCTCACCGACTCTGTGTCCCCTGCACATAATTAAATGTAAAGGGGCAGATTTATATTAACTAGCACATCCCCAGAGATGCACCAGTTAACGTGCACCGCTGCTCTGCCACCCACGGTGTGCCGCATTTACAATCAGATAGGACAAAGCTGCATCAAAACCCTGCGCCTGCTTGAAGCAGGCATAGATCTTGACGCAGGTAGGCTGAAAGCTAAAACAACAACTAAGTGTTGTGTGCAGAAGTTGCAAAAAAGGAAAAATGGCGTTTAAACCAGTAATGAGCCCATGCTAACTTAACACAGTGTAAAGATATCCAGGATCTACATCAGTTTGGGGTTCACGAACCTGGCAGGTACAAGGCACTGAGGCTTTGCACCGTGCATGTCTCATCCCAAATCATATGTTGTTTGTGAATGAAACAATTTCCCAGACCAAATGCTTTGGATTGGCTACTTCTAAAAAATTAAACACCCCTACTATCCCGGAGTTAGAGGAATATGATGGTTGGAGTAATTTTACTCGGTTGTCCATTAAAGATTTACAGGCCCTACTCCATAATTCTTCCTTTAACATTTCCAGTATAAATCCAAAAGGTTGGCTGCTTTGGCAACGTGCCTTATCCACGGTTTAATAACGCTGCCTTTTGCTTTATATAAGTTTTCAAATTGTATGAAATATATACCAATAGGTCGTTATGAACCTTTAGGTAGTGGTTTTCTTCATGAGGTCTGGTCGCTTCCATACACATACAGATGTTTCAAAGATGATCAAGAAGTTTATCTGAATGGAGAGGAATGCACTGAGACGCCAGATCATTCACTAATGTGTAGGCACATACAGTTACACGGTTCATGCAACAAACACCGACCAAATATGGCTTGCGTGTTGCAAGGCACGCCAGTTCCTGCTATCATCCCCACGTTCAAGTTGTTGGAAAATGGTAGTTATTTGATGCTCAATAATGAAGAATGTTCTGGGTTAATTAAAAGTATTCCTTTTATCGTAACAGTAAGTGAACTGGTTATTTGCTGCAGAAATGTTCTATTTCCTCCCACACATGAACATAGGGAGTTTTCAATCTGGCCACAAATACCAACCTTGGGAGCAGATTTCAACGGCATGGCAAGAATAAGAGCTCTTTTGTCTCAGAGAGAGGTGGCCTTGAGTTCGGCCCATGAAACTTTCGTGCTTCACATAGCGAACACCCGTACAGAGGTGCAAGCCCTTTTAAATACTGATTCGCCTTTGCATTTCAGCGACATGGTTCGGACTATCTTTAACGCGTCCTCCACAAAGGGCCTGGCGCACTTTTTTAAAGTTGTTACCAGTGGTCTCGTGACTTCATTTGAGAAAATCTTTGGAGTCATCCCTGCTTTCTTTCATTCTATTTTTTCCACTGTGCTTGGTGGATTCCCATTTTTACTTGCATTACCAGCGGACGCTCTTGTGCTTTTTTACATTTTTAAATATGGATGTCCCTCCTGTGCAAGCTCCCGCCCTGCAGCTGCTGACGCTGTTCCGCAATCGCATGCTTGAATATTATGGCACAATGCCGTTGGCGATATTAAGCACGGCATATGGATTATCTTTTCGATTCTCCTACTTCACCTGTGTCCAGCCTGTATTTCACTGCCTGACCTGTGATTTCGATTGGGCCATTGATTTGTGTCTCTGCGGACCGGTTTCTCCTGACGTCGACTTTAATCAGCTGATGACTCCTATCATTACTCACGAGTTGGTTTGTCCTGGCGAAAGGATTATGGCTGTGGCATTGATGCATGGACTAATTGGTCCCTGGAATTTACTGGCGGCAACACAGTCTTTCTTGGAACAGAGCTTTCTTGAAAACCCACCGAGCTGTCCTCTGATGGTGATAGAGGATCCGGTGCTGGGAGAGCACGTATGTTCTTTTCCGCTTTTAAATTGGATGGCTGAACTCTTTTCGGATGAAGACGGTGACTTCCTATTGGAGGCTGTTGCAGCTTATTTTGCATACACAGTTATGTCATAGACCTTTTTCATGTTTGATATGCTGAGTACTAGCATTTCATTGACAATTCATTGACTTATTTGTCAAGTTTTTATTATTTAGCTTGCCTATTGGCTTAAGCCTCGATAAAGTAGTTGGCTGTTTTATTTTTCTTTAGCATTAAATTTTCCTAGTTTTTAATGTTTTACCTTGCGGACCGTCCACATATAAAGTTGCAATCTGCTCTCATGAGATGGCACTTCTATTATCTTATTCAGTTCGTTTCCGGATCATGGGGAGGTGTCATCTAGATCCTGGATATCTTTACACCGTGTTAAGTTAGCATGGGCTCATTACCGGTTTAAACGCCATTTTTCCTTTTTTGCAACTTCTGCACACGACACTTAGTTGTTGCTTTAGCTTTCAACCTAGTAGTTCATCGTGGTTTACATGAGAATAATATGTTATTGCTCTACTATCTGCTTTGCTTGTTAAACTATATCTGTAATGCGAGTGCTGAAGTTTCAAGAACAACACGATACAGAATTGTTATGAGGTCTGATCTCCACGACATGAGGCGGGTTTTATATTGCTTTGCCGAACACACATACACAACACTTGATGCGGTTCACATGAAGAGAGAGCTGGTGTATGCTGATGTGATTCCTTCAAATCTAAGACACTAAAGTATGGGCACGCCCTAAACCAACACAAAGAGACCTTCTTAGCAAATAATATAATATGTGTATTAGGGAGGGTGAGATATAAGCAGCCGCGGCCCGTGGAGGGAGTTACGGTGGGGCAGGGAGGCGGGGAGGGGGAGGGGCAGGGTGGAGCCCTCTCCACCCTGCCCCTCCCCCTCCCCGCCTCCCTGCCCCACCGTAACTCCCTCCACGGCCCACGGCTGCTTATAAGTGTTGCTAACTCTTATTCATTTACAGCATGTTAACATACTGTCACCATTCGCTTTTTATGTACTACTAACTATGCTGGTAATTTTGCTACTGATAATATGTGTACTTGTATAATCTAAGATACTACGCCTGAGAAGACAGCATTAGTAAATAAACATTTCAAATACACATGTGTTCTTCTTAACTCCATGTTCTGGTTTCTAAGAACTATATAACGACCGAGTGTTCATGAGTTCCACGTATCCTGAGGTACTATAAGTTCATATTCTGGATTGTCTAAACATTGAGAGTTTGTTATATCCAATGTGACACTGTACCTAGCTTGCTAAGCGGTTTTTGATTACTAAGGTGAGTTTTGGGGCACCCTAATTCGCCGAGGTTCCAATCCTCTGTGCACAGTTCTCTGTGAGAACAGAAACCCTGCGACAGGGGCACCCCTGAGCCTTGCTGGAGCTTCATCACACTTGCGATACAACTCCAGCAATGCGCCACCTTTACGGCACAGATACGTCACGCATCTGTGCTGTTTTTGCCCCATGATGCGCCGCATTGTAAATGCAGCACACCATAGGTGGCGGAACAGCGGCACAGGATGACTAACACATCCCTGGTGATGCGCCAGTCATCATAAATCTATCCCTATGCTTCTTATCTTGTTAGAGATGAACCGCCATATGTATCATCAAAGTTTTTTGCATTTCCTAAATAGCGAACTTTAAGGAATAAATAGCGATTCTTTACCATTCCTAGTTTGCGATGAGCTATTTGCTAATTACAAATTACCCATTCATTTCCATGGAGCAGGAGGCCCATACGAATGAAGGTGCAATTTGCGATTAGCAATTACCTCATCGCAAATTACGAATTTTTCCGAGGGTGCAGGGGTGTCTCAAGAACACCCTGCTGCACCCCTGAAAAAGAAATTTGGGGGCATATGGCGCACATACATTTTGAAAACATTCCTTTACCTCAAAAACGATTTTCAACTCATAATTTGAAAACACTGCCCACGGGGAAATGACTTAAAATGTCCTCAAGACACATGAAAGTCTTTTTTTAAAGCCTTTGCAACTTTTTTGGGTCACTTTTAACATGACTATGTAACTCAAACAGTCATAATCTAAATTTACCATGCACAGGTGGGAGCATATTTACAAGGAATTTGCTCCACGGGGAAAGGTCTTTTAATTTAATATTGGAAAAATAACATCAGAGACACTGAAATGCCTTATAAAGAAGCATACACCATTATGTCCTTGTCATAAATTTTAAAAGCCTTCATTTTCCCCAAAAACGATTTTCAAGTCATAATTTAAAAACACTCCACATGGGGAAATGACTTAAAATGTCCTTAAGACACATGAATGCGTTTTTTCATTGCCTTTGCAGCATGTTTCGGTCACCTTTAACATGCCTATGTAACGCAAACATTCAAAATCTAAATTTGCCATGCACAGATGGGAGCATATTTACAAGCAATTTGCTCCACAGAGAAACTTCTTACATTGAAATGGGAAAAATAACATCAGAGACTCTCAATTGCCTTATAAAGAAGCATACACCATTATGTCCTTGTCATAAATATTAAAACCATTGCTTTTCCTCAAAAACGATTTACAAGTCATAATTTGAAAACACTCCACAGCTCCTATGCACATAAAAACCCTGTCAGTACTAATACTTCACATTTTCTCCAATTACAATTTCTCAAAGAAACAAAATCTATTTGTAAAACACTTCAGACAAACCAACATTTGAAAAACACAACTTTCTTCATAATTTTCTCCTTAAAGCACACTATTTTCTATCTAAATTAAAGAAATCTTTTCTCACCTTAGCAAATACTTTGAGTTTCAAAACAGTCTCAGAAACACACCAATTTGTCTTCAGCAGAGCAAAAGGTATGCACTCCAGAGTCTGCAGCTATCAAAAGCACAGAAATTCTGTAATTCTTCACACATATATCTCATGTCACCCAATCAAAACTCTTCCCTCACTTTTTTTCAAATCAAATCCCTTCCCCCCTCTGCCCCCTCTCTGCTTTTTCTGCATAGCAACCACCTCTTGCAAGACCTCTGGTGTTTCCAAGTTCACACAACAATGTTGCAATTGAACTCTGAACTCTCAGTGCTCCTGCATATCCAGTGCATACTTTCATTTAATGATTTTTTCTTCGCCACTCAAAATACATCTTTCAACGAACTCATCCATGCACCCTAACTTTCTGTTTTCAGCAATCAAAATCCACCAATCACTCTTACTGCTTCATTAACACAGAAACTCCTCAGTTTTTTTCATTTTACACTCTCATTTTTTCAACTGCCATTTCATTAGTTTAGTTTGTTTAGTTTGTATAGCGCAAACAGCTACCCAACAAAGGGTTTCCCGGCGCTTGTGATTCAGAGGAGGAAGTTTGGACAACCGACTAGATGTTAAACAGCCAAGTTTTAATGGCTTTTCTGAAACTGATATGATTAACCTCTGAGCGCAAAGCCTGTGGCATAGAGTTCCACAGGGAGGGGCCAAGGTAGGCAAAGGATCTACCTCCCATGCGTGATAGTCTTATTTTAGGCACAGCAAATTTGTTTGCTGTTGCGGATCTCAGCGTCCTGGATGGACGGTAGGGTTGTACCAGATTTAACAGGTATTTAGGGGCTTTATTTGCTGAGATTTTATGCATAAAGCATAGTGATTTAAATTTGATTCTGCTCTCAATTTTCAACCAGTGTAATTCTCGTATGAGTTTGGTAGTAGGTGCATGGATGGGAATTTTACCTAGCAATCTAGCCGCAGCATTTTGTACGGTTTGTAGTTTGCGGACAGTGGCTTTTTTGGCTCCCAAATATAGTATATTGGCATAATCCAATCTGGATGTTATGAGGGCGTTAATGACAGTTCTTTTGGTGTGATCTGGTAGCATCCAGCAGATTTTCTTTAGCCACTTCAGAATGACAAAGCAGGTGGCTGATGTTTTGATGGCCTGCTGGTGCATACTAAGAGTGTCATCTACCACAAAGCCAAGATTACGGGCCTGGTTAGTTGGTATAGGAGGAGAGCCCATTTCTGGGGGCCAGTGTTGGGGTCCCCAGAGTTCTTTATTTTTTCCTAGGATTATGAGTTCGGTTTTTTCACCGTTTAGTTTTAAAAAATTATTTTTCATCCATCCAGCAATTTTTGTAAGCCCAGTTCTCAAGATAGAGGGATCATTATTGTCTGTAGGCGGAAGGGAAAAGAGAAGCTGAGAGTCATCAGCATAGGAGAACATTATCAGTCCAGTATCCTTAGCTATTTTAGCAAGAGGGCTCATGTATAAATTAAAAAGTAATGGGCTTAAAATTGAACCCTGGGGGACGCCATGTTTCAAGATATAGGTATCTGAGTACGTAGAGTTTGAAAAAATTTGGAATGTTCTGTTTTCAAGTAGGGATGTGATCCAATTTAAAGCAGGGCCACAAATGCCCATTGAGCGAAGGGTTTTTATTAGTACCGCATGTGAGACAGTGTCAAAAGCGGCACTGAGGTCTAAAAGCACCAGTGCCACTGTTTCACCCCTGTCTATCATTTGGCGAATATTTTCGGTTACACCTAAGAGAGTGGTTTCGGTTGAAAAACCTGCTCGGAAGCCAGATTGAAAGGGAGGTAACAAGTCATGTGTTGTTATATAATTTGAGAGACAGCGGTGGACATGTTTCTCTAGAATTTTTGCAAATATAGGTAGGAGAGAAATTGGTCGAAAGTTTGCGGGTACCTTCGGGTCAGCATTAGCTTTTTTTAGGAGGGGATGGATCATGGCATGTTTCCACTCCGATGGAACACATACTTCTTGCAAGGATTTATTTAGAAGCTCTGTGACAGTGGATAGGGCTTTTCTGCTAAGTAGTTTTAAGATGGAGCATGGTAGCGGGTCTTTTGGCGAACCTGATTTGATCGTGCTTAGAAGTTCGGTGACAGTGTCAACGTTGAGTGTAGGCCAAACACTCAGAGAAGGGGTAGTGATTATATCCGAAAGAGTGGCAGAATTGGTCTCTTCACTATCTGATCTATTAGCATCACTACCGTCAAAATGACTTTCCTCATGATTGTTCTGATTAAGTTGGATGGTCTGATAAATTTTATCAACTTTGTCGACAAAAAATGCGGCAAGTTGATTGCATTGGGTTTTATTTAAATCAGGTGGGGTTGGTGAGGTGTTAGAGCCAGCTAGCTCTTTAACTGTTTGGAAAAGTGTTTTAGCTTGGTTTAAAGCAGCAGTAATTTTAGAGCAGACAAAGTCGTTTTTTGCTCTACTGCACAGCTTTTGGTATTGATTTAGTTGATTTTTGTATTCATTCTTAGCTTCAACGGAGTAGGACTTTCTCCATTGACACTCAGCATTCTTACATTTAGTTTTTTCCTGCTTTAAAGAGTCATTAAACCACGGAGCAGGTGGACGTTGGTTAATGCCTTTTAGCTTAGTCAGAGGAAGACAGGAGTCAATGGCTGTTAAGAGCCATGATTGAATAGAGATGGATAAAGTTTGAACTCCTGAAGTAGTATATGGTATCGTATTTTCTAACAAGGTGTTAAGAATATTAATATCTATTTTTTTCCATTTCCTCACCATGGCGGGCAGTGCCATATGTGGGATATTAGATGTTGGTATTTGAAAGGAAAATTTAATGGGAAAGTGATCGGACCAAGGAATAGGTAATGCTGGGAAGGTGTTTAAATTTTGAATATTCGAAAAGATTGGGTCCAATAAGTGACCTGCAGTGTGGGTTGGGCCAGTATTCTTAAGACTTAGATTGAGGGATAGGAAGTCATCAATGAGTTCCGTGGCCTTAGAGCAATGTTCATTATCCAAATGAAGATTTAGATCACCGATGACTGTAAAATTGGTGGTATTCATAATGAACGGGCCTAAAAGATCCGAAATATTATTTAGCCAATTTGAAGCAGCACCAGGTGGACGGTAGATAAGCGCACCGGAAAAGGTAAAATTGGATGAGAGTATGATTTTGAAGGTGGCGCCTTCACATCCTGGACATGGAAGGTTGATAAACTCACAAGTATATACTTTTTTAAAGATAACCGCTATGCCTCCTCCGGTTTTATTAGTTCTGTCAAGGCGTATAATTGCATACGAGTCTGGGAGGGCTATAGCCACATCTGGTCCGGAGCTTGCATGAAGCCAAGTTTCAGTGATGAACAGTGCATCAGGGGCTTCATCCAGTAGAAAATTAAAAATTTCTGTTTTATGTCTTGGCAGGGAGCGACAGTTCAGACTGAAGAAGGTAAATACTTTAGAGTTAGATGTAGCACATGTAGTATTGGTTTGGGTCTCAGGCCTTTTGACTTTAGTGGCATTCGTAGTTAGTGAACAGCCATAACAGATGTTATGGTGTCTATTTAAGTCGAGAAGACAGCAGTCTGGTTGTCTAGGCGTTCTTAACGCTAAAAGCTGTTTAGCACTATATTTTAAATAAGGGGATGCAATGGTATCGCTAACTGACTGGCTACTAACACATACCGATAACATTGGTTGGGAAGTAGGTGTCATAGCTGCTGGGCGCGTCCTAGTCGCGGACGGGCGCAGACGGGCTGACTCAGGCGTGACTCCGGCGCTGATGCAGGCGCGTCCACAAATCGCGTCCGCTATCGCGGAGAGTATACGTTTCCTTAAATAGTGTTGGCTAGAGCACTGTTAGGCTCATGCCCCTATCCAAGATGTCCGCCGTACTTTTAAGAGCTTGCAAGTGAGCTCGGTATTCAGCCCGAAAATCGGCTGTCACCGACTAAATGCAGGTTAACTCTATGTTTTATGCCAAGGTTAAGCTAGTGCAAGTGGCAAAGTGAATTAAGTGAATTAAAATACGCCGTTTTAAAAATGCTCGTTTTTCAGCAAACAATCACAGTAAATGTGCAGTCTAGCTACCTCTCGGCTATTTCGCCTCAAGAGGGGTCCAAATGTTACAGTAAGCAAAGAATCTCGCGTTCTTTACCTTGGGGCTCCTTAAATAGTGGTGGCTAGAGCACTGTTAGGCTCATGCCCCTATCCAAGATGTCCGCCGTACTTTTAAGAGCTTGCAAGTGAGCTCGGTATTCAGCCCGAAAATCGGCTGTCACCGACTAAATGCAGGTTAACTCTATGTTTTATGCCAAGGTTAAGCTAGTGCAAGTGGCAAAGTGAATTAAGTGAATTAAAATACGCCGTTTTAAAAATGCTCGTTTTTCAGCAAACAATCACAGTAAATGTGCAGTCTAGCTACCTCTCGGCTATTTCGCCTCAAGAGGGGTCCAAATGTTACAGTAAGCAAAGAATCTTCATCTGACTGCAGGAGAACCTTCTTTCGCCATGTTTTCTGTCTGGATTGTTGGACATAGTTACATCTATTGGGCTCAGAGGTACGCTGAAAACAGGAATTTACCTAACCTCAATTTACAAGATGTGGAAATTAAGTGGTTTGGTCACAGAGGATTAAAATGTCACCAATTGATACCCTTGGTGAAAACCTTTATGCATTTGCCAAAACCTGACCTGTTAATTGTGCACTGTGGAGGTAATGATTTGGGCACTTTGACTGGGGTAGGTCTGGAAATGCTTTTAAAGGACACCTTTGAGCAATTGATGGCACTTTTTCCTCAGACTGCCTTGGTATATTCAAATATATGCCAAAGACAAAAATGGAGGTGGTCGAACCAATTTTGTCCACAAATTGAGAAATCGAGGAAGCATGTAAACAAATCTGTTTCAGCTTACATGAGAGACCATGGAATGGGCTCCCTGTACAACAATAACTTGCGTTACTACATGCAAGATATCTACAGAGGAGATGGAGTTCACTTCTCAGATGAGGGCAACAGAATTTTCACTCTGAATTTAAGACTGTGCATTGGTACCTACTTATAAGTACCTAAATGTACCATAAACCCAAAAGCTCTTCTCAGAGCTACCCTACATCTGATCACTCACAATTATTATTTTAGTCTAACTTTTTTCACTAATTTTCAAGAAAGTACGCTCCCCAGAACGCTTCCCGGTTCGCGAACCGGGCGCACTCCACGCAAAAAAACAAAAAAAACGATATATTTTTTTTTTTGCCCTGCGAGACCCTTTTAAAGCCTCCACATCAAACCTAGGGGGTCAGGGAGGATCTACTATGCCCCCTTATGGTCATTTGCCCCTTCGCTTTGGCCTCCTCTTGTCTCTCGATCCTACCGAGAGACAAGATGGCGGCCGCTACGGACTGTTTGGAATGTTTACAGACGCCGAAGAACCAATCAGCTTCGCAAAGCTCCGTAACGCGAAAAGTACGTGAAGCGGAGCGCTGTTACAGATATATATCTTTTTTTGAACGTTAATTTCTCAAAATCCACTGGAGCACATATATTGAGACCTAGCAAAGGCACATCGGGCTACCAGTCCCTACAATTTTGCCAAGTTTCGTGCAAATCCATTCAGCCGTTCGATTATTATTATTTTATTTTTTTTGCCCCGCGGGGCCCTTTTAAAACCTCCACATCAAACCTAAAGGGTCAGGGAGGATCTACTATGCCCCCTTATGGTCATTTGCCCCTTCGGTTTGGCCTCCGCTTGTCTCTCGATCCTACCGAGAGACAAAATGGCGGCCGCTACGGACTGTTTGGAATGTTTACAGACGCCGGAGAACCAATCAGCTTCGCTTCACAAAGCTCCGTACCGCGTAAAGTCCGCGAACCGGAGCGCTGCCCGGTCCGCTGTTACAGATATATATCTTTTTTTGAACGTTAATTTCTCAAAATCCACTGAAGCACATATATTGAGACCTACAAAAGGCACATCGGGCTACCAGTCCCTACAATTTTGCCAAGTTTCGTGCAAATCCATTCAGCCGTTCGGGCTAAAAGTGAGGCCAACCGCCCTATGGAAAACTCAATGTTAAAAACACGTTTTGGGACCCCCCCTTTTTTCTCGGCCCCCCCTTGACGAACCCCCCCCAAATTTTCAAGGGCTGCTCAGAAACAAAATGTGCCATTTTCCTGAAAATTTCAGCCAATTCCGTCCACATCAGCATGACCCTACACTACGCAAACACTACAACACTACCCAAAACCCTAAAATACTACACCCCAGCATGACCCTACACTACGCAAACACTACAACACTACCCTAAACCCTAAAACACTACCCCCAGCATGACCCTACACTACGCAAACACTACAACACTATCCTAAACCCTAAAACACTACCCCCAGCATGACCCTACACTACGCAAACACTACAACACTACCCTAAACCCTAAAACACTACCCCCAGCATGACCCTACACTACGCAAACACTACAACACTACCCAAAACCCTAAAACACTACCCCCAGCATGACCCTACACTACGCAAACACTACAACACTACCTAAAACACTACCCCCAGCATGACCCTACACTACGCAAACACTACAACACTACCCAAAACCCTAAAACACTACCCCCAGCATGACCCTACACTACGCAAACACTACAACACTACCTAAAACCCTAAAACACTACCCCCAGCATGACCCTACACTACGCAAACACTACAACACTACCCAAAACCCTAAAACACTACACCCCAGCATGACCCTACACTACGCAAACACTACAACACTACCCAAAACCCTAAAACACTACACCCCAGCATGACCCTACACTAGGCAAACACTACAACACTACCCAAAACCCTAAAACACTACCCCCAGCATGACCCTACACTACGCAAACACTACAACACTACCCAAAACCCTAAAACACTACCCCCAGCATGACCCTACACTACGCAAACACTACAACACTACCCTAAACCCTAAAATACTACACCCCAGCATGACCCTACACTACGCAAACACTACAACACTACCCAAAACCCTAAAACACTACCCCCAGCATGACCCTACACTACGCAAACACTACAACACTATCCTAAACCCTAAAACACTACGCCCAGCATGACCCTACACTACGCAAACACTACAACACTACCCTAAACCCTAAAACACTAGCCCCAGCATGACCCTACACTACGCAAACACTACAACACAACCCTAAACCCTAAAACACTACCCCCAGCATGACCCTACACTACGCAAACACTACAACACTACCCTAAACCCTAAAACACTACCCCCAGCATGACCCTACACTACGCAAACACTGCAACACAACCCTAAACCCTAAAACCCTACCCCCAGCATGACCCTACACTAAACAACCACCACAACTCTACACTACACTAACACAACACTACACTACACAACACTACACTACACTACACAATCACTAACCCACGAAAAAATTAACACAAACCCACTTACCTCTCTCGTCATCGTGGTTTTCACAACGCAAATGCATTTACCATACATGCCTTTAAAACGTAATTCTTTGTAAAGGCATGCGCGATAAATGCACATGCGTTTTGAAAAAATGCGGGATAATGGTATGCGAGGTCAATGACCTTGCGGGATAATTGTATGCGGACTGAAAGTCTGCGGGATAAAAAATGCGGGAAAATGGCTGCAAACCATGATTAGCAGCAGACTTCCCTGGTGAGCACTAGCTTTACTACAGTGATCTAATGAGCAACTAGAGTGCTAACATTCAGAATTTATGGCAAATGTGTGACACATCTGAATGCCTTCTTGATAGAACCAAAGTAAACAAGCATTGAAAATGCAATAGATCTCGCCCTCGTTTAAGTTAAAGCCATTCTGTTTGTAATGAGGTGGCTTTTTAGCTTTGCTTTTATTAGTGTTTTTAAAACTTTCATGTAAATAACATGCATATGTATGCATATATGTATATGTATGCATGCATTTATATTTATATAGATATGCAGATTATATATGTTTATATATGTATATTACCTACTGGCGATAGCCAGTGGGTATATATAGTTAGGATTTTTTCTCTATGGGATTTCTGAAAATTCTATGTCTAATAACTTTGGCGTTTGTGGACGGAATTGGCTGAAATGTTCAGGAAAATGGCACATTTTGTTTCTGAGCAGCCCCTGAAAATTTGGGGGGGTTTCGTCAAGGGGGGGCTGAGAAAAAAGGGGGGTCCCAAAACGCGTTTTTCCCATTCATTTTTCCATAGGGCGGTTGGACTCACTTTTAGCTCGAACGGCTGAATAGATTTACATGAAACTTGGCAAAATTGTAGATATGGTTTGCCCGACGTGCCTTTGCTATGTCTCAATATATGTGCTCCAGTGGATTTTGAGAAATTAACGTTTAAAAAAATATATATATCTGTGACAGCGCTCCGGTTAGCGCCCCGGTTCGCGTACCTGACGCGTAACGGAACTTCGCGAAGCGAAGCTGGTTGGCTCTCCGGTGTCTGTCAACACTCTAAACAGTCCGGAGCGGCCGCCATCTTGTCTCTCGGTACGATCGAGAGACAAGATGTGGTGAAAAACGAAGGGGGAAATGAAGGAAAGGGGGCAAGGTAGACCACTCCTGACCCCCTAGGATTGATGAGGGGGATATTAAAGTGCCCCGCGGGGCAAAAAAAAAAAAAAATTTTTTTTGCGATTTTACGCCGTAGAGGCGCGTCCCGGTACGCTCACCGGGCAGCTCACCGGGCAGCTCACCGGGCAGCTAACCGGCAGCGTAGCTGTCAACATTGTAAACAGTCCGGAGCGGCCGCCATCTTGTCTCTCGGTAGGTTCGAGAGACAAGATGTGGTGAAAAAAGAAGGGGGAAATGAAGGAAAGGGGGCAAGGTAAACCCCTCCTGACCCCCTAGGATTGATGAGGGGGATATTAAAGTCCTTTGAGATGTCATCAGTGATGTCATCAGTGATGTCACTGACCATGTCATGAATGATGTAATATGTGACATCATCAGCAGTGGATTGCGGGTGCGCGATATATAGTTAGTGCAACTAACTATATATGGAATTTCATTGGTTTTATGTCAATAAAATGTCCAGCTAACTATATATGGTCTCTAACCTATGGTTTTTTCAGTGAATTTTCAAGGTTTTGTAAATGCAAATTCCTAACTATATATGGTCTATAACCTATGGTTTTTTCAGTGAATATATATATATATGTGTATATATCTATATATGATTCACCAAATTGCCATTGACAGCTGTCAAACTCTTTGTGAATGGGTGCCTCTGTAGTGCGTGTGGCAACATATATTTAAATTATTCAACAAAGGCCGAGCACTCAGCGGGTTCCATGTATAGGTGTATTAGCCCAAACAGACGTGTTTCGCCATCCTTGCCTTTATCAATGTTTGTATGTCTTGCGGATGTCACATTTCAGTTCAAAAGCAGCTTGCCTCTCTCCTTTTGGGGGAAATCATAGAAGAAGGACCATTAGTTCACAATAATTAGTCTATATTAGTCTCTGCCATCGTATAATAAATCTACACTTGGAACATGCTAAGTGCTCTGCCTTTGGTGAATAATAATATATATATCCAAACAAACATCCAAGTGCAAACATGCACTGAACAGATGCAACCGACTCCAGTATATAGATGGTGCTAGTACTTCAGTTTTATTATAATGCCTGTGCTGCCCATGATGCGTTTCGGAACATCCTGTGGCCTTGATCACATGACCACTCTGTGTCAATGTAAACGTTTCAAAGGAAACCACACACCCCATGTGGTTCGTGTTGTGATACAAATGAAATAGAAAACATACTGCTGTATTATGGGTACAATACTATCAACATAATGGTAGCTCCTAAAACAGATATATGAGCAAACAAAACAAAAGCATTTAAAATATCAGACATAGTTAGTAAAGACATAATATCAATTATTTGGATACTTTCATGGATTCCATGCACTTGTACATATCGCATTGTTTCCAGTCCTACTGTACATGGATATAGTCCAAATGATATGCCCACGAGTGCTTAGTAATATTTAGATGTCCAAATAAACACAATGATACAGTACAATGATAACTCATAGCCTCTGATGGCTGCTTAAAAACAGGGTGTGCTAACATGCAAATGCTGAATTAATTGATGTATGGCTAGCACTATATTGTATCGCCATGGGTGTACCTACATGTTGATCCAACCAATTACGGCATGCTAATACGCAGTGATATTATCGTACTGGGCTTCTGTGATCTAAAAACTGTATGCTTCGTTTACATACACAAGTGACTGCCTGTTATAGCATACTTAGCTGATTATAAACTAAATAGTAAATAGCTATGGTTATAAAAAATGTGAAAAAACACAGTAATGATGTGCTTGTACTTAAACTTGACCAACATCAAGTTCACTCAGTTCACAGATGTACAGAACAGCCTATTTCTAGTACGTAAGGAATCTTAATTATCAGAACCATTGTAAAGGCCCCATGCTGGCATGTAGTGTTAATTTAAAAGAAATGTGCAAATCCGCATATATATTTGTGCAAATCATCGCTAATATGCCGTCTGTAATCATTGCTTACATCGATATACGACTTCTGGTAACCATTCCAAGGATCACATGCTAACATATAATGCTATATTACTAAAAATGTGCAAATATGCAGTTATAATGTGCAAAAGATCGCAAATATCATGTACAGCAATCCAAGTGACTTGCCTATCTACTCAATATAAACACTTTTTTGGAGTTAAAACCATATACCTAATCATATATACCAGACAGTAAAAAAAATCGCCGTGTATAAAAACATCCACCCTAAACTATATTACTGTGTTGTGTAAAAGATCATTACCCTCAAACTCTAAAGTGTCTAAAATGATGCGCTTCTAGTATTACAGCTGTTAATGAATACCACAAATTACAGATATTATACTCGATGAAGGTGCCTATTTCATAATCATGACCAGGTAAAAAACACATATATGCTGAAACCTCAATGCGGCAAAGACACCTAATGTTAAAAATTTTAAAAATAATCAAGATCTACAGGTAGTTGTACAGATCCTCTCCTGTATTTAAACCTAATGGGGCCTTCGTGTCTAGTTGCATGATGCATCTGGACTCTAACTGCCTTAGTTTTTTCTCACAATTGTCTCCTCTACGGTGTGCATGAACTGTATTGATGACAACATATTGTAAGCAGCCCAGGTCACACACACACACACATATATATATATATATATATATATATATATATATATATATATATATATATATATATATATATATATATATATATATATATATATATATATTGCGCTCGTCAAATCCCGGCAACAATCCCCAGGAAAGAAAACAGCACTCGGGAGGTTCCTTCACACGGAGTAGTTTATTCACATGCTAGCTACACCACAGACGCGTTTCGGCAGTTTGCTTTCATCAGTGTGTGAATGCACACACCCAACCAGATACATTTATTTTGTTAAGCATTCAAATCGCATGACGTGTACACCCCATAGAGAGCATAGACAGAGGACTATATACTTCCACACAAGTCCGGACTCCATCTTGTAATGGTCAAAATGTACCATATACACCGTTCATAATGGTTACAATGAAACATTGTCTAACCTATAGATAGGTGAGCGCGCTTTAGTGGAGAAGTTAAGCATTACTATGCTAGAAATGCATTTAAAAAATAGAGCCGTGGATCGGCAATTGTCCTCCAAAATTATTCTAGCTCATTTGTGGTGAATTCAACTCATACATATACAGGAATGTGTAACCAAATAGTAAAAAGAAAGTTATCTATGTCCGCATGTGTAGACTAGGAGAAGGTTAGCAAGAAAAGAAAAGAAAAGAATTATTTAAGGCACCATAACTAAATTAACCAAAAATGCACAGTTATATTGGGGATCAAAGAGCCCTTTGAACCTACAAGTTAACATTCCAATTGCTATAGACTAGAGTCCTCGTTCATGTGCCTAGATTCAGTGTGGCCACAGTTCTCCAGTCTAAATTATCAATTGTCTATAGTGCATATAATATATACAGTGTATTCAAATCCTACAGTTGATCCAATCATATATACAAATATTATATACAACAGATTTAAATTGGTCCTCTACAGAGAATTATTCACAATACCCACATCATTTACCTAGATGCACTATCATCTCCTCTCCGCTGTTCATGCCTTTAGGCCATTTTGTGGAAAGATCTATAATATAGCGTGATTCGAGCCTGCGTAGTCGTCGTAGGCTATCTCCTCCCCTCACGTTATATTTAATAGTGTCAAGGCCAAAGTATTGTAGCTTACTGCGATCTCTATTATGCTTTTCAGCAAAATGCCGAGCTACTGGGTAAGATGGGTCAGCTTTATCGATCGCCCTAAGATGTTCCAGGATCCTTAGTTTTAACATATTTACAGTGCTTCCTATGTAGCGAAGGCCACACGGGCAGGTCAGACAATATACTGCCAAAGGTGTACTGCAAGTAATGAACTGTTTGATCCGCAACCTCTTACCAGTTTCGGGCACCTCAATAAAAAGCACCCTCCTACTTCCTGCACAGGCCTTGCATTTACCACAGGGATAAAACCCACTCATGGTTCTTAAGGTGTTACTCTTCGGAGGAGGTTTCTCTAGATGACTGGTCACCAAGTGATCCCCAAAGGATCTAGCTTTACTGAAGGTGACAAGCGGATGGGTGGGTAAGTCATCCTTAAGTATGGTATCTGTTTTGAGAATGTGCCAGTTCCTGTGAAGCATGGCCCTCAAATCCTCAGCTCCAGCGGAAAAAGGAGTTATTAGTCTGAATTTTCCACTGTCAATGGTTAATTTCTTAGGGTCCTTACTCGTGGTAGATCTGGGTGTCAGTAGGGAATCTCTCGGGATAGCCCTCAATCTTTTTAAGGTGTCATTAAGCAAGACTTCTCCATACCCTCTGGCAACAAATCTACCAATACATTTGGTGGCCTCTACTTCAAAATCTTCCGATCTTGAGCAGTTTCTCCGGATACGGAGTAGCTCCCCATAAGGAATGCTCCTAATGAGCTGCGGAGGATGGCTGCTGCTGGCGAAAAGTGTAGAATTGCCAGCCGTGGTTTTTCTGTGAAGGGCTGTATGGATGTGGCAGTTTTCTGAGAACACTTTTAGGTCGAGATATTCCGCTGCCACCGGACTTACTGTTCCTGAAAAGTGTAGATTGTAATCATTCTCATTTATAAGTTTGATATAAGCGTGTGCTGTATCAGACATGCCACGCCACACGATGAACAGGTCATCGATGTACCTGAACCAACCTATTGTGCTACCCTCTGAACCATCCACTGTGCCGCTCCTGGGTACCTGCTCCTCCCACCAGCCGACGAATAAATTCGCGTAGCTGGGAGCGAAGCAGGTACCCATCGCCGTCCCAGACACCTGCCTGTACAATTGATCCTCAAATAGAACATTTTTATTACACAAGCAGAACTCGATGAATTCGAGGATCATATTGTTGTGTTGAGTAAATCTCAATTGTCGAGAGTTCAGGAAATGCTGTATCGCTTCCAAGCCATGCTGGTGTTCTATTACTGTGTACAGACTAGTGATGTCTAACTCAATCAATTGGCATTCATCATCCCATTTTACATTCCGGATTTTGTCCAGAAAATGTTTGGTATCCTGAACATAAGAGGATAAAGTTAGTACCAAAGGAAATAGAAACTTGTCGATGAATCGTGACATGTTTTCTGTAAGGCTGCCAATTGATGATACGATGGGGCGGCCTGGTGGACGTTCATTGTCTTTATGTAATTTGGGTAGATGGTAAAATGTCGGTGTAAGTGGTTGGCTATTTCGGAGAAAGAGAAATTCATCTTTGCTCAACATGTTACATTCATGCCATTTCCCTATTAGTTTGTCATAACTCCGAATACTGTCCTGATATAAAGCATTGGTGCATTTCGTATAGAAATTAGTGTTGGAAAGCTGGCGTAGCGCTTCGTTTCTGTAATAGTCTCTTGTTAACAGCACCACGTTCCCCCCTTAATCCGAGGGTTTGATTATTATGTTCTTATCCTCCATAAGATTGTGTAGGGCCAGTTTCTGTTGCTCAGTGATGTTATGTTTCATAGGATGGTTAGCCTTTCTATATTGCATTAGTTCTTGAGTCATGGCCTCAGAGAAGGCGTCAATTGCATCCCACGGCATCTGGGGGATAAATGTTGAAGGAGGTTTATACCCACTCTCTTCACGATCTTGCTCAATTCCAAGTGCCTGTGCCCTCGATGCTCTGTTGGTGGTCACTGGACAGTCATGTGTAGATCTTTCTTCGCGTAGTTCCTCAAGTGTCTCGAGGGCTTCAATTTCTCTGCCTGTTAGGGCATCCGTGGCTGTAAGTCTTGTGCCCATATTTCCAGTGGCTTTCAGATGAGGTCGTAACTTGAAATGTTTATGTAGTTTGAGCTTGCGTGTGAATCGAAAAAGATCGATCCGAGTTTGGGTATACTCTAGGGGGGAGTTGGGGCAAAAGGTGATATATATATATAGATATGGTTTAGTTTGGGTATGGGATTTTTGGTGGCAAAGGAATTCGTAGGATTTAGGATGCGTAAGGGTTTTTGGGTGGTAAGGGAATTTGTAGGGTTTAGGGTGGATAAGGGTTTTTAGGTGATAAGGGGATTTTTAGGGTTTAAGATGGGTATGGGCTATTGGATAGTAAGGGAATTTTTAGGGGTTTGGATTAAGGGTTGAGGGTTGTTAAAGGAATAAAATAGATATTTATATATTTTATTATATATAAATACATGTATATGTAACAATATGCATGTGATTTACACATATATATGTATATGTAAAAATATATACTCACACATACTTATATGTATGTTTGTATAAAAATACATATAAATATATATGTATTTTTAAACAGCACTTAAGTCTTTACCACACATGCATTTACAAAGAAAATGTAAGTATTTTGCAGATAACTGTAAAGCCTTCATATTTATATATATTTGTGCGTGTCTATATATATATTTATTTTTTTAAATACATTTATTTTATTGAGCAGAGCCTCAAGGACATTACAATAACAACATTTTAAGGGAGTTTAAAAAACGCCTATGATCAAGACATACAAATCCATCATAAAACCATACTTGAAGATGCGAGTTAGTGCAAAGCAACAATTGATCAACATAAGCCCGTCATACGATTGATCTGGTGCAGAGAGTGAAGAATACATACATAAAAAAGAGACTACTACCATAGTCTGGCTAACAACACACTTCCCACATACATTTAAATTACAATCCTCACATTTTACAAATCATTTCTTTTTACTAACTTTCTAAAGTGCTGAAGTGCTAAAGCGCTCATGTCGACCTGGCTTCTATACCGTCATAATTTTCAATAATGACTAAGTATTTCCAAGTTGCAATAAACTTTTTTATTGCCCCACCCGCTTTGCATGTGCTTCTACAAACTTTCTGGTTCACTTCATCTTGTTTAGCTATCTCGCATATGAAGGTGCTTCCGCCGACCTCCAATTTTGAAGCATTAAAGAGCGAGCAAAAAGGGAGGAAATAACTAGAAAATTCTCCTCCGCTTTTGTCAAATTTGTCCCAGAGCTTGTAATACTAAAGAGGGCAGCCTCTGCCACTGGATCTATCCAGTTCTGGATTGCCCGGCTTATGGCTGCAAACAACTTGTCTCAGAATACCCCTAGCCTTGGACAAGTGAAGAATATATGTAGCATCCCCCTTCCCCTTCTACCTGGCAATGAAAATATATATTCCCTGCCTATTTCTTGTTGAGGGCTTTGGGAGTGAAGTATGCCATCCATCTGAGCTCGTCATGACGGCCATAACGCTCGCCACGGGGCTAATTCCCCTGCTGTGCTGAACGTTCCACAGAAACGGGTGTGGCTGTGGCGAGCTCAGCTCGTCATGAGCACACGGCCACCGTGGCTCATGATGAGCTGAGGTCGCCACGAGCACAGGGGCGCTGTTCGCGCCCCCTCACCCCAGCACAGCGGGAGAATCAGCCCCGCAGGCAAGGGGTTAATTTTGAAGAAGAGATCTCTTTCAATAATTCCTGGACTTCTTCTACACTTGAGAACATATGGAATGTCCCTCTCACAAGAACTCTGAGCTTAGATTGCTGGACAATAGAAGCCTGCACACCTTGGGCTATAAAGAGATATAAAAGTTTCACAAACTCTTTGCGCCTGCATGCGGCTACCACTGACATATCTGCAAAAAAACATCATTTTGACCCCTTGTTGATAGAAAACTGTCTGTGATGCATTGCCTTAGCCAGAATGTTCTCTTTAATGTGGTAGTCTGCAAAGTTAGTCAAGATAGTATGTGGAAACTTGGGATTGGGTAGGGGGTGAGAGGAAACACGATGTGCCATTGTTATAGTTAAGTCTCCAGTAAATTCAGGTAAGACCTTTTCTGTAATAAATTATTCAACCCATTGGAGAGTATTAGCTCCCTTACTTCCCTTAGGTACCCCAACAATCCAAAGATTGGAATCGCGAGACTGGTTCTCTAGTTCCTCAAGTTTGTTCTCGAGAGCTATTTTATCTTTCGCTGCCTCATTTACTTTCAGGAGCATGGAGTTCATTTGATCCTCTAATAAGGTAATCCTAGATTCGGCTTCTTGCATTCTTTCCAGAAAACAAGCCACTGCCTCTTCAATTTTCCCGAGTCCCTGGTGTAAGGCAGCTATCTCATTCTCTTGAGATTTTTTCATTACTCCTATCTCATCCATTATGAGATTCAGCATGGTCTTTATTTCGAGGTGTTGTGTGTAGGCTCCTTTGTTTAGTTATTCAGACTCATCCTGTTGAGATTTACCATCCTGTTTCTGATCCCTAGCTGGCTAACCTGGCAATTATGGACCACCCTTGCTAGGTGTCTGAGGCGATGCCTGAGGCTGTGCCCTAGCCTCCAACTGCTGTTCTAAGATGTCTTCAGAGGGAGGCCAATCAGGAGCCGTGATCTGAACGGATGGTGCTGGTGAACTCACCTGGCAGTGCACCAGCTGGCCAGCCTCTTGCAAAGTCAGGCTGGCTGCAGAAGGTGCCAGGGCCTTGAGAGGTGGAGATGTAAACAGGGTTTGCAAAGGGCTAATTGGCAATTCTTCTGGTGCGCCTTCAGGAGCCTCATTTGATTTCAGCAGAGCTGCCATAGTTTTGGCTGATACAGGCTGAGAAGTCTTTAAAAAAAATAATGGAAAGTCTTTGGAACTTTTTATCTCTCCCTTATTTATAGCTGTTGTTGACTCGCTGGTCTGCGCCTTCTCTCCTGCGGTGGAGCCACCCATTTGTTTTAAACCGGTAGGATCTTCCTCCCCTTGATGGGGCTCAGCCGGCTCCTCTTCAGAGCTCTCAAAGCTTGAGTTCAAGCCCGGCCGGTTTGAAGTATTCCCAGCTCTGGCCGCTGATGATGTCCCTTTTGCTTGAGCTAAACGCGTTTTAGCTTTAAGCCCTGCTGCAGCGTCAACTTTAGCAATAACATACGTCTGTTTCAGATGTTTCCCCATCTTTCCTTGAATCCTAGGACCTGCTCACCAAGTGTTTACCGCACCAACTAGTAGGCACAAATCCTGTTTTACACACGCAAGCCTGGACCTTGAAGAGAGAAAGTGGCACCTTCTGCTGCTACTGCTGCTTCTGATACCCTATCCCCCCTGTGACTGTGGTTGATTAAGCTGACGGCTGACTGCCCCAAGTCCTCTCAGCTAGCAGGGTTAACTTTAAATGTTAATTAATTGCAGGTTCATCTCAAATTTTCACCTTTTAGCATTTAAATCGCCCTAC
This sequence comes from Lissotriton helveticus, assembly GCF_964261635.1. Classification (NCBI taxonomy): domain Eukaryota; kingdom Metazoa; phylum Chordata; class Amphibia; order Caudata; family Salamandridae; genus Lissotriton; species Lissotriton helveticus. The sequence continues at coordinate 806,165,518 of NC_136071.1, forward strand.
TGCCAGATTTTCGGAATCAGAGGCTAAGGCTTGTCACAAAACATCGAACACCAAGCACAGCCTTGCCTGCCTCACCTCGACAGAGCGTTGGCCTCCGATAGCCGTCCTGCCGGCATCCAGAGTCAGGATCAGAAGCCCAACTGCATCTCCAAATTCAAATCTCACCGCGTGATAGGCCTTCAAGGGTGAGCGGTAAGCCGTGTGCCGAGACCGTCTTCAGCTAAACAAACCCCTGGAAGCCAAGAAGAAAATTGTAAGATCCTTCTGTGCGCCGCTGTGTTCAGTGTTCAGCATTCTGCTTCGGACCACAAACGCCCAGGTTCAGGAATCCGCGCGCTCCATTGCAAGGGGGAGGAGCAGCAGTCACCTGTGGCTAAGCGGAGGCGGGGATCTCCTCAGCCATTCACATATCTATATATATATATATATATATATATCTATATATATATATATTCACTGAAAAAACCATAGGTTATACACCATATATAGTTAGGAATTAGCATTTAAAAAACCTTATTTTACTCACACAAAACCATTGAAATTCCATATATAGTTAGTTGCACTAACTATATATCGCGCACCCGCAATCCACTGCTGATCATGTCACATATTACATCATTCATGACATGGTCAGTGACATCACTGATGACATCACTGATGACATCTCAAATGACATCACTGATGAGATCACTGATGACATCTCATTTGACATCAATGACCACATCACTGATGATATCATTCATGTGACAATACAATGCATCTCCTCACGTTTTAATATAACCTCTGTTTCACCCAGTGTTAAATACAGAGTATAATTTTTGAAACCATTGACACACCAATACTAGTTACTACATACGTACTCACTGATTCCTACGTCTACACACACATTCACTCATTCACCCATACAATCATTCATACATACAATCACTCATCTTTACAACACTATCATATGCACTCATACACCTATACAGACACTTACACTCTGCCACTCATCCATGGAGTTACTCACACACCTAGTCAGTCCTGTAAAGAATCAATCACACTTCCATTTTCTTGTCTATACAGTTAAACATAGAGCACCTTACATTTTCAAACATATACTAACACATACTTACTTTCTTATACAATCATTGATACAAGTACACATTGATCTGCACAGAGTCACACACCTCCCAGCCAGCCACACACACACTCAGTCTCCTATACAAATACTTGGACAATCAATCAATAACCCATATAGTTAATCATATAGCTACTGATCAACACATGCAGCAGTTTACAGAACAACAGACATAATGATGCACAAATTAAGACAGTTTAGTCACTAACCCATGCACTCAGTGAGACACATTTAATCACTCACTCATACATTCAGTCATGCACCTACTAAATCCTTCGTCCAGACACTTATACATCTACTCATTCTTCAATATGTAAAACATATTTAAACTTTACAGAAACACACAGTCACTGGATGATGTCATCAGTGATCTCATCAGTGATGTCATTTGAGATGTCATCAGTGATGTCATCAGTGATGTCACTGACCATGTCATGAATGATGTAATATGTGACATGATCAGCAGTGGATTGCGGGTGCGCGATATATAGTTAGTGCAACTAACTATATATGGAATTTCAATGGTTTTGTGTGAGTAAAATAAGGTTTTTTAAATGCTAATTCCTAACTATATATGGTGTATAACCTATGGTTTTTTCAGTGAATTTTCAAGGTTTTGTAAATGCTAATTCCTAACTATATATGGTCTATAACCTATGGTTTTTTCAGTGAATTTCAATGGTTTTTTAATAGCAAATATCATAAGCTGTCGAATGTCAAGTACGTGGTAAGTAAAAACATTTTCGTGTTTATGCACACTGATCTGCTTTGAATGCTGCCCCCCACCCCTCATTTCTATTAGGAGTACTCTCTCTTTGCAGATAGTGAAGGGTAGTTAACGCAGCCCTTTGCCCCCTTTGTAATCCGTCGTGCCTGCTTCTCTCTCCATTTGATTGATTGTTCTCTTTGGTTCATTCTCTATTTACAAACAAGCACAGAGTCGCAATACTCTGTTTAGTCTTTGCAGATAGCGAAAAATCGTGTAAAAAAACAAAAGGAATCGAGCAAAATCAGTAGGCCACTAATGGGATCTCTTTTTGACCTCGCTAAAATAGAAACATTAGGAACAACCTGTTGAAAATAGCAATGCGTATGTATATAAGCGGCGTTCATTTGTGTTCACAGTACCCCTTGTTGATTGTTTCAATCGAGCATTGAATTGTTCGAAGTTAATTCTCTTAAGGATCTTCTCTACCTGCAAACGAGGAAGAATAGGAATATTCTCTCTCCCTTTGCAGATAGTGAAGGGTAGGTAACGCAAGCCTTTAACACGTCGTACCTATTTCATTCCTCATTGATTGATTGATTGTCCGAACATTGACTGTTTGGGAATTAGTTCTTTTTGGAGGTATTCCCTGTTTGCAAATAAACGTAGGAAAATCTTTGCAAGTAGTGAAAGGGTACGTAATGCGGACCGTTCTCCCCCGTTGTAATCTGTCATGCCTATCTACTCCCCACTGATTGATGCACCTTTTTCACCCGGACCATTTACTAGAGATACGTCATCTGGCCCGACCAGAGAGCACCCCTAGTGAAAAGGACATATGCAATAATAACGAAGTGATCACTGTATCCTGTTAACAGAAACTTTACCATGAAACAACCTGGAAAGAAAAAAATAGGAAAACGAAAATCAGTAGGCCACTGATGAACATGAACTTTTATTAAACAACGAACAAAGAAACGATAACATAACGTAATGATAAAACTTATTAATGTCCTAGAAACAAGAAAACGTTAAAATATGCCAGTGGTGAGAGACCAGAAAAACAGTAAGAGAAACCAAATCACCCCTCGCTGTCCCACCGCCTGCCACGCCAAAAAAATCGATAGACTAGGGAAAATGCAAGTCAGTAGAACATCCACCCCAACTCTGGAAACTTCCAAGGTGGGGCAGGGTTCCGGCTACGCCCAGCCGGGAGCAGCCCATATAAGGCAGGTCCTGCTGCCACGCCTCGGCCAGGAGATCCTAACGTAGGGTGTAGCCGGAGGAGAGGCCGAGGCCAGCGGGACCCGGCCAGGGGATTGCCTTTACAACGCTGAACAGTTGCAGGGGGGGGAATGTCTCCTCGACCCTCCCCTCTCTCTCCCAGTCCGGCCGCGGTGGCCCTTGAGAGTTGCAGGTAGTCCCGCCACATGCTCTTCCGGTCCGACCACCAACGGTCGGGGGGCCGAGGCCGACGGGATCCGGCTGCAGCCGATAAACCAAGAAACCCGTTCATGGGGCCAGAGCCAGGGGCGTCCGGCCGACATCCACCGGAAGCCCGGCCCGAAGACGGACGGGACACTTCTTTCTTTTATAATGGCTGCGACAACACTGGGGGGGGGATGTCTTGCACATGCCTCCGACCCCCCCCCCCTCGTCCTCATCGCCTGGTCCGGCCATAACAAATCTCAAGCGAGACGCCGTGGGGTGCACTGGGAGGGAGAGACGGTGCAAACAGGCCTCTCCCGCCTCCCCAGGTGGAGCCTTCCCAGCTGCACCCTCAGCGCTCCAGGCGCCCGGAAAAGGGTTCTTCCACTGTGGCCATGCTGCAACGTCTCGCCCGGCAGGGTGGAGCCCGTCCGCTCATGTGACCCCGCGATCGCCGGTAGCTGCCGAACTCTCAAAATGGCGGTCGACCTGGCAAGAGCGGGCCCAGCATAAAGAAATGGCCCGGTCACTGGTTGACTCCACCACCGTAGTCCTCCACGACCTTGAAGATTCTAGAGGAGCCGCGGGAGTCTCCGACCCCCGATGGGGAATGACTGCCATGATCGCCCGTGGAGTGACGAAACTGTATCCGCGGGACGTCGGCGCTCCCATGCTGGCGCCAGCCTCACTTTGAATTACTAGAATCCTGCAGACCTCACTTCCGGTGAAAGCACAGTGTGACCCGGTAGGAAAAATTATTGCACCCCCTCCCCTTTTTGACTGATAGTTCAAACCACCGATCCTTTCCTTTGCCCTTTTAACGGAACTTTGGACTGCCTCCCCCTCTTTTACATTTTCTAGAGAAAACAAAACATTAACCACTACATTAGCATAGCAGTTGACACCAGAACTGTTTTCAAATTGAAAACCAACAACATCTTCAACAGAATCCTTTTTGTTTCTGCTGTGACCCTGCTACAGCACAGGCATTGTCCCCAGCAGTAATTCTGCAATGCCGGTAAGAATAGCTGTGGTGCCTACTGGACTCACTCACCCCCGCGGCACCCCACGCCGTTTTTTGCTGGGCGGCAACTTACTAGACATCACTTTCGTGCCATCTAGATTTCAGCGCGTTCTGCTGCCTTGGAACTATTCGCACAACAGACCGCTACTGACAAGAATATTTCATTATTGGTGCTGTCAATTTCAATAAATCTATTGGATAATTCAAAAGAAATTGCCACGGTCTCTTCGTTGTTTAAATGTTTTTACTGTTTTTGTTTTCTTGTATATATTTATATGTTATTAAAGTTTTATATTCCTACTACTTTGTTGGAGTGCTATATATTTTTAATGTGACACATAATTGTAAAAACTTTGATGTACAAAGAGTCATTCCTGGAATCTTCCGCTTCAGGCTCGGTCCCCTCCCCAATCACAATACAGGATGGTTTTCAGATAGTAGGAACACGTGTGGTGTGACGGATCTCATCGGGTGTGGGCCTTGATCTACTATAACTCCTTTGAAGAGGGGTGATTCTTTACAGCTGGGGCCATAAACTACATCTGCAGGGCTAGCTGATAGCCTGGACAATCGGACACAGAGAAAGAGGAGTGTCAGAGGGTGCGGTAGTGAATAGGGCGAAAGGGAGGTGTCGGGCGGGCACAGAGTGTGATTCTCAGGGAAGAGCAGCGCAGATGGGGGGAGGTTTATTGCCCATGCATAAGACAGAGAGCGGTGGTGACCAGTGCCTAGGGAAGATGCTTGCGTGGGTGAGGAGCCATGCTACGAATCGACAGCGTGCAGAGAGTGGGTCTGGTCAAGACATCTAAAATGGCTGCCGTGCACGACAAAAGTGTGGCATTTCAAAAAAGGCAAGATGGCGCAGACAATGTTTTTCAACACTTCCTCATTTCCTTCGAATCGAACGTTAACAGACGTTGGGGCATATTACCAAAGTTAAGCGATATTTATCGCTAACGATGCTTACCAACCAATTTTTTACCACTAAGCATCGTCAGAAATTATCGAAGATAAACCTTGCTATTATCAAGGTTTATCGCAAATGCGATAATAAACGGCCGCAATGCATGAATATCGCTAAAAACTCAGCGATATTCATGCATTACCGAGCTAATGCTCTTAGCCATGTTATCCACCTCCCATTGGATAACATGCCTAAGAACTGCTCAGGGCAGGTGTTACTTTTTGGAGATATTCGCGCTTAGCGCGAATATCTCCAAAAGTTGGTAATAGGAGATAGATATCTTGCATGTTGTAATGCAAGTTATTGTGGTATATGGAACTCATACCATAATCTCTCAGGAAAGCAGAAACTGATCCTTTTGGGACCGCCTAAAAAGGCCTAGGGGGTGAGGAGTACTCTACTTTGCCCCCTTTTCACGTTCCGAACTATTTTATTTTACTCTCTTCTGTAATTACACAAAATAGCAGCGATAAGATGCATCGGAGACACACAGTGAGAGAAAGGAGGCCGGAGATGAAGAAGAGATGTCAAATACACATTGGAGATAATATAGTGGCAGAAGGGAAGTAAATATGAGTAAACTTACCATGTAACATAAAAATGTTGCACTCTATACTATAAGTCTCATTTTATACTACAATCACTTCGCTACAACCTCATAAATTAAAAATAAAAATGAATAATGTCTCAAACAATTTTTGATTTCTAAATATAAATTTATTCTTCAGAATTTTCTAAATTTGAAAGAACTAGTAACATGTCCTCATCAGCAATGTCCTCATTAAAAGTCTCCAATGATGATTCTTGTAACTCTATGGTCTCCAAACACTCGATAAATTCGCCATCAAGAGATTGATCAAAAAAATCATTCAAGTCATCCCCTCCTTGTGACAATATTTCATTATTGGTGCTGTCAATTTCAATCAATGTAGTGGAATCATTCAAGTCATCTCCTCGTGACAATATTTCATTATTGGTGCTCTCAATTTCAATCAATGTAGTGGAATCATTCAAGTCATCTCCTCCTTGTGACAATATTTCATTATTGGTGCTGTCCATTTCAATCAATCTAATGGAATCATACAAGTCATCTCCTCCTTGTGACAATATTTCATTATTGGTGCTCTCAATTTCAATCAATGTAGTGGAATCATTCAAGTCATCTCCTTGTGACAATATTTCATTCTTGGTGCTGTCCATTTCAATCAATCTAATGGAATCATACAAGTCATGTCCTCCTTGTGACAATATTTCATTATTGGTGCTCTCAATTTCAATTAATGTAGTGGACAATTCAAAAGAAATTGCCACGGTCTCTTCATTGTGAGCCATTTTATTTTGAAATTGCTTGCTGTAAATTGCAGAAAAAAATAATCACTTTCATTTATCGTTTTTAGTAATACATAATATAAAACTAACTTTATCAAGTATTTAGTATAACAGAAGGACTGCAAATAAATAACAGAAAACATTTTTCAAATTATCTTCAAGTGTACAACATAGTTCCCCTTACAAATTAACAACTCACCTTTTTAAAAGTAGCAGAAGTGTTAGTACTGTGTAAATCAAACACCAGAAATTCACCACCAAAAATTCCTCACAAATGTACCTCAGACAGTAGTATCACAAAATGGCTGTGGTTTCCTCTCATTTGACATATATACATAACCAATTAACTTTCATCACACACAAATACAAAACCAAAGTAACATTTTAATTGGTTCTAAATTTCAACACTTTCAAATGTGTTTTCCCCATGCAATTTTCCATAGGACATTTACATACGTCTACAGCCTGAATGGCTGAACGGAATTACACCAAACTTGGCAAAATGGTACATCAAACCTAAGAGGTCAGGAAGGATCTACTATGCCCCCTTATGGTCATTTCCCCCTTCGCTTTGGCCTCCTCTTGTCTCTCAATCCTACCGAGAGACAAGATGGCAGCCGCTACGGACTGTTTGGAATGTTGACAGACGCCGGAGAACCAATCAGCTTCGCAAAGCTCCGTAACGCGAAAAGTACGCGAAGCGGAGCGCTGTTACAGATATATATCTTTTTTTTAACGTTAATTTCTCAAAATCCACTGGAGCACATATATTGAGACCTAGCAAAGGCACATCGGGCTACCAGTCCCTAATATTTTGCCAAGTTTCGTGCAAATCCATTCAGCCGTTCGATTATTATTATTTTGTTTTTTTTTTGCCCCGCGGGGCCCTTTTAAAAACTCCACATCAAACCTAGGGGGTCAGCGAGGATCTACTATGCCCCCTTATAGTTATTTCCCCCTTTGTTTTGACCTCCTCTTGTCTCTCGATCCTACCGAGAGACAAGATGGCGGCCGCTACGGACTTTTTGGAATGTTGACAGACGCCGGAGAACCAATCAGCTTCGCTTCACAAAGCTCCGTTGCGCGAAAAGTACGCGTCCTGGGACGCTGCCAGGTCCGCTGTTACAGATATATATCTTTTTTTAAACGTTAATTTCTCAAAATCCACTGGAGCACATATATTGAGACCTACAAAAGGCACATCGGGCTACCAGTCCCTACAATTTTGCCAAGTTTCGTGCAAATCCATTCAGCCGTTCGGGCTAAAAGTGAGGCCAACCGCCCTATGGAAAACTCAGTGTTAAAAACAAGTTTTGGGACCCCCCTTTTTTCTCGGCCCCCCCTTGACGAACCCCCCCCAAATTTGCAAGGGCTGCTCAGAAACAAAATGTGCCATTGTCCTGAAAATTTCAGCCAATTCCGTCCACAAACGCCAAAGTTATTAGACATAGAATTTTCAAAAATCCCATAGAGAAAAAATCCTAACTATATATACCTACTGGCGACCGCCAGTAGGTAATATATATAGATATATATATATATATATTCACTGAAAAAACCATAGGTTATAGACCATATATAGTTAGGAATTAGCATTTACAAAACCTTGAAAATTCACTGAAAAAACCATAGGTTATAGACCATATATAGTTAGGAATTAGCATTTAAAAAACCTTATTTTACTCACACAAAACCATTGAAATTCCATATATAGTTAGTTGCACTAACTATATATCGCGCACCCGTAATCCACTGCTGATGATGTCACATATTACATCATTCATGACATGGTCAGTGACATCACTGATGACATCACTGATGACATCTCAAATGACATCACTGATGATATCTCATTTGACATCAATGGTCACATCAATGATGATATCATTAATGTGACAATACAATGCATCTCCTCACACTTTAATATAACCTCTGTTACACCCAGTGTTAAATACAGAGTATAATTTTTGAAACCATTGACACACCAATACTAGTTACTACATACCCACTCACTGATTCCTACGTCTACACACACATTCACTCATTCACCCATACAATCATTCATACATACAATCACTCATCTTTACAACACTATCATATGCACTCATACACCTATACAGACACTCACACTCTGCCACTCATCCATGGAGTTACTCACACACCTAGTCAGTCCTGTAAAGAATCAATCACAGTTCCATTTTCTAATCTACACAGTTAAACATAGAGTACCTTACATTTTAAAACATATACTAACACATACTTACTCTCTTATAGAATCACTGATACAAGTACACATTGATCTGCACAGAGTCACACACCTCCCAGCCAGTCATACACACACTCAGTCTCCCATACAAATACTTGTGCAACCAATCAATAACCCATATAGCTACTTATATAGCTACTGATCAACACATGCAGCAGCTTGCACAACAACAGACATGCTGATGCACACTTTCAGACAGTTTAGTCACTAACCCGTGCATTTAGTAAGACGCATTTAATCACTCACTCATACAGTCAATCACGCACCTACTAAAACCTTCATTCAGACACTTATACATCCACTCATTCTTCAATATGTAAAACATATTTAAACTTTACAGAAACACATAATCACTGGATGTTGTCATCAGTGATGTCATTTGAGATGTCATCAGTGATGTCATCAGTGATGTCACTGACCATGTCATGAATGATGTAATATGTGACATCATCAGCAGTGGATTACGGGTGCGCGATATATAGTTAGTGCAACTAACTATATATGGAATTTCAATGGTTTTGTGTGAGTAAAATAAGGTTTTTTAAATGCTAATTCCTAACTATATATGGTCTATAACCTATGGTTTTTTCAGTGAATTTTCAAGGTTTTGTAAATGCTAATTCCTAACTATATATGGTCTATAACCTATGGTTTTTTCAGTGAATTTCATTGGTTTTTTAAAAGCTAATATCTATAGCTGTAAAATGTATTCTTCTTTAAATCCAAAAATATATTTTATATGTTTATTAATAATTTTTTTTTAATATTTTTTTTGTTTCGCTCCCGGTCCGCGAACCGGGAAGCTTCCCGTTAGCTCAATTCGATTCCGCGATCCGGTCCGCGAACCGGTAACAAATCAACATAGTTACGGTATCGCGTTGCCGCGTAATGCGTCTTATGACGTACGGCGTTAGCGCACCCGGAAGTGCCCCGGGGCGCGGACCGAGGCGCGAAACGCAACTCCCCGGAAGCGATCCGCGGCGCGAAAGCGCGACGTATCGCGTTGCCGCGAAATGCGTCTTGTGACGTACTGCGTTAGCGCACCCGGAAGTGTCCCCGGGCGCGGACCGAGGCGCGAAGCGCAGCGAACCGGAAGCTAACCGGGGAGCGTTCCGCAGCGCGTAACATGAAAGTTAGAGTCATGTGACTTGTTAATAAAGCTTTTCATTGGTTCATTTCACTTTTAGTTTCATAATTATGGAAGGCTAGGTCAGGTGACCTAAAAATAACACTTTTCATTGGTTGAGAAGTATTGTTTTTTCCAAATGATGAAAACCCCTCCTTCTTTCCTCACTCTGACTTTCATCATTGTGAGAGGAAGACCTTTATTAATACTTGAGAAATGACTTCAGTACTTGCTTCAGCTGGTGCACCCCCACCACCACCTCCACCTCCTCATGGGAAGAGAGGACCACCTCCCCAGGTGATCACCAACACAGAGGAGGAAGAGGAAGACCTAGAGGAAGAGGAGAGAGAAGAACCACAGTTCTTGGAAGAGGTGCCCCGGGTTTCCCATAGGAAAGCCAGTTTCATCTGGCAGTTTTATTCAATCCCTCCAGGGCAAAAGAAAGTGAATGCGAGGTATGTGACCTGCCTCATCTGCAAAGAGAAATTATCAAGAGGGACTGATAAAAAGTATAGCTATGGGAACTATACCATGCATCGGCACATGACCAGGAAGCATCCACTTAATTACAGCCGGGCGGAAATACGGGATATGGAACAAAACCCAACAGCAACTCCTGTGGCCAGGTCAACATCGTCAATATCATTGACACCAGCAGAGGCACGGGAAACTGTGCCAAACATCCAAGAGAATTTTGGGCACATGAAACATACTTGTATGCACTGTGGTGCGTTGATATCATGTGGTAACATGAGTATTAATGCCATCAACCTGGCTTATGACAATCATAATTGCCCTAACCGCCCCCAGTAATTTTTTTTTGCTCCTGTTGAGCCCTTTTCAACGCCTGTTTTTTGTTGTTCCCCCCCCCCAAAAAAACCCAAAAAAAATATAAAATCGTTCAAAAAATACAAAAAAAAACAAAAAATGTTCAAAAAATACAAAAAAAATATAAAACAACAAAAATATAAAAAAAAAAGTTCTTTTCAGAACTACCTTCCCTTTCCAAAAAAATTGCTAGAATGTTTAGCACTCTGGCAAGCTCTATTTCTTTTGGTTCGCTTCCGGTTTAGCTTCCCGGTACGCGTACCGGGAGCTAACCAAAAAAAAAACTTTTTAAAAAAAAAGAGTAAGTATAAGGAAAGTAAACAGAGAGTGATGTTTCAAGAAAGACAGCTATAGGGAGTAAAGAAGAGATACTATTTAATAGATCTATTTACCAAAGAACAGACAGAAGATGGTATAATTGTGAAAAACAAAATAGATAACGAATTGAAAGAAAAACAAGCATTGGCATAGCCAATAGGTATCGACTTTTGGACCTTCTAAGTCTTTAGTTATGCAGCATAATATCCTTGGTGCAGCAACATCAACTGTTGCATGGCTAAACACGTATAAGGTCCCAAAGGCAAGACCTATTGTCTATGCCAATGCTTGTTTCTTAAGTAGAATTGCAATACGTATGGCTCTTCCATGTAAAAAAATCTTATCTTGTGCTCTAAAGATTGCTAAAGTCTCGACAGAGAACAGGCTAGATTGTAAGTAGGGTAAATTGCGCTTGGTGATCTGTTTGAGGGAGCGTCTGCTTTGCCTGGTGTCTTTGGAGAGCAATTTTGATTGTTATACTGGACAATATAGCCCTAATGTAAATAACATAGGGGCATATTATCAACATAGGCAATAAAAGTTTTGCAGCTTTTATAGGCAGAAATGTGTCGCTAAAGCTGCTTTTGCGGCAGAAAACTGCCGCTAAAGCCGCTTTTGCACCAGTTTTCTGCCAATAAAAAGAGCAATAATTTTATTGGCTGCATTCATAATATGACCCTTAGTGTGCTTCAACTACACAGAGAAAGCATTATGAACAAATAGTGATACAGTGATCAGTCTAAGACACTAAGAGTAATAGAGACGGAGTGAGTGAACAAGAGTGAGGAACTATGAGAAGAGAGGGACTGAGAAAAAAAATGGAAGGAGTTGAGTAAGTAGGTAATAGAGAAAGGAATGAGGGAAGTAGCAAAGGCAGGAAACTGAGGATTAAAGAAATGAAGCAGTGGAACTAATAGTAGTTCAATGTGATAGAAATGTAACGAAAAGAGTACAAAATACTTACCTTATAATTGTCGTTAAATTCCTCACTTTTTATTTTTATACTTTCAATCTGTGAAAGAGAGAACAAACATTTGAAAAATATAAAAACATGTATTGAAAAATTACAAAAGACAAGGGCAAAGATTGAAGGACAAACAGTTTTTCAATAACTTTGACACTTACAGAAGCTACACAGTCCTAAAGATATACATTTTAAAGTAACACTATCTTGATGGAGATGAAGTGAGACCTATCTTAAAACATGGTGCATCTTTTGCATTGCTGTTGTCTCAGAAAAGTGTCGCAAGACACTAAAATTTAAAATAATTGCTTCAGGATGCCAATAAGATGTCTACTATCCAGAGTTTTGTTTCAGGTGAGGCCTACTCAGGGTTGCAGATGAAATTTCGAGTTGTTGAAGAGAATAGAAGACATAATACATGTGAAGGTCTACCAATGAAGTGAGTCATGTCCACTGCAATGTTCAACAAAGTCCAAACCTCCTATGTTTCCCTGGACAGACCTAAACTTGATCTGCACAATGTGATTCGTAATGATAGGAAACACAGGTGATGTAATTGAAATACATGCAATTTATTTTGCTCATTTCACAATCACATCACTTCTGTTTCCTTTGCTTAGGTATCTCATTGTGCAGATGTAGTCTAGCATATCAAAGAATACGCAGAAGTGCAGCACTGCATGCAACAACTTTGACACTTACAGAAGCCTCACCTTCTCCATGCCTTCTACACAGTTCTACATATACATCATAAATGGAAACATTACAGAATTAATTATACATGTTAAATGGTTTATTTTTGCTGTTCTCAGAATGTATCAAAATTCACTAAAAACAGTGACTTGAAGGTATTCATCATGTAACAGCGGGGAAAAAAAAACACAATCAAAATGATTGTGTTTAAAAAACCCATACAAGATCAGAAATCAAAAATCAGAACTCCTTAAAGTTAACTTACTTTCCATGACGTCCAAGGATGTCCTATGAATAGCTTATACTCTTTTGTGCTGTTATTACTTTCAGCCCACCAGTTTCTGAAAGAAAATCTCCATCGTTTTTAAAAACATGTTACATACAATAAATGACTTCTTGCTCTCTACCACAAGATTCCACAAGGCCAAATTTTGTCAGAGCCATGTATAACTCTTGGATTTCTTGTTAGCCAATCCCATCATTTGGTATTCCCGCAACTTTCAGAATTAAAATGTTGAAGATCATTTTCACAATCCTGGAATAGTAATATCTTCCCCTTCTTGCTCAGTCATGTTCTACATTTCGTATGACACTGATACTGCTTAATATGAAGCAGACTTACACTACCTCTATGAGTACTACAATTATTTAATTCTCTACATCACTTTTAATCACAAAGTAATGTAAAACAGTATACAGCATTGCAGACTTACATTCCCTCTACTCCATGTTTTGATTGGCTGCTTTAATTAGCTTATGAAAAGAAACAGTTTTTCTGAACTCATTTAAACTGCACATACATGTCCATGATGTCCAATCCTATGATTAGAAGTTATGTCTCTGAACTACACTTATCCTCAAGGCCAAATTGTGTAGGAGCCATTAGAACTTCTTGAAATTCCACAGATCATATCCCGAGAATATTTTCCTAAAATTTTGGTTTTAAAAACACCAGGTAAGAGTTTTTAAGGTCATACGGCAATTTTTTTTTGAAAATTACAACAGAATCATTACAGAATGACCAGCCATTTCTAGACTTTAAATAAGCTGTGTAATGTCCTGATGATATTGAAGGGCCGTCATGATATATAATTGCTGTAGTTACAAAAGTCCTTCCTGATATTGACAACTGCGAAGCTACAAAATTTTTTATTAAAGTTGTCAATTTTGTTCCATCAGGCCTACATCGTTGGAACATTAAAATGATGTACTGGCCATATGTTCGTATAAATAATGTGGACATCATTTCAGATTTACATTGGCTACACTCCATGTTGTGATTAGCTCCTTTTACTAGCTTATTAAAGGAGACTGATTTACTGTCTGGCAAAGTTAAATATACAAATCTTTCTGAGTCTACACTAGTAGTACTTGATACCATACAGTTCTCGCAGTCATGCTGCCATTGATAAGAAAGCCCAAACAGCTGATCTACATCTACACCTTCAGCATGTAATACATGAAGCATATACATTAAAAACTCCTGACAATCTTGCTGAATATTTTGAGAGAATTGTGTTTGGCCTGAACATCTATCTAACAGATTTCTAATTTCAGACACACTTTCTATGTTTCTTCTATCAGTGGTACATTTCTCTAACACAGAATTTAACAAACTGCAAAATCTTTGATCAGAATTGACCACAATCTCTTCTTTTACATTTTTTAGAGAAAACAAAACATTAATTACTACATTAGCATAGCAGTTGACACCAGAACTGTTTTCAAACTGAAAACCAACAACATCTTCAACAGAATCCTCTTTGTTTCTGCTTGTAATTTTAGGTTCATTCACTTTTTGTCTTTTTGCTACAACCTCTCCAGTATTGTTCTCATTTCTTCGTTTCCGGCCTACCAGACGTTTCTCAAACAAAGGAAACTGAGGCAAATGTGGCGCATACTCTCTTCTTAACCTATTGTATTCCTTAACACAATCTAGATCTGCACAAATGTTTCTGACATCACAGTCAATCAAGTACAATCCCGATAAAGTTCTAACTCGTGACAATGCCACATATGCCATACCCTCCTTGAACACAGAACTGCCAATATTCACCAATGCAGTGTCTACACTTAAACCTTGCGATTTATGAATTGTCACCGCATATGCCAAGCAAACAGGGAACTGCTTACGGCGAACATATAAGTCTTTTACAAGCAAAAATCTAGCAGAACAACGAGCAATTAGCTGTACTTCCTCAATGCCATCAAATTTAATTTTTAAAAATTCAATTCCATCTCTATTTCTGTATTTCACAAAATCAACAACATTACCCATTGATCCATTTACCAGACCTCTTTCAACATGTAAATTCCTTCTTAAAATTATACGGCAGTTCAAGCACACATTCAGAGTCTTTTCAAAACCTGCAGTTTTAGATATACTCTTCTCTAATGAATCCAATTTTGTTTTCAGATTCTCAGACAAAATAATTGTTGATCCCATATGCTCTACTCTATCAATAGCTTCCACTTTCACAATCTCTTGCTTTTCTAAATGCAACATTTTGTTGTTAAATTTTGCACATTCTGCAAGAGTTGGCATCAAACATATTCCAGATTTCTTATCAGTAATTTTCTGAAAAATATTCTCAGGCACAACATCTTGTTCTGGATATAAATTTGTCAGTAATCGTGCATGTAAAGCTTCTTTCCCATGCTCGGTCACTTTTCCAATTCTAACATCTTGTAGAATAGTCTTGTAAACTTCATCCTTTGCCTGACGCATATTTTCATGCAGTTCAGCATAATTGAAGTTTAACCATATATTGACGTTGCCAATGCTGCCTAGGCACTTCCTGGTATCTTCATGCGTGAGCATTTTGAACACAGGTTGCCCTTTCACTGGTGTCAGCTGCAGAAGATCTCCAAAAACAATGATGTGTTTGCCACCGAATAACACATCATACTCTGTTTTGAGAACTTCTTGCATCCTCAAATGCACAAAGGCAAGCATGACATTGGAAACCATGCTTACTTCGTCAATGATAAGAAGTTTCATTTTCCTCAAGATTCTTGAAACTTCAAAACAAGCATCTCCAGATAGCTTGTGATATTCTAATTTGTTGTCATGCTCCACTGGCAGCATCAGTAAACGATGTAAAGTAATCCCTTTAATATTATGTGCTGCCAGTCCAGTTGGAGCAGTGACAACACAAGACAGTGATGACTCTGTCCTTTCCTGCAAATAGCATGAAATTGCTTTAATGAGGAAACTTTTTCCAGTTCCCGCTTCTCCACTAACGTACAGTCGGACAGGCTTCAACGACGTACATGAGCACTCTTTCTTATCATGACTTAATCCATGATCAATTTGCATGGTAACTTCGTCATATATTTTCCTCTGCTCAACGTTGAGTTGCCTTTCCAACTCTTCTAAGTTAACCGCATCCTCTTGAGCATGTGCCATGGCTCTTTCCACCTCATTCATAGCAGTGGCAGCTTCATTTTCAATAAGAGGTCCTCCTAGTGGATCCTGACTCAATGAAGCAGAACTCTGACTGTCCTGAGAACTGTCTCTGGCAATCTCGGCTGCAATCGTTGCTTCCTGCTCAATTTCCGCATTCAACATTTCTACATATTTGGGAAAAGCAGGACATTCTATGGTCTCCTTGGCGGCATTGAAAGAGTCTTCGTAACAGAGGAAATCTCCAAGCAGTTCCTCTTCTGCACGCCAAGGCTTGAAAAGTTGCAAAAGTGCTAAATAGAAAAACTCCTTTTTTTCAGGAGATTCGCCACTCAATTTTCGATGGTTTATCAAGTGGCATTTTCTTTGCTTGACCAGACATCCCTCACTTCCTATTACAGCATACACTCCTTTCTCAGTATCTTCTTTGATGTTCCTCTTGAACATGTAATTTTGCAGAACCTCATACAGACAAACATTCTCTAGGTGACTGCTTCGATTTGGATAATATGTATCCAACATGTTTGTCTTCAAAATGTCGGTACTGTTTGGCTCCTTTTCCGCCAAATACTCAATTTCCCGCACAGGTTTGAGAACTCGATTACGCGTTGCAGCAAGACCAAGACTCGCCCAAACGATACTCCTGGACTTGGCATAGAGACTTGCTGAAGACAACCGGTCAGAACATTCGTACGCTCCGATTTCTCGATGCGACAACATCTTCAGACTGAAACTGTACAACTTCTTGCTGAGGCTCTTTTCATGGGAAATGTCCTCCCACATATCCTTCAATTCTGTCTTCTCTTTTTTGGTGATATACGACGTCACATACCGAGCCACAGCCATACAGTTATCAGCCACAAACTGTATATCCATGTTAGCATTCCACATGGACAAAATCACCGGGTTGTAGTCGTTGATATACTTGGACTCTTCGTTCCTCTTCAAATTGTAAGTGTTTTTAGGTGATTTCTTCATCACATTATGTCGCAGCGAAGACATCAAACTGTTTACTCTTCCTTTAGAAATCACCGGTCGTGGGAAGCCGAAACGACATTTGGTGTAGAACTTGTCTTTGTTTCGGAATTTACGACGGCAGTACTTTCCACATCGATGGCTTTGGAAACGCAGAACTTTTTCTCTTAGGCTTTTCTTCTCCTTTGCGTTTGGAACAGCACACGTAGAATACTGTTGGATGAAACTCATCACTGAGTCTTCTGGATCCGTTCCAAATTTAGGTGCATCCTTGATCCACAGCAACATATGTATATGAGGAGCTCCTCTTGCTTGGTACTCCTTTCTCCAGAAGAAATCCAACACCTCTCCAAGAGGTGGATTCTTCTTATTCATGATGAAAGACATCATAGCTTCAAATCTATGATTGAAGTACCTACATACATTGACTGGATCCAAAGAGCACAGTTCTCCGGGTGTCTTGAATTCGATGTTTTCTACGTTAGCATTTGCCTCTCGTAGAAATTGAAGTAAGTCTTCCCAGCCATACTCGGCACAACTCAGAGTGAGGAACCATGTGGGAGTACCTAAGTTCCTCAGCATACATTTTAAATCACCATGACGACGGTACCAGTACTCATTAGTACCACGCTGACACGCCATGAGATTAATCAGGTGAGATTCCAAAATACTATCTTGGACATTCACTTTATCCATAAAATCACTTGCTGAGATGTTTTGCATGTGTATACCACTTTTCAAGATGTGGTTCACTGCATATGACAGTCCAGACAGATCGCTTTCAAACAGGAGATGAAACAAATAAGGAATGCATTGTCGAAACCTAGCATCTCCTGCATACAATCGCAAAGTCCGGTATTCAGAAGCAGGAATTTGATGAGGTCGCTCATCATATCTTCCTCCCTGACCTGTTGGAAAAAGCTGTGGGAAACACCGAGCTTCCAAACTTTCCTCCCAAACACTAATGGGACTCCCTTTGGCTTGTTTCATTTGAAACAACTCAATAGCATTCCCCATGACTTCCTTTGAATGCAAAGGATGAACACTATAATGTTCATATATTTCCTCACTAGTAGAGGGTTCTACTTTCTCAATTTGACCAGCACACAAATCGCTATCCTCTTCCTCACTTACTTCCTCTTCTGCAACATATACATTCTTATAGTATTTATTATTTTTTTTCAAATACAATGTTGCCTTTTTAACTTTCCTAACATCTACTAAATCTTGCCATATTTTCTTATTCTTTGTCGGAACCCCATTAACTAAGATAACCAGAGGTTCCTCTTCCACTTTTTCTACTCCAATTGTGTTAATGTTTTTCTTCAAATCTAGAGGCAAATAAACAACTCTTCCCTTTAATCCTCTCTGTAAATCTGATGGAGGCAATTTCCCTGTCTTTGGCTCCATTCTTACAATAGCCTGAAAGGGATGGATACTTTGAATCAAAATAGATTCATAAGTATTTAAATCCTTCAATTCAGAAGGAATCTCAACCAATTCCAGATTATTATGAACTGCTCTAGCAGGCATCTGGTTTTGTTTTAATTTGTTACAACAATAAGTACACACACGTTGATCCAATCCCAAATCAAAACAATTTTCTACCATCAAGTATGTTGCAAAATCCTTCCATTCACTATTATTTTCCCTTTCACTTTTTGCATATAAATCCACTAACTTAGTCTGATTCTTATAATAAGTGCGTCTACAACACACACAAGTGAAATTAGGCCTCTCACTTGATTTCATGTCAAACGTCGCAATTTCCCTCTGGAAATTATCTGTACTGGAAACCTGTACACTATCTTCCAAATGACCCTCTACTTCTTGCTCAATTTCAACATTCTCCTCTTTACTTCCAAAGTAACAAAACTCAATTTCTTCACATATATTCTTCACATCTATTTCAGAACCATGCAAAAGAGCAGCGCATAATTGTTTCAGCATAATTGCTGGACTCTTAGCATAATACAACAGTCTAACTAACTTCCTCACTTTGTTATGATGCACTGCTAGCATCCTGAAATGATGAAAAACACTCTGGCATACTCTCCTGGAAAGACAAGCCAGTGAATGACCATGCAAACCTGTCACTTCTCTCACTCTGCAAGGATCTAATTCTTGCAACAACCTTATTTTCTGCTTCAAACTTTTCTTGTTAAATGTCCGTACAAAATCACAAAGCAAATTGATGGAATCCTGTCGCACACTGCAAATACTACTACACTTCCAGGTGTACACAGGACCCTTAGCACGTCTTCCTAAAACCTCATTACCTAACAACTCTTCTGCCTCTGTTGTCACAAGTTTTTCTTTTTCAACTGGACAACCATCTTTCACTTCATAAGCACGACCACTGATGTCAACTGCATGCACCAAATCATTATCCTGGAAATAACTCTCTTCATTAAAAAATGCCTCACAGCTTGAACTATGTATCCATTCTCCAGAAAAAACTTCACAAAAATTACTACGATTAACTATTCTCTTCCATCTACTATTTCTTTTGAAATCAAAAATTGCCTTGTTTAGCTTCCTAATTCTATTGATTATCAAAATAAATAACTTACGTTTAATTTCAAAAGCCTGATCAATAACTTTCTCAACTTTTTTTTTTCTCCTATAAAAAACTAATTTCTGTTGACCTTTCTTAATATTTTTTAACAAATTGCCAATTATCCTGTTACGGAACATTCGTTTACGAATCTCCGTAAACTGTTGTTTCCTTCTACTATCATGCACAGATTTATCTCTTGCTCTAGCAGTAACATTTTCATTTGTCCTTTTCTTTCCATTTGATTTACTTGTCATTTTATGGATTGAAACATTTTCTGTACTAATATTTTTTTTATTACAAATATTTCTTATGAAATATTTAGAGCTCTTACCCGGTGCTTTCTTCATGGCTTGAGAAATCTTTTTGTTAGAGGACTGCTGCATTTTTTTTTTCTCCTGCTGTCTTTGACGTTTTGCAGCCTTCATCTCTCTTATTTTTGTAGGCATCTTGAAATGATCTGCAGTTGAATCTGAGGAAAAAGATACTAAAAAATGTTATTAAACATTATTATCAAACAGTAAATCATTAATAGTGATCAAAAATATAACACACTACTTGACATTTTATTTTGAAGATTTTTTAGTCATTGCCATTTTTACAATACAGAAATACCAGAAAAGAAATGACATTTATATTTATGTTACCTATGCTATTTTATATGTGAATCTGATCTAATTTTATGAGCATATTTTAATATTTTATTGAAAACACTACACATAACCTGTTTTTGAAGGTGTTTTTATTTTTAAATTAAACGGTTTACCTTTTTACTTTTTATTGATTATAAATTTTAAAAATAAATGTTTATAATTCCAAAGGCTGAAGCAAGTCAGCTTCCCATCCGATATCATATAATTCAGACAAATCTGCATCCTCATCACGCTCTTCTTCATCCTCAGGATTTAAATCATCCAATGGATCAACATCCACTGATGTTTCAATTACAAGTTCAATGATGAGGTCAAAATCAACTGATTGCAGATTGTCGCTCATGTTGAGGTTGTCTTTATCTTTAAAGAAAGATAACAACAATGAGATGTTGCAGAGTAAGAGACAAATCTCACAGATTATAATAGTAAAATTATTTAACAAGAGTAACATTTTGCAGCTATTATTTAACCATGTCCAGCGATGCTGAGCAGGTGAAGCCTATGTCTAATTTTTCACTGAACAGGACTCATCTGTTCTTAACCTTGGATAAGCCTCAACGACTCTGTGTTCCCTGCACATACTCAAATGTTAAAGTGCAGATTTATATTAAATGGCAGATCCCCAGGCATGCACCAGTTAATGTGCACCACTGTTTTACCACCCATGGTGTGCCGCATTTACAATCAGATAGGAGAAAGCTGCTTCAAAACCCTGCGCCTGCTTGAAGCTTGCATAGGTCTTGACGCAGCATTGTATAGATGGGGCACCCCTGAGCCTTGCTGGAGCTGCATCGCACTTACGATACAACTCCAGCAATGCGCCACCTTTACAGCACAGATACGTCACGCATCTGTGCCATTTTTGCCCCATGCTGCGCCGCATTGTAAATACAGCACACCATGGGTGGCGGAACAGCGGCGCAAAATGACTGGCACATCCACTGCTGCATCGGTTTCATGTGGCACGTTTTTTTTACACCATGACACATCTGCCTAAATGCATCAATTTGTAATTTTCTCGCCTCATAGCAAATCTTTTGCACCGCCACTGCGTCACAAAAGTGACGCACAGTGGCGCAAAAGATGCATACACCTATCATAAATCTGTCCCTAGCATTTTAAATGATTAATTCAGGATGACGATAAGGTGTGGCCTATGCAGAGCTTTGTTTAAGGTGAGGCCTACTCAGGGTTGCAGATCAAAGTTACGCTTGATGAAGAATACAGAGGAGATAATACATGTAAAGGCCTACCAATGAAGTAAGTAATGTCCACTTTATTGCACCAGTCATCATAAATGTATCCCTAAGCTTCTTATCTTGTTACAGATGAACCACCATATGTACATGACATTTTAAGTAATTTCCACATGTGCAGTGTTTTCAAAATATAATTTGAAAATCGTTTTTGGGGAAAAGTAATGGTTTGCAAAATTATGACAATTACATAATGGTGTATGCTTCTCTATAAAGCATTTCAGTATCTCTAATGTCATTTTTCCCATATTACATTATAAGACCTTTCCCCATGAAGCACATTCCTTGTAAATATGCTCCCACCTGTGCATTGCAAATTTAGATTTTCACTGTTTCAGACACATAGCCATGTTGAAAGTGACCCAAAAAAATTGCAAACGTTTCCCCATGAAGCACATTCCTTGTAAATATGCTCCCACCTGTACATTGCAAATTTAGATTTTGACTGTTGCAGACACATAGCCATGTTGAAAGTGACCCAAAAAATTTGCAAACGTTTAAAAAAAAAAAACATTCATGTGTCTTAATGACATTTTAAGTCATTTCCCCATGGAGAATGTTTTCTAAGTGGCACAAAAGAGGTATACACCTATCATAAATCTATCCCTAGCATTATAAATGATTAAATCAGGATGACAATAATATGTGGCCTATCCAGAGGTTTGTTTAAGGTGAGGCCTACTCAGGATTGCAGATTAAAGTTACGCTTGATGAACAAAACAGAGGAGAACATTTTATTGTAAATGCCTACCAATGAAGTAAGTGATTTCTACTTCATTGCACCAGTCATCATAAATGTATCCATAACCTTACTTAAATTGTCCTTAAGACACATAAAAGCGTTTTTTGATTGGCTTTCCTGCATGGTAGGGTCACTTTTAACATGGCTATGTAACATAAACATTCAAAATCAAAATTTTCCATGTACAGGTGGGAGCATATTTACAAGCAATTTGCGCCACAAAGAAAGGTCTGACATTAAAATGGCAAAAATAACATCAGGGACAGTCAATTGCCTTATAAAAAACCATACACCATTATGTCCTTCTCATGCATTTAAAAACAATTCCTTTTTCCCAAAAACGATTTTCAAATCATAATTTCAAAAAACTGCACATGAGAAAATGACTTAAAATGTCATTGAAACACATTAAAGCATTTTTTGATTGGTTTTCCTGCATTGTTGATTCATTTTTATCATGGCTATGTAACACAAACATTGATAATTAAAATTTTCATGCACATGTAAGAGCATATTTACAAGCAATTTGCGCCACAGAGAAAGGTCTTACACTAAAATGAGAAAAATAACATCAGGAACAGTCAATTGCCTTATAAAGAACCATACACCATTATGTCCTTGTCATGATTTTATAAACAATTCCTTTTCCCCAAAAACGATTTTAAAATCATAATTTCTAAACACTGCACATCAGAAAATGACTTAAAATGTCATTAAAACACATGAAAGCGTTTTTTGATTGCCTTCCCAGCATGGTTTGGTCACTTTTAACATAGCTATTTAACACAAACATTCAAAATCTAAATTTTCCATGCACATGTGAGAGCATATTTACAAGCAATTTGCGCCACATAAATCATAATTTTCTCCTTAAAGCACACTATTCTCTATCTAAAGTAAAGAAATATTTTCTCACCTTAGCAAATACTTTGAGTTTGAAAACAGTCTCAGAAACACACCAATTTGTCTTCAGCAGAGCAAAAGGTATGCACTCCAGAGTCTGCAGCTATGAAAAGCACAGAAATGGTGTAATTCTTCACACATATTTCTCATGTCACCCAATCAAAACTCTTCCCTCACTTTTTTTCAAATGAAAACCCTTCCCCCTCTGCCCTTTCTGCCTATTTTCCATAGCAACCACCTCTTGGAGAAACTCTGGTGTTTGCAAATTCACACAACAATGTTGCAATTGAACTCTGAACTCTCAGTGCACCTGCATATCCAGTGCTTTCTTTCATTTAATGATTTTTTATTGACCACTCAAAATACATCTTTCAAAGAACACATCTCTACACCCTAACTTTCTGTTTTCATCAATCAAAATCCACCAATCACTGTTACTACTTCATGAACACAGAAACTCCACAGTTTTTTTCATTTCAAACTCACATTTTTTCAACTGCCATTTCATTGCCACACTTCATCTGACTGCAGGAGAACCTTCTCTCACCATGTTTTCTGTCTGGATTGTTGGTCATAGTTATATTCACTGGGCTCAAAGGTACGTTGAAAGCAGGAATTTACCTAACCTCAATTTACAAGATGTGGAAATTAAGTGGTTTGGCCACAGAGGATTAAAATGTCACCAATTGATACCATTGGTGAAAACCTTTATGCATTTGCCCAAACCTGACCTGTTAATTGTGCACTGTGGAGGTAATGACTTGGGCACTTTGACTGGTGTAGGTCTGGAAATGCTTTTAAAGGACACCTTTGAGCAATTAATGGCACTTTTTCCTCAGACTGCCTTGGTATATTCAAATATATGCCAAAGACAGAAATGGAGGTGGTCAAACCAATTTTGTCCACAAATTGAGAAGTCGAGGAAGCATGTAAACAAATCTGTTTCAGCTTACATGAGAGACCATGGAATGGGCTCCCTGTACAACAATAACTTGCGTTACTACATGCAAGATATCTACAGAGGAGATGGAGTTCACTTCTCAGATGAGGGCAACAGAGTTTTCACTCTGAATTTAAAAATGTGCATTGGTACCTACTTATAAGTACCAAAATGTACCATAAACCCAAAAGCTCTTCTCAGAGCTACCCTACATCTAATCACTCACAATTATTATTTTACTCTAACTTTTTTTACTAATTTTCAACAAAGTACGCTCCCTGGGGCGCTACCCGGTACGCGTACCGGGAGCTAACCTCGCGAAATTTTAAAAAAAAATGTTTTTTTTTCGCACATATGGGCCTCCTCAGCCACCCTCACAAAACCTAGGGGGTCAAGATAAGTCTACCATGCCCCCTTCTACCTATTCTGAACATTATTTGCCCTCCATCTTGTATCATAATTCGACCGAAACACAAAATGGTGGACTCCCGTTACGCTTAAGGTTCGCGTACCAGGGCGCTCACCGGTTCGCGTACCGGGTCGCTTCCTGGGAAGCGCACCATCAAAAAAGGTGGGAAAGTAGTTCACACAAAAGCCACTTGAGACAATTTCACCAAATATAGATTAGCTCATACTACATACCAATCCCTACCATTTTCACAAATTTGATTGGAATTCCATTTAGCCATTTAGCCTATAGAACTCACTAAATACCGTGAGGTAAATTACTTCACAAAACACATCTGAAGTGTTGGAATTGACAACCAATTAAAATGTTACTTTCATTTTCTACTTTTTTTACCTGACATTTAATTGGTTATGTACCCGAATATATATAAAGGAAGAGAAGGAAACACAGCCATTTTGACTACTACTTCCTGGTGTACATTTCTATTAGAATTTTCATTAATAACTTCAACTTCTTTTTAAAGGTAAGTTGTTATTTTTAAAACTGAAGTATATTGAGCACTTTAAGTTAATATGGCAAACTTTTTCTGTTAGTTATATACTATCCCTCTGTAGTACTTATAAATTTAGATACACTTTTTTATATTCCTACTTCCACTCTGATACTATACACTGCCCAAAGATAAATTCTCTGTTAAAAACTGCCTATCTAAAATTAATCCCAACTGTGCCCTACCTCTACTAATATATATTTTTTTATGCAAATTTCAGGAAAAATGGAAAGTGAACAAAACATTTCATTTGAAATTGTCCTTCCAGAGTCCAACACAGAAATCATTGATCCAAATGAGATTGAATTTATGGATGAATCTTGGGACCAAGAACTACTGCAATGTGTACAAGCAGTAGATAACCTCCTTGCAAATGAGGACATTTTACAACCTCAGAGACTACAATCTATATTCCATGATTATGAAATTTCTGACAATGAAATGTTAGAAAGTTTAATAAATTATGAAACACAATAAAAAAAACTTAAAAAAAAAAAATAAATAATCAACAAAACCAACAATCAATTAACATACAGCATTTGAAAAGTCTATCATTCATTTTTCATTGTGATACGCTCCCCAGAACGCTTCCCGGTTCGCGTACCGGGCGCTAACCACGAAAAAAAATAAAAAAAAATTTTTTTTTTTTTGCTTAGCGGGGCCCCTTTAAAGCCTCCACATCAAACCTAGGGGGTCAGGGAGGAGCTAGTATGCCCCCTTATGGTTATTTCCCCCTTTGTTTTGGCCTCCTCTTGTCTCTCAATCCTACCGAGAGACAAGATGGCGGCCGCTCCGGACTGTTTAGAATGTTGACAGACACCGGAGAGCCAATCAGCTTAGCTACGCGAAGTTCCGGTACGCTTAAGGTCCGCGGACCGGAGCGCTGCCCAGAGCGCGCTTACAGATATATATCTTTTTTTAAACGTTAATTTCTCAAAATCCACTGGAGCACATATATTGAGACCTACAAAAGGCACATCGGGCTACCAGTCCCTACAATTTTGCCAAGTTTCGTGCAAATCCATTCAGCCGTTCGGGCTAAAAGTGAGGCTAACCGCCCTATGGAAAACTCAATGTTAAAAACACGTTTTGGGACCCCCCTTTTTTCTCGGCCCCCCCTGGACGAACCCCCCCAAAATTTTCAGGGGCTGCTCAGAAACAAAATGTTCCATTTTCCTGAAAATTTCAGCCAATTCCGTCCACAAACGCCAAAGTTATTAGACATAGAATTTTCAAAAATCCCATAGGGAAAAAATCCTAACTATATATACCTACTGGCGACCGCCAGTAGGTAATATATATATATATATATTACCTACTGGCGGTCGCCAGTAGGTATATATAGTTAGGATTTTTTTGAATAGGGATTTCTGAAAATTCTATGTTGAATAACTTTGGCGTTGATGGACGGAATTGGCTGAAATTTTCAGGAAAATGGCACATTTTGTTTCTGAGCGTCCCCCGAAAGTTTAGAGGGGTTTCGTCAAGCGGGGGCCTGAGAAAAAAGGGGGGTCCCAAAACGTGTTTTTAACATTGAGTTTTCCATAGGGCGGTTGGACTCACTTTTAGCTCGAACGGCTGAATGGATTTCCACAAAACTTGGCAAAATTGTAGGGACTGGTAGCCCGATGTGCCTTTGCTATGTCTCAAGATATATGCTCCAGTGGTTTTTACGAAAATTAACTTTGAAAAATATATATTGCGCTACATTGGGCTATATATATGTTAGAGCCCAAATGTAGCCCAATGTAGCCCAATGTAGCCCAATGTAGCCCAAAGATGGCCACCAGAGACAAAAAAAAACAAATGTAGCCCAAATATCAGCCAGATGTAGCGCAACTATAGCCCAGTGACAGAATGTCCCAGAGTCTAAAGAACAACTAGAGCGCTAACAGTCTTACTTATAACAAAAGTATGGCACACCTGAAGTCATCTTGATTGGAATAAAGTGTTAACACTTAAAACATTTAATTTGCAAAGGAACAAAATGAGGGGTTTCATTTTGCCATAGAAATGTTATATATATATATATTCACTGAAAAAACCATAGGTTATAGACCATATATAGTTAGGGATTAGCATTTAAAAAACCTTATTTTACTCACACAAAACCATTGAAATTCCATATATAGTTAGTTGTACTAACTATATATCACGCACCCGCAATCCACTGCTGATGATGTCACATATTACATCATTCATGACATGGTCAGTGACATCACTGATGACATCACTGATGACATCTCAAATGACATTACTGATGACATCACTGATGACATCATCCAGTGACTGTGTGTTTCTGTAAAGTTTAAATATGTTTTACATATTGAAGAATGAGTAGATGTAGAAGTGTCTGGATGAAGGATTTAGTAGGTGCGTGACTGACTGTATGAGTGAGTGATTAAATGTGTCTCACTGAGTGCATGGGTTAGTGACTAAACTGTCTTAATTTGTGCATCATTATGTCTGTTGTTCTGTAAACTGCTGCATGTGTTGATCAGTAGCTATATGAGTAACTATATAGGTTATTGATTGGTTGCCCAAGCATTTGTATGGGAGACTGAGTGTGTGTGTGAGTGGCTGGGAAGTGTATGACTCTGTGCATAGATGTATGGGTTCAAAAGTGCATGTTGGAAACAGCTGTATGGGCGGTTGACTGTGTGCATGACTGTATTGGTGAGTGAATAGATATCTCAGTGCTACATGTCAAATTAAGTACATATGTAAAATACAGTACATGTGAGAGTTGACATATATAAATAACTGTGCATAAGAGCCAGTGAATGTGTGAGTGGCTGTATGGATCATTGTGAACTTGTATCCAGGATTGTATAAGTGAGTAAATATGTTTTAGTATTTGTTTGAATAAGTAAGTAAGGTGTGTTTAACTGTATAGATAAGGAAATGGAGGTGTGATTGATTGTTTGCATGACTGTCTAGGTGTGTGTGTAACTTCATGGATGAGTGACAATCTGTGAGTCTGTGTTTACACTGAGTGTATCTAAGGTTATATTAGAGTCTGAAGAGGTTCATCGTATTATCACAACAGTGATGTCATCAGTAATGTCATTTGAGATGTCATCAGTGATGTCATCAGTGATGTCATTTGAGATGTCATCAGTGATGTCATCAGTGATGTCATTTGAGATGTCATCAGTGATGTCATCAGTGATGTCACTGACCATGTCATGAATGATGTAATATGTGACATCATCAGCAGTGGATTGCGGGTGCGTGATATATAGTTAGTACAACTAACTATATATGGAATTTCAATGGTTTTGTGTGAGTAAAATAAGGTTTTTTAAATGCTAATCCCTAACTATATATGGTCTATAACCTATGGTTTTTTCAGTGAATTTTTAAGGTTTTGTAAATGCTAATTCCTAACTATATATGGTCTATAACCTATGGTTTTTTCAGTGAATTTCATTGGTTTTTTAATAGCTAATATCAAAACCTTTACAATGTATTATTCTTTAAAAAGAAAAATATTTTTTACATGTTTTTTATACAATTTTTTTTGTATTTTTTTTGTTTCGCTCCCAGTACGCGTACCGGTTAGCTTCCCGTTAGCTCAATCCGGAGGCGCGACCCGGTACGCGAACTGGTAAACGTTCCTTTAGCGCACCTCTCGCGTTACAAAACAACATCGCGACGCTTCGCGTCAGCATGACGTTTCGCGTTCTCGCGTAATACGTCATATTACGTGCTACGTTCGCGTACCCGGAAGCGCAGCGGTACGCGAACCGGAAGCGATCCGCGGCGCGGCGCCGACCGCGTAATGTAAACATAGCAGGTCATGTGACTCGATAATAACACTTTTCATTGGTTCATTTCACTTTTGGTTTCCTAATGATGTAATACAAGGTCATGTGATCTAAAATGGACACTTTTCATTGGTTTAGAACTTTTGTTTTTCCCAAATGATGAAAACCCCTCCTTCTTTCATCACTCTAACTTTCATCTTGGTGAGAGAAAGACCCTTTATTGAGACTTTGTGATGGCTTCATTAGTAGCTTCAGCTGGTGCTAGCCCACCACCTCCACCAAATCCAAGAAAGAGAGGACCACCTGCAGAAGTAATTCTGCAAGAAGAGGAAGAACAGGAAGAGGAGGGAGAGGAGGAAGAGCATGAGTTTTTGCCAGAGGAGCCCAGGAGGTACAATCGACAGGAGAATTATATCTGGCAATTCTACAGAATTCCTGAGGGGCAAAAGAAAGTGAATGCTCGTTACGTGTTTTGCCGCATATGCGGTGACAGATTGTCAAGGGGCACTGATAAAAAATATAGTTATGGCAATCATACTATGCATCGGCATATGAGTAGGTGGCACCCAAATAACTATAGTGCTGCCCAGCTACGTGACCAACAACAAAATCCCCTCCAAATGGCAAGAAGATCGGTGGTTCCAGAGGTGTCGGGACCAGAGGCGAGGGAGGTGATTGCAAACATCCAAATGTTGTTTGGGCACGTAAAACAAGTGTGCGTGGAATGTGGCGCTTTCATCTGCTACAGAGAAAGTAGCATCACTTTGATTTTGCGAGCAATTCAAAATCATATTAATGTTTGCACAAGACGCACCAAAAAATAAATTCTTTTTTTTTTTTGCTCCTGTTGAGCCCTTTATAATGGATCGTTTTTGTTTCCCCCCCCCCCCAAAAAAACCAAAAAAATTTTAAAAACGTTCAGAAAATACAAAAAAAGTAAAAAAATGTTCAAAAAATACTAAAAAAAATATAAAACAACAAAAACATAAAAAAAAAGTTCTTTTCAGAACTAACTCCCCATTATAAAAAAAATGGTAGAATATTTGGAACTCTGCCAACCTGTATTTCTCTTAGTTCGCTCCCGGAGCGCTACCCGGTACGCGTACCGGAAGCTAACCAAAAAAATATTTTTTAAAAAAGAACAGTAACTATAAGGGAAGGAAATACACAGTTATGTTAAAAGAAAGACAGCTCTAGGGAGTAAACTAAGGATACTGTTACCTACAATCCACTGTTGATGATGTCACATATTACATCATTCATGACATGGTCAGTAACATCAACAGCAGTGGATTGTAGGTAACAGTATCGTTAGTTTACTCCCTATAGCTGTATTTCTTTTAACATAACTGTCTATTTCCTTCCCTTATAGTTACTGTTCTTTTTTAAAAAACATTTTTTTGATCAGTCATAAACAGTGACATTAATAGAAACAGAGAGAGTGAACAAGAGTGAAAAACTATGGTCCTCCTCAGCCACCCTCAGAAAACCAAGGGGGTCAAGATACATCTACCGTGCCCCCTTCTACCTATTCTGAACATTATTTGCCCTCCATCTTGTATCTTGATTCGAACGAAACACAAAATGGTGGACTGCCATAACGCTGCTGGTTTGCGAACCGGGCAACTTCCCAGGAAGCGGTCCCCAAAAAAAAAAAGTTGGGAAAGTAATTCACAGACACTAAGAGTAATAGAGATGGAGTGAGTGAACAAGACTGAGGAACTATGAGAACAGAGGGACTGAGAAAAAGAGTGGAAGGAGTTGAGTAAATAGGTAATAGAGAAAGGAATGAGGAAAGTAGCAAAGGCAGGAAACTGAGGATTAAAGAAGTGAAGCAGTGGATCTAATAGTAGGTGAATGTGATAGAAATGTAACGAAAAGAGTACAACTATTTACCTTGTAATTGCCGTTAAATTAATCACATTTTATTTCTATACTTTCAATCTGTGAAAGAGAGAACCAACATTTGAAAAAAATTAAAATATGTATTTAAAAATTACAAACGACAAGGGAAAATATTGAAGGACAAATAGTTTTTCAACAACTTTGACACTGACAGAAGCTTCTGCTTCTCCAGGTCCTCTACACAATGCTAAAGATATACATTTTAAACTAACAGTATCTTGATGCAGATGAAGTGAGGCCTATCTTAAAACATGGTGCATCTTTTGCATTGCTCTTGTTTCAGAAAAGTGTCGCTTCAGTATGCCAATAACATGTCTCCTATCCAGAGATTTGTTTGAGGTGAGGCCTACTCAGAGTTCAAGATGAGATTTACACTTGTTGAAGTGTACAGAGGAGATAATATCTGTGAAAGTCTACTAATGAAGTGAGTCATGTCCACTGCACTCTTCAACAAAGTAGAAACCTCCTATGTTTCCCTGGACAGACCTAAACTTGATCTGCACAATGTGATTCGTAATGATAGGAAACTCAGGTGATGTAATTGAAATATGTGCAATTTATTTTGCTCATTTCACAATCACATCACTTGTGTTTCCTTTGCTTAGGTATCTCATTGTGCAGATGTAGTCCAGCATATGAAAGAATACGTAGAAGTGCAGCACTGCATACAATAAATTTAACACTTACAGAAAACTCACCTTCTCCATGCCTCCTACACAGTTCTACATATACATCATAAATGCAAACAGTACAGAATTAATTATACATGTTAAATGGTTTATTTTTGCTGTTCTCAGAATGTATCAAAATTCACTAAAAACAGTGACTTGAAGGTATTCATCATGTAACAGCGGGGAAAAAAAAACACAATCAAAATGATTGTGTTTAAAAAACCCATACAACATCAGAAAATAAAATTCAGAACTCCTTAAAGTTAACTTACTTTCCATGACGTCCAAGGATGTCCTATGAACAGCTTACACTCTTTTGTGCTGTTATTACTTTCAGCCCGCCACTTTCTGAAAGAAAACCTCCATCGTTTTTAAAAACACGTTACATGCAATAAATGACTTCTTGCTCTCTACCACTATTTTCCACAAGGCCAAATCTAGTCAGAGATATTTATAACTCTTGGATTTCTTGTAAGCCAATCCCATCATTTGGCATTTCCGCAACTTTCAGAATTAAAATGTTGAAGATCATTTTCACAATCCTGGAATAGTAATATCTTCCCCTTCTTGGTCAGTCATGTTCTACATTTCCTATGACACTGATACTGCTTAATATGAAGCAGACTTACACTACCTCTATGAGTACTACAATTATTTAATTCTCTACATCACTTTTAATCACAAAGCAATGTAAAACAGTAGACAGCATTGCAGACTTACATTCCCTCTACTCCATGTTTTGATTGGCTGCTTCAATTAGCTTATGAAAAGAAACAGTTTTTCTGAACTCATTTAAAGTGCACATACATCTCCATGATGTCCAATCCTTTGATTAGAAGTTATGTCTCTGAACTACACTTATCCTCAAGGCCAAATTGTGTAGGAGCCATTAGAACTTCTTGAAATTCCACAGATCATATCCCGAGATTATTTTCCTAAAATTTTGGTTTTAAAAACACCAGGTAAGAGTTTTTAAGGTCAAAAGGCAATTTTTTTTTGAAAATTAAAACAGAATCATTGCAGAATGACCAGCCATTTCTAGACTTTAAATAAGCTGTGTAATGTCCTGATGATATTGAAGGGCCGTCATGATATATAATTGCTGTAGTTACAAAAGTCCTTCCTGATATTGACAACTGCGAAGCTACAAAATATTTTATTAAAGTTGTCAATTTTGTTCCATCAGGCCTACATCGTTGGAACATTAAAATGACGTACTGGCCATATGTTCGTATAAATAATGTGGACATCATTTCAGATTTACATTGGCTACACTCCATGCTGTGATTAGCAGCTTTTACTAGCTTATTAAAGGAGACTGATTTACTGTCTGGCAAAGTTAAATATATAAATCTTTCTGAGTCTACACTAGTAGTACTTGATACCATACAGTTCTCGCAGTCATGCTGCCATTGATAAGAAAGCCCAAACAGCTGATCTACATCTACACCTTCAGCATGTAATACATCAAGCATATACATTAAAAACTCCTGACAATCTTGCTGAATATTTTGAGAGAATTGTGTTTGCCCTGAACATCTGTCTAACAGGTTTCGAATTTCAGACACACTTTCTATTTTTGTTCTATCTGTGCTACATTTCTCTAACACAGAATTCAACAAACTGCAAAATCTTTGATCAGAATTGACCACAATCTCTTCTTTTACATTTTTTAGAGAAAACAAAACATTAATTACTACATTAGCATAGCAGTTGACACCAGAACTGTTTTCAAACTGAAAACCAACAACATCTTCAACAGAATCCTCTTTGTTTCTGCTTGTAATTTTAGGTTCATTCACTTTTTGTCTTTTTGCTACAACCTCCCCAGTATTGTTCTCATTTCTTCGTTTCCGGCCTACCAGACGTTTCTCAAACAAAGGAAACTGAGGCAAATGTGGCGCATACTCTCTTCTTAACCTATTGTATTCCTTAACACAATCTAGATCTGCACAAATGTTTCTGACATCACACTCAATCAAGTACAATCCCGATAAAGTTCTAACTCGTGACAATGCCACATATGCCATACCCTCCTTGAACACAGAACTGCCAATATTCACCAATGCAGTGTCTACACTTAAACCTTGCGATTTATGAATTGTCACCGCATATGCCAAGCAAACAGGGAACTGCTTACGGCGAACATATAAGTCTTTTACAAGCAAAAATCTAGCAGAACAACGAGCAATTAGCTGTACTTCCTCAATGCCATCAAATTTAATTTTTAAAAATTCAATTCCATCTCTATTTCTGTATTTCACAAAATCAACAACATTACCCATTGATCCATTTACCAGACCTCTTTCAACATGTAAATTCCTTCTTAAAATTATACGGCAGTTCAAGCACACATTCAGAGTCTTTTCAAAACCTGCAGTTTTAGATATAGTCTTCTCTAATGAATCCAATTTTGATTTCAGATTCTCAGACAAAATAATTGTTGATCCCATATGCTCTACTCTATCAATAGCTTCCACTTTCACAATCTCTTGCTTTTCTAAATGCAACATTTTGTTGTTAAATTTGGCACATTCTGCAAGAGTTGGCATCAAACATATTCCAGATTTCTTATCAGTAATTTTCTGAAAAATATTCTCAGGCACAACATCTTGTTCTGGATATAAATTTGACAGTAATCGTGCATGTAAAGCTTCTTTCCCATGCTCGGTCACTTTTCCAATTCTAACATCTTGTAGAATAGTCTTGTAAACTTCATCCTTTGCCTGACGCATATTTTCATGCAGTTCAGCATAATTGAAGTTTAACCATATATTGACGTTGCCAATGCTGCCTAGGCACTTCCTGGTATCTTCATGCGTGAGCATTTTGAACACAGGTTGCCCTTTCACTGGTGTCAGCTGCAGAAGATCTCCGAAAACAATGATGTGTTTGCCACCAAATAACACATCATACTCTGTTTTGAGAACTTCTTGCATCCTCAAATGCACAAAGGCAAGCATGACATTGGAAACCATGCTTACTTCGTCAATGATAAGAAGTTTCATTTTCCTCAAGATTCTTGAAACTTCAAAACAAGCATCTCCAGATAGCTTGTGATATTCTAATTTGTTGTCATGCTCCACTGGCAGCATCAGTAAACGATGTAAAGTAATCCCTTTAATATTATGTGCTGCCAGTCCAGTTGGAGCAGTGACAACACAAGACAGCGATGACTCTGTCCTTTCCTGCAAATAGCATGAAATTGCTTTAATGAGGAAACTTTTTCCAGTTCCCGCTTCTCCACTCACGTACAGTCGGACAGGCTTCAACGACGTACATGAGCACTCTTTCTTATCATGACTTAATCCATGATCAATTTGCATGGTAACTTCGTCATATATTTTCCTCTGCTCAACGTTGAGTTGCCTTTCCAACTCTTCTAAGTTAACCGCATCCTCTTGAGCATGTGCCATGGCTCTTTCCACCTCATTCATAGCAGTGGCAGCTTCATTTTCAATAAGAGGTCCTCCTAGTGGATCCTGACTCAATGAAGCAGAACTCTGACTGTCCTGAGAACTGTCTCTGGCAATCTCGGCTGCAATCGTTGCTTCCTGCTCAATTTCCGCATTCAACATTTCTACATATTTGGGAAAAGCAGGACATTCTATGGTCTCCTTGGCGGCATTGAAAGAGTCTTCATAACAGAGGAAATCTCCAAGCAGTTCCTCTTCTGCACGCCAAGGCTTGAAAAGTTGCAAAAGTGCTAAATAGAAAAACTCCTTTTTTTCAGGAGATTCGCCACTCAATTTTCGATGGTTTATCAAGTGGCATTTTCTTTGCTTCACCAGACATCCCTCACTTCCTATTACAGCATACACTCCTTTCTCAGTATCTTCTTTGATGTTCCTCTTGAACATGTAATTTTGCAGAACCTCATACAGACAAACATTCTCTAGGTGACTGCTTCGATTTGGATAATATGTATCCAACATGTTTGTCTTCAAAATGTCGGTACTGTTTGGCTCCTTTTCCGCCAAATACTCAATTTCCCGCACAGGTTTGAGAACTCGATTACGCGTTGCAGCAAGACCAAGACTCGCCCAAACGATACTCCTGGACTTGGCATAGAGACTTGCTGAAGACAACCGGTCAGAACATTCGTACGCTCCGATTTCTCGATGCGACAACATCTTCAGACTGAAACTGTACAACTTCTTGCTGAGGCTCTTTTCATGGGAAATGTCCTCCCACATATCCTTCAATTCTGTCTTCTCTTTTTTGGTGATGTAAGACGTCACATACCGAGCCACAGCCATACAGTTATCAGCCACAAACTGTATATCCATGTTAGCATTCCACATGGACAAAATCACCGGGTTGTAGTCGTTGATGTACTTGGACTCTTCGTTCCTCTTCAAATTGTAAGTGTTTTTAGGTGATTTCTTCATGACATTGTGTCGCAGCGAAGACATCAAACTGTTTACTCTTCCTTTAGAAATCACCGGTCGTGGAAAGCCGAAACGACATTTAGTGTAGAACTTGTCCTTGTTTCGGAATTTACGACGGCAGTACTTTCCACATCGATGGCTTTGGAAACGCAGAACTTTTTCTCTTAGGCTTTTCTTCTCCTTTGCGTTTGGAACAGCACACGTAGAATACTGTTGGATGAAACTCATCACTGAGTCATCTGGATCCGTTCCAAATTTAGGTGCATCCTTGATCCACAGCAACATATGTATATGAGGAGCACCTCTTGCTTGGTACTCCTTTCTCCAGAAGAAATCCAACACCTCTCCAAGAGGTGGATTCTTCTTATTCATGATGAAAGACATCATAGCTTCAAATCTATGATTGAAGTACCTAAATACATTGACTGGATCCAAAGAGCACAGTTCTCCGGGTGTCTTGAATTCGATGTTTTCTACGTTAGCATTTGCCTCTCGTAGAAATTCAAGTAAGTCTTCCCAGCCATACTCGGCACAGCTCAGAGTGAGGAACCATGTGGGAGTACCTAAGTTCCTCAGCATACATTTTAAATCACCATGACGACGGTACCAGTACTCATTAGTACCACGCTGACACGCCATGAGATTAATCAGGTGAGAATCCAAAATACTATCTTGGACATTCACTTTATCCATAAAATCACTTGCCGAGATGTTTTGCATGTGTATACCACTTTTCAAGATGTGGTTCACTGCATATGACAGTCCAGACAGATCGCTTTCAAACAGGAGATGAAACAAATAAGGAATGCATTGTCGAAACCTAGCATCTCCTGCATACAATCGCAAAGTCCGGTATTCAGAAGCAGGAATTTGATGAGGTCGCTCATCATATCTTCCTCCCTGACCTGTTGGAAAAAGCTGTGGGAAACACCGAGCTTCCAAACTTTCCTCCCAAACACTAATGGGACTCCCTTTGGCTTGTTTCATTTGAAACAACTCAATAGCATTCCCCATGACTTCCTTTGAATGCAAAGGATGAACACTATAATGTTCATATATTTCCTCACTAGTAGAGGGTTCTACTTTCTCAATTTGACCAGCACACAAATCGCTATCCTCTTCCTCACTTACTTCCTCTTCTGCAACATATACATTCTTATAGTATTTATTATTTTTTTTCAAATACAATGTTGCCTTTTTAACTTTCCTAACATCTACTAAATCTTGCCATATTTTCTTATTCTTTGTCGGAACCCCATTAACTAAGATAACCAGAGGTTCCTCTTCCACTTTTTCTACTCCAATTGTGTTAATGTTTTTCTTCAAATCTAGAGGCAAATAAACAACTCTTCCCTTTAATCCTCTCTGTAAATCTGATGGAGGCAATTTCCCTGTCTTTGGCTCCATTCTTACAATAGCCTGAAAGGGATGGATACTTTGAATCAAAATAGATTCATAAGTATTTAAATCCTTCAATTCAGAAGGAATCTCAACCAATTCCAGATTATTATGAACTGCTCTAGCAGGCATCTGGTTTTGTTTTAATTTGTTACAACAATAAGTACACACACGTTGATCCAATCCCAAATCAAAACAATTTTCTACCATCAAGTATGTTGCAAAATCCTTCCATTCACTATTATTTTCCCTTTCACTTTTTGCATATAAATCCACTAACTTAGTCTGATTCTTATAATAAGTGCGTCGACAACACACACAAGTGAAATTAGGCCTCTCACTTGATTTCATGTCAAACGTCGCAATTTCCCTCTGGAAATTATCTGTACTGGAAACATGTACAGTATCTTCCAAATGACCCTCTATTTCTTGCTCAATTTCAACATTCTCCTCTTTACTTCCAAAGTAACAAAACTCAATTTCTTCACATATATTCCTCACATCTATTTCAGAACCATGCAAAAGAGCAGCGCATAATTGTTTCAGCATAATTGCTGGACTCTTAGCATAATACAACATTCTAACTAACTTCCTCACTTTGTTATGATGCACTGCTAGCATCCTGAAATGATGAAAAACATTCTGGCATACTCTCCTGGAAAGACAAGCCAGTGAATGACCATGCAAACCTGTCACTTCTCTCACTCTGCAAGGATCTAATTCTTGCAACAACCTCATTTTCTGCTTCAAACTTTTCTTGTTAAATGACCGTACAAAATCACAAAGCAAATTGATGGAATCCTGTCGCACACTGCAAATACTACTACACTTCCAGGTGTACACAGGACCCTTAGCACGTCTTCCTAAAACCTCATTACCTAACAACTCTTCTAACTTTGTTGTCATAAGTTTTTCTTTTTCAACTGGACAACCATCTTTCACTTCATAAGCACGACCACTGATGTCAACTGCATGCACCAAATCATTATCCTGGAAATAACTCTCTTCATTAAAAAATGCCTCACAGCTTGAACTATGTATCCATTCTCCAGAAAAAACTTCACAAAAATTACTACGATTAACTATTCTCTTCCATCTACTATTTCTTTTGAAATCAAAAATTGCCTTGTTTAGCTTCCTAATTCTATTGATTATCAAAATAAATAACTTACGTTTAATTTCAAAAGCCTGATCAATAACTTTCTCAACTTTTTTTTTTCTCCTATAAAAAACTAATTTCTGTTGACCTTTCTTAATATTTTTTAACAAATTGCCAATTATCCTGTTACGGAACATTCGTTTACGAATCTCCGTAAACTGTTGTTTCCTTCTACTATCATGCACAGATTTATCTCTTGCTCTAGCAGTAACATTTTCATTTGTCCTTTTCTTTCCATTTGATTTACTTGTGTTGTTATGGATTGAAACATTTTCTGTACTAATATTTTTTTTATTAGAAATATTTTTTATGAAATATTTAGAGCTCTTACCCGGTGCTTTCTTCATCGCTTGAGAAATCTTTTTGTTAGAGGACTGCTGCATTTTTTTTTTCTCCTGCTGTCTTTGACGTTTTGCAGCCTTCATCTCTCTTATTTTTGTAGGCATAGTTGAATCTGAGGAAAAATATAATAAAAATGTTATTAAACATTATTATCAAACAGTAAATCAGTAATAGTGATCAAAAACATAACACACTACTTGACATTTTAAATAGAAGATTTTTTAGTCCTTGCAAATTTACAATACAGAAATAGCAGAAAAGAAATGAGATTTATATTTATGTTACCTATGCTATTTTATATGTGAATCTGATCTAATTTTATGAGCATATTTTAATATTTTATTGAAGACACTACACATAACCTGTTTTTGAAGGTGTCTTTATTTTTAAATTAAACGGTTTACCTTTTTACTTTTTATTGATTATAAATTTTAAAAATAAATGTTTATAATTCCAAAGGCTCAAGCAGGTCAGCTTCCCATCCTATATCATATAATTCGGACAAATCTGCATCCTCATCACGCTCTTCTTCATCCTCAGGATTTAAATCATCCAATGGATCAACATCCACTGATGTTTCAATTACAAGTTCAATGATGAGGTCAAAATCAACTGATTGCAGATTGTCGCTCATGTTGAGGTTGTCTTTATCTTTAAAGAAAGACAACAACAATGAGATGTTGCAGAGTAAGAGACAAATCTCACAGATTATAATAGTAAAATTATTTAACAAGAGTAACATTTTGCAGCTATTATTTAGCCATGTCCAGCGATGCTGAGCAGGTGAAGCCTATGTCTAATTTTTCACTGAACAGGACTCATCTGTTCTTAACCTTGGATAAGCCTCAACGACTCTGTGTCCCCTGCACATACTCAAATGTTAAAGTGCAGATTTATATTAAATGGCACATCCCCAGGCATGCACCAGTTAATGTGCACCACTGCTTTACCACCCATGGTGTGCCGCATTTACAATCAGATAGGAGAAAGCTGCTTCAAAACCCTGCGCCTGCTTGAAGCTGGCATAGGTCTTGACGCAGCATTGTATAGATGGGGCACCCCTGATCCTTGCTGGAGCTGCATCGCACTTACGATACAACTCCAGCAATGCGCCACCTTTACAGCACAGATGCGTCACGCATCTGTGCCTTTTTTGCCCCATGCTGCGCCGCATTGTAAATGCAGCACACCATGGGTGGCGGAACAGTGGCGCAGGATGACTGTCACATCCCTGGGGATGCGCCACTCATCATAAATCTATCCCTAAGCTTCTTATCTTGTTACAGATGAACTGCCATATGTATCATCAAAATATTTTACATATTATAAATAGCAAATTTTAAGGAATAAATAGCGATTCTTTACTATTCCTAATTTGCAATGAGCAAATTGCTAATTGCAAATTACCCATTCATTTCCATAGGCTAGGAGGCTCATAGGAATTAATGTTGCAAGTTGTGATTAGCAATTAGCTCATCACAAAATAGGATTTTTTTCAAGCGTGCAGGGGTATCTCAAGAACACCCTGCTGCACCCCTGAAAAAGAAATTTGGGAGCACATGGCACACCTACATGCCCTAATGGCATGTATGGGCGTCATATGGGACCTTTTTTTTTTAAAAAAAAAAATGCTTTTTGAAAAGAATTCGCAAATTACCACAAACTACAAGTTGGTGGTAGTTTCCAAATCCTTAATATCATTTTTTACATATTTTTTTTTGATACATTGCATTTAAGGAATCACAAATTTTGAATTATTGACATTTTAAGTAATTTCCACATGTGCACTGTTTTCTAAATATAATTTGAAAATCGTTTTTGGGGAAAAGTAATGGTTTGCAAATTTATGACAAGGACATAATGGTGTATGCTTCTCTATAAGGCATTTCAGTATCTCTAATGTCATTTTTCCCATATTACATTATAAGACCTTTCCCCATGAAGCACATTCCTTGTAAATATGCTCCCACCAGTGCATTGCAAATTTAGATTTTGACTGTTTCAGACACATAGCCATGTTGAAAGTGACCCAAAAAAATTGCAAACGTTTTAAAAAAAAACATTCATGTGTCTTAATGACATTTTAAGTCATTTCCCCATGGACAATGTTTTCTAAGTGGCACAAAAGAGGTATACACCTATCATAAATCTGTCCCTAGAATAATAAATGATTAAATCAGGATGACAATAAGATGTGGCCTATCCAGAGGTTTGTTTAAGGTGAGGCCTACTCAGGATTGCAGATTAAAGTTATGCTTGATGAAGAATACAGAGGAGATAATTTATTGTAAAGGCCTACCAATGAAGTAAGTGATTTCTACTTCATTGCACCAGTCATCATAAATGTATCCATAAGCTTCTTATCTTGTTAGACATCAACCGCCATATGTATCATATAACTATTTTGCATTTCCAAAAAAGCGAATTTTAAGGAATAAATAGCGATTCTTTACCATTCCAAATTTGCGATGAGAAAATTGCTAATTGCAAATTACCCATTCATTTCCATGGGCTAGGAGGCTCATATAAATGAAGGTGCAATTTGCGATTAACAATTTGCTCATCACAAATTAGGAATTTATTCCAAAAGTGCAGGGGTGTCTCAAGAACACCCTGCTGCAACCCTGAGAAAGAAATTTGGGGGCATATGGCGAACATAAATTTTAACAACATTCCTTTACCTCAAAAACGATTTTCAAATCATAACTTCAAAACACTACACATGGGAAAATTACTTAAATTGTCCTTAAGACACATAAAAGCGTATTTTGATTGGCTTTCCTGCATGGTAGGGTCACTTTTAACATGGCTATGTAACATAAACATTCAAAATCAAAATTTTCAATGTACAGGTGGGAGCATATTTACAAGCAATTTGCGCCACAAAGAAAGGTCTGACATTAAAATGGGAAAAATAACATCAGGGACAGTCAATTGCCTTATAAAGAACCATACACCATTATGTCCTTCTCATGAATTTAAAAACAATTCCTTTTTCCCAAAAACGATTTTCAGATCATAATTTCAAAAAACTGCACATGAGAAAATGACTTAAAATGTCATTGAAACACATGAAAGCGTTTTTTTATTGGCTTTCCTGCATGGTTGGTTCACTTTTATCATGGCTATGTAACACAAACATTGATAATTAAAATTTTCATGCACATGTAAGAGCATATTTACAAGCAATTTGCGCCACAGAGAAAGGTCTTACACTAAAATGAGAAAAATAACATCAAGGACAGTCAATTGCCTTATAAATAACCATACACCATTATATCCTTGTCATGAATTTAAAAACAATTCCTTTTCCACAAAAACGATTTTCAAATCATAATTTCTAAACACTGCACATCAGAAAATGACTTAAAATGTCATTAAAACACATGAAAGCATTTTTTGATTGGCTTTCCAGCATGGTTGCGTCACTTTTAACATGGCTATATAACAAAAACATTCAAAATCAAAAATTTCCATGCACATGTGAGAGCATATTTACTAGCAAATTGCGCCACATAAATCATAATTTTCTCCTTAAAGCACACTATTCTCTATCTAAAGTAAAGAAATATTTTCTCACCTTAGCAAATACTTTGAGTTTGAAAACAGTCTAAGAAACACACCAATTTGTCTTCAGCAGAGCAAAAGGTATGCACTCCAGAGTCTGCAGCTATCAAAAGCACAGAAATGGTGTAATTCTTCACACATATTTCTCATGTCACCCAATCAAAACTCTTCCCTCACTTTTTTTCAAATGAAAACCCTTCCCCCTCTGCCCTTTCT
Organism: Lissotriton helveticus; assembly: GCF_964261635.1. Lineage (NCBI taxonomy): Eukaryota > Metazoa > Chordata > Amphibia > Caudata > Salamandridae > Lissotriton > Lissotriton helveticus. The sequence goes on from NC_136071.1 coordinate 806,208,094, forward strand.
GCCTATTTTCCATAGCAACCACCTCTTGGAGAAACTCTGGTGTTTGCAAATTCACACAACAATGTTGCAATTGAACTCTGAACTCTCAGTGCACCTGCATATCCAGTGCTTTCTTTCATTTAATGATTTTTTATTGACCACTCAAAATACATCTTTCAAAGAACACATCTCTACACCCTAACTTTCTGTTTTCATCAATCAAAATCCACCAATCACTGTTACTACTTCATGAACACAGAAACTCCACAGTTTTTTTCATTTCAAACTCACATTTTTTCAACTGCCATTTCATTGCCACACTTCATCTGACTGCAGGAGAACCTTCTCTCACCATGTTTTCTGTCTGGATTGTTGGTCATAGTTATATTCACTGGGCTCAAAGGTACGTTGAAAGCAGGAATTTACCTAACCTCAATTTACAAGATGTGGAAATTAAGTGGTTTGGCCAGAGAGGATTAAAATGTCACCAATTGATACCATTGGTGAAAACCTTTATGCATTTGCCAAAACCTGACCTGTTAATTGTGCACTGTGGAGGTAATGACTTGGGCACTTTGACTGGTGTAGGTCTGGAAATGCTTTTAAAGGACACCTTTGAGCAATTAATGGCACTTTTTCCTCAGACTGCCTTGGTATATTCAAATATATGCCAAAGACAGAAATGGAGGTGGTCAAACCAATTTTGTCCACAAATTGAGAAGTCGAGGAAGCATGTAAACAAATCTGTTTCAGCTTACATGAGAGACCATGGAATGGGCTCCCTGTACAACAATAACTTGCGTTATTACATGCAAGATATCTACAGAGGAGATGGAGTTCACTTCTCAGATGAGGGCAACAGAGTTTTCACTCTGAATTTAAAAATGTGCATTGGTACCTACTTATAAGTACCAAAATGTACTATAAACCCAAAAGCTCTTCTCAGAGCTACCCTACATCTAATTACTCACAATTATTATTTTACTCTAACTTTTTTCACTAATTTTCAACAAAGTACACTCCCTGGTGCGCTACCCGGTACGCGTACCGGGAGCTAACCTCGCGAAATTTTTTTTAAAAATGTGTTTTTTTTCGCACATATGGGCCTCCTCAGCCACCCTCACAAAACCTAGGGGGTCAAGATAAGTCTACCGTGCCCCCTTCTACCCATTCTGAACATTATTTGCCCTCCATCTTGTATCATAATTCGACCGAAACACAAAATGGTGGACTCCCGTTACGCTTAAGGTTCGCGTACCAGGGCGCTCACCGGTTCGCGTACCGGGTCGCTTCCTGGGAAGCGCACCATCAAAAAAGGTGGGAAAGTAGTTCACAGAAAAGCCACTGGAGACAATTTCACCAAATATAGAATAGCTCATACTACATACCAATCCCTACCATTTTCACAAATTTGATTGGAATTCCATTTAGCCATTTAGCCTGTAGTCCTCTCTAAATACCGTGAGGTAAATTACTTCACAAAACACATCTGAAGTGTTGGAATTGACAACCAATTAAAATGTTACTTTCATTTTCTACTTTTTTTACCTGACATTTGATTGGTTATGTACCCGAATATATATAAAGGAAGAGAAGGAAACACAGCCATTTTGACTACTACTTCCTGGTGTACATTTCATTTGGATTTTCATTAATAACTTCAACTTCTTTTTAAAGGTAAGTTGTTATTTTTAAAACTGAAGTATATTGTGCACTTTAAGTTAATATGGCAAACTTTTTCTGTTAGTTATATACTATCCCTCTGTAGTACTTATAAATTTAGATACACTTTTTTATATTCCTACTTCCACTCTGATACTATACACTGCCCAAAGATAAATTCTCTGATAAAAACTGCCTATCTAAAATTAATCCCAACAGTGCCCTACCTCTACTAATATATATTTTTTTTATGCAAATTTCAGGAAAAATGGAAAGTGAACAAAACATTTCATTTGAAATTGTCCTTCCAGAGTCCAACACAGAAATCATTGATCCAAATGAGATTGAATTTATGGATGAAACATGGGACCAAGAACTACTGCAATGTGTGCAAGCAGTAGATAACCTCCTTGCAAATGAGGACATTTTACAACCTCAGAGACTACAATCTATATTCCATGATTATGAAATTTCTGACAATGAAATGTTAGAAAGTTTAATAAATTATGAAACACAATAAAAAAAGTTTAAAAAAAAAAAAAATAATCAACAAAACCAACAATCAATTAACATACAGCATTTGAAAAGTCTATCATTCATTTTTTATTGTGATACGCTCCCCAGTACGCTTCCCGGTTCGCGTACCGGGCGCTAACCACGAAAAAAAACAAAAAAATATTTTTTTTTTTTTTGCTTAGCGGGGCCCCTTTAAAGCCTCCACATCAAACCTAGGGGGTCAGGGAGTATCTACTATGCCCCCTTAAGTTCATTTGCCCCTTCGCTTTTGACCTCCTCTTGTCTCTCGATCCTACCGAGAGACAAGATGGCGGCCGCTCCGGACTGTTTAGAATGTTGACAGACACCGGAGAGCCAATCAACTTCGCTACGCGAAGTTCCGTTACGCGTCAAGTACGCGTACCGGGGCGCTGCCTGGTCCGCGCTTACAGATATATATCTTTTTTTGAACGTTAATTTCTCAAAATCCACTGAAGCACATATATTGAGACCTAGAAAAGGCACATCGGGCTACCAGTCCCTACAATTTTGCCAAGTTTCGTGCAAATCCATTCAGCCGTTCGGGCTAAAAGTGAGGCTAACCGCCCTATGGAAAACTCAATGTTAAAAACACGTTTTGGGACCCCCCTTTTTTCTCGGCCCCCCCTGGACCAACTCCCCCCAAATTTCCAGTGGCTGCTCAGAAACAAAATGTTCCATTTTCCAGAAAATTTCAGCCAATTCCGTCCACAAACGCCAAAGTTATTAGACATAGAATTTTCAAAAATCCCATAGGGAAAAAATCCTAACTATATATACCTACTGGCGACCGCCAGTAGGTAATATATATATATATATATATATATATATATATATATATATATATGTATATATATATATATATATATATTCACTGAAAAAACCATAGGTTATAGACCATATATAGTTAGGAATTAGCATTTACAAAACCTTGAAAATTCACTGAAAAAACCATAGGTTATAGACCATATATAGTTAGGAATTAGCATTTAAAAAACCTTATTTTACTCACACAAAACCATTGAAATTCCATATATAGTTAGTTGCACTAACTATATATCGCGCACCTGCAATCCACTGCTGATGATGTCACATATTACATCATTCATGACATGGTCAGTGACATCACTGATGACATCACTGATGACATCTCAAATGACATCACTGATGACATCACTGATGACATCTCATTTGACATCATTCTTGTGCTAATACGATAAACCTCTTCAGACTCTAATATAACCTTAGATGCACTCAGTGTATACAGACACTCACACACTGTCACTCATCCATGGAGTTACTCACACACCTAGTCAGTCATGCAAAGAAACAATCTCACCTCCATTTCTTCAACTATACAGTTATACACACCTTACTTATTCAAACATATACTAACACATATTTACTCTCTTATACAATCCCTGATACAAGTTCACAATGATCCATACAACCACTCACACATTCAGTGGCTCTCATGCACAGTTATTTATATATGCCAACTCTCACATGTACTGTGTTTTACATATGTACTTACTATGACATGTAGCATTGAGATATCCATTCACTCATCAATACACTCATGCACACAGTCAACTGCCCATGTAGCTGTTTCCACATGCACTCTTGAACTCATACACCTAGTGAATCAACTGCTCACACATCTATGCACAGAGTCACACACCTCCCAGCCACCCCCACACAAACTCAATCTCCCATACAAATACTTGGGCAACCAATCAATAACACATATAGCCTCTCGTATAGCTAATGATCAACACATGCAGCAGTTTACATCACAACAGACATAATGATGCACAAATTAAGACAGTTTAGTCACTAACCCATGCATTCAGTGAGACACATTTAATCACTCACTCATACAGTCAGTCACGCACCTACTAAATCCTTCATCCAGACACTTATACATCCACTCATTCTTCAATATGTAAGACATATTTTAACTTTACAGAAACATACAGTCACTGGATGTTGTCATCAGTGATGTCATCAGTGATGTCATTTGAGATGTCATCAGTGATGTCATCAGTGATGTCACTGACCATGTCATGAATGATGTAATATGTGACATCATCAGCAGTGGATTGCAGGTGCGCGATATATAGTTAGTGCAACTAACTATATATGGAATTTCAATGGTTTTGTGTGAGTAAAATAAGGTTTTTTAAATGCTAATTCCTAACTATATATGGTCTATAACCTATGGTTTTTTCAGTGAATTTTCAAGGTTTTGTAAATGCTAATTCCTAACTATATATGGTCTATAACCTATGGTTTTTTCAGTGAATTTCAATGGTTTTTTAATAGCAAATATCATAAGCTGTCGAATGTCAAGTACGTGGTAAGTGAAAACATTTTCGTGTTTATGCACACTGATCTGCTTTGAATGGTGCCCCCCCCCCTCATTTCTATTAGAAGTACTCTCTCTTTGCAGATAGTGAAAGGTAGTTAACGCAGGTCTTTGCCCCCATTGTAATCCGTCGTGCCTGCTTCTCTCTCCATTTGATTCATTGTTATCCAAGTATTTACTGTTTTAGAATTAGTTCTCTTTGGTTCATTCTCTATTTACAAACAAACACAGAGTCGCAATACTCTGTTTAGTCTTTGCAGATAACGAAAAATCGTGTAAAAAAAAAGAAAAAGAATCGAGCAAAATCAGTAGGCCACTAATGGGATCTCTTTTTGACCTCGCAAAAATAGAAACATTAGGAACAACCCCTCATGACAAATACAAAACTAGTGAGATGAACTGAACTCCACACAATGATGGCTGCAAAACAGCTCGGCTCCGCCACCCACCCCGCCCAAAATAACGATAAAGAACGGCTGCCATGATTGGTTGCGGAATGACCACGACGGAGCTACGAAATGGTGCTGCTCTCATGCTAACCCCAGCTTCAGTCTGAAACATCCAGAAACACTGTAGACTACCAATTCGATCAGTTCCGGTAACGCCCCAATGTAACCCGGTAGAGAAGAACTAGCCCTCCCCTCTTTGACTGATGGTTCTTGTTGCCTGTCCCTTCTGTTGTCATTTAACAGAACTATTTAGCCTGCTGAAAGGGGTTGTGTTCCGACCGCTGGTTGGTGGAGACATTTTGACTATATTCTGTACCTGCGTTGTCGCGTAATGCGTCATATGACGCGCCGCGTTAGCGCATCCGGAAGTCATCCGGGGCGCGCAGCGCGTAACGTAAGCATAACAAGTCATGTGACTTGTTAATAAAACTTTTCATTGGTTCATTTTACTTTTCTTATTGTAATGATGAAAGGCTTGATCATATGACCTAAAAATTACGCTTTTCATTACTTCCGAACATTATTTTTTCTTAAATATATGTTATAATGTTCCAGGCTAATGTACTTTCCCGGAAATTTTACAACTGTCCTGCAAGTAAAATATATTCTTTTTTCGAGAAAAAGAGCGTTTCTTCGTCCCATGACGGAGCCGTTGAGCAAAAGAGGGTCGACCTGCTGTCTTAGTCGCCGATACGCCTGAATATGAGATTCTTATCGATCACTTTATGTTGCAGGAATAGAAAACACAACAGCCCTTGACCATTTATCTTTACTGCGTTCCTTCGTATTATACCTTTTACCCTTCATGTAATTGGTCTGCTTTATTTCACTTGCCTTTTAATGATTCTAAAACAGTGACTATTATTAAAAACTTTACCAATGTATATACTACTACCATGTTTTCTTTTAAAAACCTTTATTGTGAAAATTTCATTATACAAATACGAGCCTATAACCACGTGGGCCGGCCACGGAGCAAACTGTAATCGTATATGATGAATAGACATTTACACTGTAGAGGAACGTAACGGGCGGGCCATTAGGTTGCAAGAACTAAGGTGTCTAACAGTTACGGAATCGGTGGACGTACATTTTATAATTAAAATACGACAGGGCCAGTTACAATAAAATTATCTAGATATACATTTGCGGGCAAGTACCATGGGTGACGTTAATTCGAACTTTCAACAGTACAGTAATCAATAACACATCAGAACTTAATATCAATAGGGATGTCGAAATATTCAATCAATTCTCGTCCCCGCCCGCCATGTGCTTCAAAACTGCATACGTATCTCGTGATTTCAAGGTTCTGCAACCAGTACACAACAAGGAGTTACGAGTCCCATTTATTCTGGCGCCATTTTGGGCGAGGACGGGCAGGTCCAGGATATAGTCAAAATGTCTCTACCAACCATCGACTATGATGATGTTCATATGCTGTATTTATTAGAGTAACACTCAGATGTCCACATGAAATAAATTTGCCACAATCTAAACATGTCATTTTAATCTTTCCAAAGTTCTTCTAAATATTTGGGACCGTTTCCCTTGCCTCTGAAGCTCTCAGTGCCACTTCTTTGATGAATATACTAGCAGGTCAGGGGTTCTCCTCCAAATCTCTCTTTTATGCAGCACTATAATTAATTGTTGCCACCTCTCCATATGACGATGCATGGTATAGTTACCACAACTATATTTTTTTTCGGTTCCTCTAGAGAGTTCATCGTGGCAGATGAAGCGTGTAACGTACCGGGCATTTACCTTTTTTTGCATGTACAGGAAAGGAAAAAAAAATCGAGCGTCCGAGTTCTAAGGTGTCCCAGGGCCATTTTAGTGGACCAGGCCCAAATCCAAAGAACAGGCCGCCATTTTGAGAGTCCTGTTGCAGCCGCCTGTCGCTGTAGCATCAAGAGCAGCCGAAACTCAGCTGAATGGCAACTGAAACGGTAAAGGGGCGCCCCACTACAGCAGACGAGCCAGGCCCAAATCCAAAGAACTGCTATCTCACAGGCTAATGGGGCGACCCACGCCGAGTTTCAGCATTGTAGGATGACCACACAAGTACAGCAACTTGCTAGACATCACCTCGGTGCCATCCGGATCTCGGCGCCCCACTGCAGATGAAGTGCCTCTCAACTATGAAACCACCACGGTGACATCCGGATCTTGGCGCGTTGTGCTGCCTTCGGCCTATTCGCACATCGGTCCGCTACTGACGCCATCTCACAGGCTAATGGGGTGACCCACGCCGAGTTTCAGCATTGTAGGATGACCACAGCAACTTGCTAGACATCACCTCAGTGCCATCCGAATCTTGGCATCTCAACGCCTAGTGGTATCTTCCATACAAAAAATATTGTTACGCTGCCTTTGGCCCCATTCGCACACCAGTCCGCAACTTAGACATCACCTCGGTGCCATCCGGATCTTGGCATCTCAGCGCCTTGTGGTGTCAGTCAGAAAATATTGTTGTGCTGCCTTCGGCCTATTCGCAAATCCAAAGAACTGCTATCTCACAGGCTAATGGGGCGACCCACGCCGAGTTTCAGCATTGTAGGATGACCACACAAGTACAGCAACTTGCTAGACATCACCTCGGTGCCATCCGGATCTCGGCGCCCCACTGCAGATGAAGTGCCTCTCAACTATGAAACCACCACGGTGACATCCGGATCTTGGCGCGTTGTGCTGCCTTCGGCCTATTCGCACATCGGTCCGCTACTGACGCCATCTCACAGGCTAATGGGGTGACCCACGCCGAGTTTCAGCATTGTAGGATGACCACACCAACTTGCTAGACATCACCTCAGTGCCATCCGAATCTTGGCATCTCAACGCCTAGTGGTATCTTCCATACAAAAAATATTGTTACGCTGCCTTTGGCCCCATTCGCACACCAGTCCGCAACTTAGACATCACCTCGGTGCCATCCGGATCTTGGCATCTCAGCGCCTTGTGGTGTCAGTCAGAAAATATTGTTGTGCTGCCTTCGGCCTATTCGCACATCGGTCCGCTACTGACGCCATCTCACAGGCCAACGGGGCGCCCCACGCCGACTTTCAGCATTGTAGGATGGCCACACCAGTACCACAACTTGCAAGACACCACCTCGGTGCCATCCGGATCTTGGCATCTCAGCGCCTTGTGGTCTCTTCTACACCGGAAATATAGTAGAAAATATTGTTGCGCTGCCTTTAGCCCCATTCACACATCAGTCCGCTACTGACACCATCTCACAGGCCAACGGGGCGCCCCACGCCGACTTTCAACATTGTAGGATGGCCACAGAAGTGCGACAACTTACTAGACACCACCTCGGTGCCATCCGGATCTTGGCGCGTTGTGCTGCCTTCGGCCTATTCGCACATCGGTCCGCTACTGACGCAAACTCACAGGCCAACGGGGCGCCCCACGCCGACTTTCAGCATTGTAGGATGGCCACACCAGTGCGGCAACTTCCTACACACCACCTCGGTGCCATCCGGATCTTCGCGCGTAGTGAAGCTGCAGCAGCTGCAAATAAGCTTCAGACAGTGTTACAACCGCTGCTCAGAACTCTCAACTATGACACCACCTCGATGCCATCCGGATCTTGGCGCGTTGTGTTGCCTTCGGCCTATTCGCACATCGGTCCGCTACTGACACCGCCTCACGTGCCAACGTATTTTCTCCACATTTTATACCCTATGCCGCATAACAGGTCATGTGACTTCTTTATAAAACTTTTCATTGGTTCATTTTACTTTTGGTTTCCTAATGATGGAAGGCTTGATCATATGACCTAAAAACAACACTTTTCATTGGATGAAAACTTTTTTTTCCCCCCAAACGATGAAAGCCCCACCTTGTTTCTGGATGTTTCAGACTGAAGCTGGCGTCACCATGAGAGCACCACCATCTCGTAGCTCCGTCGTGGTCATTCCGCGAGCAATCATGGCAGCCGCTCCCCACCAGAAGCCTGCAGGAGTCGGGGCCCCCAAAACTTTTGATGAATTCTCAAGGCGGAGGGGACGCTTTCGAGAATGGGGTCCAAGACCTAGCAGACAAGCGTCCGATTTCCAAGGTGTCCCAGGGCCATTTCAGTGGACCAGGCCCAAAAAGGAAACAGCCTGCCGCCATTTTGAGAGTCCTGTGGCAGCCGCCTATCGCTGCACCGCAAGAGTGGGCGCAACTCAGCTGAATGGCGGATTTTGACACAGTGGACCAAAAGCGGACGGAATGGCAACTGAAACGGTAAAGGGGCGCCCCACTACAACAGATGACACTCCACCTGGAGAGGCCCGTTCACGCCGCCTCCCCCGGGGCGCCCCACGCCGTTATTCGGAGCAGCATTGTAGGATACCAAAACCAGTGCGGCAACTTACTGGACATCACCTTGGTGCCATCGTTCTGCTGCCTTGGAACTATTCGCACAACAGTTTGCTACTGATGACCCACCCCCCGCGACGCCCCACGCCGTTATTTGCTGGGTGGCAACTTACTAGACATCACTTTTGTGTCATCTAGATTTCGGCGCGTTCTGCTGCCTTGGAACTATTCGCACAACAGTTTGCTACTGATCACCCACCCCCCGCGACGCCCCACGCCGGAAATCTGGACGTTGTGCTGCGTTGGGACTATTCGCACAGCCGACCGCTACTTCGTTGTTTTTCTCTAAAAATGTTTATATGTTATTACTATTTTTGTTTTCTTGTATATATTTATAAATTATTAAAGTTTTATAATCTTACTACTTTGTCGGAGTGCTATATATTTTTAATGTGACACATAATTGTAAAAACTTTGATGTACAAAGAGTCATCCCTGGAATCTTCCGCTTCACGCTCGGTCCCCTCCCCAATCACAATACAGGATGGTTTTCAGATAATAGCAACGCTTCTGCTGTGACGGATCTCATCGAGTGTGGGCCTTGATCTACTATAACTCCTTTGAAGACGGGTGATTCTTTACAGCTGTGGCCATAAACTACATCTGCAGGGCTAGCTGATAGCCTAGGACCGGCCTGGACAATCGGACACAGAGGAAAAGGAGTGTCAGAGGGTGCGGTAGTGAATAGGGCGAAAGGGAGGTGTCGGGCGGGCACAGGGTGTGATTCTCAGGGAAGAACAGCGCAGATGGGGGGAGGTTTATTACCCATGCATAAAACAGAGAGCGGGGGTGACCACTGCCTGGGGGAGATGCTTGCGAGGGTGGGGAGCCATGGTAAGGATCGACAGCGTTCACAGAGTGGATCTGGTCAAGGCATCTAAAATGGCTGCCGTGCACGACAAAAGTGTGGCATTTGAAAAAAGACAAGATGGCGCACACAATGTTTTTCAACAATTCCTGATTTCCTTCGAATCGAACGTTAACAGACGTTGGGGCATATTACCAAAGTTAAGCGATATTTATCCCTAACGATGCATTGCAAAGATTTTTTTACCGTCAGAAATTATCGCAGATAAACCTTGCTATTATCAAGGTTTATCGCAAATACGATAAAAAACGAGCGCAATGCATTAATGTCGCTGAAAACTCCGCGATATTCATGCATTACCGAGCTAATGCTCTTAGCCATGTTATCCACCTCCCATTGGATAACATGGCTAAGAACTGCTCAGGGCAGCTGTTACTTTTTGGAGATATTCGCGCTTATCTCGAATATTTCCAAAAGTTGATAATAGGAGATAGCGATGTTAGCGACTGTTTCCAGTCGCTAACATCTTGGCATGCCCACTTTGCATGTCATTAGTGATAAATATCACTCACATGCAAAGTGGGACCCAAGATGGTCGCTATCTCCTACTAGCCGTCGCTAACTGGTGTTAGCAACAGCTAGGTAATACACATATAATTTTATCTCCGCGAAGCGGAGCGCTGTTACAGATATATATCTTGTTTTTGAACGTTAATTTCTCAAAATGCACTGAAGCACATATATTGAGACATAGCAAAGGCACATCGGGCTACCAGTCCCTAATATTTTACCAAGTTTCGTGCAAATCCATTCAGCCGTTCGATTATTATTATTATTATTTTTTTTTGCCCCGCGGGGCCCTTTTAAAACCTCCACATCAAACCTAGGGGGTCAGCGAGGATCTACTATGCCCCCTTATGGTCATCAGCCGTTCGATTATTATTATTATTTTTTTTTTTGCCCCGCGGGGCCCTTTTAAAACCTCCACATCAAACCTAGGGGGTCAGCGAGGATCTACTATGCCCCCTTATGGTCATTTGCCCCTTCGCTTTGGCCTCCTCTTGTCTCTCGATCCTACCGAGAGACAAGATGGCGGCCGCTACGTACTGTTTGGAATGTTTACAGACACCGGAGAGCCAATCAGCTTCGCTTCGCAAAGCTCCGTAACGCGAAAAGTACGCGAAGCGGTGCGCTGTTACAGATATATATCTTTTTTTGAACGTTAATTTCTCAAAATCCACTGAAGCACATATATTGAGACCTAGCAAAGGCACATCGGGCTACCAGTCCCTACAATTTTGCCAAGTTTCGTGCAAATCCATTCAGCCGTTCGATTATTATTATTATTATTTTTTTTTGCCCCGCGGGGCCCTTTTAAAACCTCCACATCAAACCTAGGGGGTCAGCGAGGATCTACTATGCCCCCTTATAGTTATTTCCCCCTTTGTTTTGACCTCCTCTTGTCTCTCGATCCTACCGAGAGACAAGATGGCGGCCGCTACGGACTGTTTGGAATGTTGACAGACGCCGGAGAACCAATCAGCTTCGCTTCACAAAGCTCCGTTGCGCGAAAAGTACGCGTCCTGGGCCGCTGCCCAGTCCGCTGTTACAGATATATATCTTTTTTTAAACGTTAATTTCTCAAAATCCACTGGAGCACATATATTGAGACCTACAAAAGGCACATCGGGCTACCAGTCCCTACAATTTTGCCAAGTTTCGTGCAAATCCATTCAGCCGTTCGGGCTAAAAGTGAGGCCAACCGCCCTATGGAAAACTCAATGTTAAAAACACGTTTTGGGACCCCCCTTTTTTCTCGACCCCCCCTGGACGAAACCCCCCCCAATTTTCAGGGGCTGCTCAGAAACAAAATGTGCCATTTTCCTGAAAATTTCAGCCAATTCCGTCCACAAACGCCAAAGTTATTAGACATAGAATTTTCAAAAAACCCATAGAGAAAAAATCCTAACTATATATACCTACTGGCGACCGCCAGTAGGTAATATATATATATATATGTATATATATATATATTACCTACTGGCGATCGCCAGTAGGTATATATAGTTAGGATTTTTTTGAATAGGGATTTCTGAAAATTCTATGTTGAATAACTTTGGCGTTGATGGACGGAATTGGCTGAAATTTTCAGGAAAATGGCACATTTTGTTTCTGAGCATCCCCTGAAAGTTTGGGGTGGTTTCGTCAAGCGGGGGCCGAGAAAAAAGGGGGGTCCCAAAACATGTTTTTAACATTGAGTTTTCCATAGGGCGGTTGGACTCACTTTTAGCTCGAACTGCTGAATGGATTTCTATGAAACTTGGCAAAATTGTAGAGACTGTTTGCCCGATGTGCCTTTGCTAGGTCTCAAGATATGTGCTCCAGTGGATTTTGAGAAATTAACGTTCAAAAAAATATATATATCTGTGACAGTGTCCCGGTTAGCGCCCCGGTTTGCGTACCAGACGCGTAACGGAACTTCGCGAGGAGAAGCGGATTGGCTCTCCGGTGACTCTCAACATTCTAAACAGTCCGGAGCGGCCGCCATCTTATCTCTCGGTAGGATCGAGAGACAAGAGGTGGAAATAAACGAAGGGGGAAATGAATGAAAGGGGCAAGGTAGACCCCTCCTGACCCTCTAGGATTCATATGGGGGCTATTAAAGGGCCCCGCGGGGGAAAAAACATAAAATACATTTTTTTTCGATTTTTCGCGGTGGAAGCGCTACCCGGTACGCGAACCGGGTAGCTCACCGGTAGCGTAACGGGAGTCCGCCATCTTGTGTTTCGGACAAATTTAGTCACAAGATGGAGGATAAACAATGTTGGGAATGGGTATAAGGGGGCACGGGAGACATATCCTGACCCCCTAGGTTTCCTGAGGGTGGCTGAGGAGGCCCATATATGTAAAAAAAACACCTTTTTTTTCAAATTTTCGCACGGTTAGCGCCCGGTCCGCGCACCGGGTAGCGTTCCGGAAAGCGTAACAAGGGGAAAACCAAGGGGAATAGTAAAATAATATTTTAGAGTGCTTTGAGGTAGGGTAGCTCTGAATAGAGCTGTTGTGTTGTGTGGGTGATGTAAGTACCAACATGTAGGTACCAATGAAGAGTCTAAAATTCAATGTACACCGTCTCCTCTGTAGATATTTTGTATGTTCTAATATGGGTTATTTAAATGTAAATGTGTGGAAAAGCACTTCATGCTTTAAAGCAATTGTATTTTTGAACGGATTGTTCTTTCCTCTTAGTCCTCCTCTTTGTTTTTTTTTCCCCACACTCTTCTTCAGCATGATAGTTGATAAATTCGTTCCCTCAAAAAATTTATATACATAAAAAAATTATATTAAATACATATAAAATATATTTTTCCTTTGAAAGAAGAATACATTTTACAGCTTTTGATATTTGCTATTAAAAACCATTGAAATTCACTGAAAAAACCATAGGTTATAGACCATATATAGTTAGGAATTAGCATTTACAAAACCTTATTTTACTCACACAAAACCATTGAAATTCGCATATATAGTTAGTTGCACTAACTATATATCGCGCACCCGCAATCCACTGCTGATCATGTCACATATTACATCATTCATGACATGGTCAGTGACATCACTGATGACATCACTGATGACATCTCAAATGACATCACTGATGACATCACTGATGACAACATCCAGTGACTGTATGTTTCTGTAAAGTTAAAATATGTCTTACATATTGAAGAATGAGTGGATGTATAAGTGTCGGGATGAAGGATTTAGTAGGTGCATGACTGACTGTATGAGTGAGTGATTAAATGTGTCTCACTGAGTGCATGGGTTAGTGACTAAACTGTCTTAATTTGTGCATCATTATGTCTGTTGTTCTGTAAACTGCTGCATGTGTTGATCAGTAGCTATATGAGTAACTGTATGGGTTATTGATTGGTTGCCCAAGTATTTGTATGGGAGACTGAGTGTGTGTGTGGGTGGCTGGGAGGTGTATGACTCTGTGCATAGATGAGTGAGCAGTTGATTCACTAGATGTATGGGTTCAAAAGTGCATGTGGAAACAGCTGTATGGGCGGTTGACTGTGTGCAGGAGTGTATTGGTGAGTGAATGGATATCTCAGTGCTACATGTCAAAGTAAGTACATATGTACAACACAGTACATGTGAGAGTTGACATATATAAATAACTGTGCATAAGAGCCAGTGAATGTGTGAGTGGCTGTATGGATCATTGTGAACTTGTATCAGGGATTGTATAAGAGAGTAAATATGTGTTAGTATATGTTTGAATAAGTAAGGTGTGTATAACTGTATAGTTGAGGAAATGGAGGTGTGATTGATTCTTTGCATGACTGACTAGGTGTGTGAGTAACTCCATGGATGAGTGACAGTCTGTGAGTGTCTGTTTACACTGAGTGTATCTAAGGTTATATTAGAGTCTGAAGAGGTTCATCGTATTATCACGTGAATGATGTCATCAGTGATGTGATCAGTAATGTCAAATGAGATGTCATCAGTGATGTCATCAGTGATGTCATTTGAGATGTCATCAGTGATGTCATGAGTGATGTCATTTGAGATGTCATCAGTGATGTCACCAGTGATGTCATTTGAGATGTCATCAGTGATGTCATCAGTGATGTCACTGACCATGTCATGAATGATGTAATATGTGACATGATCAGCAGTGGATTGCGGGTGCGCTATATATAGTTAGTGCAACTAACTATATATGCGAATTTCAATGGTTTTGTGTGAGTAAAATAAGGTTTTGTAAATGCTAATTCCTAACTATATATGGTCTATAACCTATGGTTTTTTCAGTGAATTTTCAAGGTTTTGTAAATGCTAATTCCTAACTATATATGGTCTATAACCTATGGTTTTTTCAGTGAATATATATATATATATATATATATATATATATATATATATATATATATATATATATATATATATATCACCTCACAGCTTGCCTCATCGCAGGGGGAGCACACAGGAGCCGGTGCCATCGCCAGGATCAAGGCAGTATCCCGTATTCAATATCACAACGCAAGGTTCCAAGAATGATGGCACTCCACTCGGGAAAAGTTTTTAAAGGGTTTTATTCAACAACTGTGATCGCCTACGCGTTTTGAGCGTAGCGTTCTTGATCACGGCAAGTTATCAGACAGTGAGTCCCTTTTTCCTTTCTCATTAAATACACATATGACACACACTGCATTGTGGACTATGTAGTTAAATTAATTCCATTTAACCAGTTTTGCATTTCTATCGTGCATTGCTTTATGTTGTGTATTTTGTCATGCGTTTAATAGTGAGCATGTCTGCGTCAAATGTGTTCGACTAATGATCTGTCGACATCGGCAATGTCAGACTAAGTGCCTTTTTAATGCCTTGCAGGTTGTGTCTTTGTTACAGGAGTGTGTGTTCGTGCGGTAAACGTGCAGCTTCCAGTCTTAAGGTGGTAATGCGGTGGTGAGCGCTTCCTGTGCAGCTGTTTGTTTACAGACCATATCACAGTGTGAACTCAGGTTCAGTGTTGAGGGCGCGTCTATTGCGCTATTGCACTATCGGAGGGGCTCTATGGTTCCTGGGCTGAGTGGCCTTGCCACCGCAATCATCTACCACGAGTGGCTGGAAGTGTGCATTACTGTGTGTGCTTTAGGTCACATTATTTGTGCAAGCAATGGATATTTACAATCATGATTGATAAGAAAATAACATCCTCCATAAAAAACAACAAAAAATCTCCTGATCTGGTAATAAACCTGTCCAGATACACATTAACCAAAAGCGAAAATGATCTCCTAAACAAGGGACTATCTTTCTGCCCTGAAATACATCAAGAAACCATCGACACCAGAATCGATCTGTATAAATACATACGGAAACTGAAGTTAAAAAAACATTTTAAGAGATATCCAAAACCAACAGGAACAATGAAAGACGACAACGACACGGAAAATCAGGCACAGTTCCACACAATTGAACTACCGCAACTACGTGTTGCAGATGAACTAGCGAATGAAATGTCAAGTTCACAACTTGGAAATACACAAGTCCTACAGGAAATGGACATAGTAACAAACAAATCCTCTAAAACATCTTTCAAGGCCCAGTCCAAGTTTTGTCCGACCCTCTATCCAGGCAACAAAATAGACACTTTCCAGGACCTAGTACTGGGGGAACTAGACAAGATGACAAATGTCAATCAAAGTGGTACTGAAAACCCAACCACAAAAGAACGATTGGCAATACAATCTCTCAAGTCTAATAACACCATCGAGATCAAACCCGCCGACAAGGGGGAAAACATTGTCATTCTAGAAAAACAAGACTACATAGAAGAGGCAATGAGACAATTAGAAGACACCTCAAAATACACAGTACTTGGAAGAAACCCCATAAAGGAGCTAACACTGGACTTGAGAAATAAATTGGAAACTTGGTAGAAAGCAGGCCTGATCACAGAACAGGAAAGAAGATTCCTGATGGTGGACAATCCAACTATATCAACCATATACTTTCTTCCGAAAGTACACAAGACACTGAATAAACCACCAGGGAGGCCGATAATTTCGAGTTGTGGTAGCTTATATGAAAATGTGTCAGCATATGTTGACAATTTCATTGCCCCCATTGTGCCTACCTTAACATCCTTCATAAAAGACACTGGTGACTTCCTGCGGATCCTATCACATACTGAATGGCAACCGAATTACTTACTAATAACGATTGATGTCGTTTCATTGTACACTTCGATCAATCATGAAACTGGCCTGAAAGCAATCCAATACTTTCTCCAACAACGACCTATCAACCAATACGAGCATTCCAAAATGCTAATACAGATGATAACATTTTGCCAGTATAACAATATCTTCTTATTCAACAAAAAGGTTTATGCTCAGCGCTGCGGCACGGCCATGGGAGTTTCCTTCTCCCCAAGCTACGCTAATCTCATGATGGTGTGGTGGGAGAGGTGCGTGGCTTGGGGAGAAGAAAACGACCAACATATGGCCAACGTAGCTCTGTGGCTCCGCTTCATTGATGACCTTTTCTTGCTGTGGAAGGGCACAGAACAAGAATTCCGCAATTTCTATGAAGTTTTAAACAACAACACAGTGGGACTGAAATTTACTTACAACATTAGCCCTAAAGAAATTGAATTCTTGGACACGAAAATCTACGTGAAAAATAACAGACTAGAGACAACAGTACACCGTAAAAAGACAGCTACGAACAGTCTGCTTCACGGACAAAGCTTTCATCCCAAGAGCCTCAAAAAAAGCATACCCTACGGGGAGCTACTTAGGAAGAAGAGAAATTGCCCTATAGCGAGCGAAATGGAACGGAAGTTTGAAGACACCAAAATCCGTTTCCAACAGAGAGGATATAAGAATACAGACATCATCAGAGGGGAGAAAGCAGCCAGAGACAGGAACAGAGATGAAATGTTAATATCCAACAAAAAACTACTTGGCAAGAGAAAAAACACGAATGACCAGACGACCCCAAGCACGGCTGTGACGGAGGAAATAATTACGTATTCTTGAACACACCCGTGCCATACAGAAAAAAGACTTCTCTTATGCCATGGCAAACACATGACAAGTCACTCTGGCTATACATGGCTGAATATGTCATACTCAGGCCTAGCCATGATACCCACACATGAACGTGGTGGGGACAGGACAGGAAATTGAAATTGAGACGGCTTGAGTCCAAATTAATTATGAGGTTCAAAACGATGCAGCCCTCAGGACTCAATACAGATGCCGAACTACACGTACATTTATAACTTGTAGAACAAAAATTGCTCTGAAGACTGTCTGGACTATCGAAATTTGAATCATGATTGTAAATATCCATTGCTTGCACAAATAATGTGACCTAAAGCAATGCAGTGCGTGTCATATGTGTATTTAATGAGAAAGGGAAAAGGGACTCACTGTCTGATAACTTGCCGTGATCAAGAACGCTACGTTCGAAACGTGTAGGCGATCACAGTTGTTGAATAAAACCCTTTAAAAACTTTTCCAGAGTGGAGTGCCATCATTCTTGGAACCTTGCGTTGCTGATATATATAAGAACTATTATCCCCAAAAAATAAGAAACTTAAGAGAGATCAAGAACAAGAAATAGATCAGAGCAGCGAGACAACCAGACTAATAGTTGACTATGATAATCAAAACTCACAAATGAGAAAAGCCTACAAAAAACATTGGCAAATTCTCCGTCTGGATAAAACTTTGAGTGAGAGCTTGACAAAAAATCCCAGTATAACATACAGAAAAACATCCTCCTTGAGAGACATACTAACACAAAGTCATCTGGTATTGCAGGAGGAGAAAAAACAGAGATGGCTAACAACACCTGGCTTCTGGAAATGCCATAAGTGTAAGGCCTGTGAACATGGGGTGAATATCAAATACTATCTACTACATAATGGCAGAAAAGAAACCAAATATGACCATATCACATGCAAATCCAAATGTGTAGTTTATAGGCTTCAATGCCCTTGTGGCAAGTACTACATTGGGAGCACTATAAACAAGCTAAAGTTGCGAATACTACAACACCTACGGGCGATAAAAAACAAGGACCCGTGTTACCCAATGGCCACACATTTTGCCCAATACCACCAGAGCGACACCAGTCTTTTGAAATACTCGGGACTAAACTGCTGCATTGCTTTCATGTGGCACAGGATTTTACAGCACGACACATCTGCCTAGATGCATCAAGTTGTAAATATGTCGCAACATAACGCATCTTTTGCAAAAGAGGCACATGGCTATTATAAGTCTGTCCCTAACATTTTAAATGATTTATTCAGGATTACAATAAGGTATGGCCTATCCAGAGGTTTGTTTGAGGTGAGGCCTACTCAGGGTTGCAGATGAAATTTAGGCTTTTTGAAGACTACAGAGGAGATAATACATGTGCAGGCCTACCAATGAAGTGAGTCATGTCCACTGCACTCTTGAACAAAGGTCAGATCTCTTCTGTGTCCGTGAACAGGCCTAAACCTCATCTGCACAATGTGATTCGTAAAGTTAGGAAACACAGGTGATGTAATTGAAAAATGGGGAATTTCTTTTGCTCATTTCACAATCACATCACCTGTGTTTCCTTTGCTTAGATATCTCATTGTGCAGATGGAGTCTAGCATATCAAAGACTACGCAGAAGGTGAGCACTGTATGGAACATGGCCATGTAACTCAAAGAATCAAAATCTAAATTTGCCAAGCACACATGGGGGTGTATTTACAAGGACCTTGCACCACGGGGAAATGTCTTTAATTAAAATGGGAAAAATAACATCAAAGGGACTCAAATGCCTTTTAAATATACCCCAAGCAACCTATGAAACTCTAGCACTACATATCAAGAAACCTAATTGATTTAAAAAAACGTTTTTAAACACATCATGTAAATCAATTATATACCTACATTCAAGGGGAAATGACTTAAAATGCCCTAAGACACATGAAGGCGTTTTTTTAAGACCCTTGCACCATTTTTGGGTCACTTTTAACATGGCTATGTAACTCAAAGAATCAAAATCTAAATTTGCCAAGCACAGATGGGGGCGTATTTACAAGGACCTTGCACCACGGGGAAAGGTCTTAAATTAAAATGGGAAAAATAACATCAGAGAGACTCAAAGGCCTTATAAATATGCCCCAAGCAACCTATGAAACTCTAGCAGTACATATCCAGAAATCTAATTGATTTCAAAAAACGTTTTTAAACACATCATGTAAAGCAATTATATACCTACATTCATCGGGAAGTGACTTAAAATGCCCTAAGACACATGAAATCGTTATCTCCTCTGTACTCTTCAACAAGCCTAAATTTCATCTGCAACCCTGAGTAGGCCTCAGCTCAAACAAACCTCTGGATAGGCCACACCTTATCGTCATCAAGAATCAATCATTTAAAAAGTTAGGGACAGATTTATGATAGCCGTGTGCCACTTTTGTGACGCAGCGGCGGTGCAAAAGATGTGCTATGTTGCGACATATTTACAACTTGATGCATCTAGGCAGATGTGTCATGGTGTAAAGTCCTGTGCCATATGAAACCTGCGTCAGGTTTCATATAGGCGTTTTGTTGCAGGGTGGGCATTCATTTGCATGAAAGCCCTGTAAAACTAACACAGTGAAATTTAGAAGATTTCACTGAGTCAGCTTTATGGCATTGCTGAATCAAATCCTTACGCCTGTTTGAAACAGGCATAAGGAGTGATGCACCATGCAATGTGTGGCTTGCCCCTGTGCATTGCAGTAGATATGTTGCGCTTATGACGTGATTCCTGCAATGCGCCGTTTTTGTGGAACAGATGTGCGACGCATCTGTGTTGTTTTTGCTCAATGGTGCTCTGCATTGTAAATGCGGCACATCATGGGTGGCAGAGCAGTGGCGTACGTTAACTGGTGCATCCCTGGGGATGCGCCAGTTAACATAAATCTGCTCCTTTACATTTAAGTATGAGCAGGGGACACAGAGTGGGTGAGGCTTATCCAAGGTTAAGAAGAGATGAGTCCTGTTCACTGAAAACTTGGACATAGGCCTCACCTCCTCAGCATCGCTGGACATGGCTAAATAATATCTGCAAAATGTTACTCTTGTTAAACAATTTTACTATTATAGTCTCTGAGATTTGTCTCTTACTCTGCAACATCTCATTGTTGTTCTCCTTCTTTAAAGATAACAACATCAACCATGAGTGATAATGAGCAATCTGTTGATCTCGATATTATCATTGAAATTGTGATTGAAACATCAGTGGAAGTAGATCCCTTGGATGATTTAAATCCTGAGGATGATGAAGAACATGATGAGGATGCCGATTTGTCAGAATTGTATGACATAGGGTGGGAAGCTGACCTGCTTGAGCCTATGGAACTATAAACATTTATTTTTAAAAGTTACTGGAAATGAAAAGTAAACATGTAAACCGTTTCATTTAAAATTAAACACAACTTCAAAAACAGGTTGTGTGTAGTGTCTTTAATAAAATAGTCAAATATGCTAATAAAATTAGTTCAGATTCACATATAAAACAGCACAGGTGAAATGTAGAGGTATTCCATTTCTTTGCTACTATTTGTGACTACTAAATTTGCCAATGCACTAAAAATTATTATATATGAAAAAATGACAAGTAGTGTGTTACATTTTTGACAACTGTTATTGATTTACTGTTTGCTAATAGTGGTTAATAACATTTTTTATTATATTTTACCACAGATTCAACTGCAGATCATTTCAAAATTAGAGAATGCCGTCTAAAGAACGAAACCGAAAGGCTACAAAACGTCAAAGACAGCAGCTTAATAAATTCTTGCAGCAGTCCTCTACAATAAAAACTCGTCAAGTCACCAAGAAAGCTCCGGGTAAGACAACGAAATCATTCATAAGAAACATTTGTAGAAAAAAAAGTAGTACTACAGAAAATGTTTTAGTCCAGAAAAAGAGAAGCAATTTAAACGGAAAGGAAAGGCCAATCAAAAATGTTACTGCTAGAGCAGGAGATAACTCTGTGCATGGTAGTAGAAGGAAAAATTTGTTTAGGGAGATTCGTGGACGAATGTTCCGCAACAGGATAATTGGCAATTTGTTAAAAAATATTAAGAAAGGTCAACAGAAAGTGGTTTTTTATAAGAGAAAAAAAAATTGAGAAAGTTATTGATCAGGCATTTGAAATTAAGCGAAAGTTATTTATTTTGATAATCAATAGAATTAGGAAGCTAAACAAGGCAATTTATGATTTCAAAAGAAATAGTAGATGGAAGAGAACAGTTAATCGTAGTAATTTTTGTGAAGTTTTTTCAGGAGAATGGATGCATAGTTCAAGTTGTGAGGCAGTTTTTTAATGAGGAGAGTTATTTCCAGGATAATGATTTGGTGCATGCAGTTGACACCAGTGGTCGAGCTTATGAGGTGAAAGATGGTTGTCCAGTTGAAAAAGAAAAACTTGTGACAACAGAGGCAGAAGAGGTGTTAGGTAATGAGGTTTTAGGAAGACGTCCTAAGAGACCTGTGTACACCTGGAAGTGTAGTAGTATTTGCAGTGTGCGACAGGATTCCATCAATTTGCTTTGTGATTTTGTACGGACATTTAATAAGAAAAGTTTGAAGCAGAAAATGATGTTGTTGCAAGAATTAGATCCTTGCAGAGTGAGAGAAGTGACAGGTTTGCATGGTCATTCACTGGCTTGTCTTTCCAGGAGAGTATGCCAGAGTGTTTTTCATCATTTCAGGATGCTAGCAGTGCATCATAATAAAGTGAGGAAATTAGTTAGAATGTTGTATTATGCTTAAACAATTATGCACTGGTCTTTTGCATGGTTCTGAAATAGATGTGAAGAATATTTGTGAAGAAATTGAGTTTTGTTACTTTGGAAGTAAAGAGGAGAATGTTGAAATTGACCCAGAAGAAGAGGGTAATGTGGAAGATAGTGTACAGGTTTCCAGTACAGATAATTTTCAGAAGGAAATTGCCACGTTTTAGGTGAAATCAAGTGAGAGGCCTAATTTCACTTGTGTGTGTTGTCGACGCACTTATTATAAGAATCAGACTAAGTTAGTGGATTTATATGCGAAAAGTGAAAGGGAAAATAATAGTGAATGGAAGGATTTCGCAACATACTTGATGGTAGAAAATTGTTTTGATTTGGGATTGGATCAACGTGTGTGTACTTATTGTTGTAACAAATTAAATCAAAACCGGATGCCTGCTAGAGCGGTTCATAATAATCTGGAATTGGTTGAGATTCCTTCTGAATTGAAGGATTTAAATACTTATGAATCTATTTTGATTCAAAGTATCCATCCCTTTCAGGCTATTGTAAGAATGGAGCCAAAGACAGGGAAATTGCCTCCATCAGATTTACAGAGAGGATTAAAGGAAAGAGTTGTTTATTTGCCTCTAGATTTGAAGAAAAACATTAATACAATTGGAGTAGAAAAAGTGGAAGAAGAACCTCTGGTTATCTTAGTTAATGGGGTTCCGACAAAGAGTAAGAAAATATGGCAAGATTTAGTGGATGTTAGGAAAGGCAAAAAGGCAACATTGTATTTGAAAAAAAGCAATAAGTACTATAAGAATGTATATGTTGCAGAAGAGGAAGTAAGTGAAGAAGAGGATAGCGATTTGTGTGCTGGTCAAATTGAGAAAGTAGAACCCTCTAAAAGTGAAGAAATATATGAACATTATAGTGTTCATCCTTTGCATTCCAAGGAAGTCATGGGGAATGCTATTGAGTTGTTTCAAATGAAACAAGCCAAAGGGAGTCCCATTAGTGTTTGGGAGGAAAGTTTGGAAGCTCGGTGTTTCCCACAGCTATTTTCAACAGGTCAAGGAGGAAGATATGAGGAGCGACTTCATCAAATTCCTGCTTCTGAATACCGGACTTTACGATTGTATGCAGAAGATCCTAGGTTTCGACAATGCATTCCGTATTTGTTTCATCTCCTGTTTAAAAGCGATCTGTCTGGACTGTCATATGCAGTGAACCACATCTTGAAAAGTGGTATACAGATGCAAAACATCTCGGCAAGTGACTTTATGGATAAAGTCAATGTGCAAGACAGTATTTTGGATTCTCACCTGATTAATCTCATGGCGTGTCAGCGTGGTACTAATGAGTACTGGTACCGTCGTCATGGTGATTTAAAATGTATGCTGAGGAACTTAGGAACTCCCACATGGTTCCTCACTCTCAGCTGTGCCGAGTATGGCTGGGAAGACTTACTTGAATTTCTACGAGAGGCAAATGGAAACATTGAAAATATCGAAAATAAAGACACCCGGAGAACTGTGCTCTTTGGATCCAGTGAATGTATGCAGGTACTTCAATCATAGATTTGAAGCTATGATGTCTTTCATCATGAACAAGAAAAATCCACCTCTTGGAGAGGTGTTGGATTTCTTCTGGAGAAAGGAGTACCAAGCAAGAGGTGCTCCTCATATACATATGCTGCTGTGGATCAAGGATGCACCTACATTTGGAACAGATCCAGAAGACTTAGTGATGAGTTTCATAGAACAGTATTCTACATGTGCTGTTCCAAACGCAAAGGAAGACAAAAGCCTAAGAGAACAAGTTTTACGCTTCCAAAGCCATCGTTGTGGAAAGTACTGTCGTCGTAAATTCAGAAACAAGGACAAGTTCTACACCAAATGTCGTTTCGCCTTTCCACGACCGGTGATTTCTAAAGGAAGAGTGAACAGTTTGATGTCTTCACTGCGACATAATGTGATGAAGAAATCACCTAAAAACACATACAATTTGAAAAGGAACGAAGAGTCCAAGTACATCATCGACTACAACCCAGTGATTTTGTCCATGTGGAATGCTAACATGGATATACAGTTTGTGGCTGATAACTGTATGGCTGTGGCTCGGTATGTGACATCTTACATCACCAAAAAAGAAAAGACAGAATTGAAGGATATGTGGGAGGACATTTCCCATGAAAAGAGCCTCAGTAAGAAGTTGTACAGTTTCAGTCTGAAGATGTTGTCACATCGAGAAATCGGAGCTTACGAATGTTCTGACCGGTTGTCTTCAGCAAGTCTCTATGCCAAATCCAGGAGTCTCGTTTGGGCGAGTCTTGGTCTTGCTGCAACGCGTAATCGAGTTCTGAAACCTGTGCGGGAAATTGAGTATTTGGCGGAAAAGGAGCCAAACAGTACCGATATTTTGAAGACCAACATGTTGGATACATATTATCCAAATAGAAGCAGTCACCTCGAGAATGTTTGTCTGTATGAGGTTCTACAAAATTACATATTCAAGAGGAACATCAAAGAAGATATTGATAAAGGAGTGTATGCTGTAATTGGAAGTGAGGGATGTCTGGTCAAGCAAAGAAAATGCCACTTGGTAAACCATCGAAAATTGAGTGGCGAATCTCCTGAAAAAAAAAGAGTTTTTCTATTTAGCACTTTTGCAACTTTTCAAGCCTTGGCGTGCAGAAGAGGAACTGCTTGGAGATTTCCTCTGTTACGAAGACTCTTTCAATGTCGCCAAGGAGACCATAGAATGTCCTGTTTTTCCCAAATATCTAGAAATGTTGAATGCGGAAATCGAGCAGGAAGCAACGATTGCAGCCGAGATTGCTAGAGACAGTTCTCAGGACAGTCAGAGTTCTGTTTCATTGAGTCAGGATCCACTAGGAGGACCAGTTATCGAAAATGAAGCTGCCACTGCCATGATTGAAGTGGAAAGAGCCATGGCACATGCTCAGGAGGATGCGGTTAACTTAGAAGACTTGGAAAGACAACTCAACGTTGAGCAGAGGAAAATATATGACGAAGTTACCAACCAAATTGATCATGGATTAAGTCATGAGAAAAAAGAGTGCTCATGTACGTCGTTGAAGCCTGTCCGACTGTACGTGAGTGGAGAAGCGGGAACTGGAAAAAGTTTCCTCATTAAAGCAATTTCATGTTATTTGCAGAAAAGGACTGAGTCATCGCTGTCTTGTGTTGTCACCGCTCCAACTGGACTGGCAGCACATAACATTAAAGGTATTACTTTGCATCGTCTACTGATGCTGCCAGTGGAGCATGATAACAAATTACAATACCACAAGTTATCTGGAGATGCTTGTTGTGAAGTTTCAAGAGTCTTGAAGAAAATGAAACTTCTTATCATTGACGAAGTAAGCATGGTTTCCAATGTCATGCTTGCCTTTGTGCATTTGAGAATGCAAGAAGTTCTCAAAACAGAGTATGATGTGTTATTTGGTGGCAAACACATCATTGTTTTCGGTGATCTTCTGCATCTGACACCAGTGAAAGGACAACCTGTGTTCAAAATGCTCACGCATGAAGATACCAGGAAGTGCCTAGGGAGCATTGGCAATGTTAATATATGGTTAAACTTCAATTATGCTGAACTGCGTGAAAATATGCGTCAGGCGAAGGATGACGATTACAAGAATATTCTACAAGATGTTAGAATCGGAAAAGTGACCGAGCATGGGAAAGAAGCTTTACATGCACGATTACTGTCAAATTTGTATCCAGAACAAGACGTTGTGCCTGAGAATATTTTTCAGAAAATTACTGAGAAGAAATCTGGAATATGTTTGATGCCAACTCTTGCAGAATGTGCCATCTTCAACAACAAAATGTTGCATTTAGAAAACCAAGAGATTGTGAAACTGGAAGGTATTGACAGAGTAGAGCATATGGGATCAACAATTATTTTGTCTGAGAATTTGAAATCAAAATTGGATTCATTAGAGAAGACTATATCTAAAACTGCAGGTTTTGAAAAGACTCTGAATGTGTGCTTAAATTGCCGTATAATTTTAAGAAGGAATTTCCATGTTGAAAGAGGTCTGGTAAATGGATCAATGGGTAATGTTGTTGATTTTGTGAAATACCAAAATAGAGATGGAATTGAATTTTTAAATATTAAATTTGATGGCATTGAAAAAGTACAGCTAATTGATCGTTGCTCTGCTAGGTTTTTGCTTGTGAAAGACTTATATGTTCGCCGTAAGCAGTTTCCTGTTTGCTTGGCATATGCGGTGACAATCCATAAATCGCAAGGTTTAAGTGTAGACAGTGCATTGGTGAATATTGGCAGTTCTGTGTTCAAGGAGGGTATGGCATATGTGGCATTGTCACGAGTCAGAACTTTATCGGGATTGTACTTGATTGAGTGTGATGTCACAAACATTTGTGCGGATCTAGATTGTGTTAAGGAATACAATAGGTTAAGAAGAGAGTATGCGCCACATTTGCCTCAATATCCTTTGTTTGAGAAACGTGTGGTAGGCCGGAAACGAAGAAATGTGACCAATAGTAGGGAGGTTGTAGCAAAAAGACGAAAAGTCGATGAACCAGAAATTATAAGCAGAAAGAAAAAGGATTTTGTTGAAGATGTTGTTGGTTTTCAATTTGAAAACAGTTCTGGTGTCAACTGCTATGCTAATGTAGTGGTTAATGTTTTGTTTTCTCTAGAAAATGTAAAAGAAGAGATTGTGGTCAATTCGGATCAAAGATTTTGCAGTTTGTTGAATTCTGTGTTAGAGAAATGTAGCATTGATAGAACAAAAATAGAAAGTGTGTCTGAAATTCGAAATCTGTTAGACAGATGTTCAGGTCAAACACAATTCTCTCAAAATATTCAGCAAGATTGTCAGGAGTTTTTAATGTATATGCTTGATGTATTGCATGATGAAGGTGTAGATGTAGATCACCTGTTTGGGCTTTCTTATCAATGGCAGCATGACTGCGAGAACTGTAGGGTATCAAGTACTACTAGTGTAGACTCAGAAAAATTGATATATTTATCTTTGCCAGACAGTAAATCAGTGTCCTTTAATAAGCTACTAAAAGCAGCTGATCACAACATGAAGTGTAGCCAATGTAAGTCTGAAATGTTGTCAACATTATTTATACGAACATATGGCCAGTATGTCATTTTAATGTTCCAACGATGTAGGCCTGATGGAACAAAATTGACAACTTTAATTAAAAATGTTGTGGCTTCGCAGTTGTCAATATCAGGAAGGACTTTTGTAACTGCAGCAATTATATATCATGACGGTCCTTCAACAACATCAGGACATTACACAGCTTATTTAAAGTCTAGAAACGGCTGGTCATTCTGCAATGATTCTGTTTTAACTTTTTAAAAAAAATTGCCTTTTGACCTTAAAAATTCTTACCTGGTGTTTTTAAAACCAAAATTTTAGGGAAGGAATCTCGGGATTTGCTCTGAGGTATTTCAAGAGGTTCTAATGGCTCCTACACTATTTGGCCTTGAGGATAAGTGTAGTACAGAGTCAAAAGTTATTTTTGAGTTTTAAATAGTTCCTGGAAAAAAAGAAGGTTTTCTTACAGAAAGTGGTGGGCACGGATTAGTTAAAGGACAACAGAGTATTTCCCAAAGCAAACGGTGTTCTTACCATAACACTTAACGTCATGGAAAAATAACTGCACTTTGAATGAGTTCAGAAAAACTGTTTCTTTTTATAAGCTAATTCAAGCAGCCAATGAAAACATGGAGTAGAGGTAATGTAAGTCTGCAATGCTGTCTAGATTATTTGACCAAAATTTTGGTTATAATGTCATTTTAAAATTCCAACTATATAAACCTGATGAAAGTAAGTCTTCAACTTTAATTACAAATGTTGTGGCTACACAGTCATTGATTTTAGGAAGAACATTTGTAACTGCAGCTATTATATGACATGATGGTCCTTTGACAAGATCCGCATATTACACAGCTTATTGAAAATGTAAAAAAAGCTGCTGTTTCGGAAATGATTCCCATTTGACTACGATACAATGTTGCCTTTTTACTTAAAAATATTCTTACTTTCTGTTTTCAGAAAAGAGAATTTAGGGTAGGTAACTGGCCTATAATGATTCTAGGGGTTGATATAATTTTATCTACTGTTTTAAATTGCTTTGTGATTAAAAGTAATGTAGAGAATTAAATAATTGTAGTAGTCATAGAGGTAGTGTAAGTCTGCTTCATAGTAAGCAGTATCAGTGTCATAGGAAATGTGGAATATGAGTGAGCAAGAAGGGTGAGATATTACTAGTACAGGATTGTGAAAGTGATCTTGAACGTTTTCTTTCTGAAAGTTGCGGAAATACAAAATGACGGGATTTGCTTAGAAGAATTCCAAGAGTTATAAATGGCTCTTACACGATTTGGCCTTGTGGAAAAGTGCGGTAGAGAGCGAGAAGTCATTTATTGTGTGTAACATATTGGTCAAAACGATGGAGCTTTTCTTTCAGAAAGTGGCGGGCTGAAAATAATAACAGCACAACAGAGTGTAAGCTGTTCATAGGATATCCTTCGACGTCATGGAAAGTAAGTTACTTTTCAGGAGTTCTGATTTCTGATTGGTTATGTTATATGGGTTTTTTAAACACAATCATTTTGATTGTGTTTTTTCCCCCGCTGTTATATGATGAATACCTTCAAGTCACTGTTTTTAGTGAAATTTGATAAATTCTGAGAACAGCAAAAATAAACCATTTAACATGTATAATTAATTCTGTACTTTTTGTATTTATGATATACATTTAGAACTGTGTAGTAGGCATGGAGAAGCTGAGGCTTCTGTAAGTGTCAAAGTTGTTGCATACAGTGCTCACATTCTACGTAGTCTTTCATATGATAGACTACATCTGCACAATGAGATACCTAAGCAAAGAAAACACAGGTGATGTGATTGTGGAATGAGCAAAAAAAAATTGCACGTTTTTCAATTACATTACCTGTGTTTCCTAACATTACACATCACATTGTGTAGATGAGGTTTAGGCCTGTTCCAGGAGACAGAGGAGGTCTGACATTTGTTCAAGAGTGCAGTGGACATGACTCACTTCGTTGGTAGGCCTGCACATGTATTATCTCCTCTGTACTCTTCAACAAGCCTAAATTTCATCTGCAACCCTGAGTAGGACTCACCTGAAACAAATCTGTGGATAGGCCACACCTTATCAGCATCTAGAAACAATCATTTAAAATGTTAAGGGCAGATTTATGATGGCCGTGCGCCTCTTTTGCGCCGCTGTTCCGTCACTTTTGTGACGCAGCAGCAGTGTAAAAGATGCACCATGTTGCAAGATAGGCCTCAATTCATCTCCAGCAAGATACCGTCAGTTTAAAATGTATATAATTAGGACTGTGTAGGGGGCATGCAGAAGCTGAGGGTTCAGTAAGTGTCAAAGTTGTTGCATGCAGTGCTGCACTTCTGCGAACTCTTTCATATGCTGGACTACATCTGCACAATGAGATACCTAAGCAAAGGAAACACAAGTGATGTGATTGTGAAATGAGCAAAAGAAATTGCACGTTTTTCAATTACATCACCTGTGTTTCCTAATATTACGAATCACATTGTGCAGATCAAGTTTAGGCCTGTCCAGGGAAACAGAGGAGGTCTGGCCTTTGTTCAAGAGTGCAGTGGACATGACTCACTTCATTGGTACGATACAGAAAAGGGGGTGGTGATGAACAGAGTGTCTGAATTAAGCAGACCACTCTTACCCAGTCCAAAGATCAGGGCTTGATCCATCACCGTTATTTATCTCACTGCCCCATCCCAGCTCAGAACCTGGCTATATGCAAATTAGTCTGTCCCTGGCCCAGTGCATCATGGGAACAGGGCAGACCAAACTACCAAGCCAATTCTTCACCAGAAAGGAGACAAGCTACCGGGGACCGGTTTCTGGCATTTCAGCCTCTTTGGCCCGGCTTGCTTGAATCCTGATGGAGCAGTGAGAAAGGGACTCATGTCTGAGTATACCCTGCCACACCTATAGTGGCCAAAAACGATACAGAAAAGGGGGTGGTGATGAACAGAGTGTCTGAATTAAGCAGACCACTCTTACCCAGTCCAAAGATCAGGGCTTGATCCATCACCGTTATTTATCTCACTGCCCCATCCCAGCTCAGAACCTGGCTATATGCAAATTAGTCTGTCCCTGGCCCAGTGCATCATGGGAACAGGGCAGACCAAACTACCAAGCCAATTCTTCACCAGAAAGGAGACAAGCTACCGGGGACAGGTTTCTGGCATTTCAGCCTCTTCGGCCCGGCTTGCTTGAATCCTGATGGAGCAGTGAGAAAGGGACTCATGTCTGAGTATACCCTGCCACACCTATAGTGGCCAAAAACGATACAGAAAAGGGGGTGGTGATGAACAGAGTGTCTGAATTAAGCAGACCACTCTTACCCAGTCCAAAGATCAGGGCTTAATCCATCACCGTTATTTATCTCACTGCCCCATCCCAGCTCAGAACCTGGCTATATGCAAATTAGTCTGTCCCTGGCCCAGTGCATCATGGGAACAGGGCAGACCAAACTACCAAGCCAATTCTTCACCAGAAAGGAGACAAGCTACCGGGGACCGGTTTCTGGCATTTCAGCCTCTTCGGCCCGGCTTGCTTGAATCCTGATGGAGCAGTGAGAAAGGGACTCATGTCTGAGTATACCCTGCCACACCTATAGTGGCCAAAAACGATACAGAAAAGGGGGTGGTGATGAACAGAGTGTCTGAATTAAGCAGACCACTCTTACCCAGTCCAAAGATCAGGGCTTGATCCATCACCGTTATTTATCTCACTGCCCCATCCCAGCTCAGAACCTGGCTATATGCAAATTAGTCTGTCCCTGGCCCAGTGCATCATGGGAACAGGGCAGACCAAACTACCAAGCCAATTCTTCACCAGAAAGGAGACAAGCTACCGGGGATGGTGCAATGAGCTAAAAAACGGTGTTGGATCTAGCCCTGATCTTTTGACTGGGTGAGAGTACTCTGCTTAATTCAGAGACTCTGTCCATCACCACCCCTTGTTGTATATAATTTTGTCCACCCTAAGCGTGGAAGGGTATACTCAGATGTGAGGCCCTTGCTCATTGCACCATCAGGATTCAAGCAAGCCGGGCCGAAGACGCCTGAAATGGCAGAAACCGGTCCCCGGAAGCTTGTTTCCTTCCCAGTGTAAGAATTGGCTTTTGTAGTCTGGTCTGCCCTGTTCCCATGATGCACTGGGCCAGGGACAGACTAATTTGCATACAGCCAGGTTCTGAAACTGGGATGGTGCAATGAGCTAAAAAACGGTGTTGGATCTAGCCCTGATCTTTTGACTGGGTGAGAGTACTCTGCTTAATTCAGAGACTCTGTCCATCACCACCCCTTGTTGTATATAATTTTGTCCACCCTAAGCGTGGAAGGGTATACTCAGATGTGAGTCCCTTGCTCATTGCACCATCAGGATTCAAGCAAGCCGGGCCGAAGACGCCTGAAATGGCAGAAACCGGTCCCCGGAAGCTTGTTTCCTTCCCAGTGTAAGAATTGGCTTTTGTAGTCTGGTCTGCCCTGTTCCCATGATGCACTGGGCCAGGGACAGACTCATTTGCATACAGCCAGGTTCTGAAACTTGGATGGTGCAATGAGCTAAAAAACGGTGTTGGATCTAGCCCTGATCTTTTGACTGGGTGAGAGTACTCTGCTTAATTCAGAGTCTCTGTCCATCACCACCCCTTGTTGTATATAATTTTGTCCACCCTAAGCGTGGAAGGGTATACTCAGATGTGAGTCCCTTGCTCATTGCACCATCAGGATTCAAGCAAGCCGGGCCGAAGACACCTGAAATGGCAGAAACCGGTCCCCGGAAGCTTGTTTTCTTCCCAGTGTAAGAATTGGCTTTTGTAGTCTGGTCTGCCCTGTTCCCATGATGCACTGGGCCAGGGACAGACTAATTTGCATACAGCCAGGTTCTGAAACTGGGATGGTGCAATGAGCTAAAAAACGGTGTTGGATCTAGCCCTGATCTTTTGACTGGGTGAGAGTACTCTGCTTAATTCAGAGACTCTGTCCATCACCACCCCTTGTTGTATATAATTTTGTCCACCCTAAGCGTGGAAGGGTATACTCAGATGTGAGTCCCTTGCTCATTGCACCATCAGGATTCAAGCAAGCCGGGCCGAAGACGCCTGAAATGGCAGAAACCGGTCCCCGGAAGCTTGTTTCCTTCCCAGTGTAAGAATTGGCTTTTGTAGTCTGGTCTGCCCTGTTCCCATGATGCACTGGGCCAGGGACAGACTAATTTGCATACAGCCAGGTTCTGAAACTGGGATGGTGCAATGAGCTAAAAAACGGTGTTGGATCTAGCCCTGATCTTTTGACTGGGTGAGAGTACTCTGCTTAATTCAGAGACTCTGTCCATCACCACCCCTTGTTGTATATAATTTTGTCCACCCTAAGCGTGGAAGGGTATACTGAGATGTGAGTCCCTTGCTCATTGCACCATCAGGATTCAAGCAAGCCGGGCCGAAGACGCCTGAAATGGCAGAAACCGGTCCCCGGAAGCTTGTTTCCTTCCCAGTGTAAGAATTGGCTTTTGTAGTCTGGTCTGCCCTGTTCCCATGATGCACTGGGCCAGGTACAGACTAATTTGCATACAGCCAGGTTCTGAAACTGGGATGGTGCAATGAGCTAAAAAACGGTGTTGGATCTAGCCCTGATCTTTTGACTGGGTGAGAGTACTCTGCTTAATTCAGAGACTCTGTCCATCACCACCCCTTGTTGTATATAATTTTGTCCACCCTAAGCGTGGAAGGGTATACTCAGATGTGAGTCCCTTGCTCATTGCACCTTCAGGATTCAAGCAAGCCGGGCCGTAGACGCCTGAAATGGCAGAAACCGGTCCCCGGAAGCTTGTTTCCTTCCCAGTGTAAGAATTGGCTTTTGTAGTCTGGTCTGCCCTGTTCCCATGATGCACTGGGCCAGGGACAGACTAATTTGCATACAGCCAGGTTCTGAAACTGGGATGGTGCAATGAGCTAAAAAACGGTGTTGGATCTAGCCCTGATCTTTTGACTGGGTGAGAGTACTCTGCTTAATTCAGAGACTCTGTCCATCACCACCCCTTGTTGTATATAATTTTGTCCACCCTAAGCGTGGAAGGGTATACTCAGATGTGAGTCCCTTGCTCATTGCACCATCAGGATTCAAGCAAGCCGGGCCGAAGACGCCTGAAATGGCAGAAACCGGTCCCCGGAAGCTTGTTTCCTTCCCAGTGTAAGAATTGGCTTTTGTAGTCTGGTCTGCCCTGTTCCCATGATGCACTGGGCCAGAGACAGACTAATTTGCATACAGCCAGGTTCTGAAACTGGGATGGTGCAATAAGCTAAAAAACGGTGTTGGATCTAGCCCTGATCTTTTGACTGGGTGAGAGTACTCTGCTTAATTCAGAGACTCTGTCCATCACCACCCCTTGTTGTATATAATTTTGTCCACCCTAAGCGTGGAAGGGTATACTCAGATGTGAGTCCCTTGCTCATTGCACCATCAGGATTCAAGCAAGCCGGGCCGAAGACGCCTGAAATGGCAGAAACCGGTCCCCGGAAGCTTGTTTCCTTCCCAGTGTAAGAATTGGCTTTTGTAGTCTGGTCTGCCCTGTTCCCATGATGCACTGGGCCAGGGACAGACTAATTTGCATACAGCCAGGTTCTGAAACTGGGATGGTGCAATGAGCTAAAAAACGGTGTTGGATCTAGCCCTGATCTTTTGACTGGGTGAGAGTACTCTGCTTAATTCAGAGACTCTGTCCATCACCACCCCTTGTTGTATATAATTTTGTCCACCCTAAGCGTGGAAGGGTATACTCAGATGTGAGTCCCTTGCTCATTGCACCATCAGGATTCAAGCAAGCCGGGCCGAAGACGCCTGAAATGGCAGAAACCGGTCCCCGGAAGCTTGTTTCCTTCCCAGTGTAAGAATTGGCTTTTGTAGTCTGGTCTGCCCTGTTCCCATGATGCACTGGGCCAGGGACAGACTAATTTGCATACAGCCAGGTTCTGAAACTGGGATGGTGCAATGAGCTAAAAAACGGTGTTGGATCTAGCCCTGATCTTTTGACTGGGTGAGAGTACTCTGCTTAATTCAGAGACTCTGTCCATCACCACCCCTTGTTGTATATAATCACTTCATTGGTAGGCCTGCACATGTATTATCTCCTCTGTACTCTTCAACAACTCTAAATTTCATCTGCAACCCTGAGTAGGCCTCACCTCAAACAAACCTCTGGATAGGACACACCTTATTGGCATCCTGAAACAATCATTTAAAATGTTAGGGACAGTTTTATGATGGCTGTGCACCTCTTTTGCGCTGCCGTTGCGTCACTTTTGTGAGACAACAGCAGTGCAAAAGATGCACCATGTTGCAAGATAGGCCTCACTTCATCTGCATCAAGATACTGTTAGTGTAAAATGTATATTTTTAGGACTGTGTAGGGGGCATGGAGAAGCAGAGGCTTCTGTAAGTGTCAACGTTGTTGAAAAACTGTTTGTCCTTCAATCTTTTCCCTTGTCTTTTCTAATTTTTAAATACATGTTTTAATATTTTTCAAATGTTTGTTCTCTCTTTCACAGATTGAAAGTATAAAAATAACAAGTGACTAAGTTAACGACAATTATAAGGTAAATGTTTTGTACTCTTTTCGTTACATTTCTATCACATTTAACTTCTATTAGTTCCACTACTTCATTTCTTTAACCCTCACTTTCCTGCCTTTGCTACTTCCCTCATTCCTTTCTCTATTACTTACTTACTCTACTCCTTCCACTCTTTTTCTCAGTCCCTCTCTTCTCATACTTCCTCACTCTTGTTCACTCACTCCGTCTCTATTACTCTCACTGTCTCTGACTGTTCACTCTGTCACTACTTGTTCATTATGCTTTCTCTCTGTAGTTCAAGCACACTAAGGGGCATATTATCAACACAGGCAATAAAATTATCGCTGCTTTTATCGGCAGAAAACTGCCGCAAAAGTGGCTTTAGCGGCAGTTTTCTTCCGCAAAAGTGGCTTTAGCAGCAGTTTTCTGCCGATAAAAGCAGTCATTATCGGCAGAAAACTGCCGCAAAAGCGGCTTTAGCGGCAGATTTCTGCCGATAAAAGCAGCGAAACTTTTATCGCCTATGTTGATAATATGCCCCTATGTTATTTACATTTCTTTGCTGTTTCAATCATTCCTTTTTTGTTACTTCTTCTTTTCTGCATTCTGTTTTTTCTCTCTGTTATTCCAATGTTTTAATCTTAATTTGATCATTCAGTCACATTCTCTAAGAAACTCTTGTTTGTTATTCTTCTTTTTTTCTTTCACTTCCTTATCTATTTTGTTTTTCACAATTATACCCTCTTCCATCTTTTCTTCGGTAAATAGATCTATTAAACAGTATCTTTGGTTTAGTCCCTATAGCTGTCTTTCTTTTAACATTACTCTCTGTTTCCTTCCCTTATACTTACTCTTCTTTTTTTTTTTTTTTTTTTTTTTTGGTTCGCTCCCGGTTCGCGTACCGGCGAGCGAACCGGGAAGCGAACCAAAAGAAATAGAGGTTGCCAGAGTGCAAAACATTCTAGCAGTTTTTTTATAAAGGGGAGGTAGTTCTGAAAAGAACTTTTTTTTAAATTATTTTTGTTGTTTTATATTTTTTTATTATTTTTCTGAACATTTTTTTACTTTTTTGTATTTTTTGAACGGTTTTATATATTTTTTTGGTTTTTTTTGGGGGGGAAACGAAAACGATTCATTGTAAAGGGCTCAACAGGAGCAACAACAAAAAAAAAGATAATTTATTTTCTGGGGCGTTTTGGACAATCATGATTGTCGATAGCTCTGTTGATTAAATTGATGCTACTTTCTCTGTAGCAAATCAACTGACCGCAACGCACGCACACTTGTTTGACTTCCCCGAACCTCATCTGTATATTTGGGACCGTCTCCCTCGCCTCTGGTCCCGTCACTTCCTCTACAACTGATCTTCTGGCCACAAAAGGGGGATTATCTTGCTGGTCACGTAACTGCGCAGCACTGTAGTTGATAGGGTGCCACCTCTCCATATGGCGATGCATTGTATAATTGCCATAACTATATTTTTTATCTGTCCCTCTGGGCAAATCTTTCTTACAGATAAGGCAAGTTACGTACCGGGCATTGACTTTTTTTTGGCCCCGGGGATATTTAAAAGATTGCCAAATATAATTTTCTTTGACATGAGACCTCCTGGGCTCCTCAGAAAAAAAATGCCTCTCTTCCTGCTGTTCCTCTTCTTCCTCTTCTTCCTCCTCTTGCTGAATGATAACTTCAGCAGGTGGTCCTCTCTTCCTTGGAGGTGGTGGAGGTGGTGGGGAAGCACCAGCTGAAGCTACTAATGAAGCCATTGCTCAGTGATGACAAAAGGTCTTCCTCTCACAAAGATGAAAGTCAGAGTGAGGAAACAAGGAGGGGTTTTCATCATTTGGGAAAAACAATAGTTCTAAACCAATGAAAAGTGTTACTTTTAGGTCACATGACCTAGTCTTACATCATTAGGAAACCAAAAGTGAAATGAACCAATGAAAAGTGTTATTAACAAGTCACATGACCTGTTGTGTTTACGTTACGCGCTTTGCGCCGCGTCCCGGATCGCTTCCGGGAAGCTGCGCTTCGCGCCTCGCTTCGCGTACCGGTTCACTTCCGGGTACGCTAACGCGGCGCGTCATATGACGTATCACGCGACAACGCGGTACGTCACGCTGACGCGACGCGTCACGATATTGTTTTCTAACGCGGCAGTTGCGCAAACGGAACATTTACCGGTTCGCGGACCGGGTCGCGGCACCAAATTGAGCTAACGGAAAGCTACCCGGTGTGCGGACCGGTAGCAAAACAAAAAAAAAATATATATATATATATACATAAAAAAATTGTATTAAAAACATATAAAATATATTTTTTGATTTAAAGAAGAATACATTTTAAACCTTTTGATATTTGCTATTAAAAAACCATTGAAATTCACTGAAAAAACCATAGGTTATAGACCATATATAGTTAGGAATTAGCATTTACAAAACCTTGAAAATTCACAGAAAAAACCATAGGTTAGAGACCATATATAGTTAGGAATTAGCATTTAAGAAACCTTTTTTTACTCACACAAAACCATTGAAATTCCATATATAGTTACTTGTACTAACTATATATCGCGCACCCGCAATCCACTGCTGATCATGTCACATATTACATCATTCATGACATGGTCAGTGACATCACTGATGACATCACTGATGACATCTCAAATGACATCACTGATGACATCACTGATGACATCTCAAATAACATCACTGATGACATCACTGATGACATCTCAAATGACATCACTGATGACATCACTGATGACATCTCAAATGACATCACTGATGACATCACTGATGACATCACTGATGACATCACTGATGGCATCTCAAATGACATCACTGATGACATCACTGATGACAACATCCAGTGACTGTATAATTCTGTAAAGTTAAAATGTGTCTTACAAATTGAATAATGAGTGGATTTATAAGTGTCTGGATGAAGGATTTAGTAGGTGCATGACTGACTGTATGAGTGAGTGATGAAATGTGTCTTACTGAGTGCATGGGTTAGTGACTAAACTGTCTTAATTTGTGCATCATTGTGTCTGTTGTTCTGTAATCTGCTGCATGTGTTGATCATTAGCTATATGAGTAACTATATGGATTATTGATTGTTTGCCCAAGTATTTGTATGGGGGACTGAGTGTGTGTGTGGGTGGCTGGGAGATGTATGACTCTGTGCATACATGTGTGAGCAGTTGATTCACTAGATGTATGGGTTCAAAAGTGCATATGGAAACAGCTGTATGGGCGGTTGACTGTGTGCATGAGTGTATTGGTGAGTGAATGGATATCTCAGTGCTACATGTCAAAGTAAGTACATATGTAAAACACAGTACATGTGAGAGTTGACATATATAAATACCTGTGCATAACAGCCAGTGAATGTGTGAGTGGCTGTATGGATCATTGTGAACTTGTATCACGGATTGTATAAGAGAGTAAATATATGTAAGTATATGTTTGAATAAGTAAGGTGTGTATAACTGTATAGTTGAGGAAATGGAGGTGTGATTGATTCTTTGCATGAGTAACTAGGTGTGTGAGTAACTCCATGGATGAGTGACAGTCTGTGAGTGTCTGTTTACACTGAGTGTATCTAAGGTTATATTAGAGTCTGAAGAGGTTCATCGTATTATCACATGAATGATATCATCAGTGATGTGATCAGTAATGTCAAATGAGATGTCATCAGTGATGTCATCAGTGATGTCATTTGAGATGTCATCAGTGATGTCATCAGTGATGTCACTGACCATGTCATGAATGATGAAATATGTGACATGATCAGCAGTGGATTGCGGGTGCACGATATATAGTTAGTACAACTAACTATATATGGAATTTCAATGGTTTTGTGTGAGTAAAAAAAGGTTTCTTAAATGCTAATTCCTAACTATATATGGTCTCTAACCTATGTTTTTTTCTGTGAATTTTCAAGGTTTTGTAAATGCTAATTCCTAACTATATATGGTCTATAACCTATGGTTTTTTCAGTGAATATATATATATATATATATATATATATATATATATATATATATATATATATATATATATATATATATACACACAAACACACGTACTCAAAGTAGGGTCCAGGGGCCAAATGTGGCCCTCCTGAACTTTACATGTGGCCCCCTGGTCAACTCTTTCTAAACACAGTAGTCCCCAAAGAAAAAAAATATTCTTATCAATAAATATAGACCCAATCAGTACTATATTGTAGACATCTGTCCAGCTATTTAATATGCAGTCAAATCAAAATTTACAGATAATAAACACACAACAGTTTCAGTGGGACACAAGCCTGCATTCAACTTGACGTAAAAGACATACAACATAAGGTGAGGGGTTCAGACAAGGGAGATTGCTTGTTTCAAACACATTTCTTATAGAACAAACAAAGTATACAAGGGACACCATTACACAAAAATGTTAGCATTTTCAAAGCTACATGCAGCACACAAGTAAGTTACAAAATCACATTAAAAAAAAGGTTTGTTAATGTACAGGAAGGGACACCTTCCTGTACATAAACGAACCTTGGCATTTTGCTTTTTCCATGTGTGCTGCAAAATCCTCGTTTCACCACCTTATGACCAGGAGTTTTACGGTCTTAAGTTCGGCGCTGCCACCTATTATTGCCTCTCTTGATAATAGGTGGCAGCGTCGAAGTGAATGGGTGTTGCGGTAGTACGCCCACCGCAACACTCACTGCATGCCCCTTTTACGCTACTTTTAGCGTGAAAGGGGCCCTATTACCAAAGCAGCGTTAAGCCACTTAACCTGGCTTTTAGCCGCATTATGTGGTTTAACGCTGCCTTGGTAATAGGACGCTGACCCTGCCACCACCACAACGTTACAAAAAGTGACGTTGTGGTGGTGATAGGGGGATAGGGTCTTGGTAATATGCCCCAATATGAGCTACGTCAAAGGTTCTGAGGAATGCCTGCACAATGTGTCCATCTCAACCTTTAGACAGCAAACTACCAAGAACAGTGTACAAGAATATTGAGAAATGCTAGCTACATAACAACGAGGCCACAGTTTTCAACTAGTCCTATTGTACGAGGAGTTAAATAAAACAACAAATGTATGTTATATATTAGGATTCTGGACAATTTTTGGAATGAAGCACAGTTTAGAGCAGCTCTAGTGAATCCAGATGACTGTGTAATTATTCCTAGCATATGTTGCATTCTTCTTAGTAGGAGCTGCAATTTTCTTCAACATCAAACAAAATGATGAGAGAAAATGGAGGAAATAAACTGTAAACAGGCTTTTAATCAATCTAAAGTTGAAACGCAGGGTACGCAAGGCATGTGACACACCAGAAGGTAGTGCTAATCAGACAGAAAATAATGTGCAGTTGGTTGATTTTATCCTACTAGCACTTGTGACTTCTGTTTTTGACCTCTGTGAACTATTGGCGAGCAGCATTCTTCTCCTACTGCTTGTGCCGGCATTCCTGTGTTCTGGTATTTATAAAACGTGTTTCCTCTTCGTGTCTCGTTGTTATTGTTTTGTATTGCACAGCATGTGCTTCAACAGTTTATGAGAAACATGTTTCAGACTGTGGCAGTGGTGCAGGAACAATTTTTAGAGTGGGGATTCTGCCATCATTGTTACATCACTAAAGTCATAGGGATTGTAAAAAAACAAGTGTCATACAAAGAACAAGTGTAGCAAATGAGCTACGTTCTTTCTGCAGAAGAGCGTTATGGGCAGGCACGGCTGGCACAGGTAAGAGTGGTGATGCAGGGCAGGTGGGGAGTTGACAGATGACGGGATAGGTAAAATTAGATAGAAAAAAAAATAAAACCTCATACCATGAGGCGATGCCGCGAGAGCAAGATAAGTGGTTTTATTTTTTTACTTTTCTTTGGTCTGTTCTGTCATCTGTCAACTCTGCACCCCACCCCACCCCACCATGCCTCACCGCTCTTACCTGTGCCGGCTGCGCCTGGGTACGTCGTAGTGCGTTTTGGGAACACTTCCAAAAATAAATTACCTACAATTGGTGTGGGAGAGCACTGCAATTTATAGACAGCACTTTTTCCTTTGTAATGGACACTAAAGTTGCACGGATATGCGATTGTATTGATAAAACTATATAAAGGACAAATGATTTGTAGAAATTCAGAGTCAGCAAATATTTACCATTTGTACATCACCAAGAAAAGTGTCTTGATTTGTTTTGATCCTACTAAAATCTCTGCTTCCATCACAGTTCAAAATTGCAACAAAACAAATGTGCTGCATGTTTGCTTTCCTAATGACTGATATATTTTGAAATATTTGTCAGTTCATTTATAGGAATCTAAATGTTGTTGTGTGTTAGAATAAAATTGTCATCCTACAACTTTCCTTTCACACTCTCCATACCTCAGCAGGATTGTGACAAAGTTCACTTTACAAAACACTCTCCCTTTGTAGTCAGAGAAAGAAAAGCAAAGTAAACACCAGTTGTATTAAGCTCTATTGTTCAATTACTTAAAATGGTTACAATATACCATCATTCCAATATTTTATAAAAAGTTAAAAAGGTAAAAACCCACACAAGTTGCTACAAACTAGAAGGGAGGTAAAACATTAAAAACTGATATCCAAACTAACAGTAAAGTACAGATACATAAAACTTAGAGGGGAGTTTTGTCAACGTCTCTCTTGCTTGCTAGCCAGCTTTTTTATTTTTGTGACTCGATTTTCTGTGTCAGTGCGGCCCGGATTGATTCTGTAAATTTCCCTAGCCGTGTGACTGTTTGAGCTGTTTTAGCAGAGAAACACAAGTCTGAGGCTTCTCTGCATAGACCAAGGCTGTGAGACCTGCAGTTGGTAAATACCAGTTGGTGCCGCTCGCTAGCTAACTTTGGGCAGCAGCACAGCAGATGAGCCAGGATTCACGATGGTAACTACAAAACCGACATGCTGCTGAATTGTCCTTCCGGGTCAGGCTTGGTTAAAGTCTGCAATGGGCAGTGCAAGAAGTCTCATGTAGGTGATTTATTACCGGGCTGGGACTGTCAGTGCTTGCTCAAAGTAAGGGTGGGGTTTTCCCACTATGTAGGAAGTGTCCAGTGATACGAGGTTGGGTTCATGGTGTAAGCTTTCCAGGTCTCTTTCATAGGGTATTTTCTTGACCTGTATATTCACAGGTCTTTTCCATGCAGTATCAGGAATGTTTAATTTGTGCAGGTTTTGAACGTCTATTTCAAGCAATTTTGTGGCTGCTGCCAGCTGAACCTGCCATTGAGATCCACCTTCTTCAAAGGTTGTTTTAATATGCGTTTTCAGAGAGGTTGCAGGAGCTCGCAGGGTGCTAATATAGTCCCCTGTGCAGGTAATGTCCAGTCGGTGAGTCCCAGCTCCAACCTTACTCTTGCATTCTTGGCCTATCGTGGAAGACCTAGCAGAAATGGGGTGGTTTGTGAGGAACTTGGTGAAGGCTCCAGAGAAGACTAGGTGACCTTAGTTGAGAGAGGGGACTAGTTTTTGTTTTTAAGACTTTTAGGATTGGTTCCAGGGTTGGACTGTGTAGTAGTCGATTGAGGTTTCTCAAGCTGTAGATGATACCGGCCCACTTGCTTCTTAGATGCTTCAGATGGGCTGCAGGTTTAGCCCATTCTGATAACCTGAGACCCAGATAGTTGTAACTAATGGAAGTTCTGATTTGCAGGTCACCTAGGCGCCATTGTGATGTCTTCTTTCGGTGGTACTTCCCAAAGATAATTATCTTGGTCTTCTCCTGGTTCACCAAGAGATAGTTCTTTTGGTTAAATCTGTGCAGAGCTTCTAGGGCTTTCTGTAGGCCTGTCCTAGTGTGATCCATTATGAGTATGTAATTGGCAAATTAGAGAATTTGGAGCTTTGCATTCTACAGCCTTGGTGTTAGTAGATTTGCCCCCTTCCAGGGCTTTTCCCAGGTCGGCTGTGTAGAGATTGAAAAGTAAAGGGGCAAGAACGCACCCTTTTTTGAGGCCATTGTTGGTTGGAAACTTAGTTGTTACAGTTGTTTGGCTGGTTTTAATACAAACCCAGGTCCCCTCATGAAGGACAATTATTGCCTTTAACTTCTTTTGAGGAATGCCCCAGGAGTCCAACTCGGTTGAAGGCTGCACTGTAATCAACAAAGCAGCAAAACAGGGGTAGCTGTAATGATTGGATCGCACGGATTGACAGGAGTCCCAGTACTAAGATGGTATCTATGGTGGAGCTTTGGGGCCTGAAGCCTGATAGAAAGAATGGAAGGATGTTCTGATCTTTTGCCCAGGTTTCTAGGTCCTTCAACAGTATTCTGGCATATGCCTACGCTTCTATATCTAATAGAGCGACAAGCCGATAATTTTCAGGTTTTGAACAGCCCCCTTTTTTGTGAATTGGAAAAAGTATTGAGCCTTTCCACAGCGATGGAACGGTAGCAGTGGCGAATGCATACTTGAAAAGTGGTGTTAACTGTTCTGCCCAGAATCCATGAGAGGCTTTACACATTGCTGTAGAGACTCCATTGGGACCTGGGGCACCATCTGTCCTCTTTTTTTAATCTGGTTGGTTATATCGACCTTGGTGATGACAGGTGTTTTGGCGCCTTAATGTATAACTGGGGGAGTTTGTTGTGTTTCGGTATAGGTCATGTACTGATGTGTTGTATGCAGTTGCTTTGCGTATTTAACCCACTCAGAGGCTGCCACCCCGTTTTCCTTGATCTGACTGATGTGGCTATGTTGCTTGATATGCCTCCAAATTTGGATGAGTCCTTTTTTTTGAGACGGTGGAATATTTCCAGCCACTCTGCCTCGATTTTCTTTAGTCGTGTTTCCCATACTTTTTTTCTGTGTTCCGTACAAAGTGCTGTTATTGCCGGTGTTTGGGGATCTGTGGCTCCTTTTCTTCTAACCTTCAAGGCCTTTGAGAGACTATGCTTGGTTTGAGCTAGAGCCCTTGGTTTTATTTGTGATGGTAGGAATTGGGGATAGGAGTCCTGTGGTTTAGAGATTCCAGTTCGTCCCCCAAGAACGGTTTTTAATTCAACTAGGAGTGCTTTCCAATGCTCCATGGGGGCTACAGAGCTTATGCCGTTGGTGCTCGAATCTTTATGTATAATCCACTCCAGGAGTTTTGTACCTAGATTTGTGGTCCATTTTATTCTGCTTAGAACTTCGTGGTGCTCTTTGCCGGGTGAAACCCCCATTTCCAGTTGTTTCGTGGGTTTCCGGTTTAGCTGAAGAGGTAC
Organism: Lissotriton helveticus; assembly: GCF_964261635.1. Taxonomy (NCBI): domain Eukaryota; kingdom Metazoa; phylum Chordata; class Amphibia; order Caudata; family Salamandridae; genus Lissotriton; species Lissotriton helveticus. The sequence goes on from NC_136071.1 coordinate 806,252,471, forward strand.
CCCCAGTGGTCTGTGGTCACTCTCGTCCCTATTTCCCACTTCAAAGTTGTTAAAGTATGTTGCCAGGTTACCCGAAATAAAGATGTCATCAATTGTGGACTTATTCCTGAAGGTGGGGAAAGGAACCCAGAGACGATCCACAGCTTTTTTGATGGTTTGGGCAGAATAAATTTTTTGCAGTGAAAATGAGCCGCTGTAGAAGGGCTGATTCAGTCTGGGTTGGGGAGTCCATTTTTGAGTGGCCTAAATCCCGGGTGTTCATGTCCCCGAATATAATTGGGAAGTGTGAGACATATTTATTTATGAGGTGGTCCATTTTTGTTGTCAATATTTTCGGTACTTGCTTTTTTTCCTGGGAGGTGGGATTGACGTAGCAGTTAATTAACAGTAGACAAATTGAATTGTTATTGCTTTTTAGTCCGCAGATCAGTGGCGCTTTCAGATTGGCGGTGTTCGTTGTTAATAAGGTTGCCTCTATTTTACAGGGTTGATTAAAAAAGATTAAGAGACCACCGGATGCTCTCCTGAAGATGTTACGTTTAATGGCTGCAGTGTGATATTCATAAAAACCTGAGAGGATTGGAGGTTCGGTGGCCCGTGTCTCTTGTAGGCACACAATGTCAATTTTTTCCAAGGTAATTGCTTACTGAATTGCACCCAAGCAATCTTCTTAGCCCAGTGATGTTCCAGGATATGAAAGACAGCTGTGTGTGTTTCCCGGTGTTCTGGTCATGATCTGATGACGAGCAGCATGTATGGTGTTATAAGTGCCATCGAAGTGGCTGGCCTTCTGGGCCTGTCCGAGTGTTCTGCGTGAAGGCATGCTTTGGCCCACTAATGTGGACTGTCCTGTGGTCCAGCGTTATCCTGAAGGTGTTGTAGAGTCTTGGCTCTGCGGCTGTGCTTTTCCCGGATTGATTGCTCACTGTCCCCTTTAGGACTGAATGAACTTCCTAAATTGGCGGTGATGCTGCTTGTACATGTGGGTATTTCTCGGGTATGGGGAATGCGATGTCAATACTCCATTCAGCCATTTGAGCTGTTTCTTCTAGTGTTAGCCTCACCTGGGAGGTGGACGTAAACACGAATCTCCATGTTAAAAGAACAACTAGCAATTTCTCAGAAGACATAGCTTGACATTTGACCTCTGTCTTTCTACAAACAACAAGCGTGACAAGATAAGAACAAAGTGTAGATACCTCTTTATTTCTCCAGCACCTTCTGAAGTTCAAAGATATTTTCGGGGTGCAGCAGCACCACCCACTACCCTATTTCCAGTGGCAATGGACTGTGTATGGTTACCATCACAACTACTAATAATGATAATCAGAAGGAAGTAGAAAGGGTCACTTTCAGGTTCAGCTCGCTATACTATTTTCTTGTTTTTGGAAACCCTTCAGTGGTAAAACCTGCCTTGCAGCACAAAGGTGATGGATGTAAATGCCCCGTGCTTTTATGTTAATGGACCGACGTGTTCAGTTAATTTTTTCTCCACAGGAGGCTTTCTGATTTTAAGTCAAAGTTCCAATGGGAAAGGGGAAGATGCTGGGGGCCAAAGATTTGGACAAAAGCAAGATTCTCTTAGTGCCACCTTGGAATCCTTCCGGGACAGAGCAGTAGGGTTGCTCTCTAAGGAGATAGACCTCGCAGAACGGTGCTTTTTCCTTGAGATTAGTGAATCTTTGGCTGCTCCTGTTACCCTTTTGCAAGTCATTATGCCACCTGGGGATCCCCAGGCCTAAGGTTGTGATCCTGAGGTTGATTCCGAGGGCCTGGAATGTCTGCTGGTGACAGCGGGCTCAAATGTCTCAATTACTTTGCAAATTAGCAGTAGCAGACCACCATCCATAAGGAAAAGACAGCCAAAACAGGCTTATCATCTGAATAAGCAAGCTGTAAAGGCCTCTGGAAATGACTTCTCAGCCCAAGGACATCATGAGGGCCCCGGGATCACATTTAATGACATTATTAAGCCTATTTTGGACCAGCTGCTTGAACAATTTACGGTGGTCATTGAGGCCAATATGGTCCCTTTGGTGGAGAGACTGAGGACCATGGAGTCAACTGTTCTAGACTTTATTAGATCACATAAAGAAGAGGCAGGGCCAACAAGCATTATGTTGACCAACCCAGCTAATGGTGTAGTCACTTAGACTGAGTCGACCCAGACATTGCATCCTGGATCTATTAATGCTAAATCCTCTGTATTTTGAAAGGGTGTCTCCTCCGACCACTCAATGCCTCAAGCTGGGAGAATATGTTCAAACAGGAGCACTGAAGGCCTATGTATTGGTGCAGAGAATGAACGGGCAGATTCAGGATCACATAGGGCGATCAATACTCTCATAAATATTCCAAATGAATGCTATCCAAACGTTGCTGTATTGTCAAATGTGCCCCCTCTTCCCTCTTCTGCTGAAGAATCCACTAGACAACTAAAAAAACAAGGTCTGGTTTTTGTAAAGTCAAAACACAGATTCTCGTTCCATAATCCACCCATTCTACCCCACTCCAAACTACCAGACTTCACTCCACTCTTCCCCACTCCACTCCAATCTACCTCAATCCACCCCACTACGCTCTTCCCCAATCTACCCCACCCTAATCCAATCTCCGTTAATATATCCCATGCCACTCTACCCCAATCTATCCTGATCCACTGCACTCCTACCTACCCCACTCCAATCTACCCCATTCTAATTCCCTGTGTATTATCTTTGAGATACACACGATGTCCAAGGAGTCTCTTACTTACTCAGAGGAATACATCCAGTCACGGTTGGCCGGCCCCTCGCTACTCTCTGGGGCGTCAACCTCCACGACTACTCTCACTGCCCCTAACACCTCCCGTGTCCTCCTGGATAAACTGGAAAAGTTGAAGAAAAAACAGATCAGGACTGATCTGCATGCCCGGATGCTGACTGACTACTTGCGCTCAGGTGTCATCCCTGTGGGCCTACAAATCCGGAACACCCCAGCTATCTTTACACAGGAACCCAAGTTCAGAACAAGCTTTAGCTATCTAGCGACCACCTGCTCCCGTCATTGGATGGTCCTTGGTATAGATACGGCTATTGAACACAGTCGGTTGGAATTGGAAGAAATTGATGAACTAGAGAAACAGATCCTGGCAGACACCTCTCTTATTGAAGCCAAGAGTCTCCTAGACAAAATTAACTCAACCATCTCCACCTTCAACACGTTTGAAGTCAACAAAAAAGTCAACAAAATCGAAAAGGACATACAAAACTACAAAGTGGAAAACACGTACCCCTACCTCAACGAGGAGTTTTTCAACACCCAACAAAACCCTCCGAGAACACGCAATTGGGGTTGATTCAAGAATAACCAACGGGTTACCTTCTCAGTCTCGTCCAATAGCTTTGCTGAAGACACAGACGCTTCCTCATCTGCATCCACCTCCGGACCGCAACCCCTCTTGCCACCCGGTTTTTTAGCCCGAGGCCGAGGACGCGGCCAACCGCCACCACAGAACCGCCCAGCCAGGGCCAGACAATATCAACCCCAGGTACCAGGCAACCGCCAAACACGCAACCAATACTACCAGTGGGGCCCACCCCAATAACTGAAGGATCAGCTTCTGGAGGAATAGAAATGACTATCCCCATCTTTAATTTGTCCAATCACATCTTGACACATGAAGAAACCACGCTTCTGTCTCGGGGTCTCACCTTTGTTCCCACCGTTAGAACCAACTTTCTGGAATTGCAATCAAATCTCCTAAAATTCTTCAGAAGAATTCGCCTCAAGCACTTCTTTGCTGAGAAACCTGATTCAAGGTCAGATCAAATCTCTCCTTTCCGGTTGCCCTCTACCTTCAATCCTTCCTCTAATCACATGACACCTGAAATTCTGGCTTTTGAGCGGTTAGTTATGAAGGAAGTTATGGACCTCAAAGTTACACCCCGGTTCATCCCGTATAACCTTCCCCTCATCGAAAAACAGGCCCTCACTTCCCTTCAAAATAACAGTGAAATTGTCATCAAGCCCGCTGACAAGGGGGGCGGCATTGTCGTTTTAAACAATACTCAATACGACCAGGAGATTATACGCCAACTTTCCAATATTGAACATTACCGCCCTCTTTCAAAAGATCCCTTGAACGACATCAGAGAGAAGATTCTTTCCATCACAACAGCGGCCAGGGATCGTGATATAATAACTAAAAAGGAATTTGAATATTTGAACAATCCACATCCTAGGACACCCGTCCTCTACATCCTCCCGAAAATACACAAGGACGCCAGGAATCCTCCAGGCCGCCCCATCGTATCCGGCTGTGGGTCCATTCTGGAACCTCTGGGAAAATATCTAGACTCAATCATCAAGGAGTTCGTACCTATCACCGATACCTACATACGTGACACAATGGACCTCATCAATACCATAGAGGATCAATCCTTTGACCTAAACACCCAACTGTTGGCTAGTATGAACATCGAGTCACTTTACACCAACATCCCCCATCGTGAAGGACTTGAAGTGATAAAAAACCTTTTACTCTCAAGACCCCAACCCACCAGAATCCCGACTGATTTCATCATGGACCTTCTTCGTATCGCTCTTCAAAATAACTACTTTTTGTACAAAAACACCTACTACTTACAAATAAAAGGAGTATCTATGGGCGCGTGCTTTGCCCCAAACTTTGCCATTTTATTTGTCCACGACATGGAGAAATCATTGATCCTAAACTCCATCAACCCATACCGACCTCAGATTCATCTGTGGCGTCGGTATATAGATGACATTTTCCTTATTTGGAATGGCCCCCCTGACACTCTCCCACCCTTTGTTGACTGGCTCAACACGGCACAGGAACATCTAAAATTCACAAGCGAATACAAGCTCAATGACTTACCATTCCTTGACGTTACCATCCATGCCGAAGATGGCGCCCTGGGGACATCACTCTACCGCAAACCAACGTAACGTAACACCTTGTTACACTATTCAAGCTATCACCCCAGAGGCTAACGCAATGGACTTCCCTATGGCCAGTTTCTGCAGATCCGCCGTAATTATAAATAGCGCACAGACTACTTCAGAGAAGCTGACATATTGGTCGCCAAGCTTGTCAACAGAGGCTACCCAAAACGCCTAGTATCTAAAGCTAAGAAACGGGCTTGGTACAATCACCGCGAGGATCTGCTGACCCCCAACAACAGAAAAACATTGACTAGAATTCCTTTTGTCTCTGTCTTCAGCCCTGTCAGCAACAAGATTGCTAAAATAATTAAGAAAAACTGGCCCATCCTTCGGTCCCATGAACAATTCCAGGAGCCGCCCCTATTCTCATACCAAAGGGGCAATAACATCGCCAATCACCTAGTACATGCCTTTACTTGGCCCAACCAACCCACGGAGAAACACACCATCACAGCGGCTTGGGGAATGGATCCTATCCTTGGCCATTACAAATGCCAATCCTGCAGCGTCTGTGAATTAACCTTTAACACCAAAGAATTCAACTACAATGGAATCTCCCACCAACTTAACCACCATTCAAATTGCAAGACTCAAAATGTGATCTATGCTATCCGCTGCCCATGTGACCTAATTTACATTGGCCAAACCACCCAAATGGTTAAGCAACGGATAATACAACACAGGAGCAGAATTAACTGTAAAGTGCTGACCGCTCCCTTGGTCACACACTTCATTGGAAGGCAACATGCTGATACAGACTTGAAATGAATGGTCATTGAGAAGCCCATACTACCTTTGAGAGGTGGTAGCATGGCACATCTCCTAAACAGAGCCGAATGCAAATGGATTTCACGTGTTGACTCGGTCAACCACAGGCTCAACACCCTTGATGATTGGAATAACACCCTTACGGTTTGACCACTGTAACCCTCGTCCCCTTGTTTAAGTACACTGCAACCCCTATCCTCTCTCCTAGGTCCCTGTATGTTAATAATCATGTACGGTAAATTTCTATTTCCATGACTACCAAAACATGTCAATTACTCGGTGGTACATCCCTGTGCATAATGAATATGTATGCTAACCCTCTGGTTTCACACCATATGCCCCCCCTGGGTATCATTTGTATGTATCCGGACCGAACAATGTACTTCTGTTCTTGAACCCTTGTTAACACTGACTTAAATGTTGAATTTTTGGAGTTTTTAAGCCGCCCAAACTTGTCCACTTATGTCACTTCAGTATAATAACTATGTACTGAGTTTGTCACATGTGGCTCATGATCTTTTATGGATTACTGTGTCCTTAAAAGCGCGTTCCTTCTTGACTCGTTTTTCCCTCTGCCTTACTTCCTGTTTACCTTTGTTGCTCCGGCAACACTGTGACACTCTCCCCAGCCCTGCCCCTTTCCCGGCCACGCCCCCCGCCCACCCCGCCCTCGTCTCATACTACCAAACCTGAGGCACCTCATCCCCGCGTAGCTCCAGCATTCATTGTGAGCCGTCCAAGCATCAAGAGCCCTAATCGCTCTCTACTGCCCTGCTTAATTCAGGTACGTTTACCACTTTTTACTTGCACATCATTGTGTGCGATCTTCCAATGACTCAGCCTAATTTTCCCATCCGCCCACTAAGGCTCCTCATCCTCCTTTCCCCTCCATAGGTGCCTCACTGATCGGATTCAACTTTCCACGATCAAGTAATTAATTAATCCTTCCTTATTCCGGCCCTTACCTGGGTGCACCGGCCAAACCACGCTGGTTTATCACCTCCTCTCCTTCCCCCCACAGCCGCCTACTCCGCAGACACAGCCTGGACTCCAGCAACCGACGCAACCCTGCTTTGCGTGACTAAGTAGGTTCTTTTCATCAGGTGTCTGATCTACGTCTTAGCGTTAATTGCGGTTGCCTCACCCCCCTACCCTTCACACTACGACTCGAGTGATCCATCCACTTACCTAGTTCACGCGGTATGTGCTACCGTGCACACTCCCTTACAACCTGGGCTCCCTTTCACGCACGCCCACGCTACCACCTTTTGTAAATACTTTACTTCCCATTACCTCTCCCTATCCCTTCACTTCCCTCCCTTCTGTGCCCATCACACCCTCCGGTTCGCCACCCAGCAGCTTCCTACGCCGCGTTTCCTCTCCATGCCCCTTCTTACTCGCCCTTTCTCCCTACAGCACTGCCCACATCGACAACCCTGTCCTGAAGACGATCCCGACTCACGGGGATCGAAACGCCGTCGACACCACAGCATAATTATGTGGCGCATTTTACGTTTTGTGCTCCTGTAAATTTGTTTAATCATGTTTTAAGTGACTGCAACTTGACCGTGTGGAGCCATCACTGTATTTTTCTTTATCACTATGCGTCGTTCACGCTGTTCACCTTAGCACTTGCACTTTCACCAACTGCATATATCACCTCTCACCAAGTGCCCTCGGGTTGTCACATGATTTGCTCTGTACAGTGCTGTTTAACTGTATTACCATGTGAAATACCCTTCTTTTAATCGGCTAATAATAAGCCTCTCAAAACTTTTCTAGACTCCTTGTTTCTTCTTGATGTAATGCTGATTGCATGCACTGTTCAAACTGACTTTCATTGATACCTGTTGGGAACTGTCCTTATTTTTACTGCATACCCATCCCAACGTGATTTATGGGTTTACTCCTGTTCTTCTTACACATATTGTGAGCAGCTGCACAGCTGCGAGAGCCGTACCGTCTGGTACTCTACCTCACTGCCTCAGTAACATAGGCACTCATCTGTTTATTATCTTTGAGATACACACGATGTCCAAGGAGTCTCTTACTTACTCAGAGGAATACATCCAGTCACGGTTGGCCGGCCCCTTGCTACTCTCTGGGGCGTCAACCTCCACGACTACTCCCACTGCCCCTAACACCTCCCGTGTCCTCCTGGATAAACTGGAAAAGTTGAAGAAAAAACAGATCAGGACTGATCTGCATGCCCGGATGCTGACTGACTACTTGCGCTCAGGTGTCATCCCTGTGGGCCTACAAATCCGGAACACCCAGCTATCTTTACACAGGAACCCAAGTTCAGAACAAGCTTTAGCTATCTAGCGACCACCTGCTCCCGTCATTGGATGGTCCTTGGTATAGATACGGCTATTAAACACAGTCGGTTGGAATTGGAAGAAATTGATGAACTAGAGAAACAGATCCTGGCAGACACCTCTCTTATTGATGCCAAGAGTCTCCTAGACAAAATTAACTCAACCATCTCCACCTTCAACACGTTTTAAGTCAACAAAAAAGTCAACAAAATAGAAAAGGACATAAAAAACTACAAAGTGGAAAACACGTACCCCTACCTCAACGAGGAGTTTTTCAACACCCAGCAAAACCCTCCGAGAATACGCAATTGGGGTCGATTCAAGAATAACCAACGGGTTACCTTCTCAGTCTCGTCCAATAGCTCTGCTGAAGACACAGACGCTTCCTCATCTGCATCCACCTCCGGACCGCAACCCCTCCTGCCACCCGTTTTTTTAGCCCGAGGACGCGGCCAACCGCCACCACAGAACCGCCCAGCCAGGGCCAGACAATATCAACCCCAGGTACCAGGCAACCGCCAAACACGCAACCGATACTACCAGTGGGGCCCACCCCAATAACTGAAGGATCAGCTTCTGGAGGAATAGAAATGACTATCCCCATCTTCAATTTGTCCAATCACATCTTGACACATGAAGAAACCACGCTTCTGTCTCGGGGTCTCACCTTTGTTCCCACCGTTAGAACCAACTTTCTGGAATTGCAATCAAATCTCCTAAAATTCTTCAGAAGAATTCGCCTCAAGCACTTCTTTGCTGAGAAACCTAACTCAAGGTCAGATCAAATCTCTCCTTTCCGGTTGCCCTCTACCTTCAATCCCTCCTCTAATCACATGACACCTGAAATTTTGGCTTTTGAGCGGTTAGTTATGAAGGAAGTTATGGACCTCAAAGTTACACCCCGGTTCATCCCGTATAACCTTCCCCTCATCGAAAAACAGGCCCTCACTTCCCTTCAAAATAACAGTGAAATTGTCATCAAGCCCGCGGACAAGGGGGGCGGCATTGTCATTTTAAACAATACTCAATACGACCAGGAGATTATACGCCAACTTTCCAATATTGAACATTACCGCCCTCTTTCAAAAGATCCCTTGAACGACATCAGAGAGAAGATTCTTTCCATCACAACAGCGGCCAGGGATCGTGATATAATAACTAAAAAGGAATTTGAATATTTGAACAATCCACATCCTAGGACACCCGTCCTCTACATCCTCCCGAAAATACACAAGGACGCCAGGAATCATCCAGGCCGCCCCATCGTATCCGGCTGTGGGTCCATTCTGGAACCTCTGGGAAAATATCTAGACTCAATCATCAAGGAGTTCGTACCTATCACCGATACCTACACACGTGACCCAATGGACCTCATCAATACCATAGAGGATCAATCCTTTGACCTAAACACCCAACTGTTGGCTAGTATGAACATCAAGTCACTTTACACCAACATCCCCCATTGTGAAGGACTTGAAGTGATAAAAAACCTTTTACTCTCAAGACCCCAACCCACCAGAATCCCGACTGATTTCATCATGGACCTTCTTCGTATCGCTCTTAAAAATAACTACTTTTTGTACAAAAACACCTACTACTTACAAATAAAAGGAGCATCTATGGGCGCGTGCTTTGCCCCAAACTTTGCCATTTTATTTGTCCACAACATGGAGAAATCATTGATCCTAAACTCCATCAACCCATACCGACCTCAGATTCATCTGTGGCGTCGGTATATAGATGACATTTTCCTTATTTGGAATGGCCCCCCTGACACTCTCCCACCCTTTGTTGACTGGCTCAACACGGCACAGGAACATCTAAAATTCACAAGCGAATACAAGCTCAATGACTTACCATTCCTTGACGTTACCATCCATGCCGAAGATGGCGCCCTGGGAACATCACTCTACCGCAAACCAACGGAACATAACACCTTGTTACACTATTCAAGCTATCACCCCAGAGGCTAACGCGATGGACTTCCCTATGGCCAGTTTCTGCGGATCTGCCGTAATTGTAAATGGCGCACAGACTACTTCAGAGAAGCTGACATATTGGTCGCCAAGCTTGTCAACAGAGGCTACCCAAAACGCCTAGTATCTAAAGCTAAGAAACGGGCTTGGTACAATCACCGCGAGGATCTGCTGACCCCCAACAACAGAAAAACATTGACTAGAATTCCTTTTGTCTCTGTCTTCAGCCCTGACAGCAACAAGATTGCTAAAATAATTAAGAAAAACTGGCCCATCCTTCGGTCCCATGAACAATTCCAGGAGCCGCCCCTATTCTCATACCAAAGGGGCAATAACATCGCCAATCACCTAGTACATGCCATTACTTGGCCCAACCAACCCACGGAGAAACACACCATCACAGCGGCGTGGGGAATGGATCCTCTCCTTGGCCATTACAAATGCCAATCCTGCAGCGTCTGTGAATTAACCTTTAACACCAAAGAATTCAACTACAATGGAATCTCCCACCAACTTAACCACCATTCAAATTGCAAGACTCAAAATGTGATCTATGCTATCCGCTGCTCATGTGACCTAATTTACATTGGCCAAACCACCCAAATGGTTAAGCAACGGATAATACAACACAAGAGCAGAATTAACTGTAAAGTGCTGACCGCTCCCTTGGTCACACACTTCATTGAAAGGAAACATGCTGATACAGACTTGAAATGGATGGTCATTGAGAAGCCCATACTACCTTTGAGAGATGGTAGCATGGCACATCTCCTAAACAGAGCCGAATGCAAATGGATTTCACGTGTTGACTCGGTCAACCACGGGCTCAACACCCTTGATGAGTGGAATAATACCATTACGGTATGACCACTGTAACCCTCGTCCCCTTGTTTAAGTACACTGCAACCCCTATCCTGTCTCCTAGGTCCCTGTATGTTAATAATCATGTACGGTAAATTTCTGTTTCCATGACTACCAATACATGTCAATTACTCTGTGGTACATCCCTGTGCATAATGAATATGTATGCTAACCCTCTGGTTTCACACCATATGCCCCCCCTGGGTATCATGTGTATGTATCCGGACTGAACAATGTACTTCTGTTCTTGAATGCTTGTTAACACTGGCTTAAATGTTGAATTTTTTGGAGTTTTTAAGCCGCACAAACTTGTCCACTTATGTCACTTCAGTATAATAACTATGTACTGAGTTTGTCACATGTGGCTCATGATCTTTTATGGATTACTGTGTCCTTAAAAGCGCGTTCCTTCTTGACTCGTTTTTCCCTCTGCCTTACTTCCTGTTTACCTTTGTTGCTCCGGCAACACTGTGACACTCTCCCCAGCCCTGCCCCTTTCCCGGCCACGCCCCCTGCCCACCCCGCCCTCGTCTCATACTACCAAACCTGAGGCACCTCATCCCCGCGTAGCTCCAGCATTCCTTGTGAGCCGTAATTAATTCATCCTTCCTTATTCCGGCCCTTACCTGGGTGCACCGGCCCAACCACGCAGGTTTATCACCTCCTCTCCTTCCCCCCACAGCCGCCTACTCCGCAGACACAGCCCGGACTCCAGCAACCCACGCAACCCTGCTTTGCGTGACTAAGTAGGTTCTTTTCATCAGATGTCTGATCTACGTCTTAGCGTTAATTGCGGTTGCCTCACCCCCCTACCCTTCACACTACGACTCGCGTGATCCATCCACTTACCTAGTTCACGCGGTATGTGCCACCGTGCACACTCCCTTACAACCTGGGCTCCCTTTCACGCGCGCCCACGCTACCACCTTTTGTAAATACTTTACTTCTCCTTACCTCTCCCTATCCCTTCACTTCCCTCCCTTCTGCGCCCATCACACCCTCCGGTTCGCCACCCAGCAGCTTCCTACGCCGCGTTTCCTCTCCATGCCCCTTCTTACTCGCCCTTTCTCCCTACAGCACTGCCCACATCGACAACCCTGTCCTGAAGACGATCCCGACTCACGGGGATCGAAACGCCGTCGACACCACAGCATAATTATGTGGCGTATTTTACGTTTTGTGCTCCTGTAAATTTGTTTAATCATGTTTTAAGTGACTGCAACTTGACCGTGTGGAGCCATCACTGTATTTTTCTTTATCACAATGCGTCGTTCACGCTGTTCACCTTAGCACTTGCACTTTCACCAACTGCATATATCACCTCTCGCCAAGTGCCCTCGGGTTGTCACATGATTTGCTCTGTACAGTGCTGTTTAACTGTATTACCATGTGAAATACCCTTCTTTTAATCGGCTACTAATAAGCCTCTCAAAACTTTTCTGAGACTCCTTGTTTCTTCTTGATGTAATGCTGATTGCATGCACTGTTCAAACGGACTTTCATTGATACCTGTTGGGAACTGTCCTTATTTTTACTGCATACCCATCCCAACGTGGTTTATGGGTTTACTCCTGTTCTTCTTACACATGTCGTCTTTTCAAGGCATCTTTTTTTCCTTTCGGCTTTTGGGAGTTGCTGGGGTGTATCCATTTAATTTAATTGGTTCAACTGAATGAATAAAGATTATTACTCCCAGAATACAATGACATGCAGAAAGCCTGTGCTTAGAAATAGGATGTCCTCTAATTATTCAACTATCCTAAATTGCGTTACACTTGATAATTAAAAATGTATTTATGAGACACTGGTCCAGGCAAAAAGTCATGCCAGGTAATAAAGTACATACTATAGTTACATCTTGTGAAACCAATCCAAAGTCCTTACATTTTCAAAAGGGAAAAAGGTATATATTTAGTAGATAGCAGTTAAAATGTTACTCTAGATATTGAGATGTGAAATTGTTTTATATATATATATATATATATATATATATATATATTACCTACTGGCGGTCGCCAGTAGGTATATATAGCTAGGATTTTTTCTCTATTGGATTTTTGAAAATTCTATGTCTAATAACTTTGGCGTTTGTGGACGGAATTGGCTGAAATGTTCAGGAAAATGGCACATTTTGTTTCTGAGCAGCCCTTGAAAATTTGGGGGGGGTTCGTCAAGGGGGGGCCGAGAAAAAAGGGGGGTCCCAAAACGTGTTTTTAACATTGAGTTTTCCATAGGGCGGTTGGCCTCACTTTTAGCCCGAACGGCTGAATGGATTTGCACGAAACTTGGCAAAATTGTAGGGACTGGTAGCCCGATGTGCCTTTGCTAGGTCTCAATATATGTGCTCCAGTGGATTTTGAGAAATTAACGTTCAAAAAAAGATATATATCTGTAACAGCGGACCGGGCAGCGCTCCGGTTCGCGGACTTTACGCGTAACGGAACTTCGCGTAGCGAAGCTGATTGGCTCTCCGGCGTCTGTGAACATTCCAAACAGTCCGTAGCGGCCGCCATCTTGTCTCTCGGTAGGATCGAGAGACAAGAGGAGGCCAAAGCGAAGGGGCAAATGACCATAAGGGGGCATAGTAGATCCTCGCTGACCCCCTAGGTTTGATGTGGAGGTTTTAAAAGGGTCCCGCGGGGCAAAAAAAAATAATAATAATAATAATCGAACGGCTGAATGGATTTGCATGAAACTTGGTAAAATATTAGGGACTGGTAGCCCGATGTGCCTTTGCTAGGTCTCAATATATGTGCTCCAGTGGATTTTGAGAAATTAACGTTCAAAAAAAGATATATATCTGTAACAGCGCTCCGCTTCGCGTAACGGAGGTTTGCGAAGCTGATTGGTTCTCCGGCGTCTGTAAACATTGCAAACAGTCCGTAGCGGCCGCCATCTTGTCTCTCGGTAGGATCGAGAGACAAGAGGAGGCCAAAGCGAAGGGGCAAATGACCATAAGGGGGCATAGTAGATCCTCCTTGACCTCTTAGGTTTGATGTGGAGGTTTTAAAAGGGCCCCGCGGGGAAAAAAAAAAATAATAATAATAATCGAACGGCTGAATGGATTTGCACGAAACTTGGCAAAATTGTAGGGACTGGTAGCTGGATGTGCCTTTGCTAGGTCTCAATATATGTGCTTCAGTGGATTTTGAGAAATTAACGTTCAAAAACAAGATATATATCTGTAACAGCGCTCCGCTTTGCGGAGATAAAATTATATCTGTATTACCTAGCTGTTGCTAACACCAGTTAGCGACGGCTAGTAGGAGATAGCGACCATCTTGGGCCCCACTTTGCATGTGAGTGATATTTATCACTAATGACATGCAAAGTGGGCATGCCAAGATGTTAGCGACTGGAAACAGTCGCTAACATCGCTATCTCCTATTATCAACTTTTGGAAATATTCGAGATAAGCGCGAATATCTCCAAAAGCTAGCACCTGCCCTGAGCAGTTCTTAGCCATGTTATCCAATGGGAGGTGGATAACATGGCTAAGAGCATTAGCTCGGTAATGCATGAATATCGCTGAGTTTTCAGCGATATTAATGCATTGCGGTCGTTTATTATCGTATTTGCGATAAACCTTGATAATAGCAAGGTTTATCTGCGATAATTTCTGACGATGCTTAGCGGTAAAAAAATCGTTGCTAAGCATCGTTAGGGATAAATATCGCTTAACTTTGGTAATATGCCCCAACGTCTGTTAACGTTCGATTCGAAGGAAATCAGGAAGTGTTGAAAAACATTGTCTGCGCCATCTTGTCTTTTTTCAAATGCCACACTTTTGTCGTGCACGGCAGCCATTTTAGATGCCTTGACCAGACCCACTCTGTGCACGCTGTCGATCCTTAGCATGGCTCCCCACCCTCGCAAGCATCTCCCCCAGGCAGTGGTCACCCCCGCTCTCTGTCTTATGCATGGGTAATAAACCTCCCCCATCTGCGCTGCTCTTCCCTGAGAATCACACCCTGTGCCCGCCCGACACCTCCCTTTCGCCCTATTCACTACCGCACCCTCTGACACTCCTTTTCCTCTGTGTCCGATTGTCCAGGCTGGTCCTAGGGTATCAGCTAGCCCTGCAGATGTAGTTTATGGCCCCAGCTGTAAAGAATCACCCCTCTTCAAAGGAGTTATAGTAGATCAAGGCCCACACTCGATGAGATCCGTCACAGCAGACGCGTTCCTATTATCTGAAAACCATCCTGTATTGTGATTGGGGAGGGGACCGAGCCTGAAGCGGAAGATTCCAGGGATGACTCTTTGTACATCAAAGTTTTTACAATTATGTGTCACATTAAAAATATATAGCACTCCGACAAAGTAGTAAGATTATAAAACTTTAATAACTTATAAATATATACAAGAAAACAAAAATAGTAATAACATATAAACATTTTTAGGGAAAAACAACGAAGTAGCGGTCGGCTGTGCGAATAGTCCCAACGCAGCACAACGTCCAGATTTCCGGCGTGGGGCGTCGCGGGGGGTGGGTCATCAGTAGCAAACTGTTGTGCGAATAGTTCCAAGGCAGCAGAACGATGGCACCAAGGTGATGTCCAGTAAGTTGCCGCACTGGTTTTGGTATCCTACAATGCTGCTCCGAATAACGGCGTGGGGCGCCCCGGGGGAGGCGGCGTGAACGGGCCTCTCCAGGTGGAGTGTCATCTGTTGTAGTGGGGCGCCCCTTTACCGTTTCAGTTGCCATTCCGTCCGTTTTTGGTCCACTGTGTCAAAATCCGCCATTCAGCTGAGTTGCGCCCACTCTTGCGGTGCAGCGATAGGCGGCTGTCACAGGACTCTCAAAATGGCGGCAGGCTCTTTCCTTTTTGGGCCTGGTCCACTGAAATGGCCCTGGGACACCTTGGAAATCGGACGCTTGTCTGCTAGGTCTTGGACCCCATTCTCGAAAGCGTCCCCTCCGCCTTGAGGATTCATCAAAAGTTTTGGGGGCCCCCGACTCCTGTAGGCTTCTGGTGGGGAGCGGTTGCCATGATTGCTCGCGGAATGACCACGACGGAGCTACGAGATGGTGGTGCTCTCATGCTGACGCCAGCTTCAGTCTGAAACATCCAGAAACAAGGTGGGGCTTTCATCGTTTGGGAAAAAAAAAAGTTTTCATCCAATGAAAAGTGTTGTTTTTAGGTCATATGATCAAGCCTTCCATCATTAGGAAACCAAAAGTAAAATGAACCAATGAAAAGTTTTATAAACAAGTCACATGACCTGTTATGCGGCATAGGGTATAAAATGCGGAAAAAATACGTTGGCACGTGAGGCGGCGTCAGTAGCGGACCGATGTGCGAATAGGCCGAAGGCAATACAACGCGCCAAGATCCGGATGGCACCGAGGTGGTGTCCAGCAAGTTGCAGCACTGGTGTGGCCATCCTACAATGCTGAAAGTCGGCGTGGGGCGCCCCGTTGGCCTGTGAGTTTGCGTCAGTAGCGGACCGATGTGCGAATAGGCCGAAGGCAGCACAACGCGCCAAGATCCGGATGGTACCGAGGTGGTGTCTAGTAAGTTGCCGCACTGGTGTGGCCATCCTACAATGTTGAAAGTCGGCGTGGGGCGCCCCGTTGGCCTGTGAGATGGCGGCAGTAGCGGACCGATGTGCGAATGGGGCCAAAGGCAGCGCAACAATATTTTCGGAATAGAAGACACCACAAGGCGCTGAGATGCCAAGATCCGGATGGCACCGAGGTGGTGTCTAGCAAGTTGTGGCACTGGTGTGGCCATCCTACAATGGTAAAAGTCGGCGTGGGGCGCCCTGTTGGCCTGTGAGATGGTGTCAGTAGCGGACTGATGTGCGAATGGGGCCAAAGGCAGCGCAACAATATTTTCTGACTGACACCACAAGGCGCTGAGATGCCAAGATCCGGATGGCACCGAGGTGATGTCTAAGTTGCGGACCGATGTGCGAATGGGGCCAAAGGCAGCGCAACAATATTTTCTGTATGGAAGATACCACTAGGCGTTGAGATGCCAAGATCCGGATGGCACCGAGGTGATGTCTAGCAAGTTGCTGTACTGGTGTGGTCATCCTAAAATGTTGAAACTCGGCGTGGGGCGCCCCATTAGTCTGTGAGATGGCGTCAGTAGCGGACCGATGTGCGAATAGGCCGAAGGCAGCACAACGCGCCAAGATCCGGATGTCACCGTGGTGGTTTCATAGTTGAGAGGCACTTCATCTGCAGTGGGGCGCCGAGATCCGGATGGCACCGAGGTAATGTCTAGCAAGTTGCTGTACTGGTGTGGTCATCCTACAATGCTGAAACTCGGCGTGGGGCGCCCCATTAGCCTGTGAGATGGCGTCAGTAGCGGACCGATGTGCGAATAGGCCGAAGGCAGCACAACGTGCCAAGATCCGGATGTCACCGTGGTGGTTTCATAGTTGAGAGGCACTTCATCTGCAGTGGGGCGCCGAGATCCGGATGGCACCGAGGTGATGTCTAGCAAGTTGCTGTACTGGTGTGGTCATCCTACAATGCTGAAAGTCGGCGTGGGGCGCCCCATTAGCCTGTGAGATGGCGTCAGTAGCGGACAGATGTGCGAATGGGGCCAAAGGCAGCGCAACAATATTTTCTGAAGAGAAGACACCAAAAGGTGCTGAGATTCCAAGATCCGGATGGCATCGAGGTGGTGTCTAGCAAGCTATGCAGTTGAGTTGTGTGCGCACTTGCGGCGAATAGGTCGAAGGCAGCATAACAATGTTTTCTGAATAGAAGACACCACAAGGCGTTGAGATTCAGTAACCACCGAGGTGATGTCTAGCAAGTTGCCGCACTGGTGTGGCCATCCTACAATACTGCTCCGAATAACGGCGTGGGGTGCCCGAATGGGGGGGGGGGAGGCGGCGTGAACGGGCCTTCCTAGGTGGAGGCTCGTCTGCTGTAGTGGGGCGCCCCTTTACCGTTTCAGTTGCCATTCAGCTGAGTTTCGGCTGCTCTTGATGCTACAGTGACAGGCGGCTGCAACAGGACTCTCAAAATGGCGGCCTGTTCTTTGGATTTGGGCCTGGTCCACTAAAATGGCCCTGGGACACCTTAGAACTCGGACGCTCGATTTTTTTTTCCTTTCCTGTGCATGCAAAAAAAGGTAAATGCCCGGTATGTTACACGCTTCATCTGCCACGATGAACTCTCCAGAGGAACCGAAAAAAAATATAGTTATGGTAACTATACCATGCATCGTCATATGGAGAGGTGGCACCAATTAATTATAGTGCTGCATAAAAGAGAGATTTGGAGGAGAACCCCTGACCTGCTAGTACATTCATCAAAGAAGTGGCACTGACAGCATCAGAGGCAAGGGAAACGGTCCCAAATATTTAGAAGAACTTTGGAAAGATTAAAATGACATGTTTAGATTGTGGCAAATTAATTTCATGTGGACAGATGAGTGTTACTCTAATAAATACAGCATATGAACATCATCATAGTCGATGGTTGGTAGAGACATTTTGACTATATCCTGGACCTGCCCGTCCTCGCCCAAAATGGCGCCGGAATAAATGGGACTCGTAACTCCTTGTTGTGTACTGGTTGCAGAACCTTGAAATCACGAGATACGTATGCAGTTTTGAAGCACATGGCGGGCGGGGACGAGAATTGATTGAATATTTCGACATCCCTATTGATATTAAGTTCTGATGTGTTATTGATTACTGTACTATTGAAAGTTCGAATTAACGTCACCCATGGTACTTGCCCGCAAATGTATATCTAGATAATTTTATTGTAACTGGCCCTGTCGTATTTTAATTATAAAATGTACGTCCACCGATTCCGTAACTGTTAGACACCTTAGTTCTTGCAACCTAATGGCCCGCCCGTTACGTTCCTCTACAGTGTAAATGTCTACTCATCATATACGATTACAGTTTGCTCCGTGGCCGGCCCACGTGGTTATAGGCTCGTATTTGTATAATGAAATTTTCACAATAAAGGTTTTTAAAAGAAAACATGGTAGTAGTATATACATTGGTAAAGTTTTTAATAATAGTCACTGTTTTAGAATCATTAAAAGGCAAGTGAAATAAAGCAGACCAATTACATGAAGGGTAAAAGGTATAATACGAAGGAACGCAGTAAAGATAAATGGTCAAGGGCTGTTGTGTTTTCTATTCCTGCAACATAAAGTGATCGATAAGAATCTCATATTCAGGCGTATCGGCGACTAAGACAGCAGGTCGACCCTCTTTTGCTCAACGGCTCCGTCATGGGACGAAGAAACGCTCTTTTTTTCGAAAAAAGAATATATTTTACTTGCAGGACAGTTGTAAATTTTCCGGGAAAGTAAATTAGCCTGGAACATTATAACATATATTTAAGAAAAAATAATGTTCGGAAGTAATAAAAAGCGTAATTTTTAGGTCATATGACCAAGCCTTTCATCATTAGAATAAGAAAAGTAAAATGAACCAATGAAAAGTTTTATTAACAAGTCACATGACTTGTTATGCTTACGTTACGCGCTGCGTGCCCCGGATGACTTCCGGACGCGCTAACGCGGCGCGTCATATGACGCATTACGCGACAACGCAGGTCCAGAATATAGTCAAAATGTCTCCACCAACCAGCGGTCGGAACACAACCCCTTTCAGCAGGCTAAATAGTTCTGTTAAATGACAACAGAAGGGACAGGCAACAAGAACCATCAGTCAAAGAGGGGAGGGCTAGTTCTTCTCTACCGGGTTACATTGGGGCGCTACCGGAACTGATCGAATTGGTAGTCTACAGTGTTTCTGGATGTTTCAGACTGAAGCTGGGGTTAGCATGAGAGCAGTACCATTTCGTAGCTCCGTCGTGGCCATTCCGCAACCAATCATGGCAGCCGCTCTTTATCGTTATTTTGGGCGGGGTGGGTGGCGGAGCCGAGCTGTTTTGCAGCCATCATTGTGTGGAGTTCAGTTCATCTCACTAGTTTTGTATTTGTCATGAGGGGTTGTTCCTAATGTTTCTATTTTAGCGAGGTCAAAAAGAGATCCCGTTAGTGGCCTACTGATTTTGCTCGATTCCTTTTCTTTTTTTTTTTACACGATTTTTCGTTATCTGCAAAGACTAAACAGAGTATTGCGACTCTGTGTTTGTTTGTAAATAGAGAATGAACCAAATTGAACCAATTCTAAAACAGTAAATACTTGGATAACAATCAATCAAATGGAGAGAGAAGCAGGCACGACGTATTACAACGGGGGCAAAGGCCTGCGTTAACTACCCTTCACTATGTGCAAAGAGAGAGTACTCCTAATAGAAATGAGGGGGGGGCACCATTCAAAGCAGATCAGTGTGCATAAACACGAAAATGTTTTCACTTACCACGTACTTGACATTCGACAGCTTATGATATTTGCTATTAAAAAACCATTGAAATTCACTGAAAAAACCATAGGTTATAGATCATATATAGTTAGGAATTAGCATTTACAAAACCTTGAAAATTCACTGAAAAAACCATAGGTTATAGACCATATATAGTTAGGAATTAGCATTTAAAAAACCTTATTTTACTCACACAAAACCATTGAAATTCCATATATAGTTAGTTGCACTAACTATATATCGCGCACCCGCAATCCACTGCTGATGATGTCACATATTACATCATTCATGACATGGTCAGTGACATCACTGATGACATCACTGATGACATCTCAAATGACATCACTGATGACATCACTGATGACATCTCATTTGACATCAATGACCACATCACTGATGATATTATTCATGTGACAATACAATGCATCTCCTCACATTTTAATATAACCTCTGTTTCACCCAGTGTTAAATACAGAGTATAATTTTTGAAACCATTGACACACCAATACTAGTTACTACATACGTACTCACTGATTCCTACGTCTACACACACATTCACTCATTCACCCATACAATCATTCATACATACAATCACTCATCTTTACAACACTATCATATGCACTCATACACCTATACAGACACTCACACTCTGCCACTCATCCATGGAGTTACTCACACACCTAGTCAGTCCTGTAAAGAATCAATCACACTTCCATTTTCTTGTCTATACAGTTAAACATAGAGCACCTTACATTTTCAAACATATACTAACACATACTTACTTTCTTATACAATCATTGATACAAGTACACATTGATCTGCACAGAGTCACACACCTCCCAGCCAGCCACACACACACTCAGTCTCCCATACAAATACTTGGACAATCAATCAATAACCCATATAGTTAATCATATAGCTACTGATCAACACATGCAGCAGTTTACAGAACAACAGACATAATGATGCACAAATTAAGACAGTTTAGTCACTAACCCATGCACTCAGTGAGACACATTTAATCACTCACTCATACATTCAGTCATGCACCTACTAAATCCTTCGTCCAGACAGTTATACATCTACTCATTCTTCAATATGTAAAACATATTTAAACTTTACAGAAACACACAGTCACTGGATGATGTCATCAGTGATGTCATCAGTGATGTCATTTGAGATGTCATCAGTGATATCATCAGTGATGTCACTGACCATGTCATGAATGATGTAATATGTGACATCATCTGCAGTGGATTGCGGGTGCGCGATATATAGTTAGTGCAACTAACTATATATGGAATTTCAATGGTTTTGTGTGAGTAAAATAAGGTTTTTTAAATGCTAATTCCTAACTATATATGGTCTATAACCTATGGTTTTTTCAGTGAATTTTCAAGGTTTTGTAAATGCTAATTCCTAACTATATATGATCTATAACCTATGGTTTTTTCAGTGAATATATATATATATATATATATATATATATATGTATGTCAATCAGTTCTTAGGTAACTGCACAAGGAAAAGTCACACTCGGGGAGTCTTAGAAGATAATTAGTTTATTGACTGATGAGTTTCAACCTGAATGGTCTTTGTCCAAGTCACATATATGTATGTATGTATGTATGTATGTATGTATATATATATATGTGTGTATGTATGTATATATATATGTTTAAACTCTGGACGTAATGGACTGAGTCCTATTTTCATGTCTATAGAGTCCCGTTATTAAAACCTAACGAACCCACCTGTGTGCGGAAAGCGGCATTCGAAAAAGAGTCCTGCACTCGAAACGCGTCATGCCCACTTCAAAACCTTTTAAATAAAGAAACAATTTCTTTGCAGTAACGCTGGTGTGGTCTGGCTTACGTGACTGAATGTGCACGTGTTTTTTTGCATACAACGGAAGTGTCTGACACACTTCGAGAACCAGCCCCGATCCGCTTGGGAGAGGCATCCCCTTTGTCAGAGATCTGAGAGGAAGCGAGAAGCTTATCGGGAGCCCCCCGGCTGCGAAAGGCACAGGAACGATGTGCGTGATGGAAGGGCTACTTAAGGTGGCCCGCCTCGAAACGGAGTGACTGCACTTATCAGCAGCTAGGATTTGTGGAAACACGGCGTACTGAAGACTTTTTCTGCCATGGTGGTAGTGAACCACTTACCTGCGCATCATAACTGGAGAATGGAACTTTCCTTTGGATGGCATGAATTGCACCCAGTTTTTGATGCACGAGGTGAGACTTCGCCGAGATCAGCATTGAAAAACCAGTAAAGGATTAACGGAGCAGTTGTATTGCATTGTGGGCATTGGAGTCCTAGCATAAATAAGTGAACCAGTAAGTTACCATCATGGGTTCTACGCATTCCAGAAGAAATGGATGTTAAAAGACTTCGCCACTGGGCTTGAAATAATTAACTTTAATGAATGAAAGAAAAGAAAATGTGCAACTGTCTCCTTTAAACTCTGGACGTAATGGACTGAGTCCTATTTTCATGTCTATAGAGTCCCGTTATTAAAACCTAACGAACCCACCTGTGTGCGGAAAGCGGCATTCGAAAAAGAGTCCTGCACTCGAAACGCGTCATGCCCACTTCAAAACCTTTTAAATAAAGAAACAATTTCTTTGCAGAAACGCTGGTTTGGTCTGGCTTACGTGACTGAATGTGCACGTGTTTTTTTGCATATATATATATATTCACTGAAAAAACCATAGGTTATAGACCATATATAGTTAGGAATTAGCATTTAAAAAACCTTATTTTACTCACACAAAACCATTGAAATTCCATATATAGTTAGTTGCACTAACTATATATCGCGCACCCGCAATCCACTGCTGATCATGTCACATATTACATCATTCATGACATGGTCAGTGACATCACTGATGACATCACTGATGACATCTCAAATGACATCACTAATGACATCACTGATGACAACATCCAGTGACTGTATGTTTCTGTAAAGTTAAAATATGTCTTAGATATTGAAGAATGAGTGGATGTATAAGTGTCTGGATGAAGGATTTAGTAGGTGCGTGACTGACTGTATGAGTGAGTGATTAAATGTGTCTCACTGAATGCATGGGTTAGTGACTAAACTGTCTTAATTTGTGCATCATTATGTCTGTTGTGATGTAAACTGCTGCATGTGTTGATCATTAGCTATACGAGAGGCTATATGTGTTATTAATTGGTTGCCCAAGTATTTCTATGGGAGATTGAGTTTGTGTGGGGGTGGCTGGAATGTGTGTGACTCTGTGCATAGATGTGTGAGCAGTTTATTCACTAGGTGTATGAGTTCAAGAGTGCATGTGGAAACAGCTACATGGGCAGTTGACTGTGTGCATGAGTGTATTGATGAGTGAATGGATATCTCAATGCTACATGTCATAGTAAGTACATATGTAAAACACAGTACATGTGAGAGTTGGCATATATAAATAACTGTGCATGAGAGCCACTGAATGAGTGAGTGGTTGAATCGATCATTGTGAACTTGTATCAGGGATTGTATAAGAGAGTAAATATGTGTTAGTATATGTTTCAATAAGTAAGGTGTGTATAACTGTATAGTTGAAGAAATGGAGGTGAGATTGTTTCTTTGCATGACTGACTGGGTGTGTGAGTAACTCCATGGATGAGTGGCAGTGTGTGAGTGTCTGTATACACTGAGTGTATCTAAGGTTATATTAGAGTCTGAAGAGGTTTATCGTATTAGCACAAGAATGATGTCAAATGAGACGTCATCAGTGATGTCATCAGTGATGTCATTTGAGATGTCATCAGTGATGTCATCAGTGATGTCACTGACCATGTCATGAATGATGTAATATGTGACATGATCAGCAGTGGATTGCGGGTGCGCGATATATAGTTAGTGCAACTAACTATATATGGAATTTCAATGGTTTTGTGTGAGTAAAATAAGGTTTTTTAAATGCTAATTCCTAACTATATATGGTCTATAACCTATGGTTTTTTCAGTGAATTTTCAAGGTTTTGTAAATGCTAATTCCTAACTATATATGGTCTATAACCTATGGTTTTTTCAGTGAATTTCAATGGTTTTTTAAAAGCAAATATCATAAGCTGTCGAATGTCAAGTACGTGGTAAGTAAAAACATTTTCGTGTTTATGCACACTGATCTGCTTTGAATGCTGCCCCCCACCCCTCATTTCTATTAGGAGTACTCTCTCTTTGCAGATAGTGAAGGGTAGTTAACGCAGGCCTTTGCCCCCGTTGTAATCCGTCGTGCCTGCTTCTCTCTCCATTTGATTGATTGTTCTCTTTGGTTCATTCTCTATTTACAAACAAGCACAGAGTCGCAATACTCTGTTTAGTCTTTGCAGATAGCGAAAAATCGTGTAAAAAAACAAAAGGAATCGAGCAAAATCAGTAGGCCACTAATGGGATCTCTTTTTGACCTCCCTAAAATAGAAACATTAGGAACAACCTGTTGATAATACCAATGTGTATGTACATAAGCGGCGTTCATTTGTGTTCACAGTACCCCTTGTTGATTGTTTGAATCGACCATTGAATTGTTCGAAGTTGGTTCTCTTAAGAATCTTCTCTGCCTGCAAACGAGGAAGAATAGGAATATTCTCTCTCCCTTTGCAGATAGTGAAGGGTAGGTAACGCAAACCTTTAACACGTCGTGCCTATTTCGTTCCTCATTGATTGATTGTTTCCCCAAACATTGACTGTTTGGGAATTGGTTCTTTTTGGAGGTATTCCCTGTTTGCAAATATACGTAGGAAAATCTTTGCAAATAGTGAAAGGGTACGTAATGCGGACCTTTCTCCCCCGTTGTAATCTGTCATGCCTATCTACTCCCCACTGATTGATGCACCTGTTTCACCCGGACCATTTACTAGAGATACGTCATCTGGCCCGACCAGAGAGCACCCCTAGTGAAAAGGACATATGCAATAATAACGAAGTGATCACTGTATCCTGTTAACAGAAACTTTAGCATGAAACAACCTGGAAAGAAAAGAATAGGAAAACGAAAATCAGTAGGCCACTGATGAACATGAACTTTTATTAAACAACGAACAAAGAAACGATAACATAACGTAATGATAAAACCTATTAATGTCCTAGAAACAAGAAAACGTTAAAATATGCCAGTGGTGAGAGACCAGAAAAACAGTAAGAGAAACCAAATCACCCCTCGCTGTCCCACCGCCTGCCACGCCAAAAAAATCGATAGACTAGGGAAAATGCAAGTCAGTAGAACATCCGCCCCCACTCTGGAAACTTCCAAGGTGGGGCAGGGTTGCGGCTACGCCCAGCCGGGAGCAGCCCATATAAGGCGGGTTCTGCTGCCACGCCTCGGCCAGGAGATCCTAACGTAGGGTGTAGCCGGAGGAGAGGCCGAGGCCAGCGGGACCCGGCCAGGGGATTGCCTTTACAACGCTGAACAGTTGCAGGGGGGGGGGAATGTCTCCTCGACCCTCCCCTCTCTCTCCCAGTCCGGCCGCGGTGGCCCTTGACAGTTTCAGGTAGTCCCGCCACATGCTCTTCCGGTCCGGCCACCAACGGTCGGGGGGCCGAGGCCGACGGGATCCGGCTGCAGCCGATAAACCAAGAAACCCGTTCATGGGGCCAGAGCCAGGGGCGTCCGGCCGACATCTACCGGAAGCCCGGCCCGAAGACGGACGGGACACTTCTTCTTTCTTGAATAATGGCTGCGACAACACTGGGGGGGGATGTCTTGCACATGCCTCCGACCCCCCCCCCCTCGTCCTCATCGCCTGGTCCGGCCATAACAAATCTCAAGCGAGACGCCGTGGGGTGCACTGGGAGGGAGAGACGGTGCGAACAGGCCTCTCCCGCCTCCCCAGGTGGAGGCTTCCCAGCTGCACCCTCAGCGCTCCAGGCGCCCGGAAAAGGGTTCTTCTACTGTGGCCATGCTGCAACGTCTCGCCCGGCAGGGTGGAGCCCGTCCGCTCATTTGACCCCGCGATCGCCAGTAGCTACCGAACTCTCAAAATGGCGGTCGACCTGGCAAGAGCGGGCCCAGCATAAAGAAATGGCCCGGTTACTGGTTGACTCCACCACCGTAGTCCTCCACGACCTTGAAGATTCTAGAGGAGCCGCGGGAGTCTCCGACCCCCGATGGGGAATGACTGCCATGATCGCCCGTGGAGTGACGAAACTGTATCCGCGGGACGTCGGCGCTCCCATGCTGGCGCCAGCCTCACTTTGAATTACTAGAATCCTGCAGACCTCAGTTCCGGTGAAAGCACAGTGTGACCCGGTAGGAAAAATTGTTGCACCCCCTCCCCTTTTTGACTGATAGTTCAAACCACCGATCCTTTCCTTCGCCCTTTTAACGGAACTTTGGACTGCCTCCCCCTCTTTTACATTTTCTAGAGAAAACAAAACATTAACCACTACATTAGCATAGCAGTTGACACCAGAACTGTATTCAAATTGAAAACCAACAACATCTTCAACAGAATCCTTTTTGTTTCTGCTGTGACCCTGCTACAGCACAGGCATTGTCCCCAGCAGTAATTCTGCAATGCCGGTAAGAATAGCTGTGGTGCCTACTGGACTCACTCACCCCCGCGGCGCCCCACGCCGTTATTTGCTGGGCGGCAACTTACTAGACATCACTTTCGTGCCATCTAGATTTCAGCGCGTTCTGCTGCCTTGGAACTATTCGCACAACAGACTGCTACTGACTAACCCTGGGCGTAGTTCGCGGAGCCGCACTCCGCGGAGCTACGCGAAGACGCAGTTGCACTCCGCGACCTTCGCGTAGCTCCGCGGACATGCGTAGTAGCTTGCTAGACCCGTTCGCGCGCCGTTTTTCGTCTTCGGGAGCGCGGTGCGCGTGTTCGGGGCGCTGCCTGCATGCTCGAGATAGCTAGCGCGCTAAGTTACTCAAGAGGTTTGTCCCGCCCGCTTGCGTTCCCTTATTTCCAAAGTGCGTGATCGCGTCAAATATCGCGCGAACTTACCCCCGGCGCACGCGATAATGTTATTCAGCGCACGAGAACTACGCTACGCACCGGATCGCGGAGTAATCGACAGCTTCGCGTTCTCCGTAGAACGCGGATTTGCCAAAACTCCGGAAGCTCCGCGAACGGAACGTAGTTCTTCGCCCAGGGTTACTACTGACGACCCACCCCCAGGCAACATCTTCTGAATTTTCATAATTTGAAAGAACTAGTAACATGTCCTCATCAGGAATTCAAAAGAAATTGCCACGGTCTCGTCGTTGTTTAAATGTTTTTACTGTTTTTGTTTTGTTGTATATATTTATATGTTATTAAAGTTTTATATTCCTACTACTTTGTTAGAGTGCTATATATTTTTAATGTGACACATAATTGTAAAAACTTTGATGTACAAAGAGTCATTCCTGGAATCTTCCGCTTCAGGCTCGGTCCCCTCCCCAATCACAATACAGGATGGTTTTCAGATAGTAGGAACACGTGTGGTGTGACGGATCTCATCGGGTGTGGGCCTTGATCTACTATAACTCCTTTGAAGAGGGGTGATTCTTTACAGCTGGGGCCATAAACTACATCTGCAGGGCTAGGTGATAGCCTGGACAATCGGACACAGAGGAAGAGGAGTGTCAGAGGGTGCGGTAGTGAATAGGGCGAAAGGGAGGTGTCGGGCGGGCACAGAGTGTGATTTTCAGGGAAGAGCAGCGCAGATGGGGGGAGGTTTATTGTCGATGCATAAGACAGAGAGCGGGGGTGACCAGTGCCTGGGGAAGATGCTTGCGAGGGTGGGAGCCATGCTACGAATCGACAGCGTGCAGAGAGTGGGTCTGGTCAAGGCATCTAAAATGGCTGCCGTGCACGACAAAAGTGTGGCATTTCAAAAAAGGCAAGATGGCGCAGACAATGTTTTTCAACACTTCCTCATTTCCTTCGAATCGAACGTTAACAGACGTTGGTGCATATTACCAAAGTTAAGCGATATTTATCCCTAACGATGCTTAGCAACGAATTTTTTACCGCTAAGCATCGTCAGAAATTATCGAAGATAAACCTTGCTATTATCAAGGTTTATCGCAAATGCGTTAATAAACGGCCGCAATGCATGAATATCGCTAAAAAGTCAGCGATATTCATGCATTACCGAGCTAATGCTCTTAGCCATGTTATCCACCTCCCATTGGATAACATGGCTAAGAACTGCTCAGGGCAGGTGTTACTTTTTGGAGATATTCGCGCTTAGCGCGAATATCTCAAAGTTGGTAATAGGAGATAGATATCTTGCATGTTGTAATGCAAATTATTGTGGTATATGGAACTCATACCATAATCTCTCAGGAAAGCAGAAACTGATCCTTTTGGGACCGCCTAAAAAGGCCTAGGGGGTGAGGGGTACTCTACTTTGCCCCCTTTTCACGTTCCGAACTATTTTATTTTACTCTCTTCTGTAATTACACAAAATAGCAGCGATAAGATGCATCGGAGACACACAGTGAGAGAAAGGAGGCCGGAGATGAAGAAGAGATGTCAAATACACATTGGAGATAATATAGTGGCAGAAGGGAAGTAAATATGAGTAAACTTACCATGTAACATAAAAATGTTGCACTCTATACTATAAGTCTCATTTTATACTACAATCACTTCGCTACAACCTCATAAATTAAAAATAAAAATGAATAATGTCTCAAACAATTTTTGATTTCTAAATATAAATTTATTCTTCAGAATTTTCTAAATTTGAAAGAACTAGTAACATGTCCTCATCAGCAATTTCCTCATGAAAAGTCTGCAATGATGATTCTTGTAACTCTATGGTCTCCAAACATTCGATAAATTCGCCATCAACAGATTGATCAAAAAAATCATTCAAGTCATCTCCTCCTTGTGACAATATTTCATTATTGGTGCTGTCAATTTCAATCAATGTAGTGGAATCATTCAAGTCATCTCCTCGTGACAATATTTCATTATTGGTGCTCTCAATTTCAATCAATGTAGTGGAATCATTCAAGTCATCTCCTCCTTGTGACAATATTTCATTATTAGTGCTGTCCATTTCAATCAATCTAATGGAATCATACAAGCCATCTCCTCCTTGTGACAATATTTCATTATTGGTGCTCTCAATTTCAATCAATGTAGTGGAATCATTCAAGTCATCTCCTTGTGACAATATTTCATTATTGGTGCTGTCCATTTCAATCAATCTAATGGAATCATACAAGTCATCTCCTCCTTGTGACAATATTTCATTATTGGTGCTCTCAATTTCAATCAATGTAGTGGACAATTCAAAAGAAATTGCCACGGTCTCTTCATTGTGAGCCATTTTATTTTGAAATTGCTTGCTGTAAATTGCAGAAAAAAATAATCACTTTCATTTATCGTTTTTAGTAATACATAATATAAAACTAACTTTATCAAGTATTTAGTATAACAGAAGGACTGCAAATAAATAACAGAAAACATTTTTCAAATTATCTTCAAGTGTACAACATAGTTCCCCTTACAAATTAACAACTCACCTTTTTAAAAGTAGGAGAAGTGTTAGTACTGTGTAAATCAAACACCAGAAATTCACCACCAAAAATTCCTCACAAATGTACCTCAGACAGTAGTATCACAAAATGGCTGTGGTTTCCTCTCATTTGACATATATACATAACCAATTAACTTTCATCACACACAAATACAAAACCAAAGTAACATTTTAATTGGTTCTAAATTTCAACACTTTCAAATGTGTTTTCCCCATGCAATTTTCCATAGGACATTTACATACGTCTACAGCCTGAATGGCTGAACGGAATTACACCAAACTTGGCAAAATGGTACATCAAACCTAAGAGGTCAGGAAGGATCTACTATGCCCCCTTATGGTCATTTCCCCCTTCGCTTTGGCCTCCTCTTGTCTCTCAATCCTACCGAGAGGCAAGATGGCGGCCGCTACGGACTGTTTGGAATGTTGACAGACGCCGGAGAACCAATCAGCTTCGCAAAGCTCCGTAACGCGAAAAGTACGCGAAGCGGAGCGCTGTTACAGATATATATCTTTTTTTGAACGTTAATTTCTCAAAATCCACTGGAGCACACATATTGAGACCTAGCAAAGGCACATCGGGCTACCAGTCCCTAATATTTTACCAAGTTTCGTGCAAATCCATTCAGCCGTTCGATTATTATTATTATTATTTTTTTTTGCCCCGCGGGGCCCTTTTAAAACCTCCACATCAAACCTAGGGGGTCAGCGAGGATCTACTATGCCCCCTTATGGTCATTTGCCCCTTCGCTTTGGCCTCCTCTTGTCTCTCGATCCTACCGAGAGACAAGATGGCGGCCGCTACGGACTGTTTGGAATGTTTACAGACGCCGGAGAACCAATCAGCTTCGCTTCACAAAGCTCCGTTGCGCGAAAAGTACGCGTACTGGAGCGCTCCCGGTCCGCTGTTACAGATATATATCTTTTTTTAAACGTTAATTTCTCAAAATCCACTGTAGCACATATATTGAGACCTACAAAAGGCACATCGGGCTACCAGTCCCTACAATTTTGCCAAGTTTCGTGCAAATCCATTCAGCCGTTCGGGCTAAAAGTGAGGCCAACCGCCCTATGGAAAACTCAATGTTAAAAACACGTTTTGGGACCCCCCTTTTTTCTCAACCCCCCCTGGACGAACCCCCCCCCCCAATTTTCAGGGGCTGCTCAGAAACAAAATGTGCCATTTTCCTGAAAATTTCAGCCAATTCCGTCCACAAACGCCAAAGTTATTTGACATAGAATTTTCAAAAATCCCATAGAGAAAAAATCCTAACTATATATACCTACTGGCGACCGCCAGTAGGTAATATATACATATATACATATACATATACACTTATTTATTTTTTGGGATGACCCAAGTACGAATTCCACACTCAGCGAAACTCAGTGCAAAAATATCATGTGTTCATGGCATCTGGCATTGCCCGGCAAAAAGTGCTGAATAGTCAACATGAGTGATGTGACTTGGGGCCCACCGTCTTCTTACACTGTTCTCATTCACCCACTGGCAGGGCATGTGCACAGCGAAGTGAAGTTCAGACGGAGTTCAGGACGAAAGAGGCAGGCTGTATCCTGCAGCTATGAGAGATGCAAGGTCTCAACGCCAAAGCCAATATTTGCGGTGTGTTTTTCACTGTTCAACCCGTAGTGTCGCTCTTCTCACTTGGATGGGGCTTTGGTCTAAGAGAAAACTCTTTTTTGTGCTATTAAAACAAAATGAGTGGGACAGAAGGACGAAGGAACATAAACCCATGTTAAAATGACATCGACAAAATGTTGTTAAATTAGGTTTCTATTATTTGTATTTTACAGTGGACTCCCGCGAATGTAGGGCCTTATTAAGAAGATGTGCGTTAAAAAAAGCAGGGCCATATTACCAAGATGTGCGTTAAAAAACGCACATCGCACATTTCCCTATCGCCGGATTTTATCGCGTGTTAGCGCGTCATTATCAACGCGCAACACGTAGGCGATATTAAATCCGGCGATAGCCGGCGATAGGGAATATTAGCGCGTGAAAACAAGCGTTGTTGTCACGCGCTAATGTGTGCCTTGATAACGCCAACTTTGCATGTCATTAGCGATGTTTCTCGCTGACATGCAAAGTGGGTTTGAAGCAGGCGTTAGCATGCCCTTGTTAATAGGGCGCTAGAAGTATCGCCGCTTTCTCGGCACAATTCGCCGAAAAAGCGGCGATACTTCACCTTGGTAATATGGCCCGTAGATCTGCTGACTGCTGAATTAAACACCTGCAATATTCCTGCTCACAATGAGGAGTGCTGAAAAGCTTCAAAAACAATTGACATTAGCCAAATCTACAGGGCGTTTCACTTTACGGCTAATTTGAAACAGTGTTTCTGCCCCACTTTGTACAACGTAAATGCTGATCATTTTTCTCAAAGCAGTTTATATTTCAATTAACATCAATCAAATCAGTCCAAGGCGAACAGATGGGTATGAAACATTTGAAGTGGTGTCCCAAAACAATAAACTCTACTTATTTGTAATGCTAGCAGTCTGTCTGACATGTGCCAAACATCAGAAGTCATTAATAACTGAAGTATTCCTGGTTCCGCGTCAGAACAAGAACAATGAAGGCTGTGAGCCCACACTCAGCAGCACTTTGTAACTGCCAACAAGGGTTCCTTTATTAAACCCCTTGGTTCTCTCACTTGATCATTGGGTTAAGTCCACACACGACTACAGAAAAGGAAACATTTCTGTTCCTGTTTCAGCTATGACCATTCCCCCAAAGGGAAAAGGTATGCTATAAGGATTCTCTAGCATACTTCCTTTTGGAGTGTATTGACTTCAAATCTACTTGCATTCTGCACATCAGACGTGGCTTTTTGATGTCAATACTGGATCCGTTTGGCTTTCAAGTCGGTTTGTATATATTTGAGAGAGACATATGTGTGCAGAAACAGATTTAAGCAGAACTTAATACCGTATTGTTTATCCTATTGCAGCGCATGCATTGGGTGACTTAGGTGAGGAAAAAAAATATATTTTTAAAGTAGAAGCCAAGATACAGTGCAAGTGTGTACTATAATTTGACACGTTGGTGGCACTCAAATATTTATTTTGTTTGTCAGGATGCAAATGTAATCTTGTTCACATTGTCAGAACCCCTTTCAGAGGGCCATGGGGAAAGCAAGAGATACTGGGACTAAACGTGGTGCTTGTGTCCTTTTACTCCTAATGTCCCAGGTACGGTCATACTATTAATCCTGCGCAAATAGGCCACGTACCCCTTATACACTTGGCTCTCAGTGGTATCTGTAGTCGAGCAGTCCAAGGCTCCCTCGGGTGGGGTGGAAGTTTGGATACAGGCTAGTGAACACGACTCATACATTTAAAAACACACAGTAATGACAATAAATCAATCTCCAGTAAAAAGAAGTATTTTATTTCTAACTCAACGCATTCAAAGTAGTAATACGACATTCATAAGCAATAACACAATCCCTTTGAGGTCGGGGCTTTCACTTGTATGTCCCTGTCCCACCCACTCTTTGTAACTTGTTTGTGGTTATTTCCCATTAACTGTTGCCGGCAATCGGAATGCTCAGTTGTAGGCTTTACTCAAGATTCCACTTGGACTCTTAGGAAGTAGTCTAAAGTGTCTGCTGTCTACAGGGTCCTGTAAGCCCCTATCAAGTCTTACTCACTCCACCAGTAAGAAGCATTCAGTCTCTCAACTGATGCCCCAACGAAGGGCACTTGCGTTGCACCAGTCCTGCTCAAACATGTCGGGCTGCATGCATGAGGGTCTGCAGCACCTGACAGAAGCATGTTTTCCAAGTGCTTGAGTGGCCTACTCCAGTAGTGATCAGAGGTGCTTTGGCGCTTCCTTCTCCAAGGTAAATTCAGCACTCCCCACAGTTGGGAATGGGAGAGTGACCTGGCACTCCCGATCTTGTTCCAGTGAGGTAAATGCACTAATGGTATCCTCACCTGTCAACGGGGCAGTTCGGGGGCAATTTCCTCGATACTTGATCTTAACCCACAGGTTGCACTTCAGTTCATGGGCGGCAGTCAGAACTCCAAGAGTTAATTAGTACCGGCAGCTCCTCCTAGCATACAGATTTGATGCGGTACCTCACACAAGGTGTTGGCTATTACTGAATGACAGTCCGCACTACGGCGGCCCCTCCTGGCATATGGGGTTGCCACTAGGCCTGGCAATGGTCCTCGCACTTTTAGTAAGTGTTCACTTCCACGCCAGCCCCTCCTGGCAGAAGGGGTTGCCACAATGGTGCAGTACAGGCTTCACGCTCCCACATGGCACTTTGCTCATGGATATCTTCACGGTGGCCCTTTCCTGACATTAATTATCCATTTAGTGCAGCAGCTATCTCACACCTCACAACTTGGAATCATCTTTGCAGGGCTACCCACTGGACCTTGCACCCTCCCTCTCTCCTATGATTCACAGGGCACACTGGTCTTAGCAAGCAGGCAGGCAATGGTTCCAGAGCATGTGGTCTTGGTTTCCCTGGGTGATGTCCCCTCAGCCAGCAGGAAGATTAGCAGGCCTTGGCCCCAGTCCTGGTCACAGGCAGAAGCCTTGCAGAAGTCTTCCTCTCTTCACACAGCCCATCAGGCTGCTTGGCAGTTGATCATTTTTGGAGCCAACCTCCCCTTCTAATAATCAATTTCCAGACACCAAATGTGATTTAGGGTATGGGTCTTTAAAGTTTTATGTTGGGGTTTTGCTTCTTTTGAAGTGCACCCTTCCTCTCTTCCTCTCTTTCCCTTCCCAGGAGAAGGAGAGACTCCGAAGGTGATAGTCCCACAACTCAGATTATTGAAGTGACTGGGAAGAGGTGTGGTGCAGCGGCCAGGGCGGTGGACTTTAGAACTTGGGTGCTCATGGTTCGATCCCCGGTGCCAGTGGCAGGTTAGCCCATCACCTTGTGACTCTGGGCAATAGCTCGCTTAATCTTCCCGATGGCCCCCAACCCCGGGACACCTCTCCGGAGATAGCTGTACACTTTACAAAAGCTGCTATTTCGTTTATGGAGTTCACACCTGGATGTAACAGTGATATCTGTATCAGAAGGTTAATCCCGGACCCACAACCCTACTCTTTATGATTCTATCATCCCCATCTCCTTCATTAGATGCGTCCTGGCTCCTTCCTTGTGATCTCTCACTGAACCAAAGAGCAACCTTGGAAGTGTACAGGGGGAATCTCTCTTTCCCTTCTCCAGTGTGTTCCACCCAGCTCATTGGAAATCAACAATGCACAAATCTGTCTGGGGGAAGTCCTCTACTTCACCAGGCAAGCCTTTGATTCCCAAAATAGAACCCAGGTCCTTCCATGTGATGTAACGTTACAGGCACTTGCTCTCAGAGTACATACATAGCACACACACACACACTGTCCAGGACTGAAACCTCCATATATTGTGCCCTTACATGCATTCTTACATTCAGTAAACACATTCGCTCTTCTCATTATTCAGTACTGTAACCTGTCTGTATTGTGCCATGGCGTGCTAGTTGCAAACACATCACCAGCACACACATTCACCATGTGCAAACTGCACAACACTTCAACCTTCACATATTGTACCTTTCGCAAGCAGACATACAGCCAGCATATGCTTCCACTGTGCATGCACTGCACAACAATACATCTCTGGTATAAAGTATCTCTCGCAAGTATACATACACCAAGTGCACACACTCGCCATGCATGTACTGAACAGCACAGCTATATCCCTCTAAAGTACCCTTCCCAGGCATGCATACATTCACCACTATTTATGTATTTCGTAAATACCACTTTTTTGATATGGGGCAATGAGCAGTCTGATCGCTATGCTAACATTTTGCATTTACAATGTAAGAAGTTGTTTTTTTGCTCTTTTAATGTTTCATGTTTGTAATATGCACCTGACTTTCTACGGCCTGTTTGCCCATTAAGGGCTTAATTTTTAGGTGATAACATTGATCCACATTAGATATGTCAACATATATGTTTTGATTTGTGGAAATGAATTACATCACAGATAACGGCCCGAAGTGAAGTATGCGGACAGTTTGGATGGTCCTATACGGAGCATTTTGGAAATACCGGGCAATGATCTGTCAAAGATGTTGATGTGTTGAGTCCACTTCTGTAATTGATTGCATACATTAATTATCTACACAGCATGATATACCAGCACTAGCCAGGTTAAGATGGCTGCCACTAGAACAGTTACAAGTGAGCCCCCTTGACTTTAGGCCCAGATGTAGATATTAGCAAATTACCGAATGGTAAATACCGAATTTTACCGATTCGGTATTTACTATTCGGTAATTGCTATGTAGGTAAAAAATTCAGTAAAAATACTGAATCGGTAAGATTCGGTAATTACCGATTCGGTATTTGCTATGGAATCCTATGGGCCTTGAAACCCATAGGATTCCATAGCAAATACCGAATCGGTAATTACCGAATCGGTAAATTTACAGAGTTTTACAAGGGGGACAGGGTGTCACTTTGACACCCTGTTGCACCCCTGTTTCAGGCTTGTGTGCCATGTGACACACATACATGCCCTTAGGGCATGTCTGTGTGCCACATGGCACAGGTGTACATGCACAGATGTGCATGTACACAGGAATTCGTTATTTACCATGTAATAGTATTACATGGTAAATACCGAATCCAGAATGGCCTGTAGCACTGTTAACAGTGCTACCTACATAGCAATTTACAGATTCGGTATTTTTACCGATCGGTAATTTTACCGAATCGGTAAAATTACCGATTCAGTAAAATTACCGAATCTGTAGGTTTTTCAAACCCCTACATACCAATGTCCAAATACCGGTCGGAAACGGCCGAAAATCGGTATTTTTGGCCGTTTCCGACCGGTATTCGGACACCTACATCTGGCCCTAAGTCCTTTGTTTATTTTTTGTAATGACTCTTTGATCAACTAATGAAATGATTTGTTATTTAAAGGTGATAAATTATGTGGCAATTAACACTGACAAAGGCCAGGTGGCCGGAACGCGTGTGTTAGCTTCTTGATTCCTGGAGCAAGCTGGAATAAACTGAATTAATTGCAGCAAGCACAAGTGCGCTGCTTTATGTGTCTTGTGACATTGGATTTTGTATATTTATATATATATATATATATATATATATATATATATATATATATATATATACATATATATATACACCCACACACACACACACACATATATATATATATATTTGTTATTTAGTACCCATGTGAGACCTCTCTTGTGAGACCTCTCTCTTTCTAATTTTCCCTTTCTGTGGCTTTTCTTCAAGCTCAATGTCGGGCCCAACTTTTTAACTGCAGAAGAGTGAAAGCTTGAATTTTATCCTGAGCTGGCCTTTGTATATCTTCCCCCAGGAGTAACTTGCCATCCGGTGATAGCTACCCCCAGTGTTGTATCTCAATCTCCCTGATTGTAGTTGCCAACTTATCTTTCAGGCATTTGGGTGTTCTGGGGGACTCCCAAACTAGTACATATCTGCTGTAGTCAGCGAGCTTTGTAGCCCTTTCATATCAGTAACCAGAGATAAGCCATTGCCGGTAATGCTTTCAATCTTACTTTTTTGTAAAATCTTACATCCCCAAACATACAGAAAGAGAGATTCACCCACTCTTACATCCTTCAGAATAACCTTGAGATGGCTCCCCCTTGCAATAGTTTCCTTAAGTAAGCACCGACAATTCTTCAACTGAAAAGCCCATGCATAAATCTGAAAGTCTGGCAGCACAATCCCTCCCTTCTCTCGTATTCTATGAAGCTTCTTCCACAAGATTTGTGGACCTTTTGATACCC
The DNA here is from genome assembly GCF_964261635.1 of Lissotriton helveticus. Classification (NCBI taxonomy): domain Eukaryota; kingdom Metazoa; phylum Chordata; class Amphibia; order Caudata; family Salamandridae; genus Lissotriton; species Lissotriton helveticus. The sequence goes on from NC_136071.1 coordinate 806,290,013, forward strand.
AGATAAAGGAGGCAATTGTTCCTTGCAGCCTCCCCAACCACTCTTTAGGTCGAGCGTGGGCTGGCAGGGAAGCTGTCCGCCCTGCAAGAGATCTTGTAATCTAAAAGGGACTCTAAGCCCCGCCCTTCCTTTCCATTGGGTAGCGCCAGCGTTTAGGGTAAACGCTGGCTTCCCAATGTAAAGGAGTGTTTTTGGGTGCCACCCTGTCCGTTTTTTGGACAGCCCCTAAGGACACCGTCTGGCCGTCTTGACTGTTTATCAGGAATTCCCTCCGAGCTGCTGCGCACCCTCACCCTAACACCCCTCACCCTCACAGCCTCACCCTCCCACCCTCACCCTCACACCCCCTCACCCTCACAACCCCTCACACACCCTCACTCACACACTCTCACACCCTCACCATCACACACACCCTCACACACCCTCTCACCCTCACACCCCCTCACACCCCCTCACCCCCTCACACTCACACCCCTCGCACCCTCTCACACACCCTCACACACCCTCTCACCCTCACCCTTACACACCCTCACCCTCACACCCCCACACCCTCACACCCCCTCACCCCCTCACCCTCACAACCCCTCACACACCCTCACTCTCACACACTCTCACACCCTCACCATCACACACACCCTCACACACCCTCTCACCCTCACACACCCTCACACCCCCTCACCCCCTCACACTCACACCCCTCGCACCCTCTCACACACCCTCACACACCCTCTCACCCTCACACACCCTCACCCTTACACACCCTCACCCTCTCACCCCCTCACCCTCGCTGCCCCTCATCCTCATTCCCCCTCACCTTCACACACCCTCACACAACCCCTCACCCTCACACCCGCTCACCCTAACACCCCCTCACCCTCACACCCCCTCACCCTCACACCCTCACCCTCACACCCACTCACCCTCACACCCTCACACACCCTCACCCTCACACCCCCTCAGCTTCACCCCCCTCACCCTCACCCCCTCACACCTCCTCACCCTCACACACCCTCACACTCCCTCACTCACCCTCACCCCCTCACCCTCACACCCCCTCACCCTCACAACCCTCTCACCCTCACACACCCTCACTCACCCTCACACCCCTTACAACCCCTCACCCTCACACACCCTCACCCTCACACACCCTCTTACCCTCACACACCCTCACACCCCCACACCCTCACCCTCAAACCCTCACCCTCACACACCCTCACACACCCTCACTCGCCCTCACACCCCCTCACCCTCACACCCCCTCACCTTCACACACCCTCACCTTCACACACCCTCACTCACCCACCCTCACTCACTCTCACTCACCCTCACCCACACTCACTCACCCTCACTCACCCTCACTTACCCTCACACACCCTCACCAGCATAGCATAACAAAACATAGCATAGCATAACAAAGCACAGCATAGCATAGCATAACAAAAAAAGCATAGGATAGCAAAACATAGCATAACAAAACAAAGCATAGGATAGGATAGCAAAACAAAACATAGCATAACAAAACAAAACATAGCAAAATACAACAACGCATAGCATAGCATAATAAAACATAGCATAGCAAAACAAAGCATAGCATAACATAACAAAGCATAACAAAACAAAACATAGCAAAGTATAACAAAACATAGCATAGCATAACAAACCACAATAAAACATAGCAGAACAAAACATAGCATAAGATAAAAAAACATAGCATAAAATAACAAAACAAAGCATATCATAACAAAACATAGCATAACAAAACATAGCAACACACCAAATCAAAACTTAGCAGAGCATAACAAAACACAACAAAACATAGCATAGCAAAGCATAGCAAAACATAACATAGCATAACAAAACACAACAAAACATAGCATAGCATAACAAAACACAACATAGTATAGCATAACAAAACAAAGCTTAGCATAGCATAACAAAACAACGCATAGCATAGCATAACAAAACACAGGAAAACAAAGCAGAGCATAATAAAGCATAGCATGATAAAACACAACAAAACATAGCATAGCATAACAAAACAAAGCATATCCATGCCAGATTTTTTGGATATCCCCATTGAGATACATGTAGTTATTTTAAAAATCTGGCATGGATCCGGCCCTCCTGGACCGGTTTGGAGACCCCTGGTCTAGAGGAAACACACAAACCCTAGCTGTTACCCACCCCAGACGTGTATTGGAGACAGGCTATAGGCACACAGGGCTAAGTTCAGAAAAATGCCATCATTTTAAAAGTGGAATTTTTAAAATTGCAATTATAAATTTGACATTACCATTAAAGATGATTTATCAATACAATTCCATAGGTAGTAAACATGACAGGTCTACCTCCTTCCAATTGTGAATTACTACTTATTAGATGTAACAAGGAATACCCAGTGTTAACCTAAGGGAGGGGTAGGCCTCACAGTACAGAAAAATGAATTTGGGAGTTTTTCACTACCAGGACATGTAAAAGTATATGTCCTACCTTTTAGTTACATAGCTAAACAGAGGAAACATCCTAAAGCTATGCTTGCACCTCCCAGGCTTGGAAAGCATTAATTCAGCGGATATTGAAACAGTGGCCTTCATAGACCCCGCACTGGGACAAAAAAATGAGTCAACTGTGGTAACTTTTTCTAATCCAGACCGGGTGGTAACATTAATGAAGAACGTAAAACAATTGAGTGAATGGGGCATACAGGCTAGCCTTTACACCATCACTAACTACCCTGACCTTACTAAAAAATAACTTCCGAACCTCCAATGACTGATAATAATAGACCAGACTTAAATCAGAATAAGAACAATCAGCAGTTACCCCCAATGCTACGTGGCCTTTGACAGGAATCAAAAACAGCACCCTGGATCGAGAACCCGCTTCAAGTAATAGCCACAACAGCAGGAGGTCCGCGCAAATGTGTACTCAAGTCACATATATCCCAAGACTGGTCCTGGCTCTCCCAGGCCTTGGGGTAATGCACGGCCAATCTCGCATGGAAACAAACCCAACCACGACATAGCCCACTATCTAAATATATGTTCTTGGAACATCCGGGGTCTAACAAAAGAGAAAATTGGACGATTAACCACAGACCTCCGGAAGACCTAAGACATCTTTGCTATTCAAGAGACCGGGGCCCTGGAGAACACCATCTGGGAAGATTTTACCGTAATTGAATCTTTCGCTATTGCATCCATTGCAGGTGGCCATGCATCCGGGGGCGTGCTGATTGCTGTGAAGAATACACTGGTTGCAAAATTAGAAACACTTTATAATGGCGTGGGCGACTATATCTTCACCAGCATCGAGACTAAGAGCCATATAAAGGGAAAAATAAAGCAAAAAATTATCCTTGGCTGTGTCTATCTGCACCCCACAAAAACAAGCCGAGAGTCTACTTTGAGTAACATGCTGCCTATAATAAACAATCTTGAAGTCCTTTTCCCAAGCGATCTGTGGCTGATAACGGGGGACTTTAACTTCAATCTAATGGACATCGACTCCACTGAATCCTCCCAACTATCATCACTCAATGAAATGTGGGCTATCCAGAACTGTTTGTTGCAGGAGTGTTTCTATCACAGAGAGAGTTTCGTCCTGTGGTATACATGTGTATAAGGATTCTACGTCAAAGGATACAAGAAAATCCTGATCTTTATCATATGGCATAGTCATTAATACACGTAACAGGTCTTTGGTATCCTGTATGTATGTTGGTATCTGCTTGACTAGGGGTTTGAGAAAAAAATCCACAAAGGTGGACAAAGGTTCCAATAAGGAACCTATTCCGGAAATTATGGGCCTTCCAGGGGGAGGTATTCGTCCTTTATGTATCTTGGGCAGTATGTAGAAATACGGAACCACAGGAAATGTGGTAATCAAAAATGCTGCCTCAAGGTCCGTAATCCAGTGTTCCTCCTTGGCTTCTTCCACCATTCTCTTGATTACAGTACCGAGCCTGTGAGTGGGGTCAAGTTTCAATGGACGGTAGAATTTCTTGTTGTCCAGTTGTCCCCTGCATTCGATGTTATACGCATCTGTGTCAAGAATCACAGTTGCTCCCCCCTTATCGGCGGGTTTAATGACAATTGACTTATCATTCGCCAAAGTTGACAGTGCTAGATGTTCACGGTTGGAAAGATTATTGTATTGTTTAGGGATTGTTTGAAAGAACCGCTCAGTATCATTGAGCACTGCTCTTTCAAAGGTCAGAACTTCAGGCGGAGTAAGACTCTGCGGCGGATTGAATGTTGATTTGTTACGCAAGCCAGTATTCTTATCTAGTTTGGTCATCAAGTGTGACAGGCGCATCTTTGAAAAAAGCACGAAGTCTTACTTTCCGAAAAAAGGCAGCCAGCTCTTGTCTGGTCTCAAAGTCATCACCTTTGTATGTAGGCACAAATCCTAACCCTTTCTCTAAGACCAGAGTCTCATCCATTGTCAGAATACGTTGACTTAGATTGACGATTAGACTCGTGCCGTGCTTGGTCATGGTGGAGCCGATTCCTGTTGGTTGCTCCTGGTTCGTGACGCCGGTGGAGGGCTCCAATGTACATTGGTCTGTACTGATCGCCTCCTGCCTCTGGAGCGGCGCTGGCCCTGGCCTAAAAAATGCTGCTGTTGTGGGTAGTTGGCAAACGGTTGATAAGGATACATTTGTCCCGGAAACGGTGGATAAGTAAAGTCGTAAGGGCCAGGTGGCCACCATTGTGGTGGAGGAGGTTGTTGAAATTGATTTCCTCTCCTTGGGCCTCGAGATCTACGGTTCCCACCTCTCCCTTGATTGTTGGCAGAGGAGTCAGAATCTGTAGAGTTCCCATCACTCACAGAGGTAGAGTAATTTGAACCAGGTCTCCTACCTTGTTGGTTATTGTTGGGAATTAGAGTGGGTTTAGCTCCCTGGTCTAGTCTTTTTCCTTTTACTTTGTTTTCTATGGTGTCCTTCCTCTGTTTCCTTGTTTTCGGTAACCCCGCCCCCCTTCCCTCCGTGGATTTAGGTCGCCAGCACTAGGGCTCTGTGCTTGGTTTCTGACCTTGTTGGCGTTTTTCGGAAGTCGGGATTTCGCGTACTCCTGGATTCTTCGTGGGAACCTGTGGGACTTTGGATAATTCAACTCGCTTCTTGGCAAACGGAGGCTTTCTGCTGCACGAGGCTTCGTGTCAGCCGCCCGGATGGGTGCAGCTCCGGTCGGCTTCCAGAGAGAGTGAGCAGCGGCGGTAAAGTAAAAGGAAGCGGCCGCTTTGGAAAGCGCGTACACTTTCTGTTGCTGTTTTTGGGATATATTCGGGACTGTGTGAAAGGGTTTTCCTCGACGAGGGAACCTCGTAAGCTTTACCGGGTCCTGGTCGCCCGAGGTTTAGTGTAGTTTTTCCTAGCGCTATCATGGTGGCGTGTTTAGTCTGTGGCCACAGAGAGTGGGAATTTTGTTGGATTGATTAGTGCCCAGAGCGCACTATACGTTTTTCTTCCTGGGGTTTTTTATGTCAGATGTATGACTTTTTTCCCCCTGTCACGTGTATCGTACTAAGCAGGATTTGGACTTGCTCTTGGATTGTTTGCTCTCCTCGGATATTTCCTGAAATGTTACACAAGTAAGGAGGGGACTGGGGTGTGTTGGATGTGTTTACTGGGTGAGAACGGGGAATCAAAGGAAGGAGCACTGGGCTATATGTTAACGTACTCTTTCTTTTCTGTATTTCTTTTCTCTTGTGGCTGCAGGTCAGGATCCCCTTCCCCAAGCTACAGAAGAGGGTCTGCTGTGCTGTAACAGGGAGAGAGCATTGGCTTTGCTTTTTCTTTGTTTTACGTTTTTCCTACCTTCTCCCTTCTCCCGGTTCGCGTTTCACGCTGTACATAAGTGCGTGGGGCGATCAGAGAGGAGGCAGATGAGTGGGGCCATCCTCGCTTCCGTGGTTGTGGGTTGAGTCGGCGAAAGATCCAACAGAAAACCAAGCCCACGAAATTGCAACCACCTGAGCGAGTATGGATGAGGACGGGAATGTGTTGGAAGAAAGGGACCCTACAGTGCAGGAACTAATGGGGGCTGTTCATGCACTTCAGATTAAGGTGCAAGAATTACAGCAGGAGAACCAAGGGTTACGTCAGGAAATGAGTGCAGGGAAGGCTAAGGCTCCGGTTTGGGGAATGGGTAAACCTTCTATAGTACAGCCTGCTACTTTTCAATTTGATAGGGGTGCGAGTACCAGTAATCCCCCCCTAACAGTGAACGTGACAACACCCTCCCCTGTACCTTTGGCAGTTCCTGAAAGATTCACTGGAGACCCCAGTAAATATAGCATCTTTATGAATCAGTGCCATTTGCACTTTATGTGTCGACCTGCATCGTTCCCTAATGACTCTACCAAGGTGGCTTTTGTTATATCTTATTTAGCCGGCACTGCGGCGTCTTGGGCCGTGCCCCTGGTAGAGAGTGATGACCCTGTTCTGTATAATTATGGGGCTTTCAAGGAACAGATGCGTTGTCTCTTTGCCAAGCATGCGTTTATGCAAGCGAGCGACGCTGAATTATTGAAACTGAGACAGGGAAAACAAGACTTAATGACTTATGTGTCCACCTTTAATCGGTTGGTTTCCGAAACCCATTGGCCCGCCGAGAAAAGGACTTCCTTATTCTATCAAGGATTGTCTGAGGACCTAAAAGACATAGTCTCACAGGTGGTGAATCCACCTGAAGACTGTGTAGAATTCATTGATCTTGTGGTGAAGCTGAACCACAGGCTGACTGAACGGAGAGGCGAGAAAAACCGCTTTCAGTTCTCTCGTGTGGTTCCCTCTAAGGTGGAGGTGAAGAGCTCAGGGGAGAGTAGGGCGATCTCTGAACCCATGGAGATAGGAAGTGTGCGGGGCCCCTTAACAGCTGAGGAGAAAAGCAGAAGACGAACTCAGAATCTGTGTTTGTACTGTGGGTTAGGAGGACACTATGCCAGGGATTGCACAGTCAAACCTTCTTCCTTCTCAAACAGGAAGGTGGTGGCTTGTGTACGGCCTTCTGTGGAATTGGAGATGAGAGATCGACTTAATCCTTCTTACCAGATTTCTGGTATAGTCAAACGAGTCCCCAAACATTTCATGATCACTGTCTGCTTAGTGATTTCCAACAGCCACAGGACTCCGGTGGCAGCCTTATTGGATTCAGGGGCCACTGGCAATTTTATGGACATTAAGTTAGCGGAACAATTGAAAGTGCCCTGGATTCTAAAGGAGCAACCCGAACCTGTGAGGGCCATAGATGGAACAGAATTGTCCTCAGGTACTATCACTAAACAGACTGAGCCCTTATGCATGATCTGTGATAATGGACATTCAGAGTACCTTGGGTTTGATTTGATTGATGCCCCTTCGTTTGGTGTTGTGTTGGGGGTTCCTTGGTTGCAATCACACAATCCCCGCATCGATTGGTTTAGGAGAACAGTGACTCTTGATTCTGTGTTTTGTTTGCAAAGTTGTTACAAAGTTGCTACTGATTGGGTTACGCCTCTCTCTTGTGCAGTTGGAGATGGCTTACGGTGTGACGTGCAGACAATACCGGAAGCTTATTTGGAGTTTGCGGAGGTGTTTGACAAAGGGCGAGCGAGGGACTTGCCTCCCCACCGTTCTTTTGATTGTCGCATAGACTTGATACCTGGGGCAACTTTACCTTGTTGCCGTGTCTACGCCTTATCTGGGCCGGAAGAACATCATTTAAAGGAGTACCTAGACGAGATGCTGGCTAAGGGGTTTATTCGACCTTCCTCTTCTCCTGCCTCTTCGGCTATCTTTTTCATTCCCAAACGGGAAGGTGGTCTACGCGCCTGTGTGGACTATAGGGCGCTCAATAAAGGGACTATTAAGAACAAGTACCCTCTCCCCTTGATCCCGGTATTGCTCGATCAGCTGAGGCACGCGACGGTGTTTACCAAGTTAGACCTCCGAGGGGCATACCATCTCATACGAGTCCGTGAAGGCGATGAGTGGAAGACCGCCTTCCGGACTAAATTCGGACTGTACGAGTACTGTGTTATGCCCTTCGGGTTGTGTAATGCCCCGGCGGCCTTTCAGTTTTTTATCAATGAGATACTGAGGGAGTTTCTGGATGTGAGCGTGATAGTCTACATAGATGACATACTGATCTTCTCAAACACGGATGCGGAACATGTCAAACACGTTCGGCAAGTGTTACAGACCTTGAGAGATCATCAGTTGTTTGTCAGACCTGAGAAGTGTACTTTCCATACCGACAGGGTTGAGTTTCTTGGGTTTGTTGTCTCGGTGGAGGGCATTAGGATGGATCCTCGGAAGATCGAGGCAATCACCTCGTGGCCAGCGCCAAAGAATGTGAAAGACGTCCAGGTGTTGTTAGGATTCGCTAACTTCTATAGAAGGTTTATCTCCCATTTTTCTGAGATAGTGGCCCCTATGACGGTATTGTTGCGGAAAGGTGTTCCTTTTGTTTGGTCTTATGTGGCTCAGATGGCTCTGGATCAGCTGATAGAAAGGTTTACTTCCGCTCCCGTTCTGGTCCATCCAGACCCGGCTTTGCCCTTTTTTGTTGAAGCCGATGCTTCCTTGGGTGCTGTGGGGGGGGTATTGTCACAGAGGGATGTAGAGACCGGATTTATGCACCCCATAGCTTTCTTTTCGAAAACCCTGTTGCCTGCCGAAAGAAACTATACGGTTACTGAGCGGGAATTGCTGGCCATTAAATTGTCCTTTGAGGAGTGGAGACATCATTTGTGGGGGGCCCGTCATTCTATTACCATCTTTACAGATCATAAGAATCTTGAGTTCTTTCGATCTGCTCGGGCCCTTACCCCCAGGCAGATGAGGTGGGTCTCATTCTTCAATGAGTATGATTTCATTATCACCTACAGGCCCGCCGCTCAGCAATTGAAATCGGATGCCCTATCTCGCATCCATGTGAAACCCAATGAGTGGGGGACCGATAAGGACTCAGGGTGTTTTATTCCATCCGAGAAGATAGTGGGGAGTATCACACTGGATGATTTTGTGGCCTCGGTGAAAGATAAGCTGAGGAATCTGGATTTAACATCTTGGTCATCTCTGCCTTCCTTTTCTCAGAGAGATGGGTTGCTGTACCACGGCTCGCAGTTGTTTATACCTCCCTCTTTACGTGACTCTGTGGTGGAATGGTGTCATTCATCTGCTCTGGTTGGGCATCCAGGAATTCATAAAACCAGGGAATTCTGTTTACGTTGGTTTTGGTGGGAGTCATTGACTCAGGATGTGCAGCAGTATGTAGCTTCTTGTCCGGTTTGCGCTGTGAGTAAACCATCTCATTCCAGCCCATCTGGCCTGTTGAGGCCCTTACCTGTACCTCCTGCACCCTGGCATACGATTAGTATGGACTTTGTTACCGACCTACCTTTGAAATCAGGTTGTACGGTGATTCTTGTCGTGGTTGATTCCTTTACAAAGATGAGCCATTTCATCCCCTTGCCTAAACTACCCACGGCAAAGGAAATGGCATTGATATTCGTGTCATCTATTGTGCGGCTGCATGGGTTGCCTTCCTCCGTTGTGTCTGACAGGGGTTCCCAGTTTGTGTCCCGGTTTTGGACTGAGTTAGGGGAGGCCCTTCATATGAAACTCTGCCTTTCTTCAGCCTATCATCCCCAGTCCGATGGTCAGACAGAGAGGGTTAATCAAACCATGGAACAGTACTTGAGATGTTTGTTGACTTCCCTAACCTGTGATTGGGTGGTGGCCCTCCCTCTTGCGGAGTTCGCGTACAACAACAGCTTTCATTCCGCGTTGGGAATGTCTCCCTTTTACTGTTCTATGGGGTTTCATCCCAGGGCGATCCCCATTCAACCCACTGGTCATGTGCCTGCTGTTGATGCTTTAGGGACAGCCTTGAGCCGGATATGGGATTTGGCAAGGGAACATCTGGAAAAGGCTAAAGATGTCATGAAGCGACAGGCAGATAGACACAGGATCCCTGCTCCGTCCTATGTTGTAGGGGAGAGGGTGTGGCTGTCTACTAGGAATCTGCACCTGGATGGCCCTAGGAAATTGCAGCCTAGGTTTGTGGGTCCTTTTCCCATAGCTAAGGTGATCAACCCGGTTGCAATGAGGCTGGAGTTACCGGATGAATATCGCATCCATCCGGTGTTTCACACCTCACTGTTGAAGCCATATGCAGACACTGATCAGACCTTGCCCCCGCCCCCTCCTGTGATGGTTGAAGGTGAGGTGGAGTTCGAGGTTCATGCTATCCTAGATGCAAGGAGGAGACGAGGGAGGTTGATGTACTTGATTGACTGGAAAGGGTATCCCCCAGAAGACCGTTCTTGGGAACCTGCTACTGAAGTGCATGCCCCCAGACTGGTTAGGTTATTCCATCTTCGTCACCCGACCAAACCTCGCCCGGTGGGGAGGCCTTTGAGGGGAGGTACTGTTGGGAATTAGAGTGGGTTTAGCTCCCTGGTCTAGTCTTTTTCCTTTTACTTTGTTTTCTATGGTGTCCTTCCTCTGTTTCCTTGTTTTCGGTAACCCCGCCCCCCTTCCCTCCGTGGATTTAGGTCGCCAGCACTAGGGCTCTGTGCTTGGTTTCTGACCTTGTTGGCGTTTTTCGGAAGTCGGGATTTCGCGTACTCCTGGATTCTTCGTGGGAACCTGTGGGACTTTGGATAATTCAACTCGCTTCTTGGCAAACGGAGGCTTTCTGCTGCACGAGGCTTCGTGTCAGCCGCCCGGATGGGTGCAGCTCCGGTCGGCTTCCAGAGAGAGTGAGCAGCGGCGGTAAAGTAAAAGGAAGCGGCCGCTTTGGAAAGCGCGTACACTTTCTGTTGCTGTTTTTGGGATATATTCGGGACTGTGTGAAAGGGTTTTCCTCGACGAGGGAACCTCGTAAGCTTTACCGGGTCCTGGTCGCCCGAGGTTTAGTGTAGTTTTTCCTAGCGCTATCATGGTGGCGTGTTTAGTCTGTGGCCACAGAGAGTGGGAATTTTGTTGGATTGATTAGTGCCCAGAGCGCACTATACGTTTTTCTTCCTGGGGTTTTTTATGTCAGACGTATGACTTTTTTCCCCCTGTCACGTGTATCGTACTAAGCAGGATTTGGACTTGCTCTTGGATTGTTTGCTCTCCTCGGATATTTCCTGAAATGTTACACAAGTAAGGAGGGGACTGGGGTGTGTTGGATGTGTTTACTGGGTGAGAACGGGGAATCAAAGGAAGGAGCACTGGGCTATATGTTAACGTACTCTTTCTTTTCTGTATTTCTTTTCTCTTGTGGCTGCAGGTCAGGATCCCCTTCCCCAAGCTACAGAAGAGGGTCTGCTGTGCTGTAACAGGGAGAGAGCATTGGCTTTGCTTTTTCTTTGTTTTACGTTTTTCCTACCTTCTCCCTTCTCCCGGTTCGCGTTTCACGCTGTACATAAGTGCGTGGGGCGATCAGAGAGGAGGCAGATGAGTGGGGCCATCCTCGCTTCCGTGGTTGTGGGTTGAGTCGGCGAAAGATCCAACAGTTATATACTGGCGGAACGTAATTATCACTAGTATATGGATATACCTTGTCCATCGCAAACTTGGCCAAATCCTTCTTGAATTTGGCAATCTTTGAGGCCAGGATGTTATCTTTGAACTCTTTACTGGTTTTATCGTTTTCCTTGGCTTGTTTGTTGTAAACGGTCGTAGTGATAATCACCGATTTTATTTGTGACTCTAATGTTTGTATTTCAATGAGAATGTTATCGGCTATTCTTTTAGCCGTGGTGATTATTAGAATCAGCCAGTCCCTAGTGCATCGCCATGCAACTAAGGACCAGTCTTTCAGGAAAGCTTTGTCTTTAAAGGAATAACCTAGGGGCATTAGTTACAATCAGACCTGTTGGTGCACAGTCTGCCCTGAGGTATTCAGTCATAATCGCACCATGTACCTGGGTACGTGAATGTGAGCGTTTTAAAAGGAGAACCTTATTCCAATCTGCATTGTTAGCTGTACTCTGATTTGTAGTGTTGTCAATGATGCTAGGTGTAGTCAATATATCCAGAGCCATTGCATCGTCAAAGGCTAGACCCTGCCTCTCTGCCATGATCAGGTTAGAGTGGAGTATGCCCGGGATATATTTGAAGGGGAGGTTCTCAGATCTTAGAGGTACCTAAACTGTATGGTTTGAGATTACTTGGAAAAGACTAGATTAAAAGGGCGCCGTGCCCACCCGGTGCCCTGCCAGGGAGAGCGAAGGAGCGGCCCAATACACCAAAGGATGATCGGGACTATTAGAACAGACCCGCGGCCGTAGCCGCACACAATTCAATCATACAACACACTACTGGGGGGTCTTAGGGATGATTTTAAAGACCTGCAGGGTGAATATCCCCTATTCACATATAATCAACTACAGAACACCCTGGGTCTACACAAAGAAGTGAAAGAGAAGTGAGTCAGCTAAACGGAGCAAAAACTCAGAATGCCAGTGTTCCGAGTGGGAGCGAGATATCCTGCTGCCAAGACCCATCAATCACCCAATGTCATTCATCATCTGGGTTTTGGTACAATCTTGATCAAGGAAAACCGATCTTGAGAATTGATCGGAAAAACCTTGACACAAAGAAGGACTACGGGTTGACTGGTCACCCTACATAGTCCTTGCTGGCGTCCAGAGACTCACTTGAGAAGGTGAGAGGATCAAAGGGGTATAGGCAAAATGGAGTGAAAAGTGCAGCGCAACAAAAAATAGGAGATAAGAAAGTGGTGTACTAAAAATGACTAAGGAGTACTCATAATAACTTTATTCCTCGAGTCCCTTTGTCATCATTTAAAAAGCAGAATGTTGACGCTCGGAACTTCCAAGACGTCAACCAGAATGGAAGGTCAACATGTTTCTGCCCTCACTAAGACCTAATTGTGTCGGGGCATTCTTCAGGACCGGGCTATACATATATAAAGCTGCTGCTACAAACGTGAAAAATAATAACTGTGTGAAATTTATAGTGTAAAAAATACTCCACCGGTCATGTCCACCTCGAATGCTTTATGGGTACATTAACCGGAACCTGTAATAGACAAATATTACATATATGTCAAAGCAATGCTCCTTCACTGCGCTCACTTCCAATCACAGCAAAATAGCGTCACCGAACGCTAGTACATTTTTAATTTTTTATGGTGATATTACAAGAGTTTTATCACTTACCCATAACAATTGGGTGTCGCCCTCACCTCAACCTGGTTCATTACTCAGGGAAGGAGGCCCCGCTCTAAAACAAGGACAAAACAACCCGTCAGTGATGTACATACACCACGACTGCATAAGTCTTGTATTTACTTCAACTCGCCCCTGGCTAGGGCCAACAGTTAACACAGCAACTCTAGTCTAGTCTTCGGAGAGTACCCATCCTAAAAAGAATGGGACTCCCGTTCATCAGAGGTATCTGGTAACGTCCTCTTCAAATTGAGGGACAGTTCCCAAAAACCCCTTTCTCTTCCTCTCTATATCTCATAGCCCTTATCTAGTATGAGATATCCTATTACTTAGATAGGCTGAAACGTCCAAAATGAATCATAATATCACATAGCCCTTATCTAGTGCAAGATATTCTGTTACTCAGATAGGCTGAAAAATATCCAAAACAGCATGGATCATAAGGCAGAGTATTCCCCCACCTACATTATTAGCGCGTCCCCCTCTATCAAAGAGTCTGTATTTACGAGATCGTGACTCACCTATCCGTCGGTACCCCGGGCCGTCAGGAGTAATGACCGGAGGTACCGACGTTGGTCTCTCGTATGTTTTTATACCATTTAGCGTGCTAACCCAGTCTCGCTGGGTCCTCAATCGCAAGGTAGACCGCGGCTGTGCCTGCAATTATTCCATCATCACTGCGCCTGCGCGTAGAGAATATACACTCTATCGCGCATGCTCGGTTCAACGACATCCCCACGATCCAAGCGCACCTCACGCACCAATGTCATCTCCACTGCGCATGTGCGCACTAATCCACAACACCGCGCATGCGCGCGACAACATACACTAAAATGCGCATGCGTCAACTACCTAGTGCAAGTATTACACAGGCATCAATGACAGATGTACTGCGCATGTGTGCAACGAGTGTACTCATGCTGACAGAGATCCATTCCTCAATCCGAGCGTGCCCGGACACGAGGAAATGATCTTTACAGCCCATCGTTTTGTAGTTGTTCTAAATAAGTCTGTTTGGAGACTATATAAATCAAATTGATTCTATAATACCAAAAGAATGTTATGTGGTTCATAACTGTTTGTCGTAGTTTATCTGATGATCCCATATATTCTTTTGGTTATAGAATCTTTATTTGTATCATAAGTCCTGTACTGGTAATGTACTGGTGATTGGGAACCCTCCAATTCAATCATTTGGACAAGAACAAGTAGTGGTATGGTTACATGCCCCTATATTCTCGATACATTGTTGTACACAGGACGGTACTATGTCTAGATAGCCTGTCATGTTGTAGTAATCTGGGCATATGTATGTGATGGTAAATCAGTCTAGGGCCAACCACGGGATTTCCTCGTTGAGCCCATCCACATCTGTGCGTAGTCGGAACACCCAACGCTGTTCCCGTTGCAAGAGAAATTTCTGGATGTCTCTAATGTGAGTGGGGATATACGGTTTTTCTAGGATCACCCAGTGGAGTTCCGTATCGGTGTGTCCCACCTCTATATAATGGTTAGTCAGTTTTGTGGCACTTTTCTTACACCGTATTGTGCTCCGGTGTTCGGAAATTCTCACCTTGATCTTTCTAGAGGTCATCCCTACATACCTTTTGTTACAAGGACATGTGATGAGGTAGATGACTCTCTCTGTGTTGCAATTGGTGTGTTTGTTTAGGGTCCAGGGTCTGGTGGTACCTATATCTATCTCAGTAGTGTGACTAGTTAGTGGGCATACTGAGCAGTTTCCACATGGAAAGTGACCCTTCACAGGTGGTAAGCCCCACAAACCTTGATCTTCTTGGTCGGGTTTCGACTCTCGTGGTCTGGTATGTACCAGCCGATCTTTGACATTCATGCTTCTCTTAAATGCAAAGAGAGGAGGAGGTAGTGTCTTTCCTCCAATTTCCAAAATCTTCCAATGTTTGAGGATACTTTTTTTCAGTGCATTAGAGTGACCCGAAAAGGTGGTCACACACGTCATCCTCTGTGTATCAGGCTCGTCAAAAGATGTTGATTTGGGCTCCAGTAACGCATCCCTGTTGTTATTGGACGCTCTTTTTAGTGAGGCTTTGATTGTCTTTTTTGGGTACTGTCGTTCCCGCAATTGTCCAGAAAGTGCTTTTGCATGTTCCTTGTATTTTGCTGTGTCTGAGCAGTTACGTCTTATCCTCAAGAACTGTCCAAATGGTAGGTTCTCACGAAGTGCCTGAGTGTGATAGCTCTGAAAATGAAGAAGTGAGTTTCTCGCCATTGGCTTTCTGTAAAGTTCAGTACTCAAAGACCCATTCTGAGGGTAAATATTCACATCAAGAAACGGAAGATTCTCTTTGGAGAATTCACAGGTGAACTTCAAAAATTGGTTCCTCTGGTTTAGCCAGATGTGAAATTCCTTTAAGCTCTCAGCTGTTCCTCTCCAGATGACTAAAACGTCATCTATGTAACGTTTCCAGGTCACTTTATGGTCCAAAAATGGATTGATGTTACAAAGTACCTGGGTCTGCTCAAATTGGTGCACATAAAGATTCGCCAAAGATGGGGCAAAAACGCTGCCCATTGATGTACCTGAAACTTGGAGAAACAGGTCTTTCTCAAACTGAAAAAAGTTCTCTTTCATAGCAATAGATGCACATGCCATAATGAAGCTTACTGGAGTCATGCTATCCAGAACTGTTTGTTGCAGGAGTGTTTCTATCACAGAGAGAGTTTCGTCCTGTGGTATACATGTGTATAAGGATTCTACATCAAAGGATACAAGAAAATCCTGATCTTTATCATATGGCATAGTCATTAATACACGTAACAAGTCTTTGGTATTCTGTATGTATGTTGGCATCTGCTTGACTAGGGGTTTGAGAAAAAAATCCACAAAGGTGGACAAAGGTTCCAATAAGGAACCTATTCCGGAAATGATGGGCCTTCCAGGGGGAGGTATTCGTCCTTTATGTATCTTGGGCAGTATGTAGAAATACGGAACCACAGGAAATGTGGTAATCAAAAATGCTGCCTCAAGGTCCGTAATCCAGTGTTCCCCCTTGGCTTCTTCCACCATTCTCTTGATTACAGTACCGAGCCTGTGAGTGGGGTCAAGTGTCAATGGACGATAGAATTTCTTGTTGTCCAGTTGTCCCCTGCATTCGATGTTATACGCATCTGTGTCAAGAATCACAGTTGCTCCCCCCTTATCGGCGGGTTTAATGACAATTGACTTATCATTCGCCAAAGTTGACAGTGCTAGATGTTCACGGTTGGAAAGATTATTGTATTGTTTAGGGATTGTTTGAAAGAACCGCTCAGTATCATTGAGCACTGCTCTTTCAAAGGTCAGAACTTCAGGCGGAGTAAGACTCTGCGGCGGATTGAATGTTGATTTGTTACGCAAGCCAGTATTCTTATCTTTAGTTTGGTCATCAAGTGTGACAGGCGCATCTTTGAAAAAAGCACGAAGTCTTACTTTCCGAAAAAAGGCAGCCAGCTCTTGTCTGGTCTCAAAGTCATCACCTTTGTATGTAAGCACAAATCCTAGCCCTTTCTCTAAGACCAGAGTCTCATCCATTGTCAGAATACGTTGACTTAGATTGACGATTAGACTCGTGCCGTGCTTGGTCCTGGTGGAGCCGATTCCTGTTGGTTGCTCCTGGTTCGTGACGCCGGTGGAGGGCTCCAATGTACATTGGTCTGTACTGATCGCCTCCTGCCTCTGGAGCGGCGCTGGCCCTGGCCTAAAAAATGCTGCTGTTGTGGGTAGTTGGCAAACGGTTGATAAGGATACATTTGTCCCGGAAACGGTGGATAAGTGAAGTCGTAAGGGCCAGGTGGCCACCATTGTGGTGGAGGAGGTTGTTGAAATTGATTTCCTCTCCTTGGGCCTCGAGATCTACGGTTCCCACCTCTCCCTTGGTTGTTGGCAGAGGAGTCAGAATCTGTAGAGTTCCCATCACTCACAGAGGTAGAGTAATTTGAACCAGGTCTCCTACCTTGTTGGTTATATACTGGCGGAACGTAATTATCACTAGTATATGGATATACCTTGTCCATCGCAAACTTGGCCAAATCCTTCTTGAATTTGGCAATCTTTGAGGCCAGGATGTTATCTTTGAACTCTTTACTGGTTTTATCGTTTTCCTTGGCTTGTTTGTTGTAAACGGTCGTAGTGATAATCACCGATTTTATTTGTGACTCTAATGTTTGTATTTCAATGAGAATGTTATCGGCTATTCTTTTAGCCGTGGTGATTATTAGAATCAGCCAGTCCCTAGTGCATCGCCATGCAACTAAGGACCAGTCTTTCAGGAAAGCTTTGTCTTCAAGGAATAACCTAGGGGCATTAGTTACAATCAGACCTGCTGGTGCACAGTCTGCCCTGAGGTATTCAGTCATAATCGCACCATGTACCTGGGTACGTGAATGTGAGCGTTTTAAAAGGAGAACCTTATTCCAATCTGCATTGTTAGCTGTACTCTGATTTGTAGTGTTGTCAATGATGCTAGGTGTAGTCAATATATCCAGAGCCATTGCATCGTTAAAGGCTAGACCCTGCCTCTCTGCCATGATCAGGTTAGAGTGGAGTATGCCTGGGATATATTTGAAGGGGAGGTTCTCAGATCTTAGAGGTACCTAAACTGTATGGTTTGAGATTACTTGGAAAAGACTAGATTAAAAGGGCGCCGTGCCCACCCGGTGCCCTGCCAGGGAGAGCGAAGGAGCGGCCCAATACACCAAAGGATGATCGGGACTATTAGAACAGACCCGCGGCCGTAGCCGCACACAATTCAATCATACAACACACTACTGGGGGGTCTTAGGGATGATTTTAAAGACCTGCAGGGTGAATATCCCCTATTCACATATAATCAACTACAGAACACCCTGGGTCTACACAAAGAAGTGAAAGAGAAGTGAGTCAGCTAAACGGAGCAAAAACTCAGAATGCCAGTGTTCCGAGTGGGAGCGAGATATCCTGCTGCCAAGACCCATCAATCACCCAATGTCATTCATCATCTGGGTTTTGGTACAATCTTGATCAAGGAAAACCGATCTTGAGAATTGATCGGAAAAACCTTGACACAAAGAAGGACTACGGGTTGACTGGTCACCCTACATAGTCCTTGCTGGCGTCCAGAGACTCACTTGAGAAGGTGAGAGGATCAAAGGGGTATAGGCAAAAAGGAGTGAAAAGTGCAGCGCAACAAAAAATAGGAGATAAGAAAGAGGTGTACTAAAAATGACTAAGGAGTACTCATAATAACTTTATTCCTCGAGTCCCCTTGTCATCATTTAAAAAGCAGAATGTTGACGCTCGGAACTTCCAAGACGTCAACCAGAATGGAAGGTCAACATGTTTCTGCCCTCACTAAGACCTAATTGTGTCGGGGCATTCTTCAGGACCGGGCTATACATATATAAAGCTGCTGCTACAAACGTGAAAAATAATAACTGTGTGAAATTTATAGTGTAAAAAATACTCCACCGGTCATGTCCACCTCGAATGCTTTATGGGTACATTAACCGGAACCTGTAATAGACAAATATTACATATATGTCAAAGCAATGCTCCTTCACTGCGCTCACTTCCAATCACAGCAAAATAGCGTCACCGAAAGCTAGTACATTTTTAATTTTTTATGGTGATATTACAAGAGTTTTATCACTTACCCATAACAATTGGGTGTCGCCCTCACCTCAACCTGGTTCATTACTCAGGGAAGGAGGCCCCGCTCTAAAACAAGGACAAAACAACCCGTCAGTGATGTACATACACCACGACTGCATAAGTCTTGTATTTACTTCAACTCGCCCCTGGCTAGGGCCAACAGTTAACACAGCAACTCTAGTCTAGTCTTCGGAGAGTACCCATCCTAAAAAGAATGGGACTCCCGTTCATCAGAGGTATCTGGTAACGTCCTCTTCAAATTGAGGGACAGTTCCCAAAAACCCCTTTCTCTTCCTCTCTATATCTCATAGCCCTTATCTAGTATGAGATATCCTATTACTTAGATAGGCTGAAACGTCCAAAATGAATCATAATATCACATAGCCCTTATCTAGTGCAAGATATTCTGTTACTCAGATAGGCTGAAAAATATCCAAAACAGCATGGATCATAAGGCAGAGTATTTCCCCACCTACATTATTAGCGCGTCCCCCTCTATCAAAGAGTCTGTATTTACGGGATCGTGACTCACCTATCCGTCGGTACCCCGGGCCGTCAGGAGTAATGACCGGAGGAACCGACGTTGGTCTCTTGTATGTTTTTATACCATTTAGCGTGCTAACCCAGTCTCGCTGGGTCCTCAATCGCAAGGTAGACCGCGGCTGTGCCTGCAATTATTCCATCATCACTGCGCCTGCGCGTAGAGAATATACACTCTATCGCGCATGCTCGGTTCAACGACATCCCCACGATCCAAGCGCACCTCACGCACCAATGTCATCTCCACTGCGCATGTGCGCACTAATCCACAACACCGCGCATGCGCGCGACAACATACACTAAAATGCGCATGCGTCAACTACCTAGTGCAAGTATTACACAGGCATCAATGACAGATGTACTGCGCATGTGTGCAATGAGTGTACTCATGCTGACAGAGATCCATTCCTCAATCCGAGCGTGCCCGGGCACGAGGAAATGATCTTTACAGCCCATCGTTTTGTAGTTGTTCTAAATAAGTCTGTTTGGAGACTATATAAATCAAATTGATTCTATAATACCAAAAGAATGTTATGTGGTTCATAACTGTTTGTCGTAGTTTATCTGATGATCCCATATATTCTTTTGGTTATAGAATCTTTATTTGTATCATAAGTCCTGTACTGGTAATGTACTGGTGATTGGGAACCCTCCAATTCAATCATTTGGACAAGAACAAGTAGTGGTATGGTTACATGCCCCTATATTCTCAATACATTGTTGTACACAGGACGGTACTATGTCTAGATAGCCTGTCATGTTGTAGTAATCTGGGCATATGCATGTGATGGTAAATCAGTCTAGGGCCAACCACGGGATTTCCTCGTTGAGCCCATCCACATCTGTGCGTAGTCGGAACACCCAACGCTGTTCCCGTTGCAAGAGAAATTTCTGGATGTCTCTAATGTGAGTGGGGATATACGTTTTTTCTAGGATCACCCAGTGGAGTTCCGTATCGGTGTGTCCCACCTCTATGTAATGGTTAGTCAGTTTTGTGGCACTTTTCTTACACCGTATTGTGCTCCGGTGTTCGGAAATTCTCACCTTGATCTTTCTAGAGGTCATCCCTACATACCTTTTGTTACAAAGCTATCTAGACATAGTACCGTCCTGTGTACAACAATGTATCGAGAATATAGGGGCATGTAACCATACCACTACTTGTTCTTGTCCAAATGATTGAATTGGAGGGTTCCCAATCACCAGTACATTACCAGTACAGGACTTATGATACAAATAAAGATTCTATAACCAAAAGAATATATGGGATCATCAGATAAACTACGACAAACAGTTATGAACCACATAACATTCTTTTGGTATTATAGAATCAATTTGATTTATATAGTCTCCAAACAGACTTATTTAGAACAACTACAAAACGATGGGCTGTAAAGATCATTTCCTCGTGTCCGGGCACGCTCGGATTGAGGAATGGATCTCTGTCAGCATGAGTACACTCGTTGCACACATGCGCAGTACATCTGTCATTGATGCCTGTGTAATACTTGCACTAGGTAGTTGACGCATGCGCATTTTAGTGTATGTTGTCGCGCGCATGCGCGGTGTTGTGGATTAGTGCGCACATGCGCAGTGGAGATGACATTGGTGCGTCAGGTGCGCTTGGATTGTGGGGATGTCGTTGAACCGAGCATGCGCGATAGAGTGTATATTCTCTACGCGCAGGCGCAGTGATGATGGAATAATTGCAGGCACAGCCGCGATCTACCTTGCGATTGAGGACCCAGCGAGACTGGGTTAGCACGCTAAATGGTATAAAAACATACAAGAGACCAACGTCGGTACCTCCGGTCATTACTCCTGACGGCCCGGGGTACCGACGGATAGGTGAGTCACGATCTCGTAAATACAGACTCTTTGATAGAGGGGGACGCGCTAATAATGTAGGTGGGGGAATACTCTGCCTTATGATCCATGCTGTTTTGGATATTTTTCAGCCTATCTGAGTAACAGAATATCTTGCACTAGATAAGGGCTATGTGATATTATGATTCATTTTGGACGTTTCAGCCTATCTAAGTAATAGGATATCTCATACTAGATAAGGGCTATGAGATATAGAGAGGAAGAGAAAGGGGTTTTTGGGAACTGTCCCTCAATTTGAAGAGGACGTTACCAGATACCTCTGATGAACGGGAGTCCCATTCTTTTTAGGATACAAGACTTATGCAGTCGTGGTGTATGTACATCACTGACGGGTTGTTTTGTCCTTGTTTTAGAGCGGGGCCTAATTCCCGGAGTAATGAACCAGGTTGAGGTGAGGGCGACACCCAATTGTTATGGGTAAGTGATAAAACTCTTGTAATATCACCATAAAAAATTTAAAATGTACTAGCGTTCGGTGACGCTATTTTGCTGTGATTGGAAGTGAGCGCAGTGAAGGAGCATTGCTTTGACATATATGTAATATTTGTCTATTACAGGTTCCGGTTAATGTACCCATAAAGCATTCGAGGTGGACATGACCAGTGGAGTATTTTTTACACTATAAATTTCACACAGTTATTATTTTTCACGTTTGTAGCAGCAGCTTTATATATGTATAGCCCGGTCCTGAAGAATGCCCCGACACAATTAGGTCTTAGTGAGGGCAGAAACATGTTGACCTTCCATTCTGGTTGACGTCTTGGAAGTTCCGAGCGTCAACATTCTGCTTTTTAAATGATGACAAGGGGACTCAAGGAATAAAGTTATTAGGAGTACTCCTTAGTCATTTTTAGTACACCACTTTCTTATCTCCTATTTTTTGTTGCGCTGCACTTTTCACTCCTTTTTGCCTATACCCCTTTGATCCTCTCACCTTCTCAAGTGAGTCTCTGGACGCCAGCAAGGACTATGTAGGGTGACCAGTCAACCCGTAGTCCTTCTTTGTGTCAAGGTTTTTCCGATCAATTCTCAAGATCGGTTTTCCTTGATCAAGATTGTACCAAAACCCAGATGATGAATGACATTGGGTGATTGATGGGTCTTGGCAGCAGGATATCTCGCTCCCACTCGGAACACTGGCATTCTGAGTTTTTGCTCCGTTTAGCTGACTCACTTCTCTTTCACTTCTTTGTGTAGACCCAGGGTGTTCTGTAGTTGATTATATATGAATAGGGGATATTCACTCTGCAGGTCTTTAAAATCATCCCTAAGACCCCCCAGTAGTGTGTTGTATGATTGAATTGTGTGCGGCTACGGCCGCGGGTCTGTTCTAATAGTCCCGATCATCCTTTGGTGTATTGGGCCGCTCCTTCACTCTCCCTGGCAGGGCACCGGGTGGGCACGGCGCCCTTTTAATCTAGTCTTTTCCAAGTAATCTCAAACCATACAGTTTAGGTACCTCTAAGATCTGAGAACCTCCCCTTCAAATATATCCCGGGCATACTCCACTCTAACCTGATCATGGCAGAGAGGCAGGGTCTAGCCTTTGACGATGCAATGGCTCTGGATATATTGACTACACCTAGCATCATTGACAACACTACAAATCAGAGTACAGCTAACAATGCAGATTGGAATAAGGTTCTCCTTTTAAAACGCTCACATTCACGTACGCAGGTACATGGTGCGATTATGACTGAATACCTCAGGGCAGACTGTGCACCAACAGGTCTGATTGTAACTAATGCCCCTAGGTTATTCCTTGAAGACAAAGCTTTCCTGAAAGACTGGTCCTTAGTTGCATGGCGATGCACTAGGGACTGGCTGATTCTAATAATCACCACGGCTAAAAGAATAGCCGATAACATTCTCATTGAAATACAAACATTAGAGTCACAAATATAATCGGTGATTATCACTACGACCGTTTACAACAAACAAGCCAAGGAAAACGATAAAACCAGTAAAGAGTTCAAAGATAACATCCTGGCCTCAAAGATTGCCAAATTCAAGAAGGATTTGGCCAAGTTTGCGATGGACAAGGTATATCCATATACTAGTGATAATTACGTTCCGCCAGTATATAACCAACAAGGTAGGAGACCTGGTTCAAATTACTCTACCTCTGTGAGTGATGGGAACTCTACAGATTCTGACTCCTCTGCCAACAATCAAGGGAGAGGTGGGAACCGTAGATCTCGAGGCCCAAGGAGAGGAAATCAATTTCAACAACCTCCTCCACCACAATGGTGGCCACCTGGCCCTTACGACTTTACTTATCCACCGTTTCCGGGACAAATGTATCCTTATCAACCGTTTGCCAACTACCCACAACAGCAGCATTTTTTAGGCCAGGGCCAGCGCCGCTCCAGAGGCAGGAGGCGATCAGTACAGACCAATGTACATTGGAGCCCTCCACCGGCGTCACGAACCAGGAGCAACCAACAGGAATCGGCTCTACCAGGACCAAGCATGGCACGAGTCTAATCATCAATATAAGTCAACGTATTCTGACAATGGATGAGACTCTGGTCTTAGAGAAAGGGCTAGGATTTGTGCCTACATACAAAGGTGATGACTTTGAGACCAGACAAGAGCTGGCTGCCTTTTTTCGGAAAGTAAGACTTTGTGCTTTTTTCAAAGATGCGCCTGTCACACTTGATGACCAAACTAAAGATAAGAATACTGGCTTGCACAACAAATCAACATTCAATCCGCCGCAGAGTCTTACTCCGCCTGACGTTCTGACCTTTGAAAGAGCAGTGCTCAATGATACTGAGCGGTTCTTTCAAACAATCCCTAAACAATACAATAATCTTTCCAGCCGTGAACATCTAGCACTGTCAACTTTGGCGAATGATAAGTCAATTGTCATTAAACCCGCCGATAAGGGGGGAGCAACTGTGATTCTTGACACAGATGCGTATAACATCGAATGCAGGGGACAACTGGACAACAAGAAATTCTACCGTCCATTGAAACTTGACCCCACTCACAGGCTCGGTACTGTAATCAAGAGAATGGTGGAAGAAGCCAAGGAGGAACACTGGATTACGGACCTTGAGGCAGCATTTTTGATTACCACATTTCCTGTGGTTCCGTATTTCTACATACTGCCCAAGATACATAAAGGACGAATACCTCCCCCTGGAAGGCCCATCATTTCCGGAATAGGTTCCTTATTGGAACCTTTGTGGATTTTTTTCTCAAACCCCTAGTCAAGCAGATGCCAACATACATACAGGATACCAAAGACTTGTTATGTGTATTAATGACTATGCCATATGATAAAGATCAGGATTTTCTTGTATCCTTTGACGTAGAATCCTTATACACATGTATACCACAGGACGAAACTCTCTCTGTGATAGAAACACTCCTGCAACAAACAGTTCTGGATAGCATGACTCCAGTAAGCTTCATTATGGCATGTGCATCTATTGCTATGAAAGAGAACTTTTTTCAGTTTGAGAAAGACCTGTTTCTCCAAGTTTCAGGTACATCAATGGGCAGCGTTTTTGCCCCATCTTTGGCGAATCTTTATGTGCACCAATTTGAGCAGACCCAGGTACTTTGTAACATCAATCCATTTTTGGACCATATAGTGACCTGGAAACGTTACATAGATGACGTTTTAGTCATTTGGAGAGGAACAGCTGAGAGCTTAAAGGAATTTCACATCTGGCTAAACCAGAGGAACCAATTTTTGAAGTTCACCTGTGAATTCTCCTAAGAGAATCTTCCGTTTCTTGATGTGAATATTTACCCTCGTAATGGGTCTTTGAGTACTGAACTTTACAGAAAGCCAATGGCGAGAAACTCACTTCTTCATTTTCAGAGCTATCACCCTCAGGCACTTCGTGAGAACCTACCATTTGGACAGTTCTTGAGGATAAGACGTAACTGCTCAGACACAGCAAAATACAAGGAACATGCAGAAGCACTTTCTGGACAATTGCGGGAACGACAGTACCCAAAAAAGACAATCAAAGCCTCACTAAAAAGAGCGTCCAATAACAACAGGGATGCGTTACTGGAGCCCAAATCAACATCTTTTGACGAGCCTGATACACAGAGGATGACGTGTGTGACCACCTTTTCGGGTCACTCTAATGCACTGAAAAAAAGTATCCTCAAACATTGGAAGATTTTGGTAATTGGAGGAAAGACACTACCTCCTCCTCTCTTTGCATTTAAGAGAAGCATGAATGTCAAAGATCGGCTGGTACATACCAGACCACGAGAGTCGAAACCCGACCAGGAAGATCAAGGTTTGTGGGGCTTACCACCTGTGAAGGGTCACTTTCCATGTGGAAACTGCTCAGTATGCCCACTAACTAGTCACACTACTGAGATAGATATAGGTACCACCAGACCCTGGACCCTAAACAAACACACCAATTGCAACACAGAGAGAGTCATCTACCTCATCACAGGTCCTTGTAACAAAAGGTATGTAGGGATGACCTCTAGAAAGATCAAGGTGAGAATTTCCGAACACCGGAGCACAATACGATGTAAGAAAAGTGCCACAAAACTGACTAACCATTACATAGAGGTGGGACACACCGATACGGAACTCCACTGGGTGATCCTAGAAAAACCGTATATCCCCACTCACATTAGAGACATCCAGAAATTTCTCTTGCAACGGGAACAGCGTTGGGTGTTTTACCATCACATACATATGCCCAGATTACTACAACATGACAGGCTATCTAGACGTAGTACCGTCCTGTGTACAACAATGTATCGAGAATATAGGGGCATGTAACCATACCACTACTTGTTCTTGTCCAAATGATTGAATTGGAGGGTTCCCAATCACCAGTACATTACCAGTACAGGACTTATGATACAAATAAAGATTCTATAACCAAAAGAATATATGGGATCATCAGATAAACTACGACAAACAGTTATGAACCACATAACATTCTTTTGGTATTATAGAATCAATTTGATTTATATAGTCTCCAAACAGACTTATTTAGAACAACTACAAAACGATGGGCTGTAAAGATCATTTCCTCGTGTCCGGGCACGCTCGGATTGAGGAATGGATCTCTGTCAGCATGAGTACACTCGTTGCACACATGCGCAGTACATCTGTCATTGATGCCTGTGTAATACTTGCACTAGGTAGTTGACGCATGCGCATTTTAGTGTATGTTGTCGCGCGCATGCGCGGTGTTGTGGATTAGTGCGCACATGCGCAGTGGAGATGACATTGGTGCGTGAGGTGCGCTTGGATCGTGGGGATGTCGTTGAACTGAGCATGCGCGATAGAGTGTATATTCTCTACGCGCAGGCGCAGTGATGATGGAATAATGGCAGGCACAGCCGCGGTCTACCTTGCGATTGAGGACCCAGCGAGACTGGGTTAGCACGCTAAATGGTATAAAAACATACAAGAGACCAACGTCGGTACCTCCGGTCATTACTCCTGACGGCCCGGGGTACCGACGGATAGGTGAGTCACGATCTCGTAAATACAGACTCTTTGATAGAGGGGGACGCGCTAATAATGTAGGTGGGGGAATACTCTGTCTTATGATCCATGCTGTTTTGGATATTTTTCAGCCTATCTGAGTAACAGAATATCTTGCACTAGATAAGGGCTATGTGATATTATGATTCATTTTGGACGTTTCAGCCTATCTAAGTAATAGGATATCTCATACTAGATAAGGGCTATGAGATATAGAGAGGAAGAGAAAGGGGTTTTTGGGAACTGTCCCTCAATTTGAAGAGGACGTTACCAGATACCTCTGATGAACGGGAGTCCCATTCTTTTTAGGATGGGTACTCTCCGAAGACTAGACTAGAGTTGCTGTGTTAACTGTTGGCCCTAGCCAGGGGCGAGTTGAAGTAAATACAAGACTTATGCAGTCGTGGTGTATGTACATCACTGACGGGTTGTTTTGTCCTTGTTTTAGAGCGGGGCCTCCTTCCCTGAGTAATGAACCAGGTTGAGGTGAGGGCGACACCCAATTGTTATGGGTAAGTGATAAAACTCTTGTAATATCACCATAAAAAATTAAAAATGTACTAGCGTTCGGTGACGCTATTTTGCTGTGATTGGAAGTGAGCGCGGTGAAGGAGCATTGCTTTGACATATATGTAATATTTGTCTATTACAGGTTCCGGTTAATGTACCCATAAAGCATTCGAGGTGGACATGACCTGTGGAGTATTTTTTACACTATAAATTTCACACAGTTATTATTTTTCACGTTTGTAGCAGCAGCTTTAGTGAGGGCAGAAACATGTTGACCTTCCATTCTGGTTGACGTCTTGGAAGTTCCGAGCGTCAACATTCTGCTTTTTAAATGATGACAAGGGGACTCAAGGAATAAAGTTATTAGGAGTACTCCTTAGTCATTTTTAGTACACCACTTTCTTATCTCCTATTTTTTGTTGCGCTGCACTTTTCACTCCTTTTTGCCTATACCCCTTTGATCCTCTCACCTTCTCAAGTGAGTCTCTGGACGCCAGCAAGGACTATGTAGGGTGACCAGTCAACCCGTAGTCCTTCTTTGTGTCAAGGTTTTTCCGATCAATTCTCAAGATCGGTTTTCCTTGATCAAGATTGTACCAAAACCCAGATGATGAATGACATTGGGTGATTGATGGGTCTTGGCAGCAGGATATCTCGCTCCCACTCGGAACACTGGCATTCTGAGTTTTTGCTCCGTTTAGCTGACTCACTTCTCTTTCACTTCTTTGTGTAGACCCAGGGTGTTCTGTAGTTGATTAGAGATGCAAAATGCCTTTGTATATATGGCCCTTTATTATTTTAATAAAGTCTTACTTGTGCATTTGCTTGAGTTTTAGGGTTTTATTTGTTTATCTATCATGATAAATTGGTATGCTTTTTATGGTGTCTTTTTGATATTGCTTTTGTCTTGAAGATGAAATAACATTCTTGATCTATGTTTGAAACAATAAAAATTAAATGTTGTACTTTCTGGATTGACACTTCCAGCTCTCACAGGATAGTTAGGGTGTTGTATAACATTTTAGATTCCGAACGGATTTTCCAGGTTCATGCCCTTATATAGGTACAATTCTCTTTACCCTTATATAGGTATAAGAAATCCAGCCCTTATTTAGGCATAGCCCATGCTACCCAAATATATCCCACCTGAGAGCTTGGCCCAAAGTTGTCCTCTGTCTATGCTGTCAAAAGCGGATGAGTAGTCGATGAAACACACAAATAATGTATTTTTTTGTTTAATTGTGGAGTCTATTAAGAGAGAGAGAGCAAGAATGTTTGTCGTTGTCCCTGTATTTTTTTGGAAGCCAGTCTGGTTAATAGGGATTACGTTTTTCTTAGATGCCCATTCTGTTAGTTCTTCTAATAGGAGACCAGAGAAATATTTGGCGTCTATGTCTATAAGGGCAATGAGCCTGTAGTTCTTTGCTTCGCTCCTATTGCCTTTTTTGTATATCAGGGCGATAATTGATCCCTTCCAGGAGGTCGGGATTTGTTCTGCCACCCAGATTTTCATGAAGAGTGGGAGCAGTTGCTCAGCCCAGTAGGTTGATTCCTGCTTGTAAAGAATGGGGGGAATTCCATTTGACCCTGAGGACCCCTCTTTTCTGCCTTTCGCAATTCTTCCCTTGATCTGTTTTATTGAGCGTGGGAAGTTAGTCTCCTCGACTAATGGCTTTGGGCCCTTCGGACTCTCCTGCTGGACCTCTAAGTCTTGATTTGCTCCTTCGGCTTCGTTGTTGAAATGGTGAGTTAGATGTTTTACCCAGGCCTCTTCCGTTATGTGGGAATTTATTCCAGGGGCTTTATGATTCTCTATTTTATTTACTGTAAACCAGAATCTCACGCTGTTGTTAGTTTTTGAGACGTAAAGCAATTTTGCCCATGTTTTTTCTGTGGTGTCCTGTTTTATTCACCACATAATCTTTTTCTTGTTGTTCTTTAATGTCCTCAGCTCAGTCTGTAAGCTGTTGTCGGCCCCGTTTTTCCGCAAACCGCGGAGTGTTCTGTAATTGCGCTTTTTATTTGCCTTAATTTGCTGGTTTGGGGTGTCAGAGGATGAGTTTTTGGGTTGTTTGTCGGCCAGGCAAGTAGTTCCTTTTGGTTCATTGGTACATAGGTTTCTTGTGAAGATTTGGACTTGGAGTTAGCTGGGCCAAAAGTTTTCAGGAAAATTTCCCAGGTGCTTATATTATTATCGTTCCACGATTTGACACTTTCCCAGCAGATCTTGGCTTCTTTCTCAAGTTTTTCTGGGTCGCTTGTTTTACATTTAATTCTTTTACACTTTGACGTGATCGTTAGATTTTGCACATATACCCATTACCCAAATACAGGCATGGCTGCTTCCATCCGTTCACCAAACGTCACAACAATTTCTTGGAAAACCAGCTTAAGCCGTTAGGGACTTCCCTTTGCTTGAATATTGATTTCTCCAATAACTCAGTTACTTTACAATGAACAACTATTCCCCTGGGGTACATTCATGACGTTCATATGCCCGACTTTACGTTAAACATTGGTATAGCAAGGCACGGTGGTTCGGAGCAGTTCGAAGACGTACTTGCCCGACGCAGCTCGCTACAGCAAGTGCCGAAGGAAGTGGACTCTCCAGCTGACGCACTGATCAGGAAGCTGCCCTTCTCTGTCGCGAATCCAGCTCCAGTGTTTCTGACTCTCCTTGCGGGGTGTTGGGAAATCGAGTCCCAAGACAGAGATACCAGACCTCCTTCATTCTAAACAAGGTATGGAGCTGATTAGAACCTAGAGAAACCTTTGGTAGATTCTTGGCAAAACTAAACCTATGCAACAGACCATACTTACTTCTTCCCATGTACTAGACTTAGGTTAGGTACATTGGGGTAGGCATATTTTAGAAGCACCAGTTGAGTATTTTAGTCTATGTTATTTATGTATGTATTTTTATATGGCTTAGAAACCATACAATGCTCTTACAGTGTTATTTTATATTACTGTTTACGCTGTACGCATTATACTTTGCATTCTGCCTAACGATTGTAGCAGTTCACCTCTCTTGCATGAGAAAGAAGACTGTTCAATAAACCCTTTTTATTGAAAACGCCCATCTCACTATTGCTCTGCAACTCTGTAGAAACAAAGCATGCACGATTGACTGAGTAAAATAGTTATCTATTGTTTCCATGACTCTGAGAGATATGTTCTTATTCTTGGGGAAACAAAGTTGTCATGTTTATGCGGTTGTCAGAAACTAATCCCTTCTTGTGTATTCGAGAAAGTTTCTAGTGACCTCTGAGCTAGCTGGCGCTCACTATTAAGTTTAGTATATTCGATACAGACCTATTGACTTAAGTCCTACATCAAATCTATTGGATATATTATTCCAATGCGCAGAGCCTATTGGGAATATAGGAACTACACTACATGGCGCCCAACATTTGGTAAGGCACTAATTTAACGCTAGATACTAAAGTAACTCAGTCGTGCTTTTCTCAGAGACCCCTTTTTTCCGTAATACTCCAATAGACTTCTGGAGTGGGTAAGAGGATAATATCTGCCATAGCTGAGTAGGACGAAAATCCTATGTATTAGCTTTTTGGTTTGTTCAAAGTTGAAGGATAAAGTGTTCCAAAATATTGTGCACCTTATCTTTGTTTCCTTGAAACGTGCTCTCCAGTTTTCATTAAACAAAAATGTCCCTAAACGGGAATAACAACACCGAGAACGGTGGAGCTGCGGCTGATCCAGCAGCTTTTGACACAACAGGTTTCCAAGAAACCAACGAGGATGCCATAAGCATTTCTATAAATGTAAGGAAAATCATCACTGTAAAACTTATAAAAAATGGCCTAACATCAAGAGGTGGTAGGGTAGTTTTTGTGATAGAGGCACATGAATATCATCGGACAGAGGTATTCTATTCATGGATAGTCTTCCCTGAAGCAAATCCAGTAACACGTGTTTCACTTCTACAAAGAAGATGAACCACCAACGGAATACATTCCTTTCGAGGATATTGAAATTCCACTAACTTACCAGGAGCATGCGCTCTGGTTTAAAGGCGCCCTAAAACATATACATCACATTACAAGGCTCGGTCCACTAAGTAGACCAGGAGCAACATGGCCGGTGTTAGCCAGCTATACTCCACATCCTGAAATTAATGACATGTCAGATGTGGAACTACAAGCTCAACTCAAAGAGCTAATCAAAATCTATAGACAATTGGTTCAATATGTCATGCGGACTTTCACAGTCCAACCAGCAATACTGATTCCACAACATCACCCCACCCCCCCACCTTGGGAACACAAATAAAATTACACCACAGACTCTACATTCGGTCGTTGGTAAATTACCCGCAACTCGGGAACAAATTCCATTCTGGATAGCTCAAAAAATGACTGAAATCAAGGCAGAATTTCCTAATACTACACATCATAAGAAACACAGAATTTACAATCTATTTACCAATGGGGATCGCACCACACCTGGAGGACTGCGACACTTGGGGTACAGTCTTTGCTGCAATCCACACTAAAACACATGGTGTTACGTCTATGGCGGTAATACCAGACGTCCTGAAACAAATTCAAAATGAATACGAGGCAGAGCCTGTTCTAAATCTAGGTATGAAATTACTGAAAGATTTCAAACAGGTCTCAACAATAATATTAGCTAATATTAAAGGTGAATCAGCATCTGTGGCGATCCGCCAAAAGTTAAGGGAATTTGATGTACCTGAGCAACCACAAGAACTGGCCAGAATAATTGAGAAATCCTATGAAGAATTAGGCAGAGACAGCTTGGGTGGGAAACCAGTTAAACCCCAACTGTCAGAAAGACCTGAAAAGGTCTTTACTAAAAACACTCCTACTCCTATTAAAAAGAAGTGGGAGAATAACAAACAAACTTCTAAAGAAAAGCGTTCTCAATCCCAAGGTAGGTCTCCTCAAAAGGAGCCCTCTGAAATGAGGTATAACCTCAGGAATAGAGATAATTTGAGAAAACCTGATAGATATCAAGATACTGATACACGTTCCTCTCGTACCTTTCAGACTTCGTCACAGAAATCCGAAGGAAGAGGACGGTCAGAACACAAGGAAGAACGCGTGAAGTCCAAAGACGATCAACACATTCAGAAAAACATGAAAACTCAATTCACCAAAAAGACGGTTGCAGGTCTAAAAATTAGACATGCCGAGGATCTTGAGGACACAACTCAAGAACAGGGAATGGGCTCAGATGATGTTGGACAGTGCAGCAGAAGTCCCCATAGCTCGCAAGAACTTGAAGGATCATCTGGAGACAGTGGACTTTAATGAGTTCATTCAAGTTGAAACTGTAGATACCAGGGTTAGTTGTCCACATAAGTTATATGAAATAACACTCCGGATGGAGGGGGACATACCAAGAAAAGTACGAGCACTCTTTTGGGAGCGACTTTCTAAGGGTCATTATTATATCAAACAAAAAGGCTCAGGGGAAGAGAAATGTTAAAAATTGGAAAGATATCCAATGACAGGAAAAAAGTAGTGGTAAGAGAAGCCCTTCACAACAGCCTAATAGTATCAAAATTGCACATTTATTTATTTTAACATTTCAAAAAAAAAAATTCACAGACATATAGATAATCTCAAGCAAGAAAACGCTGGTATACAAAAGAATACGCCAAACAGTTTCCACGTGCATAAAGCCGGCTTTATGCACGTGGAAACTGTTTGGCGTTTTTAAATTGAATAGGCGGCAATGAGTTGGTTGAAAATTCCTGTATAACCACTCGGGCCATTAGGTGGTCAGCTGAATGATTTGACGACTTCTGCAACACGCTATTAAGTAGCTACACATTAGTGTGAATCCACCCGCTTTTTGCGCTATTGAACAGTGATTCCGGATGACGTGAATTCTAATTTGGTCTACCCCTCTTTTTAAAGTTGAAGATCTCTTGCTTAAGAACAAATTTGAGTCCTGAAGATGACCGTTAAATAACGTATCGGTCGAAACGCCGTCGACGCTTCTCTGTGGCTTAATTTATAATAAGGACACAGTATTTATGTTTATGGTGTTCCTTTTTCTGTGATATGTAGTGTTGTTGCCACTTGTCTGGTCTATATGTATTGTTTTTCTTTTGTATACCAGCGTTTTCTTGCTTGAGATTATCTATATGTCTGTGAATTTTTTTTTAAATGTTAAAATAAATAAATGTGCACTTTTGATACTATTAGGCTGTTGTGAAGGGCTTCTCTTACCACTACTTTTTTCCTGCCATTGGATATCTTTCTAATTTTTAACATTTCTCTTCCCCTGAGCCTTTTTGTTTGATATAATAATTGTTTGCCCCGGGTTCGGGGTTTATGGACAGCCCCTGTGTTGTTAATTATTTCTAAGGGTTATGACATTCTTCTAGCTGATAAAAAGACTGGGCACCAGACTTTGTCAAGGAGTGCCCACATGGTGAAGAAATCATTATGCCAGCTTTCTCCAACCACATTCCAATTAATTTAAAATATACCTATACCAGGAAATGGGCAGCAGCCCAGGCATTATATAAAATTAATGTTGGATAGGATGAGGATTCTCCTCACCATAAAATCGAGTTAAAAAATCAACCAATTGCACAAAGGCAGTATCCAGTTAAGCAAGAAGCTAAAAAACAGGTCAGGGAGATATTAGATCAACTTGAAAACCATGGGGTGATTGAAACATGCACCTCGTCCATGAACAATCCTTTGTTTTCTGTCTCCAAACCAGACAATGCATATTGTCTAGTATTGGATTACAGACACTTAAACTCTTGTAGCAAAACATTTGCAGTACAAAATGCACATAGTGCAGCATTAATGAATAACATTGTGCTTAAAAAATATAAAACCACATTAGATATTTCTAACGGTTTCTTCTGTCAAAACATTGCACCAGAAAGTAGGTATTTGACCGCTTTCTCAATTATGGGGATACGGCGGCACTTCTGTCTTCTCCCACAGGGATTCAAGATTAGTCCTGGGTTATTCTCAGCAAGAGTAACAGAGTTACTACAAACATATGATGACGAAGCCTTATCATATGTGGATGACATCTATCTAACAGACGATGACTTGGATAGGCACTTGAACAGGGTGAACATCATCATACTTGGCTTCGCCTCTGAAGGGTAAAAGAAATCGAGAACTGCCCATTTAAACGTCCTGTTTCTACGATATGAATTGTCAAGTGAAGGCAAAAGCCTGGCAGCAAACTTTCTAGAGAAATGTGCGCTGCTCCAACCTCCAAGAACGCTGAAAAACTTACAGTCGATTCTAGGTTTCCTGAATTTCGGAAGAACTTACATTCTAAATTACGCAGGAATAGTTAAACCTCTCTACGAATTAATCCAACCTGATTTTAAAACAGTTAATTGGACACAAAAACACACAGAAGTTTTGCATTCATTGCAAACGGATATGTTAGCAACTAAACATTTGCAAACATTCGTAAACGTACGCAACTTAGTGATCCGAATCATTCCAGGACAATGCGGATTCACGTACCTAACTTTAAACTAAGGTGAAAAAGTACCAATAGCTTACAAATCACATTTGTACACACAAGCAGAAATGAAATTCACTTCTACAGAAAAAATTCTGACAGCGGTTCCAACTGCAGTAGCAAAAGCACAGGCACAGGGTAAGCGCATTATGGTCGATACTCCTGTACCTGCCTTAGAAGCAGTGGCAAAAGCGAGCATTCCAAACGCTAAAGCATTACATCCGAGATGGATACAATGGGTTAACTCTCTTGCTGCAACAGACGTTGAATACGTTTTTGACCCTTATTTGAAAACACAAGCATTTCTACAATACGAACAAGAATGTCCTCTGCCTACTGAAATTCTGCCTCTAGAACAGTATGAATGTATAATTTTTACTGACGGATCAGCTCAACCCGATACGGAGGGTAAACAAGTCTATAGTGTGGCGTGCGCGATCGTTAAAGGTCTTTGGCGTGATGGCAAATTCAGAACAATAGTCACAAAAACTCAGTCTCTAAGAGATTGTACAGCTCAGCGAGCTGAACTACAAGCATTCAAGATGGCGCTTGAAAATACGGACCGTGAATTCCCCACACTCATAGTGTGCGATTCATAATATTGTGTTCAATCTTACAATGAATACTTGCAAAACTGGATTCAAAACGATTACACAGATGCAAAAGGTGGCACGATCAAACATAAATTACTTTGGGAACAAGTAGTTGAGTTACGACAAGGACTACACAATGCTCAAGTGATACATACACTGAGTCATCAATGTGATGGCGTTCACATTGTAGGGAATTCAATGGCTGATGAAGCCGCGAAGGCAGCTGTGCAAACGGCTTCCTAGCTGCAATCACTTGTTCAAAAACGAAAATAGACAGTGAGATAATGCAAGCTGTCAATGCTTCAAGCAAAGTGGGGAGAGGAGCTGGCCTAACGGCTAAGGCGCTCGACCTCGGACCTGGGGATCTGGGTTCGAGTCTCGGTAAAGACGCCAAAACCTCCTGTGATTCTGGGCAAATCACTTAATCTCCCCGTGCCTAAAAAAAATAGAAAGTGTGTCCTCATGTAAAAAATGTAACTTGTGCTATGTAAAGCGCTCTGATACCTGATTCGGTTCGGGTCTAGTTCGCGCTATATAAAACTCCACAAAAAAAAAGACAGTAGTAAAATATTACCGAAAGGCTGTCCACTCAAATACTCATACATAACTGATGCGAACAATGTTCTGTTTGCTCGAATCCCTGGAGTGGGGGATAGAGTAATTCCAAACATGGAACATAGATTAGGACTAATCTTAGCAGCACATGAAGGGCTTGCATCTGCACATGCAGGTGTTTCAGCCATAGTGTCAGTATTAAAAGAGAGATACTGATGGCCACGCATGAGGAAACAAACCAGAAACTACGTTTTGGAATGTGAAATATGCCAAAAGATGAAAGTCTCTACAGTGAAACGTCCTGCGCAGATGCCCCTATTAATTTCGGATAAACCATTAGCTTGCGTTTACCTGGACCACTGCGGTCCCTTACAGTGGGACGGTAACTATAAATATATCATGGTCGCAGGGGATTCGTGCTCAAGATTCATTTGGATGTGGCCTCAGCGCTCGGCTGACGCTCCAACTGTTATAAAAGATTTGCGAGTCTTCATCGGCACATACGCAGTCGGCACGCTACATTCTGACCAGGGTCCTGCGTTTAGCTCTCAAGCATTCAAAGAGGCCATGGCCAAATTGGGCGTTGCATTGCGGTACTCTAGTCCATTCCATCCTGAGGGAAATTTGGTAGTGGAGAGAAAAAAACGGGACATAAAGCAATCTATAACAGCTAGGGTATTAGGCTCGGGTGACGGGTGGGTCAAACATCTAATAAGTGTCCAACGTAGTCTTAACAATCTGCCAAGAAGTTCTCTAGGGGGTATCACTCCATATGAAGTCCTTTTAGGGACCAGAATGTTAATATCGGATCTCGATTGTCAGACTTCAGTGGTAGATTAAAAAACCCTTTGATATCAAAGACCGTTTGGCTGTCTTACAGGACTTGAATGAACTAAGAATGAAACAAAGTAACGTGTTCCTGAAGCCAACAACCACTGAAGAGAAACCAACCATCCCAGCAAGGCCTGTCTGGATTCCTAAGCTTAGGGATCCAGTCAGAGAAAAGATCACGGACAAGAAAGAATTTGGGCCTTCTTACAGACAACCAGTACCTGTCCTAGCAATCCATGGATCAAGAACAGTATTACTGCCACCCCTTGCTGGTAAAAAGGAGAACAGGTTTGTGTCCATGGACCTGGTCAAACCACATCATGTGGCTGATCATAAGCAGTAGGCCAAGTGGACTCCGCCAATGTAGCAGACGCCCTAATCTGGCTACTATCCAAGAGGTTCACACTGAGAGACTCATCACCTTTGAAGAATCTACAGTGTGAAATGAAGGACTATGTAACAAAGCTATGGAACTTGTGCCTCTTGAAACCCAAATAACAGTTTGTCAAGAAACGCCTGTCTACAATGAATTATCATCTGAATACACAAATGTAACAAGTGATCAAGTGGTTCCAGCGATTTCAATGAATCCTGATGCAAGCCCTACAATTGACAGAACTGCCTCTGGCTATTTCATTAACTTTGATACGTTTTCCGAGGATCCCAGCGAACCTGAAGCAACGCCAGTAAAAAGAACTTTTAAAGAACAAGCTACAGACTTTTTTCATCACCTGGAAAAGACTTATCTGGGTTCACCATGAATTGAACTTTGGATTGTGTTGGGTGTACTTTTTCTTCTGCTTTGGTTGACTTTGGTAATAACTTTGGAAATGCTGATAAATGGAAGATATGTTAAAAAGGACACAGCAAGTAAGAACATCAACTTACTACTCAAACCACACAAATCATCTCATTGTGAACAGAGAAACTTGTCATAAGTAAACATCACAACCATTCCTATAACTGGTGGTATAGCTTGGGACAGAACTGATTATGACATTTTTGGCCCGGCAGAGCTGCTGAAGATTCCACACCAGTTCAAGATTTCCTTGAATGACTTTGTTTCATCTAGTACCTTTTCTGATGATTGGGACTTCGAGACTGTTAATAATATGATGTCAGACTTAGAAATGTCTGCTGTATTTACAAATCAAGAATACCTAGAAGGTTCATCAGATTATGAACAAATGTATTGTTATAATCACTATGGTCATAATTTCTTGCACAAATCTGCAAACCCTAGAAATGTGTTGATGTATAACCAATGGGAGCATTGTCCTACGCCCCCAAAGGGTAGCTCAAAAACATTTTCTGGAAAATTCCCATACTTTTCAGGGTTCAATACTTCAAATCCAGAATCATTTTACTTTAAAAATGTTAATAAGACAGGATTGAAGAGTATGTTGACAAATACCAAGCAAATTTATTCTGCAGCCTTTAATGCTCAGCTGTCTTCTCTTGTTTTCGACTATTGGAAAGACAACATTGAGACAAAAACTGTCTGGGGCACAAAAGACTGGCAAGTGCAGGGATTAGAAGCCTTATTTAGAGCCTGCATCATCCCAGAGCAAATCATGTTTTTGAATGACACTGTCCAACAGACATCATGTCTTGGGTTAGCCAAGTTAAAAGACCTAAACAAACCGTCTACACCTACACCTGATAGTAACACTTCAGAGGGAGAGGTCGACGTACATACTATTTTGCTTCACAACAGAACAGATCCAGATTGGAAAAAAGGGTTAAGAAGGCCCACAGGCACAAACAACTGTCAATATAGATTCCTGAATACGACCCAAGGGTTCACATTCACTAAGCCAGACCCACAATATGTGCATAGACAGCATCCAGGAATAGTAACAACATACAGTGTAGGGAAACTGTACCTTGAGTGGCTAAATAAATCTACACTAAAGAATGTAAAACAACACTTATCCTTACTTAAAGATGGCGCTGATCTAAGGGACTTCTTGCAAGGACCTACTAAACCGCGTCATAAACGTTTTATATATGCCGGTATCTATGCTGCTTATAATGAAGTATGGGAGATTACACAAGCAGAGACTACAGAACGTATACGAGAAATTGATCTTATTAATTTAGAGAA
This sequence comes from Lissotriton helveticus, assembly GCF_964261635.1. Classification (NCBI taxonomy): domain Eukaryota; kingdom Metazoa; phylum Chordata; class Amphibia; order Caudata; family Salamandridae; genus Lissotriton; species Lissotriton helveticus. The sequence goes on from NC_136071.1 coordinate 806,328,850, forward strand.
AACTCTCTCTGTGGTTGACAATGGGTTAACAACTCTGTTATCCAGGATATATTCTTTGGACAGCAAAGTATCCTCTGCCATAGACATAATGGAACAGGACTTGGTCATGTTGCAACATAGTCAGTCGCAATTACGTTCTGTCTTGCTAATAGGTTGGACGTTGCAAAACCTTCGTTCAGGCTATGTGCCTTGGCATTTAATCAATACTATGTCACTATTTTCAGAATTTAATCTCACTGATACACAGATCAAATTGGCACAGAGGGGAGCAGACTATACGGTGCTGAGCATTGAAAAACTAGAAAGATTGACATTTACAGTCGCTGAAAAAACAGCCATTGAATGGATTATACACGGAACAATCACTCTGCCTGTTACAATTTTCCATTTTTAATATTGCCTAAAACACATACCAGCAGGCACATATAAAAGGCTGGGTAAAGATTACATCAAGACATCCTGGGAATTACCATACACATACAGGTGTTGGAGTGGGGGAAATTTTTCTTATTGGTAACAATTGTGAAAACGCACTAAGTGGTTCTCTCCTTTGTCAGGGTATTAATTTACACGGGACCTGCAATGGTTCCTCTAGCAACTTATCCTGCCACCTGCAAGGTTTACCAGCTGCGGTGATTGATCCAATTTTGGACAATTTTCTAATGGAAGTTACATTATGTTGAATGATCACAACTGCTGTGGCATGTTGCCAGGTTTACCCTATCTCGTAACTGTATCAGCCAGGGTCACTTGCTGTATGCAAATATTGTTTCCAAAAACCAAGACAGACCAGGAGTTGCTGTTATGGCCTTCACTGTACATCTCTTCTATACAAATTGATACTTTAAGCAGAATGAAGCCATTCTTTTACAAAAAAACAGTGCCACTGACCTCGGCCAAAGATCTGCAAGGCGCAAGGTCTTCTGCAGAGATACACACCCTATTAATTACAAATTGCCCTGTACATTTCTCAGAAATGTTAAGTTGTATCTTAAACATGTCTGATACAAGTGGCATTGTACATGTATTTAAGGCAGTTTTTTCGGGACTGTTAGCTCCCTTTGAAGCAGTCCTGGGAATATTTCCAAACTACGTGCACTCTGTGTTTGGCGGATTGCCTCTCATTTTGGGACTCGCTGCAGGGATACTATTTTTGCTCCTACTGCTTCTATATGGCAAGCCAATCCACAAGCAACATCCAGTTCACCGTGGAGACAACTCTACTGGCAATGAAGTGTCGTGAGCGTATCGCCCAACTTTTGGGACTACCTCATCTGAGAGAATTGAATACCACATGGTTTCTATCATTCAGACCAATTTGGCAAGATTGCATCTTACCTGTTCTACGATGCCTTCTATGGGGAGAAGAATGCGTGTTAGACACCTGTCTCACACTGCCATCAGTCATGCCAACGGATGTTGATACTTTGCTGGACCCGGTGAAGGCCCTTGCGAAATGTTGTCTCCAGCGGCTACCAATTCTGATGACGGCATTCATTGAGATCTCATAGATGCAAAATGCTACAAAATGCGAGAGGAAACAGGCACACAGGTACCTTCCAATTTGAACATAGCTAATGCGACCAATGCTGACGGCAATGCTTCACATCTATGTGTGGTTGATCTTCTTAACGAGGTAATCCAACTTTCACCTACAATGGTAGACGACTTTTTTAAAGAGTTGGAAGATTTGATGTTTTCTCCAAACAATAACACTGACTTTTGAATTGGCACACAGTGTTCTGAGAGACTCTGAATTAGACTTTCATTTTTTCAAAACAAAGTTCTAACTTTGGAACTCTTTTTTCTATGATTATTATTTTTCCAAATTTGTATTTTTACGTTTTTGGCACAAAGTAATCTACTTAAAGTAGAACTATTCATAGAGAACTAGAATTCTTTGAAAACTCCAGAGACTATATTTGACATTGTCCTAAGAACAAACAGTTTTATATAATCTGTCATGAAATGGTTTCGGCACATTTTTCTTTTCTGTATTTATGAGCCATTTCATAAATGTATTTTCGTGATTCATTCAGATAGCATTTAAAAATGACACCTATATGCTTGGAATGAAACATTGCTTTTAATGCGTACAGCACAACTGCTTTTTCCTGTACAACCAGTACCAATGCATTTTTATGTGTTTTGGGTGAGTTTTTAACACATCATGTTTAGATATGTTTAACGTGTTTAGAACTTAGTAATGTCGTACATAAGAAAGTGGAGTGGGTGTTTTATGGCATTGTAGATTTCGAATGCATTTCCCCGATTCAAGCCCTTATAGAGGTACAATTCTCGTTACCCTTATATAGGCATGAGAAATCCAGCCCTTATTTAGGCATGGCCCATGCTACCCAAATACAGGCATGGCTGCTTCCATCCGTTCACCAAACGTTACAACGATTTCTTGGAAAACCAGCTTAAGCCGTTAGGGACTTCCCCTTGCTTGAATATTGATTGCTCGAAGAACTCAGTTACTTTACAATGAACAACTATTCCCCTGGGGTTTATTCATGACGTTCATATGCCCGACTTTATGTCAAACATGGCATTCTTAAACACCTTCAAGGTATAAATATACCTTCACTTGCTATATCATGGCACAGTGGTTCCGAGCAGTTCAAAGACCTACTTGCCCGACGCAGCTCGCTACAGCAAGTGCCGAAGGAAGCAGACTCTCCAGCTGACGCACTGATCAGGAAGCTGCCCTTCTCTGCCGAGAATCCAGCTCCAGTGTTTCTGACTCCCCTTGCGGGGTGTTGGGGACTCGAGTCCCGAGACGAGGATACCAGACCTTCTTCATTCTACATAAGGTATGGAGCTGATTAGAACCTAGAGAAACCTCTGGTAGTTTCTTGGCAAAACTAAACCTATGCAACAGACCATACTTACTTCTTCCCACGTACTAGACTTAGGTTAGGTACATTGGGATAGGCGTATTTTAGAAGCACCAGTTGAGTATTTTAGTCTATGTTATTTATGTATGTATTTTTAAATGGCTTAGAAACCATACAATGCTCTTACAGTATTATTTCATATTACTGTTTACGCTGTACGCATTATACTTTGCATTCTGCCTAACGATTGTAGCAGTTCACCTCTCTTGCATGAGAAAAAAGACTGTTCAATAAACCCTTATTATTGAAAACGCCCGTCTCACTATTTCTCTGCAACTCTGTAGAAACGAAGCATGCACGATTGACTGAGTAAAATAGATATCTATTGTTTCCACGACTCTGAGAGATATGTTCTTATTCTTGGGGAAACAAAGTTGTCATGTTTATGCTGTTGTCAGAAACGAATCCCTTCTTGTGTATGCGAGAAAGTTTCTAGTGACCTCTGAGCTAGCTGGCACTCACTATTAAGTTTAGTATATTCGATTGAGACCTATTGACTTAAGTCCTACGTCAAATCTACAGCATGTATTATTCCAATGCGCAGAGCCTATTGGGAGTATAGAAACTACACTACAAGGGTGGGTGATTTATTAATAAATGAATTAACTTGAAAGGCTCCCTTGTTACATTCCAGTCACATATTCAAATGCACCATCTCCACACACAGAGCACTAGGCAAAACAGCAGTGGCATAGCTGTCGTTGGTGTAGCAGGTGCAATAGCATGAGGACCAGGAGTGTGATAGGCCCACTTTCTGAATGATAAGTTGGTGTTTTATAACTCTACTTGAGAGACAAGGGACCAATTTCAATGCCTGCATTAGGGACATTGGCACCTTTGCTAAATCTCTGCAAAATAGGACTACACCAGGAATGTATAAATATAACACAAATGCACAACTTTTACAGATCATAAGTTTGCTCATCCATGACTGTTTTCTGAAACAGTGGATCTGTTTAAAATATCTATAATGTGTTGCATCGTTTGATGTATGACTTTCTTTGAGAATCAGGCCCTAGGAGTGTAAGCCTTCAAATTGTTTCTGGTTAGATTATCTCAATGTACTTGACCAAGCTGAGCAATACTATCGCTGACCATCATTACAAGTTGCCTGGTAACTGCTGTGATTTTTATTGCACTCAATAAAATCCAATTCTGCTAAGTGGGAAATTATCAGGAGCAATAAATAAAATCCAATGATAGGGAATAATGTGGATTTTGGTACTTACTTCACCAAAAATCCACATATGCTAGTATTTACTGAGCATTTTCCTTCCAATAAATATCAGTAGGTTTGGCCTGCTGAAATTTCTCCAGGGGATGCAACTTTTTTCCACCATACTTATAATTCTAATATGTGCAGCATGCAGAGTTGCAACACACGTTAGAATTTAATAGCCAACTTGCAATGCGGGCTATTTTCAAGTCAACTCTTAACTTGATATCAACAGTACATGTTTCAAGCCACGTATACATTATGAGAGTTGTAATTACAAATCTCTACAGGAGTTCTGAAATTTGAGTACAATGTACTAAGAGACATTTTGCAAATTGCATATCAACATTTTATGGCCTGTGATGCGAGCTATGTAATAACAGGTCACGTCACAAAATCTCCAGGCACAGGGGTTCACAGAAAGACCTTATTCTTGATGACCCAATATGGTTGGATATAAATACAGAGATGGTGGCCTGCAAGAAACAACAGACCACCAACCCTGTGTCTCAAAAGGGTTTCTGTTTCTAGGTCTCACCTAAGGCAGTGCATGTACTGTCTCTTGCAAGTCCCTTTGTTACATTACAAGGCGCTTAAAGGCCACTCTTTTCTTACCATTGGTGACATTTTTTGTCACTGTCATTTGCTTGCTTCTTCTTCGTCAGTTTCTGTAGACATCCTTTTCCTTTGTGTTTCTGTCCCTCTCCTAGAGCATGTGTCCTTCAACTGCTTATTTATCAACTGCTTTTTTCTTTTTTGCTTAATCACTCTGCAAGAGTGTGTTTTTCAGCTGTCTCCTGCATGTACTTCTCACTCCTCTGTGCTCTTCCCCCTGGGTAACTACTTGGTCACCCACCCTCTGTTGCTGATATGCTTTCCCACACCCTAACCAACCCTCCATTGTCTGTGTGCTTGCCCTAGACTCTCTAGCCCACCCTCCATTGTCTGTTAGCTTGCCCCAGGTCCTCCAGGCAACCCTCCACTGTACACCTGCTTGCCCCCAGCTCCTACAACCCATCCTCTGTTGCATCAATTTATGATCATGCCCCACTTGCACACTTAGGGCTAGATGTATGAAGGATGTTTGCAGTCGTAAAGGTCCTTTTTGCAGAATAGGGCTGGTTGTGACTGCAAAAAGTCTTTTGGTATGTAAGAACCCCAAATTGTGATTTGTTAACACATTAAAACATCACAATTTTGATTTGCAAATTCATTCCCCAACCAATAGTGCACCAAAAGGTCTGTTTGCGGAGTTCTTGAAAAAGAGGTCGGGCATCCGATGAAATCTTAGCAATCCCCCTGTGTCGGACTTACTGGTGTTAACAATAAGGGTACTTGGCCCCAATGACCCTCAGCGACCAAAGGAATTTCATCCCCTAACAAGTATTGTATGAGGAGACCTGTTTGCAGAGTGAGTGAAAAAGTATGCAGCCCTCCGATGAGGTCTCAGCAATCTGGCTATTGGGGACTTACTGGTAGAAACAATAGGAGTTCTTGGCACCCAAGGAAACTCAGCAGCTAAGGAGATTTCATCAAGTAGTACACCAGGAATCTCATCTGCAGAGAGGTTGAGAAAGAGGGCGGGCCTCCGATGAGGTGTCAGCAATCCCACTGTGGGGCACTTACTAGTAGTGACAATAGGGGTTCTTGGCCTCCAATGACCCTCAGCAGCCAAGGAGACTTCAACCCCCAACCAGTAGTGCGCTAGGAGTTTGCAGAGTGGTTGATAAAGTGGGCAGAGCTTCTGACAAGGTCTCAGTAATCCCGCTGTGTGGGACATGGTGGAGGTAACAGGAGAGGTATTTGGCCCCCAAGGACCTCAGCAGCCAAGGGGACTTCATCCCTCCAACCAGTAGTGCACCAGGAGGTGCTTTTGCATAGTGGTTGAGAAAGGGGGGGCCTCCAATGAGGTCTCATCAATCCCACAGTGGGGGGCTTACTGGTAGCAACAATAGGGGTACTGGGCCCCAAAGACCCTCAGCAGCCAAAGGGGCGTCATCCCTCAACTAGTATTGAGACAGGAGGCCCCTTTGCAGAGTGGTTGAAAAAGGGGCGGGGTCTCTGATGCGGTCTCAGCAAACTCATTGTTGGGGACTTACTGGTGGCAACAATTGGGGTTCTTGGCCCTCACCGACCCACAACAGCCAAGGGGACTTCATCCCCAACCAGGAGGGCCCCAGGAGGCATGTTTACCGAGTGGTTGAAAGAGGGTTCAGGCCTCGGATGAGGTCTCAGCAATCCTGCTGTGTGGGACAAACTGGTGGAAATAGTAGGGGTTCTTAGCCCCCAACAACCCTCAGTAGCCACAAGGATTCATTCTTCATACAGTGGTGCACCAGGAGGCGCATTTGCAAAGTGGTTGAAAAAGGGGGCTGGCTTCCGACGAGGTCTCAGCAATCCTGCTGTGAGAGAATTACTAATGACATCAATAGAGGCTCTTGGCCCCCAATGGCCCTCAGCATCAAAGGGGACTTTATCCCCCAACCAGTAGTACACCAGAAGGCACGTTTGCAGAGTGATTGAGAAAAGGGGTGCGGCCTCTTACAAGATCTCAGCAATCCCACTGTGTGGGACTAACTGGTGGCAACAATAGGGGTTCTTGGCCCCCACCAACCCTTAGCAGCCAAGTGGACTTCACAATCACTGGATGACATCATCAGTGATGTCATGGGACACTGTCACTGATCATGTCTTGAGAGAAGTAATATGTGAGGTCATAAGTAGTGCATTGTGGGGGCACAAGTTATAGTTAGCTCAGGTAACTATGACTGATGAATTTCACTGGTTTTGTGAGAGGGAAGTCTGAGCCTAACTATAACGTCCCTGTAACTTTTGATTTCTTCAGGGAATTTCTAAGGTTTTTCAAAATCTATTTCCTAACTATAATGTCCTTGTAACCTTTGGTTATTTAAATTAATTTCTATGGTTTGTTAGCTGGTAGCATTATTTGCAGAGTGGTGGGGGGAGAGACTGGGGCCTCTACCCAGCTCTCTGGAATCCTGCAGTAAGGGTCTGACTGGAGGTAACAGAAAGGCTTCTTGGCCCCAAAGGCCCCTCAGCATCCAAGAGGAAGGACTTCATCCCCCAACCAGTATTGCACCAGGAGGCATGTTTGCAAAGTGGTGGAGAAAGGGGGCGTGGCCTTTGAAGTTCTCACAACAATCACGCTCTGTGGAACTTACTGGAGGTAACAGGAGGGTTGGTTGGCCCGCAACTCTGGAGCCTTCGGTGACTTGATCCCCCAGCCTGCAGTGTGCCAAGAGGTATGTTTGCAGAGTGGTAAAGGGGGCATGGACTCTGACGACCTCTCAGCAATTGTGCTGTGTGGGACTTACTGGAGGTAACAGGAGGGGTAGTTGTACCCCAAGGACCCTCAGCAGCCAAGGGGACTACGTTCGTCAGGAGGTGCATTTGCAAAGTGGTAGAGAAAGGGTGCGTAACCTCCAAACACCTCTCAACAATCCCCCTTTGCGGGACTTACTAGAGGTAACTTGAGGATTTGTTGGCCCCCAAAGACCCTCTGCAGCCAAGGGGACTTCCTCTCCCAACCACCAGTGACGCAGGAGGCACGTCTGCAAAGTGGTGGAGAACAGGGACGGGGCCTCCAGTGACCTGCCAGTCATTTGTATTTTTAAACATTTTTTTACTTTTATGGGGAGGCGGCCACGTGGCGTCCCTTCCCCAGACCAATTTCACCCCGTGGACCCCATTCCCTGGGGCTTGGCCTTCTTTGCAATTTTATTTATTTGTATAGGGAGGGAGCTGAGCGGAGAATGCGCATGCGCAGGCGTGCGTGCTTGTGCAGTTTTCCCAGAGACGGTAATGAAGAGGAGGAGGGCAGCCCGTGGATGCTGCAGCCAATGTAAGTGTGTTTTCTTTACTGTAAAGTCTTTTTATTTAAGTTTTAATAAGTTGTTAATAGTGGGTGGGAGGCAATGGCTGGCCAACTCTGCTCTGCTGTGGAGTGTCCGAAGATTTGCCTACTCCGCATTCTCCACGGATTGTGGAGTTGGCAAATCTCTGCACACTCCGCGGCAGAGCAGAGGTCTCCGCCCGGAGTTAGTAATACACAGGGAGATGGGTATGGTGATATATATATATATATATGTATATATATATATATTACCTACTGGCGGTCGCCAGTAGGTATATATAGTTAGGATTTTTTCTCTATGGGTTTTTTGAAAGTTCTATGTCTAATAACTTTGGCGTTTGTGGACGGAATTGGCTGAAATCTTCAGGAAAATGGCACATTTTGTTTCTGAGCAGCCCCTGAAAATTGGGGGGGGGTTCGTCCAGGGGGGGTCGAGAAAAAGGGGGGTCCCAAAACGTGTTTTTAACATTGAGTTTTCCATAGGGCGGTTGGCCTCACTTTTAGCCCGAACGGCTGAATGGATTTGCACGAAACTTGGCAAAATTGTAGGGACTGGTAGCCCGATGTGCCTTTTGTAGGTCTCAATATATGTGCTACAGTGGATTTTGAGAAATTAACGTTTAAAAAAAGATATATATCTGTAACAGCGGACCGGGCAGCGCTCCAGGACGCGTAATTTTCGCGCAACGGAGCTTTGTGAAGCGAAGCTGATTGGTTCTCCGGCGTCTGTCAACATTCCAAACAGTCCGTAGCGGCCGCCATCTTGTCTCTCGGTAGGATCGAGAAACAAGAGGAGGCCAAAGCGAAGGGGCAAATGACCATAAGGGGGAATAGTAGATCCTCGCTGACCCCCTAGGTTTGATGTGGAGGTTTTAAAAGGGCCCCGCGGGGCAAAAAAAAAAAATAATAATAATAATCGAACGGCTGAATGGATTTGCACGAAACTTGGCAAAATTGTAGGGACTGGTAGCCCGATGTGCCTTTGCTAGGTCTCAATATATGTGCTTCAGTGGATTTTGAGAAATTAACGTTCAAAAAAAGATATATATCTGTAACAGCGCACCGCTTCGCGTACTTTTCGCGTTACGGAGCTTTGCGAAGCGAAGCTGATTGGCTCTCCGGTGTCTGTAAACATTCCAAACAGTACGTAGCGGCCGCCATCTTGTCTCTCGGTAGGATCGAGAGACAAGAGGAGGTCAAAGCGAAGGGGCAAATGACCATAAGGGGGCATAGTAGATCCTCGCTGACCCCCTAGGTTTGATGTGGAGGTTTTAAAAGGGCCCCGCGGGGCAAAAAAAAAAAATAATAATAATAATCGAACGGCTGAATGGATTTGCACGAAACTTGGTAAAATATTAGGGACTGGTAGCCCGATGTGCCTTTGCTAGGTCTCAATATATGTGCTTCAGTGCATTTTGAGAAATTAACGTTCAAAAACAAGATATATATCTGTAACAGCGCTCCGCTTCGCGGAGATAAAATTATATCTGTATTACCTAGCTGTTGCTAACACCAGTTAGCGACGGCTAGTAGGAGATAGCGACCATCTTGGGCCCCACTTTGCATGTGAGTGATATTTATCACTAATGACATGCAAAGTGGGCATGCCAAGATGTTAGCGACTGGAAACAGTCGCTAACATCGCTATCTCCTATTATCAACTTTTGGAAATATTCGAGATAAGCGCGAATATCTCCAAAAGCTACCACCTGCCCTGAGGAGTTCTTAGCCATGTTATCCAATGGGAGGTGGATAACATGGCTAAGAGCATTAGCTCGGTAATGCATGAATATTGCTGAGTTTTCAGCGATATTAATGCATTGCGGTCGTTTTTTATCGTATTTGCGATAAACCTTGATAATAGCAAGGTTTATCTGCGATAATTTCTGACGGTAGAAAAATCTTTGCAATGCATCGTTAGGGATAAATATCGCTTAACTTTGGTAATATGCCCCAACGTCTGTTAACGTTCGATTCAAAGGAAATCAGGAAGTGTTGAAAAACATTGTCTGCGCCATCTTGTCTTTTTTCAAATGCCACACTTTTGTCGTGCACGGCAGCCATTTTAGATGCCTTGACCATACCCACTCTGTGCACGCTGTCGATCCTTAGCATGGCTCCCCACCCTCGCAAGCATCTCACCCAGGCAGTGGTCACCCCCGCTCTCTGTCTTATGCATGGGTAATAAACCTCCCCCCATCTGCGCTGCTCTTCCCTGAGAATCACACCCTGTGCCCGCCCGACACCTCCCTTTCGCCCTATTCACTACCGCACCCTCTGACACTCCTTTTCCTCTGTGTCCGATTGTCCAGGCCGGTCCTAGGCTATCAGCTAGCCCTGCAGATGTAGTTTATGGCCACAGCTGTAAAGAATCACCCCTCTTCAAAGGAGTTATAGTAGATCAAGGCCCACACTCGATGAGATCCGTCACAGCAGAAGCGTTGCTATTATCTGAAAACCATCCTGTATTGTGATTGGGGAGGGGACCGAGCGTGAAGCGGAAGATTCCAGGGATGACTCTTTGTACATCAAAGTTTTTACAATTATGTGTCACATTAAAAATATATAGCACTCCGACAAAGTAGTAAGATTATAAAACTTTAATAATTTATAAATATATACAAGAAAACAAAAATAGTAATAACATATAAAATTTTTTAGGGAAAAACAACGAAGTAGCGGTCGGCTGTGCGAATAGTCCCAACGCAGCACAACGTCCAGATTTCCGGCGTGGGGCGTCGCGAGGGGTGGGTCATCAGTAGCAAACTGTTGTGCGAATAGTTCCAAGGCAGCAGAACGCGCCGAAATCTAGATGACACGAAAGTGATGTCTAGTAAGTTGCCACCCAGCAAATAACGGCGTGGGGCGTCGCGGGGGGTGGGTCATCAGTAGCAAACTGTTGTGCGAATAGTTCCAAGGCAGCAGAACGATGGCACCAAGGTGATGTCCAGTAAGTTGCCGCACTGGTTTTGGTATCCTACAATGCTGCTCCGAATAACGGCGTGGGGCGCCCCGGGGGAGGCGGCGTGAACGGGCCTCTCCAGGTGGAGTGTCATCTGTTGTAGTGGGGCGCCCCTTTACCGTTTCAGTTGCCATTCCGTCCGTTTTTGGTCCACTGTGTCAAAAGCCGCAATTCAGCTGAGTTGCGCCCACTCTTGCGGTGCAGCGATAGGCGGCTGTCACAGGACTCTCAAAATGGCGGCAGGCTCTTTCCTTTTTGGGCCTGGTCCACTGAAATGGCCCTGGGACACCTTGGAAATCGGACGCTTGTCTGCTAGGTCTTGGACCCCATTCTCGAAAGCGTCCCCTCCGCCTTGAGAATTCATCAAAAGTTTTGGGGGCCCCGACTCCTGCAGGCTTCTGGTGGGGAGCGGCTGCCATGATTGCTCGCGGAATGACCACGACGGAGCTACGAGATGGTGGTGCTCTCATGCTGACGCCAGTTTAGTCTGAAACATCCAAAAACAAGGTGGGGCTTTCATCGTTTGGGAAAAAAAAAAGTTTTCATCCAATGAAAAGTGTTGTTTTTAGGTCATATGATCAAGCCTTCCATCATTAGGAAACCAAAAGTAAAATGAACCAATGAAAAGTTTTATAAACAAGTCACATGACCTGTTATGCGGCATAGGGTATAAAATGCGGAGAAAATACGTTGGTACGTGAGGCGGCGTCAGTAGCGGACCGATGTGCGAATAGGCCGAAGGCAATACAACGCGCCAAGATCCGGATGGCACCGAGGTGGTGTCCAGCAAGTTGCAGCACTGGTGTGGCCATCCTACAATGCTGAAAGTCGGCGTGGGGCGCCCCGTTGGCCTGTGAGTTTGCGTCAGTAGCGGACCGATGTGCGAATAGGCCGAAGGCAGCACAACGCGCCAAGATCCGGATGGCACCGAGGTGGTGTCTAGTAAGTTGCCGCACTGGTGTGGCCATCCAACAATGCTGAAAGTCGGCGTGGGGCGCCCCGTTGGCCTGTGAGATGGCGTCAGTAGCGGACCGATGTGCGAATAGGCCGAAGGCAGCACAACGCGCCAAGATCCGGATGGCACCGAGGTGGTGTCTAGTAAGTTGTCGCACTTCTGTGGCCATCCTACAATGTTGAAAGTCAGCGTGGGGCGCCCCGTTGGCCTGTGAGATGGCGTCAGTAGCGGACCGATGTGCGAATGGGGCCAAAGGCAGCGCAACAATATTTTCTGACTGACACCACAAGGCGCTGAGATGCCAAGATCCGGATGGCACCGAGGTGATGTCTAAGTTGCGGACTGATGTGCGAATGGGGCCAAAGGCAGCGCAACAATATTTTCTGACTGACACCACAAGGCGCTGAGATGCCAAGATCCGGATGGCACCGAGGTGATGTCTAAGTTGCGGACTGATGTGCGAATGGGGCCAAAGGCAGCGTAACAATATTTTTTGTATGGAAGATACCACTAGGCGTTGAGATGCCAAGATTCGGATGGCACCGAGGTGATGTCTAGCAAGTTGCTGTACTGGTGTGGTCATCCTACAATGCTGAAACTCGGCGTGGGTCGCCCCATTAGCCTGTGAGATGGCGTCAGTAGCGGACCGATGTGCGAATAGGCCGAAGGCAGCACAACGCGCCAAGATCCGGATGTCACCGTGGTGGTTTCATAGTTGAGAGGCACTTCATCTGCAGTGGGGCGCCGAGATCCGGATGGCACCGAGGTGATGTCTAGCAAGTTGCTGTACTGGTGTGGTCATTCTACAATGCTGAAAGTCGGCGTGGGGCGCCCCATTAGCCTGTGAGATGGCGTCAGTAGCGGACTGATGTGCGAATGGGGCCAAAGGCAGCGCAACAATATTTTCTGAAGAGAAGACACCAAAAGGTGCTGACATTCCAAGATCCGGATGGCACCGAGGTGGTGTCTAGCAAGCTATGCAGTTGAGTTGTGTGCGCACTTGCGGCGAATAGGTCGAAGGCAGCATAACAATGTTTTTTGAATAGAAGACATCACAAGGCGTTGAGATTCGGTTACCACCGAGGTGATGTCTAGCAAGTTGCCGCACTGGTGTGGCCATCCTACAATACTGCTCCGAATAACGGCGTGGGGTGCCCGAAGGGGGGGGGAGCCGGCGTGAATGGGCCTTCCTAGGTGGAGGCTCGTCTGCTGTAGTGGGGCGCCCCTTTACCGTTTCAGTTGCCATTCAGCTGAGTTTCGGCTGCTCTTGATGCTACAGCGACAGGCGGCTGCAAGAGGACTCTCAAAATGGCGGCCTGTTCTTTGGATTTGGGCCTGGTCCACTAAAATGGCCCTGGGACACCTTAGAACTCGGACGCTCGATTTTTTTTTCCTTTCCTGTACATGCAAAAAAAGGTAAATGCCCGGTACGTTACACGCTTCATCTGCCACGATGAACTCTCCAGAGGAACCGAAAAAATATATAGTTGTGGTAACTATACCATGCATCGTCATATGGAGAGGTGGCACCAATTAATTATAGTGCTGCATAAAAGAGAGATTTGGAGGAGAACCCCTGACCTGCTAGTACATTCATCAAAGAAGTGGCACTGAGAGCTTCAGAGGCAAGGGAAACGGTCCCAAATATTTAGAAGAACTTTGGAAAGATTAAAATGACATGTTTAGATTGTGGCAAATTAATTTCATGTGGACAGATGAGTGTTACTCTAATAAATACAGCATATGAACATCATCATAGTCGATGGTTGGTAGAGACATTTTGACTATATCCTGGACCTGCCCGTCCTCGCCCAAAATGGCGCCGGAATAAATGGGACTCGTAACTCCTTGTTGTGTACTGGTTGCAGAACCTTGAAATCACGAGATACGTATGCAGTTTTGAAGCACATGGCGGGCGGGGACGAGAATTGATTGACTATTTCGACATCCCTATTGATATTAAGTTCTGATGTGTTATTGATTACTGTACTGTTGAAAGTTCGAATTAACGTCACCCATGGTACTTGCCCGCAAATGTATATCTAGATAATTTTATTGTAACTGGCCCTGTCGTATTTTAATTATAAAATGTACGTCCACCGATTCCGTAACTGTTAGACACCTTAGTTCTTGCAACCTAATGGCCCGCCCGTTACGTTCCTCTACAGTGTAAATGTCTATTCATCATATACGATTACAGTTTGCTCTGTGGCAGGCCCACGTGGTTATAGGCTCGTATTTGTATAATGAAATTTTCACAATAAAGGTTTTTAAAAGAAAACATGGTAGTAGTATATACATTGGTAAAGTTTTTAATAATAGTGACTGTTTTAGAATCATTAAAAGGCAAGTGAAATAAAGCAGACCAATTACATGAAGGGTAAAAGGTATAATACGAAGGAACGCAGTAAAGATAAATGGTCAAGGGCTGTTGTGTTTTCTATTCCTGCAACATAAAGTGATCGATAAGAATCTCATATTCAGGCGTATCGGCGACTAAGACAGCAGGTCGACCCTCTTTTGCTCAACGGCTCCGTCATGGGACGAAGAAACGCTCTTTTTCTCGAAAAAAGAATATATTTTACTTGCAGGACAGTTGTAAAATTTCCGGGAAAGTACATTAGCCTGGAACATTATAACATATATTTAAGAAAAAATAATGTTCGGAAGTAATGAAAAGCGTAATTTTTAGGTCATATGACCAAGCCTTTCATCATTACAATAAGAAAAGTAAAATGAACCAATGAAAAGTTTTATTAACAAGTCACATGACTTGTTATGCTTACGTTACGCGCTGCGCGCCCCGGATGACTTCCGGATGCGCTAACGCGGCGCGTCATATGACGCATTACGCGACAACGCAGGTACAGAATATAGTCAAAATGTTTCCACCAACCAGCGGTCGGAACACAACCCCTTTCAGCAGGCTAAATAGTTCTGTTAAATGACAACAGAAGGGACAGGCAACAAGAACCATCAGTCAAAGAGGGGAGGGCTAGTTCTTCTCTACCGGGTTACATTGGGGCGCTACCGGAACTGATCGAATTGGTAGTCTACAGTGTTTCTGGATGTTTCAGACTGAAGCTGGGGTTAGCATGAGAGCAGCACCATTTCGTAGCTCGGTCGTGGTCATTCCGCAACCAATCATGGCAGCCGTTCTTTATCGTTATTTTGGGCGGGGTGGGTGGCGGAGCCGAGCTGTTTTGCAGCCATCATTGTGTGGAGTTCAGTTCATCTCACTAGTTTTGTATTTGTCATGAGGGGTTGTTCCTAATGTTTCTATTTTAGCGAGGTCAAAAAGAGATCCCATTAGTGGCCTACTGATTTTGCTCGATTCCTTTTCTTTTTTTTTTACACGATTTTTCGTTATCTGCAAAGACTAAACAGAGTATTGCGACTCTGTGTTTGTTTGTAAATAGAGAATGAACCAAAGAGAACTAATTCTAAAACAGTAAATACTTGGATAACAATCAATCAAATGGAGAGAGAAGCAGGCACGACGGATTACAACGGTGGCAAAGGCCTGCGTTAACTACCTTTCACTATCTGCAAAGAGAGAGTACTCCTAATAGAAATGAGGGGGGGGGGCACCATTCAAAGCAGATCAGTGTGCATAAACACGAAAAAATTTTCACTTACCACGTACTTGACATTCGACAGCTTATGATATTTGCTATTAAAAAACCATTGAAATTCACTGAAAAAACCATAGGTTATAGACCATATATAGTTAGGAATTAGCATTTACAAAACCTTGAAAATTCACTGAAAAAACCATAGGTTATAGACCATATATAGTTAGGAATTAGCATTTAAAAAACCTTATTTTACTCACACAAAACCATTGAAATTCCATATATAGTTAGTTGCACTAACTATATATCGCGCACCCGCAATCCACTGCTGATCATGTCACATATTACATCATTCATGACATGGTCAGTGACATCACTGATGACATCACTGATGACATCTCAAATGACATCACTGATGACATCACTGATGACATCTCATTTGACATCATTCTTGTGCTAATACGATAAACCTCTTCAGACTCTAATATAACCTTAGATACACTCAGTGTATACAGACACTCACACACTGCCACTCATCCATGGAGTTACTCACACACCCAGTCAGTCATGCAAAGAAACAATCTCACCTCCATTTCTTCAACTATACAGTTAAACACACCTTACTTATTGAAACATATACTAACACATATTTACTCTCTTATACAATCCCTGATACAAGTTCACAATGATCGATACAACCACTCACTCATTCAGTGGCTCTCATGCACAGTTATTTATATATGCCAACTCTCACATGTACTGTGTTTTACATATGTACTTACTATGACATGTAGCATTGAGATATCCATTCACTCATCAATACACTCATGCACACAGTCAACTGCCCATGTAGCTGTTTCCACATGCACTCTTGAACTCATACACCTAGTGAATAAACTGCTCACACATCTATGCATAGAGTCACACACCTTCCAGCCACCCCCACACAAACTCAATCTCCCATAGAAATACTTGGGCAACCAATTAATAACACATATAGCCTCTCGTATAGCTAATGATCAACACATGCAGCAGTTTACAGAACAACAGACATAATGATGCACAAATTAAGACAGTTTAGTCACTAACCCATGCATTCAGTGAGACACATTTAATCACTCACTCATACAGTCAGTCACGCACCTACTAAATCCTTCATCCACTCATTCTTCAATTTGTAAGACATATTTTAACTTTACAGAAACATACAGTCACTGGATGTTGTCATCAGTGATGTCATCAGTGATGTCATTTGAGATGTCATCAGTGATGTCATCAGTGATGTCACTGACCATGTCATGAATGATGTAATATGTGACATGATCAGCAGTGGATTGCGGGTGCGCGATATATAGTTAGTGCAACTAACTATATATGGAATTTCAATGGTTTTGTGTGAGTAAAATAAGGTTTTTTAAATGCTAATTCCTAACTATATATGGTCTATAACCTATGGTTTTTTCAGTGAATATATATATATATATATATATATATATATATTACCTACTGGCAGTCGCCAGTAGGTATATATAGTTAGGATTTTTTTGAATAGGGATTTCTGAAAATTCTATGTTGAATAACTTTGGCGTTGATGGACGGAATTGGCTGAAATGTTCAGGAATATGGCACATTTTGTTTCTGAGCGTCCCCTGAAAGTTTGGGGGGGTTTCGTCAAGCGGGGGCCGAGAAAAAAGGGGGGTCCCAAAACGTGTTTTTAACATTGAGTTTTCCATAGGGCGGTTGGACTCACTTTTAGCTCGAACGGCTGAATGGATTTCCACAAAACTTGGCAAAATTGTAGAGACTGGTAGCCCGATGTGCCTTTGCTATGTCTCAAGATATATGCTCCAGTGGTTTTTACGAAAAGTAACTTTGAAAAATATATATTGGGCTACATTGGGCTATATATATGTTAGAGCCCAAATGTAGCCCAATGTAGCCCAATGTAGCCCAAAGATGGCCACCAGAGACAAAAAAAACAAATGTAGCCCAAATATCAGCCAGATGTAGCCCACCTATAGCCCAATGACAGAATGTCCCAGAGTGTTCTAAAGAACAAGTAGAACGCTAACAGTCTTACTTATGACAAAAGTATGGCACACCTGAAGTCATCTTGATTGGAATAAAGTGGTAACACTTAATACATTTAATTTGAAAAGGAACAAAATGAGGGGTTTCATTTTGCCATAGAAATGTTATATATATATATATATATTCACTGAAAAAACCATAGGTTATAGACCATATATAGTTAGGAATTAGCATTTACAAAACCTTGAAAATTCACTGAAAAAACCATAGGTTATAGACCATATATAGTTAGGAATTAGCATTTACAAAACCTTATTTTACTCACACAAAACCATTGAAATTCCATATATAGTTAGTTGCCCTAACTATATATCGCGCACCCGCAATCCACTGCTGATGATGTCACTTATTACATCATTCATGACATGGTCAGTGACATCACTGATGACATCACTGATGACATCTCAAATGACATCACTGATGACATCACTGATGACATCATCCAGTGACTGTGTGTTTCTGTAAAGTTAAAATATGTCTTACATATTGAAGAATGAGTGGATGTAGAAGTGTCTGGATGAAGGATTTAGTAGGTGCGTGACTGACTGTATGAGTGAGTGATTAAATGTGTCTCACTGAATGCATGGGTTAGTGACTAAACTGTCTTAATTTGTGCATCATTATGTCTGTTGTTCTGTAAACTGCTGCATGTGTTGATCAGTAGCTATATGAGTAACTATATGGGTTATTGATTGATTGTCCAAGTATTTGTATGGGAGACTGAGTGTGTTTGTGGCTGGCTGGGAGATGTGTGACTCTGTGCAGATCAATGTGTTCTTGTATCAATGATTGTATAAGAGAGTAAGTATGTGTTAGTATATGTTTGAAAATGTAAGGTACTCTATGTTTAACTGTATAGATTAGAAAATGGAAGTGTGATTGATTCTTTACAGGACTGACTAGGTGTGTGAGTAACTCCATGGATGAGTGGCAGAGTGTGAGTGTCTGTATAGGTGTATGAGTGCATATGATAGTGTTGTAAAGATGAGTGATTGTATGTATGAATGATTGTATGGGTGAATGAGTGAATGTGTGTGTAGACGTAGGAATCAGTGAGTGCGTATGTAGTAACTAGTATTGGTGTGTCAATGGTTTAAAAAATTATATTCTGTATTTAACACTGGGTGTAACAGAGGTTATATTAAAGTGTAAGGAGATGCATTGTATTGTCACATGAATGATATCATCAGTGATGTGACCATTGATGTCAAATGAGATGTCATCAGTGATGTCATTTGAGATGTCATCAGTGATGTCATCAGTGATGTCATTTGAGATGTTATCAGTGATGTCATTTGAGATGTCATCAGTGATGTCATCAGTGATGTCATTTGAGATGTCATCAGTGATGTCATCAGTGATGTCATTTGAGATGTCATCAGTGATGTCATCAGTGATGTCACTGACCATGTCATGAATGATGTAATATGTGACATCATCAGCAGTGGATTGCGGGTGCGCGATATATAGTTAGTGCAACTAACTATATATGGAATTTCAATGGTTTTGTGTGAGTAAAATAAGGTTTTGTAAATGCTAATTCCTAACTATATATGGTCTATAACCTATGGTTTTTTCAGTGAATTTTCAAGGTTTTGTAAATGCTAATTCCTAACTATATATGGTCTATAACCTATGGTTTTTTCAGTGAATTTTCAAGGTTTTGTAAATGCTAATTCCTAACTATATATGGTCTATAACCTATGGTTTTTTCAGTGAATTTCAATGGTTTTTTAATAGCAAATATCAAAAGCTGTAAAATGTATTATTCTTTTAAAGGAAAAATATATTTTATATGTTTATTAATACATTTTTTTTTAAATTATTTTTTTTGTTTCGCTCCCAGTCCGCTAACCGGTTAGCTTTCCGTTAGCTCAATTTGCTGCCGCGACCCGGTCCGCGAACCAGTAAACGTTCCGTTTGCGCAACTGTCACGTTAGAAAACAACATCGTGACGCATCGCGTAAGCGCGACGTATCGCGTTGTCGCGTAATGCGTGATTTGACGCATCGCGTTAGCGCACCCAGATGTGCTCCGGTACGCGAAGCGAGGCCCGAATGCAGCTTCCGGAAGCAATTCGGGCTGCGGCGCGGAGCGCGTAACGTAAGCATAACAGGTCATGTGACTTGTTAATAACACTTTTTATTGGTTCATTTCACTTTTGGTTTCCTAATGATGTAAGCCTAGGTCATGTGACCTAAAAATATCACTTTTCATTGGTTTAGAACTATTTTTTTTCCCCAAATGATGAAAACCCCTCCTTGTTTCCTCACTCTGACTTTCATCTTTGTGAGAGGAAGACCTTTTTTCATCACTTAGCAATGGCAAGTGTTGTAGCTTCAGCTAGTGCACCCCCACCACCACCACCACCTCCTAGGAAGAGAGGACCACCTGCTGAAGTTATCATTCAGCAAGAGGAGGAAGAAGAGGAAGAAGAGGAAGAGCAGCAAGAGAGGCAGTTTTTGCCTGAGGAGCCCAGGAGGTCTCATGTCAAAGAAAATTATATTTGGCAATTTTTTAAATATCCCCGGGGCCAAAAAAAAGTGAATTCCCGGTATGTAACTTGCCTTATCTGCAAGAAAGATCTGTCCAGAGGGACAGATAAAAAATACAGTTATGGCAATTATACAATGCATCGCCATATGGACAGGTGGCACCCTATCAACTACAGTGCTGCGCAGGTACGTCACCTGCAGTATAACCCTCCTCCTGTGGCCAGTAGATCAAATGTACAGGAAGTGACGGGACCAGAGGCGAGGGACATGGTCCCAAACATACAGATGAGGTTCGGGGCAGTCAAACAAGTGTGCGTGCGTTGCGGTCAGTTGATTTGCTACAGAGAAAGTAGCATCAATCTAATCAACTTAGCAATTGACAATCATGTTTGTACAAAACGATTCAGATAATAAATTATCTTTTTTTTTTTGTTGCTCCTGTTGAGCCCTTTACAATGAATCGTTTTCGTTCCCCCCCCCAAAAAAACAAATAAAATATAAAACCGTTCAAAAAATACAAAAAAAGTAAAAAAATGTTCAGAAAAATAATAAAATAAATATAAAAGAACAAAAATAATAATAAAAAAAGTTCTTTTCAGAACTACCTCCCCTTTATAAAAAAATTGCTAGAATGTTTGCACTCTGGAAACCTCTATTTCTTTTGGTTCGCTTCCCGGTTCGCTCGCCGGTACGCGAACCGGGAGCAAACCCAATTTGTTTTTTTTTTTAAAAAGAGTAAGTATAATGGAAGGAAACAGAGAGTAATGTTAAAAGAAAGACAGCTAGAGGGAGTAACACAGAGATACTGTTTAATAGATCTATTTACCAAAGAAAAGATGGAAGAGGGTATAATTGTGAAAAACAAAATAGATAAGGAAATGAAAGAAAAAAAGGAGAGGAGAAGAATGATAAACAAGAGTTTTTTGGGAATGTGAGTGAATGTTCAAAATAAGATTAAAACATGTGGAATAACATAGAGAAAAAACAGAAAGCAGAAAAGAAGAAGTAACAGAAAAGGAATGATTGAAACAGCAAAGAAATGTAAATAACAAAGGGGCATATTATCAACATAGGCGATAAAATTATCGCTGCTTTTATCGGCAGAAATCTGCCGCTAAATCCGCTTTTGCGGCAGAAAACTGCCGCTAAAGCTGCTTTTGTGGCAGTTTTCTGTCGATAAAAGCAGCGATAATTTTATTGCCTGTGTTGATAATATGCCCCTTAGTATGCTTGAACTACACGGAGAAAGCATAATGAAGAAGTAGTGAAAGAGTGATGAGTCAGAGACAGTGAGAGTAATAGAGACGGAGTGAGTGAACAAGAGTGAGTAACTATGAGAACAGAGGGACTGAGAAAAGGAGTGGAAGGAGTAGAGTAAGTAAGTAATAGAGAAAGGAATGAGGTAAGTAGCAAAGGCAGAAAACTGAGCGTTAAAGAAATGAACCAGTGGAACTAATAGAAGTTAAATGTGATAGAAACGTAACGAAAAGAGTACAAAACATTTGCCTTATAATTTTCGTTAACTTAGTCACTTGTTATTTTTATACTTTCAATCTGTGAAAGAAAGAACAAAAATTTGAAAAATATTAAAACATGTATTTAAAAATTAAAAAAGACAAGGGAAAAGATTGACAATCATCCAAT
The DNA here is from genome assembly GCF_964261635.1 of Lissotriton helveticus. NCBI lineage: Eukaryota > Metazoa > Chordata > Amphibia > Caudata > Salamandridae > Lissotriton > Lissotriton helveticus. Next base: position 806,350,562 of record NC_136071.1, read on the forward strand.
TTTACAAACAAATAAAGTTAGAGGCCTCCGCTTCTCCATGCCCCCTACACAGTCCTAAATGTATACAGTTTAAACTGAGGGTATATTGTTGAAGATGAAGTGAGGCCTATCTTGCAACATGGTGCATCTTTTGCACTGCTGCTGCGTCACAAAAGTGACGGAACAGCGACGCAAAAGAGGCGCACGGCCATCATAAAACTACCCCTAACATTTTAAATGATTGTTTCTAAATGCTGATAAGTTGTGGCCTATCCACAGATTTGTTTCAGGTGAGTCCAACTCAGATTTACAGATGAAATTTAAGTTATTGAAGAGTACAGAGGAGATAATACATGAGCAGGCCTACCAACGAAGTGAGTCATGTCCAATGCACTCTTGAACAAACATCAGACCTCCTCTATCTCCTTGAACAGGCCTAAATCTCATCTACACAATGTGATTCGTAATGTTATGAAACACAGGTAATGTAATTGAAAAATGTGCAATTTTTTTTGCTCATTCCACAATCACATCACTTGTGTTTTTCCTTTGCTTAGGTATCTCATTGTACAGATGTAGTCTAGCATATGAAAGACTACGCAAAAGGTGAGTATTGTATGCAACAACTTTGACACTTACAGAAGCCTCAGCTTCTCCATGCCCCCTACACAGTCCTAAATATATACATTTTAAACTGACGGTATCTTGTTGCAGATGAAGTGAGGCCTATCTTGCAACATAGTACATCTTGTAAATCACTGCTGCATTATAAAAGTGACGGAACAGCAGCACAAAAGAGGCGCACGGCCATCATAAATCTGCCCCTAACACTTTAAATGATTGATTCAGGATGACGATAAGGTGTGGACTATCTAGAGCTTTGTTTGAGGTGAGGCCTACTCAGGGTTGCAGATGAAATTTAAGCTTGTTGAAGAGTACAGAGGTGATAATACATGTGCAAGCCTACCAATGAAGTGAGTCATGTCCACTGCACTCTTGAACAAAGGCCAGACCTCTTCTGTATCCCTGGACAGGCCTAAACCTCATCTGCACAATGTGATTCATAATGTTAGGAAACACAGGTAATGTAATTGAAAAACGTGCAATTTTTTTTGCTCATTTCACATTCACATCACCTGTATTTCCTCAGCTTAGGTATGTCATTGTGCAGGTTTAGTCTAGCATACCCAAGAGTATGGAGAAGGTGAGGACTGCATGCAACAGAGCAATGTACATTACTCACCTCCCTTGACACTTACAGAAGCCTCAGTTTCTCCATGCCTCCTACACAGTTCTAAATGAATATCATAAATACAAAAAGGTACAGAAATATTATACATGTTAAATGGTTTATTTTTGCTGTTCTCAGAATGTATCAAATTTCACTAAAAACAGTGAGTTGAAGGTATTCATCATATAACAGCGGGGAAAAAAAACCACAATCAAATTGATTGTGTTTAAAAAACCCATACAACATATCCAATCAGAAATCAGAACTCCTCAAAAGTAACTTACTTTCCATGACGTCGAAGGATGTCCTATGAACAGCTTATACTCTGTTGTGCTGCTATTATTTTCTGCCCGCCACTTTCTGAAAGAAAAGCTCCATCGTTTTGACAAATATGTTACATACAATAAATGACTTCTCGCTCTCTACCGCACATTTCCTCAAGGCCAAATCGTGTAAGAGCCATTTATAACACTTGGAATTCTTCTAAGCAAATCCCGTCACTTTCTTTTTCCGCAACTTTTAGAAAGAAAACGTTCAAGATCACTTTCACAATCCTGTACTAGTAATATCTCACCCTTCTTGCTCACTCATGTTCCACATTTCCATATTTAACTTTTGACTCTGTACTACACTTATCCTCAAGGCCAAATAGTGTAGGAGCCATTAGAACCTCTTGAATTTCCTCAGAGCACATCCCGAGATTCTTTCCCTAAAATTTTGGTTGTAAAAACACCAGGTAAGAATTTTTAAGATCAAAAGGCAATTTTTTTTTTAAAGTTAAAACAGAATCATTGCAGAATGACCAGCCGTTTCTAGACTTTAAATAAGCTGTGTAATGTCCTGATGTTGTTGAAGGACCGTCATGATATATAATTGCTGCAGTTACAAAAGTCCTTCCTGATATTGACAACTGCGAAGCCACAACATTTTTAATTAAAGTTGTCAATTTTGTTCCATCAGGCCTACATCGTTGGAACATTAAAATGACATACCGGCCATATGTTTGTATAAATAATGTGGACAGCATTGCTGACTTACATTGGCTACACTCCATGTTGTGATCGGCTGATTTTACTAGCTTATTAAAGGACACTGATTTACTGTCTGGCAAAGTTAAATATATAACTCTTTCTGAGTCTACACTACTAGTACTTGATACCCTACAATTCTCGCAGTCATGCTGCCATTGATAAGAAAGGCCAAACAGGTGATCTACATCTACACCTTCATCTTGCAATACATCAAGCATATACATTAAAAACTCCTGACAATCTTGCTGAATATTTTGAGAGAATTGCGTTTGACCTGAACATTTGTCTAACAGATTTCGAATTTCAGACACACTTTCTAATTTTGTTCTATCAGTGCTACATTTCTCTAACACAGAATTCAGCAAGCAGCAAAAACTTTGATCCGAATTGATCACAATCTGTTGTTTTAAAGTTTCTAGAGAAAAGACAACATTAACCACTACATTAGCATAGCTGTTGACACCAGAACTATTTTCAAATTGAAAACCAACAACATCTTCAACAGAATCCTTTTTCTTTCTGCTTATAAGTTCAGGTTCATCGACTTTTCGTCTTTTTGCTAGAACCTCCCTACTATTGGTCACATTTCTTCGTTTCCGGCCTACCACATGTTTCTCAAACAAAGGATATTGAGGCAAATGTGGCGCATACTCTCTTCTTAACCTATTGTATTCCTTAACACAATCTAGATCCGCACAAATGTTTGTGACATCACACTCAATCAAGTACAATCCCGATAAAGTTCTGACTCGTGACAATGCCACATATGCCATACCCTCCTTGAACACAGAACTGCCAATATTCACCAATGCACTGTCTACACTTAAACCTTGCGATTTATGGATTGTCACCGCATATGCCAAGCAAACAGGAAACTGCTTACGGCGAACATATAAGTCTTTTACAAGCAAAAACCTAGCAGAGCAACGACCAATTAGCTGTACTTCCTCAATGCCATCAAATTTAATTTTTAAAAATTCAATTCCATCTCTATTTCTGTATTTCACAAAATCAACAACATTACCCATTGATCCATTTACCAGACCTCTTTCAACATGTAAATTCCTTCTTAAAATTATACGGCAATTTAAGCACACATTCAGAGTCTTTTCAAAACCTGCAGTTTTAGATATAGTCTTCTCTAATGAATCCAATTTTGATTTCAAATTCTCAGACAAAATAATTGTTGATCCCATATGCTCTACTCTGTCAATACCTTCCAGTTTCACAATCTCTTGGTTTTCTAGATGCAACATTTTGTTGTTGAAGATGGCACATTCTGCAAGAGTTGGCATCAAACATATTCCAGATTTCCTCTCAGTAATTTTCTGAAAAATATTCTTAGGCACAACGTCTTGTTCTGGATACAAATTTGACAGTAATCGTGCATGTAAAGCTTCTTTCCCATGCTCGGTCACTTTTCCGATTCTAACATCTTGTTGAATATTCTTGTAATCTTCATCCTTCGCCTGACGCATATTTTCACGCAGTTCAGCATAATTGAAGTTTAACCATATATTGACGTTGCCAATGCTCCCTAGGCACTTCCTGGTATCTTCATGCGTGAGCATTTTGAACACAGGTTGTCCTTTCACTGGTGTCAGCTGCAGAAGATCACCGAAAACAATGATGTGTTTGCCACCAAATAACACATCATACTCTGTTTTGAGAACTTCTTGCATTCTCAAATGCACAAAGGCAAGCATGACATTGGAAACCATGCTTACTTCGTCAATGATAAGAAGTTTCATTTTCCTCAACACTCTTGAAACTTCTCAACAAGCATCTCCAGATAACTTGTGGTATCGTAATTTGTTATCATGCTCCACTGGCAGCATCAGTAGACGATGCAAAGTAATACCTTTAATGTTATGTGCTGCCAGTCCAGTTGGAGCGGTGACAACACAAGACAGCGATGACTCAGTCCTTTTCTGCAAATAACATGAAATTGCTTTAATGAGGAAACTTTTTCCAGTTCCCGCTTCTCCACTCACGTACAGTCGGACAGGCTTCAACGACGTACATGAGCACTCTTTCTTCTCATGACTTAATCCATGATCAATTTGGTTGGTAACTTCGTCATATATTTTCTTCTGCTCAACGTTCAGTTGTCTTTCCAAGACTTCTAAGTTAACCGCATCCTCCTGAGCATGTGCCATGGCTCTTTCCACTTCAATCATGGCAGTGGCAGCTTCATTTTCGATAACTGGTCCTCCTAGTGGATCCTGACTCAATGAAACAGAACTCTGACTGTCCTGAGAACTGTCTCTAGCAATCTCGGCTGCAATTGTTGCTTCCTGCTCGATTTCCGCATTCAAGATTTCTAGATATTTGGGAAAAACAGGACATTCTATGGTCTCTTTGGCGGCATTGAAAGAGTCTTCGTAAGAGAGGAAATCTCCAAGCAGTTCCTCTTCTGCACGCCAAGGCTTAAAAAGTTGCAAAAGAGCTAAATAGAAAAACTCTTTTCTTTCAGGAGATTCACCACTCAATTTTTGATGATTTACCAATTGACATTTTCTTTGCTTGACCAGACATCCCTCACTTCCAATTACAGCATACACTCCTTTATCAATATCTTCTTTGATGTTCCTCTTGAATATGTAATTTTGCAGAAACTCATACAGACAAACATTCTCGAGGTGACTGCTTCTATTTGGATAATATGTATCCAACATGTTGGTCTTCAAAATATCTGTACTGTTTGGCTCCTTTTCCGCCAAATACTCAATTTCCCGTACAGGTTTAAGAACTCGATTACGCGTTGCAGCAAGACCAAGACTCGCCCAAACAATACTCCTTGATTTGGCATAGAGACTTGCTGAAGACAACCGGTCAGAACATTCGTAAGCTCCGATTTCTCGATGCGACAACATCTTCAGACTGAAACTGTACAACTTCTTACTGAGGCTCTTTTCATGGGAAATGTCCTCCCACATATCCTTCAATTCTGTCTTTTCTTTTTTGGTGATGTAAGATGTCACGTACCGAGCCACAGCCATACAGTTATCAGCCACAAACTGTATATCCATGTTAGCATTCCACATGGACAAAATCACTGGGTTGTAGTCGTTGATGTACTTGGACTCTTCGTTCCTTTTCAAATTGTATGTATTTTTGGGTGATTTCTTCATCACATTATGTCGCAGCGAAGACATCAAACTGTTCACTCTTCCTTTAGAAATCACCGGTCGTGGAAAGGCGAAACGACATTTGGTGTAGAACTTGTCCTTGTTTCTGAATTTACGACGACAGTCCTTTCCGCAACGATGGCTTTGGAAGCGTAAAACTTGTTCTCTTAGGCTTTTGTCTTCCTTTGCCTTTGGAAAAGCACATGTAGAATACTGTTCTATGAAACTCATCACTAAGTCATCTGGATCTGTTCCAAATTTGGGTGCATCTTTGACCACAGCAGCATATGTATATGAGGAGCACCTCTTGCTTGGTACTCCTTCCCCCAGAAGAAATCCAACACCTCTCCAAGAGGTGGATTTTTCTTGTTCATGATGAAAGACATCATAGCTTCAAATCTATGATTAAAGTACCTGCATACATTCACTGGATCCAAAGAGCACAGTTCTCCGGGTGTCTTGAATTCGATATTTTCAATGTTTCCATTTGCCTCTCGTAGAAATTCAAGTAAGTCTTCCCAGCCATACTCGGCACAGCTGAGAGTGAGGAAAAATGTGGGAGTTCCTAAGTTCCTCAGCATACATTTTAAATCACCATGACGACGGTACCAGTACTCATTAGTACCACGCTGACACGCCATGAGATTAATCAGGTGAGAATCCAAAATACTGTCTTGCACATTGACTTTATCCATAAAGTCACTTGCCGAGATGTTTTGCATGTGTACACCACTTTTCAAGATATGGTTCACTGCATATGACAGTCCAGACAGATCGCTTTCAAACAGGAGATGAAACAAATAGGGAATGCATTGACGAAACCTAGGATCTTCTGCATACAATCGTAAAGTCCGGTATTCAGAAGCAGGAATTTGATCAGGTCGCTCATCATATCTTCCTCCTTGACCTGTTGGAAATAGCTGTGGGAAACACCGAGCTTCCAAACTTTCCTCCCAAACACTAACGGGACTCCCTTTGGCTTGTTTCATTTGAAACAACTCAATAGCATTCCCCATGAGTTCCTTGGAATGCAAAGGATGAACACTATAATGTTCATATATTTCTTCATTTTTAGAGGGTTCTACTTTCTCAATTTGACCAGCACACAAATCGCTATCCTCTTCTTCACTTACTTCCTCTTCTGCAACATATACATTCTTGTAGTACTTATTGCTTTTCTTCAAATACAATGTTGCCTTTTTGACTTTCCTAACATCTACTAAATCTTGCCATATTTTCTTACTCTTTGTCGGAACGCCATTAACTAAGATAACCAGAGGTTCCTCTTCCACTTTCTCTACTCCAATTGTATTAATGTTTTTCTTCAAATCTAGAGGCAAATAAACAACTCTTCCCTTTAATCCTCTCTGTAAATCTGATGGAGGCAATTTCCCTGTCTTTGGCTCCATTCTTACAATAGCCTGAAAGGGATGGATACTTTGAATCAAAATAGATTCATAAGTATTTAAATCCTTCAATTCAGAAGGAATCTCAACCAATTCCAGATTATTATGAACCGCTCTGGCAGGCATACGGTTTTGATTTAATTTGTTACAACAATAAGTACACACACCTTGATCCAATCCCAAATCAAAAGAATTTTCTACCATCAAGTATGTTGCAAAATCCTTCCATTCACTATTATTTTCCCTTTCACTTTTCGCATATAAATCCAATTACTTAGTCTGATTCTTATAATAAGTGCGTCGACAACACACACAAGTGAAATTAGACCTCTCACTTGATTTCACCTGAAACGTGGCAATTTCCTTCTGAAAATTATCTGTACTGGAAACCTGTACACTATCTTCCACATTACCCTCTTATTCTGGGTCAATTTCAACATTCTCCTCTTTACTTGTAAAGTAACAAAACTCAATTTCTTCACAAATATTCTTCACATCTACTTCAGAACCATGCAAAAGAGCAGTGCATAATTGTTTAAGCATAATTGCTGGACTCTTAGCATAATACAACATTCTAACTAATTTCCTCACTTTATTATGATGCACTGCTAGCATCCTGAAATGATGAAAAACACTCTGGCATACTCTCCTGGAAAGACAAGCCAGTGAATGACCATGCAAACCTGTCACTTCCCTCACTCTGCAAGGATCTAATTCTTGCAACATCTTCATTTTCTGTTTCAAACTTTTCTTATTAAATGTCCGTACAAAATCACAAAGCAAATTGATGGAATCCTGTCGCACACTGCAAATACTACTACACTTCCAGGTGTACACAGGTCCCTTAGGACGTCTTCCTAAAACCTCATTACCTAACACCTCTTCTGCCTCTGTTGTCACAAGTTTTTCTTTTTCAACCGGACTACCATCTTTCACCTCATAAGCTCGACCACTGGTGTCAACTGCATGCACCAAATCATTATCCTGAAAGTAACTCTCCTCATTAAAAAATGCCTCAGAACTTGAACTATGCATCCATTCTCCTGAAAAAACTTCACAAAAATTACTACGATTAACTGTTCTCTTCCATCTACTATTTGTTTTTAAATCATAAATTACCTTGTTTAGTTTCTTAATTCTATTGATTATCAAAATAAATAACTTTCGCTTAATTTCAAAAGCCTGATCAATAATTTTCTCAACTTTTTTTTTCTCTTATAAAAAACCACTTTCTGTTGACCTTTTTTAATATTTTTTAACAAATTACCAATTATCCTGTTGTGGAACATTCGTCTACGAATGTCCCTAAACTGATTTTTCCTTCTACTACCATGCACAGAGTTATCTCCTGCTCTACCAGTAACATTTTTGTTTGGCCTTTCCTTTCCGTTTAAATTGGCTCTCTTTTTCTAGACTAAAACTTGTTCTGTAGGTATACTTTTGTTTCTACAAATGTTTCTAAGGAATGATTTTGTTCTCTTACCCGGAGCTTTCTTGGTGACTTGACGAGATTTTATTGTAGAGGACTGCTGCAAGCATTTACTAATCTGCTGTCTTTGACGTTTTGTAACCTTTCGGATTCTATCCTTAGACGGCATTGTCTAATTTCGAAATGATCTGCAGTTGAATCTGTAGTCAAATATAATAAAAAATGTTATTAACCACTATTACCAAACAGTAAATCAATAACAGTCGTCAAAAAATTAACTAGTTATAAATTTTACATACAATAATTTTTAGTGCATTATGAAAATTAAAACTCACAAATAGTTGCAAAGAAATGGAATGCTTCTACATTTGACCTGTGATCTTTTATATGTGAATCTGAACTAAGTTTATTAGTATATTTTACTATTTCATTAAAGACACTTCACACAATTTGTTTTTGAAGTTGTATTTAATTTTTAATAAAACGGCTTACATGGTTACTTTTCATTTCGAGTAACTTAAATTTATTTTTAAAAGTCTTTATAGGTTAATAGGCTCGAGCAGGTCAGATGCTCACCCTATGTCATACAATTCTGACAAATCAGCATCCTCATCAACTACTTCATCATCCACAGGATATAAATCATCCAAGGGATCTACTTCCACTGACGTTTCAATGACAAGTTCAATGATAAGATCGAGATCAACAGATTGCTCATTATCACTCATGCTTGATGTTGTCGTTATCTTTAAAGAAAGAGAACAACAATGAGATGTTGCAGAGTAAGAGACAAATATCAGACACTATAATAGTAAAATTGTTTACCAAGAGTAACATTTTGCAGATATTATTTAACCATGTCCAGCGATGCTGAGGAAGTGAGGCCTATGTCCAAGTTTTCAGTGAACAAGACTCATCTCTTCTTAACTTTGGATAACCTCACCAACACTGTGTCCCCTGCTAATAATTAAATTTAAGGGAGCAGATTTATGTTAAATGGCGCATCCCCAGGGATGCACCAGTTAACGTGCGCCACTGCTCTGCCACCCATGATGTACCGCATTTACAATGCAGAGCACCATTGAGCAAAAACAGCACAGATGCATCACGCATCTGTTCCACAAAAACGGCGCATTGCGGGAATCACGTCATAAACGCGACATATCTACTGCAATTCACAGGGGCAAGCCAGCCACACATTGCATGGTGCATCTCTCCTTATGCCTGTTTCAAACAGGCGTAAAGATTTGATTCAGCAATGCCATAAAGGTGACTCAGTGAAATCTTCTTAATTTTACTGTGTTAGTTTTACAGGGCTTTCATGCAAAGGACTGCCCACCCTGCAACAAAACGCCCACATGAAACCTAACGCACGTTTCATGTGGGGCAGGACTTTACAGCATGACACATCTTCCTTGATGCTTCAAGTTGTAAATATGTCACAACATAGCGCATCTTTTGCTCCGCCGCTGCGTCACAAAAGTTTGAGGTGAGGCCTACTCAGGGTTGCTGATGAAATTTAGGCTTGTTGAAGAATATAGAGGAGATAATACATGTGCAGGCCTACCAATGAAGTGAGGCCTATCTTGCAACATGGTACATCTTGTAAATCACTGCTGCATTATAAAAGTGACGGAACAGCAGCACAAAAGAGGCGCACGGCCATCATAAATCTGCACCTAACACTTTAAATGATTGATTCAAGATGACGATAAGGTGTGGACTATCTAGAGGTTTGTTTGAGGTGAGGCCTACTCAGGGTTGCAGATGAAATTTACCCTCAGTTTAATACTTCTCAGTTCAATATTTATTTGAAGAAGCAGACACCAATATGACCTTCTCATAAATGTGATTTTCTGGTCTAAATTTGAATACACAACACAGGTCCTATGTAGAAGCACACCCTATCAGTACTTAAATTAGCCAAGCACACATGGGGGCGTATTTACAAGGACCTTGCACCACGGGGAAATGTCTAAAATTAAAATGGGAAAAATAACATCAAAGGGACTCAAAGACCTTGTAAATATGCCCCAAGCAACCTATGAAACTCTAGCAGTACATATCAAGAAACCTAATTGATTTTAAAAAACGTTTTTAAATCTATCATGTAAAACAATTATATACCTACATTCATGGGGAAGTGACTTAAAATGCCCTAACACACAAGAAAGCGTTTTTTTAGGCCCTTGCACCTTTTTTTCAATCACTTTTAACATGGCTATGTAACTCAAACAATCAAAATCTAAATTTGCCAAGCACACATGGGGGCGTATTTACAAGGACCTTGCACCACGGGGAAATGTCTTAAATTAAAAAGGGAAAAATAACATCAAAGGGACTCGAGGGCCCGATGTAGGTAGGACTTATTTACCGATTTTTAATTACCGAATTTTACCGATTCGGTAATTAAGAATCGCTAAATAAGAAGGGGGGTATGTAGGAACATCCAGATGTTGAAGCCCATAGGAATAAATGGGGCATTACCGGTCGGTATTTACCGAATCGGTAAATACAGATTTTGACAAGGGTGCAGGGGGTGTCACTTTGACACCCTCTAGCACCCCCAAAAAAGGTTCGGGTGCCATGTGGCAGGCATACCTGCCCTAAGGGCAGGTCTGCCTGTCATATGGCACAGGTGTGCATGCACACATGTGCATGCACACCTGGGGCCCGATGTAGGTAGGACTTATTTACCGATTTTTAATTACCGAATGTTACCGATTCGGTAATTAAGAATCGCTAAATAAGAAGGGGGGGTATGTAGGAACATCCAGATGTTCCATTTACCGAATCGGTAAATATCTGTATTTACCGATTCGGTAAATACCGACCGGTAATGCTCCATTCATTCCTATGGGCTTTGAAGCCTTATGGTCTTAAGTCATATGGCACAGGTGTGCATGCACACATATGCATGCACACCTGAATCGGTATTTTAACATCAAATTCAATTTGATGCTAAAATACCGAATCGATAAGGCTTGTGGGACTCAGAAGAGTCCCACCTACATACCAAATTTACCTAATCGGTAGAAATACCGATTCGGTATTTTACAGAATCTGTAAATTTACCAATCAGTAAATAAACCGATTCTGTGAAATATGTGTCCCTACATACCAAAGCTCAAATACCGGTCGGTAACGGCCGAAAATACCGATTTTCGGCCGTTACCGACCGACCTACATCGGGCCCTCAATTGCTTGTTAATATATCCCAAGCAACCTATGAAACTCTAGCAGTACATATTAAGAAACCTAATTGATTTCAAAAAACGTTTTTAAACCCATCATGTAAAACAATTATTCAACCTTATTGATGGAAAGTGACTTAAAATGCCCTAAGACACATGAAAGCGTTTTTTTAAGGCCCTTGCACCATTTTTGCGTCACTTTTAACATGGCTATGTAACTCAAAGAATCAAAATCTATTTGTAAAACACTTGACACAAAGCAACATTTTAAATACACAACTTTCTTCTTAATTTTCTCCCTAAAGCATACTATTCTCTATTTAAATTAAATGAATCTTTTCTCACCTTAGCAAATATTTTTTGAGTTTGAAAACAGTCTCAGACACACACCAATTTGTCTTCAGAAGAGCAAAGGGTATGCACTCCAGAGATTGCAACCAACAATGGCACAGAAATGCTGTAATTCATCACACATATCTCTAATGTCACCCAATCAAAACTCTTCCCTCACTTTTTTCAAATCAACACCCTTCCCCCTTCTGCCCTTTCTGCCTTTTTTCCATAGCAACCACCTCCTGAAAGACCTCTGGTGTTTGAAAGTTCACACAACAATGTTTCAATTGAACTCTGAACTCTCAGTGCACCTGCGTATCCAGTGCAATCTTTCATAAAATGATTTTTTCTTGACCATTCAAATTACATCTTTCAAAGAACTCATCCATGCTCCCTAACTTTCTGTTTTCAGCAATCAAAATCCACCAATCACTGCTACTGAATCATTAGCACAGAAACTCCACATTTTTTTTCATTATAAACTCTTATTTTTTCAACTGCCATTTCATTCCCACACTTCATCTAACTGCAGCAGAACCTTCTCTCACCATGTTTTCTGTCTGGATTGTTGGACATAGTTACATCTACTGGGCTCAAAGGTATACTGATAACAGAAATTTACCTAACCTCAATTTACAAAATGTGGAAATCAAGTGGATTGGCCACAGAGGATTAAAATGTCACCAATTGATACCATTGGTGAAAACCTTTTTGCATTTGCCAAAACCTGACCTGTTAATTGTGCACTGTGGAGGAAATGACTTGGGCACTTTGACTGGGGTAGGTCTGGAAATGCTTTTAAAGGACACCTTTGACCAATTGATGGCACTTTTTCCTCAAACTGCCTTGGTATATTCAAATATATGCCAAATACAGAAATGGAGGTGGTCGAACCAATTTTGTCCACAAATTGAGAAATCGAGGAAGCATGTAAATAAGTCTGTTTCAGCTTACATTAGAGACCATGGAATGGGCTGCATCTACAACAATAACTTGCATTACTACATGCAAGATATCTACAGAGGAGATGGAGTTCACTTCTCAGATGAGGGGAACAGAGTTTTCATCCTGAATTTAAGACTATGTATTGGTACCTACTTATAAGTACCTAAATGTACCACAGACCCAAAAGCTCTTCTCAGAGCTACCCTAACTATGATCACTATAAACAAATTTTAAATGTAACTTTTTTTCACTAATTTTCACAATTTACACTTTCCGGATCGCTACCCGGTACGCGCACCGGACGCAAACCGTGCGAAAATTTGAAACAAAATGGGTTTTTTCGCACACATGGGCCTCCTCAGCCACCCTCAGAAAACCTAGGGGGTCAGGATACGTCTACCATGCCCCCTTCTACCCATTCTGAACATTATTTGCCCTCCATCTTGTATCTCAATTCTACCGAAACACAAAATGGAGGACTCCCGTAACACTGCCGGTTCGCGTACCGGGGCGCGCAGTGAGAAGCGATCGCATAAAAAAGGTGGGAAAGTAATTTACAGAAAAACCACTGGAGACACTTTCACTAAATATAGATTAGCTCATACTACATACCAATCCCTACCATTTTCACAAATTTGGTTGGAATTCCATTTAACCATTTAGCCTGCAGACCTCTCTAAATTCCCTGAGGTAAATTACTTCACAAAACACATCTGAAGTGTTGGAATTGACAACCAATTAAAAAATTACTTTCATTTTCTACTTTTTTTACCTGACATTTGAATAGTTATGTACCTGAATATATATAAAGAAAGAGAGAGAAACACAGCCATTTTGACTACTACTTCCTGAAGTACATTTCAATAGCATTTTTACCTCTCTGTAAAGTAAGTTGATAATTTGTAAGGAGCACTTTAAGTTAATTTGTAAAAACGTTTTTTGATAATTATTTACTGTCCCCCTGCTATATTTATAGATACAGATAGGCTCCTCTTTTATATTTATAGATTGACTTAGGCTTCTCTGCTATAATTATGAATTTACTTACACTTCTTCACAGGCACTTTTTTATATTTCTACTTCCTGCCTGTTACCATACACTACCCAAAGTTAACTTCACTGTTAAAAAATTAGAATTACTTGTCTGAACTTAAACCCAACAGTGCCCTAACTCTTCTGATATAGTTATTTTTTATGCTATTTACAGAAAAAAAATGGAAGGGGAGCACGAAAATATCAATGTTTCCTTCGACATTACATCTGAGGAGATTTTAAATGAAGAATTTTTAGATGAAGATTTTATGGATCAGTCTTTGGATGAACAATTTATTGAATGCTTACAAGACATAGAAACATGCATGTTTGAGGAGATTCCAGATGATGTAATACTGGAAGTTTTATTGAACTATGAAAATTCTGACCAATAAATTTGTATTTATTAATTAAAAATTGTTTGAGACATTATTCATTTTTATATCTAATTCATTAAGTACAACCAAAATAAATTAATAAATTAAAAAAAACAAAAAAAAAACAACAAAAAGAACAATCAATAAAAAAAATAAAAAAAACAACCAAACGAACAATCATTAAACATACAATATTTGAAAAGTCTATCATTCTTTTTTCCTCATAGTACGCTCCCCGGACCGCTTTCCGGTGCGCGTACTGGGCGCACCCCACGCAAAAAAAACAATGTTTTTTTTTTTTTTTGGCCCCGCGAGGCCCTTTTAAAGCCTCCACATCAAACCTAGGGGGTCAGGGAGGATCTACAATGCCCCCTTATAGTCATTTCCCCCTTTGTTTTGGCCTCCTCTTGTCTCTCGATCCTACTGAGAGACAAGATGGCGTCCGGAATTTTTTTATTTTTTTTATTTTTTCCCGGCGGGGCCCTTTTAAAGCCTCCACATCAAACCAAGGGGGTCAGGGAGGATCTACTATGCCCCCTTATGGTCATTTCCCCCTTTGTTTTGGCCTCCTCTTGTCTCTCGATCCTACCGAGAGACAAGATGGCATCCAAAAATTATTATTCTTTTTTTTTTTTTTGCCCCGCGGGGCCCTTTTAAAGCCTCCACATCAAACCTAGGGGGTCAGGGAGGATCTACTATGCCCCCTTATGGTCATTTCCCCCTTTGTTTTGGCCTCCTCTTGTCTCTCGATCCTACCGAGAGACAAGATGGTGGCCGCTCCGGACTGTTTAGAATGTTGACAGACACCGGAGAGCCAATCAGCTTCGCTTCGTGAAGTTCCATTACGCGTCAAGTACGCGAGCCGGAGCGCTGTTACAGATATATATATTTTTTTGAACGTTAATTTATCAAAATCCACTGGAGCACATATATTGAGACCTAGCAAAGGCACATCGGGCTAACAGTCCCTACAATTTTGCCAAGTTTCATGCAAATCCATTCAGCCGTTCGGGCTAAAAGTGAGGCCAACCGCCCTATGGAAATTAACATGGGAAAAACGTGTTTTGGGACCCCCCTTTTTTCTTGGCCCCCTCTTGACGAAACCCCCCCAAATTTGCAGGGGCTGCTCAGAAACAAAATGTTCAATGTTCCTGAAAATTTCAGCCAATTCCGTCCACAAACGCCAAAGTTATTAGACATAGAATTTTCAAAAATCCCATAGAGAAAAAATCCTAACTATATATACCTACTGGCGACCGCCAGTAGGTAATATAACTATATATATATATATATATTCACTGAAAAAACCATAGGTTATAGACCATATATAGTTAGGAATTAGCATTTAAGAAACCTTTTTTTTACTCACACAAAACCATTGAAATTCCATATATAGTTAGTTGCACTAACTATATATCGCGCACCCGCAATCCACTGCTGATGATGTCACATATTACATCATTCATGACATGGTCAGTGACATCACTGATGACATCACTGATGACATCTCAAATGACATCACTGATGACATCACTGATGACATCATCCATTGACTGTGTGTTTCTGTAAAGTTTAAATATGTTTTACATATTGAAAAATGAGTAGATGTAGAAGTGCCTAAATAAAAGATTTAGTAGGTGCGTGACTGACTTTATGAATGAGTAAGTGATTAAATGTGTCTCACTGAGTGCATGGGTTAGTGACTAAACTGTCTTAATTTGTGCATCATTATGTCTGTTGTTCTGTAAAGTGCTGCATGTGTTGATCAGTAGCTATATGAGTAACTATATGGGTTATTGATTGATTGTCCAAGTATTTGTATGGGAGACTGAGTGTGTGTGTGGCTGGCTGGGAGATGTCTGACTCTGTGCAGATCAATGTGTTCTTGTATCAATGATTGTATAAGAAAGTAAGTATGTGTTAGTATATGTTTGAAAATGTAAGGTACTCTATGTTTAACTGTATAGATTAGAAAATGGAAGTGTGATTGATTTTTTACAGGACTGACTAGGTGTGTGAGTAACTCCATGGATCAGTGGCAGAGTGTGAGTGTCTGTATAGGTGTATGAGTGCATATGATAGTGTTGTAAAGATGAGTGATTGTATGTATGAATGATTGTATGGGTGAATGAGTGAATGTGTGTGTAGACATAGGAATCAGTGAGTGCGTATGTAGTAACTAGTATTGGTGTGTCAATGGTTTAAAAAATTATATTCTGTATTTAACACTGGGTGTAACAGAGGTTATATTAAAGTGTGAGGAGATGCATTGTATTGTCACATGAATGATATCATCAGTGATGTGACCATTGATGTCAAATGAGATGTCATCAGTGCTGTCATTTGAGATGTCATCAGTGATGTCATCAGGGATGTCATTTGAGATGTTATCAGTGATGTCATTTGAGATGTCATGAGTGATGTCATCAGTGATGTCATTTGAGATGTCATCAGTGATGTCATCAGTGATGTCACTGACCATGTCATGAATGATGTAATATGTGACATGATCAGCAGTGGATTGCGGGTGCGCGATATATAGTTAGTGCAACTAACTATATATGGAATTTCAATAGTTTTGTGTGAGTAAAAAAAAGGTTTCTTAAATGCTAATTCCTAACTATATATGGTCTATAACCTATGGTTTTTTCAGTGAATTTTCAAGGTTTTGTAAATGCTAATTCCTAACTATATATGGTCTATAACCTATGGTTTTTTCAGTGAATTTCATTGGTTTTTAAAAGCTAATATCTATAGCTGTAAAATGTATTCTTCTTTAAATCAAAAAATATATTTTATATGTTTATTAATAAAAAAATGTATTATTATTTTTTTTTGTTCGCTCCCGGTTCGCGAACCTTCCCGTTAGCTCAATGTGGTGCCGCGACCCGGTCCGCGAACCAGTAAACGTTCCGTTTGCGCAACTGCCGCGTTAGAAATCAACATCGTGACGCGTCGCGGAAGTGCGTTAGCGCACCCGGAAGTGCTCCGGTACGCGAACCGCGGCGCGAAGCGCAGCTCCCCGGAAGCTATCCGGGGTGCGTCGCGAAAGCGCGACGTATCGCGTTGCCGCGTAATGCATCTTATGACGCGCCGCGGTAGCGCACCCGGAAGTGCTCCGGAGCGTGAACCGAGGCGCGAAGCGCTGCTCCCCGGAAGCGATCCGGGGCGCGTTCCGCAGCGCGTAACTTAAGCGTAACAGGTCATGTGACTTGTTAATAAAACTTTTCATTGGTTCATTTCACTTTTGGTTTCCTAATGTTGTAAGGCTAGGTCATGTGACCTAAAAATAACACTTTTCATTGGTTTAGACCTATTTTTTTTCCAAAATGATGAAAACCCCTCCTTCTTTCTTCACTCTGACTTTCATCTTTGTGAGAGGAAGACCCTTTGTGATCACTGAGCAATGGCTTCATTAGTAGCTTCAGCTGGTGCACCCCCACCACCACCACCACCACCTCCTCATAGGAAGAGAGGACCACCTCCACAGTTCATTACCAACACAGAGGAGGAAGAGGATGAAGAAGAGGAACAGGAGATACAGGAAACACCGTTTTTACAAGAGGAGCCCCGGGTATCTCATCATAAAACTAGTTTCATTTGGCAGTTTTTTTCATTTCCTGAAGGACAGAAAAAAGCTAATGCTCGATATGTGACGTGCCTGATATGTAAAGAGGACTTATCTAGAGGCACAGAAAAGAAGTATAGTTACGGCAACTATACTATGCACCGTCACATGCTGAGGTGGCATCCACTAAACTACAGCCGGGCAGAGATGCGTCACCTTCAGGACAATCCACCAACTCCTGTGGCCAGGACATCGTCACAGGTATCTCTGTCGGGGCCAGAGGCAGGGGAAACCGTGCCAAACATTCAGGACAACTTTGTCCATATGAAGATTACCTGTTTATATTGTGGTACATTGCTCTCATGTGCCAATATGAGCATTAACTTAATAAACAGAGCATTTGAAAACCACAAGTGCTCTAAACGCCCCAAAAAGTAAAAAAAATTTTTTGCTCCTGTTGAGCCCTTTACAATGCCTGTTTTTTATTGTTTCCCCCCAAAAAAACCAAAAAAACATAAAACTGTTCAAAAAATAAAAAAATAAAAAAAAATGTTCAGAAAAAAAAATATATATATATAAAACAACAAAAACATTAAAAAAAAAAGTTCTTTTCAGAACTACCTCCCCTTTATAAAAAAATTGCTAGAATGTTTAGCACTCTGGCAAGCTCTATTTCTTTTGGTTCGCTTCCCAGTTCGCTCGCCGGTACGCGAACCGGGAGCGAACCAAAAAAAAATTAAAAAAAAAAAAGAAGAGTAAGTATAAGGGAAGTAAACAGAGAGTAATGTTAAAACAAAGACAGCTATAGGGACTAAACCAGAGATACTGTTTAATAGATTTATATACCGAAGAAAAGATGGAAGAAGGTATAATTGTGAAAAAGAAAATAGATAAGGAAGTGAAAGAAAAAAAGGAGAGTAGAAGAATAACAAAGAAGAGTTTCTTAGAGAATGTGAGTGAATGTTCAAAATAAGATTACAACATGTGGAATAACAGAGAGAAAAAACAGAAAGCAGAAAAGAAGAAGTAACAGAAAAGGAATAATTGAAACAGCAAAGAAATGTAAATAACATAGGGGCATATTATCAACATAGGCAATAAAAGTTTCGCAACTTTTATTGGCAGAAATGTGTCGCTAAAGCCGCTTTTGCAGCAGAAAACTGCCGCTACAGCCGCTTTTGCAGCAGTTTTCTGCCGATAAAAGCAGCAATAATTTTATTGGCTGTGTTCATAATATGCCCCTTAGTGTGCTTCAACTACACAGAGAAAGCATAATGAACAAGTAGTGAAAGAGTGATCAGTCAGAGACACTAAGAGTAATAGAGACGGAGTGAGTGAACAAGAGTGAGGAACTATGAGGAGAGGGACTGAGAAAAGGAGTGGAAGGAGTAGAGTAAGTAAGTAAGTAATAGAGAAAGGAATGAGGGAAGTAGCAAAGGCAGGAAAGTTAGGGTTAAAGAAATGAAGCAGTGGAACTAATAGTAGTTAAATGTGATAGAAATGTAACGAAAAGAGTACAAAACATTTACCTTATAATTGTCGTTAACTTAGTCACTTGTTATTTTTATACTTTCAATCTGTGAAAGAGAGAACAAACATTTGAAAAATATTAAAACATGTATTTAAAAATTAGAAAAGACAAGGGAAAAGATTGAAGGACAAACAGTTTTTCAACAACTTTGACACTTACAGAAGCTTCTGCTTCTCCAGGCCCCCTACACAGTCCTAAAGATATACATTTTAAACTAACAGTATCTTGATGCAGGTGAACTGAGGCCTATCTTGGAACATGGTGCATCTTTTGCACTGCTGTTGTCTCACAAAAGTGACGCAATCGCAGCGCAAAAGAGGTGCACAATCATCATAAAACTGTTCCTAACATTTTAAATGATTGTTTCAGGATGGCAATAAGGTGTGTCCTATCCAGACGTTTGTTTCAGGTGAGGCCTACTCAGGGTTGCAGATCAAATTTAGCCTTGTTGAAGAGTACAGAGGAGATAATACATGTGCAGGGCAACCAATAAAGTTCAAACTTCCTCTGTTTCCCTGGAGAGGCCTAAACTTCATCTGCACAATTTGATTCGTAATGTTACGAAACACAGGTAATGTATTTGAAAAATATGCAATTTCTTTTGCTCATTTCACAATCACATCACTTGTGTTTCCTTTGGTTAGGTATCTCATTATGCAGATGTAGTCCAGCATATGAAAGAGTACGCACTAAATGCAACAACTTTGACACTTACAGAAGCCTCACCTTCTCCATGCCTCCTACACAGTTCTAAATGTACATCATAAATACAAACAGTACAGAATTAACTATACATGTTAAATGGTTTATTTTTGCTGTTCTCAGAATGTATCAAATTTCACTAAAAACAGTGACTTGAAGGTATTCATCATATAACAGCGGGAAAAAAAAAACACAATCAAAATGATTGTGTTTAAAAACCCCATATAACATAACCAATCAGAAATCAAAACTCCTCAAAAGTAACTTACTTTCCATGACGTCGAAGGATATCCTATGAACAGCTTACACTCTGTTGTGCTGTTATTATTTTCAGCCCGCCACTTTCTGAAAGAAAAGCTCCATCGTTTTGAAAAATATGTTACATACAATAAATGACTTCTCGCTCTCTACCACACGTTTCCTCAAGGCCAAATCGTGTAAGAGCCATTTATAACTCTTGGAATTCTTGTAAGCAAATCCCGTCATTTTGTATTTCCGCAACTTTCAGAAAGAAAACGTTCAAGATCACTTTCACAATCCTAGACTAGTAATATCTTACCCTTTTTGCTCACTCATGTTCTACATTTCCTATGACACTGATACTGCTTACTATGAAGCAGACTTACACTATCTATGACTACTACAATTATTTAATTCTCTACATCACTTTTAATCACAAAGCAATATAAAACAGTAGATAAAATTATATCAACCCCTAGAATCATTATACGCCAGTTACCTACCCTAAATTCTCTTTTCTGAAAACAGAAAGTAAGAATATTTTTTAGTAAAAAGGCAACATTGTATCATAGTCAAATGGCAATAATTTCCGAAACAGCAAATTTTTTTACATTTTCAATAACCTGTGTAATAAGCGGATCTTGTCAAATACCCATCATGCAATATAATAGCTGCAGTTACAAATCTTCTTCCTAAAATCAACGACTGTGTAGCCACAACATTTGTAATTAAAGTTGAAGACTTACTTTCATCAGGTTTATATAATTGGATTTTTAAAATGACATTATAATCAAAAGTTTGGACCAATAATCTAGACAGCATTGCAGACTTACATTCCCTCTACTCCCTGTTTTGATTGGCTGCTTGAATTAGCTTATAAAAAGAAACAGTTTTTCTGAACTCATTCAAAGTGCAGTTATTTTTCCATGACGTCAAGTGTTATGGTAAGAAGACCGTTTGCTTTGGGAAATACTCTGTTGTCCTTCAACTAATCTGTGCCCACCACTTTCTGTAAGAAAATCTTCTTTTTTTCCAGGAACTATTGTCTCTGTACTACACTTATCCTCAAGGCCAAATCGTGTAGGAGCCATTAGAACCTCTTGAAATTCCTCAGAGCACATCCCGAGATTCTTTCCCTAAAATTTGGGTTTTAAAAACACCAGGTAAGAATTTTTAAGGTCATACGGCAATTTTTTTTTTAAAGTTAAAACAGAATCGTTGCAGAATGACCAGCCGTTTCTAGACTTTAAATAAGCTGTGTAATGTCCTGATGTTATTGAAGGACCGTCATGATATATAATTGCTGCAGTTTACAAAAGTCCTTCCTGATATTGACAACTGCGAAGCTACAAAATTTTTCATTAAAGTTGTCAATTTTGTTCCATCAGCCCTACATCGTTGGAACATTAAAATGACATACTGGCCATATGTTCGTATAAATAATGTTGACATCATTTCAGATTTACATTGGCTACACTCCATGTTGTGATCAGCTGTTTTTACTAGCTTATTAAAGGACACTGATTTACTGTCTGGCAAAGTTAAATATATAAATCTTTCTGAGTCTACACTAGTAGTACTTGATACCCTACAGTTCTCGCAGTCATGCTGCCATTGATAAGAAAGCCCAAACAGGTGATCTACATCTACACCTTCAGCATGCAATACATCAAGCATATACATTAAAAACTCCTGACAATCTTGCTGAATATTTTGAGAGAATTGTGTTTGACCTGAACATCTGTCTAACAGATTTCGAATTTCAGACACACTTTCTATTTTTGTTCTATCAGTGCAACATTTCTCTAACACAGAATTTAACAAACTGCAAAATCTGTGATCCGAATTGACCACAATCTCTTCTTTTACATTTTGTAGAGAAAACAAAACATTAACCACTACATTAGCATAGCAGTTGACACCAGAACTGTTTTCAAATTGAAAACCAACAACATCTTCAACAGAATCCTTTTTCTTTCTGCTTATAATTTCAGGTTCATCAACTTTTCGTCTTTTTGGTACAACCTCCCTAGTATTGGTCACATTTCTTCGTTTCCGGCCTACCACACGTTTCTCAAACAAAGGATATTGAGGCAAATGTGGCGCATACTCTCTTCTTAACCTATTGTATTCCTTAACACAATCTAGATCCGCACAAATGTTTGTGACATCACACTCAATCAAGTACAATCCCGATAAAGTTCTAACTCGTGACAATGCCACATATGCCATACCCTCCTTGAACACAGAACTGCCAATATTCACCAATGCACTGTCTACACTTAAACCTTGTGATTTATGGATTGTCACCGCATATGCCAAGCAAACAGGAAACTGCTTACGGCGAACATATAAGTCTTTTACAAGCAAAAATCTAGCAGAACAACGACCAATTAGCTGTACTTCCTCAATGCCATCAAATTTAATTTTTAAAAATTCAATTCCATCTCTATTTCTGTATTTCACAAAATCAACAACATTACCCATTGATCCATTTACCAGACCTCTTTCAACATGTAAATTCCTTCTTAAAATTATACGGCAATTTAAGCACACATTCAGAGTCTTTTCAAAACCTGCAGTTTTAGATATAGTCTTCTCTAATGAATCCAATTTTGTTTTCAAATTCTCAGACAAAATAATTGTTGATCCCATATGCTCTACTCTGTCAATAGCTTCCAGTTTCACAATCTCTTGGTTTTCTAAATACAACATTTTGTTGTTGAAGATGGCACATTCTACAAGAGTTGGCATCAAACATATTCCAGATTTCTTCTCAGTAATTTTCTGAAAAATATTCTCAGGCACAACGTCTTGTTCTGGATATAAATTTGACAGTAATCGTGCATGTAAAGCTTGTTTCCCATGCTCGGTCACTTTTCCAATTCTAACATCTTGTAGAATATTCTTGTAAACTTCATCCTTCGCCTGACGCATATTTTCATGCAGTTCAGCATAATTGAAGTTTAACCATATATTGACGTTGCCAATGCTCCCTAGGCACTTCCTGGTATCTTCATGCGTGAGCATTTTGAACACAGGTTGTCCTTTCACTGGTGTCAGCTGCAGAAGATCTCCGAAAACAATGATGTGTTTGCCACCAAATAACACATCATACTCTGTTTTAAGAACTTCTTGCATTCTCAAATGCACAAAGGCAAGCGTGACATTGGAAACCATGCTTACTTCGTCAATGATAAGAAGTTTCATTTTCCTCAAGACTCTTGAAACTTCACAACAAGCATCTCCAGATAACTTGTGGTATTGAAATTTGTTATCATGCTCCACTGGCAGCATCAGTAGACGATGCAAAGTAATACCTTTAATGTTATGTGCTGCCAGTCCAGTTGGAGCGGTGACAACACAAGACAGCGATGACTCAGTCCTTTCCTTCAAATAACATGAAATTGCTTTAATGAGGAAACTCTTTCCAGTTCCCGCTTCTCCACTCACGTACAGTCGGACAGGCTTCAACGATGTACATGAGCACTCTTTCTTCTCATGACTTAATCCATGATCAATTTGCTTGGTAACTTCGTCATATATTTTCCTCTGCTCAACGTTGAGTTGTCTTTCCAAGTCTTCTAAGTTAACCGCATCCTCCTGAGCATGTGCCATGGCTCTTTCCACTTCATTCATGGCAGTGGCAGCTTAATTTTCGATAACAGGTCCTCCTAGTGGATCCTGACTCAATGAAACAGAACTCTGACTGTCCTTAGAACTGTCTCTGGCAATCTCGGCTGCAATCGTTGCTTCCTGCTCGATTTCTGCATTCAACATTTGTACATATTTGGGAAAAGCAGGACATTCTATGGTCTCCTTGGCGGCAGTGAAAGAGTCTTCATAACAGAGGAAATCTCCAAGCAGTTCCTCTTCTGCACGCCACGGCTTGAAAAGTTGCAAAAGTGCTAAATAGAAAAACTCCTTTTTTTCAGGAGATTCGCCACTCAATTTTCGATGGTTTACCAAGTGGCATTTTCTTTGCTTGACCAGACATCCCTCACTTCCATTTACAGCATACACTCCTTTATCAATATCTTCTTTGATGTTCCTCTTGAATATGTAATTTTGTAGAACCTCATACAGACAAACATTCTCGAGGTGACTGCTTCGATTTGGATAATATGTATCCAACATGTTGGTCTTCAAAATGTCAGTACTGTTTGGCTCCTTTTCAGCCAAATACTCAATTTCCCGCACAGGTTTCAGAACTCGATTACGCGTTGCAGCAAGACCAAGACTCGCCCAAACGATACTCCTAGATTTGGCATAGAGACTTGCTGAAGACAACCGGTCAGAACATTCGTAAGCTCCGATTTCTCGATGCGACAACATCTTCAGACTGAAACTGTACAACTTCTTACTGAGGCTCTTTTCATGGGAAATGTCCTCCCACATATCCTTCAATTCTGTCTTTTCTTTTTTGGTGATGTAAGATGTCACATACCGAGCCACAGCCATACAGTTATCAGCCACAAACTGTATATCCATGTTAGCATTCCACATGGACAAAATCACTGGATTGTAGTCGTTGATGTACTTGGACTCTTCGTTCCTCTTCAAATTGTACGTGTTTTTAGGTGATTTCTTCATCACATTATGTCGCAGCGAAGACATCAAACTGTTCACTCTTCCTTTAGAAATCACCGGTCGTGGAAAGGCGAAACGACATTTGGTGTAGAACTTGTCCTTGTTTCTGAATTTACGACGACAGTACTTTCCGCAACGATGGCTTTGGAAGCGTAGAACTTGTTCTCTTAGACTTTTGTCCTCCTTTGCGTTTGGAACAGCACATGTAGAATACTGTTCTATGAAACTCATCACTAAGTCTTCTGGATCTGTTCCAAATTTAGGTGCATCCTTGATCCACAGCAGCATATGTATATGAGGAGCACCTCTTGCTTGGTACTCCTTTCTCCAGAAGAAATCCAACACCTCTCCAAGAGGTGGATTCTTCTTATTCATGATGAAAGACATCATAGCTTCAAATCTATGATTGAAGTACCTGCTTACATTCACTGGATCCAAAGAGCACAGTTCTCCGGGTGTCTTGAATTCGATGTTTTCGATGTTTCCATTTGCCTCTCGTAGAAATTCAAGTAAGTCTTCCCAGCCATACTCGGCACAGCTCAGAGTGAGGAACCATGTGGGAGTTCCTAAGTTCCTCAGCATACATTTTAAATCACCATGACGACGGTACCAGTACTCATTAGTACCACGCTGACACGCCATGAGATTAATCAGGTGACAATCCAAAATACTGTCTTGGACATTGACTTTATCCATAAAGTCACTTGCCGAGATGTTTTGCATCTGTATACCACTTTTCAAGATGTGGTTCACTGCATATGACAGTCCAGACAGATCGCTTTCAAACAGGAGATGAAACAAATAGGGAATGCATTGTCGAAACCTAGCATCTTCTGCATACAATCGTAAAGTCCGGTATTCAGAAGCAGGAATTTGATGAGGTCGCTCATCATATCTTCCTCCTTGACCTGTTGGAAATAGCTGTGGAAAACACCGAGCTTCCAAACTTTCCTCCCAGACACTAATGGGACTCCCTTTGGCTTGTTTAATTTGAAACAACTCAATAGCATTCCCCATGACTTCCTTGGAATGCAAAGGATGAACACTATAATGTTCATATATTTCTTCACTTTTAGAGGGTTCTACTTTCTCAATTTGACCAGCACACAAATCGCATCCTCTTCCTCACTTACTTCCTCTTCTGCAACATATACATTCTTATAGTACTTATTATTTTTTTTCAAATACAATGTTGCCTTTCTTACTTTCCTAACATCCACTAAATCTTGCCATATTTTTTTATTCTTTGTCGGAACCCCATCAACTAAGATAACCAGAGGTTCCTCTTCCACTTTTTCTACTCCAATTGTGTTAATGTTTTTCTTCAAATCTAGAGGCAAATAAACAACTCTTCCCTTTAATCCTCTCTGTAAATCTGATGGAGGCAATTTCCCTGTCTTTGGCTCCATTCTTACAATAGCCTGAAAGGGATGGATACTTTGAATCAAAATAGATTCATAAGTATTTAAATCCTTCAATTCAGAAGGAATCTCAACGAATTCCAGATTATTATGAACCGCTTTAGCAGGCATCTGGTTTTGATTTAATTTGTTACAACAATAAGTACACACACGTTGATCCGATCCCAAATCAAAACAATTTTCTACCATCAAGTATGTAGCGAAATCCTTCCATTCACTAATATTTTCCCTTTCACTTCTTGCATATAAATCCACTAACTTAGTCTGATTCTTATAATAAGTGCGTCGACAACACACACAAGTGAAATTAGGCCTCTCACTTGATTTCACCTGAAACGTGGCAATTTCCTTCTGAAAATTATCTGTACTGGAAACCTGTACACTATCTTCCACATTACCCTCTTCTTCTGGGTCAATTTCAACATTCTCCTCTTTACTTCCAAAGTAACAAAACTCAATTTCTTCACACATATTCTTCACATCTATTTCAGAACCATGCAAAAGAGCAGCGCATAATTGTTTAAGCATAACTGCTGGACTCTTAGCATAATACAACATTCTAACTAATTTCCTCACTTTATTATGATGCACTGCTAGCATCCTGAAATGATGAAAAACACTCTGGCATACTCTCCTGGAAAGACAAGCCAGTGAATGACCATGCAAACCTGTCACTTCACTCACTCTGCAAGGATCTAATTATTGCAACAACTTCATTTTCTGCTTCAAACTTTTCTTATTAAATGTCCGTACAAAATCACAAAGCAAATTGATGGAATCCTGTCGCACACTGCAAATACTACTACACTTTCAGGTGTACACAGGTCCCTTAGGACGTCTTCCTAAAACCTCATTACCTAACATCTCTTCTGCCTCTGTTGTCACAAGTTTTTCTTTTTCAACTGGACAACCATCTTTCACCTCATAAGCTCGACCGCTGGTGTCAACTGCATGCACCAAATCATTATCCTGGAAATAACTCTCCTCATTGAAAAATGCCTCACAACTTGAACTATGCATCCATTCTCCGGAAAAAACTTCACAAAAATTACTACGATTAACTATTCTCTTCCATCTACTATTTCTTTTGAAATCATAAATTGCCTTGTTTAGCTTCCTAATTCTATTGATTATCAAAATAAATAACTTTCGTTTAATTTCAAATGCCTGATCAATAACTTTCTCAACTTTTTTTTTTCTCTTATAAAAAACCACTTTCTGTTGACCTTTCTTAATATTTTTTAACAAATTGCCAATTATCCTGTTGCGGAACATTCGTTTACGAATGTCCCTAAACTGTTGTTTCCTTCTACTATCATGCACAGAGTTATCTCTTGCTCTAGCAGTAACATTTTTGATTGGCCTTTCCTTTCCGTTTAAATTGCTTCTCTTTTTCTGGACAAAAACATTTTCTGTAGTACTACTTTTTTTTCTAGAAATGTTTCTTATGAATGTTTTCGTGGTCTTACCCGGTGCTTTCTTGGTGACTTGACGATTTTTTATTGTAGAGGACTGCTGCTGTAAATGATGGACCTGCTGTCTTTGACGTTTTGTAGCCTTTCTCATTCTCTCCTTAGTTGGCATTCTCAAAATTTGAAATGATCTGCAGTTGAATCTGTGGTAAAATATAATAAAAAATGTTATTAACCACTATTACCAAACAGTAAATCAATAACAGTCATCAAAAACTTAACACACTACTTAACATTTTTACATATAATATTTTTTAGTGCTTTGGCAAATTTAGAATACAGAAATAGCAGAAAAGAAATGGAATTCTTCTTCATTTTACCTGTCCTGTTTTATATGTGAATCTGATCTAATTTTATGAGCATATTTTAATATTTTATTGAAGACACTACACATAACCTGTTTTTGAAGGTGTGTTTAATTTAAAATTAAACAGTTTACATTTTTACTTTTCATTTATTGTAAATTTTAAAAATAAATGTTTATAGTTCCATAGGCTCAAGCACGTCAGCTTCCCACCCTATGTCATACAATTCTGACAAATCGGCATCCTCATCATATTCTTCATCATCCTCAGGATTTAAATCATCCAAGGGATCTACTTCCACTGACGTTTCAATTACAAGTTCAATGATGAGGTCGAGATCAACTGATTGCTGATTGTCACTCATGTTGATGTTGTCGTTATCTTTAAAGAAAGAGAACAACAATGAGATGTTGCAGAGTAAGAGACAAATCTCAGAGATTATAATAGTAAATTTGTTTAACAAGAGTAACATTTTGCAGCTATTATTTAGCCATGTCCAGCGATGCTGAGGAGGTGAGGCCTATGTCCAAGTTTTCAGTGAACAGGACTCATCTCTTCTTAACCTTAGATAAGCCTCACCGACTCTGTGTCCCCTGCTCTTACTTAAATGTACAGGGGCAGATTTATGCTAAGTGGCGCATCCCCACGGATGCACCAGTTAATGTGCACCGCTGCTCTGCCACCCATAGTGTGCCGCATTTACAATGTGGAGCACCATTGAGCAAAAACAGCACAGATGCGTCACGCATCTGTGCCGCAAAAGCAGCACATTGCAGGAATCACGTAATAAGCGCAACATGTCTACTGCAATGCACAGGAGGAAGTCTCACATTGCATGGTGCATCACTTCTTATGCCTGTTTCAAACAGGCGTAAGGATTTGATTCAACAATGCTATAAAGCTGACTCAGTGAAATCTTCTAAATTTCACTGTGTTAGTTTTACAGGGCTTTCATGCAAATTAATGCATACCTTGCAACAAAACACTTATATGAAAACTGACTCAGGTTTCATTTGGCACAGGACTTTACAGCATGACACATCTGCCTTGATGCATCAAGTTGTAAATATGTCGCCACATAGCAAATGTTTTGCACCGTTGCTGCGTCACAAAAGTGACGCACAGTGACGCAAAAGAGACATACACCTATCATAAATCTGTCCCTAACATTTTAAATGATTGATTCAAGATTACGATAAAGTGTGGCCTATCCAGAGGTTTGTTTGAGGTGAGGCCTATTCAGAGTTGCAGATGAAATTTACGCTTGTTGAAGAGTACAGAGGAGATAATACATGTGAAGGCCTACCAATGAAGTAAGTCATATCCACTTCACTCTTGAACAAAGGCCAGACCTTTTCTGTGTCCATGGACAGACCTAAACTTCATCTGCACAATGTCATTCGTAAACTTAGGAAACACAGGTGATGTAATTGAAAAATGTGGAGTTTCTTTTCCTCATTTCACAATCACATCACCTGTGTTTCCTTTGCTTAGGTATCTCATAGTGCAGATGGACTCTAGCATATCAAAGAGTACACATAAGTTGAGCAGTGTATTCAACAAATTTGACATTTACAGAAGATTCAGCTTCTTATCTTGTTGGAGATGAAATGAGGCCTGTCTTGCAACATGGTGCATCTTTTGCATCACTCCTGCATCGGTTTCATGTGGCACGGGACTTTACAGCATGACACATCTGCCTAGATGCATCAAGTTGTAAATATGTCACCACATAGCAAATCTTTTGCATCGCCGCTGCGTCACAAAAGTGACGCACAGTGACGCAAAAGAGGCATACACCTATCATAAATCTGTCCCTAACATTTTAAATGATTGATTCAGGATGACGATAAGTTGTGACCTATCCAGAGGTTTGTTTAAGGTGAGGCCTACTCAGGGTTGCAGATGAAATTTACGCTTGTTGAAGAGTACAGAGGAGATAATACATGTGAAAGCCTACCAATGAAGTAAGTCATGTGCACTTCACTCTTGAACAAAGGCCAGACCTCTTCTGTGTCCGTGGACAGACCTAAACCTCATCTGCACAATGTCATTCGTAAACTTAGGAAACACAGGTGATGTAATTGAAAAATGTGGAGTTTCTTTTCCTCATTTCACAATCACATCACCTGTGTTTCCATTGCTTAGGTATCTCATAGTGCAGATGGAGTCTAGCATACCAAAGAGTACACATAAGTTGAGCAGTGAATACAACAATTTTGACATTTAGAGAAGATTCAGCTTCTTATCTTGTTGGAGATGAAATGAGGCCTGTCTTGCAACATGGTGCATCTTTTGCATCACTGCTGCATCGGTTTCATGTGGCACGGGACTTCAAAGCATGACACATCTGCCTAGATGCATCAAGTTGTAAATATGTCACCACATAGCAAATCTTTTGCACCGCCGCTACGTCACAAAAGTGACGCACAGCAACGCAAAAGAGACACACACCTATCATAAATCTGGCCCTAACATTTTAAATGATTTATTCAGGATGACGATAAGGTGAGGCCTATCCAGAGGTTTGTTTGAGGTGAGGCCTACTCAGGGTTGCAGATGAGATTTACACTTGTTGAAGAGTACAGAGGAGATAATATATGTAAAGGCCTACCAATGAAGTAAGTCATGTCCACTTCACTCTTGAACAAAGGCCAGACCTCTTCTGTGTCCATGGACAGACCTAAACCTCATCTGCACAATGTCATTCGTAAACTTAGGAAACACAGGTGATGTAATTGAAAAATGTGGAGTTTCTTTTCCTCATTTCACAATCACATCACCTATGTTTCCTTTGCTTAGGTATCTCACAGTGCAGATGGAGTCTAGCATATCAAAGACTACGCAGAAGGTTAGAACTGTATGGAACATGGCTATGTAAGTCAAATAATCAAAATCTAAATTTGCCAAGCACACATGGGGGCGTATTTACAAGGACCTTGCACCACAGGGAAAGGTCTTAAATTAAAATGGGAAAAATAACATCAGAGAGACTCAAAGGCCTTATAAATATGCCCCAAGCAACCTATGAACCTCTAGGATTACATATCAAGAAACCTAATTGATTTCAAAAAACGTTTTTAAACACAACTTGTAAAGCAATTATATTCATACATTCATGGGGAAGTTACTTAAAATACCCTAAGACACATGAAAGCGTTTTTTTTAAGCCCTTGCTCCATTTTTAGATCACTTTTAACATGGCTATGTAAGTCAAATAATCAAGATCTAAATTTGCCAAGCACACATGGGGGCGTATTTACAAGGACCTTGCACCACAGGGAAAGGTCTTAAATTAAAATGGGAAAAATAACATCAGAGAGACACAAAGGCCTTATAAATATGCCCCAAGCAACCTATGAAGCTCTAGCAGTACATATCAAGAAACCTAATTGATTTCAAAAATCGTTTTTAAACACATCAACTAAATCAATTAGATACCTACATTCAAGGGGAAATGACTTAAAATGGCCTAAGACACATGAAAGCGTTTTTTGTAAGGCCCTTGCAACATTTTTGGGTCACTTTTAACATGGCTATGTTAGTCAAAGAATTAAAATCTAAATTTGCCAAGCACAGATGGGGGCATATTTACAAGGACCTTGCACCACAGGGAAAGGTCTTAAATTAAAATGGGAAAAATTACATCAAAGGAAGTCAAAAGCCTTGAAAATATGCCCCAAGCAACCTATGAAACTCTAGCAGTACATATCAAGAAACCTAATTGATTTTTAAAAACGTTTTTAAACACATCTTGTAAAACAATTATATTTATACATTCATGGGGAAGTGAGTTAAAATACCCTAAGACACATGAAAGCATTTTTGTAAGACCCTTGCACTTTTTTTGCATCACTTTTAACATGGCTATGTAACACAAAGAAACAAAATCTATTTGTAAAACACTTGACACAAAGCAACATTTTAAATACACAACTTTCTTCATAATTTTCTCCCTAAACCATACTATTCTCTACCTAAATTAAATGAATCTTTTCTCACCTTAGCAAATACTTTATGAGTTTCAAAACAGTCTCAGAAACACACCAAATTGTCTTTAGCAGAGCAAAAGGTATGCACTCCAGAGTCTGCAGCTATGAAAAGCACAGAAATGCTGTAACTCATCACACATATCTCTCATGTCACCCAATCAAAACTCTCCCCTCACTTTTTTCAAATCAACACCCTTCCCCCCTCTGGCCTTTCTGCCTTTTTTGCATAGCAACCACCTCCTGAAAGACCTCTCATGTTTGCAAGTTCACACAACAATGTTTCAATTGAACTCTGAACTCTCAGTGCACCTGCGTATCCAGTGCAATCTTTCATTAAATGATTTTTTCTTCACCATTCAAATTACACCTTTCAAACAACACATCCATGCACCCTAACTTTCTGTTTTCAGCAATCAAAATCCACCAATCAGTGCTACTGCTTCCTTAACACAGAAACTCCACAGTTTTTTTTATTTTAAACTCTTATTTTTTCAACTCCCATTTCATTGCCACACTTCATCTGACTGCAGCAGAACCTCCTCTCACCATGTTTTCTGTCTGGATTGTTGGACATAGTTACATCTACTGGGCTCAAAGGTATGCTGAGAACAGAAATTTACCTAACCTCAATTTACAAGATGTGGAAATTAAGTGGTTTGGCCACAGAGGATTAAAATGTCACCAATTGATACCATTGGTGAAAACCTTTATGCATTTGCCTAAACCTGACCTGTTAATTGTGCACTGTGGAGGAAATGACTTGGGCACTTTGACTGGTGTAGGTCTGGAAATGCTTTTAAAGGACACCTTTGAGCAATTGATGGCACTTTTTCCTCAAACTGCCTTGGTATATTCAAATATATGCCAAAAACAGAAATGGAGGTGGTCGAACCAATTTTGTCCACAAATTGAGAAGTCGAGGAAGCATGTAAACAAATCTGTTTCAGCTTACATGAGAGACCATGGAATGGGCTCCATGTACAACAATAACTTGCGTTACTACATGCAAGATATCTACAGAGGAGATGGAGTTCACTTCTCAGATGAGGGCAACAGAGTTTTCATTTTGAATTTAAGACTGTGCATTGGTACCTACTTATAAGTACCTAAATGTACCATAAACCCAAAAGCTCTTCTCAGAGCTACCCTACATCTGATCACAATTATTATTTTACTCTAACTTTTTTCACAAATTTTCAACAAAGTACGCTCCCCGGAGCGCTACCCGGTACGCGAACCGGAAGCTAACCACGTGAAATTTTTAAAAAAAATGTTTTTTTTCCACACATATGGGCCTCCTCAGCCACCCTCAGAAAACCTAGGGGGTCAAGATACATCTACCGTGCCCCCTTCTACCCATTCTGAACATTATTTGCCCTCCATCTTGTATCTTAATTCGACCGAAACACAAAATGGTGGACTCCCGTAACGCTGCCGGTTCGCGTACCGGGGCGCTCACCGGGAAGCGCTCCATCAAAAAAGGTGGGAAAGTAATTTACAGAAGAAACCCTGGAGACACTTTCACCAAATATAGATTAGCTCATACTACATACCAATCCCTACCATTTTCACAAATTTGGTTGGAATTCCATTTAGCCATTTAGCCTGTAGACCTCTCTAAATACCCTGAGGTAAATTACTTCACAAAACACATCTGAAGTGTTGGAATTGACAACCAATTAAAATGTTACTTTCATTTTCTATTTTTTTTTACCTGACATTTGATTGGTTATGTACCTGAATATATATAAAGGAAGAGAAGGAAACACAGCCATTTTGACTACTACTTCCTGGTGTACATTTCAATAGGATTTTCACTAATAACTTCAACTTCTTTTTAAAGGTAAGTTGTTATTTTAAAAACTGAAGTATATTGTGCACTTTAAGTTAATATGGTAAACTTTTTCTGATAGTTATATACTATCCCTCTGTAGTAGTTATATATTTAGATAGACTTCTCTGTTATAGTTATGGATGGACTTAGGCTTCTCTTGTATAATTATGAATTTACTTACGTTAAATCACATACACTTTTTTATATTCCTACTTCCACTCTGATACTATACACTGCCCAAAGATAAATTCACTGTTAAAAACTGCCTATCTAAAATTAATCCCAACAGTGCCCTATCTCTACTAATATATATTTTTTTATGCAAATTTCAGACAAAATGGAAGGCGAACAGAAAGTTTCATTTGAAATTGTCCTTGCAGAGACCAACCAAGAAATCATTGATCCAAATGACATTGAATTTATGGATGAAACTTGGGACCAAGAACTACTGCAATGTGTGCAATCAGTAGATGTCCTCCTTGAAAATGAGGACATTTTACACACTCAAACATTACAAGCTATGTTCAATGAAAATAACGACATTTCAGACAGTGAAATATTAGACATTTTATAAAATTTTGAAACACAATCACAATAATAAATAATTGCTTAAAAAATAAAGAAATTAAAAAAAATCAACAAAACAAACAATCAATTAACATACAATATTTGAAAAGTCTATCATTCTTTTTTCCTTATAGTACGCTCCCCAGAGCGCTTCCCGGTGCGCGTACCGGGCGCTCCCCACGCAAAAAAAAACAATTTTTTTTTTTTTTGCCCCGCGGGGCCCTTTTAAAGCCTCCACATAAAACCTAGGGGGTCAGGGAGGATCTACTATGCCCCCTTATGGTCATTTCCCCCATTGTTTTTGCCTCCTCTTGTCTCTCGATCCTACCGAGAGACAAGATGGTGGCCGCTCCGGACTGTTTAGAATGTTGACAGACACCGGAGAGCCAATCAGCTTCGCTACGCAAAGTTCCGTTACGCGTCAGGTACGCGAACCGGAGCGCTGCCCGGAGCGCGCTTACAGATATATATCTTTTTTTGAACGTTAATTTCTCAAAATCCACTGGATCACATATATTGAGACCTAGCAAAGGCACATCGGGCTACCAGTCCCTACAATTTTGCCAAGTTTCGTGCAAATCCATTCAGCCGTTCGGGCTAAAAGTGAGGCCAACCGCCCTATGGAAATTAACATGGGAAAAACACGTTTTGGGACCCCCCTTTTTTCCCAGCCCCCCCTTGACAAACCCCCCCAAATTTTCAGTATCTGCTCAGAAACAAAATGTTCCATTTTCCTGAAAATTTCAGCCAATTCCGTCCACAAACGCCAAAGTTATTAGACATAGAATTTTCAAAAATCCCATAGAGAAAAAATCCTAACTATATATACCTACTGGCGACCGCCAGTAGGTAATATATATATATATTCATCACACAGAGTTCTCCCCCTCGAAAGAGCACACAAACAAGTGAATTAGTTTGTGGAATTCGTTTACTGGAGGCTGCTGCGATGAGAAGTGACAACAGTTCACAGCTTGAAATTAAAACAATCGCCTGACGCGTTTCGTGACTACAGCACTTTATCAAAGGCAATGTTGTGCAGAGGTCAGCTGCGCCATGAGTGCACCTAAAATCAATTATTTTGAAGTCCTGCCCGATGGGCGTGGCCAACCGCGTGGCCTTCTGGCTCCCGTAGTTGCACTACGTATTACTCCAGTGAGCTGGTGCGCTGTCTCTTAATTAATAACAAAATCCATACCCCAGTGGGTTGCTGCGTTGTTTCGCTTCATTCACACAGCTCGTGTTTGCCTCCTGAATCCGTCACTTGTTTCCAAAGGCACAAGCCTTCAGTAAATGAATTCCACAAACTAATTCACTTGTTTGTGTGCTCTTTCGAGGGGGAGAACTCTGTGTGATAAATATATATATATATATATATATATATATATATATATATATATATATATATTACCTACTGGCGGTCGCCAGTAGGTATATATAGTTAGGATTTTTTCTCTATGGGATTTTTGAAAATTCTATGTCGAATAACTTTGGCGTTTGTGGACGGAATTGGCTGAAATTTTCAGGAAAATGGCACATTTTGTTTCTGAGCAGCCCCTGAAAATTGGGGGGGGGGTTCGTCCAGGGGGGGTCGAGAAAAAAGGGGGGTCCCAAAACGTGTTTTTAACATTGAGTTTTCCATAGGGCGGTTGGCCTCACTTTTAGCCCGAACGGCTGAATGGATTTGCACGAAACTTGGCAAAATTGTAGGGACTGGTAGCCCGATGTGCCTTTTGTAGGTCTCAATATATGTGCTCCAGTGGATTTTGAGAAATTAACGTTTAAAAAAAGATATATATCTGTAACAGCGGACCGGGCAGCGCCCCGGTTCGCGGACTTTTCGCGCAACGGAGCTTTGTGAAGCAAAGCTGATTGGTTCTCCGGCGTCTGTCAACATTCCAAACAGTCCGTAGCGGCCGCCATCTTGTCTCTCGTAGGATCGAGAGACAAGAGGAGGCGAAAGCGAAGGGGCAAATGACCATAAGGGGGCATAGTAGATCCTCCCTGACCTCTTAGGTTTGATGTACCATTTTGCCAAGTTTGGTGTAATTCCGTTCAGCCATTCAGGCTGTAGACGTATCTAAATGTCAATAATCGAACGGCTGAATGGATTTGCACGAAACTTGGCAAAATATTAGGGACTGGTAGCCCGATGTGCCTTTGCTAGGTCTCAATATATGTGCTCCAGTGGATTTTGAGAAATTAACGTTCAAAAAAAGATATATATCTGTAACAGCGCTCCGCTTCGCGTACTTTTCGCGTTACGGAGCTTTGCGAAGCTGATTGGTTCTCCGGCGTCTGTCAACATTCCAAACAGTCCGTAGCGGCCGCCATCTTGTCTCTCGGTAGGATCGAGAGACAAGAGGAGGCCAAAGCGAAGGGGCAAATGACCATAAGGGGGCATAGTAGATCCTTCCTGACCTCTTAGGTTTGATGTACCATTTTGCCAAGTTTGGTGTAATTCCGTTCAGCCATTCAGGCTGTAGACGTATGTAAATGTCCTATGGAAAATTGCATGGGGAAAACACATTTGAAAGTGTTGAAATTTAGAACCAATTAAAATGTTACTTTGGTTTTGTATTTGTGTGTGATGAAAGTTAATTGGTTATGTATATATGTCAAATGAGAGGAAACCACAGCCATTTTGTGATACTACTGTCTGAGGTACATTTGTGAGGAATTTTTGGTGGTGAATTTCTGGTGTTTGATTTACACAGTACTAACACTTCTCCTACTTTTAAAAAGGTGAGTTGTTAATTTGTACGGGGAACTATGTTGTACACTTGAAGATAATTTGAAAAATGTTTTCTGTTATTTATTTGCAGTCCTTCTGTTATACTAAATACTTGATAAAGTTAGTTTTATATTATGTATTACTAAAAACGATAAATGAAAGTGATTATTTTTTTCTGCAATTTACAGCAAGCAATTTCAAAATAAAATGGCTCACAATGAAGAGACCGTGGCAATTTCTTTTGAATTGTCCACTACATTGATTGAAATTGAGAGCACCAATAATGAAATATTGTCACAAGGAGGAGATGACGTGTATGATTTCATTAGATTGATTGAAATTGACAGCACCAATAATGAAATATTGTCACAAGGAGGAGATGACTTGAATGATTCCACTACATTGATTGAAATTGAGAGCACCAATAATGAAATATTGTCACGAGGAGATGACTTGAATGATTCCACTACATTGATTGAAATTGAGAGCACCAATAATGAAATATTGTCACGAGGAGATGACTTGAATGATTCCACTACATTGATTGAAATTGACAGCACCAATAATGAAATATTGTCACAAGGAGGAGATGACTTGAATGATTCCACTACATTGATTGAAATTGACAGCACCAATAATGAAATATTGTCACAAGGAGGAGATGACTTGAATGATTTTTTTGATCAATCTGTTGATGGCGAATTTATCGAATGTTTGGAGACCATAGAGTTACAAGAATCATCATTGCAGACTTTTCATGAGGAAATTGCTGATGAGGACATGTTACTAGTTCTTTCAAATTTAGAAAATTCTGAAGAATAAATTTATATTTAGAAATCAAAAATAGTTTGAGACATTATTCATTTTTATTTTTAATTTATGAGGTTGTAGCGAAGTGATTGTAGTATAAAATGAGACTTATAGTATAGAGATCAACATTTTTATGTTACATGGTAAGTTTACTCATATTTACTTCCCTTCTGCCACTATATTATCTCCAATGTGTATTTGACATCTCTTCTTCATCTCCGGCCTCCTTTCTCTCACTGTGGGGCATATTATCAAGCCTGTGCGATAAAATTATCGCCGCTTTATCGCCCGAAAACGGCCGATAAAGCGGCGATAATGGGCTTGATAATATAATCTATGGAATTCCAATCGAAGCCCATGTTAGATGTGAAGACATCTAACATGGGCTTCGATTGGAATTCCATAGAGCATATTATCAAGCGCATTATCGCCGCTTTATCGGCCGTTTTCGGCCGATAAAGCGGCGATAATTTTATCGCACAGGCTTGATAATATGCCCCTGTGTGTCTCCGATGCATCTTATTGCTGCTATTTTGTGTAATTACAGAATAGAGTAAAATAAAATAGTTCGGAACGTGAAAAGGGGGCAAAGTAGAGTACCCCTCACCCCCTAGGCCTTTTCAGGCGGTCCCAAAAGGATCAGTTTCTGCTTTCCTGAGAGATTATGGTATGAGTTCCATATACCACAATAATTTGCATTACAACATGCAAGATATCTATCTCCTATTACCAACTTTTGGAGATATTCGCGCTAAGCGCGAATATCTCCAAAAAGTAACACCTGCCCTGAGCAATTCTTAGCCATGATATCCAATGGGAGGTGGATAAAATGGCTAAGAGCATTAGCTCGGTAATGCATGAATATCGCTGACTTTTTAGCGATATTCATGCATTGCGGCCGTTTATTATCGCATTTGCGATAAACCTTGATAATAGCAAGGTTTATCTTCGATAATTTCTGACGATGCTTAGCGGTAAAAAATTCGTTGGTAAGCATCGTTAGCGATAAATATCGCTTAACTTTGGTAATATGCACCAACGTCTGTTAACGTTCGATTCGAAGGAAATGAGGAAGTGTTGAAAAACATTGTTTGCGCCATCTTGCCTTTTTTGAAATGCCACACTTTTGTCGTGCACGGCAGCCATTTTAGATGCCTTGACCAGACCCACTCTCTGCACGCTGTCGATTCGTAGCATGGCTCCCCACCCTCGCAAGCATCTTCCCCAGGCACTGGTCACCCCCGCTCTCTGTCTTATGCATGGGCAATAAACCTCCCCCCATCTGCGCTGCTCTTCCCTGAGAATCACACTCTGTGCCC
Source organism: Lissotriton helveticus (assembly GCF_964261635.1). Classification (NCBI taxonomy): domain Eukaryota; kingdom Metazoa; phylum Chordata; class Amphibia; order Caudata; family Salamandridae; genus Lissotriton; species Lissotriton helveticus. The sequence continues at coordinate 806,389,735 of NC_136071.1, forward strand.
GCCCGACACCTCCCTTTCGCCCTATTCACTACCGCACCCTCTGACACTCCTCTTCCTCTGTGTCCGATTGTCCAGGCTATCAGCTAGCCCTGCAGATGTAGTTTATGGCTCCAGCTGTAAAGAATCACCCCTCTTCAAAGGAGTTATATTAGATCAAGGCCCACACCCGATGAGATCCGTCACACCACACGTGTTCCTACTATCTGAAAACCATCCTGTATTGTGATTGGGGAGGGGACCGAGCCTGAAGCGGAAGATTCCAGGAATGACTCTTTGTACATCAAAGTTTTTACAATTATGTGTCACATTAAAAATATATAGCACTCCAACAAAGTAGTAGGAATATAAAACTTTAATAACATATAAATATATACAACAAAACAAAAACAGTAAAAACATTTAAACAACGAAGAGACCGTGGCAATTTCTTTTGAATTCCTGATGAGGACATGTTACTAGTTCTTTCAAATTATGAAAATTCAGAAGATGTTGCCTGGGGGTGGGTCGTCAGTAGCAGTCTGTTGTGCGAATAGTTCCAAGGCAGCAGAACGCGCTGAAATCTAGATGGCACGAAAGTGATGTCTAGTAAGTTGCCGCCCAGCAAATAACGGCGTGGGGCGCCGCGTGGGTGAGTGAGTCCAGTAGGCACCACAGCTATTCTTACCGGCATTGCAGAATTACTGCTGGGGACAATGCCTGTGCTGTAGCAGGGTCACAGCAGAAACAAAAAGGATTATGTTGAAGATGTTGTTGGTTTTCAATTTGAAAACAGTTCTGGTGTCAACTGCTATGCTAATGTAGTGGTTAATGTTTTGTTTTCTCTAGAAAATGTAAAAGAGGGGGAGGCAGTCCAAAGTTCCGTTAAAAGTTCAAAGGAAAGGATCGGTGGTTTGAACTATCAGTCAAAAAGGGGAGGGGGTGCAACAATTTTTCCTACCGGGTCACACTGTGCTTTCACCGGAACTGAGGTCTGCAGGATTCTAGTAATTCAAAGTGAGGCTGGCGCCAGCATGGGAGCGGCGACGTCCCGCGGATACAGTTTCGTCACTCCACGGGCGATCATGGCAGTCATTCCCCATCGGGGGTCGGAGACTCCTGCGGCTCCTCTAGAATCTTCAAGGTCGTGGAGGACTACGGTGGTGGAGTCAACCAGTGACCGGGCCATTTCTTTATGCTGGGCCTGCTCTTGCCAGGTCGACCGCCATTTTGAGAGTTCGGTAGCTACTGGCGATCGCGGGGTCAAATGAGCGGACGGGCTCCACCCTGCCGGGCGAGACGTTGCAGCATGGCCACAGTGGAAGAACCCTTTTCCGGGCGCCTGGAGCGCTGAGGGTGCAGCTGGGAAGCCTCCACCTGGGGAGGCGGGAGAGGCCTGTTCGCACCGTCTCTCCCTCCCAGTGCACCAAACGGCGTCTCGCTTGAGATTTGTTATGGCCGGACCAGGCGATGAGGACGAGGGGGGGGGGGTCGGAGGCATGTGCAAGACATCCCCCCCCCAGTGTTGTCGCAGCCATTATTCAAGAAAGAAGAAGTGTCCCGTCCGTCTTCGGGCCGGGCTTCCGGTGGATGTCGGCCGGACGCCCCTGGCTCTGGCCCCATGAACGGGTTCCTTGGTTTATCGGCTGCAGCCGGATCCAGTCGGCCTCGGCCCCCCGACCGTTGGTGGCCGGACCGGAAGAGCATGTGGCGGGACTACCTGAAACTCTCAAGGGCCACCGCGGCCGGACTGGGAGAGAGAGGGGAGGGTCGAGGAGACATTCCCCCCCCTGCAACTCTTCAGCGTTGTAAAGGCAATCCCCTGGCCGGGTCCCGCTGGCCTCGGCCTCTCCTCCGGCTACACCCTACGTTAGGATCTCCTGGCCGAGGCGTGGCAGCAGGACCCGCCTTATATGGGCTGCTCCCGGCTGGGCATAGCCGCAACCCTGCCCCACCTTGGAAGTTTCCAGAGTGGGGGCGGATGTTCTACTGACTTGCATTTTCCCTAGTCTATCGATTTTTTTGGCGTGGCAGGCGGTGGGACAGCGAGGGGTGATTTGGTTTCTCTTACTGTTTTTCTGGTCTCTCACCACTGGCATATTTTAACGTTTTCTTGTTTCTAGGACATTAATAGGTTTTATCATTACGTTATGTTATCGTTTCTTTGTTCGTTGTTTAATAAAAGTTCATGTTCATCAGTGGCCTACTGATTTTCGTTTTCCTATTCTTTTCTTTCCAGGTTGTTTCATGCTAAAGTTTCTGTTAACAGGATACAGTGATCACTTCGTTATTATTGCATATGTCCTTTTCACTAGGGGTGCTCTCTGGTCGGGCCAGATGACGTATCTCTAGTAAATGGTCCGGGTGAAACAGGTGCATCAATCAGTGGGGAGTAGATAGGCATGACAGATTACAACGGGGGAGAAAGGTCCGCATTACGTACCCTTTCACTATTTGCAAAGATTTTCCTACGTATATTTGCAAACAGGGAATACCTCCAAAAAGAACCAATTCCCAAACAGTCAATGTTTGAGGAAACAATCAATCAATGAGGAACGAAATAGGCACGACGTGTTAAAGGTTTGCGTTACCTGCCCTTCACTATCTGCAAAGGGAGAGAGAATATTCCTATTCTTCCTCGTTTGCAGGCAGAGAAGATTCTTAAGAGAACCAACTTCGAACAATTCAATGCTCGATTCAAACAATCAACAAGGGGTACTGTGAACACAAATGAACGCCGCTTATGTACATACACATTGGTATTATCAACAGGTTGTTCCTAATGTTTCTATTTTAGGGAGGTCAAAAAGAGATCCCATTAGTGGCCTACTGATTTTGCTCGATTCCTTTTGTTTTTTTACACGATTTTTAGCTATCTGCAAAGACTGAACAGAGTATTGCGACTCTGTGCTTGTTTGTAAATAGAGAATGAACCAAAGAGAACAATCAATCAAATGGAGAGAGAAGCAGGCACGACGGATTACAACGGGGGCAAAGGCCTGCGTTAACTACCCTTCACTATCTGCAAAGAGAGAGTACTCCTAATAGAAATGAGGGGTGGGGGCAGCATTCAAAGCAGATCAGTGTGCATAAACACGAAAATGTTTTTACTTACCACGTACTTGACATTCGACAGCTTATGATATTTGCTATTAAAAAACCATTGAAATTCACTGAAAAAACCATAGGTTATAGACCATATATAGTTAGGAATTAGCATTTAAAAAACCTTATTTTACTCACACAAAACCATTGAAATTCCATATATAGTTAGTTGCACTAACTATATATCGCGCACCCGCAATCCACTGCTGATCATGTCACATATTACATCATTCATGACATGGTCAGTGACATCACTGATGACATCACTGATGACATCTCAAATGACATCACTGATGACATCACTGATGACATCTCATTTGACATCATTCTTGTGCTAATACGATAAACCTCTTCAGACTCTAATATAACCTTAGATACACTCAGTGTATACAGACACTCATCCATGGAGTTACTCACACACCCAGTCAGTCATGCAAAGAAACAATCTCACCTCCATTTCTTCAACTATACAGTTAAACACACCTTACTTATTGAAACATATACTAACACATATTTACTCTCTTATACAATCCCTGATACAAGTTCACAATGATCGATACAACCACTCACTCATTCAGTGGCTCTCATGCATAGTTATTTATATATGCCAACTCTCACATGTACTGTGTTTTACATATGTACTTACTATGACATGTAGCATTGAGATATCCATTCACTCATCAATACACTCATGCACACAGTCAACTGCCCATGTAGCTGTTTCCACATGCACTCTTGAACTCATACACCTAGTGAATAAACTGCTCACACATCTATGCACAGAGTCACACACCTTCCAGCCACCCCCACACAAACTCAATCTCCCATAGAAATACTTGGGCAACCAATTAATAACACATATAGCCTCTCGTATAGCTAATGATCAACACATGCAGCAGTTTACATCACAACAGACATAATGATGCACAAAGTAAGACAGTTTAGTCACTAACCCATGCATTCAGTGAGACACATTTAATCACTCACTCATACAGTCAGTCACGCACCTACTAAATTCTTCATCCAGACACTTATACATCCACTCATTCTTCAATATGTAAGACATATTTTAACTTTACAGAAACATACAGTCACTGGATGTTGTCATCAGTGATGTCATCAGTGATGTCATTTGAGATGTCATCAGTGATGTCATCAGTGATGTCACTGACCATGTCATGAATGATGTAATATGTGACATGATCAGCAGTGGATTGCGGGTGCGCGATCTATAGTTAGTGCAACTAACTATATATGGAATTTCAATGGTTTTGTGTGAGTAAAATAAGGTTTTTTAAATGCTAATTCCTAACTATATATGGTCTATAACCTATGGTTTTTTCAGTGAATATATATATCCGAGCCGCAGAGAATGCACCGCCTAAAAGCCTAAAAGCCAGGTCTAACAGGCTGTCAATGGAGCAGCCTGCCAGTGCTAAGGATTGCCGAAAGAAAACATGAAAGCAGCCCTGGAACCCACTGGAGGGCTATGAACTTTTAAGAAAGATGGGTTAAAAACATTGTGGACATCAAAACCGGACCCGAGTGAAAAGGGTTTTGAATCAGTACTTCTAAGTCCAGCAAGCAGTTTGTAACAGAAAAATCGTGCATTGTGGGTAAAAAACACAAACTATAAAATTGTTTGAAGTACTGCACCGGGTTTTTGCTGTGTCTCCCCATTTCCCCTGAAGAAATTGCATGAGGCAATGAAACGCGTTGGGAAGCTTTAAAAATGAACTGGGGCTGTGATCGTGTTTAGTGCAATAATAAAAGGAATGTTTCCTATCCTTGCAGAGTGGCGTTCTCATGATCCGGGGCACTTTTGGATGATTTATATGCGGCAGGCTCCGAGCCGCAGAGAATGCACCGCCTAAAAGCCAGGTCTAACAGGCTGTCAATGGAGCAGCCTGCCAGTGCTAAGGATTGCCGAAAGAAAACATGAAAGCAGCCCTGGAACCCACTGGAGGGCTATGAACTTTTAAGAAAGATGGGTTAAAAACATTGTGGACATCAAAACCGGACCCGAGTGAAAAGGGTTTTGAATCAGTACTTCTAAGTCCAGCAAGCAGTTTGTAACAGAAAAATCGTGCATTGTGGGTAAAAAACACAAACTATAAAATTGTTTGAAGTACTGCACCGGGTTTTTGCTGTGTCTCCCCATTTCCCCTGAAGAAATTGCATGAGGCAATGAAACGCGTTGGGAAGCTTTAAAAATGAACTGGGGCTGTGATCGTGTTTAGTGCAATAATAAAAGGAATGTTTCCTATCCTTGCAGAGTGGCGTTCTCATGATCCGGGGCACTTTTGGATGATTTATATGCGGCAGGCTCCGAGCCGCAGAGAATGCACCGCCTAAAAGCCAGGTCTAACAGGCTGTCAATGGAGCAGCCTGCCAGTGCTAAGGATTGCCGAAAGAAAACATGAAAGCAGCCCTGGAACCCACTGGAGGGCTATGAACTTTTAAGAAAGATGGGTTAAAAACATTGTGGACATCAAAACCGGACCCGAGTGAAAAGGGTTTTGAATCAGTACTTCTAAGTCCAGCAAGCAGTTTGTAACAGAAAAATCGTGCATTGTGGGTAAAAAACACAAACTATAAAATTGTTTGAAGTACTGCACCGGGTTTTTGCTGTGTCTCCCCATTTCCCCTGAAGAAATTGCATGAGGCAATGAAACGCGTTGGGAAGCTTTAAAAATGAACTGGGGCTGTTATCGTGTTTAGTGCAATAATAAAAGGAATGTTTCCTATCCTTGCAGAGTGGCGTTCTCATGATCCGGGGCACTTTTGGATGATTTATATGCGGCAGGCTCCGAGCCGCAGAGAATGCACCGCCTAAAAGCCAGGTCTAACAGGCTGTCAATGGAGCAGCCTGCCAGTGCTAAGGATTGCCGAAAGAAAACATGAAAGCAGCCCTGGAACCCACTGGAGGGCTATGAACTTTTAAGAAAGATGGGTTAAAAACATTGTGGACATCAAAACCGGACCCGAGTGAAAAGGGTTTTGAATCAGTACTTCTAAGTCCAGCAAGCAGTTTGTAACAGAAAAATCGTGCATTGTGGGTAAAAAACACAAACTATAAAATTGTTTGAAGTACTGCACCGGGTTTTTGCTGTGTCTCCCCATTTCCCCTGAAGAAATTGCATGAGGCAATGAAACGCGTTGGGAAGCTTTAAAAATGAACTGGGGCTGTGATCGTGTTTAGTGCAATAATAAAAGGAATGTTTCCTATCCTTGCAGAGTGGCGTTCTCATGATCCGGGGCACTTTTGGATGATTTATATGCGGCAGGCTCCGAGCCGCAGAGAATGCACCGCCTAAAAGCCAGGTCTAACAGGCTGTCAATGGAGCAGCCTGCCAGTGCTAAGGATTGCCGAAAGAAAACATGAAAGCAGCCCTGGAACCCACTGGAGGGCTATGAACTTTTAAGAAAGATGGGTTAAAAACATTGTGGACATCAAAACCGGACCCGAGTGAAAAGGGTTTTGAATCAGTACTTCTAAGTCCAGCAAGCAGTTTGTAACAGAAAAATCGTGCATTGTGGGTAAAAAACACAAACTATAAAATTGTTTGAAGTACTGCACCGGGTTTTTGCTGTGTCTCCCCATTTCCCCTGAAGAAATTGCATGAGGCAATGAAACGCGTTGGGAAGCTTTAAAAATGAACTGGGGCTGTGATCGTGTTTAGTGCAATAATAAAAGGAATGTTTCCTATCCTTGCAGAGTGGCGTTCTCATGATCCGGGGCACTTTTGGATGATTTATATGCGGCAGGCTCCGAGCCGCAGAGAATGCACCGCCTAAAAGCCAGGTCTAACAGGCTGTCAATGGAGCAGCCTGCCAGTGCTAAGGATTGCCGAAAGAAAACATGAAAGCAGCCCTGGAACCCACTGGAGGGCTATGAACTTTTAAGAAAGATGGGTTAAAAACATTGTGGACATCAAAACCGGACCCGAGTGAAAAGGGTTTTGAATCAGTACTTCTAAGTCCAGCAAGCAGTTTGTAACAGAAAAATCGTGCATTGTGGGTAAAAAACACAAACTATAAAATTGTTTGAAGTACTGCACCGGGTTTTTGCTGTGTCTCCCCATTTCCCCTGAAGAAATTGCATGAGGCAATGAAACGCGTTGGGAAGCTTTAAAAATGAACTGGGGCTGTGATCGTGTTTAGTGCAATAATAAAAGGAATGTTTCCTATCCTTGCAGAGTGGCGTTCTCATGATCCGGGGCACTTTTGGATGATTTATATGCGGCAGGCTCCGAGCCGCAGAGAATGCACCGCCTAAAAGCCAGGTCTAACAGGCTGTCAATGGAGCAGCCTGCCAGTGCTAAGGATTGCCGAAAGAAAACATGAAAGCAGCCCTGGAACCCACTGGAGGGCTATGAACTTTTAAGAAAGATGGGTTAAAAACATTGTGGACATCAAAACCGGACCCGAGTGAAAAGGGTTTTGAATCAGTACTTCTAAGTCCAGCAAGCAGTTTGTAACAGAAAAATCGTGCATTGTGGGTAAAAAACACAAACTATAAAATTGTTTGAAGTACTGCACCGGGTTTTTGCTGTGTCTCCCCATTTCCCCTGAAGAAATTGCATGAGGCAATGAAACGCGTTGGGAAGCTTTAAAAATGAACTGGGGCTGTGATCGTGTTTAGTGCAATAATAAAAGGAATGTTTCCTATCCTTGCAGAGTGGCGTTCTCATGATCCGGGGCACTTTTGGATGATTTATATGCGGCAGGCTCCGAGCCGCAGAGAATGCACCGCCTAAAAGCCAGGTCTAACAGGCTGTCAATGGAGCAGCCTGCCAGTGCTAAGGATTGCCGAAAGAAAACATGAAAGCAGCCCTGGAACCCACTGGAGGGCTATGAACTTTTAAGAAAGATGGGTTAAAAACATTGTGGACATCAAAACCGGACCCGAGTGAAAAGGGTTTTGAATCAGTACTTCTAAGTCCAGCAAGCAGTTTGTAACAGAAAAATCGTGCATTGTGGGTAAAAAACACAAACTATAAAATTGTTTGAAGTACTGCACCGGGTTTTTGCTGTGTCTCCCCATTTCCCCTGAAGAAATTGCATGAGGCAATGAAACGCGTTGGGAAGCTTTAAAAATGAACTGGGGCTGTGATCGTGTTTAGTGCAATAATAAAAGGAATGTTTCCTATCCTTGCAGAGTGGCGTTCTCATGATCCGGGGCACTTTTGGATGATTTATATGCGGCAGGCTCCGAGCCGCAGAGAATGCACCGCCTAAAAGCCAGGTCTAACAGGCTGTCAATGGAGCAGCCTGCCAGTGCTAAGGATTGCCGAAAGAAAACATGAAAGCAGCCCTGGAACCCACTGGAGGGCTATGAACTTTTAAGAAAGATGGGTTAAAAACATTGTGGACATCAAAACCGGACCCGAGTGAAAAGGGTTTTGAATCAGTACTTCTAAGTCCAGCAAGCAGTTTGTAACAGAAAAATCGTGCATTGTGGGTAAAAAACACAAACTATAAAATTGTTTGAAGTACTGCACCGGGTTTTTGCTGTGTCTCCCCATTTCCCCTGAAGAAATTGCATGAGGCAATGAAACGCGTTGGGAAGCTTTAAAAATGAACTGGGGCTGTGATCGTGTTTAGTGCAATAATAAAAGGAATGTTTCCTATCCTTGCAGAGTGGCGTTCTCATGATCCGGGGCACTTTTGGATGATATATATATATATATATATATATATATATATATATATATATCCAAAACACAAGCCCCCGTTTGGGGAGCCCCAGACCCTTCAGGGCGGCCTCTTGATATATATATATTACCTACTGGCGGACGCCAGTAGGTATATATAGTTAGGATTTTTTTGAATAGGGATTTTTGAAAATTCTATGTTGAATAACTTTGGCGTTGATGGACGGAATTGGCTGACATTTTCAGGAAAATGGCACATTTTGTTTCTGAGCGTCCCCTGTAAGTTTGGGGGGGTTTCGTCAAGCAGGGGCCGAGAAAAAAGGGGGTCCCAAAACGTGTTTTTAACATTGAGTTTTCCATAGGGCGGTTGGACTCACTTTTAGCTCGAACGGCTGAATGGATTTCTATGAAACTTGGCAAAATTGTAGAGACTGTTTGCCCGATGTGCCTTTCTAGGTCTCAAGATATGTGCTCCGGTGGATTTTGAGAAATTAACGTTAAAAAAATATATATATCTGTGACAGCGTCCCGGTTAGCGCCCCGGTTCGCGTACCAGACGCGTAACGGAACTTCGCGAGGAGAAGCGGATTGGCTCTCCGGTGACTGTCAACATTCTAAACAGTCCGGAGCGGCCGCCATCTTGTCTCTCTGTAGGATCGAGAGACAAGAGGTGGAAATAAACGAAGGGGGAAATGAATGAAAGGGGGCAAGGTAGACCCCTCCTGACCCCCTAGGATTGATGTGGGGGCTATTAAAGGGCCCCGCGGGGCAAAAAAAAAAAATATTCGATTTTTCGCGGTGGAAGCGCTACCCGGTACGCGAACCGGGTAGCTCACCGGTAGCGTAACGGGAGTCCGCCATCTTGTGTTTCGGACGAATTTAGTCACAAGATGGAGGATAAACAATGTTGGGAATGGGTATAAGGGGGCACAGGAGACATATCCTGACCCCCTAGGTTTTCTGAGGGTGGCTGAGGAGGCCCATATATGTAAGCGTAACAAGGGGAAAACCAAGGGAAATATTAAAATAATATTTTAGAGTGCTTTGAGGTAGGGTAGCTCTGAATAGAGCTGTTGTGTTGTGTGGGTGATGTAAGTACCAACATGTAGGTACCAATGAAGAGTCTAATATTCAATGTACACCGTCTCCTCTGTAGATATTTTGTATGTTCTAATATGGGTTATTTAAATGTAAATGTGTGGAAAAGCACTTCATGCTTTAAAGCAATTGTATTTTTGAACTGATTGTTCTTTCCTCTTAGTCCTCCTCTTTGTTTTTTTTTCCCAACACTCTTCTTCAGCATGATAGTTGATAAATTCGTTCCCTCAAAAAATTTATATACATAAATAAATTATATTAAATACATATAAAATATATTTTTCCTTTAAAAGAAGAATACATTTTACAGCTTTTGATATTTGCTATTAAAAAACCATTGAAATTCACTGAAAAAACATAGGTTATAGACCATATATAGGTAGGAATTAGCATTTACAAAACCTTCAAAATTCACTGAAAAAACCATAGGTTATAGACCATATATAGTTAGGAATTAGCATTTACAAAACCTTATTTTACTCACACAAAACCATTGAAATTCGCATATATAGTTAGTTGCACTAACTATATATCGCGCACCCGCAATCCACTGCTGATCATGTCACATATTACATCATTCATGACATGGTCAGTGACATCACTGATGACATCACTGATGACATCTCAAATGACATCACTGATGACATCACTGATGACAACATCCAGTGACTGTATGTTTCTGTAAAGTTAAAATATGTCCTACATATTGAAGAATTAGTGGATGTATAAGTGTCTGGATGAAGGATTTAGTAGGTGCATGACTGACTGTATGAGTGAGTGATTAAATGTGTCTAACTGAGTGCATGGGTTAGTGACTAAACTGTCTTAATTTGTGCATCAGTATGTCTGTTGTTCTGTAAACTGCTGCATGTGTTGATCAGTAGCTATATGAGTAACTATATGGGTTATTGATTGGTTGCCCAAGTATTTGTATGGGAGACTGAGTGTGTGTGTGGGTGGCTGGGAGGTGTATGACTCTGTGCACAGATGTGTGAGCAGTTGATTCACTAGATGTATGGGTTCAAAAGTGCATGTGGAAACAGCTGTATGGGCGGTTGACTGTGTGCATGAGTGTATTGGTGAGTGAATGGATATCTCAGTGCTACATGTCAAAGTAAGTACATATGTAAAACACAGTACATGTGAGAGTTGACATATATTAATAACTGTGCATAAGAGCCAGTGAATGTGTGAGTGGCTGTATGGATAATTGTGAACTTGTATCAGGGATTGTATAAGAGAGTAAATATGTGTTAGTATATGTTTGAATACGTAAGGTGTGTATAACTGTATAGTTGAGGAAATGGAGGTGTGATTGATTCTTTGCATGACTGACTAGGTGTGTGAGTAACTCCATGGATGAGCGACAGTCTGTGAGTGTCTGTTTACACTGAGTGTATCTAAGGTTATATTAGAGTCTGAAGAGGTTCATCGTATCATCACATGAATGATGTCATCAGAGATGTGATCAGTAATGTCAAATGAGATGTCATCAGTGATGTCACCAGTGATGTCATTTGAGATGTCATCAGTGATGTCATCAGTGATGTCATCATTGTTGTCATTTGAGATGTCATCAGTGATGTCATCAGTGATGTCATTTGAAATGTCAAGAGTGATGTCATTTGAAATGTCATCAGTGATGTCATCAGTGATGTTATTTGAGATGTCATCAGTGATGTCATTTGAGATGTCATCAGTGATGTCATCAGTGATGTCACTGACCATGTCATGAATGATGTAATATGTGACATGATCAGCATTGGATTGCGGGTGCGCGATATATAGTTAGTGCAACTAACTATATATGCGAATTTCAATGGTTTTGTGTGAGTAAAATAAGGTTTTGTAAATGCTAATTCCTAACTATATATGGTCTATAACCTACGGTTTTTTCAGTGAATATATATATATATATATATATATATATATATATATATATTACCTACTGGCGGTCGCCAGTAGGTATATATAGTTAGGATTTTTTCTCTATGGGTTTTTTGAAAATTCTATGTCTAATAACTTTGGCGTTTGTGGACGGAATTGGCTGAAATTTTCAGGAAAATGGCACATTTTGTTTCTGAGCAGCCCTTGAAAATTTGGGGGGGGTTCGTCAAGGGGGGGCCGAGAAAAAAGGGGGGTCCCAAAACGTGTTTTTAACATTGAGTTTTCCATAGGGCGGTTGGCCTCACTTTTAGCCCGAACGGCTGAATGGATTTGCACGAAACTTGGCAAAATTGTAGGGACTGGTAGCCCGATGTGCCTTTTGTAGGTCTCAATATATGTGCTCCAGTGGATTTTGAGAAATTAACGTTTAAAAAAAGATATATATCTGTAACAGCGGACCGGGCAGCGTCCTAGGACGCGTACTTTTCGCGCAACGGAGCTTTGTGAAGCGAAGCTGATTGGTTCTCCGGCGTCTGTCAACATTCCAAACAGTCCGTAGCGGCCGCCATCTTGTCTCTCGGTAGGATCGAGAGACAAGAGGAGGCCAAAGCGAAGGGGCAAATGACCATAAGGGGGAATAGTAGATCCTCGCTGACCCCCTAGGTTTGATGTGGAGGTTTTAAAAGGGCCCCGCGGGGCAAAAAAAAATAATAATAATAATAATCGAACACCTGAATGGATTTGCACGAAACTTGGCAAAATATTAGGGACTGGTAGCCCGATGTGCCTTTGCTAGGTCTCAATATATGTGCTCCAGTGGATTTTGAGAAATTAACGTTCAAAAAAAGATATATATCTGTAACAGCGCTCCGCTTCGCGTACTTTTCGCGTTACGGAGCTTTGCGAAGCTGATTGGTTCTCCGGCGTCTGTCAACATTCCAAACAGTCCGTAGCGGCCGCCATCTTGTCTCTCGGTAGGATTGAGAGACAAGAGGAGGCCAAAGCGAAGGGGGAAATGACCATAAGGGGGCATAGTAGATCCTTCCTGACCTCTTAGGTTTGATGTACCATTTTGTCAAGTTTGGTGTAATTCCGTTCAGCCATTCAGGCTGTAGACGTATGTAAATGTCCTATGGAAAATTGCATGGGGAAAACACATTTGAAAGTGTTGAAATTTAGAACCAATTAAAATGTTACTTTGGTTTTGTATTTGTGTGTGATGAAAGTTAATTGGTTATGTATATATGTCAAATGAGAGGAAACCACAGCCATTTTGTGATACTACTGTCTGAGGTACATTTGTGAGGAATTTTTGGTGGTGAATTTCTGGTGTTTGATTTACACAGTACTAACACTTCTGCTACTTTTAAAAAGGTGAGTTGTTAATTTGTAAGGGGAACTATGTTGTACACTTGAAGATAATTTGAAAAATGTTTTCTGTTATTTATTTGCAGTCCTTCTGTTATACTAAATACTTGATGAAGTTAGTTTTATATTATGTATTACTAAAAACGATAAATGAAAGTGATTATTTTTTTCTGCAATTTACAGCAAGCAATTTCAAAATAAAATGGCTCACAATGAAGAGACCGTGGCAATTTCTTTTGAATTGTCCACTACATTGATTGAAATTGAGAGCACCAATAATGAAATATTGTCACAAGGAGGACATGACTTGTATGATTCCATTAGATTGATTGAAATGGACAGCACCAAGAATGAAATATTGTCACAAGGAGATGACTTGAATGATTCCACTACATTGATTGAAATTGAGAGCACCAATAATGAAATATTGTCACAAGGAGGAGATGGCTTGTATGATTCCATTAGATTGATTGAAATGGACAGGACCAATAATGAAATATTGTCACAAGGAGGAGATGACTTGAATGATTCCACTACATTGATTGAAATTGAGAGCACCAATAATGAAATATTGTCACGAGGAGATGACTTGAATGATTCCACTACATTGATTGAAATGGACAGCACCAATAATGAAATATTGTCAGAAGGAGGAGATGACTTGAATGATTTTTTTGATCAATCTCTTGATGGCGAATTTATCGAGTGTTTGGAGACCATAGAGTTACAAGAATCATCATTGCAGACTTTTAATGAGGAGATTCCAGATGAGATGATTGAAGAGGAAATTACTGATGAGGACATGTTACTAGTTGTTTCAAATTTAGAAAATTTTGAAGAATAAATTTATATTTAGAAATCAAAAATTGTTTGAGACATTATTTATTTTTATTTTTAATTTATGAGGTTGTAGCGAAGTGATTGTAGTATAAAATGAGACTTATAGTATAGAGTGCAACATTTTTATGTTACATGGTAAGTTTACTCATATTTACTTCCCTTCTGCCACTATATTATCTCCAATGTGTATTTGACATGTCTTCTTCATCTCCGGCCTCCTTTCTCTCACTGTGTGTCTCCGATGCATCTTATCGCTGGTATTTTGTGTAATTACAGAAGAGAGTAAAATAAAATAGTTCGGAACGTGAAAAGGGGGCAAAGTAGAGTACTCCTCACCCCCTAGGCCTTTTTAGGCGGTCCCAAAAGGATCAGTTTCTGCTTTCCTGAGAGATTATGGTATGAGTTCCATATACCACAATAACTTGCATTACAACATGCAAGATATCTATCTCCTATTACCAACTTTTGGAGATATTCGCGCTAAGCGCGAATATCTCCAAAAAGTAACACCTGCCCTGAGCAGTTCTTAGCCATGTTATCCAATGGGAGGTGGATAACATGGCTAAGAGTATTAGCTCGGTAATGCATGAATATCGCTGAGTTTTTAGCGATATTCATGCATTGCGGCCGTTTATTATCGCATTTGCGATAAACCTTGATAATAGTAAGGTTTATCTTCGATAATTTCTGACGATGCTTAGTGGTAAAAAATTGGTTGGTAAGCATCGTTAGCGATAAATATCGCTTAACTTTGGTAATATGCCCCAACGTCTGTTAACGTTCGATTCGAAGGAAATGAGGAAGTGTTGAAAAACATTGTCTGCGCCATCTTGCCTTTTTTGAAATGCCACACTTTTGTCGTGCACGGCAGCCATTTTAGATGTCTTGACCAGACCCACTCTCTGCACGCTGTCGATTCGTAGCATGGCTCCTCACCCTCGCAAGCATCTTCCCCAGGCACTGGTCACCCCCGCTCTCTGTCTTATGCATGGGCAATAAACCTCCCCCCATCTGCGCTGCTCTTCCCTGAGAATCACACTGTGCCCGCCCGACACCTCCCTTTCGCCCTATTCACTACCGCACCCTCTGACACTCCTCTTCCTCTGTGTCCGATTGTCCAGGCTATCAGCTAGCCCTGCAGATGTAGTTTATGGCCCCAGCTGTAAAGAATCACCCCTCTTCAAAGGAGTTATAGTAGATCAAGGCCCACACCCGATGAGATCCGTCACACCACACGTGTTCCTACTATCTGAAAACTATCCTGTATTGTGATTGGGGAGGGGACCGAGCCTGAAGCGGAAGATTCCAGGAATGACTCTTTGTACATCAAAGTTTTTACAATTATGTGTCACATAAAAAATATATAGCACTCCAACAAAGTAGTAGGAATATAAAACTTTAATAACATATAAATATATACAACAAAACAAAAACAGTAATAGATTTATTGAAATTGACAGCACCAATAATGAAATATTCTTGTCAGTAGCGGTCTGTTGTGCGAATAGTTCCAAGGCAGCAGAACGCGCTGAAATCTGGATGTCACGAAGGTGATGTCTAGCAAGTTGCCGCCCAGCAAATAACGGCGTGGGGCGCCGCGGGGGTGAGTGAGTCCAGTAGGCACCACAGCTATTCTTACCGGCATTGCAGAATTACTGCTGGGGACAATGCCTGTGCTGGAGCAGGGTCACAGCAGAAACAAAAAGGATTCTGTTGAAGATGTTGTTGGTTTTCAATTTGAAAACAGTTCTGGTGTCAACTGCTATGCTAATGTAGTGGTTAATGTTTTGTTTTCTCTAGAAAATGTAAAAGAGGGGGAGGCAGTCCAAAGTTCCGTTAAAAGGGCAAAGGAAAGGATCGGTGGTTTGAACTATCAGTCAAAAAGGGGAGGGGGTGCAACAATTTTTCCTACCGGGTCACACTGTGCTTTCACCGGAAGTGAGGTCTGCAGGATTCTAGTAATTCAAAGTGAGGCTGGCGCCGACGTCCCGCGGATACAGTTTCGTCACTCCACGGGTGATCATGGCAGTCATTCCCCATCGGGGGTGGGAGACTCCCGCGGCTCCTCTAGAATCTTCAAGGTCGTGGAGGACTACGGTGGTGGAGTCAACCAGTGACCGGGCCATTTCTTTATGCTGGGCCCGCTCTTGCCAGGTCGACCGCCATTTTGAGAGTTCGGTAGCTACTGGCGATCGCGGGGTCAAATGAACGGACGGGCTCCACCCTGCCGGGCGAGACGTTGCAGCATGGCCACAGTGGAAGAACTCTTTTCCGGGCGCCTGGACCGCTGAGGGTGCAGCTGGGAAGCCTACACTGGGGAGGCGGGAGAGGCCTGTTCGCACCGTCTCTCCCTCCCAGTGCACCCCACGGCGTCTCGCTTGAGATTTGTTATGGCCGGACCAGGCGATGAGGACGAGGGGGGGGTCGGAGGCATGTGCAAGACATCCCCCCCCAGTGTTGTCGCAGCCATTATAAAAGAAAGAAGTGTCCCGTCCGTCTTCGGGCCGGGCTTCCGGTGGATGTCGGCCGGACGCCCCTGGCTCTGGCCCCATGAACGGGTTTCTTGGTTTATCGGCTGCAGCCGGATTCCGTCGGCCTCGGCCCCCCGACCGTTGGTGGCCGGACCGGAAGAGCATGTGGCGGGACTACCTGCAACTCTCAAGGGCCACCGCGGCCGGACTGGGAGAGAGAGGGGAGGGTCGAGGAGACATTCCCCCCCCCTGCAACTGTTCAGCGTTGTAAAGGCAATCCCCTGGCCGGGTCCCGCTGGTCTCGGCCTCTCCTCCGGCTACACCCTACGTTAGGATCTCCTGGCCGAGGCGTGGCAGCAGGACCTGCCTTATATGGGCTGCTCCCGGCTGGGCGTAGCCGGAACCCTGCCCCACCTTGGAAGTTTCCAGAGTGGGGGCGGATGTTCTACTGACTTGCATTTTCCCTAGTCTATCGATTTTTTTGGCGTGGCAGGCGGTGGGACAGCGAGGGGTGATTTGGTTTCTCTTACTGTTTTTCTGGTCTCTCACCACTGGCATATTTTAACGTTTTCTTGTTTCTAGGACATTAATAGGTTTTATCATTACGTTATGTTATCGTTTCTTTGTTCGTTGTTTAATAAAAGTTCATGTTCATCAGTGGCCTACTGATTTTCGTTTTCCTATTCTTTTCTTTCCAGGTTGTTTCATGCTAAAGTTTCTGTTAACAGGATACAGTGATCACTTCGTTATTATTGCATATGTCCTTTTCACTAGGGGTGCTCTCTGGTCGGGCCAGATGACGTATGTCTAGTAAATGGTCCGGGTGAAACAGGTGCATCAATCAGTGGGGATAGGCATGATAGATTACAACGGGGGAGAAAGGTCCGCATTACGTACCCTTTCACTACTTGCAAAGATTTTCCTACGTTTATTTGCAAACAGGGAATACCTCCAAAAAGAACTAATTCCCAAACAGTCAATGTTCGGACAATCAATCAATCAATGAGGAATGAAATAGGTACGACGTGTTAAAGGCTTGCGTTACCTACCCTTCACTATCTGCAAAGGGAGAGAGAATATTCCTATTCTTCCTCGTTTGCAGGTAGAGAAGATCCTTAAGAGAATTAACATCGAACAATTCAATGCTCGATTGAAACAATCAACAAGGGGTACTGTGAACACAAATGAACGCCGCTTATGTACATACGCATTGCTATTTTCAACAGGTTGTTCCTAATGTTTCTATTTTAGCGAGGTCAAAAAGAGATCCCATTAGTGGCCTACTGATTTTGCTCGATTCCTTTTGTTTTTTTACACGATTTTTCGCTATCTGCAAAGACTAAACAGAGTATTGCGACTCTGTGCTTGTTTGTAAATAGAGAATGAACCAAAGAGAACAATCAATCAAATGGAGAGAGAAGCAGGCACGACGGATTACAAAGGGGGAAAGGGCTGCGTTAACTACCCTTCACTATCTGCAAAGAGAGAGTACTCCTAATAGAAATGAGGGGTGGGGGGCAGCAATCAAAGCAGATCAGTGTGCATAAACACGAAAAAAAAAATTCTTACCACGTACTTGACATTCGACAGCTTATGATATTTGCTATTAAAAAACCATTGAAATTCACTGAAAAAACCATAGGTTATAGACCATATATAGTTAGGAATTAGCATTTACAAAACCTTGAAAATTCACTGAAAAAACCATAGGTTATAGACCATATATAGTTAGGAATTAGCATTTAAAAAACCTTATTTTACTCACACAAAACCATTGAAATTCCATATATAGTTAGTTGCACTAACTATATATTGCGCACCCGCAATCCACTGCTGATGATGTCACATATTACATCATTCATGACATGGTCAGTGACATCACTGATGACATCACTGATGACATCTCAAATGACATCACTGATGACATCTCATTTGACATCAATGACCACATCACTGATGATATCATTCATGTGACAATACAATGCATCTCCTCACATTTTAATATAACCTCTGTTTCACCCAGTGTTAAAAACAGAGTATAATTTTTGAAACCATTGACACACCAATACTAGTTACTACATACGTACTCACTGATTCCTACGTCTACACACACATTCACTCATTCACCCATACAATCATTCATACATACAATCACTCATGTTTACAACACAATCATATGCACTCATACACCTATACAGACACTCACACTCTGCCACTCATCCATGGAGTTACTCACACACCTAGTCAGTCCTGTAAAGAATCAATCACACTTCCATTTTCTACTCTATACAGTTAAACATAGAGCACCTTACGTTTTCAACCATATACTAACACATACTTACTCTCTTATACAATCATTGATACAAGTACACATTGATCTGTACAGAGTCACACACCTCCCATCCAGCCACACACACACTCAGTCTCCCATGCAAATACTTGGGCAATCAATCAATAACCCATATAGTTACTCATATAGCTACTGATCAACACATGCAGCAGTTTACAGAACAACAGACATAATGATGCACAAATTAAGACAGTTTAGTCACTAACCCATGCACTCAGTGAGACACATTTAATCACTCACTCATACATTCAGTCATGCACCTACTAAATCCTTCGTCCAGACACTTATACATCCACTCATTCTTCAATATGTAAGACATATTTTAACTTTACAGAAACATAGTCACTGGATGTTGTCATCAGTGATGTCACTGACCATGTCATGAATGATGTAATATGTGACATCATCAGCAGTGGATTGCGGGTGCGCAATATATAGTTAGTGCAACTAACTATATATGGAATTTCAATGGTTTTGTGTGAGTAAAATAAGGTTTTTTAAATGCTAATTCCTAACTATATATGGTCTATAACCTATGGTTTTTTCAGTGAATATATATATATATATATATATATATATATATATATATATATATATCAGTATATATATATGCTAAGTAAGTCTGTTTTGTAGAGACTTTCAGCAGGTCATTCACAATGCTAATATCCCTTGGCTTCCTTTTGGTTTAAAAAAACAGAACACAGCACGTTCAGCCTGATTTCCCAAAACCTTTTTTTTTTGCATACATTTCATTCCACCAAGTGCATCTTAACAATAAAATGCCCTACTTGTTTCGGCCGTAGCCTTCCACAGGACCATAGAGATGTGCATCTAGGTTGTCCATTTAAAGGAGCACTGTGCTCCATACCACTCCGACATTAAAAACTCTAGCTATTTCTTTAAAGACACATGACCTTTTTAATTTAAATTTTTACATTTTTACAGCTAGATTGCCTGCTATAAGCCACTCAATGATATACACTGAGTGAAGTAATTTGAGATGTCATCAGTGATGTCACTGACCATTTCATGAGTGATGTAATATGTGATATCATCAGCAGTGCATTGCGGGGGCGCGAGTTAACAGCCGAATTTCTTTGGTTTGTATGCGTGAAATGTCAGCCTAACTATAATGGTCCTGAAACCTGTGTTTTTTTCAGTGAATTTCTAAGGTTTTTTGAATGCTAATTCCTAACTATAATGCCCCTGAAACCTGTGTTTTTTTCAGTGAATTTCTAAGGTTTTTTAAAACAATTTTATGAAAAGATGTCTGCGACTATTTTTTTCTTTTTTCTATGATTTTCTATGTGTTTTTATACACACAGCGGCCATAGATATATCTATGATTTTACTTTTGATTTTCCCAGCAACTACTGACTTAATTTACACCATTTAACAAAAGGCACAAGTCTGAACCAATGTCTACCTCTTTGCCAAATTTGGTGTAATTCCATTCCACAGCCATAGCAAACTTGATTTTGAAAGAGAGAACAGGGAAAGTGGTTTCTCTTTCAAATCCAAAGCAGATTGTTTTTCCCACGGGAAGCTGCATGTTACCAGTACCCCGTGTGGAAAAGCAATGCCAGCTTCCGAAGGACGCGGGGAGCCTGCTGGGACTGTGGAGGCATTGGGGCTTCCCCCACGTCCCTAACGTTGTATATAGACCCCGGGGAGAATAAAAATTAGTGGTAGGTGGTAATTTTTTTATGGTAAAATTAGGAGTCTCTAAGTTTTGGAATGTTGACAATCCCGTCTCCCACTAAAATTGCCACAAAGTATTTAGTGAAGCCCACATTGTGAAGCATTTCAAAAAACATGAAACAGCGGTGTTTGATTGGAATCGATAAAGAATTGCCCACTGTTGAGTACAGAGTAGGCAAATTGTACATGGGGTTTTGTAACGCCAGTAGCTGCTGCTCGTGCCCTCTCTTGAGGTTAATTGGAAGAGATGTGTTCTCTTTTTGCTCCTAATGTACGCAGCGCTCCGTCACCTCTGTTTGCTCTCACCTCTGTCATGTAGAGGGCCCTGGGTAAATATTACGGCTTCCCTACAGCCAGCACCTCTGAAATGGTAGAAGAGCTGCTAAAGAGTCAACCCGGGTATTACACTTCCAGTCATAAATACCATTCTTAGTAAAACTTTGAGCCCCGGCACTTATTCTTTTACAAATTAAGAACTGTCTTAATGTCACATGTGAATTGGGCGCGGAAGGGTACAGAGACGTTTTGCAATCTAGGAGAGCGCCACCTTCCGGGTTATTATTTACTAATTGGTCGAGGAGTTAGGGGCTAACTTAAGTCTGGGGATCGTTATACTCAGGATTTTATTTATATATGCAGGGTGTGCCTCAGCAGTCCCTGAAGCCCTGGTGGTGCTAGGCAGTCCCTTATTTGTCTAGGACGCAGAGATCTGTGAGATAGAGTGTGGTTTAAGAAGTCCTTAAAATTAAATACATGAAGGCAGAGATTATGGGCCATATTATGAAGGAAGGGAGATAACATTATTGCCATTTTAATGGCAGGAAACCGCTGCTAAACGGCGATAAGGGGTTCATAATATGCTTTTGGGAATTCCCTCAGAAGCACAGGTTTTGGTGTGAACCTGGGATTCTATGGGAATTCACAAGGGCATATTATCAACCCCTTATCGTCACTTTAGTAGCAGTTTCCTGTCGGTAAAGTGGTGATAATTTTCTCACCGTTCTTTGATAATATAGTCCTACATTATTAGTTACTGGAAAATCGCTTGTATTCACCTATGAACCCAGAGTGCTGCACCCCAGTCCCTTCCCCCGCAATGTGCTCAATTGTAGGTCTTCCACACTCAGGCTTCACAGCTCACCTGCTACCACTGGTGTGTCCCACAACATGTTGGTGCAAGCTCCGAGTCCGGGATACATTTGTATGGAAGAGCAGGACTCCACAATGGAACGGTGTATTGATACTGCAATGGAAAGGGGGAACCTCTATTCTGACCTATCTATCTTTACGTAATAGCATTTAAGTCTGTTCGCAATTTCATACAGGATGCAACAAGGTACATAGAATCATTCACTTAGACATAATATGTATTATTTTCATTTATTCATCATTATAAAAGATATTTTTTTCATTTTTTAGTAATTATATTGTCAAAATTGTGATGCAGTGACATAGTAACATTTATACAAAAAATTTAAATGCACAGCTAAGACTTTGCTTAACAGGAACCCCTAAACAATCTATATACAATTACTGTCACTCATATCGTCATTCATAGAAACTCAGACTCTCATACCTACTGTCCTAACAATACTAACACAACATACACAGTAAAAAAATAGTGTGTCGTATATTCGACTCCTCAGAATATAGCTCAACCCGTGGTTTGAGTCTTCCTTTTTGAATTTTTGCAAGGATTAGTAATCTTTTATGATCCTTTCCTTTCTTTCTTCAAGGTTTGATTCTATTTTGTGTGAGGGTCTCAGATGCGTACGGCCTACGTACGTTTCGGTGGTATTATTTCTTTAATTCACCTTCCTCAGGGCCAACATGAAAGTGGACAACGGACATATACATGCATTCTATTAAAACCAGGGGGTTCTCATAATCTGAAATAAGAACATATGTACCAACATTAGTTGCTGAGCATCCAAATAAGCAGTTCATTTCTTAACTATTTAACGATCATTCTGTGCTATAGACTATTGTTTGATAAAGTCAAAGAAAGTTGGATAACATAGTGTACTCGGCATTTAGTACTTTAATTCCCAGAGTTAGGAATAGACATGTAGTAAAGAGAGTATAGAGAAAGTCTTGTGTCCCGAAAGTGTTGAAAAGTTTATATCCCGAAAGATTGGAAAGTTTATAAACAGAGAGTAGTTTATCTCAGTGCACCCATACTGAACACACATTACATGTGAAGTGCTCTTGTGTCTTCACATATAGGAGATTTACACGAGTATGGTCTACCTTTAACATTGGTGTTCCTTTCAGAGAAATTTTAAAGAAATTGGTCTGATTCATGCGAATGTTCTTACTCTCTGTGCAGATATTAATCCTATAAGAGGGATGCAAAAGAAACCTGATGAGAAACTATTCTGATTATAAGACGGGGTATATATATAGGGCTGAGAACATCTGTGTTTTACCCAAGTAATTGTGGTCCACGGAGTGCATCTGTATTTCGTATTTACATGGATTGATATCTCGGGCATGCACCGTGAATGACTGGTGCTGCCCTGATGATCTGGAAGGAAATGAAGCAAGTTATAACCAAAATATGGGGAGGATGTGGAGGTGCTATAATTCAACTAGTTGTTAATCTCAACTTATATGTGAGTTGTGGGATATGCCTCCGTTATGATGGTGTTATATCTCGCTATATATGCCTGCTTGAAAAACCATTCTACAATGATTTGCAGGGCATGTACTAATTTTATAGTTCCTTGGTTCAGACTCATGGGATGGGCGCAGAGAACAATGTGTATCCTGTTACTACTTAGGAGTGGCACTTTTAAGCAGCTCGAGGCGCACGTTACATGACTACTAAGATCTAAATGAGAGATAGTTTCGTGCTGTATAGTGGCTGCTTTGGTAGTCAGGTCGCTCTACGATTTATTGTGCTATTAGCACACTGTCTCGGATGCATAGTGACTACTTAAATTGCCAGTATTCAAAGGCAGAACACTATGCAGTAGGACAGCTGAACCGCAAATCAGATAGGGGCCCGTGCGTCTGACAAGGGTGTGCCTGTATTGAATCTGCTAGTTAGAGCTGATGACACGAGGTGCTGGTTTTATGTGTCACGTTATGGAAAGACGTGAGAACATCTTTCCAACATATTGTTTTCAATACTGTGTGTTAAAGATTAATTAATACTAGAGCAGTGTCCCTTTCTTTCATGCATACCTACCCAGCGTCTAACTGACTCGCTTATAGCGGCGCTATGTGTTTAAGGCTTCATGTTGTTATGACTATGTCCTCTTCTATCCTACCACCCCGTAAGATGTAATATTTCAGGGCTGTGCAGGGTAAACACAAGCTAGAAGTGGTATGAACAGAACGTGCGGCTGAATTACAAAAAGGGAAAGTCTCTACACTTTCCTAGGCAGGTAGGGCATGCGTGCCTCTAATGTGCTGTGCAAGGATATGTCGCTTACCTGTAGCGGCGAAATTAGTCATCTCAGGGGGGGCGCCTCCGGCCGATGTCTCTGCCACAGACGAATGGCAAATGGTCGTCTTCCGCTTTTATAGCATTCAAACTACTTAAGTGGTCACAGCCGGGTCGGGCCCGAAGCTCATTGAGCTGGGTCCTTTGTGTAAAAATAAACATAGGACAATGCGTAGGTGTGCTCTTTCTGTGATGAGAAACATAGAGAGAGGACTCATGGATATTATCTATATAGATATTCCAACATGGCGCTCCTCAAAAGAAAGAACGAATCACTCAGTTAATATGTTGAATCTCTAAATCAAATCAAGAATGTTACTGGGGGTTAAATGTCAGAAACTTTATAGATGAAAATTATTTGAAAAAGATGTTCTTATATTTTTACATTTTTTATAATGAACAGCTATTATATGGTCAATCTGAGAGGGGGAAACGTAGATGATGGAAGGATAGGCCATGCATACTACCACCATCCGGTGGAGTATTTGGGATAAGAGAGCCTGCATCAACTGACATGTGGAATAGGATAAAAGATTGAAGGCATACCAGTATGTCCAATCCGGGGGATGTGGATATTCTTCCTTGTGCCAAAATGTTCCAGATGTGATCACAAGTTGTCTCTGCATGTTCGAAATAGTAATTGGACTTGCTAAAGGGTTCAGTATTAAGCTGTTCAGATTAATCAGTGATAATCCAACAAATTTCTTCGTTGTGGCCATGGTGTACCGTATCTAAATGATATATCCAGAAGGTTTCTCGTTTTTTTCTCAGTTTGGTTATGCCTTTACCCGGAATGTGCTGTACTCGTTCTAGAATTAGCCAGCACATGTCTTTCTCTGTGTGGCCATATTGGATGTAATGTGCTACCATGGGAGCATTTGTTTTTCTGGTTCTAACAGCAGATTTATGTTTGTAGAATCTCACTCGAAATTCTCTCGCAGTCTCTCCTATGTAGCCTAAGCTACAGGGACATAAAATAAGATAGATGACATTAGGTGTTTTGCAATTTCTCATCTCTTTGAGCTGGCCATTTTTATTTCTATACGTCCACATGTTGCCAGGAATGATCGCAGGCATGACAGGTACCACATTTGTGGTTCCCGTTTGGTAGTGGCTTGCCGTCAATAGTCCGTTGGTATGTTTTGTCTTTTTGTTTTTCCCTGCTGTGGACTAATTTGTCTCTGAGATTAGGATTCCTCCTAAACGCGATCAGGGGCCTACTTAGTTCTGTCGTGTGATCATGAGTATTTAGGATTGTCCAGTTTTTGTTTATAACCTGTCTGATTTTGTTGTTTAGAGTTGTGTGGTTCAAGACGCAAACCAGTTTCTGGCTGTGGGCTTTAGCAGTTTGGTTATGAAGGGCATCCCTGTTGTAATATTTAGCTCTTTTTAGTGATTGGCGAACCAATCTTTTGGGGTACCCTTGTGCCAATAAGCGATCTTGTAGCTTATTGGCATGTATCATAAAGTCTTTTGTGTTCGTACAATTTCTCTTTATCCTGAGGAATTCCCCAAAGGGGATTGAGTCTTTTTGGCACGGGGGATGGTAGCTTCCGTGCTCTAGGATGGTATTTTTCACTGTCGGCTTTCTGTACAGACTGACTGTAATTTCTCCTTCCGTGTTTTGGACCCATATATCTAGGAATTCAACCTGTTTAGAGGAGAAATTGTAGGTGAATTTTAGGTGTGGGTGTGCTAAGTTAAGCCACTCAATAAACTCTTTTAACATTTCTTCAGCTCCTGTCCATATGAAGAATATGTAATCTATAAATCTATGCCACCTGGTGACATTTTCAAAAAATGGGGCTAGCTCATTGAATATGTTTTTTAATTCGAATTCTATTGTTATCGATAGATAGGTCAGAATAGAGGTTCCCCCTTTCGATTGCCACTCCCTCCTCTAGACCTGAAATTACCGTCGGGAGTACCCTTGTTACTTACGGTGTATTGATACTGCCATGGAAGGTGTTAGAATGCTCAGGGCCTCATTGCAGGAGAGAGTTCCCGCTCAGCCCCTTTCAGCCAATCAATGAATTTCTGTAAAGGGAGAAATAATTTAATGGTGGAAACGTCTGAAGGTAAATGAAGGTTTATTTTAGCTTAATATAAAATAGGAGTTGAGTGCATCCTTCGTTTATAAAATACGATCAACCGTTAGTGGTAATCGTCGCTCAAAGAGGAGTTGGAGTGCACAAGAATACACAAGGCTAAATATTAATATGTTATGGTAAAGTTTACATAGAAAGGAATAGAGTGCATGGTAGAAGCTTAATTTTCACGTGTAATTCAGTGACGGGAGCCTGTGTGCATGTACACTCAGGAAGGAGCTAACTACAGTGTCCTAAAAGCCAATGCCATAGGGCAGCGCTGCCTGCTGGCTCAGGCATATAGTACGATCCAGTAAGTCCTTAAAATTAGACCAATGTGTCTTAATGAGGTCACAGATCACAACATAACACTTGGCAATATTGCTTATTCGCATGTGCGCAGTCTGCCTGATGCATCCCTCCCCTCTCAAAACACCGCTCTGAAGAGGTGTCTGTAGGGCAGCCCTGCCCACTGGCTCAGGTCGACATTATGGTCTAGCAGGTCTTTAAAATGAGACAGAGATGAGACTCAATGAGGTGAGAGATCACATCATTATGTACGGCAATATCGTTTGTTCATATCTGCGTAGTGATGCTGATGCATCTCACTCCTCTTGCCGCACCGCGTTCAATTGGAGGCCCTGTGCACCTAGGCCGCTCTGCTTATCTGCTGCAAACACTACAGTCAACAGATCTCACAACTTGAATTCTGCTTTGGATTTATACTGCAGACAGCTTTGAATTCAGCCTTGATTTATTAATCTGCACTGTGGACAGCAGGGTTCACAACTTGAAAAGAGAAAAGAAACAGTGTGAGAGAGAGGAAGAGAGAGAGAGAAAGATTGAGAGAGAGGACGAGAGAGAAAGAAAGTATGAGAGAGAGAGCGGGAGAGACAGAGACAGAGAGAAAGTATGAGAGAGAGAAAGGAACAGATGGAGCAGGAGAGGGAATGTTGACACTGGACAAAATCTTCGCAGATCACCTTTCTGCACCGGTGTGTGTCCAACCATGTGCTGAGTAATAGTGCCCTCTCAAGTTTAGTGATCTGAAATATAGTATACAATTAGTAATTGCAGAGTACACACAACTGCACACGCATATTTCTATGTTACGCCTCTGCGCACCCAGGCTGCTGTATTCCATCACGTTCCCCTGCAAGGAGGTGTTGTGCGCTCTCTTCCTCCCATGGTGCTGTATTCAATCCACTCCCACTGCACAGTGGTGACTTCCCATGACTGCGCACCCAGACTTCTGCACCTCATACGCTCCTAGTGCCCGGAGGTGAGTGCCCGTTCCTGAGCACCCAGACTGCTGCACCCCATCCACTCTCACTGCCCAGAGGTGATTGTCCATTCCTACGCACTTAGGTTGCTGCACACTATCCACTCTCACTGCTCAGAGGTGACTTCTTGCTGCTGTGGAAAGACGCTTCTCTGCTCACCTTGTGCCACTGCTGTGTTTCAAAGAGGGTCCAACACGTGCCAAAGCAATCTTCTCAGGCATTGTTAGGATGGCCACGCATCCTCGCAGATTCCACAGGTGTAGAGTTTTGGTGGTGTTGGGGGGGGATGCCAGTTCGTGAAGCACAACCTGTTAGATAGAAAGGAAGATAAGATTTTGCGTCATTTGTTCATCAAAGGAGAGAAGAAGAGAGAGAGAGACACTGAAGAGAATATTCGCAGCTCACCTTTCTGTCACCGGTGTGTCTCTCACCACGTGCCGGGACATAGTGCACCCTGAAGCTGCACATCTAAAAGATAGTAGAGAATTAGTAATTGTAGAAAAGTCCAGTATGCAGGAATGAAAAGACAGAGACGGTATTTCTGCTCATGTGAATTGATCATCAGAACATGTCTTTTATGCAACAAATTTAAAGCAAGAATGACTGAACAGTCGTTAATTTCTACTTCTCAACCTTCTCATACTTCAAACATAACATTCCGAAAGCGACGCGAAGCAGCCACGAGTTGTGACAAGAATGTCACGCTCGTGTGTACTTCGATGCTCGTAATACACCTTACCTCCTTAAAAACTCGTCTCGCATTATTAAAGTTTGAGCTATTGGTGTTGCATTATTTAACAATGCCAATAGCTCAAACTTAAATAATGTGAAACCTATTGCATTGCAAATGCTTGTTCTATGATAGAGTTGAACTTAAAATGATATCGCAGAAACCATTATGTATGACACTGATTCTTTAACAGGAATAACACGAAGGAAGATGGTATGGCTGGTAATTGCCACGATCTTAATGTGGAGTATAAAAACACCGCCCTCTCACATCACTCCCCCCCATTAAAAACACAACCATCTGAACGGTCCCAAGTATTTTAATGGGCTTCGATTTATCAACAATTACTAGAAGTAGTAATGTTTTCCATCTGGTTATAGAAAACAAGTGGTGCGCAGTCACGCACGTAGTTTCAATGATCACGCCCGTGTCTGGGCACGATAATTGAAACCCCATGTCCTATTGGTGTCTATTACGCGCAGGAAGTGCGCAATAGACACCAATAGGCTATGGGCGAAGCAATGTGCCCGCCTGTGGCCAATTGCAAAGGCCAATGGGGTAGCATGGAAAGAAACGCACACGCACGACCGTGTGTGATTCCTATGTTAGGTTCATATCTCCATTTTTTCACTTACAAAATATCTTGCGCTAAACTCCTAAAAGAACTGAGCAAGGAAAGGTTGTCAAAATAAGCTGGTACATTTTAGGGTACATAGTATAAAAAAGTAAATACTCATCTACTTTGCTACAGATGTGAGAGCGGACATTTGGCTGACTATAAAAAGTGTCCCTCTATTTGGAAAAAAAATCAAAATGCAATAAGACAGGGGATATAGGACTGCGTATGCCTAAATCGCTGTGTCGCCTTTTTGTATCCAGTCTGCTGCACCCCATCTACTCCCTCCGCTGCTCACCCAGGCCTCACTGCTCACCTTTTCGCGGACAGGGCACGTTGTACATCATGCAGTCCCGCTCTGCCACCAAGAAGTCTCACATTTGGTGCTGATTCTTGATATCACTATGGCAAAGGACATACTCGTGCACCCATCATCATCGCAGATTGCTCACCCGCTCAGTCCTTGCGGTACCACTAACTCAGTGACCAAAGAGGGCACGCACGTGGTGGTGGGCCCCACTGTTCGATGGTTCGGGCCTACATGAGGTGCCTGGACCACCAGGACGGGCCATCACAGCGCATGGGATGGGAGCAACTCTAAAATGGCGTAGAGCACATGCGCCCGGTCTTTTTTATTGGTAAGGTCACATGTCTTGTGACGCCTGTGCTGGATGGGTGTGGTGTGGGTATATATTAGCCATGAGGGAGTGGCTGTGGCAATCTGACTACTAGACCTGTGACCAGCAGATCACTACAATGAAAATCTGGGCCATGTAGCATTGTTGTCTTTCCCTGTAAGCATAAGCGGAGTGGGCTGGCCTGGCGTATGCCAGTGCTGCGTGAGGCTGTGAAGAATGACTTCGGAGATATGGGCATGGCTCCATCATGAGCTATATGAGAAATCAACTGATTCAAGTGTCTGTGTTGTAGTGCTGCTGTCAACCGGGTATTAAACGCAAATGTGTCATTATGTCAGTGAAGTCCCACAACATGGCCAACATGGAAGGTACTGGGTATCACTGACCCTATATTCATCCATAGTTCCAATCATAGCAGATGGTGGACATGACGCATTTCTGTGGATATGAATGTTTATTGCACATTCAGTGGAGTGTTGTACCTATAGCAATACAGGGCTATGAAACCTTTAGGTTGCAGTTTTTGGCACATGAAGGGCAGCTAATTAGGGTGAGGTTCGTGGTCGGAGTTAGGCTGCGCCAACATATATACTTATGTGGTCAGTCGGGTGCACTGTCGAACTTGGTGCTGCAAATCAGTGTTCGAGCCTCGGAGTCGCGTCCACATCCTGTTATTGTAGACAAATCATGTAATCTCCACGTGCCTGAAAGTGTAATGTAAATACAGTGCTCATGTAAAACGCTGAAATACTTTTGGGTCGAGTTCGCCCTATATAAATATGCTTAAAAAAACAACAACTCGCAGACACTTTTAAATTTACTCTACATTTTGCTTGCAGTACTGTAATGATCCAGTTTCTACGTTTGTACTTGTAGAATGAGCTAGAGAAAGTTACATAACCGAAGTATTTGCTACTGCCAGAGGTAAGATGGTTGCACACTCTATTTACTGCACATTGTAATGTGGTAGGGCCCAGGGGCAGCATTTTACAAACATAATAAATACACAGACACAGATAGATAGTTGAACTGGGTTCGGGCACGTGTGCTCGACTCCATTTTATTACCAGGGTCACATGTCCAGTGATGTCTGTGCTGGGTGAATGTGGGGTGAGTGTAAGCTATTCTTTCGGGAATCAATGCTGTTGTTAACAATTACAATATTAAGCATCAAATCATACACAGATATTCCATCATAAAGGGTATGTATGACATTACAACGCATGCTTTTACATCGCATGCCTTTACAACGCAAGTATTACAACGCAGTCCATTACAACGCATAGTGCTTTGGGGTGCTGGATAGTGAATAGTTTAATTTACTATTCCAACTCCAGTCCCCGTGGACACTAGGGAAGGTTATTGGATAGTAAATTAACCTATTCCCTATCCTATAGCGCCCCCCAGAGCAATGCATTTTAATAGTTTGCGTTGTAATGGTTGAGTTGTAAAGGATCTGCGATGTAAAAGTTGCGTTATAAAGGTTGTTTACCTCATAAAGGGTTTATGACTTGTGCCGCGCAGAGGTAGGAGCACTACTTGTGAAATAATACACAAAAGATTCTATCGTAGAGGGTCCATGACTTGTGGTGCACTGAGGTAGGGGCAGCAGATCTGAAATCATACACAAAACATTCTATCATAAAGGGTCTATGAGTTGTGCTGCACTGATGTAGGGTCATCAGAAGCATTCAGTGTCTGGGGACCCAGCTATGATACGTGATCTGGGCGGGTCGCACTAAGATAATTGTCTGTTGCCTACTGGACTGCGTCATCTGTAATCGCGATTCGAACAGAAGATGAAACATGTATGCCATTCAGTGTTCCTTGGGACTTGCAAATTGAATTTGGTTATTGTACTAAACCTATAACTGATATAAAACAAGTTCTTGAAGGAAGGATACTAAAAGGATATAATGGTAGATTGAGTTAGTGGCACCTGAAGCAACTAGTTTGTGTGGAGCCTGCGATGATGCGTGGTTCGGGCAGGTCGCACTGGTAGCAATGTCTTTTGCCTACTGAATTTTGTCTTAATAAGACCACGTGGCGATGATTCATGGTGCACTGACTTAGTGGTACGTCTGGCGCTCAGCGTGTGCGCAACCTGCGATGATGCGTGGTCCGGGTGGGCCGCACTAGGAGCATTGTCTGTTGCCTACTGGACTGCATCATCAGTAATCGCGATTCGAACAAAAGATGAAACATGTATGGAAAACATTCTCGAAATATGTAGGTTTCAGGGACATTATAGTTCAAATTGTGAGCTATGCTGTTCGCAGTGTAAACTGCCATTCAGTGTTCGTTTGGACTTGCAGGATGAATTTGGTTATTGTACTAAACCTATAACTGATATAAAACAAGTTCCTGAAGGAAGGATACTTAAATGATATTGTGTAGGTTTGAGGGACGTTATACTTAATTTCGTACTGTACTCTACAATTAATGGATGAAGAGTCAATTTAATTGTGAGCCCTGATGACCGCAGTGTAGGCAGGTGGCAGCAGTTACCAAGGGCCCACAGCCACGTGGCATTGAGTAGAGCTGCACAGTATTGGCAATTTAGTGTGTGCAGCCAGCGATGATAAGTGGTGCACTGAGTTAGTGGCACCTGAAGCAACTAGGTTCTGTGGAGCCTGCGATGATGCGTGGTCCGGGCAGGCTGCATTGGTAGCAATGTTTTTTGTCTTGTGAATTCTGCCTTAATAACGCCACGTGGCGATGATTTATTGTGCACTGAGTTAGTAGTACCTTTGCCGCTCAGCGTGAACGCACCCTGCGATGATGCGTGGCCGGGCGGGCCGCACTGGGAACAATATCTTCTGTCTATTGAATTCTGCATCAATTCGATTTTCAAGTGATAGTATGCCTCATTGCTGACATTAAACTGTTCATTCTTCCTTGCGATGACTTATGGTGCACTGAGTTAGTAGTACCTTTGTCGCTCACCTTGGACGTACCCTGCGATGATGCATGGTCCAGGGGGGCTGCATTTGGAGCAATGTCTTTTGTCTATTGAATTCTGCCTCAATAGAGCCATGTGGCTATCACTTATCGTGCACTGAGTTAGTGGTACCTCTGGTGCTTAGCGTGTGCGTACCCTGCGATGATGCGTGGCCCGGGTGGGCCGCACTGGGAGCAATGTCTTCTGTCTAAAGAATTGTGCCTTAATAAGGCCACGTGGCAATGACTTGTGGTGCAGTGAGTTAGTGGCACCTGAAGAACTCAGTGTGTGTGCACCCTGTGATGATGCGTGGTCCGGGCGGGCCGCACTGGAACATGTGTCTTGGCTACTGAACTGCTACATCTCCAATCGCCATTCTACCTGAATCGTGAGCCCTGGTCTCCGTAGTGTAGATCGAAGGCAGTAGTCAGCTCAGACATCGAGGAATGCTTTTTGTCACATCCATTAACAAAATCTGAGGATATAGAGTACAATTGTCTCTGCATTAAAATACATCAAGGCTGAATTCCATGCTGTCCGTAGTGTAGATCCAAAGCTGAATTCAAATTGTGAACCCTGCTGTCCGCAGTGTATATCAAAGGCAGTAGTCAGCACAGACATCAAGGAATGCTTTTAGTCACATCATTTAACAAAATCTGAGGACATAGAGGACAATTGTCTCTGTATTAAATAAATCAAGGCTAAATTCAATGCTGTCCATAGTACAGATCCCAATCTGAATTCAAGTTGTGAACCCTGCTGTCCGCAGTGTAGACCGAAGGCAGTAGTCGATACAGACATAAGTCTGTGGTGCTGTGGCGCTGAGTTTGCAGTGGCTTGTGTCGAGGAGGCCCGTGGTCATGGTGGCAGCCATGTGGCAGGGTGAGGGCCATCGCTTTGGCAGAGTCTTTTGTCTTCGCACAAGTGAACCATCCCCAAGGCGTGGCCTATGTATTTATACTCTTATGCTGGAGTCGCGTACGTTAGACCAGCCCACTCCGCTCCTGCTTCAAGGGGGGGGACAACACAGCTACATGACCGAAGATATTCCCCAGTGTCTGAGATAATATGGTTGCGTCCACTGTGCAGTAGACTATACGTATCAATACTATATCTCCACATGTAAAGGTTTGTTGTATGTAGAGTGAGTTGTGTACAGCATATCACTGGTACACTTGGGATTGTTCAAATTATAAATTATTGTTGATGTGCGAGTTCCCTCCCTTATACATAGTTGGTTGCCACATCTCTGAACATTCAGCTATTGTGCGGTTTAGGGGATATGGTATTTTAGGAAGGTCTGTTGTCCTGTTTTGCGCTGCCTCTGAGGTAGTAGGGGGGGAGTGGTCTGGGGGATTGTGGTGGTGGTGGCGCTGGGTGTTGTGATTTTGTTGGTTGTCGTAGGTGCATGATTAGTACCTCTATCATATATTCGTCTTTAGATATGGATGTGAGTTGGGTGTAATACACGCAGTAGATAGTCGACCTCCTTACACCAGTTAAATGTTGATGTTAATTCGCTACTGGTAAGTGGGGCTATCGCCTGTTTTTTAGGTAGCATTGCAGATTTGGCTGGTTGTTGAAAATATGGGGAAGTGGTGTTTTCGTGTTTTTTTCCAACGGGAGCGCCTAGTTTGTATATCATTAACGTTAGTTGTGGTTCTGGTTTGTGGCGATTTTGTTGGCGGAAGGAATCATTTGAAGAGTGGTGATATTTGCAGTTTTTACTAGGTTGAGAATGGGATGATAATTAAAAAAGACAGAAAAAACAGATATGCTAAATGAACATTATAATTAGAAATTAGTATTTAAAAAACCTTTGAAATTCACTGAAAAAAACCATAGGTTTCAGGTATGTTATAGTTTGGAATTAGCTTTTAAAATACAGAGGAATCTTTGTTTGTATGAGTGAAATGTCTAGCTAACTATAACAGGCATTTTGAAAAACACACCATGCATGTGGGGTGTCCGAAATAGGGCCCACATAATGAACTAAAATTCTAAACCTAGATATATAAGAATGTAAATGATGTAATAACTTATGTTTCTTATAAGGCACGCTTAGACATGTGTTACAAACAAATTTTACTATCTAGGTGGCACAGAATAAAGTGATACCTCCACCTCAAAACCGATTCCAAGTGGGAAGACATCAAGCTGGAGTAGGCGATATACCTCAAATTTATAGGTATGTAGCTACATTAATCAAAAGTTACAGAACTAGTTGAGTTAGAATCTAATTATTAGTCCCTGAATACAATGTTTAATTAATTTATATAGGTAACTGGTGCACTAGAACCAATCAGCTGTTCTGCGCAGATTGAAAGACGCAGCTACAACCAATCTTGACACTGTAAAAACGAGTCTCCCCGTTTTTAAGTAAGTAGGCATGAAATTTGACCATATATCTGATAAAGCAAGGATAGCCGCAATTTTCTAATGCCACCGTTTCAAATTACAGAAAAACTGAGAGCGTTCATTAGACTGGCTCCTGATTTAAAATGAATTTCCATTGGCCTTAAATGACAAGAAGGACCAATAGTCAACTAACCAAAGTAAGCCCGTTAGTTTGCGAAAATAACTAAATCTTCTTAAATATGACACGACTAGTACACAACCTGTTTAACTACACGTTCTGTTTTATAAACCTAAAGTAATTATGTGCATTCATTTCATAGAAAGAAGATTATACCTGTTTTTAATTCGTCTGTCCTGAGGAAGGTGTTACATCACAACAAAAGCACCGAAACGCGTCGACTAAGGACTTTTTATGTATTATGTTTTAATTGATTGTATTTTTGGTGTCTCGTCTAAATTGTGATATAAGTCAAGTTTTGCTTAAAATATTAGGATTAGTGACTCTGAGCTAGTAACCGTAAATCGGAATTGTTAGATAGCTTTTCTCTATATGTACCAGAGCACATGATCATGATCACAATATAGAATGAATGCTTGATTGGTTTATGCTTTTAACCGAAAAGAAAATGTTTTTAAAGAAAATAAAATTGGAGAAACAAATAGTAATTACTTGTGTTGTGTAGTATTAAATACCTGTGTCATAATCGTGATATAAAAGTTAATCATGGTTTGTGTGTAGGCCTTTTGGTCACCTATTAGAAGCATAACAGCACAGAAAGGACATTTTCTTGTTTATACTGTCGATACCCGGTCCTTTCTGGTTTCTGGGAAACTCTCGTATTTTTTAAGATAGCTAACAATAACACCCCTGAAACCTATGGTTTTTTGTCAGGGAAAGTATGTATATACACACATATATATATATATATATATATATATATATATATATATATATAGATATATATATATATTCACTGAAAAAACCATAGGTTTCAGGAGTTATATAGTTAGGAATTAGCTTTTACAAAACCTTTGAAATTCACTCAAAAAACTATAAGTTTTAGTGGTGTTATAGTTAGCTGGACATTTTACTCATACAAAACCATTGAAATTGCTCCTATATAGTTAGTTGTACTAACTATATTTTGCGCACCCGCAATCCACTGCTGATGATGTCACATATTAGATCATTCATGACATGGTCAGTGACATCACTGATGACATCTCAAATGACATCACTGATGACATCACTGATGACATCATCCAGTGAATGTGGTTTGCTTCGTTATTTAAATATGCATTATATATATAGCAATTTGCATTGAAGAATGAGTGGATATATATAAAAACATATTTGGATGGAGGATTTAGTAGCAGTGTAATTGACTGTTTACTTGACCAATTTATAATGTCTCACTAAATAGAGTGGATAGTGACTAAACAGTGTGAATATCTGTATCACTTGTCAGTTGTTGTGTAAACTGATTCTACAGTTGGTTACTAGCTATGTGAAAGTCTATATTAGTTATTGATTAGTTAACTGAGTATTTGTATGGGAGTGTGAAAGTGTGTGTGGTTCGGTGGGGGGTGTGTGACTGTCCAAAGATGTGTGAATAGTTGATTCAGTAGATATATGAAGTTAAAACTACATGTTCTAACAGCTTGGGTGAGGGAATCTCTTTATGGGTGTGGTGATGAGCAAATATATTTCTTAAAGGTACAGGTCCAACAAACTAGAAAAATAAAAGGCAGTGTATGTGTCAGTTGTTGTATATAAATAAGTATACATAAGACACAATGATTGTGTGAGTGACTGTCTGGATAACTGTATACTTGTAATAATGATTTTATAATTCACTAAGTATGACTTACTATCTAAATGAATAGAAGAAGTGGTGTTTGTATAAGTGTTTTGCTAAGTAAATATGTAAGTATGATCCATTGTTTGCATAAGTGAGTAGGATGACTTCATATGTGAATAGGATGCGTGCTGTTGTTTAATGTCGATATAGATGTATAAGTATTTTTGATAGTGTTCTATTGTTCATTGACAGCATGTATGAGTGAATCCATAGGTAAGTGATTAGATGTGTGTATACATCTATGAATCACTGAGTGGGTTTTTAGATACTTGTATTGCTGTGACAATGGATTTAAATATGATACTCTGTATTTTACAAAGAGTGATGAAAAATTGTAATAGTGTATGAAAAGGTGTATGTGATTGTCACATGGATGATGTCATCAGTGATGTCATCAGTGATGTCATTTGAGATGTCATCAGTGATGTCACTGACCATGTCATGAATGATCTAATATGTGACATCATCAGCAGTGGATTGCGGGTGCGCGAAACATAGTTAGTACAACTAACTATATAGGAGCCATTTCAATGGTTTTGTATGAGTAAAATGTCCAGCTAACTATAACACCACTAAAACTTATAGTTTTTTGAGTGAATTTCAAAGGTTTTGTAAAAGCTAATTCCTAACTATATAACTCCTGAAACCTATGGTTTTTTCAGTGAATTTCAAAGGTTTTTTAAATGCTAATTCCTAACTATATAAGGCCTGAAACCTATGGTTTTTTCAGTGAATTTCCAAGGTTTTTTAAATGCCAATTCCTAACTATATAAGGCCTGAAACCTACGGTTTTTCAGTGAATTTGCAAGGTTTTTTTAAATGCTAATTCCTAACTATATAAGGCCTGAAACCTATGGTTTTTTTCAGTGAATTTCAAAGGTTTTTTAAATGCTAATTCCTAACTATATAAGGCCTGAAACCTATGTTTTTTTCAGTGAATTCGCAAGGTTTTTTAAATGCTAATTCCTAACTATATAAGGCCTGAAACCTATGGTTTTTTCAGTGAATTTCAAAGGTTTTTTAAATGCTAATTCCTAACTATATAAGGCCTGAAACCTATGGTTTTTTCAGTGAATTTCAAAGTTTTTTTTAATGCTAATTCTATTAGCGGATAACGTTTAAATATATTAATATCCTAGTGGGACCACCTTAGCAGCCCTAAGGGGTCAGGGTGTTTCTACCCTGCCCCCTTTTTGTGTTCTACACGTTTGTTTTTCTGCTTTCTTGTGCCTCAGTCTACTAAGACCCAAGACGGATGCCAACACTTCCTGGTTAGAAGTGTTGACAGCCAATGAGCATGCAGCTTTCTCGGGAAGGCATGCTGATTGGCTGTCACTGTCTGTCAACACTAGCACAAGATGGATGCCAACACCTCCTGGTTAGAAGTGTTGACAGCCAATGACCATGCAGCTTTCTCGGGAAGGCATGCTGATTGGCTGCCACTGTCTGTCAACACTCAAAACCAGGAAGTGTTGGCAGCCATCTTGTGCCTTGTTAGAACCAAGGCACAAGAAAGCAGTGAAACAAAGGTGTTAAACTCGCAAAGGGGCCAGAGTAGAAGCACCCTGACCCCCTAGGCCTGCTCAGGGGGTCCCACAAGGACTCCCAAGGCAAAAAAATAATACATTTTTTTTTAAAGTCGCGGGGTACCTCCAATTTATATACAAATGCTACATTTTTAAAAAACTCTGTCTTTCTTTTTTTCTCCAGGGTACGCGTACCGGTACATGTACCGATACGTGTACCAGGGTGCGCACCCCCTCAAAAAAAGAAAAAAAAGAATGAGTGTGAGTGTGTGTGGTGTGTGTGTGTGGGGGGGTGGGTGTGGGGTGTGTATTAAGTGTTACCATTTTATTCCAATCAAGATGACTTCAGGTGTGCCATACTTTTGTCATAAGTAAGACTGTTAGCGCTCTAGTTGTTCTTTAGAACACTCTGGGACATTCTGTCATTGGGCTATAGTTGGGCTACATCTGGCTGATATTTGGGCTACATTTGTTTTTTTGTCTCTGGTGGCCATCTTTGGGCTACATTGGGCTACATTGGGCTACATTTGGGCTCTAACATATATATAGCCCCATGTAGCCCAATATATATTTTTTCAAAGTTAATTTTCGTAAAAACCAATGGAGCATATATCTTGAGACATAGCAAAGGCACATCGGGGTACCAGTCCCTACAATTTTGCTGGAAATCCATTCAGCCGTTCGGGCTAAAAGTGAGTCCTACCGCCCTATGGAAATAAATATGGGGAAAACACGTTTTGGGACCCCCCTTTTATCTCGGCCCCTCTTGACGAATCCCCCCGAAACTTTTAGGGAAGGAGCAGAGCGCAGCGAGGCAAAGTTAAGGAAAATTACAGGCAGATCCCTCAACCGGCGCTAAAGTTATTCCCAATAGAATGTTGCGATTTCCCTATGGAAAACAATCCTAACTATATCTACCTACTGGCGACCGCCAGTAGGTAATATATATATATATATAAAAATATTACCTACTGGCGGTCGCCAGTAGGTAGTTATAGTTAAAGGCGTGCACCAATGCACTTTGTGGTTACCTTCCTGTCCGTGACCAAGGCTTATCGCCGAAACATGTAGGTGAATGGAAGCTTACCTGTGCCGCTTTCCCTGAATAAAGCTGTTTTCCTCGGAGAAGGGCCTCTGTGATTTGGTTCATTTGCGAGATGGTGAGACGGGCCTCTCCGAGCCCGCCTGTCAGAGGCCGCCCTGAAGGGTTGGAGGCTCCTTAACCGGAGGTGCTTTGTGGAACTTAATTAAAGGAGCATGACCCACTCGCTGCACTGCGGACCCACTGAGGTATGCTATTGTGCCATTCAACGTGCAGCGCTGGAAGGGATTTAATGTGGGTTACACCCTACATTAATCGCTCTGAGGACTCGAGCTTTGGACAGGGCGTCAACAGAAATGAGCATGATGCCTGCGATATGAACTCCGTGACAAAGATCATTTCAGTTTGACTGCTGAACAATGCACCGGCTTCTTGCAGTGAGCGCAATATTTAACTGTGCCCAGTTAACAGGAATTATTCCGTGTAAATTAAGCATACAAGTATAAGCTCCGGGTGCATTTCGGGACTTGTATTCCAAGATATGTCACGTGATGTTAAGACTGATTTAAAGGCGTGCACCAATGCACTTTGTGGTTACCTTCCTGTCCGTGACCAAGGCTTATCGCCGAAACATGTAGGTGAATGGAAGCTTACCTGTGCCGCTTTCCCTGAATAAAGCTGTTTTCCTCGGAGAAGGGCCTCTGTGATTTGGTTCATTTGCGAGATGGTGAGACGGGCCTCTCCGAGCCCGCCTGTCAGAGGCCGCCCTGAAGGGTTGGAGGCTCCTTAACCGGAGGTGCTTTGTGGAACTTAATTAAAGGAGCATGACCCACTCGCTGCACTGCGGACCCACTGAGGTATGCTATTGTGCCATTCAACGTGCAGCGCTGGAAGGGATTTAATGTGGGTTACACCCTACATTAATCGCTCTGAGGACTCGAGCTTTGGACAGGGCGTCAACAGAAATGAGCATGATGCCTGCGATATGAACTCCGTGACAAAGATCATTTCAGTTTGACTGCTGAACAATGCACCGGCTTCTTGCAGTGAGCGCAATATTTAACTGTGCCCAGTTAACAGGAATTATTCCGTGTAAATTAAGCATACAAGTATAAGCTCCGGGTGCATTTCGGGACTTGTATTCCAAGATATGTCACGTGATGTTAAGACTGATTTAAAGGCGTGCACCAATGCACTT
This sequence comes from Lissotriton helveticus, assembly GCF_964261635.1. Classification (NCBI taxonomy): domain Eukaryota; kingdom Metazoa; phylum Chordata; class Amphibia; order Caudata; family Salamandridae; genus Lissotriton; species Lissotriton helveticus. The sequence continues at coordinate 806,429,920 of NC_136071.1, forward strand.
TGTGGTTACCTTCCTGTCCGTGACCAAGGCTTATCGCCGAAACATGTAGGTGAATGGAAGCTTACCTGTGCCGCTTTCCCTGAATAAAGCTGTTTTCCTCGGAGAAGGGCCTCTGTGATTTGGTTCATTTGCGAGATGGTGAGACGGGCCTCTCCGAGCCCGCCTGTCAGAGGCCGCCCTGAAGGGTTGGAGGCTCCTTAACCGGAGGTGCTTTGTGGAATATATATATATATATATATATATATATATATATATATATATATATATATATATATATATATATATATATATATATATATATATATATATATATATATATATATATATATATATATATATATATATATATATATATATATATATATATATATATATATATATATATATATATATATATATATATATATATATAAAAATATTACCTACTGGCGGTCGCCAGTAGGTAGTTATAGTTAGGATTGGCTACCATAGGAAATCCGCACCATTCTATTGGGAATAACTCTGGCGCCGCTTGAGGAATTTGTGTGTCATTTTCCAATATTTTGGCCAGCTCCGCAGCGCTCCTTCCCTGAAAGTTTCGGGGGGATTCGTGAAGTGGGGGCTGAGAAAAAAGGGGGTCCCAAAATGTGTTTTCCCCATGTTAATTTCCATGGGACGGTCTGACAAGTCTACAGCCCAAACCGCTGAACGGAATTACGCCAAACTTGGCAAAATTGTAGGGACCGGTACGCAGATGTGCCTTTGCTATATTTGGTGAAAATTGCTCCAGTGGGTTTTTTGATGTAACTAAAGTAAACAAGAATTGAAAATGCAATAGATCTCGCCCTCGGTGTCACACATACTGTTGGCAGAGACAGACATGGTACATTATATCTAAAATCCTATTAATCTGCCTAAGATCACACTGTAAGTGAAGCTTGATTCACCCATCATTGTAATCTTAGGCAGAGTCACACATACTGTTGGCAGAGACACACATGGTACATTATATCTAACATTCTGATCATGTGCCTAAAATCACACTATGAGTGAAGCTTGATTCACCCATCACTGTGATCTTAGGCAGAGTCACAAATACTGTTGGCAGGGACAGACATGGTACATTATATCTAAAATCCTATTAATCTGCCTAAGATCACACTGTGAGTGCAGCTTGATATAATGAGCAACTAGAGTGCTAACATTCAGAATTTATGGCAAATGTGTGACACATCTGAATGCCTTCTTGATGGAACCAAAGTAAACAAGCATTGAAAATGCAAAAGATTTGGGGTGATTTTGGGCACATGTCCACCATATTACATGTAATCTACCATCTCTTTCTCTGCAAGCAGTATGTGTGTCTCTGCTCATATTATTTCAAAGTATCTACAGGCCAAAAACAGACCACCTATAAATAAACAAGACATAACATTAATTAGTATATCGTTTTTGACAGAAAGCAAAGCACATGTAATGTAAATGAGCCTTTTGTTGTATACTAGTGTTTATATTGTTTACTTATTGTAATTGATGTATAATATGTTTGTAGTGGTCTATAATATGTTATTTTTTCTTCACTACAGATTATAATCATCTATACAAACAAACTAAAAGATGCCTTCTAAAGCAAGAAGAGAAACAATTTATAAAAGAAAATTAAGGACTAAGGAAAAAGAAAATCAACAACCAACCAAAATAAAATCTTCAGAGAAAAAGAAAAATGCTCCTGGTAAGCAAACTAAAAATTTTCTCAGGAACTTATTGAAATGTCAAGAAAAAAAAAGTTTTTTTAGAAAGAACAATGAAACACCTGTAATTTCAAAGAAAACAGGATGTCCTTCTAAAAATGTTAGACCTGTTCAAGGAGATGATATTTTGCATACCAAAAGAAGAAGCAAGCAATTTTCTGAAATACGTAGACAAATGTTTTACAACAGAATAGTATCAAATGTATTAAAAAATGTAAAGAGATATAAAAAAAAGACCGCTTTTTACAAGAAAAAAAAAACATAGTTAAGATTGTGGATGAAGCATTTAAAGTGAAAAATAAATTGTTTAGTTTAGTAATGAATAGAATTCGTACACTTGATAAGGTAATCAATGTGTTCAAATCAAAATGTAAGCGGAGGAGAGCAATTAATCAAACTAATTTCAGTGATGTTTTTTCTGGAGAATAGAAGCATAGTTCAAGTTCTGAGCCATTGTTTAATGAAGAAAGTTACTTTCAGGATAATGATTTGGTGCATGCAGTTGACACCAGTGGTTGAGCATATGAGGTGAAGGACGGTTGTTCGGTTGAAAAAGAAGAGATTGTGCCTAGAAATACAGAATAGGTGTTAGCTGATGAAGTTTTAGGGAGATGTCCTAAGGCTCCAGTGTATACATGGAATTGTAGTAGTATTTGTAGTGTCCGACAGGAATCAATTGATTTGTTTCGCACTTTCTTAAGAACATATACTAAGAAAAGTGTGAAACAAAAAATGAAAATTTTACAAGAGTTAGATCCTTCTAGAGTGAGAGAAAAAACAGGTTTGCAAGGGCATTCACTGGCTTGTCTTTCAAGAAAAGTACGTCAGAGTGTTTTTCACCATTTTAGGATGTTAGCAGTGCATCATAATAAAGTGAGGAAATTAGTGAGAAGGTTGTACTATGCAAAAAGTCCAGCACTTAAACTAAAACAGTTAAACAGTGCTCTTTTGCATGGAACTGAATTAGATGTCAAAAACATTTGTGATGAAATTGAGTTTTGTTACTTTGGTGAAAAAGAGGTCAGTACAGAAATTGATACAGTAATAGAAGGTAATGTAGAAGAGAATGTAGAGATTTTAAGTACAGAAAAATTAGAAAATGAAATTATAAAGTTTAAAGCCAATTCAAGTGAAAGGCCTAATTTTTCTTGTGTTTGTTGTTGACGAACTCATTATAAGCATCAGACTAGATTAGTTGATTTATATGTAAAAAGCGAAAAGATAAATAATAATGAGTGGAAGGATTTTGCAACTTATTTGTTGGTTGAAAATTGTTTTGATTTGGGCTCTGATCAACGTATTTGTACATATTGCTATAATAAATTAAATGAAAACAAAATGCCTGCTAGAGCTGTTCATAATAATCTGGAGTTGGTAGACATTCCTTCTGAATTGATGGATTTAAATACCTATGAGTCTATTCTGATTCAATGTGTGCATCCTTTTCAGGCTATTGTTCGCATGGAGCCTAAGACAGGGAAATTGCCTCCTTCAGATTTACAGAGAGGATTAAAGGGAAGAGTTGTTTATTTGCCTTTAGATTTTAAGAAAAATATTGATACAATTGGTGTTGAAAAAGTAGAAGAGGAACCTCTGGTTATTCTAGTTAATGGTGTTCCGACAAAAGGTAAGAAAATCTGGCAAGAATTAGTGGATGTTAGGAAAGTCAAAAAGGCAACGTTGTATTTGGTAAAAAATAATCAGTACTATAAAAATGTGTATGTGGGAGAAGAGGAAACAACTGTACAAGACGACACTGATGTCTCTGCTGGGCAAATAGAAAAAGTTGATGTCTCTAGAAGTGAAGAAATTTACGAACATTATAGTGTCCATCCATTGCATTCCAAAGAAGTAATGGGGAATGCTATTGACTTGCTTCAGATGAAAAAAGCTGAAGGAAGTCCCATTAGTGTATGGGAAGAAAGTTTAGAAGCTCATTGTTTTCCACAGTTATTTCCAACAGGTGAAGGTGGACGATATGACGACCGACCTGTTCAAATTCCTGCATCTGAATACCAGACTTCAAGATTATATGCAGAAGATCCAAGGTTTCGTCAATGCATTCCATATTTGTTCCATCTACTGTTTGAGAGTGACTTGTCTGGACTTTCTTATGCAGTAAACCATATACTGAAAAGTGGAGCACATCTACAAAATGTTTCGGCAAGGGATTTTATGGATAAAGTCAAACTGCAAGACAGTGTTTTGGAATCTCAGCTAATTAATCTCATGGCATGTCAGCGTGGTACTAACGAGTATTGGTACCGTCGTCATGGGGAATTGAAATGTATGCTAAGAAACTTAGGAACTCCTACATGGTTCCTCACTCTTAGCTGTGCGGAGTATGCTTGGGAAGACTTACTTGAATTTCTACGAGAGGCAAATAAAAACATTGAAATGTTGAATACAAGACACCTGGAGAACTATGCTCTTTGGATCCAGTTAATGTATGCAGGTATTTCAATCATAGGTTTGAAGCTATGATGTCTTTTATTACAAACAAAAAAAATCTTCCGCTTGGAGAGGTGTTGGATTTCTTTTGGAGAAAGGAGTATCAAGCAAGAGGTGCTCCTCATATACATATGCTGCTATGGATTAAAGATGCACCTAAATTTGGAACAGATTCAGATGAGAAAGTGATGAGTTTCGTTGAGCAGTATTCTACATGTGCTGTTCCGAAAAGTACATAAGAACACAATTTAAGACACCAAGTTTTACGCTTTCAAAGTCATCGTTGTGGGAAATACTGTCGTCGAAAATACAAATTCAAGGACAAATTCTACACAAAATGTCGTTTTGCATTTCCACGTCCAGTAACATTGAAAGGAAGAGTCAACAATTTTATGTCTTCTCTGCGACATACTGTGACAAGGAAATCACCCAAAAATACATACAACCTAAGAAGAAATGAGGAATCCAAATTCATAAATGACTACAACCCAGTCATTTTGTCCATGTGGAATGCTGACATGGATATTCAATATGTGGCTGACAACTCTATTGCTGTGGCTCGATATGAGACGTCTTACATCACAAAATCAGAAAAAACGGAACTGAAGGAAATATGGGAGGAAATTTCACATGAAAAGAGTCTGAGCAAGAAATTATACAGTTACAGTCTGAAGATGTTGTCGCATCGAGAAATTGGAGCATATGAATGTTCTGATCGGTTGTCATCAGCAAGTCTATATGCCAAATCTAGAACCATCATTTGGGTGAGTCTAGGTCTTGCTGCAACACGAAACCGAGTTTTGAAATCTGTACAAGAAATAGAGTATTTGGCGGAGAAAGAACCAGACAGTACAGATATTTTGAAGACAAACATGTTGGATACATACTATCCAAATAGAAGTACTCACCTTGAGAACGCTTGTCTCTATGAAGTTCTGCAAACCTACATTTTTAAAAAGAACGTCATAGAAGACATCAATAAAGGTGTATATGCTGTAATTGGATGTGAAGGCTGTCTAGTAAAACAAAGAAAAGGCCATTTGATTAATCATCGAAAATTGAGTTGTGATTCTCCAGACAAAAGGGAATTTTATTACTTAGCTCTTTTGCAACTCTTTAAGCCTTGGCGTAGAGAAGAGGAACTACTTGGAGATTTTCTTACTTATGAAGATTCGTTCAATGCAACCAAGGATACGATAGAATGTCCTGTTTTTTTAAATTATCTGCAAATGTTGAACGAGGAAATACAGCAGGAAGCTACAATTGCAGCAGAGATTGCTAGAGACAGTTCTCAAGATAGTCAGAGTTCTGCTTCATTGAGTCAGGATCCACTAGGAGGACCAATTATACAAAATGAAGCTGCCACTGCCATGGATGAAGTTGAAAGAGCCATGGAACAAGCTCAGGAGGATGGAGTTGACTTAGATTTGGAACAAGAACTAAACGTTGAGCAGAGACAAATATATGACCAAGTCACAGAACACATTGAGCATGGTTTATCTAATGAGAAAAAAGAGTCCTCATCTATATCATTTGTACCTATCCGACTGTATGTGAGTGGAGAAGCAGGAACTGGGAAAAGTTTCCTGATTAAAGAGATTGCAACATATTTGCAGAAAACAACTGAGTCATCGCTCTCTTGTGTTGTTACTGCTCCAACTGGGTTGGCAGCACACACCATTAAAGGGATTACTTTACATCGCTTATTGATGCTGCCTGTGGAGCATGATAACAAATTACAATACCACAAGCTATCAGGAGAAGCTTGTTGTGAAGTTTCAAGAGTCCTAAGGAAAATGAAACTTCTTATCATTGATGAAGTAAGCATGGTATCAAATGTAATGCTTGCTTTTGTGCATTTAAGAATGCAAGAAATTCTTAAAACAGACTATGATGTATTATTTGGAGGCAAACACATCATTGTTTTTGGAGATCTACTGCAACTAACTCCAGTGAAAGGACAGCCAGTGTTTAAAATGCTTACGCATGAAGATAGCAGGAAGTGCTTAGGAAGCATTGGAAATGTTAACATATGGCTAAATTTCAAATATGCAGAACTACTTCAAAATATGCGACAGGCAAAGGATGAAGATTATAAAAATATTCTACAAGATGTAAGAATTGGGGAACTAACTGAGCATGGCAAAGAAGCTTTACATGGACGATTAATTTCAAATTTGTTTCCAAAGGAAAATATTCTCCCAGAGAATATTTTTAAGAAAATTCCTGAAAACAAATCTGTCATATGCTTGATGCCAACTCTGCAAGAATGTTCAATCTTCAACACCAAAATGTTAAAGTTGGAAAATCAAGAGATTGTGAAACTGGAAGCTATTGATAAAATTGAACATGAAGTAGCAACTATTATTTTGTCAGAAAAGTTGAAATCAAAATTGGATTCTTTAGAGAAGACAATATCTAAAACTGCTGGTATGGAAAAGACTCTGTATGCATCTTTAAATTGTCGTATAATTTTATGACGTAATTTACATGTGGAAAGAGGTTTAGTAAATGGAGAAATGGGTCATGTTGTGGATTTTGTGAATTACCGAAATAGAGATGGAATTGAAATTATAAAAATTAAATTTGATGGTATTGAAGAAGTACAACAAATCAGTCGAAGTTCTGCTCGTTTTTTGCTAGTGAAAGATTAATATGTCCGCAGAAAACTGTTTCCTGTTTCTTTGGCATTTGCAGTAACTATTCATAAATCTCAAGGTTTAAGTGTTGATAGTGCTTTGGTGAATATTGGAAATTCTGTGTTCAAGGAGGGATGGCATATGTTGCTTTATCTCGAGTCAGAACTTTATCTGGATTATACTTGATTGATTTTGATGAGACAAAGATTAATGCAGATCTAAATTGTGTAAAAGAATATAATAGGTTAAGAAGAGAGTATGCTCCAAATTTACCTCAATATCCTGTGTTTGAAAAGCGTGTGGTAGGCCGAAAAAGAAGAAATGAGAAAAATTGTAGTGAAGTTGTAGCAAAAAGAAAAAGAGTAGATGAAACAGTAATTGTAAGCAGAAATGAAATGGATTCAGTTAAAGATGTTGTTGGATTTCAGTTTGAAAATAGTTCTGGTATCAACTGCTATGCTAATGTAGTGGTTAATGTTGTTTTTTTTTTCCAAACTGTAAAAGAACAGATTGCTGAAAATCGTGATCAAACACTTTGTTGTTTATTAAATTCTGTGTTAGAGAAATGTAGCAGTGATAGAACAAAAATACAAAGTGTTTCTGAAATTCGAAAGGTTTTAGACATATGTTCTGGTCTAAATCAATTTACAAAGAATATTCAGCAACATTGTCAGGAATTTCTAATGTATATGCTTGTTGTTTTGCAAGATGAAGGTGTAGATGTAGAAAATCTTTTTGGCCTTTCCTATAAATGGCAACATGACTGTGACAATTGCTCCTTTTCAAGTAGTACTACAGTAGACACTGAAAGATTTATATATTTGACTTTACCAGACTGCAAATCAGTGTCTTTTAATAATGTAGTTAGAGCAGCAAATCAAAACATGGTCTGTAGTCAATGTAAATCTGCAATGCTGGCAACTTTATTTTTAAGAAGATATGGACAGTATGTTATTTTAATGTTCCAACGATGTAGACCTGATGGAACTAAATTGACAACATTAATTAAAAATGTTGTGGCTTCTCAATTATCAATTTCAGGAAGAACCTTTACAACTGCAGCAATTATTTACCATGATGGTCCTTCAACAACATCAGGACATTACACATTTTATTTAAAATGTCAAAAAGGCTGGAAGCTCTGTAATGATACTCAATTGACTTTCAAACAACGTTTGCCTTCTGACTTACTAAATTCTTACCTAGTGTTCTTACAACCGAAATTTTAAGGAAGGTAATTGGCCTATGAAGATTGCAGAAGTTAATATAAATTAGTTTGCTCTTCAAAATTACTTTCTGAATGAGAGTGATGAAGATAACAAAAAATATGTAGTTCTCATAGAGATAGTATATGTTTATCATATAGTGTGTGCTGTGAGTATTATACAAATTATTTATAAAAAGTAAGCTAGAGGTGGAAGTAAAACTCTTGATTCATAATGTAAAAGATGTTGGAGCTTTTCTTTCAGAAAGTCGGGTAAATGAGACATTAAGAATACTCTGGACTAATTTCCATAGAAAAGGACTTTCCATATACTATTTGGCCTCGTGGAAAAGTGGATGGATCAAAAGTGAGTTTAGATATGGTTTTTGAAATTTTACATTATTTAAGAAATTATTCAATGTTTTTTTTAAACACAATCGTTTTGTTTGTTGTTTTTTTGCCCGCTGTTATATGATGAGTACTATTGAAGTCACTGTTTTAAGTGAAATTCAATATATTCTGAGAACAGCAAAAGTAAACCATTTAACATGATGTTGAAATTATTATTAAATACATATTATTTTCCCATTCTCTTATGCTCACTCACCTATTTCCACCCTCTATCACTCCTCTTAACTCACCCTCACTGGCCTTTTTTTCACTCTCCCTCACCTCCCTTCCCATATTCCACTTTCCTCACTTATTCTCATTAACCACTCCTTCACTTCCCTTTCCCTCTCTCCCATTCACTACTTTCCAGCTGTCAGTCACTCTACTTCACTCCCCTTCCCCTTGTTTTCTTTCTTTGTTTCCTCAATAATTCCCCTTCTCTCACTCACCTTATTACACTTCACTCACTCCTTTCCTTCTCTCACTTCCTCTGTCCTTTCACATCCTCACTCCCTTTCCATCACTCCCTGTCTCTTAGCTTCAGTCTTTCGATCCTGTTACTCTCTCACTCCTCTTCCATCACCCACACTCCCTTACTTATCTTACTTTGTCTCTTGTATTGTAAAATATATATTATAAACATTCTAATTTTTTTTGTCTTTCACAGATATAAATTTTAATGGAAATATGATATTAAATTTACATTACTTATAAGGTAAGTTTCATGTACAATATTTATTTTCTCTATACTGTTTTCTATAACCTCACTACTCTTCTTTGATACTCCCACACCTCTGTTCCCTTATTGCGCTTGCCTCACTTATTCTGAATCCCCATGTTTACTCTCTTTTTTCACTCTTCTCTTACACTCACCTTCTTTCAGGCCGTCTCCTTTACATTCTTTCCTCTCTCTTCTCTTACTTCATTGTTTTATTTTTTCACTTCCTTTACTCTCCTTACTCCACTTCACTTACTCCTTCTCTTTCTTTCTCTGTCCTCTTACTTCTACACTCCCCTTCCCTCAATCTCTTTCTGTTAGCCTCATTCTCTCCATCCCCTTAGTCTCTCACATCTCTCTGTCACGCTCACTGCCTATAACCCAGCCATACTCCCACACTCACCTTCTTTCAGACCTTCTTCTTTAGTTTGCTTCCTCTCTCTTTCCTTCCTTTGCTACTTCACTCTTTTCTCGTCCCTTACATTCTTATTCCACTGTACTAACTCCTTCTCTTACTACTTCTGTCCTCTTACTTGTACACTCCCCTTCCCTCATTCTCTCTCTGTTAGCCTCATTCTCACTGTCCTCTTAGTCTCTCACTACTTTTCTATCACGCTCACTCCCTATAACTCAGCCATACTCCTACACTCAACTTCTTTCAGACCTTCTCCTTTACTTTCCTTCCTCTCTTTTCCCATCCTTCACTCCTTCACTCTTTTCTCTTCCCTTACTCCCCTTACTGCACTTCAGTAACTGCTTCTGTCAATCCCTCTGTCCTCTAACTTACTCACTCCCCTTTTCTCACTCTCTCTGTGTTACTCCCATTCTCTCCGTCCTCTTAGTCTCTCACTCCTCTTCTATCATGCTCACTCCCTATTACTGAGCCATAGTCTCACACTCATCTTCTTTCAGACCTTCTCCTTTACTTTCCTTCCTCTCTCTTCCCATCCTTCGCTCTTTCACTATTTTCCCTTCCCTTACTCTCCTTACTCCACTTCACTAATTCCTTGTCTTACTCCCTCTGTCCTCTTACTTCAACACTCCCCTTACCTCATTCTCTTTCTGTTAGCCTCATTCTCTCCGTCTCTTTAGTCTCTCACTCCTCTTCTGTTACGCTCACTCCCTATAACTCAGTTGCACTCCCACACTCACCTTCTTTGAAATCATCTCCTTTACTTCCCTTCCTCTCTCTTCCCATCCTTCGCTCCTTCACTATTTTCCCTTCCCTTACTCCCCTTACTCCATTTCAGTAACTCCTTCTCTGAATCCCTCTGTCCTGTTACTTACTCACTCCCCTTCTCTCACTTTCTCTCTGTTACCCCAATTCTCTCCGTCCTCTTAGTGTCTCACTCCTCTTCTATCACACTCACTCCCTATAACTGAGCCATACTCCCACACTCACCTTCTTTCAGACCTTCTGCTTTATTTTCTTTCCTAGCTCTTCCCTTCCTTCACTCCTTCACTGTTTTCCCTTCCCTTACTCTCCTTACTCCACTTCACTAACTCCTTCTCTTACTTCCTCTGTCCTCTTAGTTCTACACTCCCCTTCCCTTTTTCTCTCTCTGTTAGCCTCATTCTCTATGACCCCTTAGTCTGTCGCTCCTCTTCTATCACACTCACTCCCTATAACACAGGCACACTCCCTCACTTATGTTTCTTTCCTCTCTCACTCAGGGCCTCATTTATGAGAAATGACGCATCGCTGCGTGAAAGCAGCGATGCATCACTTCTCAGTGCGCTCTCCTTGCGACATTCCTGATGCGTCATATTTAATGAATGACGCATCATGTCGCAAGGAGTTACAGATACGTCAGTATTTCTGACGTATCTGTAAGCGCAAAAGTGGCGCATTGCTGGAGTGTGTCACAAAAATGATGCAACTCCAGCAATGCATCCTTTCACATGGGGCAAGCCCTATGTGAAAGGGCCTGCGTCAGTCTTACGCCTGCTGTGAGGCAGGCGCAAGATTTTGTCACAACGGCGTCCTAAAAGTGACGCAGTGAAGTCTCATAGATTTCACTGTGTCACTTCTACGACCCTTCCTTGCGTCAATACGCCCCCTTTGCATACATTATACCTGGCGCAACAAGGTGCAATTTTTACACCACTGGTGCGTCACAAAAAGTGACGCACCGGCGGCGTAAAAGTGACGCATGGCCTCATAAATGAGGCCCTCAGTCTTCTACTCTCACTTTTTCTTTCACTTTCTCTGTCTCTTCACTCCCTTACTCACCTTGTCTCACACTCACTTGTCTTTATCCAGTCTGTATCTTTACTCTTTCCTAAACATCACTGCTCTTTTCTTACCCTTCCACACCCCCGTTCCTTTACTACATTTTCTTCACTTATCCTCATTCCCCGTGTTCACTCTCCTTCTCCTCACTCACCTTCTTTCAGTCCCCCTACTTCACTTCCCTTCCCCTCTCATCCCTTTCTTTGCTTTCTCACTCATTTTCCTCTTCTCTCTCACTGCACTCCACTTCATTTACTCTTTTTCATTTTTTTAAGAATACAGCTCTTTTTTGAGAATTGGAGGTAGTTCTGAAAATAACTTTTTTTTTTCTTCTTTTTTCTTTTTTTTCAACAAAAACAGGGAATGGCAAACTGCTCAACAGGAGCAAAAAAAAAAAAATCAAAGTTAGGGCTGGGGACGGCAGCGGTGGTTCTCTAATGCTCGAACAATGATCATAATACTTTGTTCCCCGTAACAAAGTAGAGCATCACAATGTTTGCATTTGATTGAGGCCTCATTAAAAACAGGCTGAATATTTGGGATCAGCTGCTCTGGTCGCCCCCTCACCGATACAGTTGCTCCTCCAGTCGAAGTAGAGGCACCATCCCGTGGAACCTCTCGTGCCCAAGCCCTGACACTCTCCCGGGCATAGTTCTGGGGGTGCCTCCTCCGGACGTGTCGAATCATAGTAGAATTACCAAAACTGTACTTCCTTCTGGGGTCTCCTCGGGAAAGTACAGTATGGCAGATCTTACACTCCACCTTTGGAGCATTTACTTTTTTATGTCCCTCAGGTATATCAAAAAATTTCCAAATGAAATGTTCTTTCACCTTCGGCTGAGGAGGCTCTTCATCTATGAAACCATCTGACTCCTCACTGCTGCTGGATGCTCTGGCAGCCATTATATCCACAGATTGTCAGCCCAGAAAAAAAGAGGTCTTGCTCTCACCAAAGTGAAAGAAGAAGTGAAGGAAAAGGGTGGGGTTTTCATTCTTTGGAAAAAAAATCTGTTAGCAACCAATGAAAATTGTTATTTTAAGGTCACCTGACTTGACGCGCTTACGCTACGCGTACCGGAGCGCTTCCGGGTGCGCTAACGCGGCGCGAACGTACGCGCTTCTGGGGGCGCTTACACGGCGCGCCTGAGTGACGTTTTGGTAGCTTTACGGAAATGCAAAATCATTTTCATTCGGAAAATCAAAAATACTGCTTTATAAGTATGGTACAGAATGTCTTGCATCATTATTTAGTTTTCATACATATTTTTTTTACGAACGCAGAAATAGCGCTCTCGCTGCGCTCTCGGGAGAGCTTACCGGTGCGCGCACCCTGAGCGCTCCAAGTCAAAATGATACAGGTAAGCTTACCAGTGCGCGCACCCTGAGCGCACCAGGAAAAAATGTTAAAAAAATATATATATACATTGAACAAATAATTTTTTTAAAAAAATATATAATTAATAGTTGTAAAAAACAGCTAATAAAAAAAAATCGTAGGTTACAAAGTCGATATACAAAGGAATTTGCTTTTAAAAAAACTATGAAATTCACTGAAAAAACCATAGGTTTCACAAACGTTATAGTTAGGAATTAGCATTTAAAAAACCTTTGAAGTTCACTGAAAAAACCATAGGTTTCACACTCGTTATAGCTAGGAATTAGCATTTAAAAAACTTTTGAAATTCACTGAAAAAACCATAGGTTTCACACCAGTTATAGTTAGCTGAACATTTTACTCATACAAAACCATTGAAATTCCCACGTTATAGTTAGTTGGACTCACCATAACTCGCGCGCCCGCAATCCACTGCTGATGATGTCACATATTACATCATTGATGACATCCCAAATGACATCACTGATGACATCTCAAATGATATCACTGATGACATCACTGATGACATCATCCATGTGATAATACGATGCACCTCCTCACACTCTAATCTAACCTTTGATACACACAGTGTTAAATACAAACTACCATTCCTGAAATTATTGACACACCAATACCAGTAACTACATACGCACTCACTGATTTCTAGGTCTACACACACATCTACACATTCACACATACAATCACTCATACATACAGTCACTCATCAATAGAACACTATCATATCCACTCATACACCTATACAGACACTCACACGCTGACACTCATCCACAGAGTTACTCACACACCTAGTCAGTTATGCAAAGAATCAATCACACTCCCATTTCCTCAACTACAGAGTTTTACACACTAAACCTTACTTATTCAAAAATATACTAACACATACTTACTCTCTTTTACAATCACTGATACAAGTACACATTGATCCATACAGTCACTTACGCAATCACAGGCTCTCATGTATAGTCATTTTTATATGCGTAAATATTTATCATGGACCCCCTGAGTACATGGAAATACAGTTCCTAGACCAGGGAAAAGCAAGTGAATGATATATATCAATCTAGGCAACAAAGCGTAATAAGTGGTCGAAATTAACTGAGCTACAACATTGGTTTTTTGTAAAAAAGGGGAGTACAATTTTATTCACAAATTATTAAGACACAATAAAAATAATAATAATACACATTCACAATTTGTATTTAACACATATAACTCAATAGATTGAGAATACACAACAGCAATGTTAAAAAAATGGAATAATCCAACGAAATAAATGAAGGTACATAAAATAAACACAATTTTAAGAGAGAATGTGGCTAATTTAATCTCAAATTACCAATGTTGTAGCTCAGTTAATTTCGACCACTTATTACGCTTAGTCATTTTTATATGCCAACTCTCACATGCACTGTGTTTTACATATGTACTTACTTGGACATGGAGCACTGAGATAGCCATTCACTCACCAACACACCCATGCACACAGTCAACCACCCATACAGCTCTTTCCACATGCACTCTTGAACCCATATACCAAGTGAATCAACTGCTCACACATATATGCACAGAGTCACACACCTCCCAGCCACCCACACACACACTCACCCTCACATACAAATATTTGGGCAACCAATCAATAACCCATATAACCACTCATATAGCTACTGATCAACTCATGCAGCAGCTTACACAACAACAGACATATTGATGCACACATTCAGACAGTTTAGTTACTAACCAATGCATTCAATAAGAAACATTTAATCACTCACTCATACAGTCAGTCACGCACCTACTAAATCCTTCATCCAGACACTCATACATACACTCATTCTTCAATATATAAATATATTTTTACTTTTCAGAAACACACATTCACTGGATGTCATCAGTGATGTCATCAGTGACGTCATTTGAGATGTCATCAGTGATGTCATCAGTGATGTCATTTGAGGTGTCATCAGTGATGTCATCAGTGATGCCACTGACCATGTCATGAATGATGTAATATGTGACATCATCAGCAGTGGATTGCGGGCGCGCGAGTTATAGTGAGTCCAACTAACTATAACGTGGGAATTTCAATGGTTTTGTATGAGGAAAATGTTCAGCTAACTATAACTGGTGTGAAACCTATGGTTTTTCAGTGAATATATATATATATATATATCAAAGCTCCAAGGTTGCCACCTGTTGGAGACGCACTCTGACATCCACTGCAGCAACCTTCATGAGGATATATATATATATATATATATATATATATTCACTGAAAAAAACATAGGTTTGACACCAGTTATAGTTAGCTGGAAATTTTACTGACATAAAACCAATTCCCACGTTATAGTTAGTTGGACTCACTATAACTTGCGCGTCTGCAATGCACTGCTGATGACGTCACATATTACATCACTCATGACATGGTCAGTGACATCACTCATGACATCACTGATGACACCATCCAGTGAATGTGTGTCTTTCTGAAAAATAAATATGTTTTATATATGTATATGTAAAGGTCGAAGGAAGAATAAATGTTTAAATAAGTGTCTAAATGGATGGTTTTTTTTTTAAAATTGATTGGTTAACTGGCTTATTAAGTGTATCTTAGTGAATACATATATTAGCGAGTAATGTTTAAATATTTAAATATATGTATCAGTGTTTCACTTTGTGTATAAGTGGCTGCATGGGTTGGTGAGTAGCTACATGTGTGTGTATATGGGTTATTAGATGTTTTTTTAGGATCAGTATGAGTGTCTGTATGGTTTGGTGGGGGTATTACTTAGCACATAGATGCATCAATGACTGACTCACTGTTTGTATGTGTTTTGAAGACAGCATATGTGCAGGACTGTATGGGTGGATGAGTCTGTGTATGTGTGTGTTAGTGAGTGAATGACTGTCTCACTAGTGTCTTTATCAGTAACTACATATGTTTTAATCTAGTATATGTGAGTATTGATGTATATAAGTGAGTATATGTGAGAGTGAGATATTATAAGAATTTCAGTTTAAATAAGTATGTGTTTCTATAAGTGATTGTTTAAGAGAGTAAGTATGTGTAAGTTTCCTTAGAAGTAAGGTGGTAGTGTGTGTATAGCTGTATATGCAAATAAATGGATATTCAATAGTTTATTTGCATGTGTGAGTATGTGTGTGAGTAACTTTTCGATGACTGTCGGTGTGTAACAGGATGTATAGGTTTATCACTACATATGATGAGTGAGTATATGTATGAGTAACTATATAGAACTGTTGGTGAATGAGTGGATGTGTATATAGATGGTGGAATTACTGAATTGGTTGTTGTAACTGGTATGGGTATCTCCATTTTTTTGGAAATTTTAGTTTCTATTTTTGAATATGTGTTTCAAGGGTTACATTACACTGAAAGGAGGTCTGTCACTCTGTCACAAGGATGGTGTCATCAGGGATGTCATGAGTGATGTCACTGACCATGTCATGAGTGATGTAATATGTGACGTCATCAGCAGTGCATTGCAGACGCGCAATTTATAGTGAGTCCAACTAACTATAACGTGGGAATTTCAATGGTTTTATGTCAGTAAAATTTCCAGCTAACTATAACTGGTGTCAAACCTATGGTTTTTTCAGTGAATTTAATAGCTTTTTTAAATGCTAATTCCTAACTATAACTGGTGTGAAACCTATGGTTTGTTTCAGTGAATTTCATAGGTTTTGTAAATGCTAATTCCTAACTATATATAGGGCCTCAAACCTATGTTTTTTTCAGTGAATTTCAAAGGTTTTTTAATAGCAAATTTCTATAGCTATGAAATATAATATTTTTTATAATGAATCCTATATTGTATATTTAAGTAATACTATTTTTTTATGTATATTGTTCATGTTTATTTTTTAATTTTTTATTTTTTTTGCCCTGGAGCGCTCCCGGTGCGCGTACCGGTGAGCGCACCGGTAAGCGCAGTCTTGCGGCGCGCCCCGGTGCGCGTACCAGTGAGCGTCCCGTTAGCGCTATTGCCGCGAACGAAAACATCATCGTGACGTATCGTGTAGCCGCGTGATGCGTCTTATGACGCACGGCGTAAGCGCACCCGGAAGCGCCCGAGTGCATAGGATCGCGCAACATACGCGCCCCGGGGCGCGTAGCGTAAGCGCGTTCGGTCATGTGACCTGAAAATAACACTTTTCATTGGTTCAGAACAGGTTTTTTTTCCAAATGATAAAAGACCCCACCTTTTTTCGTCATTCTCACTTTGTACTTTGACTGAGGAAGACCTGTTTCTAGGAAGTGAGAAATGGCTACAGTAGCAGCAGCAGCAGGAGCATCTCAACCACCACCACCACCACCACCACAAGGACCACCACAACACCACAGTGGAGGTGAAGAAGAAGAGGAGGAGGAGGAGGAGGAGGAGGAGAGGCAGTTCCTGCCTGAAGATAATACCTCCTATAAACCCAAGGAGCACTTTGTGTGGGAGTTTTTTAAAATCCCAAGGGGACTAAAGAAAGTAAATGCTCCAAAAGTGACATGTCTCATCTGTGGCACTGTACTTTCCAGGGGGAACCCTGCAAAAAAGTATTCATTTGGCAACCACACAATGATTCGTCATATGCAACGCAAGCACCCAAACAACTATGCTGCGGCAGAGGTCAGAGGACTGACAAGAAACCCTCCCCAATCTTCTCCCAGCACCTCCAAAGGAAAACAACCCACTCCATCGGGTCCAGAGACAAGGAAAATGGTCCCAAATATCCAACTCCAGTTTGGAGATTATAAAATAGTTTGTAAATTTTGCGGGACTACAATTTGCTATGGAGAGCAAAGTATCAAACTGATCAACCGTGCTGGAGACAACCACAAATGCAAAAAGAATCCTTAATTTTTTCCTGATTTTATTTGCTCCAGTTGAGCCGTTTACAATTCCCTGTTTTTTGTTTGCCCCCATAAAAATTACAAAAAAATATAAAATTGTAATATGTGACATCATCAGCAGTGGATTGCGGGTGCGCGATATATAGTTAGTGCAACTAACTATATATGGAATTTCAATGGTTTTGTGTGAGTAAAATAAGGTTTTCTAAATGCTAATTCCTAACTATATATGGTCTATAACCTATGGTTTTTTCAGTGAATTTTCAAGGTTTTTTAAATGCTAATTCCTAACTATATATGGTCTATAACCTATGGTTTTTTCTGTGAATTTCATTGGTTTTTTAACAGCTAATATCTGTAGCTGTAAAATGTATTCTTCTTTAAATCCCAAAATATATTTTATATGTTTATGAATAATTTTTTTTTTAATATTTTTTTTTCTACGTTCCCGCTTCGCGAATCGGGAAGCTTCCCGTTAGCTGACCTTGATGCCGCGAAATAGACCGCGAGCCGGTAAACGTTTCTTTACCGCAAGTGCCGCGTTAGAAAACAACATCGTGACGCCTCCCGTCCGCATGACGTTCCACGTTGTCGCGTGATACGTCATATGACGTGCTACGTTAGCGAACTGGTACGCGAAGCGAGTCGCAAAGCGCAGGTTTCTGGAAGCAAACCGTGAGGCCCTGCAAAGCGCTTAACGTAAACACAGCAAGTCATGTGACTTGGTAATAACACTTTTCATTGGTTCATTTCACTTTTGGTTTCCCTAATGATGTAAGACTAGGTCATATAATCTAAAATGAACCCTTTTGATTGGTTGAGAACTCTTGTTTTTCCCAAATGATGAAAATCCCTCCTTCTTTCCTCACTCTGACTTTCATCATTGTGAGAGAAAGACCCTTTGTGATCACTGAGCAATGGCTTCTTTAGTAGCTTCAGCTGGTGCTTCCCCACCACCTCCACCACATCCAAGGAAGAGTGGACCACCTGCTCAAGTTATAATTCAACAAGAAGAGGAAGAAGAGGAACAGGACGACGAGCACGAAGAGAGGCAGTTTTTGCCTGAGCAGCCCAAGACGTCTCACCGGAAAGAAAACTTCATTTGGCAATTTTTTAAAATTCCCAAAGGTCAGAAAAAAGTAAATGCAAGATACGTAACTTGCCTTATATGTCAAGATAGACTGTCCAGAGGAACCGAGAAAAAATACAGTTTCGGAAACTACACAATGCATCGCCATATGACTAGGTGGCATCCTAACAACTACAGTGCTGCACAGTTTCGGAACGACCTAGATAATCTCCCTATTATGGCCAGAAGATCTGTTGTACCGGAAGTAACGGGACCAGAGGGCAGGGAGATGGTGCCAAATATACAAATGAAATTTGGTGAAGTAAAACACATCTGCGTATTTTGCGATGGATTCATTTCCTACGGAGAAAGAAGCATCACTCTGATCAACAGAGCTATTGACTATCATATGCAAGTTTGTACGAAACGCCCAAAATAATAAATACTTCTTTTTTTGTTTTGTTGCTCCTGTTGAGCCCTTTACAATGAATCGTTTTCATTGCCCCTCCAAGAAAACCCCCAAAAAATATAAAACTGTTCAGAAAAATTCAAAAAAAGTAAAAAAATGTTCCGGAAAATAATAAAAAAAATATAAAACAACAAAAACAATTAAAAAAAAAGTTCTTTTCAGAACTACCTCCCCGTTATTAAAAAATTGGTACAATATTTGGAACTGTGCCAACCTCTATTTCTCTTAGTTCGCTTCCCAGTTCGCTCGCCGGTACGCGAACCGGAAGCGAACCAAAAACAGTAAGTATAAGGGAAGGAAACAGACACTTATGTTAAAAGAAAGACAGCTATAGGGGAGTAAACTAGAGATACTATTACCCGTAATCCACTGCTGATGATGTCACATATTACATCATTCATGACATGCTCAGTGACATCATCAGCAGAGGATTGCGGGTTTTTTGGCAACGTGCCTTATCCACGGTTTAATAACGCTGCCTTTTGCTTTATATAAGTTTTCAAATTGTATGAAATATATACCAATAGGTCGTTATGAACCTTTAGGTAGTGCTTTTCTTCATGAGGTCTGGTCGCTTCCATACACATACAGATGTTTCAAAGATGATCAAGAAGTTTATCTGAATGGAGAGGAATGCACTGAGACGCCAGATCATTCACTAATGTGTAGGCACATACAGTTACACGGTTCATGCAACAAACACCGACCAAATATGGCTTGCGTGTTGCAAGGCACGCCAGTTCCTGCTATCATCCCCACGTTCAAGTTGTTGGAAAATGGTAGTTATTTGATGCTCAATAATGAAGATTGTTCTGAGTTAATTAAAAGTATTCCTTTTATCGTAACAGTAAGTGAACGGGTTATTTGCTGCAGAAATGTTCTATTTCCTCCCACACATGAACATAGGGAGTTTTCAATCTGGCCACAAATACCAACCTTGGGAGCACATTTCAACGGCATGGCAAGAATAAGAGCTCTTTTGTCTCAGAGAGAGGTGGCCTTAAGTTCGGCCCGTGAAACTTTCGTGCTTCACATAGCGAACACCCGTACAGAGGTGCAGACCCTTTTCAATTAAGATTTGCCTTTCAATTTCAGCAAGATGGTTCCGACTATCTTTAACGCATCCTCCACAAAGGCCCTGGCGCACTTTTTTAAAGTTGTTACCAGTGGTCTCGTGACTTCATTTGAGAAAATCTTTGGAGTCATCCCTGCTTCCTTTCATTATATTTTCTCCACTCTGCTTCATGGATTGGCATTTTTACTTGCATTACCAGCGGACGCTCTTGTGCTTTTTTACATTTTTAAATATGGATGTCCCTCCTATGCAACCTCCCACCCTGCAGATGCTGACACTGTTCCGCAATCGCATGCTAGAATATTATGGCACAATGCCGTTGGCGATATTAAGCACGGCATATGGATTATCTTTTCGATTCTCCTACTTCACCTGTGTCCAGCCTGTATTTCACTGCCTGAACTGTGATTTCGATTGGGCCATTGATTTGTGTCTCTGCGGACCGGTTTCTCCTGACGTCGACTTTAATCAGCTGATGACTCCTATCATTACTCACGAATTGGTTTGTCCTGGCGAAAGGATTATGGCTGTGGCATTGATGCATGGACTACTTGGTCCCTGGAATTTACTGGCGGCAGCACAGTCTTTCTTGGAACAGAGCTTTCTTGAAAACCCACCGAGCTGTCCTCTGATGGTGATAGAGGATCCGGTGCTGGGAGAGCACGTATGTTCTTTTCCGCTTTTAAATTGGATGGCTGAACTGTTTTCGGATGAAGACGGTGACTTCCTATTGGAGGCTGTTGCAGCTTATTTTGCATACACAGTTATGTCATAGACCTTTTTCATGTTTGATATGCTGAGTACTAGCATTTCATTGACAATTCATTGACTTATTTGTCAAGTTTTTATTATTTACCTTGCCTATTGGCTTAAGACTCGATAAAGTACTTGGCTGTTTTATTTTTCTTTAGCATAAAATTTTCCTAGTTTTTAATGCTTTACCTTGCGGACCGTCCACATATAAACTTGCAATCTACTCTCATGAGATGGCACTTCTATTATCTTATTCAGTTCGTTTCCGGATCATGGGGAGGTGTCATCTAGGTCCTGGATATCTTTACACCGTGTTAAGTTAGCATGGGCTCATTACCGGTTTAAACGCCATTTTTCCTTTTTTGCAACTTCTGCACACGACACTTAGTTGTTGCTTTAGCTTTCCACCTAGTAGTTCATCGTGGTTTACATGAGAATAATATGTTATTGCTCTACTATCTGCTTTGCTTGTTAAACTATATCTGTACAGCGAGTGCTAAAGTTTCAAGAACAACACGATACAGAATTGTTATGAGGTCTGATCTCCACGACTTCATACTCATAACATAAGTGCAACTTCTGCCAATTCTGGGCATGAGGCGGGTTTTATATTGCTTTGCCGAACACACATACACAACAGTTGATGCGGTTCACATGAAGAGAGAGCTGGTGTATGCTGATGTGATTCCTTCAAATCTAAGACACTAAAGTATGGGCACGCCCTAAACCAACACAAAGAGACCTTCTTAGCAAATAATATAATATGTGTATTAGGGAGGGTGAGATATAAGCAGCCGCGGGCCGTGGAGGGAGTTACGGTGAGGCAGGGAGGCGGGGAGGGGGAGAAGCAGGGTGGAGCCCTCTCTACCTTGCCCCTCCCCCTCCCCGCCTCCCTGCCCCACCGTAACTCCCTCCACGGCCCGCGGCTGCTTATAAGTGTTGCTAACTCTTATTCATTTACAGCATGTTAACATACTGTCACCATTTGCTTTTTATGTACTAGTAACTATGCTGGTAATTTTGCTACTGATAATATGTGTACTTGTATTCTCCACCCTGCTTCTCCCCCTCCCCGCCTCCCTGCCTCACCGTAACTCCCTCCACGGCCCGCGGCTGCTTATAAGTGTTGCTAACTCTTATTCATTTACAGCATGTTAACATACTGTCACCATTCGCTTTTTATGTACTACTGACTATGCTGGTAATTTTGCTACTGATAATATGTGTACTTGTATAATCTAAGATACTACGCCTCAGAAGACGGCATTAGTAAATAAACATTTCAAATACACATGTGTTCTTCTTAACTCCATGTTCTGGTTTCTAAGAAATATATAACGACCGACTGTTCATGAGTTCCACGTATCCTGAGGTACTATAAGTTCATATTCTGGATTGTCTAAACATTGAGAGTTTGTTATATCCAATGTGACACTGTACCTAGCTTGCTAAGGAGTTTTTGATTACTAACGTGAGTTTTGGGACACCCTAATTCGCCGAGGTTCCAATCCTCTGTCCACAGTTCTGTGTGAGAACAGAAACCCTGCGACAGGGGCACCCCCGACCCTTGCTGGAGCTTCATCACACTTGCGATACAACTCCAGCAATGCGCCACCTTTACGGCACAGATACATCACGCATCTGTGCTGTTTTTGCCCCATGATGCGCCGCATTGTAAATGCAGCACACCATAGGTGACGGAACAGCGGCACAGAATGACTAACACATCCCTGGTGATGCGCCAGTCATCATAAATGTATCCCTATGCTTCTTATCTTGTTAGAGATGAACCGCCATATGTATCATCAAAGTTTTTTGCATTTCCTAAATAGCGAACTTTAAGGAATAAATAGCGATTCTTTACCATTCCTAGTTTGCGATTAGCTATTTGCTAATTACAAATTACCCATTCATTTCCTTCATTTCCATAGGGCGGTTGGACTCACTTTTAGCTCGAACGGCTGAATGGATTTGCACGAAACTTGGCAAAATTGTAGGGACTGGTAGCCCGATGTGCCTTTGCTATGTCTCAAGATATATGCTCCAGTGGTTTTTACGAAAATTAACTTTGAAAAATATATATTGGGCTACATTGGCCTATATATATGTTGGAGCCCAAATGTAGCCCAATGTAGCCCAATGAAGCCCAATGTAGCCCAATGTAGCCCAAAGATGGCCGCCAGACACACAAAAAAACAAATGTAGCCCAAATATCAGCCAGATGTAGCCCAACTATAGCCCAGTGACAGAATGACTAATCTGCTTCGCAAACCTCCGTTACGCGAGGCGGAGCGCTGTTACAGATATATATCTTTTTTTGAACGTTAATTTCTCAAAATCCACTGGAGCACATATATTGAGACCTAGCAAAGGCACATCGGGCTACCAGTCCCTACAATTTTGCCAAGTTTCGTGCAAATCCATTCAGCCGTTCGATTATTATTATTATTTTTTTTTTTTGCCCCGCGGGGCCCTTTTAAAACCTCCACATCAAACCTAGGGGGTCAGCGAGGATCTACTATTCCCCCTTATGGTCATTTGCCCCTTCGCTTTGGCCTCCTCTTGTCTCTCGATCCTACCGAGAGACAAGATGGCGGCCGCTACGGACTGTTTGGAATGTTGACAGACGCCAGAGAACCAATCAGCTTCGCTTCACAAAGCTCCGTTGCGCGAAAAGTACGCGTCCTGGGCCGCTGCCCGGTCCGCTGTTACAGATATATATCTTTTTTTAAACGTTAATTTCTCAAAATCCACTGGAGCACATATATTGAGACCTACAAAAGGCACATCGGGCTACCAGTCCCTACAATTTTGCCAAGTTTCGTGCAAATCCATTCAGCCGTTCGGGCTAAAAGTGAGGCCAACCGCCCTATGGAAAACTCAATGTTAAAAACACGTTTTGGGACCCCCCTTTTTTCTCGGCCCCCACTGGACGAACCCCCCCCAAATTTTCAAGGGCTGCTCAGAAACAAAATGTGCCATTTTCCTGAAAATTTCAGCCAATTCCGTCCACAAACGCCAAAGTTATTAGACATAGAATTTTCAAAAAACCCATAGAGAAAAAATCCTAACTATATATACCTACTGGCGACCGCCAGTAGGTAATATATATATATATATATATATATATATATATATATATATATATATATATATATATATATATATATATATATATATATATATATATATATATATATATATATATGTATGTATTATTTTTAATTTACAAAAAAGTTTCACGCACTGTACATGAACCTACACTGTGGGTGCGCAGGTCTGTTATACAAAAATCAGCCTAAAATACATATTCAGAACGAATCAATATATTTTTTCATGAAGAGGTTTCTTACTGAGTACACAAAAATAGTAATGTAGAAGTTATATATTTTTTTTAAACTTCCTTTTTCCGTGTTCTCTCCCGGAGGGTGTGAGAGATACGGTAGGACTTGTTTCGAATTATTAAACCTGCTTTGAGGTTCGCGGGGTTCCCTCACAGGTGTTCCATGCCTGTGGAGCTGGAGGGAACCCCCCTTGTTTACTTCCCGGATGGTTCCTGATAACAGTTGGAGTTGTTTAGTCCTATGCTTGGGAGTACGTTGCTCCTGGTACTGGAGACCCTGCTGGGCATTTGAGGTAGCACTTTCTTGCTTTTTCTTTCTTTCATGACTTCTTGGAAATCCTCTGATTATGACAAGAGGAGAGTGTTCTCTGGCGCATACCTAATTGGTCCGGGACTATATCTCGTGACATTCACAAGAAGCCCTACTGGAAGTATGCCAGTCATCTCAGCTTCGTTTATTTATTTTTTTCCTTTTTGATCTGGAGTTGGCCTTTTACCTTTCCTATCTTTATTGTTGCTGCAGAGAGAAGCATCTTACTACTGTGAAGTGTTCTTATTGTCAGCACAGAAGTGTGGAAGGTACGGGTATGTTATTAGTGAGACCACTTTGAGAGTAGTTAGTCTGGTTCGTCTTACTAATCACATGTTCCTTTTGTTGCAGGTATCCCTATTCCCCTGCAGCACCTAACCCTATCCCTCGCTAGATCGCCTCACTACTCTGGATATATTTAAGTCAGAGTTTGGGATGTCAGGAGGTGGACCCCTTTGAGCATCGCACAGATCCGAGGAGTTCCTGTGGTCGTTACAATAAGTGCTCATATTTTTTTTAGTTTTCTTCCTTGTGTTTCTTCGTTCTAATGAAACACCACAGTTGGACTTTTATTTTTTCCTTCAAAAAATTGAAAAACACAAAAAATATTTTTAAAATTCTGAAAATACAAAAAAATACAAAATTGTTTTAAAAATAAAATGAACAATAAAACGGTTCTCACTGAACCACCTATACTGGTTAAAATTCTAAAAATAGTATGTGGTGAAAGTGATTGATTGTAAAAGTGTGTGTGTGATGAATGTTAGAGTTGTGCATTAGTAGTGTCTCAGTAAATGGATGAGCGCATGCATAATACATAAGTGAATGAATGAGTGAAAGAATAGTGCTTGGGTGATTTGGATATGTGCATGAGTAGTGGCAGAGTGAATGGATGACTCTATGCATAATGCCTAAGTGAATGGTTGAGTGTAAGTGTAGTGTTTGAATGATTGCATGAGTGCATTGGTAGTGCCTGGGTGATTGTATGAGTGCACATGTATTGTCTGGGTGAATGCACGGGTACTGCACGGGTACTGCCTGAGTGAAAGGATGAGTGCAAGAGTACTGCATGAGTGTTTGTATGAGTGCAGGTGTACTGTTTGGATGATTGGATGAGTGCATAGGTAGTGCCTGCATGAAAAGATAAGTGCAAAGGCAATGCTTGGGTCATTGGATGAGTACATGGGTAGTGCCGAAGGAAAAAATGAGTACGTGGGTACTGCCTGAGAAAATGTTTGAGTGCAACAGTACTGCCTGAGTGATTGCATGAGTGGATAGGTAGTGCCTGAGTGATTGTATGAGTGCAAATGTAGTGCCTGGGTGATTGAAAAATTGCATGGGTACTCCCTGAATGAAATGATGAGTGCAAGAGTTGTGCCTGAATGTTTGTATGAGTGCAGGTGTACTGCCTGGGTGATTGGATGAGTGCACACATAGTTCCTGCGTGAAAGGATGAGTGCAAAGGTAATGACACGGTCATTGGATGAGTGTATGGGTAATGCATAAGTGAAAATATGACTACATGATTAGTGCCTGGGTGAATGGCTGAGTGGAAGAGTAGTGCTTCAGTGATTGAATGAGTGCATTGGTAGTGCCTGGGTGGTTGCATGTGTTCATGGGTACTGCCTGGGTGATCGGATGATTGCATGTGTAGTACCTGAGTGACTTCATGAGTACAAGGGTAATGCCACACACAGTACACCACAGTACGGAAACCGCCCTCCTCGCTGCAACAGACGACATCCGCACCTTACTGGACAAAGGAGAAACAGTTGCCCTCATCCTCCTCGACCTATCAGCGGCGTTCGACAAAGTCTCCCACCGCACCCTAATACGCAGACTCTACGATGCAGGAATCCAGGACAAGGCCCTCGACTGGATCTGCTCCTTCCTCTCCAACAGGGCGCAGCGGGTCAGACTCCCCCCTTTCCTCTCGGACCCCACACCTATCACCTGCGGAGTCCCCCAGGGCTCCTCCCTCAGCCCGACGCTCTTCAACGTCTACATGGCTCCACTTGCCCCCATCGTCAGAACCTACGGACTTAACATCGTGTCATATGCAGACGACACCCAGCTCATCCTCTCCCTATCCAACGAGCCCAACACCGCCAGACGCAACTTTCGAGAAGGCATGGAAGCCGTCGCCAAATGGATGAAAAACAGCTGCCTACAACTAAACACCAACAAAACAGAAGTACTCATCATGGGCCCAAACCCCGACGCCTGGAGTGACACCTGGTGGCCCACCGCCCTCGGAAACCCGCCAACCCCCACAGACCACGCACGCGACCTGGGAATCATCCTGGACTCCGAGCTCAAAATGGACCGCCAGATCAACTCTGTCTCATCTTCCTGCTTCCACACCCTCCGCCTCCTTCGTAAGACCTTCAAATGGATCCCCCTCGAACACCGAAAGACAGTCACTCACGCCCTGGTCACCAGCAGACTCGACTACGGCAACGCACTCTACGCCGGAATAAACAAAAACCTCATCCGCAAGCTACAGAACATCCAGAATGCCGCCGCAAGACTGGTCCTCAACCTGCCAAAACACTGCCACATCTCCCAGCACCTGCGCACACTCCACTGGCTCCCCGTCGAGGTGAGAATCACCTTTAAGATGCTCACCCACGCACACAAGGCCCTCCACGGCACCGGACCAGCATACCTGAACAGCCGACTCAAATTCCACGCACCCCAAAGGACCCTACGATCAGCCCAGCTTTCCTACGCTGTGGTCCCCCGCACCAGAAAGACCAGATCGGGAGGCCGCTCCTTCTCCTTCCTCACGGCCAAAGCAAGGAACGCCCTTCCGCTCCACCTCAGACAGACAACATCGCTCCCCATCTTCGCAAGAAACCTCAAAACCTGGCTCTTCGACAGACCCCCTCCTTGATGGAATGGAACCTGCACCCCCCCAATCCTCCCCCCACCCCTAGCGCCTTGAGACCCTTACGGGTGAGTAGTCGCGCTTTAACAAACTCCTGATTGATTGATTGAGATGTATGCATGGGTAGTGCATGAGTGAAAGTATAAGTGCAAGGGTAGTGCCTAGGTCATTGGATGAGTGCATGGGTAGTGCCTGGGAGAATGGATGAGTGCATGGGCAGTGCTTGACTGAAAGGATAAGTTCAAGGATAATGCCTGGGTTATAGCATTAGTGTATGAGCTGTGCCTGAAAGATTAGAGTGCATGGGTAGTGCCTGTGAGAAAGGATGAGTGCAAAGGTAATGTCTGGGTCATTGGATGAGTGCATATGTACTGCCTAAGATAAAAGATGAGTGCATCAGTAGTGCCAGATTGAATGGTTAAGTGCAGGAGTACTGCCTGAGTGATTGCATAAGTGCATGTGTATTACCTGGGTGATTGCATGAGTGTAGGGGTACTGACTTGGTGATTGGATGACTGCATGTGTAGTACCTGAGTGACTTCATGAATGCAGTGGTAATTCCCGGATGCTTAGATGAGTGCATAGGTAATGCATGAGTGAAAGAATCAGTGCATTGGTACTGCCTGAGTGATTGTATGAGTGCAGGTGTACTGTCTGTATGATTGGATGAGTGCATAGGTAGTACCTGCGTGAAAGGATAAGTGCAAAGGTAATGCCTAGATCATTGGATGAGTACATGGGTAGTGCCTGAGTAAATGGTTGAGTGCCACAGTACTGCCTGAGTGACTGCATGAGTGGATGGGTAGTGCCTGGGTGATTGCATGAGTGCAGATGTAGTGACTAGGTGATTGAAACATTGCATGGGTACTGCCTGAGTGAAATGATGAGTGCAAGAGTTGTGCCTGAGTGTTTGTATGAGTGCAGGTGTACTGACTGGGTGATTGGATGAGTGCACACATAGTTCCTGCATGAAAGAATAAGTGCAAAGATAATGCTTGGGTCATTGGATGAGTGCATGGGTAGTGCATAAGTGAAAACATGAGTACATGGGTGGTATCTGGGTGAATGGCTGAGTGGAAGAGTAGTGATTGTATGAGTGTATGTGTATTGCCTGGGTGAATGAATGAGTGTAGGCGTACTGCCTTGGTGATTGGATGACTGCATGTCTAGCACCTGAGTGACTTCATGAAAGCAATGGTAATACCTAGCTGCTTATATGAGTGCATAGGTAGTGCATGAGTGAACAGATAGTGCATTGGTAATGCCTGTGTGAATGATTCAGTACAAGAATAGTGCACGAGTGCAGAGGTACTGCCTTGGTGATTGGATAAGTGCATGGATAGTGGGTGACTGAAAGGATAAGTGCAAGGGTAATGCCTGGGTTATCTCATTAGTGCATGAGTTGTGCCTGAGAGAATGGATGAGTACATGGGTAGTGCTTGAGTGAATGGTTCAGTACAAGAATAGTACCTGAGTGATTACATGACTGAATGGGTAGTGCCTGGGTGATTGCATGAGTGCATGTGTAGAGTCTGGCTGATTGGATGAGTGCATGGGTAGTGCCTGCATTAAAGGATGAGTGCAAGGGTAATGGCTGGATTATTGGATGAGTGCATGGGTAGTTCCTAACAGAAAATATGAGAACATGGGTAGTGCCTGAGTGAATGGTTGACTGCAACAGTAGTGCTTCAGTAATTGCATGAGTGCAAGGGTAATGCCTGGGTACTTAGATGAGTTCATGGGTACTGCGTGGCTGAATGGATCAGTGCAAAGGAAGTGCCTGGGGCATTGGATGAGTGCATGGGTAGATCCTGAGAGAATGGGTGAGTGCATGGGTTATGCCTGTGTGAATGGTTCAGCACAAGAATAGTGCCTGAGGGATTGCATGAGTGCAGAGGTACTGCTTAGGTGATTGGATAGTGCTTGACTGAAAGAATTAGTGCAAAGGTAATATCTGGGTTATTGCATTAGTGCATGAGTTGTGCATGAGAGAATGGATGAGTATATGGGTAGTGCCTGTGTGAAAGGAAGAGTGCAAGGTTAATGTCTGGGCCATTGGATGAGTGCATGGGTAGTGCCTAAGAAAAAATATGAGTGCATGGGTAGTGCTTGAGTGAATGGTTGAGTGCCTGAGTGATTGCATGAGTGCATGGGTGGTGCCTGTGTGATTGCATGAGTGCATGGGTAGTGCCTGGGTGATTGAATGAGTGCAAGTATGGTGCCTGAGTGAATGCATGAGTACAGGGGTAGTGCAGAAATCTTATCCAGTTCTACTAGAGTATTGAGTCACAGAAGCAGACATCTGTTATCTATTTATGCGTCTGAGAAGTCCTTGCATAGAGAGTACAATACACACCTGTCCTGTGTAATGAGGAGTAAATAACTTTAAATTAAAGCACTTTTATTGGTCTTTGCACTTTGTAAAAGGTAAGTAGGATACTACTCCTCAGAATTATGATGATCGTTTTCAAATAGTGTGAAGGATTAACATTATTTGTATTAGAAACATATTATATTATGTATTCTTAGGTTTCAAGTAATTTAGATACATCACTCAGTAGAACTATTTTATAGTAGTATTATCCTAAACAGCATTGCAAAAATTCAAATTTTAACAGTAGCTACTATAAAGAAGAAAAAGAAAAACTGTTATTTAATGATAATTTATTACAAAAATTATAATACTATATTTTAAAGAACACAACATAAATTTAGAATTATGTGACATTTTCAGTCTTCCTTTTTCGTGTTCTCAGATTCTAATTAACTTCACCATACACAGTGATTTCAATGTAGTATCATCATTGAACAGTAGGGAGAAAAACAAATATTGATTGTAGAAAAAAACCAAAATCAGCGTAGAGCATCATAATCAATATGTGTAGCTATGCGTTTTCCTATCTATACTTTGTTAATTACTTCCTTCACCTACAGTAATTCTATTATTTATCTCAAATACATTTGCCAAAATGTAGACTCTACATTTACATCTGGTACAATATAGACAACGAATATATAAACTATTTGCTTTTAAACACAATTTTCCAAATGTTATATCAATTCTTACCTAATCTGGCAAAATGCCCCTCTAATTACATTTCCTACAAACCACAGAACAAGCAGGACAATTAATGCTGTTGGCCAGATGATTACTATTTCCACAGTGATCGCACTTCATCTTTTCCCTTTTTTCATCTTCAGTTTTCTTTTTGAGAGCAAACTACTTGAGGTTCTTACCCTCTTTGCCATCTCCCAAATGCTCTTCATATTTGAAAGTTTTTTTACTACATGAATAGTGTCAGAAATGCTGCTTTGCTTCATTTCCATTATGCACTCTGCCGTATGCTCTATTATTTTAGCAGCATATATAGCTTCTTTTAAATCCAAATTGCTAGATAAAAGTTTTTCTTGAATTTTAGGGTTATTGGTACATCTCACCAATTGATCTCTGATTAGAGAATCGCATAATGGACCATACTCACACATGTTAGTCAAACCCCGTAGAAGCGCTATGTAACTCTTTACCTTCTCATTTTTCCATTGTACTCTCCAAAATAATTTATGTCTCTGTAATACAGCGCTCACCCTCTGACCAAACTGCTTCTCCAACTTGATAATAGCATCACAAAATACATCACCTTGAGATTCGTCTCCTTCCTCCTCACTCTCTGAATCAGTTAAATGTCATCAACTTTTCTGCCTTGAATACCTAAATTGTGCAATACAATATGTTGCTTCCTTACCACCAATTGCAATCAGATATGGCATTCCCTCTAGGGTATAATTGGTTCTCGCACTTCATCCAGAAATGGAGGAGGCTGGGCCATAATTGCTGTAGCCATTGTATTACAGGCTAAAAATGGAAATAAACACAAAAACAGCAAACAGAGGGAAAGAAAGCTGTACGAGGATTACCAAATTAGAATTGATACGAGTAATGTGCACTAAACAACATGAATACAAACATAATATGTGTATAATAAACACTGTGAGCTAAATATAAGCAGTCCTGTTCTTCTGCAAAAGGTCAGTGGGCAGAGTAAAACACAGGAGGAGAAACAGAAGCCTTGAAGAGTGGAAATCAAGAACCGGCAACTGGAAGTAGATGAATTATTAATCCCTGCGTGGAGCAAAATAGCTGTGCCCATCAGCATGTAAGACTGCAAGGACATCCAGTGAAAAAGAAGATCAAGCCACTGAAGTTGCAACCATGGAGATAAGTGCAGTAACCAGCGCAGCACCGTCACTGAGAGAAAATCCAATGGGAAGAGCTGTGCCAATCAGCACACAAATGTAAGTAATAAATGTAGATATCTGAGCACTTGACAGACGGCTTTAAAATAGCTGTGCCTATCAGCGTGTCCTCTGCAAAATGACTGCCTCCTCTTAAGTCTTCCTCGCCACATGAGTTACGTAGTGAGCTTTAGCACCACACCAGAACCCTCCAAAGCAAATTAGTATCCCATGCCTCCCATCCCTCCCCAGCATGACCGACCACCGTCACCCTTGACCCAGTATAAGGGGAAGGTCGACCCAACCCACTTCCTGTTTCTTTTGTTCTGCACTGCAGATTCTCCAGTGCATGTTTCTGGTAAGTTGGGGCGAGGTCCTGCTCTAGCAGGTCCCATGACCCTGGGGACGAGGCCCTGCTCGAGAGGGCTCATGCACTGGGTTTTCCCCCACCTTCTGTGGTCCTGGCGCTACCCTTTTTGTTTTTGAAGCTCTGCACTACCGGGCTCTGGTGGTTGCGGGCCCTTGGTGTTTGTTCAGCCCTGCACTAGCAGGCTCACCTGTTTGGTATCCTCTCTGATGCCGGGAACTGAGCAGGGTTTCTACCCTATGTGCCTGTTCCCAGGACCCGCTGTGCTCACAATTGGCCCGCCTACTTTTTTACTGGACATAAGTCTGTGACCTGGAATGTGGAAGCTGGATTGTTGGGGTCATGGGACAGGAGCAGGTCTCCCACCTGTCTGTTATTCTGATGCTGCATTAGCCTGTCCTTCCTCCAGGGGGGTGGCTCCGCTCACGGATGGCTTCCCACTTGATTTGGGGTTGCCTGGCGACGTGTGCTTGTGTATGTTAGTGGTCTCCCTACCTCCTCCCTGCATGCACTTTGTGCCACAGCTTCTTCACAACGCTCAGGTGGTACCTGTGTCGGGCTCCAGGTCCGCACTCGCATACGGCCATCTGGCAGCTGAGCACGCAACACATGGATGTCATGGGCCGGTGCATAGGGCAAGCAAAAGCTGCTGCCTGGCTCTCGTTTCAGTTCTGGGCACTCAGGGGCCACTGGTGTACAGAGGACTAGACGCTCTTCAGTTCAGGCGGCGCAGCAGAATGGCTTGTAGCTATGCGCTGGGTGGAGCTTGGTGCTGCAGCAGTGCAGCCTGCAGCAGGTGGAGCTTGGCGCTGCAGCAGTGCAGCCTGCAGCAGGTGGGCCAGGCTGTGGTGATCATGGAGCAGCTCTTGAGGCGGTGGGGTTGTCCTGTGCTCCTACATGCCGCTCCCAGCAGGTTCTCTTTTTGCTGTTGTGTGTTTGACAAAAGGCCTCCGTGATGAGGGCCGGCCGGCATTGCGGTGACACTGTTTACTCCCCCTTACCCTTAGGTGCCGATATACTTGGGAGGGAGGGCAAGGGGAGGAGGGGCCTTAATATAACACAGACCAAGAAAAATTTATGAGTGTGGAAAAGGCTGCTTTATTAGGAACAGGTGCACATCACAAATTAAATAAACCTTGGCAAAAGCCTTCCAAAACTAAACCTCACTGTTTGACCTGTCAGCCCTCTGGATGGTCCCTCCTATTTATGTATTTATTTTTGTTCCCCTTTTTGCTCCTCAATCTTTTATTTTGAGGTCCACTGGCATTTTTTAGGTGTTGACCTAGGGGTTAGGTGCTCCTTGCCCCTGTAGTTTTTTTTTTGTAACCCCCCCTGCCTTAGGTGCCTTTTCTGACTAGAAAGTATGGGATACACAAAATGGTGGCTATTAACTGCCAAAACGGTAATTTCAGGAAAAAGGCCCATAGGATAGTATAGGAATGATCTAGAACCTTCTAGCCAGTTCTAGTAGCCTGAGACCGGCCTATATAAAGGCCAGTGTGAGAGCGGCCATTTTAGAGTGACCGGAGGAGCTTGAGTGGAACCTGGTGAGGAGTAAAGCGATAGTGTAGGGAGGAAGGCACACTGTAAGGGGTTAGATCGTCCCACGGACCGGCTGCCCTACTGTGTTGATGGGTCCCTCTACCTATTGACTAAGCCCTATCAACACTTGGTCATCTCTAGCTTTAAACATCGAATTGTGCCCCAGAGAGAAACGTGGCTGGGCTGCTTTGGAAGGGCGGCAAACGATCGGCCTGGGAATTCAACCAGGAGAGCACTCAATTATAAAGGAGACTGGTTTCTGTTTTCCTTCCCCTTTCGGGACCCGGCCTGAACTGTTTCCACAAGGTGTGGGGGGGTCGAGTAAAACATCGGCCATCCTCCAAGGGTCCTATGCGTCCATAAGACTGAGGAAAGTACCTTACCTCGCTGAGGCTGGCGGCCGTTTTCCCTGACACGGAGCTTCTGTCCCTCTTTGCTTCAAGCCCGTTAGGGAGATCCAGCGGGAAGATCCGCTTGGGGTCAGCAGGGCGGTAGTGCCTTCGAGAACACATCGTGGAGGCCAGCGAGGGCAGGCTAGCGACATCCCGGAAGAAGGGGGCGGAGATCAAAGAAGGCCGGCCCGCGTTCGTCCCTCCTTCTCTGACGCCTGAGGTGAGGGCGGGACGCAGAGGCGACAGCAACGCTGAAAGAGTCGCGGCGTAGCTCCGGTCCCTTCAGCTGCACGGAGCCGACAGCGCCTCGACCGGAGACACCACCGAGCAACAGAAACGTGGTGAGAAGAGGGAGAGAGGCTGTGTGACCTGACCGGGACGAGTCTGCCCAACACCCGGTAAGACTGTTCGGTGTAGCGCACGGCCGCAGGGCCTGAGGGGGGAAGGCCTCGCTGTTGTCTCGCAGTGCTGGGTGAGGGAAATCTGTTTCCAACCAAGATACCAGCGTGAGATGAAATAAAGAACCATCGGAGGTCAGCAGTCAGCGGGACTGGGGAAAAGCATTAGACTGTCTCCGTAAGGACGAGTGGAAAAGGAATAAGAGACAAGGTTGATGAATTACCAGTGATATTTCACATAAACCCATTTGACATTTTCACCTGCTTAATTCAAATAGCGTGGTACAGAGAGGTTGTGTAAGTTGACCAGAGCCTAGTGGTCCTATTAAGTAACCTGTAAAAACCAATGGGGATGTTGAGGGAATCACAACGGTTCTCACAGTAAACAATTAACCTGCTTGTTTTAATTTAAACTCGATAGCTACACAAATCCTTATATCCAAGAGTAAACGCTGTGGAACTGTCTGCTGAATCCATAGGATTCTCTAGTTCACGAGACAAAGAGGTTTTAAAATGTAAAGTGCCTTTTGTTTACGCCTTAAGGAAGCACTATTATTGCTGTTTATGTAAATTACACAGTGCAGTTGTTGCTGAGTTTTCTTTTTAACTTTCTGGAGAATAATTGAATTGCCATATGCAGGGTACTGTTGTGAATTTAATTAATGCAAAGAACCAGATGGGGAGTACTTGATGTGTATAGTGACAAAGCAGACTGATGGAATAAAAGAACACAGAAGAATTGTTTTATAAAACGACCCGTATTTTTCTAAACTGGTGTAGTGTCCTCATTTTTGGAGTGGATGGACGTTATGTTACTGAAGGGTGTGACGCAAACTTAACACATGTACCTTTGGGATAAGCCTACCTACTTTGTGCCAAGCTACCCAATGTAGACTGGTAACCCCAGGTCCAACATAATTGGTGTCCAGCGGTGGGATGAGAACTGTGTTTGCGTCCACTCTATAGTAACCTAGTGTACTCCACAGGCCTACACCTGGAGTTTTCTCCTTGCGGACTCCCTAATTGTCTTTTTGTTTTTCCAAATGTACTCCTGGTGGTGGGTGGAGGTAGCTTCTTAAGTGTCCTCTGAATTAATTCCTTCTAAGTGGCTGTCCCCGTCTCTCATTGGCAAAATGGAATTTGCTCTGGAGGAATTGGAGACCTATACTGTGGCCCAGCTTAGGGACTTTTGCCAAAATATGGGAGTGTTCTTTAAGCGTGGTGCTAAGAAGGGGGAACTTCAAACCAGCTTGAGGGCGTGGGTGACAGCCCACCCATATGGGAAGGAGGAGGAGGAGACAGACAGGGACACTGTCACGGGGTCGATGGATTGTTCCAACCTGAAATGGGGAACCTACTACCGGGTCCTAGGACATCTTCAAGGGAGGGCAGCAGTGTCTCAGCGAGAAGCTTAACTGAAGCTGAACTAGCGGACAGGAGGGAAAAAAGACAGCTAAAGTGGGAGTTAGCCAAGATGGAAAAGGAGAAAGAGGAGCAGAGGATGGCACACGAGTTGAAACTCAGGGAGTTAGATCTCAAGGCCCTGCAGATAGGGACCTCCAATTCTCCAAATGGTGGCAGCGAATCAAAGGATTTGACCAGGGAACCCAGACCCTATTTACCCAAGGATGTAGTCACCAGCTACGGTATAGGGGATGACATCGCCAAGTGGCTGGCTGCCTATGAGGTCTCCTTAAGAGCCCATGGGATATTGGAGAAACACTGGGGGGGGGTGGCTTGTATAAGTACATGCCTCCTGCAGGGAGGGACACACTCTTAGCCCTGGAGCAGGGGGGAGCAAACCCACTACCCCACCATGAAAGTGGCGCTAATCAGAAAGTTTGGACTGACTCCAGAGAAATACCGTCAAAAGTTTAGGGGTAGTCACAAACTAGGCACACAGAATTGGGTGGATTTCCTAGACTACGCAAAGAAGGCATTAGAGGGCTGGGTGCAGGGCAGCGAGGTGGAAGACTATGAGGGATTGTATGAACTTATACTTAAGGAGCACCTACTCGAGAAATGTTTTCCCGAGCTGCGTCAACACCTGGTGGACAGCAAGCTGACCAACCCCCGGAAGCTTGCAGAGGAGGCGGACATCTGGGCAAGTACCCGGGTGTCCTCAAAGGGGACTGGAGGGGATTCCCAAAGGGCCGGACAGGGCGCCCCCCAGAAGAAGGAGGGGGGAGATAAAAAGCGGGAGTTCTCAAAAGGCCCCCAAAACAGTTTCCAGGGAAAGGGAACAGGATTCACCCCTAAGGCTAACCCGCCCCGAAACCCTCATCCTGGCCAAAGCCAGCAGCCAAGGGTTGTCCACTGCTTTGAGTGTGGTGGTGTTAGACATTATAAGGGAGATGTCAAGTGCCCAAAAAGACCACCCCCTCCCATCGGAGAAAAAGCCCCGGGAGTCGCTAGTGTAGTGCTCGGGGAGGAGTTGCCCTTAGATAAGGGGGGTGAGTGGGCGGGTGTCACCTTAGTGTCCCTGGGAGATCGGGAGATGGTTCCTAAGATCCAGGTGCCCTCAAATACTGTAAAGTATGGGCAATGGGTC
Source organism: Lissotriton helveticus (assembly GCF_964261635.1). NCBI lineage: Eukaryota > Metazoa > Chordata > Amphibia > Caudata > Salamandridae > Lissotriton > Lissotriton helveticus. Next base: position 806,466,934 of record NC_136071.1, read on the forward strand.
ACCATCAATGGCCAAAGAGGGGTGGCTCTGAGAGACACAGGAGCCAGTATGACTATGGTAAGGAGTCAACTGGTGTCTCCAGAGCAGGTGATTCCACATGTACTCCACCCCGCCGCGATGGCTGACGGCAGATTGGGCCACTACCCTGTGGCCGAGGTTCCCTTTGAGTGGGAAGGGGTTGCAGGTTCACTTCGAGTTGCCGTAAGCCCTGCCGTGCCAGTCGATTGTCTGTTGGGAAATGACATGGAGCACAATGCTTGGAAGGAGGTGGAATACCGGACTCATTCGAAGATGCAGGGTACACCTGACTGGGCCTGTGCAAGCACAAGGTCCGGGTCTACCCGGAGGGGGAGTTCGCATGGGCTGGAGCCTGGAACAATGGCCCAGCCCGCTGCCAAAAAGGGAAAGAACCGAGGACAGAAGAAGCCTGCTTCGGCTTCCACGCCCCATGAGACAGATCGGCCACCTGCAGTGGTGGACCAGGAGTCTGTGGGGGAGGAAGTAGACTCCCTGGAGGACCTACCTATCCCTGCTGAGTGGCACGTGGAAGGAGGGCCTACCAGGGAGGAGTTTTGTAAGGGCCAGAAGGAGTGCCCTACCCTTGCGGGACTAAGGCGACAGGCCGAAGCCCAGGCAGCAGGGAACGTTGCAGGGCACTATCATATTTACTGGGAGGACGGACTCCTCTACAGTGAACCAAAGGTACCTTTGCCCGGTTCATCCCGGGCCTTGGTAGTCCCTCAACGATACCGAGCCTTTCTTCTAGAATTGGCTCATGAAATTACTTTGGCAGGACACTTAGGACAGGACAAGACCTTTGCCCGGCTTGTCCCCCACTTTTACTGGCCTCGGATGAAAGTGGCATCCGACACATACTGTTGGACATGTGTATCCTGTCAAGCTAGTGGGAAGACAGGGGTGAAGCTGAAAGCTCCCCTGGAACCACTTCCTGTCGTTAGCACCCCCTTTGAAAGGGTGGGCATCGACATTGTGGGGCCATTGGATCCACCAACTACAGCTGGTCACAGGTTTATCCTGGTTCTGGTGGATCACGCCACACGGTACCCAGAGGCAATTCCTCTGAGGACTGTCACTGCACCTGTTGTGGCTAGGACCCTGATGGGGATCTTTACCCGGGTGGGTTTCCCCAAGGAGGTTGTGTCCGACAGGGGGACCAACTTCATGTCAGCGTACATGCAGGCTATGTGGAGGGAGTGTGGAGTTACCTACCGGTTTACCACTCCTTATCACCCACAGACCAATGGTCTGGTGGAAAGGTTCAACAAAACCTTGAAAGGCATGATAAGAAGTCTGCCTGAGAGCCTGCGGAGGAAATGGGACGTCCTCATGCCCTGTTTGCTGTTCTCCTACAGGGAAGTGCCGCAGAAGGGAGTGGGCTTTAGCCCCTTTGAGCTACTGTACGGGCACCCTGTGCGTGGACCTCTCAGCCTGGTGAAGGATGGATGGGAAAAGTCTCCCAGAAAGCCTCCCCAGGATGTGGTGAGCTACATGCTGGCCTTCCGGAGCCAAATGGCAAAGTTGTGGAAGCAAGCTTCTGACAACTTGGAAGCCAGCCAAGCAGTGATGAAAGAGTGGTATGACCACAACGCTCACCCTGTGGAGTTGGAGCCTGGCCAGAAAGTGTGGGTGATGGAACCTGGAGAGCTAAGTGCCCTCCAGGATCGCTGGACAGGCCCCTTTGAGGTGTTGGAAAAGAAGGGTAAGGCCACCTACCTGGTGGATCTGAAGACCCCACGACAGCCCCTACTGGTGCTGCATGCCAATCGCCTCAAACCCCACCATGAGAGGCCCGAGGTCATCTTGATGTTGGTGACGGATGGTGCAGAGGAAGCGGAAAGCGAGCCTCTCCCTGATCTTTTTTCGTCTCAGGAAAAGGATGGGTCGGTGGAGGGAGTGATTCTCTCCCCATCCCTAACTCCTGAGCAACGAGAGGACTGCCACCAGGTCTTGAAGCAGTACTCCTCGTTGTTCTCCCTTGTCCCGGGAAGGACCCACCTGTGTACCCATGATGTGGACACAGGAGACAGCCCACCAGTGAAGTCTAAGACCTACCGGCTGTCAGACAAGGTGTAGGCAAGCATCCATGGTGAGGTTACCAAGATGCTGGAGCTAGGAGTCATTGAACCTTCCAGTAGCCCCTGGTCCAGTCCGGTGGTTCTAGTACCAAAAGCTGCCCCACCAGGCACCACTCCAGAACTGAGGTTCTGTGTGGATTACCGGGGACTGAACTCAGTAACCAAGACTGATGCACATCCGAACCCTAGGGCGGATGAACTTATTGACCGGCTGGGAGCTGCCCAATATCTGAGTACCTTTGACCTTACTTCAGGGAACTGGCAGATCTCCCTTACAGATGGAGCAAAGGAAAGGTCAGCCTTCTCCACGCCTGAGGGCCACTACCAGTTCTGTGTGATGCCCTTTGGGCTCAAGAACGCCCCTGCCACTTTTCAGCGGCTGGTGAACCAGGTCCTCTCTGGAATGGAGGCTTTCTCCGCTGCTTATCTGGATGAAATTGCCGTCTTCAGCAGCAGTTGGGAGGACCATTTGTGTCACTTGCAAGCTGTTCTCCAGGCCCTGAAACAGGCTGGCTTGACAATCAAGGCCAGTAAATGGCAGATCGGGCAGGGGTCGGTTGTGTACCTGGGCCACTTGGTGGGCAGGGGAGCAGTGCAGCCCCTCCAGGCAAAGATTGAGGCCATCATGGCCTGGGAGCCCCCCAAGACCCAAACTGAGGTTCGAGCCTTCCTGGGCCTCACAGGTTATTACCGTCGCTTTGTGAAGGGGTATGGCACTATTGTAGCGCCCCTCACAGAGCTCACATCCAAGAAACAACCTCGACGGGTAGTCTGGACAGAGGCTTGTCAGCAAGCTTTTGTGAAATTGAAACAGGCAATGTGTGCAGCACCGGTCCTGAGGGCCCCAGACTTCTCCAAGGAGTTCATTGTCCAGACAGACGCATCAGAGCATGGCATTGGGGCAGTGTTATCGCAACTCAATGAAGAGGGTCTGGATCAGCCTGTAGTCTTCCTGTCCAGGAGACTGCTTCCCCGGGAACAAAAGTGGAGTGCAATTGAGCAAGAAGCCTTTGCGGTGGTATGGGCTCTGAAGAAGCTGCGGCCATACTTGTTTGGTTCGCACTTCCTGGTTCAGACCGACCACCGACCCCTTCTTTGGCTGATACAAATGAAGGGGGAAAATCCCAAGCCTTTGGGATGGTTCATCTCCCTACAGGGAATGGACTTCCGGGTGGAACATCGGCCTGGAGTGGACCACGCCAATGCAGACGGTCTCTCTAGGTATTTCCGCCTTAGTGATGAGGACTCCCAAGGGGTTGGGTAGCTCTCCCCACTTTCAGCTGGGGGGGACGCGTGTTAGACCAGTCAGCCCTCTGGGTGGTCCCTCCTATTTATTTATTTATTTTTGTTCCCCTTTTTGCTCCTCAATCTTTTATTTTGACGTCCGCTGGCATTTTTTAGGTGTTGACCTAGGGGTTAGGTGCTCCTTGCCCCTGTAGTTTTTTTTTGTAACACCCCCCTGCCTTAGGTGCCTTTTCTGACTAGAAAGTATGGGATACACAAAATGGTGGCTATTATCTGCCATAACGGTAATTTCAGGAAAAAGGCCCATAGGATAGTATAGGAATGATCTAGAACCTTCTAGCCAGTTCTAGTAGCCTGAGACCGGCCTATATAAAGGCCAGTGTGAGAGCGGCCATTTTAGAGTGACCGGAGGAGCTTGAGTGGAACCTGGTGAGGAGTAAAGCGGTAGTGTAGGGAGGGAGGCGCACTGTAAGGGGTTAGATCGTCCCACGGGCCGGTTGCCCTACTGTGTTGGTGGGTCCCTCTACCTATTGACTAAGCCCTATCAACACTTGGTCATCTCTAGCTTTAAACATCGAATTGTGCCCCAGAGAGAAACGTGGCTGGGCTGCTTTGTAAGAGCGGCAAACGACCGGCCTGGGAATTCAACCAGGAGAGCAATCAATTATAAAGGAGACTGGTTTCTGTTTTCCTTCCCCTTTGGGGACCCGGCCTGAACTGTTTCCACAAGGTATGGGGGGATCGAGTAAAACATCGGCCGTCCTTCAAGAGTCCTATGCATCCATAAGACTGAGGAAACCTTACCTCGCTGAGGCTGGCGGCCGTTTTCCCTGACACGGAGCTTCTGTCCCTCTTTGCTTAAAGCCCGTTAGGGAGATCCAGCGGGAAGGTCCGCTTGGTGTCAGCAGGGCAGTAGTGCCTTCGAGAACACATCGCGGAGGCCAGCGAGGGCAGGCTAGCGACATCCCGGAAGAAGGAGGCGGAGATCAAAGAAGGCCGGCCCACGTTCGTCCCTCCCTCTCTGACACCTGAGGTGAGGGCGGGACGCAGAGCCGACAGCAACGCTGAAAGAGTCGGAGACACCACCGAGCAACAGAAACGTGGTGAGAAGAGGGAGAGAGGCTGTGTGACCTGACCGGGACGAGTCTGTCCAACACCCGGTAAGACTGTTCGGTGTAGCGCATTTCCGCAGGGCCTGAGGGGGGAAGGCCTCGCTGTTGTCTCGCAGTGCTGGGTGAGGGAAATCTGTTTCCAACCAAGATACCAACGTGAGATGAAATAAAGAACCATCGGAGGTCAGCAGTCAGTGGGACTGGGGAAAAGCATTAGACTGTCTCCGTAAGGACGAGTGGAAAAGGAATAAGAGACAAGGTTGATGAATTACCAGTGATATTTCACATAAACCCATTTGACATTTTCACCTGCTTAATTCAAATAGCGTGGTACAGAGAGGTTGTGTAAGTTGACCAGAGCCTAGTGGTCCTATTAAGTAACCTGTAAAAACCAATGGGGATGTTGAGGGAATCAGAACGGTTCTCACAGTAAACAATTAACCTGCTTGTTTTAATTTAAACTCGATAGCTACACAAATCCTTATATCCAAGAGTAAGCGCTGTGGAACTGTCTGCTGAATCCATAGGATTCTCTAGTTCACGAGACAAAGAGGTTTTAAAATGTAAAGTGCCTTTTGTTTACGCCTTAAGGAAGCACTATTATTGCTGTTTATGTAAATTACACAGTGCAGTTGTTGCTGATTTTTCTTTTTAACTTTCTGGAGAATAATTGAATTGCCATATGCAGGGTACTGTTGTGAATTTAATTAATGCAAAGAACCAGATGGGGAGTACTTGATGTGTATAGTGACAAAGCAGACTGATGGAATAAAAGAACACAGAAGAATTGTTTTATAAAACGACCCGTATTTTTCTAAACTGGTGTAGTGTCCTCATTTTTGGAGTGGATGGACGTTATGTTACTGAAGGGTGTGACGCAAACTTAACACATGTACCTTTGGGATAAGCCTACCTACTTTGTGCCAAGCTACCCTATGTAGACTGGTAACCCCAGGTCCAACACTCACTAAATAATTAATTAACCCTGACCCCGCCCCCCACCCCCCACCCCCTCCCCTAAAATTTCATAGCTCCTCCCCCACCCATACAATACAACATTTCAAACATTACAACAACATTATAAAACATTACATCATCAATATAAAACATTACATCATCATATCAACCCCAATAACTTATAAATACCAGGCCCTCCATTAACCAGTCACATGCCTGCCCCTTCACCTCTGTCAAACCCCCAAAACGTATAAACGGTCAACCAATGACAAACTTATCCTTTCCCTGTCGATAACACAAACCTGACCATTAATCATCAAAATCTGACACAAACTGCCCCGAAACAACTAGACCCCGCACTGCACCTGCTCCAAGCGACAAAGTACAACTAAAAATCCCCTGCACCCCTGCTCCAAACAAAAACTGCCAGATGTAAAAAGGGGGGGAAATAAAGTAGAAAAAGGGGAAGGAAAATTAGGAGTACCACCCAAATACAGGAGGAAAAGACCAAGCTAAACTAAAGAAAAATTAGGGAGGGAGGGAGGAACAAAAAATTGCTAGCTAACCTCCCAGCCACCAGGTCACCAAACCTAAAATGGTGGCTGGGAGGTGGGGACAAAGAACTTTATAAGTTGGGCTGCAAAACCCTACTAGGAGGCAGCCAAACCAGGATTCTGGAATGTTCTGCCTGCCAAAAAGCCCCAACCCCCCGCAGCCCTCCCAAATCACCCGGGGGGGGGACCTCCCTGCGGTCGGCTGCCCCCCCCCCCAAGCCCCCCTTGGGAGGGAGGGCGAGGGGGGAGGGGCCTTGATATAACGCAGACCAAGAAAAATTTATGAGTGTGGAAAAGGCCGCTTTATTAGAAACAGGTGCACATCACAAATTAAATAAACCTTGGCAAAAGCCTTCCAAAACTAAACCTCACTAAATATTTAATTAACCCTGACCCCGCCCCCCTCCCCTAATATTTCATAGCCCTTCACCCATCCATACAATACAACATTTCAAACATTACAACAACATTATAAAACATTACATCATCAATATGAAACATTAGGTCATCATATCAACCCCAATAACTTATAAATACCAGGCCCTCCATTAACAAATCACATGCCTGCCCCTTCACCTCTGTCAAACCCCCCAAACGTATAAACGGTCAACCAATGACCAACTTATCCTTTCCCTGGTGATATCACAAACCTGACCATTAATCACCAAATCTGACACAAACTGCCCCGAAACAACGAGACCCCGCCACCCAAGAAGATGGGGGGAGAGCAACCCTATCCCCCCCTTTCTGCCCCCCTATTAGGAAAAAAGGAAGGAATCCGAATATCACTCACCGCCGGACAGTCAAAGACCTAGCCAAGACTTCTCTCAATTCCAACAAATACAGGTCCATACCTACTCTAGATAAGTGAACCCCATCATCCCTAAAATATTCAACCGACTAAAATCGTATCTCTCTATGAGACACTCTTCCAAAACCCAGCTGACTGCAGAATCTGGAAACCTCAGCATTCACCTTCTTCCTGGCCCTATCAATCGCTCTAGGATTCACTGCGCCTCTCCAAATCCAACGCGGAATCAATTCCGTCCAAAAAACATGGCAACCAGCCAAGCGCTCCTTAATAACAGCTAAGTCCCTCTTAATTGCCCGCAACAAAACCACTCCCTTAGTCGCCCCAAGATCATTTTCCCCCAAGTGGATGAGTAAAATGTCCGGACAGCAATCCCCCCAACCACTCCTGTATTAAGACATGCAACCAGTTCCCTCCAAAGCATCCCCCCTTTTCCTTTCCAAACAATATTGAACATTTTGTCATTGAAACCCAACATCTCTCCAAAATAACTTTGAGCCGCCTGAACCCTTGCTCACTTGACAAACGAATGCCCCACTATCCAAATCGTCACCACTTCAGAACGGGGCCCAGCAACTGAACCTGTAAAAGAAAAAACAATGAATACTCAAGAAAAGGAGGATGACGCATGCGCCTCCCCTGCGTTGCCCCGCACATATCGCTGAAAGCAGTTAGACGACCAGCGCCCCAACTTCATGATGTCCCCTTGAGACCAACCCCTATTAAACGCTTCAGTCGCAGTACCGATCCTAAAAGAGAGCGTTCCGTATTGATCCCCATCCAAACCAATCTGCTGCAAAGCTTTATGCAAAACCATGCGCAACTGATATGCTGTCACAGGCGCCTTATTAATATGCTGAAAAACCAGATCACAATCGCAACCCCCCGAGAGCATGCGCCAACAGCGAGCCAGCAGCAATGGACATGTAATTCTTGGTGAACATGCCTCCAGCCACACCCCTTTACCCAACTGCCTTTGATCAGTCTTTGAGCTGGAAAGCCACACATGCACACCCTCCTCTGAACAGAGAACATCTCGCCAACAAATTCCTCCCTTAGATTTAGAACCCAACAATTCTGAAACTCAAAAAGCCCCAAAGAACATGAAAGCCATCAGCATGGCGAACAAACAAACTTCAAAATTGTCTCTACAAATTGAGGGCAGAATCGCCAATAAACGAGCCAGTGTCTGCCAAGATAAAGGAGCTCTAGACCTTCTTGCACCCCCCCGCTCCCTGGCCCAACCCTCAAGCATTCTTTTGCCAATCTCGCCAGCCGAAGGAGCATAGCCCCAAAAAAGCTGACCCATGAAGGATATCCCTGCCAACTTTCTGCAATGGTCACTCTAGAAAGACCCTTGTCCATAAGGTCTAGGATGAACTGAATGACATCCTCAGAATGGCGCCAAACTTCTTCACGCCTGCACGCGCCTGATTCCAAAAATTCCTTCCATGCCAAAGCATAAGCTGAATGCGTGGACACAGACAAAGAACCTACCACCAGTTGTAATACCCAACGTTGCCTACGTGCCACAGATGTATCGGCATTGGGGTTGGTGATCGGTCCGTCTCCCTGGCCAGTCCACGGAATCTCCCCCACTGCCAACGAGACAAAGCATCCGCTTTGTCATTGTCCACACCGGGAATGTGCAAGGCTCGAAAAGTGATGTTATGCTTCAAGCAACCCAACACAAAGACTCTCATCAGTTTCAATACCTGCTCATCTCTGGCCGACTGCCTATTAACAATCTCAACCCCTGCCATGCTGTCAACACGGAAAAGGACTTTTTTGTGTGCTAGATTGTCCCCCCAAAGTGTCAAGGCCACCAGTAGAGGAAAAAGCTCAAGAAATGTGATACTCCTCCCACCATCTAACCAATCTGCAGGCCATTGCTCCGCACACCATCTCCCATTCCAGCACAGGCCAAAACCTGCACTGCCTGCAGCATCTGAAAACATCTGAACATCCCACTGAAAATCCACATCTCTGACCAATGGCACACCATTAAAGCAAGTGAGGAAAAATGCCCATGTCCGCAGGTCTTCTTTGACACCGGCTGAGAGTCGTACACGATGGTGAGGCAAATGCTGCCCAGAAAGGGCCCTGCCCAATCTTCTACAAAAAGTTCTTCCTGCTCTCACCACCCTGCACGCAAAATTAAGGTGCCCCAGTAAAACTTGAATTTCTTTCACCTTCACTTTCTGTTTTGACAACATACCACTCAACAAATCCAGCATCTTCAGTTTCTTATCCTCCGGCAAGCGAGCCCGCATTGCCCCTGAATCAATTTCAATGCCCAAGAATGACAATACTGTGGCAGGACCCATTGTTTTCTCAGGAGCCAAAGGCACACCCAAATCCTCCATGAGCCCATGGAAAGTGCCCAGAGCTGCATGGCACTCCGCGGAGCCCGGGGAACCAACAAAAAAGAAATCATCTAAATAGTGCGTTATCAGTACATGACCAGAGTGGTGGGTGAAATGCCACTGCAAAAAAGTGCTGAAACATTCAAATAGAGCACATGAAATGGAGGAACCCATCGACAATGCTTTGTCCACGTACCATTTTCCTTCAAAATGGATGCCCAGAAGACTCCAATCATCTGGATGGACTGGAAGCAGCCGAAAAGCAGACTTAATGTCACACTTAGCCATCTCTGCAGTTGCGCCCGCGGTCACAACAAGTGACATGACCACGTCAACCGAGGAATATGATACCGAAGCAGCCCCCTCATCAATGAAATCATTTACAGAAGACCCCTCCGGCCACGACAAATGTTGAATAAGTCTGAACTGCCCTTGCTCTTTTTTAGGTACCACTCCAATGGGTGAAATGATCAAATCATGGATCGGCCAGTCAGGAAAAGGGCCTGCCATCCGTCCTTCACGCACTTCTTTACTCAATTTCTCTCTCACCACCGCACTGTGTTCAGATGCAGACTTCAAGTTGTCCGCCCAACGCCTCTGCCTTGGCCCCAAATAGCCCAAACGAAAACCAAATCGAAATCCCTCCATAAGCTTAAGTTTCACACCTTGATCCTCATAATCCTGGAGGGCCTGTTGTAATTGTGGCAGCTTAACTGGTCTATGAGCCCTTGGGCCCAGAACCTTGCGCTTCTCTACCTCCCCGACCCCCCTGAAACTGCTGAGCTGATCCTGAAACACCTGTACTTGACTGACTCCCTTGTTGTCCACTTGGCAGTTTGGGACCCCAACATTTAAACAGAGGGTGTCGCCTACCGCAGCTTGAGCATTCATACCTATATCTACAGTATTCCCTAATGCACAACCCCTTATTAAAGTCCCAGCAAGCACCATATCCTGACTGTGCATTTGAACTACTTCCCACCCTGCCCGGGTGGGCTTAGCCTGAAAGGGCCGATAGATTAAAGGCAGACCGCTAGCTGTATAAATAGTTTTGCCCCCCGTGGCTGCCCCCAACGTATGCTGCCAGAGATCAGTATCCAACTCCCCCACTTTGCCTCTGGATCCCATGCCATCCGAGCCCTAAATTGTTCATCGTATTGGGCCCAAGCATACCCCCTCCAGTAAGCTGCGCCTTCCTGATCACATCCATATATTTAAATATTGAAACGCTGCGCTCTGGAAATTTCTCGCAGTAAACGCTTGCATAAATCAGAAAAGCTGCCGTCCAATTCTCAATAGTCAGTGGAACTTTTGGGCGTTTTGCCAATTCCTTAGAACCTTCCTTAGACCTGACCTTGCGGTGAAGGAGCTTCAGTATCTCCACATACTCACCCTTCCAAATGCGCTCCTTTGTTGCCAACATTAAATGAGCGACCAAAGGTTTAGTAACTCCCATATAGGGTAGCTTTTTAATCTTCAACTCTTTGCTGGCCAGAGGCTCCTTAACCTCCCCTGCAACATCAGTGTTTGTACCACTTTCCACTTTATTCCCTGCCGACCCAATACTGTCATCTGTTCCCACACCTGTGTCTTTCACGTACCTTCCTTTCAACAATCTCCCCTCCTCAACCCCCCCAACCCCTTCCACCGCTATCCCCGCAGACACCATTTTAGGCCTGGCCCGTGAAACTACCTTCTCACCTGAGTCTAAGGACACTGCCCTTGTAGACTCTGCCCATGGCGCCGAAAAATCCAACATGGTCCATCCTCGAGGAGCCCTGACTGATGGGCCGCGCTCTCGTCTGTCTCTTGACGGCCGTGCCACTGTCAGAACCTGAAAAACACTATGAGACACATGAGAGGTCTCCCCTTCTTCCACCTCTCGCAATTCCCCTTCCTCCGGACTATCCTCGTCATAGTCCAACTCCACAGGCTCCATCACCGGAAGCCCAACATTGCCAAAGGCCACACCTCGGGTCTCACCCAACCCTTCATTAGCAGCATTACGCTTTAATTGATTAGAATGTCCTCTTGGAGGGGGAGCAGACTGTACCCGCCTGTACTCCCCCGCGCGCTGACTCTGAAGCTCCATAGCCGACGGTAAGGTAGACCACCTAGACCTGCTATTCGTTGGGGCCAGCGAAGTCACGCCAGACCTTCGTGCGCTGACCGCGACGGGCTCCCTCAGTGGAACAGAGAGGGCCGCGCTAGGTTCTCTCCTCACTTCACCTCGGCGAAACTGGGCTGAACCACGCCTTACCGAGTCCGGACCGCCGCATCGATCCCCCAACTGAAAAGAAAAAGTTTGGACTGGTGTGCTGGGGCCCCTATGAAAAACACCTAATCCAGACCCTGGCCGCTGGGACACAACCGGGCCCACAGACCTTCCCTGCAACCTATCCAAAGACCAAAACCTGCCTGTACCTCTCGAAGGTGCACCCCTCACAGGAGAGTCACCCACCACATCTTCATCATCACTCCAATCCAACCTTGCTGACAACACCTCAGAAGAAACACCCCTGCCCAAGGCCCTCCCTACCAAACCTCGCCCCTCCCCCTGCACCTCACCCCTGTCCATACACACTCTCCCAAAGCGCTCCCAACCAGACTGCCTGGCCTCCAAAGACCTGCCACTCACACCCTCTGAACAATAAGGAACAACATCCGAGGACCCCCCCACAGTAACACCACCTATGTGCCCCAAATTCCTAACACCACGTGGTAAAACACCGGGAACGAAATTCCCCAGACCACCCTCAGGTGCCTTATACCAGAAATCGGCTGGCAGACCCACTACTGACCCCCCAGCCCCCATCCGTTCCCCACCTTCATCATGAAGAACACCTTTACTGGCCCCCCCTTCCCCCATCTGAGCACATTCCCCCTCACCTATTGAACTGCCTAAAATAGACAACACTTCTTCATGCTCAGAAGGGCCACCGGAAAACAATAAAGCGCTACCAACAAAATCGTCACCCCCATAAGCACCCCCCACCAATTCAACCTCATCAACCGCCGGGGCATGCTGCCCAACCAAAGATGCAGCCACACCACCTTCAACTGCATCTAACATACCCCCTCCAGACACACTCCCAATCTGATGCTCTGCAGTTGCAAGCCCCTGAGCTTCCAGAGAAAAGGAAAAAACTTCCCTGCCCGCTTCCCAGCAGCCCCTCCCCTCTCCCAAAGCAATTGAACCCCTGCGATGTACACGCGGGGAAGCGCAGACACCGACCCCTCCCGCCGCTCGAGCTCGGAAAGGGAAACCAAACGCTTCTTTGACGCCTTCCTGCCTCCGCGACCCACAGCGGCCACAGGGGCACCCTCGAAACCTGCTGAGCGCTCAATGACACGGGCGTCTTCCGACACGCGCCCGTCCGGAGAAAACACCATCGCGGCCACCCCCCACTGCAGCAGAAAGATCGCTCAGGACACCAGAAGTGACACTACCCCCCACACGCCCTTTTTGAGACGGGGCCGGCTTCCTCGTACGGGAACGGCCCCGTTCACTTACCCCCTGTGCTCGCCGCTTCTTCGGGGAATAACACGCTGCCACAGCCGCAGCAACACCCGCAGAGGCTTGGCGCGAGGGACGTGCCGTGCCCCCTCCAATCACCAGATCCATCCGACCAGCCTCCGACAGTAAACGAAGAGCCTCTAGCACGCGATGATCTTCCATGGCCACAGTAAGTTAACAAAGTAAAGACAATGCTACCTTAACTATACCTAAATATACCACAAAGTACTCCACTAAACTACCACAAAAAATTGCTAGCTAATCTCCCAGCCACCAGGTCACTAAACCTAAAATGGTGGCTGGGAGGCGGGGACAAAGAACTTTATAAGTTGGGCTGCAAAACCCTACTAGGAGGCAGCCCAACCAGGATTCTGGAATGTTCTGCCTGCCAAAAAGCCCCAACCCCCAATGCAGCCCTCCCAAATCGCCCCTCTTCCGGGCTCTCCATCCACATCCTGTCCCAGCCCCACCCTCCCTCCTCCCAATTCTCTGCCAGGGATAGGGATCTGGGCAACCCCTGTCTTAGATTCCCACCTCCCCCTCAGAGGCCGCTGACAGGCCTTGGGGGAGTTTCAATGCCGGCATTTGTCTTGAGTCACGCAGCTGGCTCACGAAGGGCAGAAGTGCACACACTATGGCTGCCCAGTGGTGTGTGCTGCCTGTCTGGAGGCATGTTTCTCGTTTGGCAATATTTCCTGCAGCCTCCCCTCTGGTGCACTGTTCTCACCGTCACACGCCTTTGTTGCAGAGGGTGCCCTACTTTCTCCTCACCGAAGTTGGCTCACTATGGGCTTCTGATGGCGAGGAGGGTGGGGGTGACGACGGTTATTGGAGCGCAGTTGCTCATTTTCGGCTCACCCTTCGAGATTGTGCACCCTATTCTTGGCTCACTTGGGACTGCTGTATTTTTTTTCGTTGGTGTTTTGGCCATTTTCTCTTCTCTCGTTGATATGGCATTGATATAGGCTACTCACTCTGTCTCTCATGGAGTTATTTCGTTCTGGCTGGGCAGCAGACGCTATGCTGCTCTACAATTTGTGCATGTGTGTGTCAGGTCGTGGGATGTAGACGATACTCACCAATATCTTGTAGGTCGTTGTGGCCATTAGCGGCTGTTGTTGTCCACTTTTGTTTTTCGCTTGCCTTTTTGCTTCCTCACACTCCCGCCCGCTCAATGCACTTTGTGGTTGCATTTGGTTTTTTTGGTGCCCGTCAAATATATCTTGCCCACCGTTCGGGTTGCCGGGATTGTAAATTTGTCCTATTTTTGTATTTACCCTTTAACATTTGGCGCTCATCTTTGCACATCCATGATTGATATGTGTCAGTCAGTGTTATAGGTGGCTGAGTGTGTTCTTTCGCTATAATCCGAGCCGTGTCTCTGGCAGCCCACGGCTTCCGAGCATCTGCTTTTCTTGACATGTTTTCCTCAGTGGATTAATGTGTATGGCTCTGGCCTCCTCAGTCTAGGAGGGTGGTTTGTGTCTCCTCTGAGGTGCAGACTCGTATCCTTTGCTTTTCTTTCCGATACCTCTATTCATTTATTTGTAGGTGGTGCCTGGTGCTCGGGAGTACAGGCGGACTGGTATGTAAACTAGGGTTGGCGAAATTTGCATAGTCACGCTGTGAAAAGTTCTGCGAAATGGTAAAAAATCTCTGCGAACACGCAGAAATTCCGCGAACACGCGGAATTTCTTGTTCGCTATGCTCTTTACCTGTTCGCGATCGCTGTTTGCGTGCTCGGAGAGAAATATCTCACGAACACGCCTTTTGAGAACAGAAACAAGCAAAAAATTCCACCAAACCGCGGAACGCAGAATTTTGGGTAATTTTGTGTTCTCCGCGGAACGGGAAATTACCCATATTCCGCAAATTCCATGACCGGAACGGAATTTAATGCCCAAGCCTAATGTAAACATCTTTACATGTCTGTTTCAGGTGCATTTCTCAACTCAGGGGAGAGGCTATCACAATCACAACGTGTTCATGGGTTCCTGGGCCCGAGCCATGTGGAACCCACTACATCCCAAATGGTGCTACTTTACATCGGTCTGACCGGGGTTATTCTCTGCGTTTTTAGGGTATTTCTGGGGTCAGGGGAGCCCGCCTCTTGCATGCTGCTTGTGTGGCGCTGGGTACCCATTTATCTACTGCTGTTTTTCTTGCCCCGGTCCTTCAGTGGTTGGGGGTGCCAGAGTTGAGGTCTTTGTGTGCCTCCCTGGGCTCATCTACATCTGTGGCCATTGTTGTACCTTCTCTTAGCCCCGTGAGCTCCTGGTCTGCAGATTCCGTTCTGCCGGTGGTGGCATTTTCACGATTTGGCCCCCTTCAGGTTGGTTGGTGGAGTCCACTCTCTCCATGGGTCTTCCTTTCCTCGTGTCCCCTTCCCGGGTGGTTACGTTTAGGGGTGGGCGGGATTTGCGTAATCGCATTACGCAAATCTCTGCGAAACAGTAAAAAATCTCTGCAAACACACAGAAATTCCGCAAGCACGCAGATTTGCTTGCTCGCCATGCTTTTTTACTGTTCACAATTGCTGTTTCCGTGCTCGGAGAGAAATATCTTGTGAACACGCATTTTGAGAACGCAAACAAGCAAAAAATTTCGCAAAGACGCGGAACACAGAATTTTGGGCAATTTTGCGCTTTTCGCCGAACGCAAAATTACCCAAATTCCGCGAGCGGAATGGAATTTACTGCCCAGGCCAAGTTACGTTGGATGCCAGCCTGTGGTGCTTGGGGGCGATGTTGATACCCAATCTGTGCTGGGTCGGTGGGATCGCCTGCATGCGGGATGCTGGTCCACTTTCTGGGAAATGTAGGCTGTCCATTTCCCTTGTCTGCGGTTTCGTCCAGCCCTTCGGGGCAATCATGTTCTGGTCCGGATGGACGTTCGGGAATAACGGCCATATCGCCCTAACAACGCCTGGTCTCATCTGCTCTCAGAAGTTACGCATTGTCGGGGCAGGTTATTTCCTTGAATGGGGACCGCCTGGGATTCAATGGTGCTGTAGGCTTTTGGTGAGGGGCTACCTTGATTTACAATGGGGTTGCAAGGTTCGCTCCCTTTGGCTACTTGTACAGGTGATTCTGTCCCGCCTAGGATGACGGTTGTGTCACTCGTGTGGTTTATCTCCGGGAGTTGGAGAACTGTGGGGCAGATCACCTGCGCAGGGGCTTTCCTCCCATGACTTCCATCCCTCTAACGGAGGCAATGTTCCATCTGTGGCTGGCTTGAATTGGGTGCCCAGGGGTGGTTCTGTTTGCAGACATGTTCTTGGCTCACCTGCCTCACTTCTGCCCTCTAAACCTGTGTACGATGGTGTGGTGGCTGGATGTGCTGTCAGTCCATTGGCTGGGCTCCCTGCTTCCGCCTTTTCTCTGATTCCTTTGGTTCCCCTTATTCTGTGCAGGCTTCCCCAAGAGGAGGTGTTTGTTCTGTTAGTGGTTCCCCGGCTGGGGTCGCCGCCCTTATTTTCCTTTCCTGAGGGTGATGTCTATCCAGGAGTGGTGGGTGATCTCGGATCTTCTCTTCCCATTGTGGGCCCTCCGCTTCCAGTGGGGGTTCTGTGTCGTCTTCTGGCTTATTTGGTTGATCCTAGGGTATTGGGGTTGCTCCCTGGAGGGGGTGGAATTGCTTAAGGGCTCCCATTTCCTGGCTGCTCTTTTGGCTTGTTTTCTCGCCTTTGGGGGTCTTTTTCTCATTGATGTGTTTCTACGGGATTGGACTCTTTCTCTGTGGTTCTAATTTGTGGTGTTTGCTTTCCTTTCTGATGGCTTTATCTTGGGCCTGGCCCCTTTGGCACTTTAGGCTCAGTGGGCAGCCTTGCGGGTATTCTGAGGTCCTCGGTTGGCGGTTTGGATCCTTTGGTGGCCTGGTTTCTCCAATGTTGTTTTCTGCTGTGTACTAGGGCTTTGCCTTCCAGGAATCTTCCGTTGGTGTTGCGGGTGCTTCTGGAGGGTCCATTTGAGCCTCTGGGTTCCATGCCTTTGCATTCCTTGACTTATTGGTGGTGTTTTTGGTGGCCATCATTTCTGCTGGGTGGGTTGGGGAGCTGGGTCCTTCTGCGCTCTCTCCCGTTCTTGCGGGTCCTGCCTATCCTTATTGTGTTGTATTGGGGTCCTGCGTTTCTGCCCTGGGTCCCTTCGGCTGTTGACCATTCCCGAGAGGTTGTGTTACCTATTTTCGCTCCGGTCTTTGGGTCAGGGGTGGTTTCTGCTCTCGCTGATTGGTTTCTGCAGAGAGGTGTTGCTGTGTTTGGAGCGGACTGGGTCTTTTTGCTGCTGTGTCTACTTGTTTGTCACTTTTGGTCCTGTCCATTCTGGCCATTTGCCTTCCCTCTCCTCCCTGTGTTAGTGGGTTTTGCAGCCTCTCTTGCTGGCCTATGTGGCACAGGGTTCTGTGATGTCTGCCCAGGTGCATGGTCGGTCTCCCGGGGGTCTGTCTGTCACTTGGGCCGGTTTCTGTAGGGTCTCTACTGACGGTGTCTGTAGGGTCGCTGCCTGGTCCTCGCCGCACCTGTTCTTGGATCACTGCCTGGTGGTGTTGGGTGGTCATTCTACGGAGGGCTTTGCTGGGCAGTTCTCTGGGCAAGGTCTTCCGGCTCTTGTAGATCTCGCCTTCTGTGCTTCCTCTTGGTTGCTGTCCAACTGTTTTTGTTTTTGGATTACGCCTACTTGTTTTGCCTTGTCCCGTTGTCTGTGGTTTCTTGTGAGTTGTACATGAAGCCATTTGGCTTGGGTATGTACTCACTACGTAACTCTAGTGGCGAAGAAGACTTACGAGGAGGAAATTTCCCAGATACTTACCGTTAATCTTCATTACTCTGAGTATTGTCTTCCTAGCCACATGAGTTCCAATCCCTCTCTCATTAAACGGCAGCAGAGGCTCCGAAGAGGCCGCTGCTGGCTGAAGCACCTTACTCAGGAGGTTAGTCCTGACTGCCACCATAGGAAGCTCACGTCCCAAGGCCTCAGTCACCCTATGCAACATCACAGCATAGGAGGCTCCCTCCTCCGTGGCCACGGTAGGGCGCGAAAGCATACCAAGGTCTGGGGAGGTATCCCGAACAGTGGCCTCACCCAGGGCCGTTTCTAGGTGTATTGCCGCCTGAGGCAAGGATTGAAAAATGCAGCCCCCTCCCTTTTACTACCATCACTCTCTCCCCCAGTCATCCAGGCCTCTGCAGTTTCTCACTCTTAATACACTTTCATTCTTTCTCTTCCAACAAAATCGTTTAGCACTCTTTGAGAACTTCAACTGCCAGTTATAGTGGCAACTCTGCTCGTTTTGCTGCAGAGTAGACTGGCCTTGGTGACTGGCCCATTCCTATACCAGGCTGTCATCTCATCATCTTCCATCTCATCAAAGGGTGAGCTCAGGAGGCTCTCTGACCTCACTCAAGCCTGTGACATGATGTGAGAGGGTACAGAGAAAAATCTAGAAGTGAAAAACTGAATGCTGCACAGTGAAGAAAGACAGATGTCAGCTTTCAGTTACCTGCCTCAGAGCCTGAGCCTGGAAGTAACTGCATGCTGCATGAGGGTCCATGCAACAGCAGTTGAGGAGCTGCAGAGGACTGATGCTGGCAGCTGAAGCCAGAAAAGTTGGAAAAAAACTGTCTATGTGTGAGAGAGATAGTGTGTGCATGTGTGTTCGTTTGTGTATGTGGTTGTGTGTGTGTGTGTGAGATTGTGTGTATGTGTGAGAGACATAGAGATAGAGAGAGAGAGAGAGAGAGAGAGAGAGAGAGAGAGAGAGAGAGAGAGAGAGAGAGAGAGAGAGAGAGAGAGAGAATGTGTGTCTGTGTGAACATGTGAGCACGTGTGTTTGTGAGTGGAAATGACACATTTCTGGCAATGGCATATGTAGAGTAATTCTTTGCATAATTCTGGCAATGGCATACTAGATGTAATTGTTAACATAAGGGAATACACCCAATTCATATTAGGTGCACCAATTGACATACATAGTTTATCCACTGCACATTTGGAATAAATGGGATTCACGCCTGGGGAGCATCAGGCTGCACTGGCTTGGCACACCAATGGCTATTGAGCCAATCAGTGTAAAATTTGACCCCATATCATTCAAAATTTCCCAGTGTAGAATCTCCCTGAGCCCTTATAGCAGAAGTCTATGAATATGATTATAACCTGCACTGCTACCATCAATGCTTTTCCTGATCGCTGTGACTTTCGTACCTAGTTGTGCCTTTTCATGTGGTGCTGTGGCTGGTATTGAGGTAGTAACTGGACATTGGGGCTGTAATTGGACAGCATAGCAAGGTTATCTGGAAAATTATATATGACCATGGGTATATGATAACCACATCTTTGTTATAATTGCAGATCTGTTGTAATATGTATAATAACTCAAACAGATGTGTACCTCCTTTAGCATTTTTGTTATTTTATTGACCAGGGATTTAATTTTGCTGTTCAGACCATAAGTTGTCGCTTATTGCACACCTGCTGCTGAGCCAACATATGCCAGGTCTGATTAATATTCTATTCAGAGGTTAGTAGGCAGCTCGTCGGGCGCTGAGTGTTTATTACTGAAGGCCACGGCTCCTGAGTCGATGCGGTACATCTTAATTGAAGCGGAACGCGTAGTACCAAGTTGAGTTGGCACCTCCCTAGGGCCCTGCAAAAAGATTTTGAAGCCATTCTCTTTATCGAATCTAACGCTGTCTTGAAACAGTGCCTATAGTTCCCTCCTGGGAACGCTGTTATTTTTTTCCGATTCCCTCCACTGGAGCTTACTGCCCCCAAATAGCAGCGTTTATTCGGAGTGTCAGAGCTGTGATGAGCCTGCCCATAATTTCTGAGCCGCGAAAGATAAACAACAGCAAAACAAATGGATTGTTGCTCTCCCTTTACTTTAGAAACATCTTTGCGGTGACAAGACGGGCTGTGTCCTCCGCTGCATTCCTAAGCTGTTGCAAGAAAGTGACAGGCGATCTCAAACTCCTGCTTTTTGCTGCCCTCCCCCTTTTGCCACCCTAGGCAGCCGCCTAGTCTTGCCTAATGGCAGAAACGGACCTGGCCTCACCCAACTCCTCTCTCAAGTCCGGCTCTTCAAGCTGGTCTGCCAGAGTGTCAACAGACCCCTCCCAGTCATTCTCAGCCTCCTCTGTCTGCCACTCAGGGCGATAAGGAACTCCAGGGTAGAACAGAGGTACAAAAGTACCGGTTGGCACCGGTACTGATGTAGGTCGACGCTGGTCCGGCTCCGTGTCAAGGGGGAGGCTGGGATCGACGCCGGCCGGGGACATAACCAGCATCAGAGGTGACAGAGGCGTCGTCAGAATAATCGGTCCCGGGGGAGGTGTTGTGAGGTCGACCTGCACCAATCCAGATCCAGGCATAGATCCCTGGAGACCCTGCGGCACCGGGGCCAGAGTCACCAGCATCAAAGGCCTAGACTAGAGCCCCAGCCGAGTCTGCGGGACCTGAAGGATGCTGGCAGAGTCGGGCTGCACAAAGATGGAGTGAAGGGCTTCGTAAAATGCATGAAGCTGGGCAGGGGATGCTCTGGCTCCCGGGAAAAGAGGGAAGCTCGGAGCCGAAGGACGACCACCTGCCACATCCCGCGTCGTGTCGACCGACAGACAGGGAGAAGGCAAAGAGCGATGGTGCTTCTTTGCCTTCTTCTTGTGCTTCGACTTACCTGATGACGAAGACTTCAAGGAGGAATGATGGTGGTGACTTTGCAACCGGTCCCGCGACCTTCCTCTCGACCCGACCTCAAGCGGCATGGAGCTGACTGCCTGGCCTCCAGAATCTTTCGGGGTCACTCCACAAAGACTTCAACTTCATGGCCCGACAGTCGGAGCACGACTTCAGGTCGTGGTCACGCTCCAGGCACCAGAGGGATGTGATGTATTCTTATAGGTTCTGTATCGATCCCCCTATTCCTGACCCTGTTCTGGTTAACAAGTTAACTAGCAGCCATCCCATGATGCAGAAACCGTTATCTGATTAAGCCACACTACGGCACAGGAACGTGTTATCTGATTAGGTCATAACGCTTGCCATCTAATTAGACAAGCGATATTCCTCCAGCCCCTGATAAGGCATACGGAGTTCTCAAAACAAATCAAACCTATGACAACCTGGGAAAAACCCTGCGGCCATTGTTTTGATTTCATCGAGAACTTCAGCAAAAGAATGTGCTAACGACCAAGTCGTATGACATCCTTATTGACGTATCTATGTCCATCCTTACGTCAATCTCGGCACCTTACAGGTATAAATATTACCGGTATTGCCTTAAGCAAACACACGCGGTGGTGACGAGATCGGAGCAGCCAGACTTGCCGAAGCCCAGAGCAGAGCAGACCCCGCTGGCGCAGCCCCGCCTTCCTGACGCGCTGAGAACGAGACGCTGCTTTCTCCTGCCGAGAAATCCAGCTCCGGCGCTTCCGGGTAGCCCTCGCAGGCAGCCTGGAATATCGAGACCAGAGACGAGAGATACCATCCCTCATTCATCCTAGATTCCAGGTACAGAACTGAATAACCCCTAGCAGAGAATTCTTGAGTCAGTCACTTGGCAAAACAAACTTAACTTAAACTGCTACTTTCTATTCCCGCCCACGTATTAGGCTTAGGTCAGGTACACCGGGGTAGGCGTAGTTAGAAACACCAGTTGAGTACGATTAGTCAAATGTATATGTGTATGTATCTATTTTATCCATTTTAAACCACCTTATGGCTTACAAACCATATAAATGTTTTTACAGTATTATTTTATACTTCTGCTTTTATTGTATGCACTTTACTTAACCATAAGTATTGCGATAATATCGATCCATTTCTCTTGTATGAGAAAAGAGACTGATCAATAAATAACATCTTTTATTGAACACGCCCGTCTCTTCCTTTTCTCTACAATCTGGTGAGACTAAGAATGCACGTACTGACTGAGTAAAATAAGTTGTCTTTTGTTTTCACACGACTCTAGAGATACACTCTTGATTAGGGGAGAGCAAAGTTGTCATGTTCTATGGTTGTCAGAAACTAAATCCCTTCTTGTCTATCCAGGGAGGTTCAACTCCTCCTTGCCTATTCGAGAAAGTTTCTAGTGAACTCTGAGCTAGCTGGCAAACCCAAAACTTTAAGTCTAATATCGACAATAGAAGACCTAGTTAACGTCTGGTCTAGGCCTATACTATTGAAGGTATTATTCCAATGCGCAGAGCCTATTGGGATAATAGGAACTACACTACATGGCGCCCAACGTTTGGAAAGGCGATAAAACTAACGCAAGACATTAGAGTAACTCAGTCGTGCTTTTTCACTCAGACCCCTTTTTTCCCATAATACTCCAAATACGTCTGGAGTGGGTGAAAGGTCATATCCGCCAAACCTCGCAGGAGGAAACTCCTATGTATGGTTCTTGGTTTAGTCAAAGTTGAAGGATACACTGTTCCAAAATATTGTGCATCTAATCTTTGTTTCCATAAGAAACCTGATCTGCAAACAAACAAAATAACCTTCCTGACAGTAGAATGTCAGACACTGAAGAAGAAAGAGAGATAGCTAGAGTAGCAGCTGAACTCGTAGCAGCTGATAATACTATGCAAGCAGCAGACCCGGATTTAATACTCATCCCGGTCAACATAAGAAAATCTATAACTTTAAAACTTATAGAAAATGGACTGACACCTAGAGGTGGCACAGTCATATTCGTAATAGAGGCACACGAATATCGGCAGACAGAGGTATTCTATTCATGGATAAACTTTCCAGCAGCAAACGCTGTAACAAAGGTCTTCCACCATTACAAAACAGAGGAACCTCCTGAAGAATACACTCCTTTCGAGGAGGTGGAAGTACCACTTAAATTTCAAGAGCACCTGCTCTTGATTAATGGCGCCCTAAAACACAACAATCACATCACCAGGCTCGGTCCATTAGGTAGACCAGGAGCAACGTGGCCGGTCCTAGCCGGATACACACCACATCCAGACATCGAAAGAATGTCTGCAGCAGATCTTCTAATACAACTAAAACAATTAATAAAAGTACATAGACAATTAGTCCAATATGTAATGCGGACTTCAACAATCCAACCAGCAATTAAAATTCCACAGCTGACCCCTCATCAGGGGAACACAAATAAAATTACACCACAGAACATACAGTCCTGCCTAGGTAAAGTACCAGCTAAAAGGGAACAAATACCATTCTGGTTAGCACAAAAAATCACCCAAATAGAGGCGGTGTTTCCAGACACCACCCCTGTGGATAAACACAGGATTCTGACTATCTGTCTTCCAATGGGAATCGCACCACACGTGGAGGACTGTGACACTTGGGGTACAGTCTTTGCTTCCATTTACACAAAAACGCATGGTGTTCCATCCATTTCGGTAATACCAGATGTGCTAAAACAAATTCAAGACGAATACGGTCCAGAACCCGCTTTAACTCTTGGTATGAAATTACTGAAAGACTTCAAGCAGGTCTCGGCTATATTACTAGCCAATATAAAGGGAGAAGCAGCAAACGTGGCGATCCGCCAAAGGTTAAAAGAAACAGATATAGCAGACCAACCAGCTGAAATTGCCAGAATTATAGAAAAATCCTATGAGGAACTAGGTAGTGATAGTTTAGGTGGAATACCAGTAAAACCCCAACTGATTGAAAGTCCTGAAAAAATATTTATTAAAAATCATCTAAACAGTCAAAAGAAGAACTGGGATGGAAACAAACAATCCAATCCAAAAGAAAAGAGATTCCAGTCCAGAGGAAGGTCTCCTCGGCGGAGAGAAAGATCTCCGGACCAAGGACCCAAGTCTCCCCAAAGTGAGCCCTCTGTGAAAAAATACAACCTTAGAAATAGGGATAATATAAAGAAACCGGATAGATATCAAGATTTTGATACACGTCCCTCTCAATCTTTTCAGACTTCCTCGCAGAAATCGGAAAGAAGAGGACGATCGGAACCAAGGGAAGGGCACGTCAAGTCCAAAGACAAGGAACCTGCTCATCCAAATAAGAAATTACAATTTCCAAAAAAGAAGGTAGCCAGTATTAAAGTAGTTAACAATGCCGAGAATACTGAGGACACAACTGAAAAACGGAGAATGGGCTCAGACAATGCTAGACAGCGCAGCAGAAGTGAGCATAGCTCGCAAAGTCCTTATGCATCATCTGGAGACAGTGGACACGAATGAATATCTTCAAGTGGAAACTGCAGACACCAGAGTTAGCAAACCTCACAAAATATATGAAATAACTTTACGTATAGAAGGGGATAAGACTAGAAAAATAAGGGGACTATTTTGGGATAATCTCTCCAAGGGCTATGACATCCTTCTAGATGAAAAAGACTGGCCACCAGAGTTTGTCAGGGACTGCCCTCATGGCGAAGAAATAATTATGCCTGCCTTCTCAAATCATATCCCAATTCATAAAAAATACACACTTGCTAGAAAGTGGGCAGTAGCTCAAGCTCCTGCTTTATATAAAAATCACGTAGGATGGGATGAGGACTCTCCTCCTCACAAAATCCAGTTAAAATCACAACCTACTGCACAAAGACAGTACCCAATTAAGCAAGAAGCTAAAAAACAGGTAAAAGAAATCCTAGATCAACTAGAATACCAGGGGGTGATTGAAACTTGCACCTCACAAATGAACAACCCTTTGTTTCCTGTCTCCAAACCAGAAAATTCATATCGTCTAGTTTTGGATTACAGACACCTTAACTCATGTTGCAAAACTTTTGCAGTGCAAAACTCGCATAGTGCAGCGCTAATGAATAACATAGTGCGCAAAAAATATAAAACAACATTAGACATCTCTAATGGATTCTTTTGTCAAAATATAGCACCATAGAGCAGATATTTGTCCGCGTTCTCAATAAATGGCGCTCAAAAACAATTCTGTCGGTTACCCCAAGGGTTCAAGAACAGCCCAGGAGTATTCTTAGCGAGAGTAACAGAGTTACTACAAACATATGATGACGAAGCATTATCTTATGTCGATGACATATACCTAACAGATGATGACTTGGATACTCACTTGAAGAGAGTGAACACCATAATACTTGGGTTCGCAGCAGAGGGTTACAAATTCAACTTTAAAAAATCTGGAATTGCCCATCTAACAGTCCTGTTCTTAGGATATGAATTATCAAGTGAAGGCAAAAGCCTGGCTGACAATTTCCTAGAGAAATGTGCCGTACTCCAAGCACCTGGAACACTAAAAAACCTACAGTCAATTCTAGGCTTCCTAAATTTCGGAAGAACATACATTGCAAATTACGCAGAAAGGGTCAAACCCCTTTATGATCTAATAAAACCAGATTTTAAAAGAACCAATTGGACTCAAAAACACACAGAAATTTTGAGATCCTTACAAACAGACATGTTAATTAAAACAAAATTAGAAACACGTGATAACACACGCAATCTTGTGATTCGAGTCATCCCAGGAAGATGCGGATTCACATACCTGACCTCTAACGAGGGAGAAAATTTACCAATTGCATTCAAATCACACTTGTACACAGAAGCTGAAAAGAAATTCAGCATTAAAGAAAACATTGTTCATGCAGTTCAAACCGCAATAGCTAGAGAAAAAGATAAAGCTGACGGTAGACACATCACAGTCAGAACAGCAGAATCAGCCTTTGAGGCATTAACAACACCGTGTAATTTACCAACAACAGCATTGAATCCGGAATGGATACAATGGGTGAATTCAATTACAACGGACAAAGTAAAATACTACTTTGATCCAGAATTAAAAGAATTGAAAAATCTAGAATATGAAAGAACATTCCCTCTGCCAATCGACATTCTGCCCTTACGACAGTACGCTTGTGTAATCTATACAGACGGACATGCTCAACCCTCCGTTTGGGGAGAACAAGCATACAACCCCACATGTGAGATTACAAAAGAAGTGTGGCGCGGAGATAAACTAAGACCTCTATTAACAAAAACACACTCAGTAGAAACCAATTCAGAACAACAGACTGAAATAATAGCATTGAAGATGGCGCTAGATAATGCAGATCGCGAACTCCCGACACTTATAGTGTCCGATTCGTATTACTGCGTCAAATCATATAACAGCGATTTGCAGAAATGGATTCAAAACGGTTACAAAGATGACACAGGTGCAACAATAAAGCAAAAACTGCTTTGGGAACAAATAGTTCTTTTACAGAAAGAACTACCAAAGACTCACGTGACACACTCACTGAGTCATCAGCGTGATGGCGTTCACGTTGCAGGGAATTCATTGGCTAAGACAGCCACAGCGGTAGCAACTAAATCGGCTTCCGTAGCTAGAAAAAAGCGTACAATGAAATACATTGACGGTGAAACAGTGCTGGCGGTAAAAACGTCATCAAAAGGCGACTGCTCAGCGCTATCGATCAACTATCCACTCAATTATACATACATAATCGATGCAAACTCCGTCCCTTTTGCTCGAACACCTGGAGTGGGGGATAGAGTAATTCCAAACATGGACAGGAGAACTTTGTTAATTGCAGACGCACATATGGGCGAGGGTCTCAGACACCTCAAACTAAAAAAATTCTCTGGAAGAACTACAATCAGTGTACTGGTGGCCAGGCATGAGCCTGCAGCATCACATTTTTGTAAAAAAATGCCCGGACTGCAACAGAGATCGCAGTGGCGAGAGAAACGGTATACTACCTTGGCGTTTCACTCCAGAAAGGATCAACAGTAAAAAGCAAAGCGTCCGATTAACATATACAGGCTAGTTTCCACTTATAATGTAGATCCCTTGCACTCGGCTGACGTCTGGACTGTTATACAAAGATTTGCGAGTCTAAATGGCATATACGCTAGGAGCATGCTACGTTTGACCAATGTTTTCACTTTAGCCCTCAAGCTTGTGGGGAAGCACGGCCAAATGAGCATAGCGATGCGGGATTCTTCTCACTTCCTTCCTGAGGGATACGGGATGGTGTAAAGAAAAAACCAAGGCATAAAGCTATCTATAACAGAAAGGATATTAGGTTCGGGAGCTGGGTGGGTCAAACATCTAATAAGTGTCCAACATAGTCTAAATAACCTGCCAAGAAATTCTCTGAAGGGATTCAGTCCGTACGAATTATTGTTTGGAACTAGGATGTTAGTCTTAGATCTTGACAGTCAGACTTCAGTGGTAAAGGAAAAAAGCTTTGATATCAAAGATTGTTTGGCTATTTTGCAGGACTTAAACAAAACAAGAAAAGACCTGAGCAACATAAAGTTGAAACAGCAGCCAACAACCACTGAAGAACCACCACCTGTCCCAGCAAGACCTGTCTGGATTCCAAAAGTCGGGGATCTAGTCAGAGAAAAGATCGCGGTAAAGAAGGAATTTGGGCCTTCTTACAGAAAAGCAGTTCCTGTCTTGTCTATCAACGGGACAAGATCAGTTGTACTACCGCCGCTTGCTGGTAAAAAGGAGAACCGAGTTGTATCCATCGACCTGGTAAAACCACAATCATGTGGCCGATAACAAACAGTAGGCCAAGTGGACTCCCGATAAGTAGTAGAACACCAAGATTTGCTACCAATACAGAGGTCCTAACTAAGAGGCTAATCACATTCGAAACGCCTACAGAAGAACAACAAGGACTATGCAACAATGCATTGGAACTTAAACCTCTGAAAACCCAAATAAAAACATTTAGTAGAGACACACCAACCTACAATGAAGTAACAAACGAATATGCAAGAAACAGTAATCCTGAAGCAATTGGAACAATTGACAGAACTGCATCCGGCTACTTCATAAACTTCGATGATTCCTCTGAAGACCTAAGTGAATCAAAAACACAGCCGTCAACAAAAACCTTTAAAGATAAAGCTAAAGAACTTTTGAAACAGCTGAAAGAAACATATCTGATTTCTCCATGGATTGAATTTTGGGTGGGCTTTGGTGCATTTATCCTCATACTTTGGCTCATCATGGTACTAACTTTGGGACGCTTCATTGAGGGAAAATATGCTAAAATGGACACAGCAAGTCAGAAAATCAACTTGATCCTCAAGCCACACACATCTTCACACGTCGAGAAAAGAGAACTTTCTTCAGTCAACTTCACAGCCAATCCTATACCGGGTGGGGTAGCATGGGACAATACTGACTACGAAATTTATGGTCCGGTTGAGATCCTGAAATATCCACACCAAATTAAGATCTCGTTGAGTGACTTTGTAAAAACAAGCTCATTTGCTGATGATTGGGACTTTGAAAGTATAAATAATATGATGTCTGACTTAGTGATGTCTGCTAAATTTACCAAACATGATTATTTGCAGGGTTCGACTAATTATGATAGTATGTACTGTTACAACCACTATGGTAACCATTTTCTACATAAATCTGCACAACCTAGAAATGTTTTAAATTATAATCAATGGGAACATTGTGCAACCCCTCCAAAAGGAAGCTCAAGAACCTTTTACGACAAATATTCATACTTTCTGGGTTCAACACAAGTAATGCTGAAACATTTTATTTCAAATTGTCAAATAAGACAGGGACAAAGACCATGCTAACAAACACGAAATTGATATATTCAGACTCATTTTTTGAACAAATGAATACTTTTGGTTTTGATTATTGGGACAAAAATGTTGAAGTTAAAAGTGTTTGGGGTACAAAAGAATGGCAAGTACAAGGTATAGAATCATTGTTTAGAGCCTGCATGATCCCAGAACAAATTATATTTTTAAATGACACTGTTCAACAAACCACCTGTCTTGGCTTAGCCAAAATCAAAGACTTAAATAAACCGTCTATTCCAAAGCCAACAATGGACAGCAATAGCTCTACAGATGAAGAGATAGACGTAAACTATATATTAAACCTAAACAGAACACATCCTGATTGGAAACAGTGGTTGATCTGGCCCACAGATACTAATAACTGTCAAGACAGATTCCTGAACAAAAAACAGGGGTTCAAATTGACCAGGCCAGACCCTAGATATTCCCAAAGACAACACCCAGGGATAATAACCACCTACAGTGTGGGCAAATTATGCCTTCAATGGCTACAAACTTCCACACTGACAGAAATTAAGCAACACCTAACTTTACTTACTGATGGTGCTGACTTGCGTGATTTCATTATGGGACCGCGCAAACAGCGTCAAAAACGCTTCATAGCAGCCTCTGTATATGCAGCTTACAATGAGGCCTGGAAGGTAACTCAAATTGAGACAGCAGAAAGTATACGGGAAATTGACCGTATTAATTTGGAAAAATCACTTTCTGTAGTGGACAATGGGTTAATGACTCTGTCCTCCAGAATTTTTTCTTTGGACAGCATTGTGTCTTCAGCAATCGACATAATATCGCAAGACTTACTGTTGTTACAACACGGTCAGTCTCAATTGCGTTCTATTGTACAGCTTGGCTGGACGTTACAAAATCTGCGTTCAGGCTATGTGCCTTGGCGTTTAATCAACACAACGTCACTATTCAATATCTTTAACCTTACTGATAAACAAATCAGTATGGCACAAAAGGGTGCTGATTATACAATCCTGAGCATTGAGAAACTCGAGAGATTACCAGTGACAATGTCAGAACGACCTGTCAGTGAATGGATAATACATGGGATAATTAATATTCCAACGCGCTCTATAAAAATAAATAATAATAATAATAATAATAATAATAATAATATCAACCTTCAGGTTTCAATACTGCCAAAAATATATACAGGCTGGCATGTACGAAAAATTGGGAAAAGGGTACATTAAGACAACATGGAACTTGCCCTATTCACATGCATGTGTCAGTAATAAAGGACAGAAAGTGTTTCTTAGTGGCAATAATTGTGCGATGTCACTAAGCGGTACACTTCTGTGTAATGGAATTAGTTTGCATGGAGCCTGTGAAGGGAACTCAAATAACCTTTCATGTCACCAGCTAGGCGCACCTGCAACAGAGATAGAACCATTCCTTAAAAGACTCTATAACGGGAGTTACATTCTAATTGTGGATCGCAGATGTTGTAGCCTTATGCCCGGGACTCCTTATCTCGTAACTACGACTGCGAAGGTCATGTGCTGTGGACACTCATTGTTCCCCAGCTCCTTTCCAGACAGGGAGGCAAGGGCATGGCCTAACTTGAAAATTACTTCTATTCGAATAGATACTTTAAGCAGAATGAAAACAGTGCTTCTTCAGACGCCGACCAGACTCACGTCATCAAAAGAAACGTATGATCTCCTAGTCGCAAGGACGACTGCAGAGATTCACTCATTGTTATCAACTAATTCCCCCATACATTTCGCAGAAATCCTGAATGAAATCTTAAATATTTCTGATACCAGTGGAGTCTCAAAAGTATTTAAGACAGTATTTTCAATGGCATTAACACCATTCAAAGCCATACTGGGTATTTTTTCAGACTTCGTCCATTCGATTTTTGGCGGACTTCCCCTCATTTTGGGACTAATTGCAGGAATCCTATTCTTGGTCCTAATATTTCGTTATGGCAAACCGTGTCACAGACAAAACACCTGCGACAAGGGAAGAAACAATCCGAGCCATTGGATACCGGGACCGGATATCAAAAATCCTGGGACTATCCCGGCTTAGAGACCTGAACATGACTTGGTTTCTTTCATTTCGACCAATGTGGCATCGATGTGTTTTACCTGTATTAAGGTGCCTGCTGTGCGGAGAAGAATGCGTGTTGGACACCTGTCTGACGCTACAATCGGATGCGCCTATGGATGCAGAAACATTGTTGGGTCCGATAAAGGCTCATGCTTTGTGCTGCCCTCAACGGCTGCCAATCCTGATGACGGCATTCGTGGAAACTTCACCACTACGATTAAGGGGTAGTGGAGTTCAAGATGAAAGCAGCATCGATCAGGTACGACCTTCTGTCAGCAATACTAATCAAAACGTCAATGGAGACAATCATGCGCACGAATGCATGGTTACACCTTTTTCCGAGTTAGTGGAACTCTCCCAGGAAGCTGTTGACAGCTTTTCCGACAGTCTAAATGATATGATGTTCTCACCAGAGCAGAAATAGAGACTTTTAAGCAAGCTAGCACACGGCGTTCCCAACACCCTGAATTTGGCCTTCAACTTAATAGCCAAATAACATGAACAATTTTCCCTCCAGTTCACGGACAGCGATTTTTTCAGCAGCCCCAAAATATTTTTACGATTTTTAGGGACACTTATCTTCTGCTTAAAGTAAGAACTATTCTTAGAGAACTAAAATTTCTATTTTTAAGAAACTTTATAGACATTAGCTGCCCGCTGGTATGTTCATAATTATTTTTATTCTGTGATGAAATGGTCTCGAACCTTTTTTCTTCTGTATTAAGAGCCATTTCATGTGTAAATTCTCATATACCAATTAGCAATAATGTATACATATGCGTGATTACTTTAGCATTATTCTACAGCTTGAATGCATATAGTACATGTGAATATTTTTTTCCGTATATTACATTATTCGAAATGCATTACATGTATGTTGGGGTGGTAAGGTATACACGATACTCTACAGTATGTTTTACTATGCCTAGATTCGTAAACATGGCCATAGTTAGCGTGGAGTGGGTGTGATGTATTCTTATAGGTTCTGTATCGATCCCCCTATTCCTGACCCTGTTCTGGTTAACAAGTTAACTAGCAGCCATCCCATGATGCAGAAACCGTTATCTGATTAAGCCACACTACGGCACAGGAACGTGTTATCTGATTAGGTCATAACGCTTGCCATCTAATTAGACAAGCGATATTCCTCCAGCCCCTGATAAGGCATACGGAGTTCTCAAAACAAATCAAACCTATGACAACCTGGGAAAAACCCTGCGGCCATTGTTTTGATTTCATCGAGAACTTCAGCAAAAGAATGTGCTAACGACCAAGTCGTATGACATCCTTATTGACGTATCTATGTCCATCCTTACGTCAATCTCGGCACCTTACAGGTATAAATATTACCGGTATTGCCTTAAGCAAACACACGCGGTGGTGACGAGATCGGAGCAGCCAGACTTGCCGAAGCCCAGAGCAGAGCAGACCCCGCTGGCGCAGCCCCGCCTTCCTGACGCGCTGAGAACGAGACGTTGCTTTCTCCTGCCGAGAAATCCAGCTCTGGCGCTTCCGGGTAGCCCTCGCAGGCAGCCTGGAATATCGAGACCAGAGACGAGAGATACCATCCCTCATTCATCCTAGATTCCAGGTACAGAACTGAATAACCCCTAGCAGAGAATTCTTGAGTCAGTCACTTGGCAAAACAAACTTAACTTAAACTGCTACTTTCTATTCCCGCCCACGTATTAGGCTTAGGTCAGGTACACCGGGGTAGGCGTAGTTAGAAACACCAGTTGAGTACGATTAGTCAAATGTATATGTGTATGTATCTATTTTATCCATTTTAAACCACCTTATGGCTTAGAAACCATATAAATGTTTTTACAGTATTATTTTATACTTCTGCTTTTATTGTATGCACTTTACTTAACCATAAGTATTGCGATAATATCGATCCATTTCTCTTGTATGAGAAAAGAGACTGATCAATAAATAACATCTTTTATTGAACACGCCCGTCTCTTCCTTTTCTCTACAATCTGGTGAGACTAAGAATGCACGTACTGACTGAGTAAAATAAGTTGTCTTTTGTTTTCACACGACTCTAGAGATACACTCTTGATTAGGGGAGAGCAAAGTTGTCATGTTCTATGGTTGTCAGAAACTAAATCCCTTCTTGTCTATCCAGGGAGGTTCAACTCCTCCTTGCCTATTCGAGAAAGTTTCTAGTGAACTCTGAGCTAGCTGGCAAACCCAAAACTTTAAGTCTAATATCGACAATAGAAGACCTAGTTAACGTCTGGTCTAGGCCTATACTATTGAAGGTATTATTCCAATGCGCAGAGCCTATTGGGATAATAGGAACTACACTACAGGGACAGGAGGTGCGGGTCCGTGACGGACATCAACTTGTGACAGGAGTCACAAGGTTTGAAGCCGGTCTGATGATGGGATCCTTAAGTGCACAAGGAGTCAAATGACTTGAAAAAGATGTTGACAAAAGTCTAAAAAGTGTTAATCAAAAAATTACTAAGGGTACCGCTCTCTCCAGATCTGCGCTTGCTGGCGTGGAAAAAGAAAGAACTGATGTCAGAGTGCAGTGGTGGGGTCTAAGTAGATACCACCATGCCATTCCGTTGATCACGATTCCAATGACGAATGCAGAGTCAATCAACGCCACCTACCGACATTCAGGGTTACTGCTATGAAAAAATGTTTCTGGATCCAGTCTGACGCCTGGGGGTAATTCTAAGGCAAGGAATCCATAACTAATAGTCTCTTTCAGATAATACTATTTTACCTCACACCTGAAAAAGTGTGAAAATCTGTCTAGCACCAATGGCATCAAACTAGAAAACCAGAAACCAATGTTCTTTTCCTCTACTTCAGAGAAGCAGAATTGTTTCTAGTTCTAATACAATTATTAGGCTGTAACACCCTACAATCAAGCCTCTCAAATTGGTCTCAGTGCCCCTACTCACTGAACAGCCTGCCTTTTCAAAGGTGCAAAGAAGTCATGCTACATCTCTTCTATTCAGATGGACCTCGATTAGCTTCCTGTTAAAACGAGAATCATGTTTAAATTGGCCTGTGTTGCACATAAAGGCCTCCCTCTCAGGCCATGCAGCTACAAAAGATAAGTTCCATAAACGTGTGTCAGACAGCGACATTAAAGGCAAATCAAGAATCCCACTTGAAATCTCCAAGGTAAAGAAATCAAAAATCTACAAACAGCTACTGCCTTGCCTAGGATCAAGAATTTAAAACTTCTAAACAGAAGATCCCAGACTCAATGCAAATGAGAGCTAGCCTTCTGGATGTCCTTGAAAAGTTCATTTGGATTGGCAACCTTTATTTCTTTAATTTAAACCACAACACTGTTCTAGGTTTGAACAATTCCACTCTATCTCACCTGTATAGTAGTCCATTCATTCATTCATTACCCAATCCAGATGATATATTTTAAATCTCTTATTTATTCCTTTGAATGAATGCTGGTACTAGGTCGGATCCATTGTCCCATATCATGTATGATCTTTGGCAAAATAGTTAGAAACAAAGGAAAAGGGAACACGAGAGACAACGTTTAAACCCATGAACACAATAGGTACATACCCATTTGAAAACAATTAATTACATATTTTAGCATGTCATAAAAAGGAAAACAACAACTTAAGCATCAGAGAAAAGCAACAGGGATGCACTGCTCAGGACACATCAGACGTTGATGTCTACTACATTTATTATGGTACAGGAAAATGTAGTTCCTCCCCATGTTTATGCCATCTGGGTCACATGTTTCTAAATCAATAATGTAGCATGATTCCAGTTTAGGTAGTGTTTACTCCCTCACCTCCTCTTTTGTTTTTTAACAGTCTATTATTCCAAAAAACCTGGCCTCACTCCAATCCGAGTTATGATGAATCTCAAAATGTCTTGTTCCACTGTAGTTAGAATCTCTGCTAGTTATAGCTCTTAGATGTTCGAAAATTATTTTTTTCACATAGAAAGTTGTGCAACCAACATATCTTTTAATACAAGGACAGGCGCTCACATATACTGTAAATTCAGATTTGTAAGTTATGTGCTTGCTAATTGATCGTTCTTTCCTTGTATATGAGACTTCATAACTACTTTCACGCTATATTTGCAGGCTTTACATCCTGTACAGGGGGAAAACCCCTTTAACTTCAATCTTTTCTCTCAGGTGATAAACCAAATTACCATAGGCTTATTTTTCTCAGTTCATCTCACATCTTGGCCTTTCTCATGTTTGAATCAAATCATTCCTCCTAAGTTATCTAGTCTTTATTTCTGTGGTCTTCAAACATTTGAGTCTATAACCCTGTGCTCTTATCCTAAGCAATAGACTTTTTTTTTCAATGTGTTAGAATGGTCCTCCTTAGGGTGGTCTTCCCTAAGGTTTTGGCCTTCACCCCTCCTATTTTATTTTGTTTTTGTTGGCCATAGGACTCCATGCACTTTATTAACTGCTAACCTGTGCTGAAGTGCCTGTGCTCACTCCCTAAAACATGGTAAAATTAGCTAACACCTGATTGGCTTATTTTATTTACTTATAAGTCCTTAGCAAAGTAGTTTACCATATACTCAGGGCTGGTAAATTAAATGCTACTCGTGGGACTGCAGCCCATTAAAACAAGTTTCAGGCCTGCCATTGCAGCCTGCCAGCAGTTTAAAACTGCCAATTCAACTTGACAAATAAACTCTTTTGCCAAGCTTAAAACTCCCTTTATAAAACATGTAACCCCTAAGGCGGCCCTAAACTGCCCATAGGGCATGGTGCATTTTAATTAAAAGGTTGGACTTCTTCTTTGATGTCTTACATGTCCTGGTAGTGAAAATCTCACAAATTCATTTTTCACTAATATAAGGCTAACCTCTCCCATTGGACAACAATGGGTTACCTTATTACATTTAATAATTGCTAACATTTGATTGGGAGCTGGTAGAAATTAAAAGTCATGTTAGGTGTCTGAGGAATTATAAGAGAAAATCCTCATTAATGATAAATTCGGATTTTAAATCACACTTCTAAAAATGCCACTTTTAGAAAGTTGGCATTTTGTTCACTAACCCTTTGGTGCTTGCAGACCTGGGTCGCATGACTAGGTGTGAGTGGGTGATGGTCTTTAAATATATTTCTCCCACACAGCCACAAAAAAAGAGTGATTGGTGTGTATGGATGGGCCATCTCAGACAAGATGGGGCTGAGCTGTACAAAGCCCCACTTGAACTTCAATAGGATGTGCCCTGCTCTCACATGAAGAACTTTACATTAGCCTTTTGTGCCTGTCACCAGGCTTGAGCCAGGACAGGAACGTAGGATATTCTAGACATTTCTGTAGGGGGGAAGCCTTCAGAAATTTCTCCCACTTCAAAGTGGGCACCAAGTATTGAAATGGGAACGTCAGACCCATGCTTCAGTTCACTACCTGCTTCTGTGGACTGCCATGTTTCTTTGGAAGGCTGTTTTGATTGCTCCCAGAAGGACTGCTTAGCTACCTGAAGCCTGCTTTTCACCCCCAGAGGTCTGCCCTGCTCCTTGAGTCCTGCACTTCATTGTGAACTCAGGACTTCTAGAGTGCCTTCAAGGGTTAGTTGGCTAGCTTTCTGATCAGATCCTCAGGGACAGAAAAGGCTCCAACTATCTTGAACCCACACCTAGCCCTGCCTAAGTGGGTCCTGAGCAGCCAAGTAATGAAATCCAGCCCTGGACCATTGGAAGTGGTGCTAAAGGTGCCCAGATAGCCAAAATCTAATACATGAGAATGGGGCAAATGTTCTATCAAAAAGTTCCTTGAGAACCAAAACCAAAACCTACCTGCTTGTATATCTGCCCTTGGTGCATCGCCGGTCGGCCTGACTTTACAGCAGCTCCCGCTATGTTATTCTCTGCAGTAGTACATCCTGTTCAGTGGCTCCTCACAGAAGGGGCATCCAGCTTCATCGAGCCCTCTTCAGCTACAGCCTTCAACTTCATCCAACTGGAGATTTTCAACTTCCAAAAAAGAGACTACGTCCAAATGTAGGCATCTTCACCACAATTTCATCCAGCGGCTCCTCGGACAATGCCTGCTGCCTTGCCTTGCTGAAATTTACCTTCTCAGACATCATTTCTTGACACTTCTTTTAAGTCAGAAGGTAAGGAAAGAACAGTCTCAATTCACTTTTTGTATCCAAACCATGCTCCATTGCGGTCAGCCATAACTTCGACTTTGCACTCGTCTCATGCAATGAGATGTCCTCAGTTGCCCTTTTGATCTTTTAGCCGCTAGTTTTCACTTTAGACTTTATAAACTCATCACTCCGTTTCTACTGATTGGATTTGTCATTTTGGTGTCAAATAATTGATTAAAATGTACTCTATTTTTTATTTTTGGAAATTGGTTTGGATTTTTTCTTGTGTTTTCACTTTATTACTGCGTGCTTGCTACATAAATACTTTACACATTGCCTCTAAGTTAAGCCTGACTTATTTTGTATCAAGTTACTAGAGGGTTTAGCACAGGTTCATTTAGTGACTGTGATTCACTCTGAAAGGGATTGTAGCTGTTGCTTGAGAAGGGCTCACACCCACTCAACTAACAACAGATTTTCTCACACTATCTCATAGGACCCAAAACAGTTAAAGATCTCCTTCGACCTGATCATGTTTCCGCATGGGATGTTCCATTTTGCATGTGTCAGATGAAAGCTGGAAGTGTGAAAAATGCTATTTCTAGCAGTCACTTTTCTATACAATGAGTCTATTTTCTGCTCACTCTCAAATCCAGAAAGTGTGCACTTTGGTGGCTAGATTCCATGGTCAACTTAAGGTTGTAAGGGTGTTCATTTAGCAGGAGCACAATTTGCTTAAGGTCTTCCAACTCCCTTGTTCATAACAAAGATGAATCATCACTAAACCATAAACTTGGGGTTACTTTTTGCAAGGATCCTGCTTATCCCACCCGCTCATAATTAAATTCACAAAACTCTGGGCCAAGGAGGAGCCCATAGCAGTTCCTCTGAAGTATCTGTATAGTCTTTATCAAACAGAAAAACATTCTCCTTGAGTCAAATTTCTCCTACTGAAATCAACAGTATTTTATGTTCATATAACCCTAATGGTCTTGTGTTAAGAAATTGTAAAATTGCTTCCAATTCGTGGCTGTGAATTATATGTGTACAGAGACTAGAGACTACTGACATTCATAGTCAGTATAAAGGTTACAAGGTCAATGTATAGATTGTGTTTCTGAGATACAATCTGTGCTACCTCTTAAGTAACTAGGTAAGCTCTCAACAAATGGGAACAAAAGATGAACAATGTATATAGATGTATTTTCAAACTGTCCACTTTGGACACAACAGGACCTCCTGGTGGCTTTTGTGCATTCTTAATTAATTTGGGGAACAAATGCATGGAATCTATCTTGGGATGTTCAATTATTTTGAGAAACCGTATTTAGCATATTAAATAATACCACTAACGCTCCAGACATCTAACAACCTCATATACCTCTTACTTTAATCCTCACTGTAAGATCTTTCTACCTTGCAATAATATTTCTGATCATCTAATTGAGACGTATCCTCCTTGACATACTCTTTTCTGCCCCCCACCACCACATTACCCCTTGTCAGGGGTTTTATAACAATTTCCCCCACCTTTATCCAGTTTTTGAGAACTTCATATTGAGACCAAGTCATATTCCTTTTGTTCTTCATAACAACTTCAGTTCTGAGGTGTTGAAGTTCTATAATCATAAGCTTATGAAATACATCAATATTATCAGGTAGCAAGATAGGTATCATTTTTGACTTGGACCTAAAACCACTTCCACTACAAGCATCTGCTTTTAACCCCATTTAATTTAAAAATGTTACTACCAGGCCAGGTATTTTGGAATAGAGAGTATTAGAAAACAAAAGAGGATTGAGGTGACAGTGAGTTAACACTACGTAAAAGGGAATCACACTAAATTATTGAGTTAGAAACATGGGAACCAGATGGCATGCACATGGGGGGGGAACTACATGGGCATTCAATCAATCAATCAGTCAGGGGCCTATAAAGTGCAGCTACTCACCCGTGAGGGTCTTAAGGTGCTGGGGTGGAGGGGGCTCCTAGTCAGACTGAGTGAAGGATCATTCAAAGAGGCCGGTCTTGAGGACACTTCTGAATTGGGTTAGTGATGCGGATTGCCTGAGGGACAGGGCAGGGAGTTGCATGTCTTGGAGGCGAGGAAGGAGAACAATCTTCCTCAGGTTCTGGTTTTGTGGATCCTGTGTATGGAAGCGAGGGCGAGTTGGGTGGATCGGAGTTGTCTGGAGTGTATGTGGAATGTAAGGCGGTGGTTCGGGTATTCATACACGCTGGTTCTTCATTGTGCAGGGCTTTGTAGGCGTGAGTGAGGAGCTTGGAAGTGACTCTTTTGTTGACTGGAAGCCAGTGGAGTTGTCGAAGGTGCTGCATTTACCAGTTGTCAGAGGTGTAGCATTTACCAAAATAAATGTAATAGACAGTCATTTCAGAAAAGTACTGGACAATGCATCTGCGCAGCATTTTTCTAATGGTTAGGTAGTTGTTTTCCTACTAAGACATGCACAAATATGCCATTAAGTGATTTTAAATGGGTATTTAAGTTTTGGTCTAAATGTTATCTTCTTTTCCCTTTTTTCCTAACTATTCTGCCAGAGATCATTAATGATATGGGACAATGGATCTGACCTAGTACCAGCTTTAATTGAAAGGAATGAAAATCTACCCCAGTCCTAAAAAATCATTTAATACCCTCTTCCCCTACCCATCTCGTACACCTTAAAACCTTAAAACCCTTACTACTATTGTACTCCCACACATCCCATGAATCTAAAAACATTTTTACCACTTCCTCTACCCCATCCATTCCTGATCCCTAAAAAACCCCTGCCAACCTTCAGCCCTACACTTTCCCTTAGAAGTAATATACCCATACCATCCTTTTCCACCCATTCAAATATGAACCCTTAAAATGTTTCTAATGACATAAGTATTTTTAAG
Organism: Lissotriton helveticus; assembly: GCF_964261635.1. NCBI lineage: Eukaryota > Metazoa > Chordata > Amphibia > Caudata > Salamandridae > Lissotriton > Lissotriton helveticus. Next base: position 806,506,195 of record NC_136071.1, read on the forward strand.
ATTATATATGTATAAATAAAAAAAATAAATACAAAAAAAATAAAAAAAAATATATATATATATATATATATATATATATATATATATATATATATATATATATATATATATATAAAATGTAATGCATACCTTAATATATACATATATATGTGTGTTTATTATGTCTTTTTGGGGGGAAAAATACAACTGCTTGGTAAAATACCACTTTGTACAAGTACCTTTGAAATAATACTGATACGATGCCTATATCAGTACCTTGGGAGAGGATGAAACCTCAACAAGTGATTAAATACACCTCTTATACTAATGAACTGCAAATAGTTGAGATCTTTTAAAGGGATCAACAAGTATGGAATACAATTACAAAAAACTGCATGAAGGGTAAGGGACCACCTTGACCTAGATAGATGCAATGGTTTGTTGGTGAAAATCTATGTCACAAGAAAATAGAACAATGAAGCTTAAAACAGATATTCTATCTCAGCGGGTAGAGGTGAGGTGAAGTTGAGGCAGGGACATAGACATTTGTGATGCTTTATGATATTATTTTAAAAGAGCAGAGGATCCTTCATATCTCCACTGTTGCGAATCTCCTGGTCACTGCTTTAGCAAAAAAGACCGGATGCAATAAATAAATCAAATCAAATCAAATCAATCGATAGGATTTCCCTCAACAAGGCTCCTGAGAATGAGCTTCATACTACAGGTGTAAATGTGTATGCTCGAAGATTCTCTTGAATACAGAACCTCTTACCTGGAGTATGGAGCAGTAGCATCAAGACCAAGGATACATCTGGACAAACTAGAAAGGTCTTCTTGCAGAATGGAAATCATAGTGTAGGCGATGCCTCCCTTTACCACAGGTGGCAGCCTAGGAACATGACAGTGATCAGGCAGTCCACGGTGAGTGATGGCCTGTAGGGCATACTTGTATGTATGTACAGTGATTTGTCTCTTTGTATGTATGTGTACATATTACAGATTCAGTAACAGCGATTCTCTATTTAAGACTAGGTTTAACATATTATTGAAAAGGCATCCTAGCTGTGCCAATAACCTTGTACGGTTTAACAAGTCTGTTTAATTTGAAACACAATTAGTGGATTCAGCAAATGTATGTCTATTTTTGTGCAGAGTCATCCATCCAGGAAGAAAAGGGCTGGGCGGGTCAAAGGAAAAAAGAGTTTTTTGTTTTTGGCAGAACAGAAACCATTGCTCTCCACTACAGCAAAAACTGCTGAATGGAATGAAACTAAACTTGGCATGAATCTAAAACTTTACTCAACAGATTCTTTTTGTGGTTTGGTGAAATCAGCTCAGTATTTTTTGTTACAAAGAAGTGGTTAGCGCACTTTCAACATCTACAGTGACCATTTATCTTTGGATTATCAGCAGGTGTGGATCAGAGAGTAATGTTTGAAAAATAAGCAAATCAAATTGACTGGGTAAACATTTTTTCTCTTCAATGCATAGATAATCAAATCGTAAAAGGAACCGTGAACCCTCGCACACGGAATAAAATTTTGTGTGCACCTGCCACAACATGGTGCAAAGATTTTGCGAATCCCAGGTCTCAGAAAGAAATATGGGGGTATGTGATGGGACATGGAGAACATCCAGGGCTCGAGTCGAGGGTAGACACTGGTAGATGTCGTCCACCCACTATTTTCAAAGGGTAATTACTGTCTACCCTCCTGCAAAGCTGTCTGCTTTCAGTGGAGTGCCATGTTCCTGTCCTACTTCTCCCGGAATTCACAGCAATATGCAAAACTCATCCTGGTGTAATTTTCTAACACCGGGACCCTTTCAGGAGTGCCTGCACATTGTCTGCTTTTGTCCTGAGCAGCAATGTGCAGGCGGGGAAGGGGCTTATCAGATGCAATCTGGGCTCATAACAAAGGCAAACCTAATGGGCCATTAGGCCTCTTTTTGTTGGAGTATCCTGACTGAGAGCAGTCTAAAGCCTCTCACCTAGATGCAATGGAGGGGAAACAAAGGCACACTGCTTATCACTTCACAGGTCCTTAAGAGAGAAAAGCTTTGGACTTTGTTCAGTCCCTGAATACAAGATATATATATATATATATATATATATATATATATATATATATATATATAGATATATATATATATATATATATATATATATATATATATATATATATATATATATATATATATATATATATATATATATATATTACCTACTGGCGGTTGCCAGTAGGTATATATAGTTAGGATTTTTTTGAATAGGGATTTCTGAAAATTCTATGTTGAATAACTTTGGTGTTGATGGACGGAATTGGCTGAAAATTTCAGGGAAATGGCACATTTTGTTTCTGAGCGTCCCCTGAAAGTTTGGGGGGTTTCGTCAAGCGGGGGCCGAGAAAAAAGGGGGGTCCCAAAACGTGTTTTTAACATTGAGTTTTCCATAGGGCGGTTGGACTCACTTTTAGCTCGAACGGCTGAATGGATTTCCACAAAACTTGGCAAAATTGTAGGGACTGGTAGCCCGATGTGCCTTTGCTATGTCTCAAGATATATGCTCCAGTGGTTTTTACGAAAATTAACTTTGAAAAATATATATTGGGCTACATTGGGCTATATATATGTTAGAGCCCAAATGTAGCCCAATGTAGCCCAATGTAGCCCAAAGATGGCCACCAGAGACAAAAAAAAACAAATGTAGCCCAAATATCAGCCAGATGTAGCCCAACTATAGCCCAGTGACAGAATGTCCCAGAGTGTTCTAAAGAACAACTAGAGCGCTAACAGTCTTACTTATGACAAAAGTATGGCACACCTGAAGTCATCTTGATTGGAATAAAGTGTTAACACTTAAAACATTTAATTTGCAAAGGAAAAAAATGAGGGGGTTCATTTTGCCATAGAAATTATGATTAGTGCTGAAGAAAGAAAAATTAGGGCACATTTTGAGTGACTTCTCAAATCCTCTTATATTTCATTAAAAAAAATAAAAATATATATATATATATATATATTTTTTTTTTTAATCTTTTTTTTTGCCCAGGTATCGTAGAGAAAAGGAACAAGAGTGCATGGATAACCACCTGAATTCGAATTAGTTTAATGTTGCTTGAGGTATTTTAGGATAGAAGTGGCATGCACGTTTTATCGGAGCAGATGACGGGTCTGATCGGCGTGCATTTGTGTTGCACGATTGTTTATCATTTTAAGGCACACTTGCTCCGCAGTCACTTTCTTGAGTCTGCCGAGAGATGTGAGCGCGGCGTGGATATGACCAATTAAAAATTCATGATGAGACATGTTCACTGGAAATTAAACTGCTAGCACAGGCTGCGCCCGCGAGGCTGGGACGCGCTGTGATTAAACGTGAGCTGGGAGCTAGGGCAGCTGGACTGTTGCCTCTACACCTCACAGCGAGGTAGGTACCACTTTATGGCAACTGTACATTTTTTCAAGCAGCATCAAATTAACGCAATATTCGTTTTTCAAACGAGTATTTAATGATTGCAAAATTATGTGTATGAAGCGTGCGTGAGTGCACTTATGTGCACTTGAAACTTAACAACACCCACTCATTGGCTCTTAATCTCGTCTGCTTAAATAACGCAATTGCAAATATCCAATTGGTATAACTTTCGATTTTGTTTGTGCCAGATTCCAGGCTGTTATTTCTTTCACTTTCTTTTGCGCATTATTGTATCGACGATCGTCGCTTTCACCTACCTTCACATTAAATATTGTGGAATCAGATATATAAATAATGGGTTATATTAAGCGTATATGTGTTCTTTTGGGGGTAGGTTGTGTATAGCAGTGCACGGTGTATTTATGTTTCGTCTACAGATGGGCTGGTCTTGAGGTGAGATCGGGTGTCCTGCTGAGGGAGCGAGGGTCGTGCTCGCGAACCGCCAAATGAGGGTCTCAGAGGAAGTAGTCTACAGTGAAAATGACTATCTATCTATCTATCTATCTATCTATCTATCTATCTATCTATCTATCTATCTATCTACCTATCTATCTATCTATCTATCTATCTATCTATCTATCTATCTATCAATCTATCAATCTATCTATCTATCTATCTATCTATCTAACTATCTATCTATCTATCACCCTCTATCTATCTATCTCTATCTATCTATCTATTCACTAGAGAACAAGTACACCACCACTACAGATGCTATACAACTTATTTAAGGTAACAGAATATTTTCAATATGTGCTTCTATTCCTAGCGCCTTGAGACCCTTGCGGGTGAGTAGGTGCACTTTACCAACCCGGATTGATTGATTGATTGATTGATTTAAACCGTAAATCTTCCCCTGTCGGTGGGTGGAGTAAGGACCCTGGAGAACGCCGCATTTATCCCCAAAAAGGTGTTATTCTGACCATGAAATAAGGAACGAATAGCGTGCGGCTATTATTGTATCTGTAATTGTATGGCTTTCAGTAATTCCCTCTGCCTTGACGTGTAAAACGAATGTTTGCTTCTATAGCGCACACCCCAGGGAGAGTTCTCTCCAGGCGCTTGAAGGATCGTTGCCGCGCGGTGTCCGAGGCTGGAGTTTACTTCGGGGTTTGACATGGAGGTGGGGGATTGGTCTGCTGGTCTGATTTGGGAAATACCGAAACGGTCATTAATCTTATCAAGGAAGCTGCGCGTGCCAGCGCAGGTCACTGCGGTCCTGATACAACGGGTGAAGGCGCTATGAAGCGCAGTGAAGGGGCGTGACGTGTCATTGGAATTATACACATTGCACGAACCAGCACCAGTTCACTGGTGTCAATAAACTAGCGTAGACAAGGGTGTCCACTGCCTGCCATCAATAAAGTATAACGTGAGAAGGAAACTGCGCAAGAACTATCTAGCGCAGTGATACATTGTATTGACTGGGAATGGGCTCCCGGAACAGTGATAAGTATTATTAACTGGAGGGCTGAACTTCCCCAGATCAGTCATAAATATTATGAACAGGGGATCAGGGCTCCCCAGAACAGTGGACTCCCCCCTACTGCGACCACTTGAGGAACTACTGGGCATCCGTCAGGGTGGCAGAAAAGTTTGCACAAAAGTTTAAAGCAGCCATCAGCGGCCACGTCCAGATGTATAGTCTGCTCTGCACATCATGAGTGTAGAGTGAGGGGCGGAGGGGGGGTGGGGGTGGTGGTCTCTGGGACCCCTCCCTTCCACCCCATGTGTCACACTCCTTGCAGTCTACCCGCCACACCCTTCGCCCAGCAGGTGCCGCAGTCACACTCCAGCGCCTGCTCCCGCCTCTCCCGTCAGCTAAAAGACCTGGCAGCACCCCTATAATGCCCCCACTCTCTCAGGCATCCCACCACAAAGAAGACCCCCCAGCACTGCACGTCGGGCTCGAGCTCCAGCAATATTTACCATGACTGGCTCATATAAGCGCCCCAGCCTCCGGGCTCTATCAGGGCACAGAGGCCCGGGCGGGGAGGCTGTCTTTCTACAGTCTCCTCTTTGCAGTTCAGCTGCTGCTGCGTCACAGGGTGGTCACATGACGGATGGGGGGCGGGGTGATTTGTAACGTACGGGCACCCATAGTAAACGAGAGTATCTATGGCAAAATTCTGGCACATCGTATGCACCAAGTGAGTCCAGTTTGTTTTACCTTTGTCTGGGCGGCCTTCCCTCAAGAAGATCTTCCCACCTCCTCAACTGAATTCAGCAGAGAAGATACTGTGAGTGCAGTGTGCAAGCAGAGAAGGCAGTGTGCAAGCAGAGAAGGCAGCGTGCAAGCAGAGAAGGCAGTGTGCAAGCAGAGAAGGCAGTGTGCAAGCAGAGAAGGCAGTGTGCAAGCAGAGAAGGCAGTGTGCAAGCAGTGAAGGCAGTGTGCAAGCAGTGAAGGCAGTGTGCAAGCAGAGAGGGCAGTGTGCAAGCAGAGAAGGCAGCGTGCAAGCAGAGTGGGCAGTGTGCAAGCAGAGAAGGCAGTGTGCAAGCAGAGAAGGCAGTGTGCAAGCAGAGAAGGCAGTGTGCAAGCAGTGAAGGCAGTGTGCAAGCAGAGAAGGCAGTGTGCAAGCAGAGAAGGCAGTGTGCAAGCAGAGAGGGCAGTGTGCAAGCAGAGAGAGCAGTGTGCAAGCAGAGAAGGCAGTGTGCAAGCAGAGAAGGAGGTGTGCAAGCAGAGAGAGCAGTGTGCAAGCAGAGAGGGCAGTGTGCAAGCAGTGAAGGCAGTATGAAAGCAGTGAAGGCAGTGTGCAAGCAGAGAGAGCAGTGTGCAAGCAGAGAGAGCAGTGTGCAAGCAGAGAGGGCAGTGTGCAAGCAGAGAAGGCAGTGTGCAAGGAGAGACGGCAGTGTGCAAGCAGAGAAGGCTGTGTGCAAGCAGAGAAGGCAGTGTGCAAGCAGAGAAGGCAGTGTGCAAGCAGAGAGAGCAGTGTGGAAGCAGTGAAGGCAGTGTGCAAGCAGAGAGGGCAGTGTGCAAGCAGAGAAGGCAGTGTGCAAGCAGAGAGTGCAATGTACAAGCAGAGAGGGCAGTGCGCAAGCAGAGAGTGCAGTGTATAAGCAGAGAGGGTAGTGTGCAAGCAGAGAGTGCAGTGTATAAGCGGAGAGTGCAGTGTATAAGCAGAGAGGGTAGTGTGCAAGCAGAGAGAGCAGTGTGCAAGCAGAGAAGGCAGTGTGCAAGCAGAGAAGGCAGTGTGCAAGCAGAGAGAGCAGTGTGCAAGCAGAGAGGGCAGTGTGCAAGCAGTGAAGGCAGTATGAAAGCAGTGAAGGCAGTGTGCAAGCAGAGAGAGCAGTGTGCAAGCAGAGAGGGCAGTGTGCAAGCAGAGAAGGCAGTGTGCAAGGAGAGAAGGCAGTGTGCAAGCAGAGAAGGCTGTGTGCAAGCAGAGAAGGCAGTGTGCAAGCAGAGAAGGCAGTGTGCAAGCAGAGAGAGCAGTGTGCAAGCAGAGAGGGCAGTGTGGAAGCAGTGAAGGCAGTGTGCAAGCAGAGAGTGCAGTGTGCAAGCAGAGAAGGCAGTGTGCAAGCAGAGAGTGCAATGTACAAGCAGAGAGGGCAGTGTGCAAGCAGAGAGTGCAGTGTATAAGCAGAGAGGGTAGTGTGCAAGCAGAGAGTGCAGTGTATAAGCAGAGAGTGCAGTGTATAAGCAGAGAGGGCAGTGTGCAAGCAGAGAGTGCAGTGTATAAGCAGAGAGTGCAGTGTATAAGCAGAAAGGGCAGTGTGCAAGCAGAGAGGGCATTGTGCAAGCAGAGAGGGCATTGTGCAAGTAGAGAGGGCAGTCCAGAAGCAGCCATGGCAGTGTGCAAGCAGCCAGGGCAGTGTACAAGCAGAGGGTGCAGAGAGCAGTGTGCAAGCATAGAGGGCACTGCGTGTGCAGATGGGGCAGAAAGAGACATGCCGCACAAACAATAATAAATGCAATGCCAAATCTTAAAATGGATACCACTGTTTGCAATTCACAAGTGATAACCCGGTTGGGCTCCGTCCTACCTGCATTTCATCCCACTTTATATGTAATACTGGATCAGGGTCATGTGACCCAGTCCTGCCAGTCATGCCGCGAGCCTGGGCCCCGTGCCCCGCAGCACGTGCACGGACCCCCTGGCGGGAGGCAGAGGCCCGCTTGTGTCGACCTGTTTGTTTTCCTCCCCGGCTGACGGCTCAATCCCGGCCCGGCCGGGGCTGTCATTGAAACACCCCCGGCCCCATGTCCCCGGCGCTTCCCGCCTTCCACAAAGGGCCGGGCACGGGGGGCGGACCGGGGCCCCGTCCCTTCCTTTCAGGCCACAGAGTGCTGCTTCCCCAACAAGCATGGCTCCCTTTGTGCACATGTGCAGTCTGTGGACGGGGCCTGTGCGTAGGGGGGGGGCATTGCACCCAGGGCCGCCCCCACCGCGGCGCTCCACCTGCTCAGCCCCGTGTTCGGCCTCAGTACTCACAGGTACCCCCCCCACTACCCCCCCCACACACACACACACAACTAGCTTCGCTGCCGCACACGTGGAACCCGAGCACGCCACTTGTTCGGTTACAAATGCAGTGTGTGAATAGACACGAGCTGGGCCCAAAGAGGCGCCGAGGAGTGCACACCTAGCATCCTCACAACACCCCGCCCTCTCCGCTGTGTCTGTATGACCAGCTCCCTCTGGGGACCAAGAATCGAAGTTTACACGCACTCACCACCACACACGTGTACCCACAGCCTCTCGCCCCATACACAAGGAAGGTTGAAAAGCTGAGTCTCGAACCTGGGACCTGGGGGTACGCACAGAATTGCAAGTGCCTAAAAGAAGTGCAAGTGGTAACCAACTGGAGATACCTTAGCGGTGAGCACTCAACCCACCGAGCTGTCTCGCCGAGTGTGTTATTTCGCTAATGTGCACATTTCCCACTATATCAAATATACTTTTCTCGTATGGGTTAACAACCCTCTCCTCACTCACCGCTCACTAGCATGAGGTTGGGACCCCCCGCCCCTATTGGCGAAGGTGACATGTGAGTGGGAGAGGGTAACCCTGCTTCGAAATAGACGGACTGGCTGCGCGGAGATCACGTGCTTTAGCCCCGCAGGTCGATCTCCACGCAGCATTGTGCGTGACTCGCACGTGCGCCAGCAGGAGTCTCTGTTCATTAAAAAACGCTCGGGTTTAATTTTTCGAGTAATTGCGTAAAAGTGTCACCGTTGGTTCAAAGAGTGAAGCAGCTGCTTCGGCTGTAGGCAACTTTCCGAGCAACATGATACACCCACGCGCGCCCGCGCACACCCACCGCTCACACCCGCAACACCTACACAGGCACACTCATTACTCACACACGCACACTCAAGCGTGCACTAATAACAACACTCACATGCACGCAGCACTATACCCCTTTATACACAACCACTCTAGCACCCAGCACTCATGTGAGCTTGTAACAAATACGCTGACACACAGATCACCCACACTTTCATGCACCAACACACACACCACCCTCACGCACAGGCACACGTACGCACACTCATCACTCACAGAAAAGCAAACACTAATGCACACGACAGTTGTACAGGCAACTATTGGCTCGCAAACTCGGATACACCACGCATGCACACAAACACACACACACCACAGGGTGCAACGCAGGCCCCTACATCTCCCGTGGTGCAGACGGCTCTACAATGCAGGGGACCCCATTATCAACGTAAACTCCATGCATATGGTCCCTCACAGCATTCTGTGGGTGGGGAGGGGGGTCATCTTCGTTTCGACCGCGTCACACACTGATGACCTACAGATTCACACACCCACACTTACCATACGCGTACAAATACACTCACACACACAACTCACTCTGTCTCACACGCCACTCGCGTGTTTACAGTGTACACACAGTTTATTATGCTCAGCTACGCGTGCACTCGCACACTCAGAAAAACGATTCCCTTATAAACGTGCACCAATTCGGAAATATTTCAACCTCACTAGACGAAACGAATGTGTGTGTTTGTGTGTGTGTGTGTGTGTGTGTGTGTGTGTGTGTGTATATATATATATATATATATATAGTGTGTGTGTGTGTGTATGTATGTATGTTACCTACTGGCGGTCGCCAGTAGGTATATATAGTTAGGATTTTTTTTATAGGGATTTCTGAAAATTCTATGTTGAATAACGTTGGCGTTGATGGACGGAATTGGCTGAAATTCTCAGGAAAATGGCACATTTTGTTTCTGAGCGTCCCCTGAAAGTTGGGGGGGGGGGTTTCGTCAAGCGGGGGCCGAGAAAAAAGGGGGGTCCCAAAACGTGTTTTTAACATTGAGTTTTCCATAGGGCGGTTGGACTCACTTTTAGCTCGAACAGCTGAATGGATTTCCACAAAACTTGGCAAAATTGTAGGGACTGGTAGCCCGATGTGCCTTTGCTATGTCTAAAGATATATGCTCCAGTGGTTTTTACGAAAAGTAACTTTGAAAAATATATATTGGGCTACATTGGGCTATATATATGTTAGAGCCCAAATGTAGCCCAATGTAGCCCAATGTAGCCCAAAGATGGCCACCAGAGACAAAAAAAAACAAATGTAGCCCAAATATCAGCCAGATGTAGCCCAACTATAGCCCAGTGACAGAATGTCCCAGAGTGTTCTAAAGAACAACTAGAGCGCTAACAGTCTTACTTATGACAAAAGTATGGCACACCTGAAGTCATCTTGATTGGAATAAAGTGTTAACACTTAAAACATTTAATTTGCAAAGGAACAAAATGAGGGGGTTCATTTTGCCATAGAAATTATGATTAGTGCTGAAGAAAGAAAAATTAGGGCACATTTTGAGTGACTTCTCAAATCCTCTTATATTTCATTAAAAAAATTCTGATATGCAGTCTCCCAAGATGGCCACCAGAGACAAAAGAGCCCAAATGTAGCCCAAATATCAGCCAGATGTAGCCCAACTATAGCCCAATGATAGAATGTCCCAGAGTGTTCTAAAGAACAACTAGAACGCTAACAGTCTTACTTATGACAAAAGTATGGCACACCTGAAGTCATCTTGATTGGAATAAAGTGGTAACACTTAATACATTTAATTTGAAAAGGAACAAAATGAGGGGTTTCATTTTGCCATAGAAATGTTATATATATATATTACCTACTGGCGGTCGCCAGTAGGTATATATAGTTAGGATTTTTTTGAATAGGGATTTCTGAAAATTCTATGTTGAATAACTTTGGCGTTGATGGACGGAATTGGCTGAAATTTTCAGGAAAATGGCACATTTTGTTTCTGAGCGTCCCCTGAGAGTTTCGGGGGGTTTCGTCAAGCGGGGGCCGAGAAAAAATGGGGGGTCCCAAAACGTGTTTTTAACATTGAGTTTTCCATAGGGCGGTTGGACTCACTTTTAGCTCGAACGGCTGAATGGATTTCTATGAAACTTGGGAAAATTGTAGAGACTGTTTGCCCAATGTGCCTTTGCTAGGTCTCAAGATATGTGTTCCAGTGGATTTTGAGAAATTAACGTTAAAAAAAATATATATATCTGTGACAGCGTCCCGGTTAGCGCCCCGGTTCGCGTACCAGACGCGTAACGGAACTTCGCGAGGAGAAGCGGATTGGCTCTCCGGTGACTGTCAACGTTCTAAACAGTCCGGAGCGGCCGCCATCTTGTCTCTCGGTAGGATCGAGAGACAAGAGGTGGAAATAAACAAAGGGGGAAATGAATGAAAGGGGGCAAGGTAGACCCCTCCTGACCCCCTAGGATTGATGTGGGGGCTATTAAAGGGCCCCGCGGGGCAAAAAAAGAAAATAACTTTTTTTTCGATTTTTCGCGGTGGAAGCGCTACCCGGTACGCGAACCGGGTAGCTCACCGGTAGCGTAACGGGAGTCCGCCATCTTGTGTTTCGGACGAATTTAGTCACAAGATGGAGGATAAACAATGTTGGGAATGGGTATAAGGGGGCACGGGAGACATATCCTGACCCCCTAGGTTTTCTGAGGGTGGCTGAGGAGGCCCATATATGTAAAAAAACAAACTTTTTTTTTCAAATTTTCGCACGGTTAGCGCCCGGTCCGCGCACCGGGTAGCGTTCCGGAAAGCGTAACAAGGGGAAAACCAAGGGAAATATTAAAATAATATTTTAGAGTGCTTTGAGGTAGGGTAGCTCTGAATAGAGCTGTTGTGTTGTGTGGGTGATGTAAGTACCAACATGTAGGTACCAATGAAGAGTCTAAAATTCAATGTACACCGTCTCCTCTGTAGATATTTTGTATGTTCTAATATGGGTTATTTAAATGTAAATGTGTGGAAAAGCACTTCATGCTTTAAAGCAATTGTATTTTTGAACTGATTGTTCTTTCCTCTTAGTCCTCCTCTTTGTTTTTTTTTCCCCACACTCTTCTTCAGCATGATAGTTGATAAATTCGTTCCCTCAAAAAATTTATATACATAAAAAAAATTATATTAAATACATATAAAATATATTTTTCCTTTAAAAGAAGAATACATTTTACAGCTTTTGATATTTGCTATTAAAAAAACATTGCAATTCACTAAAAAAAACATAGGTTATAGACCATATATAGTTAGGAATTAGCATTTACAAAACCTTGAAAATTCACTGAAAAAACCATAGGTTATAGACCATATATAGTTAGGAATTAGCATTTACAAAACCTTATTTTACTCACACAAAACCATTGAAATTCGCATATATAGTTAGTTGCACTAACTATATATCGCGCACCCGCAATCCACTGCTGATCATGTCACATATTACATCATTTATGACATGGTCAGTGACATCACTGATGACATCACTGATGACATCTCAAATGACATCACTGATGACATCACTGATGACAACATCCAGTGACTGTATGTTTCTGTAAAGTTAAAATACGTCTTACATATTGAAGAATGAGTGGATGTATAAGTGTCTGGATGAAGGATTTAGTAGGTGCATGACTGACTGTATGAGTGAGTGATTAAATGTGTCTCACTGAGTGCATGGGTTAGTGACTAAACTGTCTTAATTTGTGCATCATTATGTCTGTTGTTCTGTAAACTGCTGCATGTGTTGATCAGTAGCTATATGAGTAACTATATGGGTTATTGATTGGTTGCCCAAGTATTTGTATGGGAGACTGAGTGTGTGTGTGGGTGGCTGGGAGGTGTATGACTCTGTGCATATATGTGTGAGCAGTTGATTCACTAGATGTATGGGTTCAAAAGTGCATGTGGAAACAGCTGTATGGGCGGTTGACTGTGTGCATGAGTGTATTGGTGAGTGAATGGATATCTCAGTGCTACATGACAAAGTAAGTACATATGTAAAACACAGTACATGTGAGAGTTGACATATATAAATAACTGTGCATAAGAGCCAGTGAATGTGTGAGTGGCTGTATGGATCATTGTGAACTTGTATCAGGGATTGTATAAGAGAGTAAATATGTGTTAGTATATGTTTGAATAAGTAAGGTGTGTATAACTGTATAGTTGAGGAAATGGAGGTGTGATTGATTCTTTGCATGACTGACTAGGTGTGTGAGTAACTCCATGGATGAGTGACAGTCTGTGAGTGTCTGTTTACACTGAGTGTATCTAAGGTTATATTAGAGTCTGAAGAGGTTCATCGTATGAATGATGTCATCAGTGATGTGATCAGTAATGTCAAATGAGATGTCATCAGTGATGTCATTTGAGATGTCATCAGTGATGTCATCAGTGATGTCATTTGAGATGTCATCGGTGATGTCATCAGTGATGTCATCAGTGATGTCATCAGTGATGTCATTTGAGATGTCATCAGTGATGTCATTTGAGATGTCATCAGTGATGTCATCAGTGATGTCATCAGTGATGTCACTGACCATGTCATGAATGATGTAATATGTGACATGATCAGCAGTGGATTGCGGGTGCGCGATATATAGTTAGTGCAACTAACTATATATGCGAATTTCAATGGTTTTGTGTGAGTATGTTAGAAAGGCGACCCCGGGGGAGGCAGAAGATGTCTGACTGACCACCCCTAGGTCCACCCCTCCGTCGAGAAGTAGCCGAGCGTTATCGAGAGGCCTCCTGGGTGAGGGTCCTCTCCTAGGATCGTACAGCAGGGTAACCACAACACTACAAACGGACACCACACAAGAGGTTAAGTTCTTAGGCTTTATCAAGAATAAAGGTTGCTGGGTCTCAGCGGTATATACAGGCAGATCGAGGGATCTGTAGAGTCTCGTAAAAGGGACAGGGTAGCGGGACAGTCTCAGTATGGATACAGGAAGGGATACCCTGCGCACAGCTCTCAATCCTCGAGCCGGGGGTTCCGAGAGGTCGAGCCGCGGCAGCGCCAGCAGGACTCGACAGGTGGTCTTAACAGAGAGGAGGTCGCGGCAGCGCCAGCAGGCCCTCAAGATGGTTCGGCCGCGGCAGCGCCAGCAGGCTCTCAAGATGGTTCAGCCGCGGCAGCGCCAGCAGGCTCTCAAGATGGTTCAGCCGCGGCAGCGCCAGCAGGCTCTCAAGATGGTTCAGCCGCGGCAGCGCCAGCAGGCTCTCAAGATGGTTCAGCCGCGGCAGCGCCAGCAGGCTCTCAAGATGGTGCAGCAAAGGTGGGCCGCGGCAGCGCCAGCAGGCTCTCAGGGTCTCTTCAGGTTACAGGCAAGGAGTTCTTCTGGTGTCGGCCGTGACAGCGTCAGCAGGGCTTCCAGTCCAGGATACAACTGACCCTCGCGCCTGGGGGTCAGAGGGGCCGGGATGATGGTGTCCAGACACCCAGCAGGGGGGTGGAGCCAGCGCCCAGGGAGGCCGGAGGGCGATCGAAACCAGGCATCCGGGGACGGCTGGAGGGCCATCGAAACACCCTTTTCTCCGGGATCTGTCGAGTGGCCACTCGACCACCTGGGTGGATCTCGGTGCCTCGATGTCTGGGCTTCGCTGGGGCCTGGGCCGGGGCCGAGGCCACGTGGTCGTGACGTGGTGGGCCCAAGATGGAGTCGGGCGCGGCCTCGTGCTTAGGTCGTGAGGGGCCCACGATAGAGCCAGGTCGGTAGTGGGGGTCCGGGATGGTGGCCGGACCAGCAATGTTGGGGCGTGCAGTGTCGGGCAAAAGGGCTGCCCGATGCTGGGTGGAGGGCCGATGTCGTCCTGGGCCCGCCATGCGGGAGGGGTAGGACCATGCCATGAGGCCGGGTCCAACACGCGTCCCCCCCAGTTGAAGGCAGGGGAGAGTCACCCATCTTCTTGGGGATTCTCCTCGCCGAGGCGGAAGAATCGGGACAGGCCGTCAGCATTGGCGTGGTCGTTGCCGGGGCGATGCTCCACAGTGAAGTCCATCCCTTGCAGGGAGATGGACCATCGCAACAGTTTCGGGTTTTCTCCCCGCATCTGCATCAACCACCGCAGGGGTCGGTGGTCGGTCTGGACCCGGATGTGGGTGCCGAAGAGGTAGGGTCGGAGCTTCTTTAGTGCCCACACGACGGCGAAGGCTTCCCTCTCGATGGTGCTCCAGCGCTGTTCTCTGGCCAGTAGCCGCCGGCTGATGAAGGCAACGGGAAGGTCGATTCCCTCAGGGTTCACTTGTGAGAGGACCGCCCCAATGCCGTGTTCCGAGGCGTCAGTTTGGACCACAAACTCTCGGCTGTAGTCGGGGGCCTGGAGCACAGGGGCGGTGCACATGGCAGTCTTTAGAGCCTCGAAGGCTGTTTGGCACTCTGGGGTCCAGCGCACCTTTTGGGGTAGCCTCTTGGAGGTCAGTTCTGTGAGGGGCCCCACAATGCTTCCATAGTCTTTTATGAAGCGCCGATAGTATCCTGTGAGCCCCAGGAAGGCTCGGACGGCCGTTTGGGTGATCGGGGGCTCCCAGGCCCGGATGGCGTCAATCTTTGGCTGGAGGGGAGCCACCAGGCCGCTCCCCACTTGGTGTCCCAGATACGTCACGGACCCTTGGCCGATCTGGCACTTGCTGGCCTTTATTGTTAGTCCGGCCTGTCGGAGGGCCGACAGGACCTCCCGGAGGTGGGTCAGGTGCTCACCCCAGTGGCGGCTGTACACCGCAATGTCGTCGAGATAGGCGGCACTGAATTCTTTGAGTCCGGCCAGTACCCGGTTCACGAGTCTCTGGAAGGTGGCCTGGGCGTTTTTCATGCCGAAGGGCATCACTTTGAAGTGGTAGTGGCCATCAGGGGTCGAGAAGGCCGATCGCTCTTGTGCTTCAGGGGTGAGGCCGATCTGCCAATACCCCGCCGTGAGGTCGAAGATGCTGAGATATTTGGCGGCCCCCAGGCGATCGATCAGTTCATCCGCCCGGGGGATGGGATGGGCGTCGGTCCGGGTGACTGCATTCAGCCCCCGGTAGTCAACACAGAACCGGAGCTCCGGGGGTGTGCCAGGGACGGTGGCTTTGGGGACCAGGACAACCGGACTGGCCCAGGGACTGTCGGAGGGTTCGACTACCCCCAGAGCTAGCATCTTAGCCACTTCGGATTGAATGCAGGCCCGAACTCGGTCGGGCACTCGGAAAGCTCGGTGTCTTACAGGCGGGTTGTCTCCGGTATCCACATCGTGGACACACCACCGGGTGACTCCAGGGGTGAGGGAAAACAGGTCTGCAAATTGCCCCAGCAGCTCCCGGCAGTCTTGGTGCTGTTCTGGGGTCAGGGTAGAGGAGAGCGTGACCCCTTCGACCGAGCCGTCTTTCTCGGTGATGCTCATGAGATCTGGTACGGGTTCGGAGTCGTCTTCAGCTCCGTCATCGGTCGCTAGCAGCAGACTCAGTTCCGTGCGGGCGAAGTGTGGCTTGAGCCGGTTAGAGTGCAGAACCCGGAGGGGGTTCCGGGGGGGATTCCAGGTCCACCAGGTAAGTGACGGGGCTCGTGCGCTCCACCACTTTGAAGGGCCCCGTCCATTTGTCCTGGAGGGCGCATGGTTCAACCGGGGACATGACCCAGACTTGCTGGCCTGGCTCGAATTCGATGGATGAGGCGTTCTGGTCATACCAGCGTTTCATCTCCTCCTGACTGGCCTCGAGGTTGGCCTCGGCAAGTTCCCGGAACTTCCGAGTCTGGTTGCGGAGTGTCAGGAGGTACTGGTAGACATCTGGTGGGGCACCTCGGACAGCCGTCTCCCAGCCTTCTTTGACAAGGCTGAGGGGGCCTCGGACCGGGTGCCCATACAATAGTTCGAAGGGGCTGAACCCCAGGGACTTCTGGGGTACCTATCGATACGCAAACAGGAGGCAGGGCAGCAGGACGTCCCATCTGCGTCGTAGGGGCTCGTCTAAGCCTTTGATCATTCCCTTCAGTGTTTGGTTAAACCGTTCTACAAGTCCATTTCCTTGGGGGTGATACGGGGTGGTGAACTTATATGTGACCCCGCACTGTTGCCACAGGGATCGCATATGCTTGGAGATAAAGTTTGTACCCCGATCACTCACGACTTCCCGGGGGAAGCCGACTCTGGAGAAGATCCCCATCAGCGCTCGGCCTACTACTGGGGCCGTGATGGTCCGAAGGGGGATGGCCTCAGGATAGCGGGTGGCATGGTCCACCAGAACGAGGATGAAGCGGTGCCCTTGAGAGGTGCGGGGGTCCAAGGGTCCCACAATGTCGATCCCCACTCTCTCGAAGGGGGTGGTGACCACAGGAAAGGGCTGGAGTGGGGCCTTGACTTTTCCCCCGCTCTTCCCTCTGGCTTGACACGTCGGACAGGATCGGCAGTGGTTGTGCACATCGTTGCGCATCTTCGGCCAGTAGAAATGGGTCACCAGGCGGCTGTAAGTTTTATCCTGCCCCAGGTGCCCGGCGAGGGGCACGTCGTGTGCCAAGTTCAAGAGGAAGTCTCTGAAACGGAGGGGAACGACCAGTACTCGGCTGGCCACTAGTTCGGCAACTTTCTGCTCGCTGTAGAGAAGGTCGTGGTCCCAATAGACCCAGTGGGACCCCGAGGGGCCTCCCGCGGCTTGAGTGTCAGCTTGTTGTCGGATTCCCTCGAGGGAGGGACAGGTTTTCTGTTCCTGTCGGAATTGTTCGTGGGTGGGGCCACCTTCTTGGCGCCATTGAGCTAGTTCTGGAAGGTGGCCGAGCTCGGTGAGGTCTTCATGGTTGGGCCCCTGAGGGCCTGGTTCAAGGTCGGCGTCCTCAGGGACGGCGGGCGGTGGCGGTGCGGGCCACTCTGGTTCTTCGGTCGGAGCATCCTCAGGTGGGGCGAAGGCTCGGGCGGACATGGAGCGGGTGGTCGCACAGACCCACTCTGGAAGGCCTAGCATCCCCAGATGCTCTCTCCGCTCGACGCTGGCCCAGGGGGAACTTTCCAGGTCGTTCCCGAGGAGGCAGTCCACGGGGGCATCGTCCCGGACGGTCACCTTCAGTATACCCGACACCCCTCCCCATTCGAAGGGGATGCGGGCCATCTGGCACAAACTCTCGGAGTTGTCCGCCGTCCGCACCGGGCACATGATATTGGGGAGAACTTGCTCTGGGGTCACCAAGTGGCGTCGGACCGCTGTTACGCTGGCTCCAGTGTCTCGGAGGGCTTTGGCCCGGCGGCCGTTGATGGTGACTCATTGGCGATATTTCTGGGTGTTGCCTGGAATTGGGTCTCGGGGGACCATGTCTCGATCACCCAGGCATGCCAAGATCATGGCGGCAGGCTCCCACTCGGCCTGTTCGTGGTTGTTGTCATCTTCCTCGCCTCTTTCTTCCCCCAGGGCGGCGGCCGCGATCTGGCGGTTGGGAGGACCGGTGGTGCCGGGTCGCTGGTTCATCGGGCAGAGGGGGTCATTCGCGTAGTGACCCTGTCGCTGGCATCTGTGGCACGTCACATTCGGGCAGGGCCCGGGTCGGGCTAGGGGAACCCCCCTTCGGCCCAGGGCTGGTGAAGTGGAGGTAGGGGAGGACCCCGTGGGGGTGTCTCGTCCCCTGCTCTGGCCTCCTCCGCCGCCCCGTGGTCGGTGGATCCCCGGGGATCCCCGGCCGTAGTCTCCCATCGGACTCCGGGGGACTCGGGTGCTCACCCATCTATCCGCCTCGACAGCGAGTTTTCGGGGCTCAGTCAGTTTGCTGTCGAGGAGGTGCTGCCGGAGTTCGATGAAGCAGTTGTTGGACAAATGTTCCCATATAATGAGGTCGACCAACCGCTGGTAGGTGGTGACCTTGCTGCCTTTGATCCACCCCTCGAAGGCTCTGCTGTAAAAGTTCACGTATTCCACCCAAGTGGTACCGGGTATTTTTTTACAGTCTCGGAATCGCTGCCGGTACATCTCGGGGGTGAGTCCATAGCGAGTGAGGAGAGTGGTTTTCATGTGCTCGTACGAGGTCATCTCGGCATCGGGGAGCTCTAGCAGGGCGTCTCTACCCTCATTGACGAACTTCCCCCACAGGCCGGCGCCCCAGTCCTTGAGGGGTACTCGATGGGCGGTCATGGCGACCTCGTAGGCTTTGAACCACTGTTGGATGTCGTCGTTCTTGTAATATTCCTTGACGACATCCTTGGGTATGTGCACCTTTGTGTCCAAGGGCGGGGGCGAGGTCTTGCCCCCGGAGGCGTTGGCATCATTCGTTTTGGCCTTGAGTTCTAGTTCTTTTAGGCCGCGCTCATGCTCGAGCATGAGTCTCTTTTCATCGAGGTCTCTTTGTCTTCTCTTCTCTTCCAGGTCTCCTTCTAGCCGTCGTTGCTCGAGTGCGATTTTCCTTTCCTCCAGCTGTAGTTCTCCATCCAACCGGAGTCGGGCGAGCTCCAACTCGTGGAGCCGGTTCCTCTCTCGCTCTCGGGCGTCTTCGTGGGGGCTCGTGCCTGGATTGGCGGGTCTCTCCCCCGCTGGGGACGTGTCGGTCTCCGGGCGTCCGCTCGGGCCCGGGTTGTCTTCATTCCGGGGTGGTGTGTCATCGGTGTCCACCCATGCTTGTAGGGCTGATTTAAAGTCTTCCTTGGTGCTTAGCCCAGTGGTAGCGATGCCCAGATCTTTGCAGAATTGTTTTAATTCTTTGTGACTGTAATCTTCCATTTTTTCTTTCTGGAATTCCGTAGTCGGTCTTGTCTCTTGCGTAGTCATGGTCGTGGTGTGTTTTTCTCGGTAGTGAGTGAATCACCCTCTGTACGATCTGCGTCGGCTCGGATCCCGTCGCTTGCCACCAATGTTAGAAAGGCGACCCCAGGGGAGGCAGAAGATGTCTGACTGACCACCCCTAGGTCCACCCCTCCGTCGAGAAGTAGCCGAGCGTTATCGAGAGGCCTCCTGGGTGAGGGTCCTCTCCTAGGATCGTACAGCAGGGTAACCACAACACTACAAACGGACACCACACAAGAAGTTAAGTTCTTAGGCTTTATCAAGAATAAAGGTTGCTGGGTCTCAGCGGTATATACAGGCAGATTGAGGGATCTGTAGAGTCTCGTAAAAGGGACAGGGTAGCGGGACAGTCTTGGTATGGATACAGGAAGGGATACCCTGCGCACAGCTCTCAATCCTCGAGCCGGGGGTTCCGAGAGGTCGAGCCGCGGCAGCGCCAGCAGGACTCGACAGGTGGTCTTAACAGAGAGGAGGCCGCGGCAGCGCCAGCAGGCCCTCAAGATGGTTCAGCCACGGCAGCGCCAGCAGGCTCTCAAGATGGTTCAGCCGCGGCAGCGCCAGCAGGCTCTCAAGATGGTTCAGCCGCGGCAGCGCCAGCAGGCTCTCAGGTGGTTCAGCCGCGGCAGCGCCAGCAGGCTCTCAAGATGGTGCAGCAAAGGTGGGCCGCGGCAGCGCCAGCAGGCTCTCAGGGTCTCTTCAGGTTACAGGCAAGGAGTTCTTCTGGTGTCGGCCGTGACAGCGTCAGCAGGGCTTCCAGTCCAGGATACAACTGACGTCCTAATCCAGGGCTGGCCCAGATATAGGACTGGAGTCCTTTGATGTCCAGACCCTCGCGCCTGGGGGTCAGAGGGGCCGGGATGATGGTGTCCAGACACCCAGCAGGGGGGTGGAGCCAGCGCCCAGGGAGGCCGGAGGGCGATCGAAACCAGGTGTCCGGGGACGGCTGGAGGGCCATCGAAACACCCTTTTCTCCGGGATCTGTCGAGTGGCCACTCGACCACCTGGGTGGATCTCGGTGCCTCGATGTCTGGGCTTCGCTGGGGCCTGGGCCGGGGCCGAGGCCACGTGGTCGTGACGTGGTGGGCCCAAGATGGAGTCGGGCGCGGCCTCGTGCTTAGGTCGTGAGGGGCCCACGATGGAGCCAGGTCGGTAGTGGGGGTCCGGGATGGTGGCCGGACCAGCAATGTTGGGGCGTGCAGTGTCGGGCAAAAGGGCTGCCCGATGCTGGGTGGAGGGCCGATGTCGTCCTGGGCCCGCCATGCGGGAGGGGTAGGACCACGCCATGAGGCCGGGTCCAACAGAGTAAAATAAGGTTTTGTAAATGCTAATTCCTAACTATATATGGTCTATAACCTATGGTTTTTTCAGTGAATATATATATATATATATATATATATATATATATATATATATATATATATATATATATATGCACTGTAAGAATGTCAGATGTGTTAGTGGTCCCAGTATTTACACAAATACCAATTTAAATACCACTATTTTGCTTTATTGCTTTTATAGCACTACAGAGTGCTAATGTGCTACAAAAGAAATAAAGCAAAACAGTGGTATTTAAATTGTCATTTGCATATGTGTGATATTAAGCACTCTGACACTCTGCCATGGGATGAGTAGTGGCAGTACACATCCGAATGCAGGGTATCAGAGTGTTTACATCTCAGATACAGATACATTGACAATAAATCATATGTGTGTATGTCAATATAAAGAATGTGTTACATAAGACGGTGAGGGTTACAAGATGCAGGAGCCACATGTCTTTCAGACCTCACTGCTAAATTAGAAGGATTACAATTTATGAACAGCAAGTAACAAAAGGATCTATGTCTTAAAAGCAGTAACCCACTTATCCATTTACATAAAATGTAAATCTGGCATTTGCGCAATATGTAATGTTCTTTGCAGGAGACATATTAATCCTCTATGCTACTTTGATTCAAAACTAGGACTAGGCAAAACACAGATCTCTCCAGCAAATACATTATCCTCTAGAGTTATCTTACCCTTAATATTATTCCCTGAGATTTAGCTGGCACACAAAGATCTCCACAGCAGGTGCCTCACCCCCATGAGATATTTTAAAATACAGACAATGCAACCAATTAAGCAGAACAGATTTACTGGAACATTGCTCCTTGTCAATTTCTTTGCGGCAGGGTTTTAAAAAAATGTATAAGTTGAGGCCCAGATTTTGTGTCTGGGTTGCATCAATATTTTGGCACAACCCCAATACAAAATCTACTTTATTAAATATTGTAATGTGCGCAGATGTACTCATGACAGACCTGCTAAACATGCGAGGTCTTAAGCTCTGATGGCACTTCCTGTGAAGTCATGGATGTGATGCCACTTCCTGTGATGCCAGGTGCTGTGTTGTCACTTCTTGTGATGTCCCACCCATTCTGCCAAACTTGATGAATCCCCCCATTTCTGGTTTAGGACTTGAGTCCTGAGAACATCCACTTATCCTAGGGAGGATGTGTGGCAGTTAGAAAGGGGTAACTTAACTTCAGTTATGCTCTTTCTGATGGCTACTCAAATTTTCGAGCTGAATCCTTATGTTTGAATCTGCTCCAGGCACCTGACTGTATATGGAAACTTTTCTCAATTAGTATGACATCCCCAACAGCATCAGGTTGTGCTGATTTGGCTTCACCACCTGTGATGACACAGTCATTTATTACACCACTCTATGAGATGATATCAATTTTCTAGCCTGGGTCCGTACTCTTCCTACATAAGACTAAGAAGAACAGAGACCATGGGAATTAATGAAAAACACACGAATGCACCAAACATAAAGCAGAACCACTTAGGGTAATAACAAACTGGCAGCCTTGTTGCTCAAACAGCAGCACCCCAGTCACGTAGCTCCCTCTTCCCACAAAAAAGGGATGTGCATGAGTGATTAGAATTCTGGAAGAAGGCAGAGTAACCACCACAAACAGCTTTACAGAAGAGAATTAATAGTTTCTTACCTGTAACTCCAGTTCTCTTGTAGGGGTCTTTCCGTGATAAGTTATAAGCCTTTGAATAGTCCCGCCCACATGCAGGGACCCCGGAGCACTTCATTAGATATATCTTCTTAAGTTGTCGTCTTTGGCCTTTCTTCGGGAAGGCCTGCATAGACACGTAAGAGATAGAAAGACAATAATGCAGCCTAACTACCTAGGCTACACTGCCCATTACTCCATCTTGAAGCGAAAAAAGGTAGCCAGTGATTTTTAAATTTTGCAATTTTTGGAGTTTAATACATACAGAAAACTCCCCTTCACAAAACCCCTTTTTTCATGATAGAGATGAAAAGTTTGGACAGAGAATCCCCCCATAGGCAGCCATTATGTCTGAAAATGGATACCGTGCCTTTAAGAGTCTCCAGAGACCACCAGTATCCCATGATGCACAGTTAGTGGCAGTTACTTCAGTTCTTTTTGAAGGCGTAGAAAAGTGAATGCCTATGCTAGGTCCTGGATAAGTCTGCTTCTTCCACAGGGGAGGAGAGAGGGTTGCTTATGACTCATCCCAGTAATACCCCTACAAGAGAACTGGAGTTACAGTTAAGAAACTATTCTTTCTCTTGTAGGGGATTTCCATCTATAGTCATAAGCATTTGAATAGACTAGCCAGCCCATCCCATATACACCCAAGTGGTGGAAGAAAACATAGAAGTGAAATTTTCCTTTAGGCAAACTGATTCCGAAGGAAAGCCGGTCCGACCTGAGCAACTGCCTTGGCATCAGTGTCCAGGCAGTATGTTTTGTGAATGTATGGACTGACTTCCAGGTGGCAGCCTTACAGAGTTCTGAAATAGGTATATTACAGAGTAAAGCCACAGTAACAGCTTTTCCTCTAGTAGAGTGAGCCCTAGGCTTACTAACAAGAGTTTTGTTCGCTTTCTGATAAAACAGCTGAATACAGGTCACAATCCATTGAGAGATTGACTGTTTGGAGGTCGCTAGGCCCGCAAGGATAGAGCAATAGTTTATAAGTAACTGGCATGCTCTATGAGTATCCTTAGTCTTGTCCAAATAAAGCTTCAAAACTCTTATGGCATCTAGAGAACAAAGAGACCTCTCAGCAGGAGAAGAGGGGTACTGAAAAAAGTAGGTAGTGAAATTGTTTGATTTACGTGGAAATCCGAAACAAACTTTAGAAGGAATCTCGGATGTGTTCTCATCACCACCTTAGAGGAATGGAATAATGTGTATAGTTCTTGATAACATAGTGCCTGGAGTTCACTAACCCTGCGGGCAAAAGTAATAGCTACAAGGAAAGCTGTCTTCCAAGACAGATGCTGGAGAGAAGCCCTTTGAATGGGTTCAAAAGGCTCCTGTATCAGTCGAGAAAGAACCACATTAAGCTCCCAAGGAGGAGAAGGACGTCTGAAGGGAGGAAACACTTTCCACAAACCTTCTAGAAAATCTCTGACTGGGATTTTGAAAAAGGAAGTTTGTGAAGGGCATTTCTTATAAGCAGTCAGAGCTGCTAGGTGCACTTTAATGGAAGGAAATTGAAGGGCCGATTGGGTTAAATGCAGCAAGTATGGGAGGATAACGTCTTCATGGCAGGAAGTAGGATCTGCCTTCTTCAAAGAGAACCAAATGCAGAATCTCTTCCATTTATGCGCAAAAGATGTGCGTGTGGATGGCCTTTTAGCTTCTTTAAGTATCTTCATGCAGTCCTGAGGTAAATTCAAATGTCCATACTGCACTAACTCAGGAGCCATGCCACCAAAATCAATGACAAGAGGTTAGGGTGTAGCATCTGTCTGACTAACTTTGTAAGTAGGTCCGGCTGACATGGAAGTCGGAGGTGCGGCAGGAGAGACCGGTGGAGAAGGTTCGTGAACTACCACTGATGCAGCCACTCTGGATCAATTAGGATCATCTTGGCTCGTGACTGCGAGAGCTTGATGAGGGTGCTGGGATCAGAGGTATTGGAGGAAAGGCGTAGAGAAATCTGCCTGACCAGTTTATCCACAGGGCATTCCCCAGAGTTTGCGGTTGGTCGAACCTCGAGGCGAAGTTTCGGCATTTGTTGTTTTCTGCAATGGCGAACAAATCAACCTCTGGAGTACCCCATCTTATGAAGATATCTCGCACCACATCCTTGTTTAAGACCCATTCATGGTTTTCCTGAAGGAGTCTGCTTAGAGCGTCGGCCTGAGCATTTTGAACACCTGGGAGGTAAGTTGCTGTGATGGTCAGATTTCTGGCTATGAGCCACTTCCAGATCTCTGGGCTTCCCGAGATAATGGTCGTGATTTCGAGCCCCCCTGCTTCTTGAGGTAGAACATTGTAGTCGTATTGTCCATCCGGACTAGCAGGGAACTGTAGTGGAATGATGGTTGAAAGGCTTTCAGAGCCAAATGAACTGCTCGTAGCTCCAGTAGATTGATGTGGTATCTGGATTCCTTCGTAGACCACTTGCCCTGTATCTGAAGGTGGTCTGTGTATGCACCCCAGCTGAGGAGAGAAGCATCCATTACTTTGGTTTGTTTCAATATCTCCTTGGGGAAGGGGATCCCTCGTAGGAGATTGCGGGGAGTAAACCACCATCTGAGGGACTGAAAGGCATGCTGTGATAGCTGAATCCTGTCTTCCGAATCCCCTATTCTCTGGTCCCTTTGATCCTCCAAACATTCCTGCAAGGGTCTCATGTGGATTTGTGCATTTGGAGTGAGGAAGATACAGGATGCCATAGAGCCCAGAACAGAGGAGACCTTCCTCACTGTTGGAAAAGACATGGTTATGAGAGCTTGAGCCTTCCGAAGGATCGATAAGTGTCTCTCCTCTGAAGGATACACGTTTGCCGAGTGAGTATCGAAAGTTGCTCCAAGACACTGAAGACACTGGACAGGTGTTGAGACGGACTTCGTTTGGTTGTTGTGGAGACCCAAACGAAGGAGAACATCGGAGGTCCAATTGACGTGTAGTCGACCTCCCTGACACGTGGACACCTTGATCAGCCAGTCGTCTAGGTAGGGTTAGACGAACACCTTGAGCTTCCTCGGATGGGCAGCCACTACTGCCATGCATTTTGAGAAGGGCCTTGGCGCTGATTTCAGGCCAAATGAAAGAACACAGTATTGATAGTGGTTGTTCCCTACTGTGAAGCTCAGCAACTTGCGATGCATCTTTGCTATGGGGCCGTGGAAGTATGCTTCTTGCAGATCTATTGCGCATAACCAATCCCCCTGATGAATTTGAGGGTAGATTTGATGTAACACTAATATTCTGAATTTTTCTCTCCAAACCCACTTGTTTGCATGTCGTAAATCGAGAATGGGTGTCTGAACTCGTTCCTATCTTTATTTTGGACCAGAAAGAACCTGGAATTACAGTCCTGTTTCCCGCTGTGCGAGAGGAACGGGTTTTACTGCCCTTTTTTGTAAGAGAATGTTGGCCTCCAATTGTAACTGACATAGTTGGTATCATGAGTGTTTTGGAGGGATCAATGGAGGAGGGCTGGTGAAATGTAGCGAGTATCCATTGCAAACAATATTCAGCACCCAATTGTCCGGAGTTATTTTTTGCCACTCTGCCAGGAAATTTTGAATGCTTCCCCCTACCGTAGTGGGTAACGGAAAATGGGGAAGAAAGGCTTCAGGGTTTGGACCCAGCAGGCGCCGTATTCCCTTACGCAGGTTGCTGGCCGCCCCATCCTCTAGGTTGACGTTTCTGGAATGGTTGGAACGACCGCTGATATGATTATTGCTGATTGGTCTGTCGGCCTTGGTGTCTCTGGAACCTCTGGGAAGAGTAACTCTCTGGGCAGAAATTTTTGCGCTGTTTCTTAGGTTTTTCAAGACCTACTGCTTTCAAGGTCTCCATTTCCGCCTTCATGCGGGCAATCTCCTCATGCAAGCGAGCCAAAGAGGGTTGTGCCAGAAAAGGGTAAGGCGAAGCCATGAATGTTTTCGGAAAACCACTCCGTGACAATAGGCATACGCTGACAGGAGTGATGTATCCGCCGCTGCACTTATTACTTGGTAGGAAACCATAAGTCCTTTGTTTAATATCTCAGTAAAATCCTCCCTCTTGTCCTTAGACAGGAGGTCTACGAACTGCTGAAGGGACTTCCATAGGGAACGGTCATACCTGCCCAGCAGGGTTGTCGCACTATCTGCCTTCATTGTAGTGGCTGCTGTGTTGCGTACCTTCCTCCCCACCAAATCTTTTTTACTGCTTTCCTTATCAGGTGGTACTGTTGATGTCCGAGACGTAGCATGTTGCTTCTTAGCCGCCACAAGAATGACCGAGTCTGGGGTGGGGTCCGCCCGGAGGAAAGTGGGATGTTGCTCAGGAGGGTGGTATTTTTCTGTAGCCTGGAAGGAGCATATTTGAGGCAAGAAGGTGTTAAGAATAATTCCATCGCCGATTCGTCGGTTCAAATAAGCCTGGAGCCAGCGAGAGCAAGAGCGAGAAGCTTGTCTCTGCTGGAGAGTCTCGAAAATGACTGAGGTTGATGGAACAGGGGTGGACAATGGAATATTTATTTTGGACGCCCCTCGCAGTAGAACCTCTTGAAAGGTGGTAATGTTGTCAATAGTAGACACCGTTTGAGGAGGAGAATCCAGAAGTGTAGGTAAATATCTCCCAGTATATGTGGACAACTTGTCTCTGGTGTGCTGGGAGCGAGATCTCTCATAACGATGTCCGTGATGAGAGCGTGTGGAAGAATGTCGGTGGCTGTGGGATCGATCTCTCGCACAGGACCTAGACATCCGTCCTCGAGGCGCAGCAGGAGTAAGGGGCTGAGGAGTAGTAGGCCCCGGAGGAGGCTGAGGAGGAGGCGGAGGAGGAGGAGGAGGTGGAGGAGGAGGAGGAGGTGGAGGAGGACAAGGAGAATGAGGATGAGCCGCTGGTCCAGGAGGAACAGAATGAGGTGGTGTCCTCGTTGGTGAATATGTTCGTGAGTACTCAGAATCCGAGGACTAAATCAACCTCCTCCTTTTTCGAGCTGCCTGAAGTGAGGAAGGACTAGCAAAAATACGGGACCCCCTCTTAAATACTTCTGGCCAGGGAAAAGAAAGGAAAATAACAAAACAGCAAGCTAAACATCCCTCGTGGCCTAAATACTTTTCAAGTTATGACATAGATCCCATTATTAGAAAATGAAAGTCGTTCAAGATATGAGAAGGCTTATTTCGATTAACTTTTCAATCATTTATTCATTTTTTGTGTATCACAAGACTTTTTTTTAAATATATATTTTTTTCATAGAAATAAATATGTTCCATTGGAAAATCATTATTCAATACATTCATATTAATAAAAAGACATTTTGATCAATTATAAATGACATAAATATTTACACAAAATACACACACGATACCCAGTAACTCATACATTTACACATTCAAACAAGCTCACATACTCAGCACACATTCCTAATCATCCAGAGCAGTCTAATTTCTTCTGTGGTTTAAGGAAACACTGTTGTTTCTATGTGGTTCCACGCCAGGTCGACGCGCGTTTCGGTGGGCTTGTACCACCTTACTCAGGACCTCAACAGAGAAAAGTATGTGCGGACACAGGGTATCTGAAATAATAAATACAACACAATATATCCATGTCATACAGCAGAAGGACAGATACTCTTTTATTCTAATCAAGTGTCAACAACTTATAATTCTAATTCCATGGGGATAAACGTGTAAAACCATGTACCCCTGAGGGAGCAATCCATCCATACCTCTTTATCTGGGATACTAACCCACCCACTTAGACAAGAGATAATGACATTAGTGTTGGGTAAAGCCAGAAAAGTTAATATAAAGTAAGAAGAAAAAATTTTAAGTAAAAAAAGGAGGAACTTCAATAATAATTTCAAACAAGATTAAATGAAAAAGGGATAATAATCCGACCATACAAGTAAGTCATTCACTTTTCACCTAGAAATCTCTAGCTACAAAGTTTTTCAATCATGGGACCATCCTACCTTATAGTGACTGAGATGATAGTGAAATTCTAGATCAATTGTCGGGTGGTTGTTCGACTCAGTTTACAATCCTAGGGTAATATACATTGATTAACTATTGGGCATCTCTTCTAGTGGATTACATGAAATCTGAAATTCTGACAGAAGTGCTGTTACTTACAAACAAAGGAGTTTTCCAAGTACGGACTTGTTTATTACCGGGTTCTTTCTTCTTATTTTGATTTGTCTTAAGTTAGTTTCTTTCTAAATTTATCTGAAAATAAGAGTATATAAGGGCCCTCAGTTAATCTATTTTATTACTCCAGAGACCTAGGGTTAATCGCCAAATAATGAGTACAACTGACCTTTCAGGCAACAAAGTGTTTGTCCTTACGTAAGTTCCTCTAATTCCTTCGAGTGACTTATAGTTCCACCATTAATCTATGTGTCAGTCGAGATATTTATCAGGAAGCCTGAAAAAAATATGTAGAGAACACATGTGTTACTATTTAATTTCACCCCCTATAATTCATAGCGTGTGATTTTATTGTTTGGAATGGCATATATTGTGAGGTAAATTACTGATGTTCTATCAATCCCCTTCGTATTTCCATATTTTGTTATCAATCGATTGTCCTCTATTGTCGTAAATAGTTATAAATGATACATAAAAGCCTCTCTACCGGCACACAGTTGGAATCGACTGCCGGTACGTGGTGCATAGCCCAAATAGAGCATTATTATTATAGCACGCTCTTCTCCACTAAATTACCCAGCATTAAATAAACAGTGCGGCAAAATCAAACAATCCAAGTCTCTCCCGGACATCAATAGATTTAGCCCCGCATTGACACTAATCCATGGGAGTAGAAGGCACTAAATATCCAGCGTTCGGACTTTTTAAAATAGACAATCCGTAGAACAAACAATGCATATCTCTCGCGGAGAATCGAGCCCACACATCAACATTAATCCATGTGAGCAGAAAACGCTAGGCACAGTCGCACTTCGATCGTATAACGCTGGATATTTAGTGCCTTCTACTCCCATGGATTAGTGTTAATGCGGGGCTAAATCTATTGTTTGTTTTTGCCGCACTGTTTATTTAATGTATCATTATCATTATTATTATGTATCATTTATAACTATTTACGACAATAGAGGACAATCGATTGATAACAAAATATGGACATACGAAGGGGAATGATAGAACATCAGTAATTTACCTCACAATATATGCCATTCCAAACAATAAAATCACACGCTATGAATTATAGGGGGTGAAATTAAATAGTAACACATGTGTTCTCTACATATTTTTTTCAGGCTTCCTGATAAATATCTCGACTGACACATAGATTAATAGTGGAACTATAAGTCACTCGAAGGAATTAGAGGAACTTACGTAAGGACAAACACTTTGTTGCCTGAAAGGTCAGTTGTACTCATTATTTGGCGATTAACCCTATGTCTCTGGATTAATAAAATAGATTAACTGAGGGCCCTTATATACTCTTATTTTCAGATAAATTTAGAAAGAAACTAACTTAAGACAAATCAAAATAAGAAGAAAGAACCCGGTAATAAACGAGTCCGTACTTGGAAAACTCCATTGTTTGTAAGTAACAGCACTTCTGTCAGAATTTCAGATTTCATGTAATCTACTAGAAGAGATGCCCAATAGTTAATCAATGTATATTACCCTAGGATTGAAAACTGAGTCGAACAACCACCCGACAATTGATCTAGAATTTCACCATCATCTCAGTCACTATAGGGTAAGATGGTCCCATGATTGAAAATCTTTGTAGCTAGAGATTTCTAGGTGAAAAGTGAATGACTTACTTGTATGGTCGGATTATTATCCCTTTTTCATTTAATCTTGTTTGAAATTATTATTGAAGTTCCTGCTTTTTTTACTTAAAATTTTTTCTTCTTACTTTATATTAACTTTTCTGGCTTTACCCAACACTAATGTCATTATCTCTCGTCTAAGTGGGTGGGTTAGTATCCCAGATAAAGAGGTATGGATGGATTGCTCCCTAAGGGGTACATGGTTTTACACATTTATCCCCACGGAATTAGAATTATAAGTTGTTGACACTTGATTAGAATAAAAGAGTATCTGTCCTTCTGCTGTATGACATGGATATATTGTGTTGTATTTATTATTTCAGATACCCTGTGTCCACACATACTTTTCTCTGTTGAGGTCCTGAGGAAGGTGGTACAAGCCCACCGAAACGCGCGTCGACCTGGCGTGGAACCACATAGAAACAACAGTGTTTCCTTAAACCACAGAAGAAATTAGACTGCTCTGGATGATTAGGAATGTGTGCTGAGTATGTGAGCTTGGTTGAATGTGTAAATGTGTGAGTTACTGGGTATCATGTGTGTATTTTGTGTAAATATTTATGTAATTTATAATTGATCAAAATGTCTTTTTATTAATATGAATGTATTGAATAATGATTTTCCAATGGAACATATGTATTTCTATGAAAAAAATATATATTTAAAAAAAAAGTCTTGTGATACACAAAAAAATGAATAAATGATTGAAAAGTTAATAGAAATAAGCCTTGTCATATCTTGAAGGACTTTCAGTTTCTAAAAATGGGAACTATGTCATAACTTGAAAAGTATTTAGGCCACGAGGGATGTTTAGCTTGCTGAAGTGAGAAAGGAGCCAAAGATTCATTATAAGATCTCCCCCTCGACGTCAATCTACTTGTCGACAGCGTAATTCGAAATCATCTGACCTTTGAACTCCCTCTCGACTTTGACAGACTCACTGTTGATAGAGTCTGAGATCAGTGTCATCTCGGAATAAATAGCCGGTGACTCTTCGATGTTGATCGTCGGTGACTCCTCAGCGGCGACCATCATTGGCCTTTTCGACCGCGATCGGCGGTGTCGTTTCAACAGCGATCGGTGGTGACTGCTCGATGCTGATCGACGATGGTGAGTCAACTTCGATCGACAATGGCCGAGGAGGCAATGTCTTCAACGGCGATCTCTGCCGTGATGAACGAGATCTCGCTGATCTTCTCCTCGAAGTGGAGCGTCGACGTCGTTTCGACTCAGAGCCCTGAGCCGATGATGAACATATCGTTGCCATACCTGCCCTCAACGTCGTCGGCTTCGACCGGGACCGGCGTAGTTTTTCCGCTTTTCTTCGCCTGGGAGTCCCCCCAGAGGCTGAAGACAGGGTTTTGGTAGTGGGCTGACCCTTTGGATTTTGCTTGCTGTTTTCTTCACTCCTCCACCCT
Organism: Lissotriton helveticus; assembly: GCF_964261635.1. NCBI lineage: Eukaryota > Metazoa > Chordata > Amphibia > Caudata > Salamandridae > Lissotriton > Lissotriton helveticus. The sequence goes on from NC_136071.1 coordinate 806,537,894, forward strand.
TGAAGCCGAATCTTCTCTCTGTCACGCAGGGTGCGCCTGGAAAAGGTTTTACAGATGGGATATGTATCAGGAACATGAGAAGCAGGCAAACAAAGAATACACAATCTGTGTGAGTCAGATTTGGCCTTTTTCCTTACACAGTTAGGGCACTTGTCAAAAAGGGAAGGCATTTTGACTAACAAACTGTGGAAAAGTTGTCAGAAAAAGTCAGCAATAGGAAGGGAAAGACCAAAAACATCGAGTGAAGTTGTACAAATGTAAATTCTGATGGAATGTTTGATGAAAAATACCAAAAGAGGTAGCGCTCAATGCTCCAGGGCCCCACTAACAGGAGCCTGAAAAAAGTACTTAAGTAACTGCCACTAGCTGTGCATCATTGGATACTGGTGGTCTCTGGAGACTCTGAAGGGCACGGTATCTATTTTCAGACATATAATGGCAGCCTATGTGGGGCTTCTCTGTCCAACCTTTTCATCTCTATAATGAAAAATGGGGTTTGTGAAGGAGAGTTTTCTATATGTATGTAAAATTTTTAAAATCACTGGCTACCTTTTTTCAATTCAAGATGAAGTAATGGGCAGTGTAGCCTAGGTAGTTTGGCTGCTTTATTTTCATTCTATCTCTTAAGTGTCTATACAGGCCTTCCTGAAGAAAGGCGAAAGATGACAACTTAAGAAGATATATCTAACAAAGTGCTCCGGGTTCCCCGCACGTGGGCGCGACTATTCAAATGCTTATGACTATACACTGAAATTCCCTACAAGAGAAGTACATTTCTTGTTTGATGAATACTTCTGAAAATTCCAATTCTACTAGCAAGGGCTTCTCAGATAACAAGTCTGAGGGGAGAAAAATTTAACCAGGAAATCATTAAGAGGTGATCTGGAAAAATCAGCACCATTCCTAGCTTACGATTTACCAACAATTATGTTTCACAAATATTTACATCAAGACCAAGCCATTGTGAAACAGACATGTTGCCTGTTAGACTTGGCATCCTTGGTGTGGTTTCCCCTGTCTTTTTGACCCTACCTCTTGTAATTCTTACTGTACGCTGGACATCGTTTTTGCTGGTACTTGCACTCTGGGTACTTTACCACTGCTGATAAGTGCAAAAGTGCAGGTACTCCCTGTGTAAATTGTGATTATGACTGGCTATCCATGATTGGCATATTTGATTTAATAGTACAGTGAATTGTGTGTGCCTAGGGCCTGTAAAACAAATGCTACTAGTGGGCCGGTAGCACTGGTTGTGCCAATCGCGAGTAGCGCTATAAACCTGCCTCAGGCCTGCTATTGCAGTGTCTGCAAATGCAGTTTTAAACTGCCATGTCGACCTGGCAAGTGCACACACACAACAGGCCTAAACCTTCCGCCTTCTCATATATGTAAGGTACCCCTAAGGTAGGCTCAAGGTAGCCCGTGGTCAGGGTACAGTGTATTTGAAAGGTAGGACATGTACTGGTGTGTTTTACATGTCCTAATAGAAAAATACTACTAATTTAGTATTTTTCACTGCAGCTAGGAATATCTCTCCCATAGGTTATCATAGGCACTGGCTTGTAATATCTTACAAGTGTAGCTTTTCATTGGGAAGAGATAGATTTTGAACTCGGGTTCCCTGAACTCAGGATATAAAAACACATTTTTCTGTGAAGGTGGTTTTTAAATTGTGTCTTTGAAAATGTAACTTTTAGAAAGTGGGAATTTTCTTGCTTTACCATCCTGTGCCTCTGCCTGCCTGTGGAATCAACATCTGATTTAGACTGACAGTTGGGCTGTTTGTGTATTCACTCTAGACAGTCACACAAAAGGAGCTGAGGTGTGCTCTGCATATCCTGATTGTCCAACACCAGTCTGAAGGGTCTTCCTGAGCTAGAATGGTGGGAAGAGTTGTCACTGTCACCTGAATAGGGCTGTGTCTGTCTTCTCACAATGCTGTCTCCACCCCCCCTGTAGTGTGTCTGGTGCCAGACAGGGCAAGGCAGGAGCTGTGCACTACAAAGACTATCCTTTGAAGTATGCCTACTTCAAAGGCCAAAAGGGGTATAAGTATTGGACTTCAAATCCCACATTTTTAGAACACTTCTGGACTAAGATGAGATTCTGCCAAGCTGGAGTCGCTGTAGAAGGGGAACTGCCACTCAGCTTGTTGTTGTGTTCTGCAGGCATACTGTGAGCTGCTTCTATCTTGGAGAAGTACAAGGACTTGGCTTTGCTTTTGTATGCTGCTGTTAGACCAGGCATCATTGCTACTCAGTGCCACATCGTGAATGATCCATGTATATAAATGACTGTGTGAAGTAGGATAACACTGACGCTTATTTTAGTATAGCCTGTGTGGGTAAGGATTACTGTCTATCACCGTATCTTGGCCTAGGACCCTGATAGGAACTACAATTTTAATATATGTTTATAATCAGGCCAGCGAGGACCACCTTTTAGTGAAGACTGTTTAGGTATTGTATGTTGTGAAATGCCTTTCCTGAAAACGCGGTAGTTTCCTGTTTAAAGCTTTACTGCGGGCTGTTGCGAGTATGCATATTGTCCGTCTGGTTTTGGAGCAGCATGGCCAGCTGGGTGGAGAGAGGGGTCAGTATTCCAAGCATGGGGAAGGGTGACCCTTTGATCCAAGCAGGGTCACGCCTGGCAAAGTGAATGATGGCTCCACCTCCCACTTGTAGTGTGGTTCATGGGCCTCTTTTTGCGTGCATGTTAAGTTATCATGACTTATTAGAAGTTTAAACGCCATTTTCCTGTTTGCTGCTTTTTTCCCACAACACTGCTTAGCTGTTTGAGTTAGCTTTCACAAAGGTCTATACATGAGAAAAGGGTTGCTTTTCGACATCTCTAGACATACATCGTGTCCCCAGTCTGCACAGTGAGTGCTGAGCCACCAAGGTTATCATAACGTGCGAGCCTGTTTATCGGCGTGTCCGTATAACACATTCTAGGCACAACAATTTGGCAGCTGCAAGCGGAGTAGGATTCTGGCACCTGTATGCATAGCACACTCGCCAGAATTGAGCACACTTGGAAGTTTTCAGGCATGCAGAGAGACTAACCGATCCTGATGTAATTTACACTTACTGAGCAGACAGGTAAATGGGGTCCCCCTATAAAACTCCAGAGACATGCATTGTTCCTAGATAGGGAGGGTGCTTTAAATAGGCACTTTTATCACCTGTTTGCACTATCATTGTAATATGATTCCTCCTTTTGTATTTTATGGAATTGTAACCATGCTGTCCGTATTATTATTATCTATATGTATGCTGATGTTGCTAAAAAATGCTGCGCTTGAGATCACGTCGTTAAAATAAACATTTTAACATTACCGTATCACTACTTTACTCCTCTTGTGGACTCGTATAAACGTACAACCAAAGAGTGTTCTCACTTCCCACCATTCCTGAGATTGTTCTAAGTCGCATGTTCTAGGTTGTCTAATCATTGGTTTCTTTGTTATAGGACGAAGAGCTAATGTGACACTGATTGCTAGTCTGGTAGGGGATTTTGGGTACTAAGGTGAGTTTTGTCACACCCTAATTCACTGAGGTCCTAGGTCTCTGCGCACAGTTCTGTGTTTGCGCAGAATCCCTGTTACATGGCGCAGCCAACGAGTGTGGTCTTATTGTGAGACACTTGAGTAATGCTTATATCAGTCTACAACCCCCTCACTTTCGTTTCCGGTTGACGGTAGTGACGGATAAAAACCTACCCATATTTACATAGGTGGATTCAAGCTTGATACTTCTCAAAGGTTTCTTCTTTGAATTACTAACCAGTTGTGCATTATAGTATTGTATTGTACTTCTCTATTACTGTTTCGATATGGCTGCGGTTGATATCCCGGCACACAGTCGTGTAGCTGTGCGTAATCATTTGCAGGAATACCTCGTTTCTCTAGAGGGACAGGCAGTGGTTTTTGAGGTCTCTGCTGACGTGGTGTACCCGTTTGAGCTGTACTACTCATGGGTCACATTTCCCGCAGTAGATGCTAATTCTGGTGTTTTTCACACTTACACCCCCGCTGATGCTTCTACATTGTACGCTCCATATCGGACAGTGGAAATTCCGATTTCTGTGTGGCAGCATGCTGTTTGGGTTAATGGTGCCCTCCCACACGTTGTTACAGCGGTCAGACAAGGACCGTTGTCCATTCCAGGCGCTACTTGGCCTGTGTTGGCTGCTTACACTCCGCATCCACAGGTGGGTGCTTTGAGAGCCCAACAACTGCGGCCCCTATATGCCTCTTCGGTTGCAGTTATTAGGGGTCTGGTTCACTACGTTACTCGCCCTGCACCACCCGGGGGTGGGGCCCCGGGTGGTGCAGCGCATCCAGTTGGCGGTGGCGGACTCAAACTTAGTACCGTCATGGTTAATGCGGTCATGGGCAAGCGTCCCCAAGATAAGGAAGAAATGCCTTTTTGGCTTGCTGAGAATTTTGACCAACTGGAAGCACTGTTCCCTAATACAAATCCTGTAGAGAAACACAGGATTCTCACCGTGAGTTTGCAGAAAGACTTAGTGCCTGACGTAACTGTGTAGTGTACAACTTAGGGGGTGGTTTTTGCGGCAGTCTATAACTGTTTTGCCCACTGTGATCAAGCGTGTTCAGGATGAGCACGGTCCAGAGGCAGCAGTGGAGTCGGGGATGCGCCATGTGGGAGCGTTTGATATGGTACGTGATGTCGTACTTGCTAATGTCAAGAGGGATGCTGTAAGTTTCCAGGTCGGTAATGCTCTGCGCAAGGTCCCCGACACCGATAAATCCCATCAGTTGCCGAAAATTATTAAGGAGGCTTATAAGATCGTAGGCTGTAATAGTTTAGGTGTTAAGCCTTTCGCGAAGAAAGAAAAGCAACAGCAAACTCAGCAATTGTCGTCCGATAAAGATGATCGCCCGAAGGTTCAGAAATAAAATTGGAGTAAGAACAAAAAACAGGGGAAGCAGCAGCAGCAGAAACAGGGTTCTTGTCCCGCTTCACCTACACCTGCCTTGTGCGACAGCAGTACTAATAAGTCGCCTGATAGGTTTCAGGTTCCTCGCTCTTTGCAGGAAATATCGGTAACAGCCACTGGTGGAGGAGGCGGGGCAGAGGTCAAGGTGCCCAACAGAGCCGCGAGCGATCTCGTAAGTCTGGCGGAAAAGGCAAGCAGGACGAGTCGCCACGTCAAAGACCCCAGTTTCAGAAGAAGGTTGCTGCTGTAACAGCCAGATATGCCACAGATAGTGAGAACACAGCTTCGGAATCTGACATGGGCTCTGACTCTGCTGGACAGCACGGTGGAGATTACCATCATTCGAGAGGCGTTACGTCCACTACAGAAGGTGACAGCAACTGACACCTTCGTTGTAGTTGAAACAGCAGACACTAGAGTGGCTCCCCTGAAAGACCTTATGAAATAGTCCTTGTAATTAAAGGTGACATAGAATGTACCATAAAAAGGGTTTTTTGGTAGAATCTAACTACTTATGCTATTTTGTTGGCGGAGGTCGACTGGCCCCCACCTTTTGTCTTGGCAGCTCCACAAGGGGAGGAGGTGATCCTCCCCGCTTTCGCGCACACTGTGCCAAAGGAGCGGACGCTGCAACTTGCAGAAGATTGGGCTACGGCACTTGCGCCGGCGTTGTACAGTACTCACTGTGGATGGGACAAATTTTCCCCTCGACATGAGATTCCTTTGCTGTTGTCAGGACCCAAATCATAGGTTCAGCCCTCTACTATCCAATCACAATGAACAGGGAACGATATGTCTGGACAAAGAGGGTGCACTCCTGGAAACTCAAGATGGCCGCCGCTGTGGCCATGGAAGAGGCTCAGTTGGCGCGCTAGTTTCCTTGACCCCGTGCTTCGTGAATGCAATGTGAAGCGCGAGCTCCGGCAGAAATGCGCACTTCACCAAAGTTATAGCCCATGGAGGTTCGTAGTCGTTTCCCACAGTAAATCCTGTCAGAGTAGTGAAGTCCCAAAAGAGTTCCTGTCGTTCCCGCATCTCTAGAAAGAGTTCGTTTACTTCAGAACCGGCGTGTAATTCAAACGCGGTTTGCCGAGTTTACAAGAGAGCGTCTGAGTAGTGAAGTCCCAAAGGAGTTCCTGTCATTCTCACATCCCTAGAATGAGTTTGTTTACTTCGGAACCCGGCGTGTAATTCAAAACGCGGGTTGCCGAGGTTACAGGAGAGCGTCAGTTTTGAAGTACCTTCATTTTCCCCTTCGGAACCCGACTCTTGAGCAAGTGCGGGTTGACGAGGCTTTCCCCAGATGAACGGAGTTAAAAGGTGGCCGTTCTCGAACGTCTGTCAGAGGAAGAGATTTCAGTGACCAGAGGCAGTTTCAAGACGACCAAGAAAACGCTGGAACACAGACACGAAATTAGAGCTAAGTGACGAAGAGACTATATAGACTACTCATTAGCATAATCTTCAGTACTTGCCTTGAGTTCTTTCTGCATGAAAGGAAATACCGTTGTAGAAATATCTGAGGAAGATAAAAGGAAACAAAACCATGAGTAAATATGAACTGTATGTAACAATACCAAAAGCAAAGTAAAGACAATGTAAATATGTTTGTGAACTCACCATAAAGTCAGGAGTGTAATAATTCAGCTATCAGTGAAAGGAGAGAAAGACAAGGTTAGAAAACAGGAAAAGAAATTTATTAAAACACGAAGAAACCAGAAACCCAAATAGAAAACAAATCCCTGTTATTAGTGAAGTAAGTGAACTTACACAGAGCTCAATATTGAATTAGCTAGGAATCCTAGAAATACAAAAATAATAAACCAATCCTTATTCCTTTCTCTCTCACTAGTGACAACTAATAGAGGAGAACAGAAAAACACCACACACATAAGAAGAGGAGCTAAGGTTCGGCTGCATAGTGGTGGGTGAGAGGAAATAGTAGAATAGAATCCAATAGAGAGAGCAGGAGGTTAGAATTGCTTTTAGGTTTCCATCTGCCAAACAGCGCAGAGGGTAGCAGAATTGAGGAAGCCATTACCGGACCAGTCTCTTCTCTGTTTATTATTTTATCCAATTCCCCCGTCCCTTGAGGTAATGATGGGAGTTCTATGTAAAGACCCACCAGCATTGCCAAGAGGGTCGTGGGTTCTAGCATCTCTGTTCCTGTGCAGTAGCTGAGAGACAAGTAAGTTCTAAGGTTCTGACAGCTGTCCATGCCACAGCCACAACCCCAATACCTCATACGGCATGAGGGGAAAGCCTCTGTGGCCAAAATCCTTGAACAATTGGAATATCAAGGTGTAATTGAAACGTCTGTGTCTCCGATGAATAACCCACTTTTTACTGTGACCAAGCCTGATGGCTCGTACCGTTTGGTATTGGATTACTGCCACTTAAACTCACGTTGTCGTAGTGTGTGGTGCAGAATACTCACAGCTCTGCTCTAGTGGATAGTCTTTTGCGTAAAAGGTTCAAAACCACGCTTGGCATTTCTTATGTGAGAATTAACGACATTGGTGACAGACTGGTTCCCAACGCGGACTGCAGACAGGCTTTGATTACAGCAGCCCACGCGGGGATAGCTTTGGTGCATGCCGGCGTGTCAGCTACTGTATCTCTCCTACAACAACGATATTGGTGGCGGGGTTTGTACAAACAGACACATGATTTTGTCCTTCAATGTGGCATTTGTCAGCAAAACAAGGCACCTTCTGCTGCACGCCCGCCCCAAACTCAGTTGTACATATCTAATAAGCCACTTGCTTGTGTTTATTTAGATCACTACGGTCCTTTCTCCTCTGATACTGCATATAAGTACATCTTAGTAGCAGTTGACTCTTGCATGCGCTTTGTGTGGGTGAGGCCTCAAAGGAGCACTGATGCCAGAACTGTCATAAGAGATTTGCGTGTCTTTGTGGGAATTTTTGCATGTGGCACCTTCTATTCGGACCAGGGTCCAACGTTCGCCTCTAAGGCGTACAAGGATGCCATGGGTTCATTGGGGGTCCAAGTCAAATTTTCGTCTCCATACAGGCCTGAGGGCAATAGTGTTGTGGAGCGAATTAACCGTGATTTAAAGCAATCATTGACAGCGAAGGTGTTCGGTGCTGGCAGAGAATGGCTCACCTACTTGAATAGCGTACAACATGCACTTAATAATCTCCCTAGAAGGTCTCTGGGTGGGCAGACCCCATACGAAATGCTCTTTGGCATCAAAATGTTTGTTCTGGACCTTGACGGTCTAGACATGGCGGCAGGAGCCGCATCCTTTGACGTAGACGAACATTCTAATGTTTTGCAGAGCCTACAAAAGACCAGAGACAGTCTTGCAAAGGAACACTTGCCCTCCATGTCTAACGTTGCGTTGCAGATTCCGGTAGTCGGCTGGCAACCCCAGGTTGGAGAACTGGTCCGAGAGAAGATCGACAACAAAAAAGAATTTGGTCCTTCCTATCGAGCTCCTGTTGCCGTGCTTGGTGAGCAGGGGACAAGAACAGTCATTTTACCTCCCCTTCCTGGAAGAAAATGGAACAGGTACATTTCAATTGACCATGTCAAACCACACAGGGTGGCCGATACTGTATATGACACCTGCGGATTTTGTGTCCAGCAATGGTGCGACAGTCTGTTTTGGCTCCGGATCTTACAATCGGGCCTGATGTTGCCTTTGAAATGAGTCCACTTACGAATCCTATAGTGAATCTACCTGCTGGTGAACCTCTTAATGACACTGAATTTACTTATCCAACTGACTTGTCTATGCCTGATTTTGAAACTCGTGTTGCTAATCAATCCTGTTTTTCATTTGACACTGGCTCATCCACATCAAAGACCCCTTCAAAAGATTCCATTTTTTTCCTGGTTTAAAAAACATTTTTTGATCCCACCTTGGATTTACATTTGGCTGGTGCTGATGTCCATAGGATTTGTGGTTTCTTTTTTTCGTTTTATCAATGGACACTATGTTGAAGAGAGAACGTCAATTCGAGTGATTGATGGAACTTTGGCTCCCCACTCCTCTTCGCAAATCATGAAGAGGGACCAGACTTTTGTTAATATAACTGCTTGGCCCGTTTTAGATGGGATTGTATGGGATGCTGTAAAGTTCCATATTCATGGTCCCACAGAGGTTATTAATATTCCCAATGTACTCTGTGTTTCTATGGGGGATGTGGTTAAACAACATATTTGCTCTGATGATTGGGATGTAAAAGCGGTTGAAGCTTTATTTACTGATTTGAAATATTATGCTGCCTTCGATGCGGAAGATTTATATTTGGGGTCTGCAAATTATGGTGATTTGTACTGTTACCAACATTTTGGCAATCACTTTCTGCATAAGACTGGCTCATTCAGAAGCATGGTTAATTTCACACAGTGGCAACATTGTCCCACACCAGTAGAAGGCAGTTCCAAAACATTTCTTAACAAGTTTTCCTATTTTACGGATTTTGATCAATCCAAACCTAATGCATTTTATTTTAAATTGAATGGAGAGTCATTTTCCAAGGTTAGACTTACCCACACTAAATTACTCTATTCAGAGTGCTTTATTGACTAGTTAGCTGTTGGGGGCTATGAACTGTGGAGAGATACTATTGATCTTAAATCTGTTTGGGGTTCTAAAAGTTGGCAAGTGCAAGGCACTGAGGCTTTGCATCGTGCGTGTCTCATCCCAAACCCAATGTACTCTGTGTTGTTTCTGAATGATACTATTTCCCAAACCACATGTTTTGGATTGGCTACTTCTAAACAATTAAATGCTCCTTCCTTTCCAGATTTGGGTGAATTCCCCCATTGGAATAATTTTACCAGTGAGTGAAATTCAGGCACTGTCTAGTAATTCCTCTTTTAATGTTTCCAGCATTAATCCCGAAGGCTGGTTGCTATGGCAAAAAAGTGCAGATTCCTGCCAGCACCGATTTCTGGGTCTGACCTCTGGCTATACGGAGGTTAGAGTTGATTTCCATCTTCAGACTCACCATTCAGTCACCACCTATTCTGTAGGCAAGTTGTGCCAGAGTTGGCTCAGACATTCATCCTTAGCGTCTGTTAAGTTGCATTTGTCTAAACTCACTGAAACTGTCGATTTAAATGATTTTCTGAAAGGTCCTGCGAGTGGCAGATCGAAAAGATGGATATATGCTGCTTACAATGAAGTTTGGAGACTGTCTCAAATTGAAGCTGCTTCTAGGCTTAGAGCTATAGATCACGCCAATTTAGAAAAAGTGCTTGATGTTGTAGATAATAGCATTAACACGCTTTCTTCCCGAATTTACACTTTAGATAATATTGTGTCATCAGTGGTTGATATTGGACAAGAAGATGTTGCAGTGTTATATCATGGGCAAAATCAATTGCGTTCTGTTATGCAGTTTGCCTGGACTTTGCAGACGCTTAAGAATGGTCGAGTTACATGGGATTACATGAACACAAGCTTGTTATTTCTGACTTTTTATTTGACTTTGAAACAGCAATTTATGTCGATGAAAGATGCCACATTTTCCCAGTTACCTATTGAAAAATTAGAACCATTGCCTTTTTCTGTAGCAGAGGCAAATTCGGCTGTTTGGCTTATCCACAGGTTAATAACCCTACCATTCTCTCTTTTCAAATTCAAGAATTGCATGAAACACTATGCTATAGGAAGATTTGACCCCTGGGTGGACCATATCTTTTTTTTTTTTTTTTTCCAAAACCTTTATTGCACTTTGCATAGTACACAGCGGAATGCCTACAACCCTGAGGGCCGGCCGCCATCCGAGGATCGTTGCATACACAGACTTTCAGCAAAAAGGATAGCAATACCACAGTGACAAGGAATTTGTGACGGAGCGTACTGAAGCAATAAAAGTGCCATTTAAGCAATTATTCAATGCAGGAATTGAGGTTTTGATGGAGTTTTTTTTTTTTCTTTTGTTCCTTTTTGTGAAAAATAACAAACTCGTAACAACAACAGTTAGGAATGACAGTGTGGTCTGACATGAATCAATGCATTTCAAGTTTTTCGTGCCTCTCTGATGTACGGGAACCTGACAGCCCTATACAGCGCTCGTATGCCTCCACCCACCCCACCCGTCCCCACCTCCTTGGCCCACCAGTCTACGCTTTATGAGGCCACCCTCTGCCGCAGCCCATGCCTACACTTCACTCCCCCCTCCTACCCAGGTTTAGCCCCCTTCCCCTTCATCGTCGGATTCATCCAGACCCTCCTCTCGCAAGGGTTCGCAGATGTCCCCCCTGTACTCATTCCATTTCAGCCATATCTTATTCCATTTCCCGGGGCAGGCTCGGTTGATGTATACTGCCCGCTCGGTCAACATCGCCCGATCCATGTTCAAGCACCACTGGGACTTAGTTGGTAGTTCTGCTGACCCCCAGCGCTGTGCTATGTCACGTTTCGCTACCATTAGCCCCGCCGTGACCCAAAGTTGCTCGTATCGGGTCAGGTCAGTAGATTCCCATATATTTAGCAAACATCTCCTCGGGTCAGGTAGTATGGAGTGTTCTAATGCCTGTGAAATTGTGCGGAGTACTTGTGCCCAGTATGCCTGAATCCTGGGGCAGTCCCATACAGTATGGAAGAATGTGCCTTCCTCCCCACACCCACGCAGACAATAGGGATGGGGCGCCCTGTGTATGCGATGTAGCATTGTCCGTGTATAATAAACCCTGTGCAGGATCTTGAATTGCACTAATCGCATGCGTGCCGAGATGCCTACTTCTTTAGGGGACCCAAGTGCTGCGTTCCATTCGTGTTCATCCATGTCGTTAACCTCCCCCTCCCATTTCACTTTCAGGTGTGCTGTGGGTTCGGGGCTGTTGTTGAGTAGTTTGCGGTAGGTGAGGGATGTCGCCCGTTCTAACATGTAATCCGTGAGAAGGCGATCCTCCAGGGGTGAGGACTCTGGGAGTAGCGTATCTGCTGGAATGGCTGCAAGCAATGCGTGACGGATCTGAATGTATCTGTAGAGTTCCCTGTCGTTGAGCTCATAGAGTTCTCTTAGTCGGGCAAAGGGGATCACTTCACTCCCCTCCCATAGGTCACCCACCACGGAAATGCCTTTTGTGTCCCATTGTGCGAACCCCTTGGTGTTCCTCAGGTTGCCCAGTGCGCGAGAGTCCCACAGTGGAGTCATCCTCGTGATTCTCCCCTTCCAGCCCAGAGCTGCCGTGGCTGCGTGCCATATCTGCACCGTTAACTTGGTGGGGCCGAGCAGAGTACGCAACTTGCGTCGATCATATAGTGGACCCAACAGACTATCAGCGCCCAACTGCTCCCTGTCCGAATGAAATGCGGGCTCGGCCTGCGGTGCGTGTATCCATTGATTAATGGGTTTCAATTGAGCAGCCCAGTAATACAGTTTTAAATTCGGTAGCGCGATGCCCCCGCTGTACCAGTCTCTGTGTAGCTTGGATTGTGCCACTCGCGCTGGTAGGTTACCCCAAAGTAGGTTAGAGACCAGAGCCGCTACGTTCTGAAAGAATTTGGGTGGCACAGGATATGGCGAATTTTTGAGGACGTACAAGAAGCGTGGTAACGCCATCATCTTGTAAAGCGCCGCCCTGCCGAGGAGTGTTAACGGCAGGCCGGACCAGAACTCCACATCCCGTTTGAGTCTATCCAGGGGCGGCTTCAGATTCTTAGCTATGAATTCAGCCGGGTCCTTAGTGACGTGTATGCCTAGATATTTAAAAGAGGATCCCGCCAGTCGCAGCGGGCAGTTATCGTCGACGTCTGGAACCGGACCCCGTAGCACGTATATCTCCGACTTGGACCAATTTAGCGTGTAGCCGGAAATCCTGCCGTACGTGTCACAAATGTGTAACAAGGCCGGTATTCCCTCCTCGGGGTCCGTTAGATACAGTAGCATGTCGTCCGCATAGAGGGACAGACGGTCTTCCCAACCTCCGGTCCCTGGTATACCCTTGAGGAGGGGAGAGGCTCGTATGAGAGTCGCGAGGGGTTCCAATGAGATAGCAAATAACAGGGGCGACAAAGGGCAACCCTGTCGCGTACCCCGTCCCAGCGGGAAAGTGCGGGAAATGTGGCCGTTCGCCACCACCTGAGCTACCGGGGCTGTGTACAGCAGTTTGACCCACGCTAGAAAGCGAGGCCCGAACCCCATATGTGTCAGCGTTTCGAACAGGTACTCCCACTCCACCAGGTCAAATGCCATTGTGGCATCAAGTGCCAGGATTACTGCTGGCGTGGTGATGATGTCAGCTCTGGCCAGGATACCATGTAGTCGCCGCAAATTCAGCGCCGTGTTCCTATGCGGCATAAACCCGGACTGATCCGGGTGTATAATCGAGGGCAGATGGGGCATGATCCTCTGTGCCAGAAGCTTGGCCAAGATTTTCACTTCCGCGTTCAACAAAGAAATTGGTCGATAGGAGGAACAGTCCTCTGGGGGTTTACCCGGCTTGGGGATTGGTATTATAGTAGCCTCACGCTGGTCCGGCGGGAGGGACCCCCTCTCCAAACTGTCCTTAAACATCCCCAGCAGATGCCCGCTGAGGGTGTCTGGCATTACTTGATACCATTCTATGGGTATCCCATTCGGTCCCAATGCCTTGCCCGGGTTTAGTGCTTTAATGGCCAGCTGAATTTCATCGGCTGTAATGTCCGCCTCCAGCTCGCTCGACGCCTCCGGTGAGAGGGTCCGGACCGCGATCGGTGCCAAGAGTGCCCTGGCACTCTCAGGTGTAATTTTACGCGCCGGGGTGTACACTCGTTCAAAATGGGTCGCAAGTAGTTCCGTTATACGCCTCGGATCAGTGTGTGGCACTCCCTGGTCATCTTTTAGTCGTTGGACCCCCCTGGAGCTACCATCGCGTTTATCGAGCCACGCCAACATTTTCCCCGCTTTGTCCCCCACTTCATAGATCCTGTTCTGAGTGTCGGTTAAGAGACCCTTGACTACCACCCGTAGGTGATCGTTGTACAGCTGTTGCTGGAGAGTGAGTGCGTGCAGGGCAGCGGGTGACGGGTGAGACTCATGTGCCGCGGTCAGTTCCCTCAACTTAATCTCTAGGTCAGCTAGTTCCTGAGACTGTTGTTTCTTATGACCGGTTATGGTGTTAATGGCTTGGCCCCGCAGAACCGTTTTATAGGCCTCCCAGAGCATCGCCGGGGAGCGCACTGAGTGGGTGTTTTCAAGAAAGTAGTGTTTCGTGGCGTGTGTGAGTGCTTTGCGAACCTGTGGGATTTTGAAGTAAGATGCGTGCATGGGGTATGTGCGCCTACGTGCTCTCGTCTGTAGGGATAGCGTCAGTATGAGCGGTGAGTGGTCCGAAATACCACGAGGGTGAATTACCAGGGTGTCTACATGGCAAAGGGCTTCCCCCAATGACAGGAAATAATCGATGCGAGACAGACTGCCATGCACCGCGGAGTGGAATGTGTATTGTTGCCTGCCCGGGTGTAAGTGTCTCCAGATGTCTGTCATGCCCATGGCCGTGGCAAATCGTCGAAAGTATGTTTCCCCCCCTATCTGGTTGGGAGCGGGGTGTTTATCTAGTTGTGGGTCGATGACCGCGTTGAAGTCCCCCCCCTAGGATAGTCTCACCCTCGGGTAGAGTTAATAGGAAGTCCCCTAGTCTTGGGAGGTGGACTGAATGTAAAGCCGGTGGGACATACACCGATACCAAATTAAAGAGTTTCCCCTCCCATTGCCCCTGCACGGCCGCGAAGCAGCCCTGATCATCCGTTTTAATTGATAGGGGCATGAAACGTGAGTTCTTCTGTATTAGAATGCCAGACCCCCTGGAGCCGGACGTGAAAGCAGAGTGGGCCCACATTTTGTAGCCTCGCCTATCTAAGGCCTTCGTAGCTCCCCCCACTAGGTGTGTCTCTTGCAACAGGGCCACCGTAGGCCGCAAGCGCTTAATAGCAGTTAATACCAATCCCCGCTTAACCTTGTCCCCCAGACCTCTCACATTCCAGGACATCAAGGTCATAGGTGGGCATTGCGTGTCAGAGTGAGTCACCCCCTTCGCCGGTTCTGGATTGTTAGCCATCGGGGGGTATTAGGTGCATGATGCAGTGTCCCAGGGATGTAACCAGCCCATCGGCTGCGTTGTCACACAGCAAAGCGTTCCTAAGCATCATGGGGGCATAGTATCATTGTCCGTTCCCAGCAATGCGTTCTGATTCCCATAGGTACTGAAACATTGTCCTTGACCCAGTATGTACATTCCCAACATAAACAGTTCAAAACAAACCCCCCTCCCTGCCCCCCTGCTTAACGGACCTACAACTGCCCGCCACCCCAACTGAGCAGAGTGCTTTACCCATCCCAAAACCAGAGTACTTGCGTGTAGGGGGGAGAGCGTCTCCCCAGGCAGGCGGCTTCCCTGAAGGCTTTCGGGGCAGCCATGCCAGCGTCTACGTGCAGCTGTGGAGAGTATAAGTCAAAGCGGCAGTCGGCGACTGCTTATTGTCCAGAGTCTGAGTTCGGGTTCAGTCTTCCTCGCCCCCTCCTTCAAGTCCATGGGAGGGCGAGCGTTCCGTTCCTTCCACCCGACCCGAGGTTTGCGAGCCAGTTCGGCTGCCTCCTCCACGGTCCCGTTCCGATCTGTGTGGTCTGCGCTGTCGTCCAACGGTGTGCCATCCTTCCAGCCACTCCCGGGCCGCTCCAGGGGTGTCGAAAATCCACACTTTTTTGTCCGCTACCACCCGCAGTTTAGCCGGGAAGAGCATTGAGTACGGCAGTTCTTTATCCCGCAAGGTCTTTTTTACTTCCAGGAACGTCCTCCTTCTCCTAGACACCTCTGCCGTATAGTCCGGGAAGAAAGCAATCTTCGAGTTCTGGATTTGGATGGCCGGTGCCACTCTAGCGGCCTGTAGAATGGCGTCCCGATCTCGGAAATTGAACAATCTAGCCAGTATCGGTCGCGGTGCGGCCCCCGACTTGGGTTTTCCTCCCGGGACGCGGTGTGCCCTCTCGATGGAGAAGAAGTTTGAGAGTCCCTTTGGCTTGAGCCTAGATTTGACCAAGTCCTCCACGTAGAGGTCCAGTGCCCCCGTGTCTTCTGATTCCGGCACGCCTAAAATTCTGACATTGTTGCGTCGGGAGCGCCCTTCCTGGTCATCCAGCTTGTCCCGAAGCAGCTTGTTATCGGTTTGCAGGCGTTCCACTGCTATTTGCAATTCGGATACATCCTCAACCAATGATTTAGTGACCACCTCGACCTGCTTGACCCTCTCGTTCATTTTTTGGAGATCCGCTCTTATCAAGGTGACTTCCGTTGCTGTGGCACCCACCGTCGTTTGTACTTGGGCCAGCGCTGCCAGGACATCTTCAAGCGTGGCCTTCCTCGCCCCCTCGGGTTCGGCCGTTTTCCCGGCGGTCTTGCGTTGTTCTTGGGGCGGTGAGTGCCTCTCATATGCGAATTTGTCCAGCTTGGCCTGGGTGGAGGTATTTCTGGGGCCCCTGTTAGACATGGCGTCACCACGAATTAGACTGCCAGATGGTTAGAACGATCGTGCGTGGGTTGCGCCGGGCCGCTTCTGTGCGCTCCGGCGGCAGACCTCGTTGCGGGATATGGTCACCGCAGTGGGGGGCGGGATCCCCTCGCCGTTATGCCGTCGTGTTATGCTCCCTTTAGAGATTGCGGTCAGGCCAGGTGCTGCGTCGCCCCTTAGCAATGGTTCAAAGGGGTGTTTGGCGGTGCGCTGCACTGTGTGACCCACACCAACTGTGGCCGCCGTAGTGCGCCTCTCCTCCGTGTCTCCCTGATGTAGGTGCTGCCCAGGCGTCCGCCCCTCTTGGTGGCTCAGCTAGCGTATGGCTCCCGGTCTCCTGTCGGGAGGTCCTCAATTTCCACAACCCTCGCCCGCAGCGGTCGCTGTGTAGCTGTGCCTGCTGTTGTGTGGCTTCGCTGGCCGCCGCTGGGGCCTGGGGCAGTCCGCTGTTGTGACCGGGTAATGGCGGCACCGGGTCAAGCCTGCGCCGCTCCTTTCGCGCTACCGGTGGATTCGTGCGGGACCGGGGAATGCCGCCGGGCTGTGGTGTTGTGCTCCCGTGTGCTTGGGTGGACGGGAAGGGAGTTTCGCGGTAATCGAGGTGTCCCTTCCGCCCTCTCTCAAGTGTTAATTACCATTCACCCTTTCCTACTGCCCGCGTGCAGTGTCACTGCGTAGTAATGTTTCCCACTCTTTGAGGAGGCACAGGTAAATGTCCGATCTATCGAGAGTCCGGAGTGGCCCCGGTGCTACCCGGTGTGTCGGTGCATTACAGGGCCGGAGCGCACCCTGTCAGCTCCGTGTGGTAACTGCTCAAGCTGTCGTGTGCTGTCCCTATTCCAGCCATAGGAGGGGGGGGGGGGGGCAGTCACTCGCGGTTCATCGGCTCGGTATTCACCGAGTCCCACTGTTAGTATGCCCCGTAGGTCTGCAGAGTTCGGTGACCCCTCCTTTCATCCCTGAAGTCCTCCTCCCGGTCCCAGCACCTCCAGCGTACCTGCACAGGGGACCCGCGCTTGTCTCCCGGAGTTATTGTCGTCTGGTCAAGTCCGCCGCCCAAGATGGCGGTCCCGCCCCTCGAGCTGCGGCGTCTTCCGTGGTGATATCTTGCGCACGTTTCTCTTGGCAGCGCCTGTCATGCGAACCATCCGCCAGTCCGATTAAACATTGCGGGAGCTCCCCGGTTCGATGTCGGCAAGTTGGTCGGAGGTCCGACACTTCCGGTGAATGCCACCCGCCAAGCCTCCACTTCCGCCCGGGGTCAGACTGCCAGCCACTCCGCTGTTTCGAGGCGGACAGTAGGCCCCTCCTCTCGCCTGTCCTGTGCGCCGACCGCCGGGCTGCCGCTGCCTCAAAATTGCTTCATTTGGTGCCGCACGGTCACCAGACCCGGTCCGCCCCAACAGAACAATAAATTTATCGGATAATAGTGACGGATTTAAGTGGGATGCCGCCTCACTGTGGGAGCCTCCCTAAGCAGCGGCCGCCATCGTTGGCTGCTAGCCACGCCCCCCGCTTCGGTGGACCATATCTTCATGAAGTTTGGAACCTTCCATTCACTTACAGATGTTTGAGGGATGGTAAAGAAGTATTTTTAAATGGCGAAGATTGCATCACTACACCAGATCGTTCATTAACATGCAGAAATCTTCAGTTGCACGGCTCATGTAATGTGCTTACACCAAATTTAGGTTGTGTTTTGAAAGGCACCCCAGTCCCGGCCATTACACCTACATTCACACTGCTTGCTAATGGTAGTTATTTATAACCCTGGGCGTCCGATTCGGCTACGCCCACGGAGTAGGCGTAGTGTTGCCTTCTACGCATTTTGCGTAGACAGCGTAGCCGGCAACACTATGCCCACTCCGTGTGCGTAGCCGAGTCGGCCGCCACCCGCCTCCCTCCCGCCCTCCCCTAGATACATTATTTAAGCAACTACCCTGAATAAAACAATTTTAAAGCACTTACCTTGTCCGGGGCTCGTCCGGGGCTCCCTCTTTGAATAGCGTCCTTTCCTGGAAACAAATGCGCATGCGCGGCCGCCCGCGCATGCGCATTTCTCGGGAGAAATGCGCATGCGCGGCCGCCCGCGCATGCGCATTGGTATCCAGGAAAGGACGCTATTCAAAGAGGGAGCCCCGGACGAGCCCCGGACAAGGTAAGTGCTTTAAAATTGTTTTATTCAGGGTAGTTGCTTAAATAATGTATGTAGGGGAGAGCGGGAGGGAGGTGCGTAGTGGGGCTACGCGGAGTGCGGGAGTGGGCGTAGCTTCTCGCCCACTCCGCGTAGCTCCGCGGAGCCCCACTACGCCCAGGGTTAGTTATTTATTATTAAATAATGAAGAGTGTTGGGGGATGCACGCCGGTATTGCTTACATTGTTACCGTTTCCCAGCGTGTAACTTGTTGCAAAAATGTGTTGTTCACTCCTCCGCATGGCAGGCTTGATGCCCTCGATTCCGACCTTGAAAGCAGATTTCAACAAGATGAGCAGAATAAGAGCTCTTTTGTCCCAGAAGGAAGTTCCCCTTTACATCTGCGTGTGAGACATTTGTTCTTCACGTTGCAAATACTCGTAAATGCTTTATTAAACACGGACCTGCCCTTGCACTTCGGTGCTTTGATCCACACAATCTTGAATGCCTTGTCGACTACTGGCTTGGCTCATTTTTTTAAAGTGGTATGCTCTGGACTTGTTACCTCATTTCAGACTATTTTCGGTGTGATCCTTGCATTTTTTCATCCAATTTTTTCGAGTGCATTCGGAGGTTTCCCCTTGCTCCTGGCTTTGGGCGCCGGCATTCTGCTTTTATTTTGTTTGTTACAAAATGGATGCACAATATGTGCCCCTCGACGTACAGTCACGGCTGCTCAACCTGCGTGACCGGATGCTAGAATATTATGGTGCGCTGCCTTTGGCGACTAAGTGTGGCGTATGGTTTATCCTTCCGGTTCTCTTTCTTCACTAGCTGATAGCGGGGACCTTGGAGTTACGAAGGAGTCTACAAAGTGTTAGCCTCCCCTTGGGGACACAGGCATGCAAATACTAGTTCAAAACCAAATACCTCATTTGATTGCAAAATTAAACTTTAACAGCGGGACACACCTCTTATCCCAATTGAAATCTCATTTTGATTTAGTCAATCAAAGGAGTTGTGCTCAATAGATGCGTTTGCAGTGGACTCCAAATGTCCTTTGTTTTAGCTGATTGCTGGTACTGTAGAATAGTATATCTCCAATTAGGCAATACAATACTCGACGCCATTTAGCCATTTTGGCACTGTAGTTTTATACCTGCCCCACATGTAGGTACCTGTCATTTCACCAGTAGCAATGCATGGGAGACAAAGTGCCATAGATCTTTCTTCATGTCAATGGTGCAAACCCGTAGTTCCATTTTTGGGGATGTTAGCAACAGCACTCTGGTTATGTTAGAAAGCCGGTTAAACACTTTGGGGTCTATTACGATCTTGGTCGGAAAGCCTCTGATATGGGGTCGGATGCTTTCCGACCGAGAGCGTTGGTTTTAATTCCACCTGCCTAATTACAATCTAGACTGTTGGACTTGAAACAGGCTGGTCATTCTGGCTGGTTTCTGATGGGCTCAAGGAGCCCGTCTGCCGTTCGGAAACCGGCCCGTAATCCCAATGGACAGCATTTCCGCCGTTGGGATTACGATGCTCGATTTCCCACAGACTTTCCATGCCGGGCTTTCCGACATGGAAAGCTTGTGGAAAATTATGTTATGTTATGTTATATAAATTTTTATAGCGCACAGCTGCCCCAGCAAAGGGGCGTCCCGGCGCTTTTGATCAAACAAATAGACACATAACACCACACAAACTACAGGACCAGAGCAAGAAAGGGAGAGAGACTAGAAAACATTAGGGAACAGATAAGTTTTGATGGCGCTCCTAAACGCGAGCAGGTCGTCAAGTGCACGGATGTGGGAGGGAAGAGAGTTCCAGAGTTTGGGATTGGGATAAACTGTACGTACTTCACAGTCACCTTCACCGGATCTACACTTACCATCAACCCCACTCCTTTTCCTGTGAAATCCCACAGGGGCACCTATGGTGCCTGCCACACGGTGCAGGGATGAACACAACCTCCCATTTCCCTATTGAAGCTTGTGCTACAGCCGGGTTACAGCCGTAGCACAAGCTCCCATAGGGAAATGTGAGCATGTGAACGCACCATGTGTGGTCACATTGTAATTAGGCAGTGGGTCCCAATTCCGTGATGATTGACATCATAATCGGCTCCTTTGTCTCAGTATTTCCTAATACGTGCAGAGCACCTGGACAGGTGCATACAGTCTACAGACAGGGTCTGCAAGTGCGAAATTATGAGTCTGTACTTCACACACTTAGCCACACTCTGAGGGGTATGATCTAATTTATGCAAATATTTTAAATGAATGAAGCACAGTCTGCCACTGGGGGACAGCCTCCATGTTTGTTCAGAGCAGCATGTCCATTCCTTACCCGTTAATAAAACACCTAGGTCAGTTTCCCAGCGCATCATTGACTTAGGCTGTGTTACTGGAGCTTCTGTTTGTATTGTACCGTAGGGTGTTGTTGCTAAGTGTCTGCTAGAGCCCTAACCCTTTACAGGCTGTGGGTTTCTGCGGAAAGGAGGGGTAGTGTGTCCGACACAAACCGTGTCTCCATCGCTGAGCTGGGCTCTCCACCATCCGTGCTCGGGCGGTCAAGGAACCCACCGCTCTGGAAGAGGTCACCTGCCTTATGTACACCCCAACCCTGCAGTCTGCAGAGTGCTTGCATCTCTTCAGTGAGCTGTGTAAATTGGTAATGGGTTAAAGACTGATCCAGTGAATACAGTATTGGATGTGCTAGGCTCTGACAAATCCTATCCCAGACCCAAAACGACAGCACACAGTGTTCACTTTACCGCATTGAGCTATGTGGGCCAGCCCACCATAGAAAATAGTGTATGTGCTAGGTCATGTTCTACTGCCACATGCGTCATGTGTTGTGTGGTATGTGGCCAAAAGTGGGCAAATTCTGCCTGTGCACAATTTCAAAACAGTTTGAAGTCAGGTGCACCTGGCCAGCTTCCCTGCTCATGTTAGGGTCATTACCTCCCAAAGGATTCTGGGCAGCTTTCCCGCTCAGGCCAGAGATATCATTTGGAACTGATGTGCCTTGAAGAACAATTGTGTCAGAAGTATGGGGACAATGTAGAATAGTTAGAGTATTTTAACCTAAAGCAAGCTAGTCTGCCAATAAGAGTGGCAGTCCACTCTATCTGGTGACTTGGTTGTCAAGTTTTGCAATTGCTACACTATAATTCTTGGAGGCGAGAGGTTCCGTATCCCGACTAATCCAGTCCCCAAGATATTTAACTGACATTGCGCACCATGGGAGGGAATAATGAAGGGCACACAATTCGGTGTTCAGAGGGAGAGGAAACACAGTGGACTTGTTCCAGTAAATGGAAACTCCCAAGAGCACCCCAAAAAGGGCAAACTCCCTAACCACAGGGCTTAAGTTACAGGCAGACTCGTGGAGATAGCGTAATGTCATTCACATACAGGGAGCCAAGCAGGTTCCGCAATGCGAATCCTACGCCTCTTGCTGTGTGCAGCTGTCGAAATGCGCATGCCAGCAGCTCCAAGGCCAAGGCACTTAAAATAAGGGAGAGTGCGCATCCTTGTCGTGTGCTCCTACTGATCTTCAGTGGTGATGATAGGAAACCGTTACATGAACCTGGCAGTAGGTTCACGGTATCGGAGCCTAATCAAGCTTATGATGTTCAGGGGATCAGTACATTCTTGATAGGACATCAAATAGAAACGTTCACTCCAAAGAGTCTAATGCTTTGATCGAGTCTAGAAAGACCGCCACCGCGATTAGGTCTGGATGTAGCTGGTGCAGAACCAAAAAAGGATTCAGAGGTTATGAGATGTAGATCTCCCAGGGATAAAGCCTGCCAGGTAGGACCAGGTCCAGGAGAAGCAGTAATGTCTAATTAGCAAGCACATTTGCAAGTATTGTACATCCAAGTTGGGGAGGGACAGCGGACCGTATGAGTTGCATCACACCCAGGGCTCTCCCAGTTTTAGTAAGGTGATAATCATAACCTCTTTGAAGGACGGGGTGGGGAACCCACTGAGAGCGCCTCATTATAAACATGGAGTAACTTGGGGGCCAATAAGGGGAGTGGTCCTTGTTAAGCTCTGTGGGGTAGCCATTGCTTTCAGTGCCTCACAAGTACTGCACAAACTCCTCCAGTATACCCTCCGCTTCATGAGCAATATCGCCCGTATAGCTTTCAATTTGAAGTATCTCAAGGAACTTATGGTACAATCACAGCAGCCTGCCCAAGGTTCTGCTTGGCCATTCTGTCTGATAGTAAGCTTTGGCAATTACAAACTTATGTAGGTGTTTAAGTTATTGATCGACTATCTCAGTGAATTTATCCAGTATGGTGTTGAATGGACAACTCGCCAAGCTCTTGCAATTGCAGTCTTTTCATCTCCCTCTCCTGTCTGTCCAAGTGCTCTATTAGCACTATGCAGACCTCATATTGATTGGCAAAATACATAGAAAACGAAGGTAGGCGTTTAAGGTCTCTCAGAGGGTGCCAGCTGAATCAACTGCATTGTCCTTTATGTTGAAAACAATTTGGGGTAACTCAATCGCTAACTTGACCGAGGCATGATCGGGGAATGTGTGAGGGAGAAGGTCTACAGATTTCACCCAGTGTATGTATTTGTGGATCCGAGCTAGTAATCTAGTCTTGGCCATGAACTTTGGGCAGAGGAAATATTATGTTCCTCAAAAGTGGAGGGGTGCCACAGTCGCCATATATCTATCAGTCACTCAGTCTGCATAATGTCTAAGAGGGTAGCAGCAGCAGTATTATGTGAACATCTTGCGGCATTTGAGCAGTCTAAAGATTTGTTGAGTACTAAATCAAAATCCTCACCCTATTATATGGCTTGAAGAGACAGCAGGAAACATGTACCCCAGACCCATGTGAGAACCTCCGAGTCAGAGTTGGAGCCATAAGTGTTTATAATGGTGACATGTTTGGCATGCATCAGGGCCTAAATAATGATTATAGCGGCCTTAGGTGTTAATAGCCTTGTGTAGCCGACGAAAGAGTGTCCCACATTTAACCAACAGTGCCACTCCTCTTGCTTGAGAGGAATAGGAGGCCAGAGCATTATGATTACCAGATTTGGTCATGATAAAGGGGTTGGCAGAGGCACCCAAGTGATTCTCTTGCAGCAGTGCTATATCAACTTTGTGTTTGTCCATGTAAGCAATAATTTGCCTAGTCTTGCTAGAACTATTAAGGTCACGAACATTCCAGGTTAGGAGTTTGAGTGGGGATCTACTGTTCACATGTTTCTGTCCACTAATGCGCGTCATATTGACAATACGTGTCATAGTCTATACCACATGGGTTGCAAGAATCTAGGTGTAATGTCTCAATGAAGGAGAGGATCCAGTCTGTGGCCCAATGTGCTACCTGTGCACGTGTTCCCCCATCCGTGGCATAAACAGACACCAACACATCCTCCTCACCTCCCACACTAGCAATCCCAACCTGCCAGTGGACCACCCTCCCATCCCTCTCACATGCAAGCTCCAACATGGGCACATACCCATTCCAAGCAAAATAGTAACCACACGGGGATTACCTTAGAGAGCCAGCCATACAATGTCGCTTCAGTGAAGGGACAGTGCCGCTGATTACTATTGGCAGAAATATCAAGCATGGGC
Organism: Lissotriton helveticus; assembly: GCF_964261635.1. Classification (NCBI taxonomy): domain Eukaryota; kingdom Metazoa; phylum Chordata; class Amphibia; order Caudata; family Salamandridae; genus Lissotriton; species Lissotriton helveticus. Next base: position 806,562,088 of record NC_136071.1, read on the forward strand.
ACCAATATACCTGCTTGTGAGACCAGCTCATGGTAGTTCCCCCTGGAGATTGCCCTTTAACCATTACCCCCAATATCATAATCTCTAGTCCCAGGGGAATGGAACAGTGGTGTGTGGTGTAAGCCACCCCGCAGTGGATGATCTCTATGTCCGATAATGCATGTGATGGGGCTAGTCCTCAGCACAAGCCATTGCCTGCCCCTTTAGCCAAGAACAGGTCATAATCGAATAATTATATTATGGTGCTATTCTGTGATGTTTCAATAGCGGCCCCACCAGCGGGCCAGTGAATTCCAGGTGGCCCTCTTCCATCTAATATGCATCTTCATTCTACATTGCTAAAGTTCTCCTGAGCTGAGCACCTTTCTCTAGATAGGCTTTCTTTAGTCACTAAGTAGTCTCTCTACGGGGTCAGGGATAGGTGGTTTATTCCAGTGAGTGATTTTGAGTACTGTAGGATATAACATGCAGTATGGCACACAAGATTGGAGTAGTTTGTGCTTCACAGGCAGGTATTCATGTTTGGCTTCCTGGACCTCTTTAGTGAAGCCTGGGTAAATGGAGATAGTATTTCCATCATGGGACAGTGGCTGTCGCTTGTAAGCACGTTGAGTGCCTTGTCCCAGTCCCTGTACTTGTATAGTCTAGCAATTATTGGACACAGGGGTGCCTCCGGAGTGGGCCGAGGCTCCAACAATCTGTGGGATCCCTCCACAAAGGACAAGGTGAAGGAAGTATTTGGGCCAGAGATTGTTCAGTAGTTTTTGACATTTTGCCATGGGACCAGTGTTGGTGAATTCTGATATCCCCACCCAGCACAAGTTTTTGCGTTTAGATGTCGCCTTCATGTCTTCATTCTTGGCATGAATGATTTCTAGCACTTTTGCCATCTCTGCAGGGCTTTTTTGATGTTTTGCCATTTCACAGTCAAGAATGGAGATACAGTATTTTGCGGCATATAGGTGCTTATCGGGTTTGTCAAGCGTGGTTGTCATTTTGCCCACTCTGGCTCTAAGGGTGTCCAGCTTGCAGTCAATAGTGGTGAGGTTATGCTGTATGTGATGTAGCAGTGTTTTACAGTCCAGATCGTCTGTGTCTCCATTGCCAGCCGGAAGGATGTTCATTTTGTCCAAGGAGGAGGTTCCCTTAGAGTGCTTTGCATCAAACACCAGTTTAGTTCGCTTTTGGCGGCTGTTCTCAATTCTCTTCAAGGCGCACAGGTCACATATCACTCAGCTGCACCAGGACAACTGGACAAATGCAGCCATTTTGGAGAACAGCAATCTAGTGCACCACCTTTGTCCATAGTTATTTGGCTTGTCAAGGGCTAATGTACACTAACCCAGATGAATCAAACACTGAGCATGAACCCTATAAGACTTTGTACCCTATTTGTGGAGCTAAGTAGACCTATTCTTAAGATAATAACTTACAACCAATGTACATGAAAAGCCTAAAGATCGCTCTTTAAAGACACCTAAAGCACACTTTTGGCAGAATGGGGCCAATAAGTTTCCCAGAGACAGCAACAGGACCGCTCCAAGACATCCCTGATAATAATTTCAGTGCTAAGGAAACTGTTTAAATAAATATAATGACAAAACCCCAATAATTCACTGGAATTGTTAAAAATCGAAATTCACTTAAAAATCTTAATTTGAAAGAAGATTGTGCTAAGAAAACTTACAACTGCAAATTCACCGGTTATGGTGCACCACAAACACAACTAGCCCCAGTTGTACTGCTTATGACCTCACACTTGGTCACAAATGGCATCGTCAATGCCTTCACTGTTGACATTACGTTACCTTGCATTTGACATCAATTAAATGAATATGGACGGCCAAGCAATACAACTTTGTACCAACAATATTAATATATGATACAATACACAGCATCTCTAGATATCACACTTTTACTTTAAACAGTCTCTTGGTGAAAGATAAAAGTACTAAAACAGTAATTCATTATTGCTAAACTAAGAGGAATAAGACTGCAACGACCTGCTGCTGGACTATGTGCAAACTGATGCAAATGTAAGAACCTGCTCTGGTAACTTACTTAATGGTGAATATTTATACTAAATGTTCCTTCTTCAAGAATTAAGTGGTTAAAATCTTTGCCTGTGCTAAGAGTGCTCGGATGTCTGCAAAAGTTCCTGGCTCAGGGGAAAAAGGGTCTGGAATTAGCACTCAATCTTGCAGGACATACTGCACATATTTTATCATTATGCCAAACATATATGTGCACAGAAGAGCCTTTGGTAAAGGATGCACTCTACAGCTGTAAAATCAAAAGTTGTACTGGTCTTGACCTTTGACTGTGGCCAGTGATTTAGAGATTCTACCATGCACATGTCCATAATAAAATCTTTAATAAATATTTTTTTATGAAAGGAAGAAGGTAGAGATATATATTATTAAGTACATACTAGGTGCTATAACTTATAGTTCAAGAAAGTGATAAGCGGGACCACACCTTCCACTAAAAGTCCTTGGAAATTTATTTTGATTTCCTTTCACTTCAGAGATTTAACTCCTTGTGTTTGGGTTCTGATTAAACACGCTTATAACTTTGACACTTGAAAACAGGACATGCATAAACCATTTTTGAGTGTTATGATCGAATATTGGCTTTGGCTGTACCCGCAAAAGTAATAAATAGGACATTACACTTATTGCAGCTAAACCAATAATGTGGAGAGCATCCAACCATTGGACAAACGAGGGGGTGGGGGTAATGCTCCATTTTACCATCTAGAAGTAAAATTAACATGGATTAAAATGTTGAACAATATAAAAAAAAAGAAAAATGCTTTAAAAGACAACTTTTCATACAGAAACACATAGGAAATGGCCAATGGCAGTTTCTTTGATCTTCATAACCCAAAGGGAAAAATAAACAGAACTTAAAGCCTGCTGCCACTGTGAAGCAATACCAAAGGGGAAGATGGACCAAGCACCTGAGCAAATCAAACACTCACCCCCAGTCAACTGATCTGGGTTTAATCCATCATCATTCTTTAGCTCACTCCACCACCCCAGTTCAGACATGGCCATATGCAGATCAGTCTGACCCTGTGCCTCTTGGGAACAGTCCAGCCCGAACTGCCAAGCCATGTCTTCCCTGGACCGGAAACAAGCATCCTGGGACCGGTTTTGGCTAATCAGCCAGGCTAGCTTGAATCCAGTGGTAAAGTGAGCAAGGGAACCACGTCTGGTCATACCCTGCCAACTAAGGCGAACAAAGCGATACCAAAGGGGATGATGGACGGTATCACCACTGTGAAGCATGCTGGAATTGAGGCGGTGCTTGGAGAGGTTAAAGTGAGAGTGTGGTAGTTTATTTCGAAACAGTTCCCTTTCCCTTTTATGGTCTGGCTTGACAATACAGCTGTCACCAGACAATTCAGGAATACATGTTTTTATTGGACAGAACGTGTGTGCTTGCTCTCCACACAACTGTGAGAATTTTTTATCTATCTCCTTAAGCTTGAACTTTCAGAGGCACACTCATGAAAGCAGAATGCTATTAAAAGGTCTTAGATAACTAGATAGTTTATGTTGTTGTTTTTTTTTACAGCAGCACATATGGGCAATCATTAACAAACAAGGGTTTTTAGGTCTGGCATGACAGTGCATGTCACCTGACCCTTTAACCTACCCCAATATTATTCTAAAGTGTTTTGCTTCCATAATAATACATATCTATTCCCATGCCATTTACATGCAATGCTTCACCTTACCATACAACATTCCTTTAAAGCCAGACCGATTGGCATTGCCAATGCTTATTTCCTATTAAAAGTGAGAACATTAAAATGGCTGGGTAGCATGTAGCTCCATGAGTTTTAAAACACTTTTTTTATGTGGATTTAATTTTGCCTTTATATAAGGCTTTCTCTCTGCTAAATGTTTTCTAGGTTCTCACATCAGCGAAATGGTATTGCTAACTGTATGAATATCAATGAAGACTTTTATCCCTCTGTTGATGAAAGGGACTACAAGATATTTCTGGATTTGGAACATACATACTTACAAGAACCAATCACTGTAGCTTATAAGCAGCTTCTAGGCTTCATACTCAGATGAGTGTACTACTAGCTCACAGTGCACTTTTGGCCTTGAGGTGGCAACAAAAGTATTTCCAATATCCTGCACCTTTGGTAGGTATACATCATGACAAGGATGTAAAGCTACATTCTTTCCTGAATGACTCGTTCAATTAGTCATCTTTCCAATAAGCGGTAAGGAACACGTACCGTATGCTCAATCTTAAATGATCAAAGCTCTCTCCTCAGCAGCAAGGAGTCTTTCATGCCATTCCAAAGCATACCATATATATGTAATCTTTAACACCCTTCAAGGGCATTGATGGGCATCCTGCAACTTTGATAAGTGAATTGGTTCATGTTTGATCAGTTACTGGTGTTCTGATTAGTCTGGGCGGTAAATTCCGTTCCGCTTGCGGAATTTGATAAATCCAAGATCCGCGGCTTCGCAGAATTTGTTGCTTGTTCGCGCTTTCAAGATGTGCGTTCGCAAGATATTTCTCCCCTAGCACGCAAACAGCGTTCGCGAACAGGAAAAAAGCATCGCAAACAGGCAGAACAAGCAATTCCGCATGTTTGCGGAACTTATGAGTGCGGGCAGGGATTTTTTTATCATTTCATGGAGCTATGCGTAGCGCGACTATGCAAATTCAGCCCACCCCTAGTTCGGATCCGATTTGGTATCTCAAAACATTGTCTTAAAAAAGTTGCATGGTAGCCGATTGGTTATTTGCATTTACTTGTAGACATTTCTGCTTCAGAAGAGGGCGATTATCTTTCTTGAAAGATCTTCGGTATTATTTAGGACTTGGTAGACAGCCATCTGTAAAACCCTGCTAGGGAGGTGCAAATTAGTAAATAACGTGTGGAAAGTCCTCTAACATGATCTCTGTCTCCATGGCAGATGAATGTCCACCATATTTAGATATTCTCCCGTCTGGCACAGATCTCTCTGTTATGAAGTTTGCCAAGCAGGTGCCATGTTTAATATACATGCACAGCAAACTTGTGGTCAGAGAAAAACTGCCCTCAAAAAGTAAGTATAGGAACGCAATTCCAAACCAAGTGGCTAAAGTCAGCATAGTCTGCTGCACACCTGGGGCACTGATGCAACCTAGTCGGGTCACGTCTAGCCAGAAACCAGGGGGGTGAGGTATAGCAAGTATTTAAAATGTAATAACTTATGGCGATGGTTATTGGAGATCAGCCTGGTTTGCTCACAACAGTAATACCAAGTTTTATCAGGTAGAGAGAACCCCAAATCCTTCTCCCAAGCAGCCCTTGCTCTCTCTGTCCCAATGGGTTTCAACCATATGGAAGGATGATATAGGGGGACTCTACATGGGTGTTATCTGGGGCTGCGATAATCATAGTGAGGGATGGGAAGTCATTAGGTTTGTTAGGGTATGAAGGAAGAGTTGTGCGTAGAGTAGTATCATACAGCTGATGCAAAATAAACCTATGCATGTAAGGGGCATCATTAACCTCAGTCAGCGAGGATAGGCCATAAGTCAGTTTGTAAATAAATCCCCTACGGTATGTAAATGATATTTGGTCATGTTGCACTGGGTCCACGTTTCCCTCGTCAGCTGGAGTCTGCCGTTATAAAGGGGATCTATGAGGGGAATATAGCATATCTAAGTCCAGAAAACTGACTAGTTTGGATCAAGCCCAGTACGTGATGGGGAGTGTCTGTATCTCGGCAGGGGGTCCTAATGATAGTAGAGAGGGAAAACGAGAGGGCCTGCGTCCATTTCGGTTTAAGGTATTGCAGTCTGGCATCCAGATGATACCAAAAGTATGCAAAATATGCCTGAGCTATGAGATAATAGAGATGTAAATGTAACTCCAGTACTTGTATGCGAACGAATCACCCCCGAAGGGGTATCTCGGCGCTGGGGGTCGTTGGGAAGATTAAGCGAGCTATTGCCCAGTTGCATGGTGCTAGGCAGAACCCTGCTGACGGAGCTGGGGATCGAACCGTGATCCCCAGCATCCAGCGTCAGTCGCCCTGGCCGCGGCGCTACACCTCCCCTAAAAGTCAGGGACTCTGAAACCATCACATTCATAGGGCAGGGTCAGTGTATGCTTACTCATTCAAGGGTGTTTGCCCACCCAGACCCGGCATGCCAGCATACTGCGCAGTGTTGGAAAATCTTTTGTTAATACTATAAGAATGTTAAGAAATAGGTATAAAAATGAGGCAAAACCACCATTCTGATTAGAGCTACTTTCTCAGCTACAGGCAAAGGGAGCCCGCTCCAGCACTCTATCTGTGTTAAAAGCTTATCAATTGCCGGGCCATAATTGAGACGACTGACCTCCAACCTATCTCTGAGTAGGTAGATGTCAAGGTACCTAGGAAAGTCCGTACACCATTGCAGGGGAATTTGATAGTGCAAGGGACTGTAGCATCCGTCAGTAGAAAACTTCAGATTTACTTGAATTGATGGAGGCCGGAAAAGGCTCCAAAGCGGATCACCTCCCGAATCAATGGGAGGTAGATTAGTCTCAGGGTTCCTGACAAACAGCATGTAAAGTTTGCATATAAAGCTAGCAAAGGCCTCGGTGAAAACGTAACCTGCGATCCATGTGGCGTTCCTAAAAGTGTCGGAATAGGGGATCCATGGCATGAATAATAAAGGTGAAATTGGGCATCCCTGTCGGGTGCCCCGCGTTAATATGATTTGGTCCATCAAAGCGCCATTTAGTTTGAGGCATGCCAACAGGGCCATATAGAGTAATTTTACTAGGTCTCTGAAACCCTTAGGGATACCAAGATTCAGCAGGGTAGCATGCAGGAAGGGCCACTCACAACAGTCAAAGTACTTCTCAGAGTACAGCAGTATAGCAGTCGCCGGGATGTCTGGGGAGATCTTCTGATTAAGAATGGCAAACACTGTACGAAGATTCACAAAAGTGGAATGATGGAGGATGAATCCCAACTGCAGAGGAGAAATTATACTAATCACTACCAAAGAGAGGCGTGTAGTGAAGATAGATTTTAGCTAATATTTTACTATCATGATTAAGCAATGATACTGGTCTGTATGAGGTGCAGTTTTGCGGGGGTTTACTCAGTTTAAGCAGGAGTGTTCTAATCACCTCTCGCAGCGTGTGGGGCGGAACAGCACACTGGGGGGAAATGCCCAGTTCAAGAGACTCAGCGTAAAGCCCAAGTAAATGTGCGACCAATACTGTTTTGTAAGCTTTAAAGCAGTCGCTCATAAAGCCATCCGACCCAGGGCCGCGAGTTTCACTAAGGGCAGCGATTGCTTGTGAAATTCTCACAGGAAATGGGAGTTGCGAAGAACTGCTGGTGACTCCCCTCGAGCCGTACCATCGCCAACTCTGAAAGATAATCTTCTAGCTCCTCATCCATCGCAGTGCCACAAGAAGTATGTAAACGTTTGTAATATGGGGTAGCTTCAGTGAGAATAGAAGCGTTATCAGGTATATTAATGTTTGTAGTATGAGGTAATTCAGTGAGAATAGAAGCGATATCAGTGACCATAGAGCCATCTTCAAGTTGTAAAGCAGTAATATAGATGACTTGATAAGTAGGGCAAAGCATTCTGGCCAACGCACACCTGGGCCTCTCACCCTCTCCATAAATGCGTGCCATAGCATATTTACCCATATACATCACCTCACGGGCCATCAAGTCCCTGGACTCCTGCAAGAGAATAGAAAGTGTATGTAGTGGCATGGGGGATGTGGACAACATACCCTGCAAGTCAAGATCGTGCAGTTTCACCTCAACATCCACCAGATCTCACCTAATGGAACAAAGGATACCCGTATGTTTAGCTATACAGACTCTCCTGATGTACGCCTTAAAGGCATTCCATAACAAAGTGTTTCGAAACTGTCCCCGTATTCAACACAAAATGTTCAATAATTGCATCACGGATCTCTGTGTGAAGTACGTTATCATGGAATGCATTCACTGGAAACTGCCATGATGTCACAGGACTGAGACAGCAGGGAAACAATTACTGGGGAGTGATCTGATAGCATACAAGGCAGTGGGTGGCATACACAAGCCACCCAGGGACTTCAGGGGACAGCTACCAGTGACCTATACATGTCCAGACACCGCAGGGGTCTGAATAGAAATTGTAGTCTCTACTGTGTGGGTGACAGGATCTCCAGGAGTCTGCAAGTCGGAAATAATTTTGAAAGAACATGCAGGGCCTCAGCTTGGCAACATGAGAAGAGCCAGTAGAGTCAAGGGGAGGATGAGGGATTAAATCAGCCATCTCCTACCGTGCAACAAAGGCAATACATTTATGGACAAAGATGCACCTCCCCCCCCCCCCCCCCTGGAACATGAGCTATAGCTAGCAAAGAAACTATTACCTCCCCAGGCAGAAGCATAGAAATGTAAAGGATTTGGTGAACAGTGTGTCTCTTGGAGAAAGGCTAGCCGAAACCCAATGCCTTATCAAATAGGAGCGGATTTGCCTCCTCTTCTGGGTTGTATTCAGCCCTCTAATGTTCCACATTATACATAGAAGGGACATAGTCCCAGTACTCTTAATCAGCAGTCCCATACACGGTACAATGGGGAAATGACCATGCACAGTTACAGGAGACAATCCACGTCATGGCATACAGGGTAGCACAGCTTCTGTGAAACAAGATACAAACCACATCACAATAGTACACCCCATCACCCACCCACACCGAAGAGGAAAATAAAAAAAACCACAGTGAAACCCATTAATACCCAGAAAAAACCAACAGACCAAATGAGGTGGAGAACTCCTTAGGGTATGGCAACACTCATAAGGAGGACTGCCATGAGGAAACAGTAATGGGAATCAAAGATTAAATCAGCTTGTCAAAAAGTTACATGAACTAAACCAATTGTATACAGTGCCTCATTACTGCAAACTGAGTAGATTGTGAGGAGGGGAGCAGAGTTTGCAGCCAATAAGGCTACAGAGACTGCATGCCTTCAGGGCGGTGTAGTAGTCTGCAAACCTATGGACAGCGGGTTCGGTAAACGAGCAGAGGTGTGGTCACCTGTCGCTTTGGCTTCTAATCCCCGCTGCTTCCAGAGAAGGGCAGCATCCGCTGGCGAAAGATATGCTGTTGACCATCAATTTGAATCTGCAAGCGAGCAGGCTACAACACTGCATAGAGCACATTGCATTTCTGGAGCAGGCGCTTGACATTGACGAATTTGCAGCGTGAAAATGGCAACGAGGTGAGGTGTCGTCCCTAGTATCAGCCGTGGACCGGGAGTACTGTGCGCCTTCTAAACCACATACGTAGCCGTGAAAGAGTCTCTTTTAAAGAGTTCCAATAATAGGTTCTCAACAAAGGTATCCATGTGGCTGGTCTTGGTGGTCATGGCCACCCCAGCAATACGAATGTTTTTCTGGCAGGAAAGCGTCTCCAAGTCCTCAGTCTTTGTAGCCATTACTTTAAGGGTCCGCTACATCTTCTCAAGTCGTTTATTCACCGCCATGCTGCCATCCTCTATGTCAGATTTGTTGCTCAGCCGCGTCTACTCTAGTTTCAGGTCTCTCCATGCGCTCATGCATACCATCTAGCCACATACAGGGGGCATCAAAACTAGGGTATATAGACTTAAAACCAGATTTCGGATCAGTTACTATTGCAGCCACTCCATCAAGGGGTAAGGGGGTGGGGGAATGGTGTTGCCAGACACGGATGAGCCAGAGTCTCCTTCCACAGAGTCCTCCGAATTCTGGTGCAGAGTAGTTCTGGTCGAGTTAAAATTAAGCTTCTGCTGCAGCTTAGGATCGCTTTGTCCCATTGTGCTGCTGTGAGAGCAAATTAGGAGTAGCCAAAATATGGCACAAGCAAGACAGTGCACAATGCAACAGCTCCAGGGCTAAATAACAGAAGCAAACCAACCACCAGCCAGATAAGTGACAGGCAGGTAAAGTAGAGAATGCAGGCTAAATACAGGCCATGCCGCGTGAGAAGGCCGTAACCAACAGGTCAAGCCAGTAATCAGCCCCCCGGGGCACAGGATACAGTGGTGAGTATGAAATGGGTCACCAGAAAAAAGTAAGTCCAATTGGTCGCACACTGCTTGTCCTACCAGCATGTTGCCCCACAGCACTGTGGTCCATGAATTCAGCATCAGCGGGTGCGCCTCTGCCAGAGTCTGAATATTTTTTGGCAGCCTACGCAGCACCCCTACATATATGCCTATTCCCTGCTGACGAGAGGTAACAACCTCGAAACACGTGTCCAGGGATGGCCCACGCGACAGTGATTTTTTGCTCAAGACCCTGGCAGAGGCGTACCCGCTGATGCTTACTTCATGGACCACAATGCTTTGGGGCAACACGCTTATAGGACAAGAAGTGTGCGACCAATTGGACTTTCTTTTATATTCAAGCTCCCTTGAGCTGGTGGGGCTGACGAGCCCGGGTTACCCACCTGCGTGCCACGAGTGGTACCGGACCTGAGGATATTTTTTGGCAGCCTACGCAGCACCCCTACATTTATGCCTATTCCCTGCTGACGAGAGGTAACAACCTTGATACACGTGTCCAGGGATGGCCAACGCGACAGTGATTTTTTGCTCAAGACCCTGGCAGAGGCGCACCCGCTGATGCTTACTTCATGGACCACAATGCTTTGGGGCAACACGCTGATAGGACAAGCAGTGTGCGACCAATTGGACTTTCTTTTATATTCAAGCTCCCTTGAGCTGGTGGGGCTGACGAGCCCGGGTTACGCACCTGCGTGCCACGAGTGGTACCGGACCTGAGGATATTTTTTGGCAGCCTACGCAGCACCCCTACATTTATGCCTATTCCCTGCTGACGAGAGGTAACAACCTTGATACACGTGTCCAGGGATGGCCAACGCGACAGTGATTTTTTGCTCAAGACCCTGGCAGAGGCGCACCCGATGATGCTTACTTCATGGACCACAATGCTTTGGGGCAACACGCTGATAGGACAAGCAGTGTGCGACCAATTGGACTTTCTTTTATATTCAAGCTCCCTTGAGCTGATGGGGCTGACGAGCCCGGGTTACGCACCTGCGTGCCACGAGTGGTACCGGACCTGAGGATATTTTTAGGCAGCCTATGCAGCACCCCTACATTTAGGCCTATTCCCTGCTGACGAGAGGTAACAACCTCGAAACACGTGTCCAGGGATGGCCAACGCGACAGTGATTTTTTGCTCAAGACCCTGGCAGAGGCGCACCCGCTGATGCTTACTTCATGGACCACAATGCTTTGGGGCAACACGCTGATAGGACAAGCAGTGTGCGACCAATTGGACTTTCACCAGAAAAAAGTAAACTGTCTTCACAAGCGGTGTCCATTTAATTACAACAGTAGCGAGATCCGGAGGCCTTCACGCTAGAAGGAGCGCTGTTGCTGCGTGGCAGGCTCATGGGAGAAAACAAAGTAGAGAAGGGACTATGACAGATGCCACCACTCAAGTCAGCTGGATCCACCCAGCAAAGCAGTATTGAAAGCAGCGCTGAAGGCCCACCATGACATCTATGAGGAGGAGGGGGAGTAGGAAGGGCCAAGGGAGCCCAGGGCAGAATCCAGGGAGCTTGAGGCAATCACCGTGATAAGGCCGAGGGCTGTTCTTATGCACATGAGGGGGAAGCCAACCAAGCCCCGGCTCTCCTCTCTCTGTGGCTGCCACACTCTGCTCCCGGCCCAGCGCGCCCCACCGGCATATGCAAGGAGTCGCAATGGAGCAATGTCGCACTGCCCCCTGGGCCGCCACCATTCAGCAGGGAATCAGCATGCCGGGCAGGAGCGCCACCCCGCCCTCAGGCTCGCACGCAGCCCCTATCGCTGAAGGGCCTCAGAAGGCCACAACTACCAGCAGGAAGGCGATCGATCTCATGGCGATCCAGTCAGCATCTGCCAGATACGGCCAAGATCTCCACTTCTAGTACGCCAATTTCATGTGGCTGTGGGACAAGGGGGCATTAGGTTGCACCGACACGTGGCAATAAAGTGCCAGGAACTCCAGAATTTCAGAGCCGAGCGGCCATCTTGGTCCTCGGCTTGGCCACGTCCTCAATAAGATAAGATGATTGTCACTGTGACCCAAGTATCCTATGGTGACTGCTAGGTTAAGGGTTACCCTCAGCAGAGTAGGTAGAAGCTCTGCTTATTGTAATCCACTGGGTTCCACAACTCATAAACGAGTGGGGTAACACAGGTTTTGTGAGGAGGGAGGACCAGCAGTTTAGACCATTTCGTCAGCTTCCCAAAACCTAGATTAAGGCCCTTAGCGTTTTAAAATTATTGTAAATGTATTTCTTTTTACAAGTTTGTAAATCCTTCCTTTGAATATACTGGAACATATAGGTCTCCAACAGACCATTAAACATTAATCCAATGTCATATACTCTTCTAACATACTCAATCTGATTCTTGTATCATAACTGCCGTTAAATAATCTGATCTATTTTTAAAGATAGAACATAGCTCAACAAAACACACTTACAAATATTAGTAAAAATGAAATTGGAAACTTAAGGCTGTTTAGAATATATTCCACGTATTCCCCGACCACCCCTAAGTTCTACATTTACTGCAATGTTAAAGTGTGTATCTGAATAAATGAATTAGCGAAGTAAAAAAAAAAAAGATAGCATTTAGTGCTTTGTATCTATAAAGGGACATAAGAGCCTATGTAGTGGGTTCACCATATGCAGAAAAAGACATTCGGTATCATTGATAGTGCAGAATCCCAAATTTCTTCCAAAACTAATTATGGTTCTTGGACAAATCCTGTGAAATATTATTGTCCCATTGTTTCAACCTAATTCTGCAATATCGGTGTCTGTTCTGATGTATGTGCAAAGTAATTTCTTTTTTGTTTAATAGATTGTCTCATGATGTAGACACTGTTATCTGTGAAAAGTTCAAGAAATCAGTTTTTTCTTACAGGAGCCTTTAGGCGGCAGATTTTTTTTCTCCTATTGCAATAGATTTGGTTTGACATCGACTTCACAGATTTGTTTTATTATGCAGTGGAAACACACATTTGTTTGACCCATTTTGTTGCAGGGTAGTGTTCATAGTTATTACATTGAACATAATACATGGACAAACATTGCTACTTATTTTATGCCAGGTGCCCCTCTATGACAAAACATGTTCTAGTAATATGTCTGAAAAAATTACAAATACATGTAGTACTTAATGCTATTCGATACGAAAGGATAATGAAATTCCTGTAAAATATCAAAAACAAATATATACAACAAAAGTCTTCAATACACGCTCAAAATCAATATATTCACATACATGCCGTCCACAGGTATTTTGCTTGAATGCAGTTCTGACTCAATTATTTCTATTTTCCCGTCATAGCTCTCTTTTAAGTTGTCCATTGCACAATTCTATTACTTCTAAGAGAACAAATCTAAATTCTTAAAGCGTAAACGAGGTATAACAGCACTGTAAACAAAGCACAAAGCAAACATATGGACCAAGTGTTTATGAAACTGAATTTTCACATAAACACATAATTTACCTAATCAACAGGGAATGTTCAATGTACCGAGTTACCTCAAGCAAAGTGGATTAATAAATGTGTGTTCTTTCATCACCATACCATAAAACATAATTCATTCTTATTACTACTTGTTGGATATGTTTGATACTTCATACATTTAGCATACTCCATTTAAAAAAAGTGTTTCCAATTCGTTTTAAATTGTTTTCTACTGTAACAGACCTCTGATCATTACTAAAAGGATCTCTTGTGTACAGTAAGTAGCCTTAGTATCTTTGAATAAGCTAGTACCCTCCTTGGTTTGTGGCCGATCTGAATCAGTTTTGAAGGGGTTCAGGGCAAGTTCCAACAAAACACTCATCCAGTACTTCTGGCAACTCAAGGAATAGCACAATCCCACAGAGAAGAGAGTTTAAGGTGTGGTTGTCTTAATCTTGGGAAGGAACGCAGAAACACATGGATACAGGAGGGCGTCTATGTCAAGATGCTTTGGGTCAACAGCATTGCAGTGGATACAAAGTCCCTTCTTTCTTAAATTAACCAATTTGTAGGCTGACATGAGAGAGAGCTTTCCTGTGCCAATGTGGTTAGTGTGTATACGGAGTACATGGACTTTTGTGTCTGCTGTACTGACTATGCAGTCGTAAAATTGAGTGCCTCACAAAAATTATTTGAGTTTGCCACCTATCGTACTAGGAACAATGGCATATGGGATGATCTAGTGGCTTTAAAATTCTTCAGGACAGGAATCTCATCTTTCCAGGAACCATATATCAGCTAATTCTGTCTTGAACAGACCTGTTTCCCTGAACACTACACTGGTAAAATACTTGAAGTTAAATTACTTAAAATGTAAACCAATGTCAACCAGTGAAAACTGAAGCTAGAGGAAATAGAGGCTTTTAATAACCTTTTAACCAACAGGCAAGTGGCTGAGTAAAGCACTGGATGTTGTGATAAAACCTGAAACTAGCAAATGTCAACAGAGCAGGAAGAACCTCCATCATCTAGACTCCTAGACTTAGCATGCAATATTCAACACACGCAAAAAGAAACAATGACCTTTTAGATCAGAGATGGCACAGTTTTGTAAACTTTTTTCACAGTCGTAATAGCACAAAAAAGAGCATTGCAAACAGAGGTGTGTTAGGTTCCAGTAATTAAGCAATTGTCAATTCAACTACAAATTCAAGTTCGCAGTAACACCTGGCGTTTGTTTCTTAAACATTTGCAGTTGGTGCAGTACAACAGTTGACAATGATACATCAACCCCTATATCCTCAGAACTAAGCACCTCGTACACCTGATGATCTGTTACTATTGTTTTATTTACATCATACAACGCTTTGTAAAAAGTAGAAATTGAGACGCACGTTTAGTATCTTCAGTTGAAGCATTGAATCATCAGCCAGAATGCTGAAGTCAGAGGCTTGAAGATTAAAGGGTAGTGTCCACCCGAAGCTGGCCTTTGATCAAAGTGAATGGGGGACTGTTGGCAATTTAGCTTTGAAACCCAGTATTGCGTGTGACGCAGAACACTTCCATAGTAAGATACCCATTTGTTTTACATTAAAGGCACTGTCATCCAAACTCTAAAGATTTCAAATGTTTATGACTTTCACAAGTGATACAAACTAAAGTCTGCAATTGTACACTTCAATTATATTAAAGATATTATAATGCATGCACTGGTGAGAATCGACTAAACCAAAAACAGTAACATTTTTGCTTTTCTAATATGTCAAGTTCAATGTTTACCAGCAGTATTCTTGAAGTTCACTAGGTTCCATCAGAGTACCAGATTGTTTAGCGTTAGACTGTCAGCCTTCGAGTAGTTCACCCAAAACATTTTGCCTCTCCTTCTCCACTTTGCAGGACATCATTTTTGTTGGCCTTAGGGATCTGTTAACTGTACTACTGCTAACCAGTGCTAAAGTGCTTGTGTTTACTCCCCTATAACTTGGTAAAAATTGCTTATACCCCATTGGCATATTTAATTTACTTAAAAGACCCCTGTAGAGTAGTATACTATATACCCAGGGCCTGCAAGTTACATTCTACTTGTGGTCCTTTAGCACCTATTGTGCCATACACTTAAGCAGCACCTTAAAACATGCCCTAGGCCGGCCACTGCAGCATGAATGTAATTTTAAACTGCCATGTCGAATTGGCATTAATCTCCTCTTGCAAAGCTTTAAACTCCCCTTTAATCACATACAAGTGCCCCCAAGATAGCTCCATCGGGCAGGGTGTTAAATAATTAAAAGATTGCATTTCTAAGTTTTATATGTTCTGGTAGTGAAAAACTCAATTTCATTTTTCACTACTGTGAGGCCTACCCCTCTCGTAGCATGACATCGGGGATTCCTTATTACATTTAATAAGCTGTCATTTCCAATTAGCAGCAGGGTGCTATGTCATGCTTGGTGTCTTTGGAATTGTAAAGAAAACCCCTATTTAATGGTAAAGTTGAGTTGTTAATTACAATTTTGAAAACGCCCCTTTTTAGAAAGTTTATGAAAAAAAGGGAAACCTGGCCACCAATTTTCAGGTTTCCTATTTATTTCTAGCAGACTAAGGGTCAATGCATTTAGTCACTGTACATTACTTAATTGCTTTGAATTGTTTTAAACATTTTATACAACCATTTCAATATTCAATGGAGCATTCAAAAGGCACCAGAGGGTGAAAAACAGCGACCTTCCAAGCACAGAGACGGTTTCACAACCTCAGCCTGTTACAGAAATAAAAGTACCGGCGGTCACTCTTTGAACCCAATAGCGACTCATACCGCTCAAAGACATCAATTGGGAACAGTCTAACGCTCAAGTCAGAAAACCAGATACACCGAGGCTGCTTGGAAGAAATCTTTTGTTTGATCTATACATTATTGTTCACATGTATGCTTTAAATTAATCTGAAAATTGAATATATCTTTTGAATGCTCCACTGAATATTGAAATGGTTGTATAACATGTTTAAAACAATTCAAAGCAATGAAGTAAGGTACAGTGACTAAAATGTATTGTCCCTTAGTCTGCTAAAAATAAAAATCAGCCCTGAAAATTGGTGGCCAGGTTTCATATTTTTTCAATAGAACCTCAGACACCAACTCTTCAATATACTTGTGGATACTCTGCCAGGAAGAAGGACTGCTGTGCTGCTGAAAAGACTGGCACTCTGCTGGACTGTTGAACTGCTGGGGCCTTGCAGGATTACTGCTTTTCTGCCCTTTTGCCTGGTGAAGGACTGGCCTTCACGGCCTCCTGATCTGAGCCTCGGGAACACAAAAGGCTCCCTTCAACTTGGATCCACACTTGAACCTGGATTCACACTAGTCTTGGACCTTGGAAGTGGTGCTGAAGGTGACCAGATAGTTAAAACCCAAATGTGGGCACTTCGACAATTTTTGGGTTAAAAACTGCTCTGAGAACCAGTAGGAGATCAGGACCAACCTCCTCGTCTATGTGCCTGAGGTGCATCTTCGGTCGGATTGTCTTCAAAGTTTATCCCGCTATGTTCTCCACAGTACCACATCCCGTTCAGCGCTCCATCGCCACAGGAGTAGCCGGCCTCATTGAACTATCTATGGCTTCAGCATTCTGCCTTGTCCCGCTGGAGATTCTGGACTTCCATTTCAGAGACTAAGTCAGAACGTAGAAATCTTCACAGCGGCTTCAGCCTAAGGCTATCAGATGATGACACTCTTTCCTTGGACACCTCCTGACTGTTAACCCACTGAACTTTATCTTCTCATAAATTTCTTCTCAGAAATACTTCTAAGTCCAAAGTTAAGCGCTGACCAGGCCCAATCCACTTCTTGTACCCAAACCGCACTCTATCCTGGTCCGCCATATTTTTCAACTTTGGCCCGGTCTCGCGGGCCTAGATGCCCGCGGTTGGCACTTTGATCTTTTAGGCACTAGTTTTTACTAAAAACTTAAACAATGTATAACTCTGGTTCTACGGATTGAATTTTTGTCGATTTGGAGTCAAATAATTTAATAGCACTTACTTGATTTTCTTAAATTGGTGTGGGATTTTTCTTATGTTCTGTTTTCACTATATTACTGTTTATGTGCAGCATAAATACTTTACACATTGCCTCTGAGTTACACCGGACTGCTTTTTGTGCCAAGCTATCCAGGGTTAAGCACATGTTAATTTAGTGACTCTTTAAGGTTCACCCTGCAAGTGATTGTAGCTTTGCTTGACCACAGCTCACATCCCAGTCAACCAACAACCCAATTTCTCACATTTAGCATTCAAAAAACTTCCTTAGCAGACAAGAATCATGTGGCCAAGTGTTTGATTGGACTCTTAATCGACAGACTCTGCATTCTAGAGTTATAAACACATCGCTTCAGGAAAGTCTTTGGCTGTGGGTTCTGGCCAACTTTAAATTTCATATGATTTAGGGAACCACTCCAGGAAATATCTAAGTCTTCCTAAAGGAGTACATACTGCGTAGTACATGCTGCTTAAAATGAAACCTTCAGTTTAAGCATCACATGTCCATTTTTTATCGATAGCAAACTGATTATTTATCAAAAGAATGTAAATAAAAAAACTAAATGTTCATCCAGTAGCTAGGAAAATCTACCTTCAGTTTAGATATGGAACACTACCTGTAAAATTATTTACCGGCAAATGGCAAAAGGATAATGGTTCAAACGTTGATCTGTGTGTACGATGTAAAGGGCCCGAATCCCTTATTCATGTTTACTTTTTCTGCCCCCTTTCCAAACTGCATGCACAGTGGATTGTTCCCCTTTGTAAAAACTTGGGTGGCAGGGAGTACCAGGAAACATTTGGACTACTGCAGTGAAATGAATTATATGATGCATTGTTATATGTACAATATTGCTGTAGTACTCAGTTTTTCCCCGGTCTTTCTTATGCACTATAATTAGGGGTCTCGTGCTCACCAAATTTTTGGTTTTCTACTATCCTTTAAGTCATGTTTTAATGGAGCTTTATTTGTATTTTTTTAGCTATATTTATTGTTATTTATAATTGTATTTTTATGTATGAGTGATGTTGGTTGTCTTGTTTGTTTATAATTTTATGATCCACAGTGATCGAAATAAAGTTCTTTGATGATGCAAATAAAACTAAAATTAAAAAATATCGCATCACCAAAAGGTTTGAGTTATTGTCCATTAAATATTGAAAAGGGTAATTTGGACACAGGAAGCATGATACAACAACTACATCTCAAGGGAGGACAGGAAGACACAGCCTTGTAGCAGATCTCCTTAAAAGATTCTGGAGTCACAGTTTGCTGTACAAAAGTCGTTACTACTTTGGCAGTGGATTATAAAAAATGTTGGGAATGGGGAAAGTACACCAGTAGGACAGTAACTGTGATAATTTAAAGGTTTAAAACAAAGGATAAACTTTTCCCCACAAGATCCTGATCCTTAAATAAGAATTAGAGTGTAAACCATGGAAGAATACAACATATTATTCAATGAAAAGAAGTCTACACTACACTGCAGATACATGATTTAAAATTAGTATTAGATATTTTAGGTATTTAGGACTTTAATGAAAAATGGGCACAAACAGAAATTACAAGGCAAACTTGATTCATCCTCGAACAATCAAGTTTACAGTACTTAGGACGATGACAACAATATGACAGATATTCGCATGCATGAAGAATAAATAAAAGCAACTTTGCTTTGCCAATACTAAGTTCAACACACAATTTGATTCTCTGACAAACAACTAAAACCTGCAAACCTGTTCTTCAGATGATTAGCTGATATGTAAATACAACATAGAAATAAATTTATTTCTGGGGGAGAAAAAAACCTATCAGGCAAGGGGGTGTCCTAAAAAGTTCTAGAGGATATGGAAGCCTTGGCTTAAATACTATGGCCTTACGCTTACTGACTCCCAATGAGGTCTTGAGATGGGATGGGAAGGAGGAAAGGGAAGGGGGGGTGTGAAGGGAGTCAAAGGGACATACCACAACCGTCTTATTGTAAACTACTGAACACGGAACTGGATGCTTATTGAAACGTCATCACATTCTTAATGAATATTGTATCTGTATCGAAACTATGAAAATGCCAATAAACATATTTAAAAAACAAATACATTTATTTGAACTACTGCATTCATACACTTACTTCCCCGATATCTGAGACACTCATCACACTGTTAAACATGATGTATACCAATCTAGCCCTCGATAAGTAAACCTTTGTTTCATTAACTAACTTGTCAAGCAATTTAAGACATCTGAAATAAGGTTACAAAAAGAATTCTGCGAAAAAAATGTTTATTTACTATACAAGTAAATATTCTGAAACAAACCACTTGACTTTAGTTGTACAGCAAATAAAGTGATATACAAGTGATATTTTGCCATGAGAATTAGGAATTTTATGCTTTTTTATGAGGGATGAAGTCATAACAAGTTTGTTAGAACTTTTTAATGTCAATATATGAAACTGAAAATGATTCTCAGTACAGTATTATTATTCCATCACAGAAACAGAATCACAGTACAAAGCTTTATGCCTGTAAATTTGGGTTTTCATAGTACCCAACAGGAAGATGGCAAACTAGATGGCCTTTAAAACGTAACTGATTTACAATCTTGTTTAACAAAAGTTACATATATATCTTCTAGAATAAGTTTTGAAGAAGGTCGCTTCTTGAGCAAGTCCATAATGGGAGCACAATCAATTGTACTCAGGATTAAAAACCTTCCATTAAAACTTAGTTATCTTCTGAAGCAATGATTAAAAGAAACGTTTTCAAGCATGGCACTCTAGTGTTGCCGCTGTACATTTTAGTGTATTATTTTCATAAAACAATAAGTTGTTTGCAAATGTGAACCCTACATTAGCTATATACATTGTTGCTCTTTTTAAGCATCTATGTAATCGTGTCTGACGAAGTCTAATTCAATAGAACTATCACTCACAAAACAACTGGACCCATCATCCCAAAACTACAATTATTTGTAGTTGATAAACCAGAAGATGGTCCTTAAACTCTGAGCCAAAGGCGTAGAATACATGACTCCATAAACTGATGCTTTGCATACAATTATTGTAATAACAAATTATTTCAAAATGCTGCACAATCATGCTGATTTTCTTATACCTGAAAGGAAAAGCATTTGTTTCGTATACCACCTTGCTATTGCTGGGTTTCTGCATTCTAATCAAGCTTACAATTAAGTATACCAAGGGGCTATCAATATCACATACAAATTAGAAAATACAGGCCACATAAACTGCAACAGAGGCATGTGATTGATACAAACATGGTAATACATGATGGATAACTGATGCTAGGATTTGTGCAATTCTTGTTGTCTAACTGGTTAAAGTCACTTTGAAAGAAACCTGAAAATTGAAAATGTATCATGCATACAGTAACAGAACATTTTCAACTAAAGGATAGTATGTTACCAAAAAAAGTGACTACCATGATACGAAACAACCATAAGGTCCCTAAAATAATCATTCAATGAGTGCATGTATGTACAGAAAGAAATGTCACTAGAGTATTAAATATGAAGGAAAGCACTTTATAAGTTTACAACAAGGAACAATATCCACTGCATGCGCCACCTCCTCCTGTTCCTCCTTCTTGGTTTGATAATCTTACTCCTTTAGACTGAGATTCACTTTCCCACAATCCAGGTGTCTGAATGATCTTTTCCACAAGTTCTTCAAAGGCACATTGAACACCATCACACGTTTTGGCACTTGCCTCTAAAGTAATGCAAAAAAATTCACATTAAATTTTCAAATCCTCACCAAAATTCTCTGATCATTAAGTCGGTTATCCTGTATAAACACAGTTAATTCACCCAATATAGTACTGTTTCATAAACACTGATGGACCTTGAATTTCACCCATCAAAAAAAGATGAGCTAAGCTGTCAGTTTATTTTTTTTTTCATGGAGACCCCAATAGACCCCAATAGACTTCATCATCACAAACATGGTGAAGAGCAGGGTTTTTTCCAAATAATCTGAAATGGTTTCCACAGATCCGAATCCCATCGGATGGTTTCTTTTGTAATCGGAGTATTCAAAATAAGTCTCCGTATGCTGTAAAGTCGGGAACAAAAAATAAATAAATATATAAATAAAAAAAGAACGGACATCTTAGCTCCCATTTTTTTGATGGTGAAATTCAAGGCGAACGGTGAGTATGAGAAGGACTAGGAAACTGTCAAGTTTATTGAGAGACTTTGCACCATTCCTGGAACATAGAACAAAGGAAGAAGGCAGAAGCCCTGATTGAGATTAACGACCTTGAAGGAGCAGGGACACATATGAAACACGTTGGCTGCAAACATCTAACTTCAAAAACTGTGTTTTTGCGATACTCAACCAATAGTTATGTTATGTTATGTTAAAAGATAATTTATAAAGAGCGGTAACACAGATTGGTTTCTTGGCATTCCATTAATTATTTGAATGATGGAATACACTCTCTTGTTAATGTTGTATTAGAAATTTGATACAATGTATTTTCTGATACATATCTTGTTTAAATTTAGTTTGAAAAAACAGGTGAAATAATGATCATATATGTTATAAAGAGTTTGGGCTTGATCTATCATGTGTGTTGAATTTTATTGCTCTCTCAGAAACATTTCTAACATGGTAAATATATTTTTTTAAATTACATATAGCCAAGAATACATACAACTATTTACTTTACCAGTGTTGGACTCTAAGGTGTTGGAGGTTAGCAAAACAAACCTCTGGTTAACATTTAGATAAAAAGTTTCTTTTATCAAATACACCAAATAAAATATTAGCTCTCCACTGCAAACTATTCTAAAAGAAATTTCATTTTAAAATTACTGGCAAAATGTGATTACGAAAGACATTTTAAAACATACCAATGAACAGCATGGAATGCTTTCTAGCAAATTTCAGACCTTCATTTCTGTCTACTTCTCTATTTTCCTTAGGTAAAAAAACAAAATCAATGTTAGTTTTTAACTTTTGGATAGGAGAACATGAAACATTTACCAATGAACAGGTTTCTTACCTTATCAATTTTGTTCGCAACAAGCATTTTCACAATATCATTCCTTGTGCAGTAGGTTTCCAATTCATTTAACCAATTGTCCAATTTAATAAATGTGTCTCTTCTTGCAACATCATAAACTAAAACAAGAACACAAATCTTCCATTTAAAAACAATTCTACAAGAAGCAAGCTGGGTTTATAAAATAAAAATATTGCAATAAAATGGAAACATTTTTTTAAACAAATAAAATTAATCCTCTTATCACGGAGAACACTGGCTTTTTGCCTGTAAAAGATGCAATGTTTCAGAGGTCTTACCAATAACTGTTTAGGCAATGAAAATTGCTTTATAACAATACCAATGCAAATACCTATAACTACAGTACTTTCAGAGTCCACTCGCCCTAGGACAATCTCTCAAAAATGACTGAACATTATCTATGAACACATAAATGAAGTAAATGTTATGTTGTATCAACTCTAACTTTTGTATAACAGATAGTATTTCCCTTCAGTTTTCCTAAAACATTGCTTATGTCACTAATCAGGAACAAACATGATTTTTTTTTAAATGGTAACGGAGACAGCAATAGAAAATGTAGCTGTTGGACTTGGGCCTTTTGGCAGGTTCACCCCAAAACTTTTTGCATTTTCCTAGCCTGTTTCTGTAACCTGGTGTTGGTGATTTTAGGCCTCTGCGCACTTTTTCACTGTGGTCCAGTGTAAGGTGCGCGTGCTCTCTGTGTATGTATGAGTGGCCTGCCCTCCCATAGGAATGCATAGGAAATATGTGTGTCCATGGTAGTTCCTGATGTGTGGGGAGTGCATTGGCAAGTTTGGTATGTGCGAACTCGTGAGATTAAATGCTGCGCGATGATGTGTGCCGATTTCTTGTGTCTAGTGGAGAAGTGCCACTTCTAGAAGTTGGTATTTCTGTGTGCAGTGAATGTGAATTGGACTGTCTGGCTTGTGATTGACAGGAGCTGGCTGGTGTGCTTGGCTCCAGGAGTCAGGATGGGTCTGTCCCGGTGGTGAATGGGGAGATCTGCATGTTGATGGAAGGGAGGAGTTGCACCTGGGACCTGAATAGGGCTGTGCCTTCCCTACACAATGCTGGCTCCACCCCCTGTGGTGCGTCTGATGTCCCTAGCCTGGCCAGTAAAAGGGGGTACCCCTGAACCAGCTGTAGCTGGTTCTCCCATTGTCTGCACCTTGTTAAAGGATTTCTGTGTATAAAAAGGGGCTGTGACACCATGAAAAAGGTTCTTGTGCTTAACTTGAAACAACCGGGGGCGTGCTGCTGCTGGGGCCCAGGGAAAGGCTTGCCTCCCTGGGCCCTGCCCTGCCCCTGGATCCCTGGAGGACTTCGTGGGACCCTTTTACTTTGCTTAAATGATCTCCAGGACCCCAGAGAGACCTTTGGGGCCGCCCCAGCACCTTGTGAGTGCTGGCTTTGTTTTTGGGGCACCTAGCTCCTCCTGCGCTGCATTTCCCAGAGGGAGCCCTTTGTTTTGGGCCCCGCAGTGCTGGGCTGCAATCCTCCGCGAGGGATTTCCAAAATGGGGACTCCCCCGCCGTGCTGCCGAAAATACGCCCTCCCCCCGTTTATGCCGCCGTGACTGTCCTTTATTTAAATTACGGGTGCCCACCCCGTTGTTGTGCTCGGATTATTAATTGGTCCTAGCGGGTGTCCACCCCGCTGTTCATTTTAAAATACGGGTGCCACCCCGTTTATGCCGCCAAAGGAATCACCGCGCAGCCTGAGCTGCTTTTCAAAATGTTGCCGGGCCGCTGCCTTACGTGACCCGGAAGCAGAGGAGGTGGGCGGGGCCGAGAGTGCCAGCCGGAGCTTCGCGGGCTCCACTTCCGCTTCTCCCCCCGGCCGGGGAGAAGCTGCGCAGAGCCCCGCCGGCTCTGTTCCAAGTCCCGGTCCCAAGAAGGGTGAAGATGGTCCTGTGTACATTGCGTACGAGACAGAGTACCGTAGCGGTCCACCGAGAGAGGAGCAGCCCCGTGACCAACGAGAGAGCCGGTAAGTTTAGACTGCTGTGGAGGGAGATGGCGTCTGAGCGGCCCTGTGTGCTAAGTGGGCCGCTCCAACGTGGCGAGACTTGTATTCTGGGCTAGAGGGACATGTTGTTGCCCCCTTTTTGTACCACTTTGTTCGCCATAAGTTGGCAGGGTATGCTCAGACGTGAGTCCCTTGCTCACTTTGCCACTGGATTCAAGCAAGCCGGGACGAAGACGGCTGAAATGCCAGAAACCGGTCCTCGGAAGCTTGTTTCCGGTCTAGGGAAGGCATGGCTTGGCAGTTCGGGCTGGACTGTTCCCATGAGGCACAGGGTCAGACTGATTTGCATATGGCCATGTCTGAACTGGGGTGGCAGAGTGGGCTGAAGAACGGTGATGGATTAAACCCAGACCTGTTGACTGGGTGTGAGTGTTTGATTGGTTCAGATGCTCCATCCATCACCACCCCCTTTTTGTACCACGTTGCCCCCGTTGTGGGCCTACTCTTCTTAAGAGCCAGAGGGCTTCAGCGCATGGGGGCATATCGATTTAAAGAGCCCCAGGAGGCTCCAGCGTGGGGCATGTTTTGTTTGAGCCTGCGGGCTCCAATGTCGGGCCATACTTGTTTACTTGTGCCCAGAGGGGCCCACGCTCATTATTTGATTATTTGAGGAGCCAGGGTGCTCCATGGGACCTGTTCATTTTCAGAGCTCTGTGGCTCCAACGAGGCCCCAGTTGTTGGCAGAGCCAGGTGGCTCCCAGGGGGTACACCAGTAGTCGGAGCCTAGGTGGCTCCAACGTGTTGCCAGTGAGTTTAGAGAGCCCCAGCGATGGCACAGAGGTGCCAGGCCATCCACAGCTGCGCAGCACTTAGTACCAGCTGCAGCGTTTAGGCCCCATGTAATGGATCTAAGCTGCCCAGCAAGTAGTGGCATAATATGTTTATGCTGGTGAGGTTGGCGCAGGATGTTATTCGTGCCTGACGTGACTGTGCATAATGTAAAGTTATGTTACAGGTTGAGGTGGAGTACAGTGATTACCAGTGGCTACTGGTTGTAGGTTTATGATCTATTTTTACTTGTACCAATTTCTACTAAGTGTTGATCCTGACAGTGGCCCACGTGGCCCTGTCCTGTGTAAATAATCCCTTGTGAATAGTGCCTGTGCCAGTTGGCACAATGTATATTGTATGATTACTATCTGATGTATTTTGAGAATACAAAGGCTATTTTTATATAACCTTGTGTGGAGTTCCTTTTGTGGTGTGCCTGGGATGTTGTTGCGGTGTGCGTGGGCAAATGCTTTACACATTGCCTCCGGGATAAGCCTGACTGCTCATGCCATGCTACCAAGGGGGTGAGCAGGGGTTATCTTGGCGTGTAACTCCCTTGCCCTGACTAGAGTGGTGGTTTCTGCCTGGCTTTGGCACAAGCCTTAACCTTAGCCAACCAGTAATCCCAGTTCTAACAGTAGCGTATCTGCAATCATTTGTTTCAAGCTTGTTATGTTGTAGATTCAACTAGTTGGGTCCAGAATATTGCATTTTATTTTTCTTTAGAAGTCTTTGATTTTGCTTTGAGGCATGCACCAAATAACTTCTGATCATGTCCCCTAAAAAACCACAATGCGAAGGGACAAATACTTCACCTCAGATTACGCACATAGGCTTTCCAGTTGACATAAGAGCTAATGTTTCCTTAAAAAAGAAAACAAAACATGAACACTTTATAACTTTGCACTCTGCTACCTTAACCCACCTGGGAGGTGGGAGAGCCATTTGTGGATGTACAACACAACAAGCTCCAATTTGATTGCTACAGGAAACTCATTTTTCTGTTTTCAGCACATATATTGTAGATTAAAATGATGTGCAAAGAAGCAGCACGCCCTTTTCTAAAGTACTTTGCACAAAGTCGAAGAAGATAAAGCAAATAAACTTATTGTAACTCGCTGACTGGACTATTACAATTACATCGTAGTGTTCTGTGAATGTGTGGAGCGATTCCCTTGTTGCATCTTGGCAATGCAAGTTAAAAAATTGTTTTCCAAGACGCCAGTGTTGCATTTATTTATTTTGTTTTTGGAGTGGAGTGATTGTGTGGCGAAGCTTGAAGTGTTGGCTTTGCCTATGCAAAACACATCTGAATGCACCTAAAAATCCAGATAGCAATGCCTTCCTTTTGAATTGTCTCGATGTGGCTGTATAAATGCAAAAAGTGGTTAGTTTTTCTAACAGGCTAAGTAGGAACTATGTAGTGCATTAGAGTTCTCCTAAAATTAGTGCATATAGGGGAATCATTATGTGGACTGGGAAAAAGTGTTGGCAAGTAAATGGACTGCTTAGTGTAGAAAACTGATACCCCCTTAGGCAGAAATCATTGCTGTTTACCTGGAACTACTGCCTGTATGCAATTAAAAATTTGGTAGGACTGTGAAAGAGAAAAACAACAACTTTCAGAGGAGGGTCAAAGGGACTATGTTTGGCTGAGTAAAATAGACTATCACCAGACTAGGCACACTGGGAATGCAGTGCATCAGCTAGCACATGATGGAGAGACACTTAAAGCACTGGTATAAGTCCTATCAGCCCACCCATGTGGCGGAGCCTCATCATGTAGGACATCTTGAACTAGGTCTGTGTCCCCAAGCCTTGATGTATTGGCTTTGTATCACTAGGCCATAGTTCAGAGGATAGAAGTGTCCTCATCACAGTCAACTTTGCTTGGCAATCATTCAGGCCTGAATGATTACCAAGCAAAGTTGACAGTGATTTTTTCACACTGTCCTTACACTGTTTTTTAACCTGACGTCCAGGTGAATATCATTAAAAATTCCTCCATTTGCCTTGACCGTCATTTCAAAACACACCACTCACTTTCCCTTTTATTGCACTGCATTACATCAGCATCGCCAGTGGTGAGGACACTTCTATCCTCTGAACTATGGCCTAGTGATACAAAGCCAATACATCAAGGCTTGGGGACACAGACCTAGTTCAAGATGTCCTACATGATGAGGCTCCGCCACATGGGTGGGCTGATAGGACTTATACCAGTGCTTTAAGTGTCTCTCCATCATGTGGTAGCTGATGCACTGCATTCCCAGTGTGCCTAGTCTGGTGATAGTCTATTTTACTCAGCCAATTTAGACCTTCAAGTTTCTTTGTTGTTTAAGGACTGTGAAAGACTCGCTGTATGGTGTTGTAATGGTTTGTCTTGCATGCAATCTTAAGTGATGACTCCGTGCTTTACAAACTACGCATTCCTAGGTATATATTCTCGAGTCCTCATGCTCTTGAAAGAGCATCTTTCTCCAAAGACGTTTCTCTATTTAATTTCTACCCACCCACTTCAATGTCTTCTTCAAACTCTTCTTTAAAAAGTCCCTGAGATGGCTCTGAGTGCCTTGGGGCCATCACATCATGATGCACCATGCGCATTTCCATTGGGAGTCGAGTTGTCTTTTTAATGTTGAAAGGCTCTGCACACCTTACATTTGTATTGGGCCTGGTGCCTTGGTAAACACGTTAAAGACCATGTAACGGTCTTCCCAGAGCTAGCGGGCATTACAGATTGGGTAAAATGTAAAGGTGTATTTTCCATGTACAACTCCATGCCTCCAAAGCATGTCCCATTCTCCAACCTCTAGAGGCATTCTTATATGACCTGGTGGCTCAGGCTTGAGACTGATAGAAGATATGAAGGGTTATGTTTTAAAAGATTCAGCTCCCCAGCTACTACTTCTCATGTGTTTTTTAGCCTTCTGTGTACAATTTCACCCTGTGCGTGCAGTGTTTTGACCAGGCACTCCTAACTACTAACCTAATGATAAAATGTAATATGATGTGGAATCAGTCTCTTTGTGTATTGTGGATTTTAGAAAATGTGCTCACACGTCATGTGATACACATCTTAAACCAAAACTGAAGACTCAAAAATAAACATAAAGGCAGGGATGTGGAATTCCTATAGCCCGACGCCCGGGACATATTGTTTGGGGTCAAGGGCTACAAGTTTTAATGTGCATTTTGTCCTTGGGACAAGTAGGCCCAACCCCCTGCAGCACAAACCCTTTGTTGCCAGTTTACAGTACCACATTGTGGCTCAGGGAAGGGCATTCTCTACAATTGAGGTAAAGTGTGTGTTATATGTAATATGTGTGTTAATGCTGTTCAAACTTGTATATATGGTTCATTAACGCAAACCCTTTATTATTAGGGTGAGCACTAAAAGTAAATGTTTTAGGCTCAGCCTGCAATACTGACGGTGGTTCCAGTATAAAAGTGTACACACATTTTCAAAGTTTAATAATTTGAGGCTCTGTATAATACACCCAGAATGCTCTCTGATGATATGCAAATATTTGCAGAAGCTGGAAAGCAAGAGTGATGATTCTTTGCTTTCAAAATAAAACATTCACAAAAAAATGCATGTAAGAAAAGAAAACATTTAGCTAAACTACTGTAAGATTTTAGGTACCATATCTTTGCAGCATCATTTAGTAACATGTTGATGTAAGTTAGTATTTCCCCAAAATATTCAGAATGGAATATCAGTGTAACCAGTTTAAATATGAATATGGAAAACAAGAACAAACAAGCATTGGCAAAGCTAGTAGGTCTGAAATTGGTGGTCAGCCTTTTGGTTTTGTCAAGGCGTGACTTGTTTAGGCATGGTTTTTGTAAAACCTTAACAGTGTGGGAGCTGCGGGGTCCTCACCATTATAACAAGCATTGGCAAAAGCAAAGAAAAAATTAAAAAATGTTGGTCTCAGCACACATTGCCGCAGCGGTTCTGGGCACTGAACAAAACTACTTTGTGTGCCAATATGCTTCTTCTAAAAGAGCAAAATAGTGTCACTTACAGGGACGCCAGCAGATAGACAGACAGAGAGTAACAGAAAAAAACAAAAATACAAAAGGTCATGGTTAATGCCAGGCCTAATTAGAGGCCCAATTATTAAAGAAAGTCTCAAAAGTGCATCCATGGTATATATCCTTGCATTAAGTGCATATGTACAGTTTCCATTAATTCACAAGAATTTACAGAAGTAGGCCAAGAAATAGTACTCCCAGTAAATATTTGTAAACTGCATTTTAGCATGTGAAAATCTGAATGTTTTCAAGTTCACTTTTCCTCCAACCACTTTTTTCCCAACCCTGGAAGAAGTTAAAAGTCTGCCACTGTCAGTAGTAAATTTCCAACCGTTCTCAGTATGGGAAATGATTAGAGAACAATTGGTGAAAACCCTTAAAACATGCACGTTAGTAGGTTTGCACAGACTAAAAAGGGCATTCCAACCCTGGAACTATTGCTTACCACTATCTTCAGCCCCAGCATGTAGACCTGCAGAAACATAGCAGCATAAAGGAATTGCTAGTATTCAAACACTACTATGGTATAAACCCTGGCATAATCAGAGGCTATATCAGAACTCTTATATAATGAGACTGCTGCGTAAATTGCTTTCTGGACTACATGGCACAAAGGGGACAAGTGGATTTTGTTACAGGACAAGTAGAATTATTAAGTAGCCTGCCCCATGGACAAGTAGATATTTTATTAAATTCCACACCCCTGATAAAGTTACAATATTCTGAACCCAACTCTAGATGACAATGTGTGAATCTACAGCACATGCTGCAGTAAATTACTCAATAAATGGCTGGTATCAGCAAGGCAGTAGTAGCAGCTTTGAAATGGGAGAATCAGCTTTTAGACTACCTTCTAAGGAGTGGTTTGCTTTTTGATAGCAAACTATACAAGAGACTGCTTTGAACTATACAAGGGTCTGCTACGAAGGAGTTTAACCTATTCAAACATGCCCATAGTTAACAAATACACAATTCGATCTAAAAATGACCTTTATGTTATCGAGCTACAATTAAATAAATAAAATCTCATACTAACAACCGATAAAGATGTTTCAGCTGGAGAGGAACAATCATGAAAGAATGAAGGAAGCAAAATAGTTGAACATAAAAATCAGAATACTATGGGAAGAAACCTTGGTTGAGTCCTGCTGAATACCTCATAATGAAAAAATGTGCAAGGTTCATGGATTTATATGGTTTGAATCATACCCATCCTGTGTGCTGATTTAAATGCTATTGAGAAAGCATCTTTCTAAGACGTATGCCGCAAGAAGGACTTCTGAAGGCAGTAGAAAAATGCACAATGGGGTAAAATCAAAGCATTAGCATAAAAGAGTAAACACACAGATGCACATTTAGTGGCTGATTTGCACAAAGTAAAACCTGCTAAAATCGTAGCTTCCCTGATTAATTTGTGCGATCTTAAGCAAATACTATGTTTCACCAAAACTCCTTTTGCTTCATTGTTGCATATGAAAGCACTTTCAAATAGGAGTTGAGAATACCAGCTGCACAAAAACCTATTGTGTGTGATTTAACACACTAGAATATAGCTCTTTAACAATATTGGCCACCTACAGGGTTTACATCACAACTGTCTTGCCTATTAGTTAACAAGTGGTTTGTGCTTAAAAACAATGGGCCTCATTTACAATATTTATACGCTCGGCAGCGCAGCATGCCTTCCTGCTGCACTGCCATGTGTCAAAAGAAACGGGCAGGAATGCATTGTATCGACAAAATAAGGCGCATTCCCGTCCTTGTCCCCTGCGCTGCTGCACAATGGGCTGCCATGCACCAATGTAGGCACCCTTGTGCCATGGGGTCTGCGTTGTAGGGGTGATTGTCTTTGAGCAGGAAGGGTCCCCTTCCTCAACAAAAACAATCATAAGAAGTGTTTTCCTCTTTCTATGTGGGGGGCAGAATACAGCCCACATAGAAAAAAGAAAAATTAGGAGAAATAAAGGTATTTCTCCTTGTTGCGCCTCCGTTACGCCTCCCCTGGTGAGGCACAGTGATCTGACTAATTTCCAGGTTTACAAAACCTTGTAAATTTGGGAATGCGTCAGGTTCCATTGATGTTTCATGGGAACAACCACAGTAAACCCCATGGAACACCCTTTTCTTGTGTTCTAGGGCCTAACTGAAGTGCACAATATAGAACTATATCACATGCAAATAATGAAGTTTCTTTTTACCGTTTGGTATCCTCAAATGCATGGCATGTCAAACGTCAACTCTCCCTGAAAATTTTGACCTTGATTTACAACTTAAAACTTAAAATTGTCACATCTCCTTTTTTCTTTGAATGCCACGGTCCTTGCTGCCAATCCTCTGCATATCTTCCCTCTGAGTTGTGTGAACATTTGCCTCAATCTCGGTTATTGTATTTGTGCAAATTGCCCATACCTCATCTTAAAGCTTGAAACAGGTCCTTCTTGGCAAATCATACTGTGCAATCTAGCAATACCTAATGTGCTCTTGCTCCCCTACTGATTGCACAGACCATCTGCATGAACTCCTATACACACCCTCACTAAGGATCATACCCAACTGATATTTTAATCCACCTCAAATACACTTGAGTTGACAGAGACATGGAATGGTCTCCTTGAGAGAATTAGACTTAACCCTTTACAAAATTAACCACTGGATTAACCACTTACCTTGGCTCCTGAGCAAAGTGCTGAATGGCATAACGCACTTCCATACCTTGTTAGGATTATTAAGGGCTGTAGAAATGTAATTGCAATACAATACTCAATAAATGATCTGTTAACTTTCCGCAGTGTCCACTCCTGGCCCTTCCATCCCCGATCGACTTATCAATAGATGTCAGCTGTAGGGCTAAAAGTCAGACAAGGGGTCAGCCCTGAAGTGTCATCTTGGGTTAAAGGGTGGGTGATCTCACTTCTGACAAATACCGTGGATTCTGGTAGCGCACTTGCTTGGATAGTGAGTTGTCACATGTCTTTTGGTGCAAATGGCCTTGACCACAGTGCACAGAGACCATTCACTGCCACACATAGCGAAAAAACATTGATCACTACTAGATCCATGCCCCCCTAAAATTGTTCACCTGGCTCCTGGGATCTGGCACTCCACTGACCAAGATTTGCAACGAAATCATCAATACGGAACATTTACCCTCTGAATGGAAGATCATCTCCATTCTACCATTGATAAAAAAGAAAATTACCTTGACTTTCAACGAGCCTAGCAGTTATAGGCCCGTTTTAAGACCATTTCCAGCTAAATTACTAGAGAAGGTTCTGAAAACTGAACTCATATCATTTATTAACAATAATAATTTTTCAGTTTGAGCTCAATATGGTTTTAGAAAGGCACTCAGTACAGAATCAGCACTGATAGCTCAATTGGAAGAATGGAGGTCCATTCTTGATGGAGGAGGTCGGGCGCTTTAATATTACTAGATCTTTCAGCAGCCTTTGACAAGGTCAAGCATAACATCGTAATCGACCGACTTGCTGAGCTAGGAGGCCTTGCGTTTAAGATGATAATATTTTTTCTAACAGACTGAACCATGTGGCGAAGGGCGATTTAATCTCTGAACAATTTTACCTCCCATGTAGGGTACCCCAGGGATCTTCTTTAAGCCCTACTCTTTTTAACCTTTATGTTACTCCACTGGCAAGACTTATAAAATCGCTGGGTTTCTCTATGGTATCATACACTGATGACATCCAAATTGTGGTATCCATAGCAAGCCATCATGAGGAGACTGCTCAAAGGTTTAGCCCATGCATGGGTCCGGTAGAATACTGGATGAGATCAAATTGCCTAAAGCTTCACGCTGGAGAGACTGCGGCTCTTCTTTTTGGTAAAGATAACTCCTTCTGGTCACCAAGCTGGTGGTCGTGGGATATGGGGGTTCCACCCAAACAAGATCAGAAAGCAAGAAATTTAGGAATCGACTTTGATGATAAACAATTTTGAAGATCACGTCAGTGATCTTGACTCATAAGTATTCTTCACTTTAAAAAAAATAAAAAAAGATCGGTCCTTTTATCCCTTTGGACCTTCAAAAAATGGTAGTTACTACCTTAGTCCTAGCTAAACAGCATTATGGAAATGCCCTTTTCATCGGCATCCGAAAAAATCACTCCTAAAACTCCAGATGCTGCAGAATGCCTTTGCTTGGCTTCTTGCAGGAATTCCAAAATATCAGTCAGTATCACCGGCCTTGATCAAGCTGCACTGGCTTCCAGTTGCAAGGAGGATGAAATTTAAGGCACTATGTATTGCGTTTAAGGCACTGCACAATACTGGACCTTACTACCTTCATGAGAAATTAGTCTGGTACACCACTCCTAGGACACTCCGACCCCCAGATGCAAACTCTTAGTATTACTAAAGGTCAAATGAGCTTTATGAGGAGGCAGACGTTTTGTCCTGAGGGCTGCAAGATTATGGAACTCCTTCCCCGAGAATCTTAGGAAAACGGCCAGACCTTTTATTTCGAAAATCTCTGAAGACGTTGCTTTTGTTAATAATAGCGCCCATATTTCGATCTCGCCTTTCACCTCTTGTTTAGTATTGCTGCAGCGCCAAGACGCATCAGGGCATTCGAGCGCTATGCAAAAATATAAAGCTTATCAACAGTTCAGTTTGCTTTTCATTCACAGAGATATTTAGCAAGGAAACATTCTTATTTTGCACAGGAGGATTCTGCCCACTTCTCAGTCTCTTGTTCACACAACAATTTTGTAGCCTCCCTCATACTTGCTTTCGGTAGCTGGAGTCCTGGCGGGTGCATGACAAATGCTGGCAGTGGTCTCATTTGTGGCGACTTAGAATGAACAGGCCACGGTGGTGCCATCACTGGGAATGTGGAGAGTGACTATTTGAGTACAGCGCATCCTTCTAGCACCTTTCGACTTTCACAGTAGTTGCCTCTGTAGGTCTGGGGCTGGATGAATGCTGATTCAGCAGGTGCACCCTCCTAACATGAGTGTCTCCAACATCTAGGCTCAGGAGTGTTAGGAGGCTATCTTCACCCTTCTCCTCATGCCACGCTAAATCCAGGTCATCTATTCAGACCTGCACAACAGAGTCCTACTACTATACATGAGCACACATGCAGTGCACGTGCATACACACTTCACATGCACACAGCATGCCAGTGCAAAGTTTGGGTTTCACAACACATCAGAACTCACACTAGCATTGCTTAAGCACACACAACTTAGACAGTAGTCCACTACCTACAATAAGGGCAAGTTTGGTGCACACTGCCTGTCCTGTCTTAGGACAAGTTATTGACCTTGAATTAGCAAAGAATGAACAACTCCTTTGCTCACATGCTAGAAAGCATAATATCAAGAACAAAATAAAAGTCAGAATACTTGTTTCACTGGCAGATGGGCACGGAGGGCATAGGTACATACTCATTTACTACGCGGGGAACATTCCCATCCTAGCACTTGTAACCTGTGCTTCGTTGGGCAAGTTATAATTATGGCATTGCACTTGCGAAAAGTTTTTCTGGCGGACTATTGTAACAGGGGAAGTTTGCATTGGTAGTGTTTTCTTCTGACAATAAACCTCAGGAACCTTTAATACTTTTCTTCTAATGGAATATGAAAATATATATCTTGGAGCACTATAGAGCACATCTAATGCCCTTGATGGGGATGCAGAGAGAAGATAAGACAATTTTTCAGAATTCCTTCTGTTTTATCAATTCATTCACCATTTTCAAGATGGGTCTGAACTAGTTCTCTTTTTTTTTTTAAAGAAATCAGTAGAAATAAATGTTGTTTATATAAAATAGAGAACAGATTGTAGCGCCCAGAGGGCATACCTCTAATTCCATTTCTCTGCCTCGTGGGGTGCCTCAGGGATCATCATTGTCCCCAACACTGTTTTAACATCTATGTCACCCCCTAGGCAAACTTATTTGAACACATGGTTTTTCTGCAATATCCTATGCCGACGGTACGCAGATAGTCATATCAATGACATCTGATGTCAACGTTGTGGCCAAATAATCTAAGAACGGTCTGGCACAAATTACAAGATGGAAGCTGGAAAACTGTCTTAAGTTAAACAATGAGAAAACAAAGGTGATACCTCTTTGGAAATGGCATGCCTTTTTGGAATGACTCCTGGTGGCCTGCTAATTCAGGTCCACTTCCAACTCCAGTTCAAAAAGTGAAATATCTTTGGGTCATGTTTGATGGCAATCTTTGTTTCTCTGAACAGATCAACCATATTACATCTCCATGTTTATATCTACTGAAGATATTCAAAAAGGTCTTACCATTTATTTCATTAGACGTGCAAAAGATGGTAATTGTTGCTGTGGTTCTGTCTAAGATAGACTATTGCAATGCTCTCTATTTGGGAATTTCTAAATGTCTCCAATGAAAGTTTCAGTCTCTGTAGAACGAAGCAGCCTGCATGCTTCTAAGAATCCCAAAATGTAGTTTCACTTCAAAGAGTATTAGGGAACTCCACTGGCTGCCTGTCTTGTGCATAGTACATAAGGTGTTGCTAGTTTCAGATGACCTGTGGATGACATGTCCCTCAACGTGACCCGAGATCCTTTGCTGCTATGTTTGTGGCTGTTCCTAAAATAAAGAAGGCAAATTGGAGTGGCAGACGTTTCTCCTACCTGGCTTGCAAGCTATGGAATTCTATGCCTTTCTCATTGAGATCAGAAAAGAACAGGGTTAATTTTAGAAAACTGTTAAAGCATGACTCTGTCTCCAGCATTAAGTAAGTTTTGTTTCTTTTGGCAGCTTAGCTGCAGCATGCTAGCGCTAAGATGCATCGGCATTCACGCTCTTTAGAAAAAATATTATACTCCTTTTCTCCTTTTAGGGGGGGGTTGACTTCCTATTGAAGAGTGTTGAGTTTTAAATTTAAGTCTTGCCTGTGGTATGGCTTGATGACATGACAAGAGCCTCAGAAACACAGGCAATTTTAACTATATGCCTATCAGTCGCCTGTTATTTTTTGCCATTCTTTGAGGTGGTTTCTGATGATTACACCTACCACAGCAGTGGACGGAGAAGAGAGTATAGATGAGTTTCTATTTTGCAGGGGCTTTCCTGCAGCCACGGATAACTGTAGGCCTCCTATCCCTTTTGTTTTCTTCTTACGCTGTTTATATTGCTTCTGGTGCTATCAATGGTCGGGCCACTGAAGGGTTTGAATTGTATGCTGGGGAAAATAATGAAAAAATGTATAATGAGGTTTGCTGAAGTTTTTCATTAGCTTGAAAACCAAAGTTACCAAAACAAAAGAATATTTTGTCTATGGAGTAGGGCTAGTAAGCTAAGCCAGGAACTGCAACACATGACAAGACTGACACCAGCCATGATAATTAAAATCGAATGAGTCAGCAGAAGCACATATTACCTGGTTCAATATCATCTTTACTTCATTCAAAATGTCATTGAAGTGTCTTCTATATTCACATGGAAGTATCTCTATAAAGCACTGTAGTGAATTCCATCTTCTAAATAGTGCAGTAACACTGACATTCTTCATTCCTGTTGTTAAGGTTTCAAAACCACTTCCTTCCCACTACATCAAGCTTTTAATGCTCTTCTTCCAGAGGTACGTTGGAGGCTCGAGCTTTAGCAGGGCATTTTCTTGCATCGACCAGGACAGTGTACAATGAAAGGGCTGAAAGAAGCGGCAAAAGGTCCTGCTATGAGCGTTTACATTTTGTCAGGAACTCAGATAGAGCAGGCTTGGTTGAAGCAGTAATTTAAAACCGTTCCATTGCGGTTTCCAATAAACCAGGGAACAGGGTTAATAAAGGTATAAAGATAGACCAATTATGCAAGATCTCAAATATGACAGAAGCAGAGATGCTGGTGTTGAAGTATTGGAATATTAAGTTTGGCAGCTCCTCTGAAAATACTTCATAAAAAATTACCACTGAACTTCTGAAAGGAGATGATTTCATTAGCGTAGGACAGTATCTACAAAGCGGTGAGGAGGAAGAACTTGCAGAAGATCTAGAATTTCATCTACAAAAGGGAGGAATACTGTCTAGAAAGTCTAAGATGGTGCCATAATCTCAAAGAACTATGTCCTTCTGAAAAATGTGTCCGACATTGGTGACTTTAGGCTTCTTGGGGTCTGCCTCCATTGAGATATTGGAGGTGGAATTCGCAGTAATTAGGACACAGATTGTGGTGTGATAGGACTTATAAATAAGTGTATAGGAATTGAAGAACTGAGAGCAGGTCAGACTTGAAGGCTACGAGGCACCGTTTTTAAAGCAGGGGAAGAAGAGACACCGACAAGGGTTGCAAGTGTACAAATAAAAGAATGTGTTCCTAATTAAGCAAAGTCTGAAATTTAACAATCCTGCTTTGTTTTATCTTGAGCACCTAATCTGCTGACAGGTGAAGATACTTGGATTGACTAGAAGTCTTTAGACAGAGTGCAACCTACATCTTAGCAGGTAAGCAGATCAATGTATTCCTCCAGGAAGCAAATGTAGCTTAACATCTGAAAGTGCAACATGTTCTAGTAGACCTCCTTTCTGGTGAAAATATCCTTTGGTGACAACCAGTGCTGTCGAAAGAAATAATACCTGACTAGGGATCGAAATCCCAGATGATCAATAAACCCCTCACCCCCTTCCACAACAGACGTAATGCAAGAAAAACAAGCTCCTTACCTTTGGTAATGATATATCTGTAAGAAACATTAGTTAGTTATAGATTACTTACCTTAGAATTACCCCAGACGTCAGACTGGATCCAGAAAGATTTTTGTCAGCAGTATCTCTGCGCGTCGGAAGGTGGCGTTGGTCAGCTCCGCTTTCGTCGTTGGCGTTGTGGTGCCGGAATGACGTCACGGTAGCTACTTAAGACGCCGCCCTCGCGAGCGGACGTCCGTTCCATACAGGACTTTCCGCACCAGAAACGTTAAGCCATGCAAGACACTGACCAGTGGTGCACAGAACTAGGGCCCTGAAAGGACAACCTTAACCCTAGAAATCAGTTTGCAGAATGGGAAGGATGGGTGGGGAGGTAAGGAATATATAACTAACTAATGTTTCTTACAGATATATCGTTACCGAAGGTAAGTAACTTGTTTATCTGAAAGAAACACGTTAGTTATAGATCCTTACCGTAGAATAGATACCCCAGCAATACCAACTCCGGAGTAGGGTCTGCGACCCAAGATCACACCAGGTAATCCTGGAGAACAGAATGGCCAAATAAGCCATCTCTCCGGACTTGACCGTCAAGGCAGTATTGTTTCGTAAAAGTGTGCAATGAAGCCCACGTAGCTGCCTGACCGATGTAATTCAGAGGAACGTCTCGTCCCAGAGCAGCAGTTGCTGCCATCGCCCTTGAGGAATGGGTGTGCAGCCCCACTGGAGGCTCCTTTTTTCCCAAAGAATAACAGGTTTTGATACATAAAACTACCTATCGGGAGATAGTCCGCTTGTGTACGGCCTGACCTTTCTTGGCGCCCAGGTACCCAACAAAGAGCTTCCTAGAGACGCATAATCTCCATCACCCGTCACAGACAGGCTTCCGCCCACTTCAAGGAACAGAAACAGTCCTGCTCTCAGTAGTCGAAGAGTCTAAAAACATCTTGGATGCAGGAGGCACCACTGTTGTCATTCTTCTTGACCTCAGTGCAGCCTTCGATACGGTCAAACACCAAATCCTGGTCCATAGACTCAGAAGACTGTGGGTGACTGTGGCCGCCCTGACATGGCTGAAATCCTTCCTGGACCATAGATCCTTCTAGGTCTTTGAGGCAGATGTGGCCTCAAAACAGGCGCCACTCCGCAGCTGAGTTCCCCAGGGGTCATCCCCGAGTCCCACCCTTTTTAGGTCTCACCTGGCGAAAGCAGAGCATGCGCTGCTCTCGCCATGCGAGTTCCTTTTGCAATCGATTCTCAAAGCCTTATATGCACGCATTGGGATGGGCAAAGATGGCTGCTCTCGCCACTTGTCCAAATCTAACAGCTTACGTGGCCGTGTTCTCCATCGTGTGCCGAGCGAGCTGCGCTGCAATCGTGTGCCGAGCTGGCAAGCGCGCTTTCAGGAGGCAGGTCTCTAGATTTATTGCTGTTTCTTCCCTAAATTACAGTGTTATGAACGCGCAAGCTCTGTCAGCAAAGGACGCGACTTTCCACTGTAGACCCTAATGCCAGTGACTATTCTCAGAGCTTGTTCTTTTACTGCTTTCTTGGTGAGCTAATTCAGTTTACTTTAAGGCATGCACACGTGGGTATAATATTTTATAAAAACCCTGTCTATTGAGAGACATCCGAACTAAGTGCTCTTTGACTATTTTCTTGCCTAATTTTAACATGGCCTCTGCTAGGCTGACTGTACCCGATTCCCACCGTATAATAATATACTCTTTGAAACGATACCTCTGCGTGACCTCCACAGTTTTGTTCAAGACTTAACCGGAGCCCACTCAGTGCTCCTAAAGGAAGGACTTTATTTGATCATAATCCCTTTCCCCTCAACAAACCCTTCCTCTCTCACCTTCAACATGGTTATCCCGAGCATTGGTTGCAAACACCAAAAGTATGGGAACTAGCCAAGGACAAACTTCCTGCACACAAAACCTAAGATGGTTAAGACGTTGACAGACAAAAAAGAGAGACACAAATCGTGATTGGTGGCTGCTCTCCTCCCCATTATGTTGCCACTAAATGGAGCAACAAAGCATGTTTTAAGAGGTCTTCTAATGTCTACCTCTTAATAAAAACACATTCTAGTCGTGGGAACAATACCCGAAAAAAAATACAAGACACTAGACGCTACTGAACATTTAAATCTCCGTTAGCAAACAGATTTTCCTACCAAACTTCCCAAAATGAATTGCACTACTGTGTGGGCGAAAGGGGGTGGAGCGTGGAACATTTGCAGGTAGTGAATTGAAATAAACAGTAACGTGCATGCAATATAAAATAAAGGCTAGTTTTCGTTTGCGACGCGGCCCAATTCATTCTTCTACTTCCAGGATACAACGCATTTATAACCCTGCTCCGCTCAGCTGCCAAGCAACAACAGACTCGCAGACTTCATGCATAATGCAGCATCTATTCTATGGTGAGTCCTTGTAACTAGATAGATAGAGTTGCACTCTCCGTGCGTTTGCACTGCTCGGTTTCCGGCTATGAACGTTTTTAGCCGTTGGATTATATGATGTAAAATTCTACTTTTAATCGCTTATGTGTATCTGTGGCAGCAACACAAGTTGAGCTTTTTTTCCTCAGAGGTTTTTATAACGCAAACTTGACCCAAAGGTATCAGAGCGCTTTACATGAGCACCCGGGGCGTAACAAAGAGCCCCTGCAGAGCCGGGGGTGAGCTCCAGGGGGCCCCCTCCAGCACTGTGCACGGCATGGGAGAATGGTACTAGTGTCGTAAGGGATGTTGCACTACAAGTTACCTGGAAGTCTGCATCAAAACAAGCATTGAAAATGCAATAGGTCTCGCCTTTGATTAAGTTAAAGCAATTTGCTTTGCTAATGTTATTGATAGCAAAGCAAATGGCTTTAACTTAATGAAAGGGGAGACCTATTGCATTTTTAATGCTGTTAACATTTATATGCGCCCGTTAGCGGAGATTGTTCTGCCATTCGGGAAACACACAGTGACCTATGCAGACGACACACAACTATTGGTGAGCCTCAACCATGCCTAACTCTCCTTCGAGCCTTCGCCCGTGCTTGGAAGGGGTAGCTAAATGGATCAATTACTCCTTTTTTAAATTGATTGGGGAAAAAAACTGA
This sequence comes from Lissotriton helveticus, assembly GCF_964261635.1. Classification (NCBI taxonomy): domain Eukaryota; kingdom Metazoa; phylum Chordata; class Amphibia; order Caudata; family Salamandridae; genus Lissotriton; species Lissotriton helveticus. Next base: position 806,603,297 of record NC_136071.1, read on the forward strand.
GATGAATATTCTTGGAAATTTGTCCCCCGTTGATCTTAACACAATGTGGCTGGCCGCTCTGGGCCCAGTCCTGACCCCCAGGACGCAGATAAAAAGCCTGGGTATATGGCTTGATCAAGACCGGACTTTCAAGGTCCAAGCACGTAATGTGGCGGCCTCATGTTATGTCACCTTAAAGATGCTTCATAAGGTTCTTCCCCTCCTCCCTTCACGGGCAATCAGCAAAACCTACTTTTAAGGCTCTCCACTGGCTCCCTACCAAGGGAAGAGTTCATTTCAAGACAATGTGTACTGTCCACAAATCGTTTTCCGGAAAAGGCCCGGCAATCAATCATTCTATTGTTCGGCCCTACCATGCTAACAGACGCCTCCGCTCAGATGACCTGCATCTTGCTAGTGTTCCTAGGATTAGGAAAGCCAGAAGTGGGGTTGTTTGTTTTCTTACAATGCAGCTAAACTCTGGAACAATCTCCCTCTTCACCTACGAAAGGAACCGACCCATCTTGCCTTCCGTAAATTGTTAAAAACCTGGCTATTTCCCTAGTTCAGCTGACTTCCACTACTTGGCTTCCTTAGTGCTTGGAGGCCTTCGGGTAGCCATCCGCTTAACAAATGTATTTTCATTTCATCCATCCGGAATGGTTTGGTTCGATCCAGATAAAAGGAAAGCGCACATTTTGGGTCCAGACGGTGGAGCCTTTCTTCCTCCTTCGAAGGATTCGGAGGCGGAAAGAAGGTGGGCAAAGTGATGGCCTGCCCGATGTGAAAGGCAGTGACAACCTTGGACAGAAAGGATGGACGAGTCCTAAGGACAACTTTGTCCGGATGCATAGATAGAAAGGAGGCTTTGAAGAAAGTGCCTGGAGCTCACTTACTCGTCTGGCAGATGTGATGGCCAACAGGAATGCAGTTTTGAGAGTTAAAAGCCTCAAAGGACAGTTGTGAAGCGGCTCAAAGGGAGCACACATTAAATAAGTTAAAACCAGGTTCAAGTCCCACTGAAGCATAGTGAAGGGAATAGGAGGAAAGAGAGGAGTTATGCCTTTCAAGAAGCGATTTACAACTGGGGACTTGAAAAGAGAAGGCGGATCTGGAAGCCGAAGGAAGGCAGAGATGGCCGAGAGATAGCCCTTGATAGTGCCCAGAGCAGAGCCCTACTGGGCCAAAGAAAGGAGGAACAAGAGAACCTCAGAAAGAGGGGCAGAAAGGTGATCCACAGCCTTTGCTGTGCACCATGCCACAAAGTTGTTCCATCGACAGGAGTATACCGTCTTAGTGGCGGGATGACTGGCTGCCAAGACTACATCGCAGACTTCAGAAGGCAGGTCGAACGAGCACTCGAGGACAGCATCAACAAGGACATCCACTGCTCCCCCCTGACCGCGCTGGTCAGATAAACCAGAGAGATAGTGACTACAGAAGAAGGCGAGGTCTTTGAGTGGCCTTTTTGCCACCTGCTAGCCTGTTGGACGGAAAGGAAGATCATTATGAAAGAACCTGGCCGGAGGAGGAATCCTTTGAACCAGAGGACATGGCCATCACTGAAGACTGCATCCGGCACGGAGGGGGAGATCCCAAATGGAAGTTCCCCACCATGCAGGATTGCCTGAGAAGATGGGAGTGCTACGTTGGTGAGAAACCAGTGGAGCTGCTCCAAGCCAAAGGATGTCCGTTATTGCAGAATGATGTGCGTTAGTGCAGGGACCATCTATGTGCCATGGGCTCAAATGGATAAAGAAGGGCTCAGGGCTAAACTGCCCCCATTGATGGACAGGGTAGGAAAATGGATCTCGTGTTTTAGAAAAACACTCTGGGAATAAATCTAGCAGTAGGCGATGTCAATAGTCTGCTCAGCAGCCTCACTGTGGAACAGACCAACACGATGTTCACCCGTTACCGCATCTCAACAGTTACGGTGACCATCACTGAGCAGGACATTGTTGCATTCAATTCCTTCAGGCACCAGATATGGACGGCCCTGAGCAAAATGTTCCCCGACTACCCAGATGTAGGAGGATTGATGGCAGAAAACATGAAACCTGGGGAGACTGTAACTGACTTTTTGGACAGAATGAGGGACTCCGCCTCAGAATCCAAGAGGGTTTCCACCGAGTCCTAACAGCAGAAGTCAGGAAGGCTGTCAGCTGTCAGATCTCAGAGAATGTTTGTATTGCCACAGATTGGGCCATATGGCCGACTGATGCCGGTTAGAGGCGTATCATGAGCAACGATCGATAAGCCTAGGCCTGTCCTCGCAAAACACCCACTCACAAAATCAAGCCCAGACCTACCCAAATGCGCCCTTACATTCATCTACAGCAAAATCAGTCAGTGACCACACCACGGCAACAAGGACCAGGTGGTTGGCCGAACACGTTGCCACAGCAGGAGCAGACAGGGAACCCGGCCCAACAAGGACAGGGTAGGGAGGGGTAACTGCCTGGGGAGGCAATACCTTTGCACCAACACAAAACTCAAATACGCAGTAGATTTAAACCCCCAATGCAGAACATCTACTTTACGCACACCTCAATACATATTTTGGAATAAAGACTAGTAAAACAACATTAGGAAATTCAAGTCAGCATTCAGAAACTCAGGGCTGCCGTACGTTGTGCTGATTGGGATTCCGGGGCCTAGACCTCACTCTTCTGCTAATCCCCTGGAGCGGGATTGGCTTGCCACGACCCGGGGGAGGCAGCCTGATGAGGAGGCAGGGTGGCTCCACTGACCAGTGCATAAAAACAGGCACCCAAGGTCCTCTCATCTAAGTCCAGTTGGGACGGGTTCCTATTACTAAATCAAAGGGACCCCACTCTCGGGCCTCCGGCCGAGGACCAACGTTCCCTTGTGGCATGGGTTCCCGACCTCATTCAACTGCCTTAAGGCCAATGGAGGCCCCTTTTTGGTTCCAAAAACGAGGCGATGTTCCAGTATTTGGAGACATATTTCCCAAGAGCTTGGGATAATGGTGCCGCCCCCCTAAAACTCTGACCATTCACAAACATGCATGGCGTTGAGTCAGTAGGAAGCTTTTCAGAACAATCAACCATCCCAATAAACTACTTGCATCGAGCGAAATCTGTAGTTCAGGCTTTGCACAGGACTCTCCACTGAGCAACATCTTGCCTCCTTTCCCTCAAATTGCACCAAAACACCCAATGGCAGCTCGTCGGGTATGTCCCTCGAAACATATCGATGGCAGCGTGTCTCAGGATTGAAAGTCTCTTGCCACACCACACCTAAAATAACTCAGGTGGGGCGCAACCAAAGGGAGAGTGTGTGCCGGGAAGGGCTACAAAAAAACATCACTGCTCCGTGCAAGGTACTCGAAATAGACTCACCACTGTACTAAGCCTAGCAACCAAGCTGGCAGCACACCAGGCCTTACGCACTGTCTAGGGGAGTAAGTAAGCCCAATTTCGGACAACGCCATTGCAGAAACACATGGGGGCTGTGGGACAGCTCTCCGTCCCCCTCAGATGAAAGGAAATGGAAATAACCAAATCACACGAGAACCTAGGGAGGCGTCCAAGAGATCCGCAAAAAAGATGCCCAAAAGAACTCTCTAGAAAAAGGGCGTTACTAGGACACCTGGCGCAACTAGGGAGAATCATACTGCATGCTGCGTGCCAGAACTAGAGGGGCAGACATGTGACCTCAGAGCACGATGTGAACATTTAACACCCAATTGCGATCCACCCCCTCTTCTACATCACCCCTGCACATGCATAGGTCAAAAGACACCACCTGCATTACTAAAATTTCCTCTACGCACATCAAGGATGGTAGGAGGCTAGAAAACTGACGAAACCCATATCAAGCAGCTAAATAGACAAGATCACCCGCTTACTGAAACATCCTTTTCCGCTGTGGTGCGGGGGGAGAGAAGACTCATGAGTAAAAGACCCAGGCGACCACCACGGAATTTCTATATAATTGCCCCAAGTGGGGCCACCTTCTAATACCCCACTAAAATTGAGCAAATAAAACAAAAAAGGAATTGCACAGTAAACCCCATGGTTGATTTAGGATGATACATAAGGATGCATGTTTTTCTAAACTAACCTACAAACAACAGCTAACCTATAAACAACAGCTCTTATCCAACAAGTCTTCAGTCGAGCCACAAGTGCACCACATTTACAGTTGCCCATCACCTCTGCAGAGACTACCTTCAGAACCCCAACCAGGCCCAAGTGTGCAAGTCAAATACCACGGACTGTGTTTTTACAGACATTTGCAATCTAACTCTTTTTAGCACTTTAACCAAAGAAAAAGAAACCACCGATTGCCAGAAGACTACAGATGTCTCCTTCGGAAATCATCCCAAGAACTGCAATGTTTAAAATGTTATGCATTATTGCACCTTCTTAGGTCTCGCCTGAGCTAGCGCATGCGCTGCACTGCAAGACATTTAGTTAGTGGGATTTGAAAGTGCTACCACAGGATTTTGCTGGCCTCATGCTTGCGGTTACGCGCCTGTGCACGCGTACAGCTGCCATCTATCTTTCCTCCATCACAGGTCATTAAGTGCATCACGATCACTTTCACTTTCGCGGTCGCGTCACTTTCAAGGCTGCGCGGCCAATGCTTGTTATTCCTCGGAAGTAGGCCAGGCATGTTCTGAAACTTAAGAAAAATGTTTTTAGAATGTCTCATGCTGTGCTGCAGGGATACCTTCAAGCAGACCCGACTCATGCACCGATTGCCCTAAATATTGTTCTCATTTCAATGAGAGTTTGTGTACGGAATATTTTCTTAAAACACTTTTTTTTAATCTGATTTAGGAGATATTCACTTTTTATCGAACAGACTATTTAAGTGCCCGGGTGCTTTTTTGGCTAATCTACACTATGCAATAATTGCCAGACAGGGGTAAACAGAACACCACACTTCCAGTTCTAGATTTGGGTACAAAAAGGTTTAAATGTTTGCCAATGCTCATGTAATCACAAAAACAATCTAATAAAAAGCAGTCTAGAGAGACGGGATGTTGCTCCGCCCTTCGACTGACCTTATCTCCACAGACATTTGATTGGGCAGCAGTTAGCCTGGTCATTAAAAAGTTCCATTGGGAATGCAGATCTTCCAGTGCAGAGATCTGGTCTTTACTGTATACATTTGTAAATGTATGTTTGGTATTTTTGTTGGTTGAGTTAGTGCTTTTGCTTTTTGAATGTAGAAGCACTGCGTGGACATGGATTTATTAAATGTTATTGTGTACTTTGTGGAGTTTGAATTTGTAACCCACACCCCTCTCTGAATTAGCCTTGCATTGCAGCACTTTGCTACTCTAATGGGAAAGTACTACAGGGCTGAACTTGTCGCTCTGTTTGGGTCTATTAATAAGAGTGCCCTAGGACACCAAATGTAAATGGTCACAGGAACCACTGACATCCCTTGGGCCCTGAGCCAGTTCCCACATGAACTGCAATCGAAGTGCATTGTTATCACCCACTGCCCCAAAGTCCTTTTCTGTGGAACCTCAAGCACCAAGCTTCAGTTCCTTTTGCTGCTTAAACAAGCATTGGCATAGCCAATAGGTTTCGCCTTTGGAACCTTATAAGCGTTTAGCCATGCAACAGTTGATGCTGTTGCACCAAGGATATTGTGCTGCATAACTAAATACTTATAAGGTCCCAAAAGCGAGACCTATTGGCTATTCCAATGCTTGTTTTTGTAAGGGGTGGCTGCATCCATCTGTAGCCAGAAATCTGCGTAGTTACATGGAACATATCCCGACATTTCTACAGTGCGTGCATAGAGGCCTCTCTCACATTACTTACAATTACACTGAACCCAACTCTAGTATTTCACACGCACTGCACAGCGCAGTCTTACACAACACCTGGTTTCAGCACATGACAGCCGTGGGTGTCCAGACATCAGCCAGGTCATGCTTTGTATGTTCACTGATGCCACACGCAGTAGGCGCAGACAAGCTTTATCTCAAGAATTAGCCCCCAAAAGAGCTAAAATTACTCCTCCATTTGTACCTATGTAGGATTCGGGCCATGATACAACCCAACAGGGGTGTGAAAACCCTCCATGACATCGGAAACGGTCTCAGCAAGTTTTTTTGTTCTTTTTGTGCAGGAGCGATTGTGGCAGGAGCAAGGGGGCAAAAGTGTCCCTTACATAATTGTCTGCACCAGTCCCTGTCTCCACAAAGGCACCACCATATATTTTAAACTGGCAAGTCTGCGTTAAAGTTCTCGCCCCAATCCCATTAAGGAAGGGTGATGAGCAGTGCATAGGAAGCTCAGATAACAAATATTATAATTAATATATATATATACATATATATATATACATACTTTCAGGGAAGCAGCGGAGCGGATCGAGGCAATTTTAACGAAAATTACACACAGATTCCTCAATCGGCGCCAAAGTTATTCCCAATAGAATGTTGGGGATTTCCTATGGTAACTAGTTACTAACTATATATACCTACTGGAGACTGCCAGTAGGAGATATATATATATATATATATATATATATATGACTCGTGAACAAGGGAGCAAGTCCTGAAATGCGTAGAGTGGTTGCCAGATTGCTATTCTTTTGCATAATAAATGTTGACTGCCTGAAAAGTCCTTGTTGCTGTCCGTGGCTGCGGTTTGTGGGAGGAAGGGCTACAGCCTTTTGATTGGAGATATATATATATATATATATATATATATATATATATATATATATATATATATATATATATATATATATATATATATATATATATATATATATATATATATATATATATATCGCTGCACGCTTTCTGTGTCCGATCCCGGTATCAGAAAAAAGACCCCCCCTCACCCCTTACAGACGCGTTTCGCCTTCAACAGGCTTCGTCAAAAAAAAAAAATATATATATATATATATATATATATATATATATATCAAACCATTACTCCTCCTTAAGAAAAGATTGTCCGGGCCACTTGCAGTTACAAAGCGTGTTTATTAAGGAAAGTTTCGCTTGACGCATTTCGCAGGGAGAACCTGCTTTCTCAGCTCGAAACTTTCCTTAATAAACACGCTTTGTAACTGCAAGTGGCCCGGAAAATCTTTTCTTAAGGAGGAGTAATGGTTTGATTTGAGGGGATTCGCTATCCCGTCCGAGGCCCGCCACTGGAAGCGGCAGGGGCCCTAAGCGATTTCTTGTGCTGGATTTGGATATATATATATCCTCTGATCCAGCAATTGATAAAGGCCGCTGATTACCGGAACTCCTCTATCCCTTAACGCGAACCCGGCCTAAATTTGGAGACGCCGGGGTAAATGGCACCCTACCAACCACAAATTTGGCTTGATGGAGCTTGTTATCTAAACCAAACCTATGATCCATGTTGAAAGATTATGCTGTAGTTTTACTCTATTCCTATTAATACGAACTGGGTGGCTTTCCCAGGTCACCCACTTTTTTTGATTGTTGGAATGTTGAAGCTATGCCTTGAGCAGAATTTTTTTATCTTTTATGGCCAAATGTACCAGCAGCTCAGGGGCGTGGCCATGGGGGCCTGCTTCTCGCCCAGTTTCGCGTGCTTACACATGGGACTGTGGGAGGAGCGGGTCCTCATGGACGACTATGAGGTCATAATGACCAACAATGTGATAGTGTACTTAAGGTATATTGATGACCTTTTTAGGTCGAGCTGACGTTAGCATTCATGCGAAGCATGAATGCTGTCAGCTCGACAACTAATGTGATCCGTTTTTAGGAGAGTGGACACCAAAGTGTTACGAGCGTTTTCAGTGCCGGATTTCACCGCGGGAGCGAGCGCGCTTGCGCAGACCGCAGGGCTTGCATGCAAACACGGCGCGCACACAGGCAGGCCCCATCCCCTGCACGCACAGGCACACGCGCGCACACACACGCAGACAGGCACAACACACGCAGGCACATACAAGCGCGCGCACCCCCCCCTCTCCCCTCTTCAGGCACGCACAGACTTCACATCAGCCGTGGGCCCCACTCACCAACTGCGCTCTTCCGGCGGGGCTCCTCACGGCGCGTCTCATCTTCTCAATCGGGGCTCCCTCAGGTCAGAGGAGCCCCGCAACAGGCGCCACACTCCTCCTTCTCCCCGGCCCCCTCCTGGGGACCCGGGCTACCCAGGACCGGCAGGGCGCTCCATGCGCCGGCAGGCCGCCTCACGGACATCAGGAGGCGGGACTTCCGGGCGGCCGCGAGCGGATTGGCCGGCCGGCCAAGAGCTTCCGGGTCGCCGCGGGCAGCGTGGCGGCACTCTTCCGATCACTACAACAACAGGAGATGTGCGCGCGACTGGCCGCTGGCGTCTCGTTTTAGAACTTGTGCCCTGAGCCGTAATCAGCATGGTAGTACAACCTTTTCCATACTGTGCGAGGCATTTGGGGAACTGCGATGAAAAGCGCACTATTAGTGATGCTGGAACTGCATGTGAGAAGAACCCCACGCGCTCGCACGGCAGGGTGGGGGGGTGTGGGGGGGGGGCTAACTGTTCTCCCGAGGGCGACGCGTTCATGATCTATCTGTGTTTAGCTTTGCAGAAGAGGTAGGAGGTATGAAGGGGTCATGTCACTGGTGTTTGGGAAGCCTTGGCTTGCTCCCTCGGAATTGCGGAATCCACATGGCTCCTTAGCCCTGTATGGTGTTGTTATATTCGTGAGCAATAATAAATTAATCGGGCGGCATTCATTTTTTTCTATCGCACCTTTATTTAATTTAATATAATTAATGCGTCAGCCACAGTGGTGTTTCTGCTGAGGGCATGGTTGGCTTTAGCCCTGGACATGCACCAGGAATGGATCTAAATTTGGGATTGTTGATTCTCGGAACCACTTGTGTACAATAACTAAACAAATCTGTGTTCCCTGTTCCACTTAGTAGGAGTCATTGGTTTTGTTGAAAGGTTATATTTAAATAAACAGTTCGAGGTATTTAGCCCTGGTTCTTGCCTTACTTCTGACCAAAGAAAGAGAGGCTCAGGCTCCGAAACATATGATGTGTGTTTTCTGTTAGATAAATATCACGGGAAAACATCGTAATAGCTCCATGTGAGGCCACCATGAAAGAATTGAGAGTTGGGAACTGAGAAACTTCATACCTAAGGGTCCTTATTTATATATCTATTGTTAACATGTAATAGCCACTATCAAATGCTGAAAGATTAAAACGGGGATTAAACTAACTTTTTCTTTCTTTCTTTCTTTCTTTCTTTCTTTCTTTCTTTCTTTCTTTCTTTCTTTCTTTCTTTCGCTAGAATGTCACATTTGTGAGCACCTTAGACTGCCTGCCCTCTAGGGCTAGTACAGTTCTGTCTAGAGGTAGATTACATTATTCCCAAAGCATTTTAAGCATTAACATTTGACTAATGCAAGCAGATACCATTCTTTATTGGTGTAAACCAACTTTCGCAACTCACAAAAGTTTGTCTCACATTGGTGGAAGGACTATTTAGGGCTTCTGGCAATATGGGTTGGTGACGAGGACATTTTCCACCCTTCAGATTGTTGGCTGGGATTGGGGGAGGTGCTCTTGAGATATGATGGGCATGTCATGTAGGTCCTTTCCTGAGAAACAGCCATTCCCGTGCCAGTTGAGGAAAATGCAGTCTGAAAAGCCATCTTGATTGGGAATGTATCAGAAGACTATACTAAGAAGCCACATCAAGAAGGTGGGTGAGAGCAGCATAGCATCGTTCAGTCATGCAAAGCACAGTTGCTTGTGGTCTTCACTGGGAGCCATTGAAGGGTTTTCATTATGGGGACGGCTTCTATTTTCAGTGGACTCTGCAAACATCAGACACTGATTTTATAGTTGTTTTATAGAGACCGTCCAGTATAGAGAAAGAAATTATGGTCTTTGCCCAGGGCTGCATTTTTAACAGTCACCACAGCATCAATCTGTGCAACCATTCAACAACAACTGGTTCAAATATGTTCTATCAATATTTCAAGCTTTATTACAAATGCCACAAAAATATGTTAGTATTTCACTTCTGTTCTTGGATTTTCGTCACAATAAAATACAGTGAAAATAATCTTCACAAAAGTTATTTACAAAAGTTTAAGCTATTGCCATTATAAATTAATTAACTATAATTAAGTATTAATTATTTAAAAAAATGAAAAGCCAATGTTATTTGTAATATCAATACATCTAAGTCACGTAAATGCAACACATATTGCATTACAAATGCTATAGGTGTCACATTTGTGAAAGTTATAACTATTTGCATTGTAAATGACAAACCGATTAATTTAGCTAATTTCAAAACCATTACATAAATAAAAAATGTGTCATTTCCAATACCAATAGCTCAAACTTTCCTAATGCGAGACCTATTGCATTGCAAATGCTTGTTATGATTTGGAAGGGATCCAAAGAAGGGGCCACTGACTTTGTAACAAAACTGAATGATAACATCTATAACTTACAGTTCACATCAGAGATCCATAAAACGAGGGTGAACTTTTTGGATGTTGAAGTGTACATTGAGAATAACAAGTTGGAGACTAAATTACACAGAAAGGCAACTTCGGGGAACACAGTGTTGCATGCCACTAGTCAGCACCCTCAACATCTCATTCGCAGCATCCCTTATGGGGAGATGCTGCGACTGAGGCGGATCTGCAGTACCGATATAGAGTGTGAGAGAGCTCAAAGGGACAGCAGAATCCGTTTTTTGGAGAGAGATTTAGTGGACATGGCAATTGAACGTACTCGGAGTATCCCTAGAGAAGAAGCATTAAGATCTAAAACGAAGACTATGGGAATTAAGCCAGAGTCTATACAATCTAGGGCCATAGTAACCTATAGTACTCAACATGCGGAGATTAGAAAAATCTTCAGCAGAAACTGGAACTTAGTAAAAGGGGATCCAGTGATAGGAAAATTAGTATCCAACAAACCTGAACTCACTTTTCGTAAGTCATTTACAATGGCCAATGCATTGGTAAGCAACAATTTGGACAAACCAATTTCAGGGACTTGGATGGACCTGAATAAGGGTTTCAAAAAATTTCCATTTTGTAAAGCCTGTCGCCATGGAATAAATAGGACTCATTACTCTATCCCCTTTCATGATAAACCTATTGCTATCAGTAAAAGACTCACATGCAAAACAGAATATGTGGTTTACGTGCTGCAGTGTCCGTGTGGGCTGTGCTATGTGGGCAGTACACGGCTGCCCGCCCACAAACGAATACTGCAGCACCTTAGAGCCACATCAGGGAAGGATCATACATATCCAGTAGCGCGGCACTTCGCGTCGACACATAACAGTGACCCTGATGGTCTACAATACTATCTGGTCGACACGGTCCTACCCCTAAAGAGGGGAGGAAATAGGGATGCCAAGCTGCGATTGCTGGAAACAAGGTACATCCTGGAGTTTAACAGCATGAATCCGGGAGGCCTCAATGCCAATGAAGATATGTATACTTGTTTGTAAAGAATTTTTTCGAATATCAGAAACATGTCAATTTACCAATACTGTCCCATATATCCACTCATCAGGAGACAACATGAAAACCTGGGACCAGGTGTTGGAATTACTGATAAGCTGAGGGGGTTGCTCCATCCAGGAAACAGATTTTATATGCACTTGCACTTTACTCACAGATATTAGTTTACTCCAGTACTCTTATGGGGGCAACTGACATGTAGTTAATGGAGCACTTCTCCCCACTTGCAATTGAATGGATATTCTTTGCTACCCATTTGGGTTAAAGGAACAGAGCAATGAGGATTTGCACTACATGGTTAGGAAATTAAGATTGCGAGGTAGGGTGTTATGATGTTATACGACCCACTCCTCTTAATGTTCCTATTTCTTTGTATTATTCAAAAAAATCAATGTAAATATATAGTTATATGAAATTATTATGGATTTATCCTTGTAGATATGACATGTAAAATTGTTTTTTTAGATTGTAGAAATGTTTTTAAACATTTCCTATTTATGTATATTTATTTTTTCTTAAATATTTGAAAAAATCTGTTTACATGATTTTGGGCACTATGCCCTGAATACACTGCTTGCTGCTATTACATTTAGGCAGTATTTTTTCTCTGTTTACTGTTTCTAAGTACAAACAGCTGCTACATGATAGTGGATTTGACTACAAATGCCCTCGTTTATGTTGTTGACACACCATGTGATCAAGCCTCTTCGAGAGGCGAAATGAGTCATGACAGATTGCTGGCACGATTTTGCACTAATAAAGCACTAAAGGATTAGCACTTAAACGGTGGTTTCGCTCTACGTTATTTGGTCTCCAGGAACAGGGGGCATGGCGAATGAGATATATATATATATATATATATATATGTCAAACAAAGGATGCTCCAAATTGAAGACCCCACTCACAGCGTTTTTCTTTAACCTTCTTTATTTCGGCCAGCAGCAGTAGATTGCAAACAGTTCTCTCAGCATAACATTTCGCCACAATTGCCAAACGCGTTTCTGGGAAAGGTTCCCCCTTGATCACTGGCATGGCTTCGGGTAAGGATTAGCTTTGCATTTTCATTCAAGTGGTTTAAATACAGGGTGCAGCCCGTATAAGTGGGCGTGTCCGCGCAAGGCATTTTGGTTATTATAGTTCATTATAACGCCATAGTGGTGCTGTAGCCTTTGCCTCCGTTAATACAGTTCCAATTAGGTTGCTGATTTAACACTGAGTCAATCCGCTGCTCATTTCTTGCCAACCAAACAGGTACGCTGCTCCTTGAATGTGTCGTTAACTTTGCATGACAGGATTAGCACTTAAACGGTGGTTTCGCTATACGTTATTTGGTCTCCAGGAACAGGGGGCATGGCGAATGGCGTTTTTCTACATATATATATATATATATATGTGATCAAGGTTACTGGTTAACCGAAACGCGTCATGCCTGGAATACCATTTTTTGAGAGCAAATAAATCTTCCCACTGAGAACTTACCTGCTGCTTGGGGTCCTTCTTTCTGTTTGGTGTGGAATCGCCGAGGAAACAGGATTTGCCACGATAGATATTACCTACTGCGATAGCCAGTAGGTATATATAGTTAGGAACTAGTTACCATAGGGAAATCACAACATTCTATTGGGAATAACTTTGGCACCGGTTGAGGAATCTTCCTGAAATTTTCCTTAACTTTGCCTCGCGGCGCTCCGCTCCTTCCCTGAAAGTTTGGGGGGGATTCGTCAAGCGGGGGACGAGATAAAAGGGGGGTTCCAAAACGTGTTTTCCCCATGTTAATTTCCATAGGGCGGTTGGACTCACTTTTAGCCCGAACGGCTGAATGGTTTTCCACCAAACTTGGCAAAATTGTAGGGACTGGTAGCCCGATGTGCCTTTGCTATGTCTCAAGATATGTGCTCCAGTGGTTTTTACGAAAATTAACTTTGAAAAAATATATATTGGGCTACATTGGGCTATATATATGTTAGAGCCCAAATGTAGCCCAATGTAGCCCATGTAGCCCAAAGATGGCCACCAGAGAAAAAAACAACAAATGTAGCCCAAATATCAGCCAGATGTAGCCTACCTATAGCCCAATGACAGAATGTCCCAGAGTGTTCTAAAGAACAACTAGAGTGCTAACAGTCTTACTTATGACAAAAGTATGGCACACCTGAAGTCATCTTGATTGGAATAAAGTGTTAACACTTAAAACATTTAATTTGCAAAGGAACAAAATGAGGGGGTTCATTTTGCCATAGAAATTATGATTAGTGCTGAAGAAAGAAAAATTAGGGCACATTTTGAGTGACTTCTCAAATCCTCTTATATTTCATTAAAAAAATTCTGATATGCAGTCTCCCAAGATGGCCACCAGAGACAAAAGAGCCCACATGTAGTCCAAATATCAGCCAGATGTAGCCCAACTATAGCCCAATGACAGAATGTCCCAGAGTGTTCTAAAGAACAACTAGAACGCTAACAGTCTTACTTATGACAAAAGTATGGCACACCTGAAGTCATCTTGATTGGAATAAAGTGGTAACACTTAATACATTTAATTTGAAAAGGAACAAAATGAGGGGTTTCATTTTGCCATAGACATTTTATATATATATATATATATATATATATATATTCACTGAAAAAACCATAGGTTATAGACCATATATAGTTAGGAATTTGCATTTACAAAACCTTTGAAAATTCACTGAAAAAACCATAGGTTAGAGACCATATATAGTTAGCTGGACATTTTATTGACATAAAACCAATGAAATTCCATATATAGTTAGTTGCACTAACTATATATCGCGCACCCGCAATCCACTGCTGATGATGTCACATATTACATCATTCATGACATGGTCAGTGACATCACTGATGACATCACTGATGACATCTCAAATGACATCACTGATGACATCATCTAGTGTCTGTGTGTTTTTGTAAAGTTTAAATATGTTTTACATATTGAAGAATGAGTGGATGTATGGAAGACTGAGTGTGTGTGTGGCTGGCTGTGAGGTGTGTGACTCTGTGCATATCAATGTGTACTTGTATCAGTGATTGTATAAGAGAGTAAGTATGTGTTAGTATATGTGTGAAAAGTATGGTGTTCTGTGTTTAACTGTATAGATGAGGAAATCGAAGTGTGATTGATTCTTCACAGGACTGACTAGGTGTATGAGTGCATATGATAGTGTTGTAATAATGAGTGACTGTATGTATGAGTGATTGTATGGGTGAATGAGTGAATGTGTGTGTAGACGTAGGAATCAGTGAGTGCGTATGTAGTAACTGGTATTGGTGTGCCATGATGTCATCAGTGATGTCATTTGAGATGTCATCAGTGATGTCATTTGAGATGTCATCAGTGATGTCATCAGTGATGTCACTGAAGTATGGTGTTCTGTGTTTAACTGTATAGATGAGGAAATGGAAGTGCGATTGATTCTTTACAGGACTGACTAGGTGTGTGAGTAACTCCATGGATGAGTGGCAGTGTGTGAGTGTCTGCATAGGTGTATGAGTGCATATGATAGTGTTGTAATAATGAGTGACTGTATGTATGAGTGATTGTATGGGTGAATGAGTGAATGTGTGTGTAGACGTAGGAATCAGTGAGTGCGTATGTAGTAACTGGTATTGGTGTGTCATGATGTCATCAGTGATGTCATTTGAGATGTCATCAGTGATGTCATCAGTGATGTCATTTGAGATGTCGTCAGTGATGTCATCAGTGATGTCACTGACCATGTCATGAATGATGTAATATGTGACATCATCAGCAGTGGATTGCGGGTGCGCGATATATAGTTAGTGCAACTAACTATATATGGAATTTCATTGGTTTTATGTCAATAAAATGTCCAGCTAACTATATATGGTCTCTAACCTATGGTTTTTTCAGTGAATTTTCAAGTTTTTGTAAATGCAAATTCCTAACTATATATGGTCTATAACCTATGGTTTTTTCAGTGAATTTCATTGGTTTTTTAAAAGCTAATATCTATAGCTGTAAAATATATTCTTTATTACGTGACGTATCACGTAGCCACGTGAGACGCCTCATGACGCGTCGCATAATCGTGACGTATCGGCTCTGCAGCGCAAACAAAACCCGTAACGTAAGCGTGCCGGAGCACGCTTACAGATATATATATTTTTTTTAACCTTAATTAGACAAAATCCACACGTGCACATATCTTGAGGCCTTGCAAAGGCACATCAAACAAACAGTCCCTTCAATTTTGCCAAGTTTGCTGGAAATCTATTCCCTTAATTTTTTTTTTACTGTTTCTCTTGGTTTTCCCCTTGTTACGCTTACCGGGACGCTACCCGGTACGCGAACCGGACGCTCCAAAAACACAAGATGGCGGACTTCCGTTACGCTGCCGGTTAGCTGCCCGGTTCGCGTACCGGGAAGCGCCTCTACCGCGAAAAATTGCGGGGGACTTTAATATCCCCCTCATCAATCCTAGGGGGTCAGGAGGGGTTTACCTTGCCCCCTTTCCTTCATTTCCCCCTTCTTTTTTCACCACATCTTGTCTCTTGAACCTACCGAGAGACAAGATGGCGGCCGCTCCGGACTGTTTACAATGTTGACAGCTACGCTGCCGGTTAGCTGCCCGGTTAGCTGCCCGGTTCGCGTACCGGGACGCGCCTCTACGGCGTAAAATCGCAAAAAAAATTATTTTTTTATATTTTGCCCCGCGGGGCACTTTAATATCCCCCTCATCAATCCTAGGGGTCAGGAGTGGTCTACCTTGCCCCCTTTCCTTCATTTCCCCCTTCGTTTTTCACCACATCTTGTCTCTCGATCGTACCGAGAGACAAGATGGCGGCCGCTCCGGACTGTTTAGAATGTTGACAGACACCGGAGAGCCAATCAGCTTCGCTTCGCGAAGTTCCGTTACGCGTCAGGTACGCGAACCGGGGAGCTAACCGGAGCGCTGTCACAGATATATATATTTTTTTAAACGTTAATTTCTCAAAATCCACTGGAGCACATATATTGAGACATAGCAAAGGCACGTCGGGCAAACCATATCTACAATTTTGCCAAGTTTCATGTAAATCTATTCAGCCGTTCGAGCTAAAAGTGAGTCCAACCGCCCTATGGAAAACTGAATGGGAAAAATGCGTTTTGGGACCCCCCTTTTTTCTCGGCCCCCCCTTGACGAAACCCCCCCAAATTTTCAGCGGCTGCTCAGAAACAAAATGTGCCATTTTTCTGAAAATTTCAGCCAATTCCGTCCACAAACGCCAAAGTTATTAGACATAGGATTTTTTCTCTATGGGATTTCTGAAAATTCTAACTATATATACCCACTGGCTATCGCCAGTAGGTAATATACATATATAAACATATATAATCTGCATATCTATATAAATATAAATGCATGCATACATATACATATATGCATACATATGCATGTTATTTACATGAAAGTTTTAAAAACACTAATAAAAGCAAAGCTAAAAAGCCACCTCATTACAAACAGAATGGCTTTAACTTAAACGAGGGCGAGATCTATTGCATTTTCAATGCTTGTTTACTTTGGTTCTATCAAGAAGGCATTCAGATGTGTCACACATTTGCCATAAATTCTGAATGTTAGCACTCTAGTTGCTCATTAGATCACTGTAGTAAAGCTAGTGCTCACCAGGGAAGTCTGCTGCTAATCATGGTTTGCAGCCATTTTCCCGCATTTTTTATCCCGCAGACTTTCAGTCCGCATACCATTATCCCGCAAGGTCATTGACCTCGCATACCATTATCCCGCATTTTTTCAAAACGCATGTGCATTTATCGCGCATGCCTTTACAAAGAATTACGTTTTAAAGGCATGTATGGTAAATGCATTTGCGTTGTGAAAACCACGATGACGAGAGAGGTAAGTGGGTTTGTGTTAATTTTTTCGTGGGTTAGTGATTGTGTAGTGTAGTGTAGTGTTGTGTAGTGTAGTGTTGTGTTAGTGTAGTGTAGAGTTGTGGTGGTTGTTTAGTGTAGGGTCATGCTGGGGGTAGTGTTTTAGGGTTTAGGGTTGTGTTGTAGTGTTTGCGTAGTGTAGGGTCATGCTGGGGGTAGTGTTTTAGGGTTTAGGGTAGTGTTGTAGTGTTTGCGTAGTGTAGGGTCATGCTGGGGGTAGTGTTTTAGGGTTTAGGGTTGTGTTGTAGTGTTTGCGTAGTGTAGGGCCATGCTGGGGCTAGTGTTTTAGGGTTTAGGGTAGTGTTGTAGTGTTTGCGTAGTGTAGGGTCATGCTGGGCGTAGTGTTTTAGGGTTTAGGATAGTGTTTTAGTGTTTGCGTAGTGTAGGGTCATGCTGGGGGTAGTGTTTTAGGGTTTTGGGTAGTGTTGTAGTGTTTGCGTAGTGTAGGGTGATGCTGGGGTGTAGTATTTTAGGGTTTAGGGTAGTGTTGTAGTGTTTGCGTAGTGTAGGGTCATGCTGGGGGTAGTGTTTTAGGGTTTTGGGTAGTGTTGTAGTGTTTGCGTAGTGTAGGGTCATGCTGGGGGCAGTGTTTTAGGGTTTTGGGTAGTGTTGTAGTGTTTGCGTAGTGTAGGGTCATGCTGGGGTGTAGTGTTTTAGGGTTTTGGGTAGTGTTGTAGTGTTTGCGTAGTGTAGGGTCATGCTGGGGGTAGTGTTTTAGGGTTTTGGGTAGTGTTGTAGTGTTTGCGTAGTGTAGGGTCATGCTGGGGGTAGTGTTTTAGGGTTTTGGGTAGTGTTGTAGTGTTTGCGTAGTGTAGGGTCATGCTGGGGGGTAGTGTTTTAGGGTTTTGGGTAGTGTTGTAGTGTTTGCGTAGTGTAGGGTCATGCTGGGGGTAGTGTTTTAGGGTTTTGGGTAGTGTTGTAGTGTTTGCGTAGTGTAGGGTCATGCTGGGGGTAGTGTTTTAGGGTTTAGGGTAGTGTTGTAGTGTTTGCGTAGTGTAGGGTCATGCTGGGGGTAGTGTTTTAGGGTAGTGTTGTAGTGTTTGCGTAGTGTAGGGTCATGCTGGGGGTAGTGTTTTAGGGTTTAGGGTAGTGTTGTAGTGTTTGCGTAGTGTAGGGTCATGCTGGGGGTAGTGTTTTAGGGTTTAGGGTAGTGTTGTAGTGTTTGCGTAGTGTAGGGTCATGCTGGGGGTAGTGTTTTAGGGTTTAGGGTAGTGTTGTAGTGTTTGCGTAGTGTAGGGTCATGCTGGGGTGTAGTGTTTTAGGGTTTTGGGTAGTGTTGTAGTGTTTGCGTAGTGTAGGGTCATGCTGGGGGTAGTGTTTTAGGGTTTAGGGTAGTGTTGTAGTGTTTGCGTAGTGTAGGGTCATGCTGGGGTGTAGTGTTTTAGGGTTTTGGGTAGTGTTGTAGTGTTTGCGTAGTGTAGGGTCATGCTGGGGGTAGTGTTTTAGGGTTTAGGGTAGTGTTGTAGTGTTTGCGTAGTGTAGGGTCATGCTGGGGGTAGTGTTTTAGGGTTTAGGGTTGTGTTGTAGTGTTTGCGTAGTGTAGGGTCATGCTGGGGGTAGTGTTTTAGGGTTTTGGGTAGTGTTGTAGTGTTTGCGTAGTGTAGGGTCATGCTGGGGGTAGTGTTTTAGGGTTTAGGGTAGTGTTGTAGTGTGTGTAGTGTGTGTAGTGTAGGGTCATGCTGGGGGTAGTGTTTTAGGGTTTAGGGTAGTGTTGTACTGTTTGTGTAGTGTAGGGTCATGCTGGGGGTAGTGTTTTAGGGTTTAGGGTAGTTTAGTTGTTTAGTGTATGCTAAAGGCATATTCGTTCTAAAAGTTTTCGTTATTTTAGTTTGCGGCCTAATATTGCGGGATTTTTTTTGCGGACTGATGGTATGCGGGATTTCGTCATATATTCGCTAATCATACTTTCTATGGCAAAATGAACCCCCTCATTTTGTTCCTTTTTAAATTATATGTTTTAAGAGTTACCACTTTATTCCAATCAAGATGGCTTCAGGTGTGCCATACCTTTGTAATAAGTAGGACTGTTAGCACTCTAGTTGTTCTTTAGAACACTCTGGGACATTCTGTCATTGGGCTATAGTTGGGCTACATCTGACTGATATTTGGGCTACATTTGTTTTTTTTTGTCTCTGGTGGCCATCTTTGGGCTACATTGGGCTACATTGGGCTACATTTGGGCTCCAACATATATATAGCCCAATGTAGCCCAATATATATTTTTCAAAGTTAATTTTCGTAAAAAGCTCTGGAGCCTATATCTTGAGACATAGCAAAGGCACATCGGGCTACCAGTCCCTACAATTTTGCCAAGTTTGGTGTAAATCCATTCAGCCGTTCAGGCTAAAAGTGAGGCCAACCACCCTATGGAAAATTGCATGGGAAAAACACGTTTTGGGCCCCCCCTTGACGAAACCCCCCCAAATTTTCAGGGGCTGCTCAGAAACAAAATGTTCCATTTTCCTGAAAATTTCAGCCAATTCTGTCCTCAAACGCCAAAGTTATTCGACATAGGATTTTTTCCCTATGGGATTTTTGAAAATTCTAACTATATATACCTACTGGCTATCGCCAGTAGGATGGAGAGATATATATATAGATATATATAGATATATATATATATATATATATATATATATATATACATATATATATACACAACAGTCTTTCCCAAACAGAAAAGGCGGAGGCCACACAGGAACAGGTAGGAAGCCTTTACTTGACAAAAAATTCCACCAAGGCGTATGCATTTCGGCGTCTTGTTGCCATCATCAGCGCCGTAGAAATAATGGGAAGAAGGAAGTGGGTCTGCACCTATAGGTGTCCTGCTGCAGTTGGATTGGCTGCCATAACTCCTCCCCCTGAAGGGCTCCACCGCAGGTAGTTCGTCCAGTCGGTACTGGAACTACAGGACCCAGAATGCACAGTGTTATTCCGAGGTCCCGCGGCATTGATGATATCAGGAAGGGCCATTATGCAGGGCGGTGCACTCCCACTGTCCAGTGTTTCCCGAGTTGTCAAAGAAAGAGCCTCCCTCCGTCCCCACCGCACCACCACACTTCCCAGATGTCTCTTTCGCGGGGGCATGCGGCGGGTGCAGCTAGCCCAGGGCAAGGAACAGTGTCCTCAACACCGCGTCCATTTCACCTGGATGATGTGGTGGGCCTGACAATGTCAACAAGACCAAGTCCAATGCCGAAGCGTTGCCAGCAACTCGTCAGGCCACTTGATGTGCGGGGGCCTCCAAACACGCCACTGGCAGGCGCGTAATTGATGCACAACAGTCTTTCCCAAACAGAAAAGGCGGAGGCCACACAGGAACAGGTAGGAAGCCTTTACTTGACAAAAAATTCCACCAAGGCGTATGCATTTCGGCGTCTTGTTGCCATCATCAGCGCCGTGGAAATAATGGGAAGAAGGAAGTGGGTCTGCACCTATAGGTGTCCTGCTGCAGTTGGATTGGCTGCCATAACTCCTCCCCCTGAAGGGCTCCACCGCAGGTAGTTCGTCCAGTCGGTACTGGAACTACAGGACCCAGAATGCACAGTGTTATTCCGAGGTCCCGCGGCATTGATGATATCAGGAAGGGCCATTATGCAGGGCGGTGCACTCCCACTGTCCAGTTTTTCCCGAGTTGTCAAAGAAAGAGCCTCCCTCCGTCCCCACCGCACCACCACACTTCCCAGATGTCTCTTTCGCGGGGGCATGCGGCGGGTGCAGCTAGCCCAGGGCAAGGAACAGTGTCCTCAACACCGCGTCCATTTCACCTGGATGATGTGGTGGGCCTGCCAATGTCAACAAGACCAAGTCCAATGCCGAAGCGTTGCCAGCAACTCGTCAGGCCACTTGATGTGCGGGGGCCTCCAAACACGCCACTGGCAGGCGCGTAATTGATGCACAACAGTCTTTCCCAAACAGAAAAGGCGGAGGCCACACAGGAACAGGTAGGAAGCCTTTACTTGACAAAAAATTCCACCAAGGCGTATGCATTTCGGCGTCTTGTTGCCATCATCAGCGCCGTGGAAATAATGGGAAGAAGGAAGTGGGTCTGCACCTATAGGTGTCCTGCTGCAGTTGGATTGGCTGCCATAACTCCTCCCCCTGAAGGGCTCCACCGCAGGTAGTTCGTCCAGTCGGTACTGGAACTACAGGACCCAGAATGCACAGTGTTATTCCGAGGTCCCGCTGCATTGATGATATCAGGAAGGGCCATTATGCAGGGCGGTGCACTCCCACTGTCCAGTGTTTCCCGAGTTGTCAAAGAAAGAGCCTCCCTCCGTCCCCACCGCACCACCACACTTCCCAGATGTCTCTTTCGCGGGGGCATACGGCGGGTGCAGCTAGCCCAGGGCAAGGAACAGTGTCCTCAACACCGCGTCCATTTCACCTGGATGATGTGGTGGGCCTGACAATGTCAACAAGACCAAGTCCAATGCCGAAGCGTTGCCAGCAACTCGTCAGGCCACTTGATGTGCGGGGGCCTCCAAACACGCCACTGGCAGGCGCGTAATTGATGCACAACAGTCTTTCCCAAACAGAAAAGGCGGAGGACACACAGGAACAGGTAGGAAGCCTTTACTTGACAAAAAATTCCCGTCATATATTCGCTAATCATACTTTCTATGGCAAAATGAACCCCCTCATTTTGTTCCTTTTTAAATTATATGTTTTAAGAGTTACCACTTTATTCCAATCAAGATGGCTTCAGGTGTGCCATACCTTTGTAATAAGTAGGACTGTTAGCACTCTAGTTGTTCTTTAGAACACTCTGGGACATTCTGTCATTGGGCTATAGTTGGGCTACATCTGACTGATATTTGGGCTACATTTGTTTTTTTTTGTCTCTGGTGGCCATCTTTGGGCTACATTGGGCTACATTTGGGCTCCAACATATATATAGCCCAATGTAGCCCAATATATATTTTTCAAAGTTAATTTTCGTAAAAAGCTCTGGAGCCTATATCTTGAGACATAGCAAAGGCACATCGGGCTACCAGTCCCTACAATTTTGCCAAGTTTGGTGTAAATCCATTCAGCCGTTCAGGCTAAAAGTGAGGCCAACCACCCTATGGAAAATTGCATGGGAAAAACACGTTTTGGGCCCCCCCTTGACGAAACCCCCCCAAATTTTCAGGGGCTGCTCAGAAACAAAATGTTCCATTTTCCTGAAAATTTCAGCCAATTCTGTCCTCAAACGCCAAAGTTATTCGACATAGGATTTTTTTCCTATGGGATTTTTGAAAATTCTAACTATATATACCTACTGGCTATCGCCAGTAGGATGGATGGATGGATGGATGGATGGATGGATGGATGGATGGATGGATGGATGGATGGATGGATGGATGGATGGATGGATGGATATATATATATATATATATATATATATATATATATATATATATATATATATATATATATATATATATATATATATATTTTTTATTTTTTTTTTTTCACTGAAAATACCATAGGTTACACACCAGTTATAGTTAGGAATTAGCATTTAAAAAACCTTTGAAATTCACTGTAAAAAACATAGGTTTCACACCAGTTATAGTTAGCTGGAAATTTTACTCGCATAAAACCATTGAAATTCCGACGTTATAGTTAGTTGGACTCACTATAACTTGCACGTCTGCAATGCACTGCTGATGACGTCACATATTACATCACTCATGCATGTATTTAAATATTTAAACATTGCTCGCTAATATATATTATTCACTAAGATACACTTAGTAAGCAAGTTAACCAATCAATTTTTTTTTTTAAAACACTGAAAAAACCATAGGTTTCAGGCCTTATATAGTTAGGAATTAGCATTTAAAAAACCTTTGAAATTCACTGAAAAAACCATAGGTTTCAGGCCTTATATAGTTAGGAATCAGCATTTAAAAAACCTTTGAAATTCACTGAAAAAACCATAGGTTTCAGGCCTTATATAGTTAGGAATTAGCATTTTAAAAAACCTTTGAAATTCACTGAAAAAACCATAGGTTTCAGGAGATATATAGTTAGGAATTAGTTTTTAAAAAACCTTTGAAATTCACTCAAAAAACTATAAGTTTTAGTGGTGTTATAGTTAGCTGGACATTTTACTCATACAAAACCAATGAAATTGCTCCTATATAGTTAGTTGTACTAATTATATTTCGCGCACCCGCAATCCACTGCTGATGATGTCACATATTAGATCATTCATGACATGGTAAGTGACATCACTGATGACATCTCAAATGACATCACTGATGACATCCCTGATAACATCATCCACGTGACAATCACATACACCTTTTCATACCCTATTACAATTTTTCATCACTCTTTGTAAAATACAGAGTATCATATTTAAATCCATTGTCACAGCAATACAAGTATCTAAAAATCCACTCAGTGATTCATATATGTATACACACATCTAATCACTTACCTATGGATTCACTCATACATGCTGTCAATGAACAATAGAACACTATCAAAAATACTTATACATCTATATCGACATTAAACAACAGCACGCATCCTATTCACATATGAAGTCATCCTACTCACTTATGCAAACAATGGATCATTCTTACATATTTACTTAGCAAAACACTTATAGAAACACCACTTCTTCTATTCATTTAGATAGTAAGTCATACTTAGTGAATTATAAAATCATTATTACAAGTATACAGTTATCCATACAGTCACTCACACAATCATTGTGTCTTATGTATACTTATTTATATACAACAACTGACACATACACTGCCTTTTATTTTTCTAGTTTGTTGGACCTGTACCTTTGAGAAATATATTTGCTCATCACCACACCCATAAAGAGATTCCCTCACCCAAACTGTTAGAACATGTAGTTTTAACTTCATATATCTACTGAATCAACTATTCACACATCTTTGGACAGTCACACACCCCCCACCGAACCACACACACTCCCATACAAATACTCAGTTAACTAATCAATAACTAATATAGACTTTCACATAGCTAGTAACCAACTGTAGAATCAGTTTACACAACAACTGACAAAGTGATACAGATATTCACACAGTTTAGTCACTATCCACTATATTTAGTGAGACATTATAAATTGGTCAAGTAAACAGTCAATTACACTGCTACTAAATCCTCCATCCAAATATTTATTTATATATATCCACTCATTCTTCAATGTAAATTGCTATATATATATATAATGCATATTTAAATAAAGAAGCAAACCACATTCACTGGATGATGTCATCAGTGATGTCATTTGAGATGTCATCAGTGATGTCACTGACCATGTCATGAATGATCTAATATGTGACATCATCAGCAGTGGATTGCGGGTGCGCGACATATAGTTAGTACAACTAACTATATAGGAGCAATTTCATTGGTTTTGTATGAGTAAAATGTCTAGCTAACTAGAACACCAATAAAACTTATAGTTTTTAAGTGAATTTCAAAGGTTTTTTAAAAATCAATTCCTAACTATATAACTCCTGAAACCTATGGTTTTTTTCAGTGAATATATATATATATATATATATATATATATATATATATATATATATATATATATATATATATATATATATATATACATACTTTCAGGGAAGCAGCGGAGCGGAGCGAGGCAATTTTAAGGAAAATTACACACAGATTCCTCAATCGGCGCAAAAGTTATTCCCAATAGAATGTTGGGGATTTCCTATGGTAACTAGTTCTTAACTATATATACCTACTGGCGACTCGTGATCAGTGGTTGCCAGATTGCTATTCTTTTGCATAATAAATTTTGACTGCCTGAAAAATCCTTGTTGCTGTCCGTGGCTGCTGTTTGTCGGAGGAAGGGCGACAGCGTTTTGATTGGAGATATATTATATATATATATATATATATATATATATATATATATATATATATCTATCAAACCATTACTCCTCCTTAAGAAAAGATTGTCCGGGCCACTTGCAGTTACAAAGCGTGTTTATTAAGGAAAGTTTCGCTCAACGCGTTTCGCAGGGAGAACCTGCTTTCTCACGAGCTGAGAAAGCAGGTTCTCCCTGCGAAACTTTCCTTAATAAACACGCTTTGTAACTGCAAGTGGCCCGGACAATCTTTTCTTAAGGAGGAGTAATGGTTTGATTTGAGGGGATTCGCTATCCCGTCCGAGGCCCGCCACTGGAAGCGGCAGGGGCCCTAAGCGATTTCTTGTGCTGGATTTGGATATATATATATATATATATATATATATATATATATATATATATATATATATATATATATATATATATAATTAAATATATATAAAGAATTAAATACCTACAGCAAAATGAAGCTCTTCCTTCAGGGAGCAAAACTGCAGACTGATTAATCCTCATTGCCCCGAATGTAAACTGTCATAGCACCTTCAAACCCCATTCTCTTCTTTTTCTCCTCTGATCCTGCAATTGATAAAGGCCGCTGATTACCGGAACTCCTCTATTCCTTAACGCGAACCCGGCCTAAATTTGGAGACCCCGGGGTAAATGGCACCCTACCAACCACAAATTTGGCTTGATGGAGCTTGTTATCTAAGCCAAACCTATGATCCATGTTGAAAGATTATGCTGTAGTTTTACTCTATTACTATTAATACGAACTGGGTGGCTTTCCCAGGTCACCCACTTTTTTTTTGCAATACTTTATGCATTTATTAGATTTTTGTGATACATTTACTTTTTATCATTTACCAAAACAAGTAAAGAATCGTGTCAAAAAAATGTATTACTTTTTCAATACATGCAAATAATGTTCAATGTATTAAAATGTTTGTGCTTACCTAAAATTACACCTTGGGCACCTCTGTAATAACTGGGTGTCAACGTTCTGAACCGTTCCTGCCCTGCAGTGTCCTAATTTAACCACAGAACATAAAACATGCAAAAGTACAAAATCAATATATATAATTCAATTGCAAATCACGGTCACTGGAAATGACTGCAGCAGCATTAAGAGTTTTTAACAAAATACATTTGACTGTAGCGCCATCTGCTGCCTTTTTTCCTTCCCCTTTTTTATTTAAACAAAAATAAATACTGTATTTGAAAGAGCTGCAGCCCTTTCAGTAAATACGCACTACAGCTGCTTGCATTTCTGTCATGCCAATAAAAATTACAAGTGCTCAAACGTAAATTCATGCAGTTATTACTACAAAGCAAATTCAAGTGATTACCACAGAATAATGCTATTAACCTGAAAAACACCAGTTTCTGCTGCACAGATACATATTCTATAATCATCGTAAAAAGGAAACCGCGGGGATGGTGAACCCAAGCTCACAGCGACATGAATAACGATCTTAAAGCCAGATAGCCTTTCTAGGTACTATTAAGCAATGGTGGCAAGATCACTCTAAAGTTAACCAATTCGGTGCTTTCCAGAAACCTGTCTTGGTGACTAAAATTCAAATCTAGATTTCAAAATGTACCTGCATTGAACACATTTATACGAAAATGTGGTTTATAAAATTGTAGAGTGATGTATTATGGATGATTATTTAGTTTTTAAAGACTAATACATAGGCTGCTTTTGATTCATCTGTGGTTATGTTTTACAATGCTTAGCATATGTATGTTTTTTATTAATGAAGTATATTTTAAAAGGAAAACAAATATACATTTAATAAAATAAAATGTTAATCCATGTGCTACCCATGTTAGCTATTACCTTGGGTTCAGGTTGATATATGAAAGGGTGCTATTGTGGATTGAATGATATTGTATTTCAGCAATACCTAGGAGAGCTTTGGTGTTGTTCTTAGGAAAACATTCAATCATAATTGAAAAGGAATCTCCAAAGGAGACTGCCTCTCTCTTTCAAGCATCATCTCAGAAGCTTCTAAACTGGCTAAATCCTTCTACTCCTAAAAAGTAACCTACACTATACACTAATGACAGTTAACTACTGGCCCATTACTCACCTACCATTAATTGGCAAGATCATTGAGAAAGTAGTCTATGTTCAACTTCAAGATTACATCAATGCAAACAGTTCCCTGCACGACTATCAGTCTGGCTTTAGATGATGCTGCAGCATGGAGACCACCACCTTACACATCATAGACTATGCCCCCTTGACTATAGATGAAGATGACCCCTGCCTGTTGATATTGCCGGAAATCTCAACTGCCTTTGAAACAGTCGACCATGCCACCACTATGCACACCCTCAAATTGATAATGGGATTCACCAGCAATGTCTTTCACTGGTTCTTCTCTCACTGTTTCAACCAACATCAGTTTGTGTACGTGGGTACCTCCAGGACACAAAAGATCCCTATCAAGTCTGAGGTTTCCCATGATTCCATACAGTCAACAGTCACCTTCAACTTTTACATGAAACCGTTTGGTGCTCTACTCACAGATAACAGCATCAAGATTCACCAGTGACACACAACTCTACTTCAAAGTCCCATCTGTTACAGACATTCAACGCCCCAATCACTGGTTGCTCTTCATCCAAACCAGGATGTCCAGCATCTTCCTGAAACAACCCAACCAAGACAGAATTCCTACTTTTGTCAAGAACAACAAGATAACAGGCCCTTTGCATCATTGCACTCAAAAAGAACATCCCCTTTTTCATCAGGACCTGCTGCATTTAGTAACTAGTTGGAAGAGTCGGCTCTTTAAAGAGCACTACAGCACAATACATTAACCACCCACAACTGGACTTCATCTACTATTACGTTGACTTTAAGCTTGCCTTTGTCCATGTATAGAGCTTTGCTGCCTAGGTTTGCACTACAGAACTCCCACATACATGAATACATATATACAAAGGCAATACACAACTGACAGAATCACTATCATATAGGTGGAGAAATTCCACTACAACCAAAACATCTCCACGTATCATACTCAGTCAAGCATCTCTTCAAAATCATCTATGAATTTTGCAATCAAAACTTACATCAACAAAAGTAAAACCCTCTATTTTAAACTTTATTTAGAATTTTCCACATGATACAGTCAGAACAGTAAGTTATAGGCTAAATCAGGTAAGTTGTAGACAGCAACATTAATAAACACATTATTTCAATTCAGATGAATAATCTATCCCATGTAGTGGCATCTCTTGAACGCTCTTGGGATATACCTGACCAACGTATATATTCTCCTAATGTCCAAGGTGCATTTCCCTAAGCTATAGGTCCCAAGTGAGTGATCTTAATTTCCCAACATCTAAGCATGGTGTATTAATCAAAAGAGAGCAATATAATTCATCCTCTTGTGCTGTTCCTAATGTAGATTATATTATAGAACACAGGGTTGAACCCATAAAGTCGGTGGGACCTGGGTGATTGTTTATTACAGACAGAGGGGTCCCAGACTCCAATAGTAATTGAATAGTGTAAAGATAAAGATAAAAAGATGAATTCAAAACATAAAAATCAAATGTAGTGCAATGTTTTATTCACAGTGCACTCTTATAACCTTTGTCATGGTTAAACAATTTATATCAAACAAATATTCAATACCATTTTGTGCCCATAGTGGAGGGGGAGAAGGGGGGGGGGGGGGAAAGTGTGTGGGATATAGCTCAGGGTGAAAGGAATTGTGACTCACTTTACAAATGGTACGGCATTAGCATATACATTGAAATTCATGTATACTATTTATTAGATGGTCCCCATCTGACGGGGCCTCAAAAAATGTGCAAACATCCAAAACATTGTTATGTATGGTCAAACTCCTTATAGGCTGTATCAATCACGCTGGTATTGGGAGTTGACAGAGTAGATGTCAGTCTACGTTTCGACCCAGAGACGTGTAGGATTGATGGTCCTTACAAAGCGGGTCTTCGTCAGGACAAATAAGGGAAGGGCAAACCTCCTGCACCCTTGTACGTTAGGAGGGAATTGAATGTGGCGGCGGTTATTCGTCGGCGATCTTGTTCAGTGGAAATAGCTGGATTACTCAGCAGAGCGAGTCCAATTGTTCAGATGCTAGAGATGAGTAATTCGTCTTAGTGTCAGCAGAAACGGCTGGAATATCAACAGCGCGGTTCTAAAGTAGGAAGCTTGAACACGAAAAATCCGTCTTGTGGCTCGTCTCCATTCCCCGTAACCAGGAAGCCTGGTTACGGGGAATGGAGACGTTCCTAATGTAGATCATCAATTGTGTTTGCTAGTATTAGTTAGTTTCTTGTATGGGAGTTCTACTAAAGATAGATATCCTAGTACGGCATTTAAGGGTGTGAATTCAAAAGTAGTGCCCAAAATGTTATGAGGAACGGCCACCACATTTTAACAATAATCTGCTATGCCTAAACATATGCAGACAGATGGGAAACAAATCAGCTTCCACAAAAGAACATTCCTGGCATTCAGGGCTAATAGCAGGTTCTATTTTATGCAGCTCAGCAAGGGTATAATAAACTCGACTTAGGACTTGAAATGGCTTAACATGTGGCGATAATCCAGGGACACTTACTTTGATAACACAAGCATTTACAATGCAATAGGTCTCGGGTTAATTAAGTTTGAGCTATTGGCATTGCTAAATATTGCAACACCAACTGCAACAAAAGTCTATAAATTGTAGGCCAAAAAAATGTGTATTTATTTTTGTAGCAATGGTGGCATGCTGCGCTTTAGATGAATATGTTTAAAAGTAAAGTGTGCCATACTGCGATTGCTACAATAGTTAATTGTGGATGCGTTAACAATTGATGTGTGCACTGATGGCTGGTGGTGTGTGTGCTTGTAGAAATTGTGCACGGATGGCTGGTGGTGTGTGTGCCTGGTGGAAGTGCGGACTGCTGGCTGGTGGTGTGTGTGCCTGGTGGAAACGTGCACTGACCGCTGGTGGTGTGTGTGCCTGGTGAAAGCGTGCACTGACGGCTGGTGGTGTGTGTTTGATGAAAGCGTGCACTGACAGCTGGTGGTGTGGGTGTGCCTTGTGAAAGCATGTACTGATGGCTCGTGGTGTTTGTGCCCGGTGGAAGCGTGCACTGATAACTGCTTGTGTCTGTGCCTGGTGAAAGTGTGCACTGACGGTGTGGTTGTGTGTGTGTATGGTTGTGTGCATGTGGTTGTGTGTGTGTGGTGTGTGTGTTGTGTGTGTGTGGTTGTGTGTGTGGTTGTGTGTGTGGTTGTGTGTGTAGTTGTGGTTGTGTATAGTTGTGGTTGTGTGTGTAGTTGTGGCTGTGTGTATAGTTGTGGCTGTGTGTATAGTTGTGGTTGTGTGTGTGTAGTTGTGGCTGTGTGTGTGTGTGTGTGTGTGTGGCTGTGTGTGTGTGTGGCTGTGTGTGTGTGTGTGGCTGTGTGTGTGTTGGGTTTTGTGTGGTTGTGTGTGTGTGTGTGTGTGTGTGTGTGTGTGTGTGTGTGTGTGTGTGTGTGTGTGGTTGTGCGCCTCGAGCTGGGAATCCTTTTAAATAAAAGGAGACGCGTGCACTGGTGCAGTGTGCGCCTCTGGGTATGCACACAGACACATACTGTCTCGCAGGTGGTAAAACGTACCCTTCCAATAAATGCATCTCAGTGACAGAGACAGACTCGTTCTAGTGAACGACTGTAAAGTGTGATGGTTCCCCGCAGTGAGTGCACACCTGCGACAGGGACAGAAGAGACAGGTTCACAGCTGCCGCTGTGAAAGCGTCTGACAAACGGACAACAGACAGGCTCACTGTGATGAATGCACTTAGAATAGTGACAGAAGAGCCAGGTAAATTGTAGTAAGTTCGCCTCATAAACTGAGTGCATAGACAATTTGACTGTAGTGAGTGCACCTGGCAGAGTTGTAAGACACGCCTACTGTGGGAAGTACACCTGAGCGTGGCCGTAGACACACACCCTCTGAGGCGAATGAAACTTAACAGTGCAGAGAAGCACTATATTTAGCTACGCTTGAATGTGACAGCTAGACTTGTAGATAGAGTCCCTCAGAGAGAGGCTTGCTGTAGTGACTGCACATGATAGAGCGACAACACATGCCGAGCACTGCAGTGACTGCACCTGAAATGGGCAGAGACATGTTTACTGTAGTGAGCTCGTCTGGGGAGTGACAAACTCCCTGCAGTGACTTGCATGCACCAGAGCGACTGGCGACAGAGACAGTCTTGGCGCGGTGACTGCAGGAGAGAGAGTGCAAGTAAACAGTTCCACTAGGGACTCTCCTTGCCAATTAAAAAATTAAACTTGTTCTGAAAAAAGGCTTTCACAGCGACACATTTACCGCGCACAGCACACTCCAATCACAGCAAGACAACCACGGGACAAGTGTCACAAGTGACAGAGACAGGCTCACAGCAGTGACGACTGCACTTGGCAGGTTAGCAGCAGGGACAAGTAGTGACTGCATCCGAGAGATGATGGAAGTGACAGCCGCGCTCTAGTGATTGCTACGGATAGTGACAGGTTTAAACACCGCTCTAGTGCGGGACTCCGGGAGTGACAGTCTTACTGGACATACAAACTTCAGTGATTGCGGGCAGACAGGGAACAGTTAATGCACGTGAGAAAGAGTGACAGCAAAGAGTCGTACTACATTGATTACACTTGTGAGCTTACAGGTGCACCTCTGTTAGCAGTGGGGGTTTCAGAATGACTTACACGTACTACTGCACCTCAGTGACAGCAAGGCGACGACTTGACGACTTGGAACAGTGAGTGAGCCTGAAAGTGACGGACAGAAACTTACCGCGTTGGACGGTGAGTGACAGCAGTGACTGTAATGTAAGCACTCCCCGATGACAGCTCTCGCAGAGTTGCTTGGTGCTCGTCCGGTGGTGTCCGTGACAGGCTGTGGGTCTCTCTGGGACAGCAGTGACAGCCTTTCCGAGGGCTCCTCTGATGACCGCACGGACAGATTCAGGGAGCGCTCATGCACAAACAAAACTGTTCATGAAGGTCCGCTTCCGGTAGGGGTTGGAAAACAGAGTATATGTACTGGTGTAATGCCCACCTATTGTGTGCCAAGAAAGTGTGTGTGTGTTTGTGAATGAGTGAGTGAGACGGTCTGTGTGTCACTATGGCTAGCAGAGAGATCGAAAGGAATGATGTGGCAGCATGGTACATAACAGTATAAAGTATACTTCCGACAGTAGCCCCCCGGGCTCTCTGGATGACCACCTGCCCCCAAGGCCGCAGCCCTTTAACAACCCCTCTGTCGGCTAAGTAGCACTTCACACTTGGTTACATTACTCGTTCCCTAATGTGAGAGGGTTCCAGGCGCTTGTAACAGGAGCGGCCTGGGGAATCCCACCCTAGCTACAATTACCGAGCAGATGGCCCATGGGGAGAGGACCGTACCAGGGCCCGGCTGCAGTGGGCTTCCAAAACCGCCTACCGACCCAGGCCAGCCCAAAGGCGCAGAGAATGCACTGCACGTGGACCGGTTACATCAAAATGAGCAGAGATGTGGCGAGGAGAGAGCAATCCGTATGCCTGAACACAACGTAACGCAACACAGCGTACACTGAACACTACATACCGTAACATAGCGGTACGCTAGGCCAGAGACCTAACAATCCAGGAAGAGAGCAGTCATCGGCGCGCGGCAGAGACGCTGGCGCCGTGAGCGTGCGCGCGACCAAATCCGCGCGTGGCCAGCTCTTGTCGCTCCCTCTCCATTCAAAATGCTGGGCGCGTGGCCAGCTCTTGTCTCGTTTGTCGGCAGAAACGATTGCTATAGTTCTCTGCCGAGAACGCGCTTCGTGCGTCTCTAGGCCGAGACCTAAAAAACAGACTAATTGCTGTAAGATGACGATTTCCATTTCCAAGTCCACTTTCCATGTTTTCTGGCAGGATGTACAATGTTCATGCATGCCACTATGAATAGAGTATATACATTTGAGACACATCGTCTAGTACTAGACAATTCTAATGGTTGCTTCAGTCATTCAACGGGGGAGGGAGGGTGGCCTCCTTTACGATTGTTCAAAACGTGGCTTTGACAGCCTGACGCATCCTGAAATATGCTAGAATTTCTAATGTATTAGGGGCAAGCAACTCTCTGGACATGTCCAGCGAGATAAACTTTCCTTTTTTAAGTATGTTTCTTAATGGGATTATCTATTTGCAAGACTGTGCCTCCATCACTAAAGTGTCTAGTGCCAAGGACAGTGGTGGGCTTCTTGGCAAAGGTATTGAGGGAGAGTATAAAATAAAATGTTCTCGCTTCCTGTTGGTTTCCACCAGGCTCAGTGTGTGCATCTCACCATGTGGATTGGGAGGAAGGCTTGGGCTGTTGAATATAGCCTTATAGCTTGCCGTAGCAGGCTATACTGGCTATTAAAGGCCCGCTGCAGCGTAAAGGTCCGAGCCGAAGGTGAGGGACTTTAACAAGGCAGCTGGACTTTAATAGCCGGTATAGCGGGCTATAGGGCTATTAGAACATTCTGCCACTAGAGGACAGAATGTTCTAACAAATTAAACACAGGCTTCAGGGAGTGTGAGGGGATTGACATTCCCTCAGGCTCCCTGAAGCCTTTGTTCACAGCAACAAATAAGCATTGGAATGTTGGAGCTCCGGGCTTATACCTGCCATTATTAGCCCGGAGAACTCCATGGTTTTTAAATGGAGCTTTAATGTTCCAATGTTCTAATATATGGTATAGTTTGAAAAGTGCCTTTGTTTATCAGGTCCCTTTCCATCGTCAAGTTTGGTACGCAACACTTGGGAATAATTCAGTATGCCGCAAAGTGTTCTTGAGCTGCAATGTGGTATTTTAGAAGGATAAGTTACTTACCTGTAATCCTAGTTCTCTTCCAGGGGTATACTCAAAGTCATAATACTCAAAGTCATAAGTACTGAATAGTCACGCCCACGTGCAGGGACCCCGGAGCAAAAGCCAAGAATGTGCGTGTGTATATATATGAAGAAGTAGCAATACGAAATGCGTCAGGATGACTTTTCATTGAATTTGCTGTTTTTGCATCCATTTCGCAAGCTGCGCTCCTGACAAAGAATTAAATGCTGAAATCTTTACCTTGCTCGTGGGCACCTCTTTCATCCAGGCAAACTAGTTTTGGACATTTCAGCAGCGTGCCTGAGCCGCGGAGGTCAGCCCTGGGGCTGTTTCAGCCCCCCACGGAGACGCCTAACAGCGCCACCGATTTGGGAGCAAGGTGCGTTTGTTGGGGATAATGGACAGCTGCGGAGTTGTGATGCGACTCTGCATACCCCACTGTGGTCTCACCTCTTCTTTAACAGTGTGCTCCAAGGTAGACCACTCACTGAAGGAGGACAGGACATTACACTACAGGTACCATGAAGCCCTGCGACCGGCAACCCCCACCTGGGCGGGTACTTGTGCCGTGGTTTTGCCTAAATAATGCCTGCCTTGAAGCTCGAGTCAGTGCCTCTGAAGAAGTAGCAATACGAAACGCGTCAGGCTGACTTTTCATTGAATTTGCTGTTTTTGCATCCATTTCGCAAGCTGCGCTCCTGACAAAGAATTAAATGCTGAAATCTTTACCTTGCTCGTGGGCCCCTCTTTCTTCCAGGGGTGTGTGTGTGTGTATATATATATATATATATATATATATATATATATATATATATATATATATATATATATATATATATATATATATATATATATATATATATATATATATATATATATATATATATATATATATATATATATATATATATAACAGCTCCTCTCGCACCAGCCTGTCGCACACAAAGGCGGGTGCCTGCCAGTCGGGGGTGCACCCGACTCAAATATCTGCTCCAACAATCCCTCCCCGCAATCCACGGGAACCAGGAGGCAGCACTCCAAAGGCAGGTTACACACAATAAGTTTTATTCTCTCACAAAGCGCTTTCGGCACTCGGCCTTCGTCAGTGAAGAGACGCCGACCATCTCAATCAACATATATTTAAACGCCCGTGTTGCTCGGGTAGTAAACACAAAGATAGGACTATCGTAGCAATGAAATCAAAAAAGTGGCGGTCGCCATCTTGGAATGATATTTATCGCAATGTGTAAACAATACCTCAGTGTGTTTAAAATCAGAGAAAATACACAATGCGAAAATGCAAATCATAAGATCACGCCCTGAATGGGCCAATACATCATCTGTCAATCCATAATGGGTACAGAATATAGTGTTAATAGAAAACGGGAAATCAAAATTAGACCCCAAGCGCCATATGGCTGCAATATTAACACAAGCTATATTCCTATGTTCTTCTTTGTGTTATTAGGCCCTGGATGGGCAACAATTTATCATCATATCTGCAACATAACTCAATCCTCATGGAAAAAGTTCAATGGCAATTCGTTCTTCATACTTATGGAAACAAATAAATAAAGAAATAAATGAATAACGTGAAGCAATGTAACTGTCAATTCAAATCAACTCATCCCAAGTGTACAGCTAAGTCCTCATGCATATTCAGTCCTGTTGGTGTTTTGCTCAACAAGTCTATAATGTACCGTGATTCCAGCCTTCTTAATTTTAAGAGTCTGTCACACCCCCTGGTACTTACAGGGACGGAGTCCAGGCAGAAGAAAGTAAGCAATTCTCTGTTGCGTGTATGCTCTTTGTCGAAATGTCTCGCAACAGGATAACTTGCATCTGCATTCTGGATCGCTCTCTGGTGTTCTAATTACCGCAATTTCACCGGATTGGTGGTACTGCCCACATACCTTCTGCCACAAGGACATGTGAGGCAGTATACCACATAAGGCGTGGTACATGTGAGGAATTTGGAGATTCTCTTAGGGTCCTTAACACCAGGAATGCTGTACTGAATTACACGTTTACTTCCCTTGCATGCCTTACATCGTCCACAGGGAAAGAAACCTTTCATAGGTTCGATTTTCGGTTTGGGTTTCAATTCATCATGGTGACTATGGACCAAATAGTCTTTTAATGCTCTTGCTTTTCTAAATGTGATCAAAGGATGGGAGGGCAGATCTTGCTTGATAACATTATCCGTCATTAAGATATTCCAGTGTTTACGCAGTATGCGTTTGATATCTCCAGAATTCCGTGAATATGTAGTTATTAAACGGAATTGCCCAGTTTCGGATTTGTTATCCTTTTCATGAGTTTTATCTTCCAGCAACTTGCTCCTATCAAGGTTCTCAACTTTATTCAGTGCTTGTTCCAATATGGTGGCATTATATCCCCTTTCCTTGAACCTTCGTATGCAATTGCCGGCTGCTTTTTTGAACTCATTATCTTTGGTGTTATTTCTCCTTATCCTTAAAAGCTCACCATAGGGTATACTATCAACCAAACTTTTCGGATGCCCGCTGGTGGCATATAGTGTTGAATTTCCTGCGGTAGCCTTTCTGAACAGTTTGGTATGCAGATTGCCTCCTTCAATAAAAATAGTCAGATCTAAGTAATTCACTTCCTTTTGGCTGATTTCTCCTGTAAATTTCAAATTATTCTCGTTGTTATTCAGTACCTCCAGATATTCCTCAGCGAGCTCCACTGATCCTTCGATGATAATGAACAGGTCGTCGATATAGCGATACCAACATCTCACCAGTTCGTTCCATTTGTTGTTGGTATTGGACCAGGCTACCTGCTCCTCCCAATGCCCCACGAATAAATTTGCGAAGCTTGGGGCCGAGCAAGTGCCCATTGCCACGCCTGTTAGCTGCTTGTAGAGGTTAGTTCCAAAAAGGAAGATGTTATTCTCGAGGCAAAATCTTAAAAATTCGATCAACATTTTATTGTGTTCGTAATATTTCACAGGCCTCCTATCCAGAAACCAGGAAATAGCTTGTAGCCCTTCTTCATGCTCAATGCACGTGTACAAGCTATCAATGTCTATGACCATCATAGTGTACCCTTCTAGCCAAACCATCTTTTCAATGCAATTCAGAAAATGTTTTGTATCCTTCAGATAGGATTTCAGATTGACAACATGAGGAGAGAGAAAAGAGTCCACATATATAGACAGATTTTCAGTCAAGCTACCCTGAGAGGCTACAATCGGCCTCCCAGGGGGGTTCACCGGATCCTTATGTATCTTGGGTAGATAATAGAAGGTCGGAGTTACTGGATTTAGGCATCTCAGAAACAGATGTTCGTCCCCATTTAGCATGTTACTGTTGTACCACTTTAGTATCATATCGTGGTAGTCTTTGATGCTCTTGTTATATGTAGATTCGTTCACCCTTGCATATGTTTTAGGGTCATTTAATTGCCGCAGTGCTTCTTGCTCATACTGCAATTTGGTTAGCAGCACGATATTCCCTCCTTTATCCGAGGGTTTGCACACCAGGGACGAATCATCACAGAGCTTCTTTAAGGCTGTTCTTTGCTTGTAAGTGAAATTAGATCTGCCATAGTCAGTACCATGTTTGCATCTGAGAGTTTTTAAATCCTGAATGACTGCTTCAGAAAAGGTGTCTATAGCATCCGCTCCCATCATTGGCATGAAAGTGGAACCCGGTTTGAAATTGGTTGCACCCCCTCTTTGCTGTACCTCCATAAGTGTCACCATCTGTGTGTTGCTTAGATTAGCAGTGTCATCTTCGTCTATCTCCCTTCTCAATTCTTCCAGAGATCGAATACCCACTAGATCTTTGCATAGCAACATGCTTTCCTCTTTGTCACCAGCCGCCGCCGGTTTGGGTAAGGGAGGTTTCTGTTTGAAATACTTGTACAGCTTTAATTTCCGGGTGTACTTGAATAAATCTATTCGTGTTTGGGTAAACTCGAAGTTCTTTTCAGGGCAAAAACTGAGTCCCAGTTTCAAAATATTTTGTTCCTCGGTAGTCAGGATTTTCGGTGTCAAATTCACAATTGTAAGATTATCCTCAGTGCCTATGTCTTCTTCTTGAAGGCACTCCTCATACTCCTTGTTGCGGGTGGCGAGCCTACGGTTTTTGCGGCTCCAGCCCCCCCTCCTAGTCTTCCTCTTTGTGTTCTTCTTTCCGGGGGTTTGCCTTTGCCCCCTATATATATATATATATATATATATATATATATATATATATATATATATATATATATATATATATATATATATATATATATATATATATATATATATATATATATATAGCTCCGAACACCAGCTAGCTGCACGCATGAGCGGGTGCACGCAAAAACGGGGGTGTACCCGTTATGTAAATCACGGCTCCAAGCATCCACAAACGATAAGTTTGTATAGAAAGCAGCACACGCAGGGGGTGATTCCTCAAAAGATTTTTAATGAGGAACCTCACAGCATACGACGCGTTTCGCCAGAGGGCTTCGTCAAGTAATGCAAAGAGCCAAGGCGCTCAACTCATTTTTAAACAAACAATCTTGCATCCACATAGTCATGAAAAGCATAGAAGGACTAAAAACGTGGCAACAAATGGATCGGCCATCTTAAGATGGTAAACTCAAACATGTGCGCATTATAAACACATGAAGAAAACAATCGTTTCTAAATATATGTACATTATTTACATGAAACCCAACATAAATATGCTTGGAATAACATGACATATCAAGCCCATGGATGGGCATAAACATTAGTCCCATAATCCTTCCATGCAGAATAACGCCCTGAATGGGCATTCCTAAAAAACACAGGAAAGCAGTGATAAAGGTACCATGGATCAAAGTACCTAGCAATGTAAAAGGGCAACATTCACTGCTGTTGATATAGATATAATCCCAATTTTATGCTTACAAAACTCA
This sequence comes from Lissotriton helveticus, assembly GCF_964261635.1. NCBI lineage: Eukaryota > Metazoa > Chordata > Amphibia > Caudata > Salamandridae > Lissotriton > Lissotriton helveticus. Next base: position 806,642,318 of record NC_136071.1, read on the forward strand.
AATAATTATGAAGCTAACCATGGATATCCATTCATTCTGCAATAACAAGCCAACCGGCAAATTTCTGAATATTAATGCCCACGATGGGCTTTGTATCAACTGCTGCTCCTGTGGAAAGAAAACAAATGACAAGGGGATGCACCCACAAATACTGAATCAAATATCTTTTTACAATAGTCTAAAACCAGAATTACTGACATAAAAAGAGACCTAATGAGAATACTCTTTACATATGAAGAAATGTCCCGATACAAATCGATCACAAGCGGAACAAACAAAATTAACCCAAATGAACTGAAAGTTCTTCATGCATATTAAGGCCATTCGGGTGCTTGCTCTGCAGATCAATAATATATCGGGACTCCAATCTCCGAAGTTTTTGTAGACGATCACCACCCCTGATACTAGCTGCTACACTATCGAGACAGATGTAGGTTAACAGGTCCCTGTTACTCTTATGTTTTTTCTCGAAGTGCCTCGCTACGGGGTATGTGACATCTTTTTTTGCTATTGCACGCATGTGCTCTAGTATCCTTAGTTTCACAGCATTGGTGGTACTCCCAATGTAGTTTAAGCCGCAAGGGCAGGTAAGACAATAAATTACATATGCAGTGGAGCACGTCAGGAACTTCGTTATCTTTTTAGGTGTAGAAAGACCTGGAACATTATAAGCAAGCGTCCGCTTGCTATATTTACAGGCCTTGCACCGGCCACATGGATAGAAGCCATTCAGGACAGGAAGTTTCGATTTCTTCTCAGGAGCAATGTAATGACTTGAGACCAGCTGGTCTCTGAGAGATCTCGCCTTCCTGAACGTTACAAGAGGATTACTGGGCAACTCAGCTTTGATGGTACTGTCTGACATAAGAATATTCCAATTCTTTTTAAGTATATTTTTGATTTGCCCAGCATTACTGGAAAAAGTGGTGATGAGACGAAATGCCCCATTTTTGGTTTTGACAGTTTTTTTCGGCTCCAACAATGATTTCCTCTGCGTCTTGTTGGCTCGGTCAAAAGCACTGGTAAGCACTTTTTCACTATAACCCCTTATCCTGAATCTCTGAAGACTAGCGGCCGCTGCCTTCTTGAAATCATCAGGATCAGAATTATTACGCCTAAGCCTCAAAAGTTCCCCATAAGGTATACTTTCGACCAATTGGCGTGGATGGCTACTGGTGGCAAAAAGAGTGGAATTACCTGCCGTCTCTTTTCTGAATAATTTGGTTTGTACCATGCCCTTATCATCTATATACACTGTCAGATCTAAATAATTGACTGAGCTACTACTGATATGCCCTGTGAATTTTAAATTCATATCATTATTGTTTAACACGTCTATGAACACATTAGCAGATTCCACAGGACTATCAAGAATAATAAATAAGTCGTCAATGTAACGATGCCAACCTATGATTCTATTTGCCCACTCCGGATTAATTACTTTCCAGGTGGCCTGTTCTTCCCATCTGCCTACAAACAGGTTGGCAAAGCTGGGAGCCGAGCAAGCTCCCATGGCGACTCCTGAGAGTTTCTTTCCACAGGAGCAGCAGTTGATACAAAGCCCATCGTGGGCATTAATATTCAGAAATTTGCCGGTTGGCTTGTTATTGCAGAATGAATGGATATCCATGGTTAGCTTCATAATTATTTGAGTTTTGGAAGCATAAAATTGGGATTATATCTATATCAACAGCAGTGAATGTTGCCCTTTTACATTGCTAGGTACTTTGATCCATGGTACCTTTATCACTGCTTTCCTGTGTTTTTTTAGGAATGCCCATTCAGGGCGTTATTCTGCATGGAAGGATTATGGGACTAATGTTTATGCCCATCCATGGGCTTGATATGTCATGTTATTCCAAGCATATTTATGTTGGGTTTCATGTAAATAATGTACATATATTTAGAAACGATTGTTTTCTTCATGTGTTTATAATGCGCACATGTTTGAGTTTACCATCTTAAGATGGCCGATCCATTTGTTGCCACGTTTTTAGTCCTTCTATGCTTTTCATGACTATGTGGATGCAAGATTGTTTGTTTAAAAATGAGTTGAGCGCCTTGGCTCTTTGCATTACTTGACGAAGCCCTCTGGCGAAACGCGTCGTATGCTGTGAGGTTCCTCATTAAAAATCTTTTGAGGAATCACCCCCTGCGTGTGCTGCTTTCTATACAAACTTATCGTTTGTGGATGCTTGGAGCCGTGATATAGATATATATATATATATATATATATACACACATATAATATATATATAATGCATAATACACACACACACCCTTAAAACATGTCGCTAGGCTTAAAACTGCCACAATTGCAGTGCTAAATCTTTAACATTTGAAAAAATATAGACATGCAAGTCATGATATACTTACGATACATACAAAGAAAACTGCTTTGCGTTTGCTTTGAAACACACAACCTTTATTTTCAAAGATAAAAAGGCAAGACCATAGAGGCAGATTGGCCTATAAAGGTTGCAAATAGAAACAATCGGAAAATTGATGCCGTGCCTTTAAGACCTCCAGGAACCCACAGGCTCCCATCATGCACCACAGGTGACAGTTCAGTCAGTTCTTTTGGACGGTGTACAACAGTTTAATCACAGTTTAGGTAACAGATACATATATAAGGCCATGGTATTCGTCTGGGGGGAGGCAGGGTTGCTTGTGACTGATGAGTATACCCCTGGAAGATAACTAGGATTACAGGTAAGTAACTTATCCTTCTCTTCCAGGGGATACTCATCAATAGTCATAAGCACTGAATAGAGTAGCAAGCCCATCCCCATACCCTGGGACGAATACCAGCATATCAAACCATTTTACCAAAACATACATTACCCAAACAAATTTCTCAAGGATGCTTGACCAAATTGAGCATCTGCTTGAGTGTCAGAATCAAGGCAGTAATGGCGTTCAAAAGTATGGACCGAACGTCATGTGGCTGCTTTACAAATTTCTTGAAAAGGTACATTCCTAAGCATTGCTATCGTAGAAGCTTTGCCTCTTGTAGAATGCGCCCTTGGCTTGCCCAGGAGCTGCTTATGTGCCAGTTGATGAGATAATTTGAAACATGACACTATCCATCTAGAAATTGACCTTTTGGGGGAAGGAAAACCAGTGTTCAATGGACCATAATTCACAAATAGTTGGTCAGACTTTCGTACACCTTTTATTTTATCAAGATAGAATTTTAACACTCTTTTTAGATCTAGAGAGTGCAGAGCTCTCTCTCCGCAGGAGTGACCTGGTTTGCAAAGAAAGTAGGAAGAGTAACCGACTGGTTGATGTGAAACTCCGAGACCACCTTAGGAAGGAACCTCGGGTGAGTACGTAACACCACTCTGTTCGTGTGAAAAACGAGAGGCTCTGTAGAGCATAAGGCTCGTATCTCGCTCACCCAGCGGGCAGATGTGATTGCCACAAGAAAAGCAGTCTTCCACAAAAGATGCTAAAGGGAAGCTTTGTGAATGGGTTTGAATGGGGTACCCATTAGTTTATAGAGGACCACATTAAGCTCCCACGGAGGAGATGGAGACCTAACGGGTGGATAGACTTTTTTAGACCCTCCAGGAAATCCTTAACAGGCATTTGAAAGAAAGAAGCCTGAGTGGGAGACTTTCTATATGCTGTTATCACTGCCAGGTGAACCTTTATGGGGGAGTATTGCAAACCTGCTTTGGTCAAATACAGTAAGTATGGTAACAGTACCTGTTCCTGACCTCAAATAGGATCATGACCCTCAGCAATACACCACATGTAAAAACGCTTCCACTTAAAAGCGTAAGACTTCCTCATAGAAGGTCTCCTAGCCTCCTTTAAGATCTGCATGCAGTCTTGAGAGAGACCTAAATGTCCATAATGGATGAACTCAGGAGCCAAGCTGCTAAACTCAAGGACGGCAGATTCGGATGGAACACCTTGCCGCCCGCCCTGGTCAGCAGATCCGGATGACATGGCAACCTCCTGTGTGGCACTTTGGACAGATGAAGGTCCAGGTACCACCACTGGCGAGGCCATTCTGGAGCAACCAGGATAATCTCTGACTTGGAATAGTACAGTTTCCTGATCACTATGGGACTGAGGGGAATTGGTGGAAAGGGGTAGAGTAATGTCTCTGACCAGTCTATCAACAGAGCATTCCCCTTGGATCCTGGTTGCGGGTACCTGGAGGCGAAGACGCAGCATTTTGCGTTTTCTGCGTCCACGAAGAGATCGATGTCTGGTGTTCCCCAGCCGTGGAAGATGTTGTGCGCCACTTCTTGTTTTAGCACCCAGTCGTTTGCTTCTGCGAAATGCCTGCTTAGGCCGTCCACTTGGACGTTGAGGACGCCTGGTAACTGAATTGCAGAGATTTTCATGTCTCATGCCAGAAGCCACTTCCAAATCGCCTGTGCTTCCAGCGACAGCGGTCTGGACCTGTCCCCCCCCCCTACATAGTTGTTGTATTGTCCGTCTGAACAAGCAGAGCAGTCGATTTGATTGAAGGAAAACACGCCTTGAGAGCCAGATGCACCGCTCTGAGCTCCAGCATGTTTAAGTGATATCGTTGCTCTTTCTCTGACCACATTCCTTGGATCTATAGTTGCCCCATAGGAGCACCCATCACTAAAGGGACGCATCCGTCACCAGAGTCTGCTTGGACAGCTACTGTTGAAAGGGGACTCCTACGATGAGATGAGTCAGTCGCATCCACCATCTGATGGAGAGCCCGACGGACCGAGGTAGAGTTAAAATGTCCTCCCAGCAATTAGAGATTTGCGACTACTGATCCTCTAGAGTCTGCTGTAGAGGTCTCATGTGAAGTCTGGCGTTTGGAACCAGAAAAATGCACGAGGCCATTGAACCCAGCAGAGATGAGATATCTAGCCATGGGCTGAGGTATATACAGGGGAGTCTGACACTTGTGGAGAATGGATGATAGTCTCTCCTCTAAAGGATACGCTCTTGCGTTTACTGTGTCCAAAGTTGCTCCCAGGTAATGTATCCTCTGTGTTGGATTGAGGATGGATTTTTTGAACTTTACGTGTAGACCCAGCTGATGTCGTTGTTGAATGCAGTCAGTGAGGTGCTGCTGTAGAAGAGTTGGAGACGCACTCTTGAGAAGCCAGTCGTCTAGGTAAGGGTTGACGAAAATGTGCTTCTTCCTCAAGAAAGCAGCTACTACTGCCATGCACTTTGAGAATGTGTGAGGGGCCGACATCACACCGAAGGGCAGGACAGTGAACTGGAAGTGGTCTGACTGGATACGAAACCTTAGAAACTTTCGATGCTTTGGAGAGATTGGGATGTGGAAATAGGCATCTTGAAGATCTATGGAACACATCCAGTCCCCTTGATGTATGCAGGATTATTTGATGGAATGCCAACATTCTGAACCTCGCTCTCAGAACGAACTTGTTGAGAAGCCTGAGATCTAGTATAGGCCTGAACTCCTTGTTTGGACCTTTCTTTGGCACCAAAAAATATCAGGAGTAGATCCCCTGCCGACGTTGATGCCATGGGACCTCCTCAATGGCCTCCTTTAGGAATAGAGTGGACACCTCTTCTCTCAAAAGATTTATATGATAGATGACGGTCTTTTGAGGAGGAATAGAAGGTGGAGGGGACTTGAACCTGATAGAATACCCATTCCTCACTGCTTCTGTTGTTGCGTGGCAGCTGGTGTGGACTGTCTGGAGTTCCCTCCTCGTCCTCTACCAGGTAACCGCTGGTAGGACTGTGATCTTCCTTGATTTTGCTGGGAGGACCACTGAGTGGTTTGAACCCTCTGCTGGTATTGGTGCCGATCGTAAGGGCGACAGCATCGCCTGAAGTCCTTCCTCTTCTCGAGCCCAACCGCCTTCACCATATCCAGTTCGGTCTTCATCTTGGATATTTCGTCATCAGCATGAGAGCCAAAGAGCGAAGTGCCATTGAAGGGGAGATTGAGAATACGATGTTTCGCCTCAGGCTTCAAACCAGTCAATCTCAGCCAGGCAGAGCGACTGGCACAAATCCCATGTTTATAACCATGGGCAGCTAAGTCAGAGGCATCAGGCGCTGCACTGATGACATGATTGGCCACCAAACCACCTTCATGAAGGATTTCCAGGAAATCTTGCTTGTCTTCTTTTGGGAGCTTTTCCGTGAAGGGTGAAAGAGTCCCACAAAGAGCGGTCATACCGACCCAGTAAGGCTGAGGCGCTGGCTACCTTCATGTAAGATGCTGATGTGGTCCACATTCTCTTGACAACAGAATCCATGGCCTTACTGTCTCTAGCGGGGGGTACCGGAGATGATGCTGCCCTCGTCTGATTCTTCCATGCCACTGAAACAATAACAGAGTCTGGTGGAGGGTTAGCACTCAGAACAAGCATTGACATAGCCAATAGGTCTCGCCTTTGGAACCTTATTAAGTGTTTAGTTATCCAGCACAATATTCTTGGTGCAACAACATGAACTGTTGCATGGCTAAACACATATAAGGTCCCAAAGGCGAGACCTATTGGCTATCCCATAGCCTTGACGTACGTTTACAACCAGTTTATCCATGTGGCCCATTAGTTGCATGCGAAGGTGCGAGCGTCAGACGCCACAAAAGGTTTCAGGGCTGTGATTGATACCATCTTGTAGTGTAAGCATGTCAAGTGCAATGTGCCTCGAGATTTTGAAGGTTTTAGGTGGCTGGATGGGGGCCTGCTGGTGATGGTAGAGTGTCACATGCCAGGTCTGTGGCTCTCAAAGGCTGGAAGGGCTGGGGTAGAGTCTGTCACATCCAGGCTGTGGCTCTCAAGGGCAGGGGTAAAGTCTGTCACATCAGATCTGAGGCTCTCAAAGGCTGGAAGGGCTCGGGCTGAGTCTGTCACGTCAGATCTGTGCGTGGCCCACGCTGGGTAGAAATGGAGTTGTGAACAGAAAGAGGGCCTAGGGTGAGCTTCGAACTCAGGACCAGTGTGGGCGTGTCCTCTGCCACCCCCGAGCAGTGGGTTTCAAAGGCACCAAGTTCAACCCTCCGGGTGAAGAAGTCCTGGTTGCCCTGGAGACAGGTGTGGGATGCAGGTCCGTGGTATCCCTCTGCCCTGGGATGCCCCGGGGCTTTAAGCCTCTTCCTCGCTCGCCCCTCTGTCCAAACTCCCACACGGCGGGAGGACAGCAGACTCACGCCGCACACCCCAGTAATACAATAAGCCTCTCTGGCTTAACTCCCGTCTCGCCAGAGACAAGGCGTTGCAGGGAAAACTCGGTGGGCTTTTTGAAGTATCCTGTGGTGGTGAGGGGACAGTGGAGGGGGAGGGGACAGCAGGGACAGGGGGAGACCGCTCCGCAGTTGGTGGAAACAGGGGATCATTTCCCAGCCGAAGAACAGCACAAACAGGAGACTTTTCTACAGAAGAGCAGGGATGGGAAGTTGGGGAAGATAGCTATGAGTCAACTTGTCACTAACAAAAGATGCCCAAGGGCGCACCATGAATCAGAGGTTACGCGGTATACGGCCAACTTTTTCAGCCACCAATTGCCAGATCAAATATTTTACTAATCTTGCATCACTCTATGTGTGCTTTTCCTCAATGGACACACACTATATGTCATGCTTTCATGTTTAGAAGAATACAGGTGTGCCTACTCAGGCGCAACTCTGAAGGCACAGACTTTATTTTAATTTTCGTACTTTTTTAAAGACGAACTGACAAGTACCCTGCCCCCTCTACAAAATACCCTCTTTTTCTAATCCGCCGCAACCCTCCCACTCTACCCCCAAAAAAGAACAGTTTTTCTAAGCGTTTGGGCACAAAGTGAGCGCAATGAGTAAAGCACGTGGTTAAATGGAGAAGTGTTTACATGTCCACGGAGGGAAGGGCAAGTAGCGCGCATTACCTCGGGGACCGGCCGCTCCACACGGTGGCATCTGCGCTCCTGAAGAGGACCCCGAGAAACATTAAACAACTTCTGGAAATATCGGTCATTGCCAATATATGAGCGACCACGGGGAGAAGCGGACAGTCACTGCATTGGAAATGGGAGGCAGCTATTAGGGGGCTGATGTGCCCCCTTGCCTTTTCAGTCAAAAGCAGTTTAGTAGAATTGTATGTCTGGCTTGACAGATCGGCCCTAGCGTGACCTAACCTGAGAAAATGGAGGAAAAACAATAAAACAACAAGCACGCCTGAGGTGCACGCAATCCGTTTTCAATTATCGTGCCTGTGTCTGGGCACGATAATCGAAAATAGATGTGGCCTGTGCGGGTAACCGCAAGCAATAGGCCGTGGGCGGAGCAAAGGCGGGACATGCACCCGCCTTTGCTCAATTGTGTGCTGTATTTCTTAGAAAAACGCACGCAAAGCCCAATAGCCTGTAACAAAAGCTGACCATACGCACAAGCGTGTGGTGAGCTTTCTGAAGCCCCTTACATAAAGTCGAGTAGAGCTGCGCATGCGCGCTGCGCTAGACTCGACCTTAAAAAAGGGGTCCTTCTCAGGAGCCTTATACTTTTTAGTGATCCGAGATGGGGCTGCCCCCACCGATCCTGGAGCAAGGAATTTTTGAAGAGCAGGCTCTAGCAGGCCAGGCACTAGGGGAAGCAATGGTCTGGAGGAAGACCGTTGGTGTAGTGTTTCAAAGATGACTGATATTTTGGTGGTGGAAAAAGGCATTTCAATTTGAAGCTTCGCAGCCCCCTCGACAGAGAACCGCATTGAAGGTCAGGATATTATCAATATGCGACATTCTACTCGGAGGAGAGGAAGAAAGAGAAGGGGAGTAATCAGCTATGACGTCTGAAAACCACAAAGAAGATCTATGGCTTAGTCTTCTAGCAGAGCAGTGGTGAGATCTGGATGCCCGACTCCTAGGAGCCTTCTCAAAGATGGGGTCGCTCATGTCTTTCAGATGAATGTACTGAAGTTGATTAGACGAACACACCGGAAGTGACTAGACTTCCGCTGTGCATCCTACACCAGTCAGGGGCCCGGGCGTTGCTACATAAGGAGCAACAGCCCGCTCTCCCAGCTGATTACGATTAAGGAGACGCGCGCTGCGTGAAAAGCTATTGCCTGACACTGCCGTGTTGCATTTTAATTTGTTTGTTTATTTCGTTCGTGCACTTAGATGTTTTTAAAATTTACCGTTGCTTCCCCGGTCCACCGCTGACTTGTCAGTTTGTTGTGGTGGGAAGTTGATTAGACGAACACACCGGAAGTGACTAGACTTCCGCTGCGCATCCTACACCAGTCAGGGGCCCGGGCGTTGCTACATAAGGAGCAACAGCCCGCTCTCCCAGCTGATTACGAGTAAGGAGACACGCGCTGCGTGAAAAGCTATTGCCTGACACTGCCGTGTTGCATTTTAATTTGTTTGTTTATTTCGTTTGTGCACTTAGCTGTTTTTAAAATTCACCGTCGCTTCTACTCTACCTACTCTCTGAATAGACAATCCAGGGGTGGAGGTATCGCGGTTATAGTCAAATCGCAATACCTATGCCGATTTACTAAGATGGACATTGAGGGAAGCGAATGCGCCTGCTACAGCATTAAGATAAACCCCCATTTAACGCTGTCAGGTATCCTGATATATAGACCTCCTGGACAGGATAGTAGCTTCATCAAAGCCCTTGTAGAAACAGTATGCTCTTTGGCAATAGGGACTGCTAACTTTAACATCTTTGGGGACCTAAACCTCCATATTGATCTCATTACAGACAATAAGATTAGCAGCCTATTAGCCGACCTTGCCGCATTTCAACTTTGTCAGCTAGTCATGAGCCCCACGCATAGGGGAGGTCACCTTTTGGACCCCATCTTTTCTAATCTAGATGAAGTCACGGTAGAGGGGCCTATTAAATTCCCTGGTCTGACCACATGTTGGTTATTATGTCATTACCCATACGCGACTCGTCTAACATGAGCAATGTGTTGTACAGTACTTAGCCTTTCTCAATGTCAATCTTCTAGATTCTTTGTGGGTTCTACTTGTGATGCCTCTGTATATTCCATGCTGTGGCAGTTAGAGAGTTATGGCCAGATGGGTGACGGACCTGTAATCTTCTGTGCTGGAATAAATCCACTCTTAGCCTACTAACAAAGTGTTAGACTATTATTCCGACTTACATCATTTGGCGACTTGGACTGCGGATACTTCTGGCCATTATCCGAGATTGGAGTACTGCAGCGGCGTTTAATTTACAGAAGAACAGCGCTTTGATTCACCAACGAATCCTGCGTGACAACCATAAATAGTAAGAGACCTTAAATCAACTTTGACGTCGAGCGACATTCCTACAGCAAGAAGAAAAACAACTTTTATTCTAATTTTCCTTCTTACTGTTGCCGTTGGCTCAAGCTGCCGACGTCATTGGATGTCGCCTTGACAACCCTGTCGCGGTGAGTTGTTGATCTCTTCTGTTTCCAGGACAACCTCGAAGCCCGTGCGTGTGACGCATTCTTCAGCGAGGTGGAGTTACTTGGCAACACGTCACTAGCGTACGGTCAGACGTGTGACTGGATTATGATGTTTAACAACTACATAGATGCTTTGGATGGGGAAGATTTTTCGCCCAAGATAAAGAAAGCTCTTCTCATGACAACTTTAGGGAAAGAAGAGCAACGTATTTTTAAATTTTTACCACAAGCCTTACCCTCTAGTTCACAGTCACCTATGGATGGGTTTAAAGAGGCGGTTATAAGACTTGACACTAGATTTGGGAAAGAAGAAAATCTGGTCCTACAAAGATACAAATTCTACAAGAACAGACAACTAGAGGATGAGAATATTGATGATTTTGTTGCGCGTTTGCGCGAATTATCGGTGAAGTGTAACTTTGGACAAATGGCAGATGAACTCATTAGAGATCAACTTATTGTACAAGCTAATAATCGCAAGATACAGGAGCGCTTATGGGCGGCTAAAAATCCTACATTAAAAGTAGCGATAGAATTGGCCAAAGTAGTGGAGGAGAGTGAGAAGTGTATGAAAGAACTGCAAAGGAGTGGTCTAGATTCAAAAGTTGCTGAAGTTTCTCATAAGGTTTTTAACAGTGATAACAGTGATAGTGAAGCGGCTGCTATTGCTATAGTGAGAAAAAAAGGGTATATTCTTCAAAAGAAAAATGCTCCTCATCAGCCCTTTAACAAACCACAATCGAAAATGTGTTCAAAATGTGGTAGCTATTCACATACGTCCGATGCAAAGTTTTGTTTTGCAAACAACAAGGAGTGCTTACGGTGTGGCAAATTAGGTCACTTTGCAAAGATGTGCAAAAACAAGAATAACTCAAGAGTAACTGTGGTGGATGAGTTTGGTGAATTGAAACGGGATGTGAACAAAATTCTTGTTTTGTGTGATTCAGTATGTTCTTGTGTTGAGAAAAGAGAGCGAATTCCGAAAGCTGAATTTTTGATTGATAACAAGTGTATCAGTCTGATGGTTGATACTGGTTCGAAGTGGACCATCATTCCTGCATATTTATTAAAGGCTGTGTGGGGTGATAGGTGTCTAGAGGATTGTGACATTTTTCCTTCTGGTTACCAGGGAGAAAAAATCGATCTCCTTGGTTACTTTGAAGGAAAAATTGTCTTTAAGAACAGATCCACTTGGGGTAAAGTATATGTGTCTGTGGATGGCCCTGCCATTTTAGGACGTTCACATCAATATGATTTACACATTGTAGTAAATCCAAGAGCAGAAGAACCTATTTTAGTTATTGACGATCTTACTGTGAATGATATACTTGCTAGTTTCAATCATGTTTTCAGAGAACAGTTAGGTGAGCTGCAGGGATATTCACATAGGATTTTATTGAAAGAGGGCAGTATTCCTATTCAACACAAAGCCAGAAGAGTGCCTTTTGCTTTACGAAAGGAAGTAAAATCAGTTCTAGAAGAAATGTTGCAAGGGGGAATCATAGAACCTATAGAAGTTTCTCCATGGATTTCCCCTGTTGTGATTTCCCAGAAGCCTGATAATAAAATTAGGTTCTGTGTTGATCTCCGCTCGTTGAACAAGTGTGTAGTGGCTGATGTTTTTCCGTTACCAAATATTGGTGAATTGATTTCCACGCTTAAGGGGGCAACATACTTCAGTAAGTTAGATTTGAAACATGCATATCACCAGATTTGTCTTGAAGATAGTTCTAAACATCTGACAGCCTTCATTACTAGTGAAGGGACCTTTCAATTCACTCGATTGCTATTTGGGCTGATTTCAGCTTCAAGTGTTTTCCAGCGGATGGTATCGGAGGTGTTTAAGGGTTTAGATAAAGTATTATATTTTCAGGACGATATCCTGATTTTCGGTGATTCGCTGGATGAGCACAACAGTGTTTTACAAAGTGTTTTAAGCAGGGTAGCTGAGGCTGGACTCACTTTGCGACGAGAGAAGTGTGCGTTTCTAGTTGAAAAAGTTGAGTACTTGGGTTTTTGTCTTTCTGCTGAAGGGGTTAAACCGAAAAAAGATTTGTTGGAGGCTATTGAGTTAGCTCCTTCTCCAGTTGACAAGGAGCAGCTCAGGTCCTTTATGGGACTAATTGAGTTCTATTCTAAATTTGTGAAGGATTTCTCAACGAAAACTGCTCCTCTGAGGTGTCTATTAAAAAAAGGAGTTAAGTTTCTGTGGTCTAATGAGCAAGATTCTTGTTTTAATCAGATTAAAGCTGAAATCAAATCTGCGAATGTTCTTACTCCATTTGATACCAAACTTCTTTCTGTTTTGATGGTGGATGCAAGTGGAATTGGTCTTGGTGCGGTTCTTCTTCAAAAACACGGTGGCGTAGAAAAAACTATTGCCTTTGCATCTAGACCATTAACTACATCTGAATTAAATTATTCTGTAATTGAGCGGGAAGCTCTTGCAGCTGCTTGGGGTGCAAGTTATTTTAGAACTTATTTGTGGGGTTCCCGATTTGTCCTTCGCACTGATCACAAACCCCTGCTCAATGTCTTAGCTCCTGGGGGGACTGGGAAAGGCTCACCCCGGCTAGCCAGATTGGCTTCTCGTTTACAAGATTATCAGTTTGAGGAGGAGTTTGTACACGGTTGGAGGAATGTCCAGGCGGATTGTTTATCTCGACTTCCTGTGCAACCAGAGAAAGTACAAGGGTCTTTGGATAATGTGCAGGATGATGCTGCAGTTGCCTCCTTACAAAATATTTTGCAATTGGGAGAAGGTTCCTTTTCAGCTGAGGAGTGGTCAAAAGGCATGGAGGAGGATACTGTTTTGAAAGCCGTTGTTGATCTTGTTGTTAAAGGATCAAGAAGGGAGAGTACAGTTGAGCCTCCAGTTAGGCCCTTTCTTAGGATTTTGAGTGAGTTGTCTCTGTCTGGTAAGAATGTATTGATGAGGGGTGATCGTTTTGTCCCTCCCAGTTCTTTGAGGAGTAAAATACTCAAACTAGCCCACGAAGGTCACTTGGGACAGACCCTCACCCAACGACGTGTGAAAGAGAATTTCTGGTGGCCTTTGATCGATTCTGATGCCATTGATTGTGTGGTTAAGTGCAATTTTTGTAAGGAGGGAGAGAAACGTCTGAAAGTTGTAGGCTCGAGTTCAATAGGCAGTATTTCTTTTAAGGATTTGCCTTGGCACACTATCTGCCTAGACTTCATTGGGCCAATGAATGAATTACCCTCTGACCAGCGTTTTGCTGTTGTCGTAATTGATTGCTTTTCCAAATGGTTAACCGTTCGTTTTATGAAAGAGATCACTACTGATTCCACTATCAAATTTTTAAAGGTGTCTTTGTTGATGAGGGTTTTCCCTCGATACTAATTACTGACAACGGCACTCAGTTAACTTCTACTAAAATGGTTTCCTTTGTACGTGAGTGTGGTATCATACATCACCGTACGTGTCTTTATAATCCAGAAAGCAATGGTTTGTGTGAGAGGATAAATCGGTTAGTGAAAGGTGTGATTCAGATGTTTGTTGCGAGTGATTGTTTTTCTAATGAACGTGTTCAGGAACTAGTGTGGGCCTATCGCTCAACTCCCCATAAAAAGGGGGAAAAATCTCCCTTCGAGTTGATGCGTGGTCGTCCTCCCATTTCAAGGTTGACACCTTCCTGGTTGAGAGACTTAGATAGTCAATTTTCTCCACCCAACTTAGCTTCTTTGCCAATCTCAGCGGGTGACCTTGTCAAAGTAAAGCCTGGTCGTTGTGTTAAAGGTCTTACCAAGTTTAGGGGTCCTTTTGGTGTAAAAAAGGCTTATCCCCATTTCATGCTTCTCGATAATGGAGAAAAATGGAATTACAGGAGGGTGGCACTTTATCAAAAACGTGGAACTGTTTCTCGGGAGGATTCTTCCAGTGAATGCGAAAAGAACTGTAATGGCTACATGATATCCTCTCAATGTGACCCTAATGCTGTTCCTATGCCTGCTGTACGAGGGGAGGTGGGTAGTGGTGATGCTTCCACTTCTCTCTGTGAGGATGGTGGTCTCGTTTCGGTTTCCTCGACTCCTCTTAGTTTAAATCTGAGGAGCCCACGCTCCCGTCGCCCTCCAGTTTACTTAGATGATTACATTCATTAATGGTTTTTGTTCTTTTATTTCTTTTAATTTTCTCATTTCCTTTTGTTGTATAAGGAGGGGAGATATGTTGTACAGTACTTAGCCTTTCTCAATGTCAATCTTCTAGATTCTTTGTGGGTTCTACTTGTGATGCCTCTGTATATTCCATGCTGTGGCAGTTAGAGAGTTATGGCCAGATGGGTGACGGACCTGTAATCTTCTGTGCTGCAATAAATCCACTCTAAGCCTACTAACAAAGTGTTAGACTATTATTCCGACTTACATCACAATGCCCAACGGGTACTCAAACGTCCTTGGCGAAAGCTACGCCTCGAAGTTTTTTATGCCCTGCTTAAAGCTGACCCCCCCCCGAAGTAGGCGGTGACTCCGAGCGGGTCTACGAGAACTTCTGTACCTGGCTTTCCCAAGCCTTGAACTTATTGATCCCGGCTGACTGGATCAGAGCCAGTTCTCAGGAGTCCAGCCCGTGGTACAATGAGGTACTTACCACTCTTAGGAAAGAATGTAAACAAACTGAACATAGATGGAGGAAAGCGTACGACCCGGTATTAAAATCCCAATACCTGGCCGTACAAAAGAACTATCACAGAAATATCTGTAGGATGGGAGCCTCCTACTACGCCAATGAGATCAGAACTAGTCAGAACCCCTCGAAAACTATTTTTAAAATTCTGAAAGACCTTAGCGCCAAAAAAGCTGTTGTGGCGACAACTGCTTCCTACATGCATTGTGAAAACTGGCCTCCTTTATAGATAAGGTACGAACTATCTATAGCTCCTTTCCAGCCACTCCCGGTCTAATCTCCTCCAATATTGGGCCAACAAATAAACTTACAACTATACCTGACCTAAGTCAGGATGATTTTCTGAGACTTTGTGGGAAAATCAAGTCGGGCTCTCCTGCAGACCCTCTAAAGCCTGCCCATTTTAGAGAAGCTTCCACGCTCATACTCAACCCCCTTCGACAAATCATTAATGAACAAGTTACTTACCTTCGGTAACGATATATCTGTAAGAAACAGTAGTTAGTATTAGATTCCTTACCTTAGAATATCCCCAGGCGTCAGTCTGGATCCGGAAACTTTTGCGTAGCAGTACCCCTGCGCGTCGGTAGGCGTCGTCTGCAGGCGTCCCCTGCGGCTCCGCGTCGTCGGCGTCGTGCGCCGTGATGACGTCGCTGGAGTATATAGACGCCGCCTCCGCGCGCTGACGTCAGTTCTTTGCACACAGCTTTTCCGCGCCAGAACACGCAGAGCCATGTGAGAACTAACACTGGTGCCATTTGAAACTAGGGCCCTGAAAGGGATGTCCTTAACCCTAGGTATCAGTTCGCAGAACGGGGAGGATGGGTGGGGCGGTAAGGAATCTAATACTAACTACTGTTTCTTACAGATATATCGTTACCGAAGGTAAGTAACTTGTTCATCTGAAAGAAACAGGTTAGTATTAGATTCCTTACCTTAGAATAGATACCCCAGCAATACCAACCCCGGTGGTGGGTCTGCGAACCAATACAAACCTACACCAGAAAGTCCTGGAGGACCGAACGGCCAAAGAAGCCATCCCTCCGGACTTGACTGTCCAGGCAGTAGTGCCTCGCAAAGGTGTGCAGCGAGGCCCACGTGGCCGCCTGGCAAATGTCCTGCAAAGGGACTCCCCGGCCCAGGGCAGTAGTAGCCGCCGTGGCCCGAGTGGAATGGGCCCTCAGCCCAACAGGAGGCTCCTTCCGAGCCAAAGAGTAGCATGCTTTGATGCACAGGACGACCCACCGAGAGATGGTTCGTTTCTGCACCGCCCTTCCCTTCTTCTCACCCACGTAGCCAACAAACAGTTGGTCATCCACCCGGAACTGGCGTGTGCGATCCATGTAAAACGAAAGCGCACGTTTTGGGTCCAGACGATGGAGCCGCTCTTCATCCTTTGAAGGATGCGGAGGCGGGAAGAAGGAGGGCAAGGTGATGGACTGCCCAATGTGAAAAGCAGAGACTACCTTGGGCAGGAAAGAAGGTCTAGTCCGAAGGACCACCTTATCAGGATGAACAGACAAGAAAGGAGGTTTAACAGAAAGAGCCTGGAGCTCACTCACTCTCCTGGCAGAGGTGATGGCCACCAGGAAGGCCGTCTTTAAAGTGAGAAGACGGAGAGGACAGGAATGAAGGGGCTCAAAGGGAGCGCACATCAGGAAAGTCAAGACCAGGTTCAAGTCCCACTGAGGCATCACGAACGGAGTTGGAGGATACATGTGCGTGATGCCCTTCAAGAATCTTAACACAATAGGGGACTTGAATAAAGATGGCTGATCAGGTAGCCTCAAGAAGGCGGAAAGGGCAGAAAGATAGCCCTTGATAGTGCCCAGAGCAGAGCCCTGCTGGGCAAGGGAAAGGAGGAAGAGGAGAACCTCAGACAGAGGGGCAGAAAGGGGATCCACAGCCTTTGCTGTGCACCATGCCACAAATCTGTTCCACCGGCAGGCGTATACCGACTTCATGGAGGGACGCCTGGCTGCCAGAATTACATCACAGACTTCAGGAGGCAAGTCAAATGGCCTCAACTGCCGCCGCTCAATCTCCAAGCATGGAGGTGGAGACTGGACAGGTTCGGGTGGAGGACCGTCCCCTGCTGCTGCGACAGAAGGTCCTCCTGAAGGGGCAGGCGGATCGAGGGACCGACTGTCATGCTGAGTAGCTCGGGATACCAGTATCTTCGAGCCCAGTCCGGAGCCACAAGGATAACTTGGGCCCGGTCGCGCCTGATCTTCTTCAGCACTCTGGGCAGAAGTGGTATAGGCGGAAAGGCGTACAACAGACCGCAACTCCACTCGCGCCGAAAGGCGTCGCCGAGCGAGTGCCGTCTTGGAAACTCCAACGCGCAGAACTGATGACATTGCGCGTTCTCTTCTGTGGCGAATAGATCTAACCAAGGCTCTCCCCATTGCTGAAAGAGGCCTCTCGCCACGTCCGAGTTCAGACGCCATTCGTGATCCACCGAGCACCGACGGCTGAGTTCGTCCGCCCTGGCGTTCAGAGAACCTGCCAGGTGTTGAACCGTCAGAGTCACGCCCTGACGTTCCAGCCATTGCCAGAGACGCAGAGCCTCCTGGCAAAGGGTCCACGACCCCACACCGCCCTGTTTGTTGCAGTACCACATGGCGGTGGTGTTGTCCGTGAACACCTGCACTACACTCCCGTTGACAAAGGGGAGGAATGCCTTCAGTGCTAGGCGAATCGCCCGCAGCTCCAACAGGTTGATATGGAGCCGGGACTCCGCCGGAGACCAGATGCCTCTGATCTCCGCCTCTCCCAAGTGGCCACCCCAGCCTTGGAGGGACGCGTCCGTCACAACCACGTGCTCCGGTTGGGGAAGGGAGAGGGATCTGCCTCTGACCCAATCGCGGTCGGTAAGCCACCACTGCAACTGTCTCGCAGTGCCCTCCGAGATCAGGACATGGTCGGATAGGTTGCCCTGATGCTGGGCCCACTGAAACTTCAGGTCCCACTGCAGAGCCCGCATCCGCCACCTGGCGTGATGCACCAGTAGGATGCAGGAGGCCATCAGCCCCAGAAGCCGCAGCGTCAACCTGACCGAAACCCGGGATAACGGCTGAAAGATGGGAATCAGAGCCTGAATATCCCGGACCCGCCGTTCCGGGGGATAAACCCGAAACTGCGCCGAGTCGAGAACCGCTCCGATGAAAAGGAGCTTTTGAGAGGGACACAGGTGTGATTTCGGCACATTGATGGAAAACCCCAGCTCGTGCAGGAGGTCTGCCGTCATCTGAAGGTGGTGGACGACTGTCTGGGGCGAGCCCGCCTTCAACAACCAGTCGTCGAGGTAGGGGAAGACTGAAACCCCTAACCGGCGCAGATGAGCTGCGACCACCGCCATCACTTTCGTGAACACCCGTGGGGCGCTGGTAAGGCCGAAGGGGAGCACGATAAACTGAAAGTGCTCGTGGCCTACCGTGAACCGCAGGTAACGCCGGTGGGCCGGCAGGACGGGGATGTGAAAATACGCATCCTGCAAGTCCAACGCTACCATCCAGTCTTGTGGGTCTAGAGCAGCCAAGACCTGAGCCAAAGTCAACATCTTGAACTTCTCCTTCTGGAGGAAGCCGTTGACGTTCCGTAGGTCCAAGATAGGACGCAGGCCTCCTTTGTCCTTCTTGGGCACCAGAAAGTAGTGGGAGTAGCAACCACACCCTACTTCTGGCCCAGGAACGCGCTCGATGGCCCCCTTGGCCAAGAGGGCCGTAACTTCCTCCTGCAGAAGTGTCAAGTGGTCCCCCGACACACGGTGGTTCTGCGGTGGCATGGCTGGAGGAGTGGACTCGAAGGGGAGGGCGTAGCCCCTTCGAACGAGCTGCAGCACCCACCTGTCCGATGTTATCGCGCGCCAGCGGGAGTGGTGATGGCGAACCCTGCCACCCACTGGCGTCACGTGAGCCCGAAAGCTCGGACTAGGAAGGCTTGGATGCAGCAGCGGGGGGAGGCGTGGACTGACCTCGCCGCTGGCCTCTACCGCCACCACGGCGGAAACCACGGCCGCCACCGCGCTGGGGAGCGTTCTGCGGCGCGTGGCTGGCAGCACGTGTGGGACCGCCCCTCCCTTGGCCACGAAAGGGGCGAAACGAACCCGTCTGCTGGCGCTGGGTCGAAAGACCCAAGGACTTGGCCGTGACCCTGGAGTCCTTGAAGCGCTCCAGCGCGTGGTCCGCTTTGTCACCAAACAGGCGACTGCCATCAAATGGCATGTCCATGAGTGTATTTTGGACGTCTGGCGAGAAGTTGGCAGATCTCAGCCAAGCATGGCGACGAATCGCCACCGTCGTGGACATAGCCCGTCCCAGCGAGTCGGTCGTGTCCAGACCACAACGGATCGAGTACCGCGCCGCATCCCGGCCTTCAACGAAGGCCCGGGTGAGCTTGTCCCGCACTTCCTGGGGGCATTGCGGCAAACACTCCTCGACCGTATCCCACAGGGAGTGGGTGTAGCGGCCCAAGAGGCACGCGGTATTACAAGACCGCAGTCCAGCGCTCAAAGAGGAAAAGACCTTTTTACCAAATTGGTCATACCGCTTTGATTCCCGATCGGGCGGAGCCGACGGGAACGCGGACTGCGAAGTGGAGGCCTGGATCACCAGACTCTCCGGGGAGGGATGGGTGGATAGGAAGGCAGGGTCGTCCGAGCACGGACGGTGACGCCTGGCAACGTTCCGGTCAACCGGTGCACCGGAAGCGGGCCTGGACCAGGTGCCCAAAAGGACATCCGTCAGGGCCTCATTAAACGGCAGCAGAGGCTCCTGGGGGCATGACTGCGGTTTAAACACTTCGGTCAGAATGTTCGGCTTGACCTTCGCGACAGGGAGCTCAAGGCTCAAGGCCTTGGCAGCCCTCATCAGGACCACCGAATAGGCAGCACCTGCCTCAGACGCCACAGGGGTCGGGGAGACAAACCCAGGGTTGGGCGACTCGTCCAGACCACTGGCATCACCCAGATCACCTACCCAGTCCACATCATACTGGCAGGCACGGGATAAAGGGTCCTCAGACCCCTCCCAACCCTCTCCATACTCGTCCTCATCGCCGTATTCTGGATCGACGATATAGACCTCGGGGTCAATGGGCCCCATCGGCGCCGGATCCGGCGTCGGACGACGCCGGTCCGACTCCGCGTCAGGAGTCAGAGGGGGAATGGGGGTGGCGCCGCGTGGCGTCGGTGCCGGGGACCCGACGCCGGCCGGAACCGACGGCGGAGTCGCTGCACCGCGCGGAGGCGGTACCACGGGTTGGCCCAAAGGAACCGACGCCGGAGAGGCCGGTAGACCAGCCGGCGACGAACCTGAGGGGCCCAGCGGCGCCGAGGCCGGAGCCACCGGCGGCGTCGAGGCAGGAGCACCCGAACCGCTCGGGCCCCCAGACGGGACCGACGGGCCCGCAGGCGCCGTAGGCCCCGCCGGAGGAGACCTCGCCCTCATAGCGATGAGGAAGGCCTCGATCTCCTCACGCGACGCGCCTTCCCCAGGGACCGACGGGTATGGGGCAGACGGCGTCGGCAACCCACGCGGGGCCGCGGGGGTGGGGCCACCCGAGCCCCCGGCCGCATCACGCGGGCGTCGGGGGGAGTCGGGGGTACGATGACGACGCCCCGACTTCTTACGCTTACCTGACGAACCGGAGGAATGGTGGCGACTCCCGGAGCGCTCATGGCGGCTCCGCGATCGTTCCTTCGACCGCTCCCTCGACCTCCGACCGGACCGGGACCGCTCTCGACGCGGGGCCGACACACGGAGCTCGAGAAGCTTGCGGGACCGCTCCCGCCTAGCTTTACCAGTCAAGGCCCGACAGTCGACGCAGGACTCCACGTCGTGGTCCGCGCCCAGACACCGGAGGCAGAGTCGATGGTGGTCGGTGACCGACATCAGGCGGTCGCACTCGTCGCAACCCTTGAAACCGGGCATCCTACCGGCACCGTAGAAGATTAAGTAGTTAACAATAAACTTGGTCAAAAGACCGGAGTACTGCTCTTCGGATCTGCGCTAACTGGCGCGGAAAAAAGAAGAACTGACGTCAGCGCGCGGAGGCGGCGTCTATATACTCCAGCGACGTCATCACGGCGCACGACGCCGACGACGCGGAGCCGCAGGGGACGCCTGCAGATGACGCCTACCGACGCGCAGGGGTACTGCTACGCAAAAGTTTCCGGATCCAGACTGACGCCTGGGGATATTCTAAGGTAAGGAATCTAATACTAACCTGTTTCTTTCAGATTCATTGTTTAAATCTGCCACTATACCCACTAGATGGAAGCAGGCATGGATATCTCCCATTATTAAAAAGCCCACGCTAGATCCCACAAGACCGGAAAACTTTAGGCCTATTTCACTGCTTCCCTGGCCAGCCAAGGTGGCCGAGTCCCACGTGAATAATATTCTAACGAAATTTCTCTGCTCCAACACCACTCTAGACGCCTCCCAGCATGGCTTCCGTGCGGGCCACAGCACCGAAACAGCGCTCCTGAGTGTGACAGAACATCTTCGGACCATCATGGATTCCGGCCAGACGGCAGCGCTGATTCTATTAGATCTCAGCGCTGCCTTCTACACGGTTTCACACGAGGTATTGCTGTATCGACTGGAGGCAGCAGGGATTTGTGGACAGGCACTTGACTGGTTCAGGGTGTTTCTGACCAGAAGGTCCTTCCGAGTCTCTACCCCCCGTTTCTATCAAAGGAACGTTCAATTGAGCAGGGTTCTGCACTCAGTTCGACGTTATTTAATCTATACGTCCAGCCACTGGCTCAGGTCGCCAAACGGTGGGAGCTATCTATAGTCTCATACGCGGACGACACTCAGTTAGTGGTGTTGCTGAGTGACGACTCTGGGATGAGTGCGTCCAATTTTAAACAGGGCCTAACAGCAGTAACCAACTGGATGACATCTAACTACCTACAGCTCAATGCCTACAAGACTGAGGTCTTACTCGTAGGAAAGGATGTCTCGGCCTGGGGAGATAAGTGGTGGCCTGAAATTCTCGGGAACCCTCCCGAGCCTAAGAGTGAGGTAAAAAAAACCTTGGAGTTTGGCTAGACTCCTCTCTTAATTTTATCCATCACACTAAAAAGGTTGCCGCCATGTGTTTCGGGATTCTTCAGAACCTTAAGCCGATTTTAAACATTTTTGATCCACCCACCCGTCAGCTCATAGTGCAGTCTTCTATCCTTTCTCGACTGGATTACGCGAGCTCTCTACTTTTAGGGGCTAATCAGGCTGAGGTGGGAAGATTGCAACGAGTGCAAAACGCGGCAGCCAAAGCCTTGATAGGGCTCCCCCGCTTCCACTCGGTCTCTAATACCCTGACTAAACTTCACTGGCTACCCGTGGAGAAGAGAATTCAATTTAAGACCCTTTGCTGGTCATTTAAAATCCTGAAATCCGCATCTCCACCCATGCTTTGTCCCCTTCTAACCCCTTATATCCTGGTTAAGCATCAGTGACCCTAAGCACCAAGCACCCATACAGGGAATATTGATGCATCACTACAAGTACCATGATTCCATACGAGACTGCAGACCTATCAAGAGGCGACAACAGTGAAATAAAAAAGGTGATGCATCCCGCCAAGTGACGCAGGGAAACGGCCTTTGAGAAAGCTATCACAGCGAAACGCGTCAGGCTGCCTCCTGTGTGCTGTGGAGACTACGAGGCATTGCAGGTCCTAGAGTGCAACTCAGAACTTTGGGTCAACTCGAGCGATTATATATTATATATATATATATATATATATATATATATATATATATATATATATATTATATATTATATATTATATATATTATATAATATATATATATATATATATATATATATATATATATATATATATATATATATATATATGTGCATATTATTGGCTATTGCTCCGGGGTCTCCACACATGGGCAGGACTATTCAGTGCTTATGACTATTGAGTGGTATACCCTGGAAGAGAAAGTCAGGTACCCCAAACCTCCGTTTTTTTAAGGTAGTGTAGGTCTTTCCCATTTGAGTATCGGTAGTTCGCTCACTGCAATTAATCTAGCAAGTGTGGCTTGCATGGCCCTGATCAACCTAGTATGTAGGGATGTTCGAATATTAACACAGAGGTATGCAAATTTGGGCAGGACCACCATTTTACTTAAGGCTATTCTGCCCGCCCTATATTACATCTCTTATTTGTTTTTTCATGGCTGCATCAGTGATCTCTAGCTCAGAATATTAGGTATTGCTAAATGTTTCACTAGGAGTCATGGAGTATTCAGTACTCATCTGTTGTCAACAAATACTGGAAGGTTCATCCGGAGTCTTGCTTGGGAATACTTGCAGGGTTTCTTTTCAAACTGGACTGAAGGAGATTGTCCAGTGCACAAATGGGGCTAATCTTTTTACATGTTTCGTACATATAGTATATAGATCAGGAGATTCGCAACCTATCACAAATCGGCTTGAGACCCAGCAAAAAACGCATTGCAACCCGCCAGTGGCACACATTTTGGAAAACACTTTGTGAACATCCTCTGCCCTGCACACAGAGCGAGGCACAGCCTGGGGCCAACCTTCCTATAATCCAAACTAAGAATATACAATCAAAGTTCAAACTTTAGCTTAAGAATGACCAAACTATTGATAAGAAACCTACCATTAGAAGAAAAAAACATAAAAAGTCACATTCGCTATTCAAACATTCCAACTATGGCATATATTGCCAAAGAAAATAAGGACTGTCAGCAACCAACAAGAATTTAGAAGAGCAATAAAATCTTGGCTGCTGACCAGTGTCTGTATGCTGCCTGTGAATCTATTTGCACACTCCTCTTACTATCCTGCACAAGCTGAAGATGCGCTCAACTCGAAAGTACATCCTCAGAGCTTCACACAGAACACCAATACGCGATACAACGCCCTTGTCTCATTCATGCATTTGAAAATGTGAAACTGCTCAACTGACAAGAGGTAGAGAAAGGTTATAGAAATGCAGCAATATAATAGCCCTAAAAGCCTTCATCTTACTGTACCACCTTGGAGCTGACCATTATTAGGTATAGCTTGATAGCACAGCCTTCTGCCACAGGTAGAGTATCTTCTCTATATTCACACATCAGCTTCAGAAAATTAAACCTCTCTAACCTCATTCAATTTTTTTTTGGGTGAATCACCTCGTGAGTGCTTCAACCGCAATGTATGAGGTGCACTGCTTTCAGTAGCTATTGGGGAGGATTTGCTTAACAGAGATGCCTCCTAGGAAAGACAATTCATTAAAAGCAACACTTTTCAAACTTAGAATAAATGGAATTCCAGTGCAGACAAATGAACTGCTTCATTTTTAATTATATTAATGTTTTGTCAAAAAGAAAAATATTCATCATAATGGCTCAAATGTAGTTGGCATGTTTTGAAAAAGTTTATTCATAATCGTGTAGACGCTTTTCAAGACATGAATCAGCCTTCAAGATTAACATTACTGTTTAATCAACAAAAGTGCCACTAAAAGTCGCTATGCAGCAAAAGATTGTGTTGTACCAGGCTTCACAACTAATAATGGAGATTAAAACATATAGTTTGAGGAGGGAAACCGTAGTGGTTATATCTATATTGTCTGGCAAAGACTTTATTCAGTAGCTCATTGGCTTCACTGTTATAAGTTCTAACTCCTCACTTTCACCAACACACATACACACACAAGTGTCAGACGACTATGTAATAGGGAAAGCAAAGTTACACACTCTAGGGACATTTGGTCAATCAGGTTTTCGATGTGTGTGTGAGTCTCTACAGTGGGGAGACTCAGAAGGCCCTGAAGAGCGCTGCTGCACACACAGTTCACTGATAGGAAGGAGGTAGGCTGTGTTCATATTACAACCCCAGGCTCAACAAGTGCTACACAATCCCCTTGCCACACATGAGCCACACGTGCTTTCTCTTGCTCTTCTTAATCAGTCGGTCTGCTCCATCCTGACCAGTTCTAAGATCGATGTTTCAACTATGTGTTACCTTGCTGCAGAGATCTGGGGCACCAACTCCAGTTCCCAGAAGAGAGGCAAGCCACCAACTTCAGTAACCTCTTGGAGGGAGCTAAAAACAGTCAGTCCGGTGGCAAGCCAGGAGCCCTCCATTCTGACAGTGCAGATCACCAGTCAGTTGTAGATTTCTGCAGCTCTGTGTGCTGACCAGTCTTAAATAAAAATTAAGAGTAGATGAGGTGGTCCATATAGAAGGTCAGACTAGGATTACAGTCCAGCCTGCCCTGGGTTAGAAGGGCAGCGCTGAGGACCATTACCCAGCAGCCTCGTGTCAAAGCAAAGTGCACTGCAGCTACTGGCCTGAGTGTGACATCAGGCCAAGACCAGTGGACTCTCACAGCCAGGATATTAAAATACAAGATAAGGCACTTTCAGGTATTGAGGATGGCAGCAAATGGAGAAAATTGGATGAGCTACCCGAATTTGCGGCCACACTGAAGTTCAGATGAGATGTCAGGGGCTTGACCCAGAGTAGAGATCAGAATGGAGAAACAGAATGTTTACAGATGTATCTAACTGAAAATGTGGTTAACTATTTACTACTCAACTCCTTTGTGAAAGCACCTCAACACTATGAAGTCCAACTATCATCACCTGCTGACATAAACTAAGGGCCACCAGTGTAATGGTGCAAAGAGAAGCTCAAGGACTCAACTGCATCTCCATGTAGTCCCATTAACAGGACAATCCACCCCATTGGTACAACAAAGGCGTATGTAAAGTAAAACAACTAGTTATGCAAATTTGGTTTCAACCTTAATAGTCAATTGATGGATTTCTGATGGCAATTACTTCATTCGCCTTTTAAACAATGGTCTAAAACTTACCCATATTGCAAGCTTAGCCCTGTTACCATCGACTGAAATCGTTTTCACCTTAAAGTCCACACCTGAAAAACACAGACTACCTTGATTAAAACATATTCGCATACTTCTCATACTTACAGTTAGTTAACAGCAAACAGATAAAATTAAAAAAAAACACCTCAGAAGTAAAGTCTAGCTGGTGGTCATTGTTACTTTACGTTTTCATACCTATACCTCACCATTTTGAACTCTTATTTAACCACGAATGCCCACAATGCAATTCAAAAAAAGATTAAGGGGTGATTATTGAGTGGTAAAACCAGAGAAAAGTTAAAATTAGAAGACTGGGAAGGTGCCGGGGTAAGGATATTTTCAGTATAAACCATAACGCCCAATTTATAGATTGACTGAGAGGATACTCGGTCACAAAGGCGACTAAGTCCCTCCCTGCCAATATAGTGATCCTCCCGCTGCATATACATGCATGTAGACCTACAGGTTAATCATGGCGGAGACTACTCACTCTCCACCGTAATCTATCCCCTCCAACAGGCTCTGGGAAGTCAGGGCAGTCAAAGGAATGGCTACATGTTTGCCTGCCCAACTTCGATGGGTAGACATAGTCATTTTTTAATGTTCCTTACCACCAGGTTTTAGACGAAGGAACCGGAGGAACAGTAAAAACATTATAACGGTCATTGCCCCCCGCCCCCTCTCCTAGCCCCCCGGCCATGGGAGAAGCTTCACATGGCAAGGGGTGCACACATTTTTAAGTTTCAAAAAGAAAATCCACTTTCTGGATTTTCTTTTTGAAAAGACAAAGAATACTGCTTGCTAAAAGGACTGATGCTGACCGTAGCGATAAAGGTGGTTCCTGCCAATGCGGTTATAAATGAATGCCAACTAGGCAGTCTTTTATAAATCTGGCAAGTGAAGTAGTCTTGGCATGGCAGACGTAAAGCCCTCTGTCAGGCCAAGGGAGAATACTCTGTCCACCAACGTTTTAAAAAGGCCCATACCTTGACAACCTAATGTTAATCAAGGACAAATGACCATGTAACAGAAGATGAAGAGGTAAAAGAAAGAGATATGTTTGTCTGGAAACATGATTACTCTTAGACTTCTTCTAATTTCAATCACTAGAGTCAATGTCCATTTTTTCAAGGTGTGGTAAAAATGATACTCAACTAACAATGCATTTTCAGATCTGGTAGCCGTGTAAAGAATTGTATGTATAATGTGTGCAACATGGCCAGTACGAGTATTTTCAAACACTGAGTAGAACATATTTAGTCTTATGAAACCGTTCAGTGCCAGGAGGTGTTCCCTATGTTAGCCATACATAACAAGGCTCATTCTGGTGGAAGTTGGCAGTACCTTCCGCATCAGGGATGGATTTGTGAGTAGAAACACTCTTTGGCACATTTGAGATATGGGTCAGATCATGCAACTGTAACCTCTGGTTTGCAAACCTGCAAGGTTTGTGACTGTACAATAGGTCTTTCTTATGTACAATGCACATTTTACGAGTCAGAAAAGTCTTTCAAATGTATAAAATGAGATTTGTGACCCATACTGAATAACAATTAGGAAAGGGCATAAAAGTGGCCTTTGTTTTAAATTGTGATTTAATATGCAGCACTGGTTCCCTTCAGGAGAAAGGGGTGCCTTAGAAATACATTGTTTTCAGTTTGGAGCTTCACAAAATCAAATGTGTGCCTCAAAACATAAGTGCATGATTTGCAACTAGTATGATAGAACATCTTACCCATGGTTCTTTTTTTAACACTGCAAATCCCCTGCAGTCATAAAAAATCTGATATGGCTAACGTTTACCCTTTAAGTGTACCCACTGCACAGCATTGCAGGGAGAAAGATAACAAATACCGCAATAGAAAGCTATGGTTGTTGAGGATCAGGATTATGGCCCCTACATGAGGCTACAAACCTTTTCCCAGCTTTCAGAAGAAATAGACTTGGTCAAAGGATCTCTGGCTGCGAGGACTAGGTCCACTATTTACAATGGCAAATCAAAACTGCTCAATCATCACAGATGGAGGTGTAGGTTGTGGAGATTCAGATGCAGGACCCTCCCCATTTGCTGAGACAAGAGGTACTTCTGAAGGGGAAGAGAAGTCTGATGACAAATGCTCAGGCTCAACAGCTTTGAGTACAAAACTATTCTGTCCCAAACCAGGGCAGTCAAAATAACTTTGGCCCGATTAGTCCTGAGTTTTTTCAGAACTCAAGGCATGAGAGGAAATGGTGGAAGCGCAGGCAGCAGATATGTGTTCTCCCGCAGGTGGAACAAGTCTGTCAAAGGTCTTCTTAGCAAGCAATAGACTCAACACAGTGTTCTCGGCACTGGCAAAAAGATCTAGCAAGGACATGTCATACTGGTCAAAGATGTGCTAAGTAACCTTGGGATGGGGATGCCATGTGGTTTGCCAGCTGATGTCTGCTCAACTAGTCTACTCTGGCATTTAGAGACCCTGCCAGGTGCCTGGTCAACCAGCAAAATTTCATGTTGACTTAGCCACCCCCAAGTGTGCAGAACTTCCTGTCCTGTCACAGGATCCGCGACCCCACTCAGCCCTGCTTATTGCAGTCCCACATGGCGGCTATATATAACAGCTTCCCTCTAAAGGTCGGTAGAAGGTATTCAATGGCAGTCAGATGCCCTGAAGCTCCAACAGGTTGATGTGGAGCTGGTACTTCGCTGGAGACCGCAGACCTTTGATTTCTACCTCTCCAGGTAATTTCACCAGCCCAGAGACTATGTATCTGTCACTATTGTAAGCTCTGGGTGAGCGGAAACGAAAGAGGCCTGCCGCTTGTCAGGTTGGTGCAACCACTGAAGGTCCTAGACAGTCTCCTCTGAAATGCAAATGGTGCTGGACAGAGCACCCTAGTGCTGAACCCACTGAAACCAAACCTTTCTACTGCAGGACCAGTGCCATGTAGCACAAAGGACGAGGAGAATGGACAAAGATAAGAGTCTAAGAAACCTCAGAAACATCCCCAGTGAAGCCAAGAAATGAGCGCGAAAGATGGGGTTCACAACATGAATGTCTCGACCTTGCTACAGTGGTGGAAAGCACTTGAATGTCTTAATATCCAGGATGGCCCCTAAAAAGAGAATTCTCTTTATGGGCATCAGGTGGTTCTTCGGCTCACTGATAAAAAAAAAAAACAAAGATGTTGCTCATAGGTGGTCCTTGACGAATTACAGCAAGTCTGCCTTGGGAAACCAGTCACCAACTTACAAAAATGCACATAGCCATACTTCTGAAAATGAACTGTAACAAAGGACATCACTGTCATGAACAACTAAGACACCGAATTGAGGTTTAAAGTTAGAAAGACAAATTGGAAGTGTTCTAACCTCACCGTAACCCACCGTATGATGGACTGCAGAAGGCTATCTGGAAAATGTGTGCCATGCAAGTACAAGGGCAGTTTCCAATCTCCTGTGTCCAGAAGAGAAAGGAACTATGCAAGACTGAGCATCTTGAATTTATTTTGCAAGAAGGTATTCAGTGGTCGGAGGTCTAGAATAGGTAAGATACCTCCATCCTTCTCCGTCTGAAGGGACCCCAACCTATATTAGGAAGGAGAAAAAGTGGATTGTGATAACATGAATGGCAGGGATTAGTCCCTCAAAATACTAATCAGCAGGAAGAATCAGATTCTGCCTCTTACCGGATGGATGTGGCTTTGTAAGGGCAACATGCCACCACCAATTGCATCTATGTGTTAAGACTCTCTATTGGGAGGACTGGAAGGAAAGGCTACTAAGTCGTCCTTCAATGTGTGCTGCATGAGGAATGTTATGCACCAGAACATGGTCTTGGTCATCTGGTGACAGGCCGCCACTAGAAGGGACTAAGCAGGATTTCTTCTAAGTGACCATTACAGTGTCCATGAGTGCCTCATTAAAGGACAACAGGGTCTAAGGGAAGGCCCTGGCTGAAGCATTTCTGAAAGAAACTTTGATTTAATTTCAATAGTAGGCAGTTTTGGACTTCCATTGCTATACACACCACAGCTGTGAAGAAAGCACTTTTCTCTGGTGGTGGACAAGGTTTTGAGTCCAGCTTAGTTCCTGAAGAGGTGTTTAACACACGTGCATTATGCGGGTTAAAATAAAGCCTTTCATCAGTGCAGGCATGGGGGAATCAAACTCCTGGATCTTTATCACGGTCACCTTTATGGGGAACATGTTTGACTGCACCCGAATCAGAGCCAGAAAGGCTTCTAGCCCCTGGCATATTGACACCAGAGAAGAAACTAGCAGTCTGAGTTAATCATGGATGGTTGCGCCTTAGTGATTTGATTCTAACATAGGTCTGGTGCAGACTGATGTTGGTTCACGGTTGGAGATTGGTGTCTGCAGAGATTACGCTACGCATGATGGAATAGTTGATATCTGTGCTTGTACAGAAGGGATTGGAATGCACCATGGTACCAGAGTGGATTTCAGGACTGACATTGGGTTGGACCAGTGACAGGTCCTACGGTCTCAGCCAGCACCTGCGAACGGCCAGCTTACAGAAGTGCGACTGCTGCTCCAGATGATGCAGGTGAAGCAGGTAGCGTCTTAAAAATCTGGTGGCCCAAGGAATTCAAGGGGCACAGAGACCAACTGTAGAACTGGTTTCTGAGTTGGCAAATGCTGGATGCGAAGTGCCCTTGTAGTTCCAAATGCTTAACTTCTTGCTTGACTTTGTATGGTGAGATTGGGTTGTATCCCGTTTCATCTTCTTGCTCTTGTGAAGCAGTTTGCATTTTGACTTACCAGGGGACTTCGAGCTGGACAGAGATTGAACAGGGAACCAGCCACACATTCAGTGCAGGAATGGGACTACGACTGTGGCTTTAAAAGCAATATCTTATGTAGATCGACATAGATTTGCTTTCAGATTTGTGATCAGCTTCAATTGAATCAGGGGACACTTTCCACATGACATGAGTTGTGACAAGAACGCAGGCAACGCAGACACATCTGTGAGAGTTTACAACAGACACGTTCTTCCTGCAGTCACAATACGGCTTAAACCAGTCACTTTCAGGGAATAAAGTTCCCCGTCCTAGAAGTTAGAAGTCTGACATGTTGGGAGCAGAGCACAAGATCCACGTCAAAGGGCACAGAAAAAATACAAATGGATATCTGCTCCTTGGGGTGGAGCCTACCTGTGGCTCCACTCAGCCACTTTCAAAGCGGTGCAATGCCACTGCAGAGCCAGGTGGTGTCACCTGGTGTAGCACTGGAGCTATTGCTTGAAAATCTCCTGTAGAATTTGAGTGTCTGGGAATATTAATAAAGTGAGAAATCTGCATTCAATCATCAGAAATGACTGATACGCAGGCGTAAATGGTTGGAATTTCTCAGGTTCTTGAGTCAGAAAAAAAAAAATCTTTGAAATGACCCTGAAGAGAACCCAAAGATCTTTCTGTTCCGGTCACTGTTTTCAAGCTCTGAAAGGTGTTGTCAACAAGGGGGCCAAATAGTGACTCACCATTGAATGTTAAGTTTATAATGCAATTTTGCACTTCTGGATTAGAAGTTGTACACCTAAGGCATCCTTAGTCCATGCGACTTTCCTCTGCAGAGGTGTTTTATATGGCAATAAGAGATTACGTGAACAGCGCTGTAATGCTAGTTATATAATCCAATTCCCTTTGGGATGACCCTATAGGCAAACCCGTATTTAGACCAGTATTCTGTACTTCATTTCCAGCCTTGGAACGGTGGCTGACAAAGTAGCTTAACTTTGAAGCAGCATTCGCCCCTCCTTCCATATGTAACCCAGAATGGGTATGGCTTTTGGAGTTTTCTTTTGGAAGTTTTTGATGTCATCAAGAAAACAATAAGCTTGTTGCACTCAAATTGGCAGAACAAATCTCTAGGATGCTTTCTGTAGAAGAGCTAAACCTGCAGATGTTATCTTGCAGGGAGTCCACTGAAGACAAACACTTCACCTAAAGGGTTTGCCATATAATAATTACATTTTTAGGTCTCGCCTTTACCATTCCGAAGGAATGGGAAATGGCGAGAATTCAAGTGCTCGAACTGATTGTGAAACCACCGCTTTTTTTCGTGGCGTTTTCTTCGAGTGCACGTGGCCACAGGCACGCGCTTTTGGCCCATACACTTTCATGGCCATCTGTTCCTCAATGTCCCTCCCACCCTTCGTTTGATCTTGCCGCGAGTTCAGGCTAATGGCCCTCCCCCTCCCCCAGCACAGAGCGTGCATCGCGGCCGCACAGCACATCAAAGGGCTTCTCCCAGCGTGTGCTGTGCGGCTTCTCCTCCCCTAATTATGTGGCCGGCCGTACTTGTGTTTCCCGGCCGCTTCCCGGCCACTCTTGTATTTAATTAGCAGCAGCAGCATTTCTCCTGCGCCAGGCCACATCAAAGGCTCTGTGCCACTTTCACCCACACAGCAACACTTACAGACACGCAACGCCACTCACACCCACGCAAGCCCACTATCATCCACGCAACACCACACTCACCCACGCAACGCCACTCACACACGCAACGCCACTCACACACGCAACGCCACTCACACACGCAACGCCACTCACACACGCAACGCCACTCACACACGCAAGGCCACTCACACACGCATGGCCACTCACCCACGCAGCGCCACTCACCCACGCAACGCCACTCACACACGCAACGCCACTCACACACGCAACGCCACTCACACACGCAACGCCACTCACACATGCAACGCCACTCACACACGCAACGCCACTCACACACGCAACGCCACTCACACACGCAACGCCACTCACACACGCAACGCCACTCACCCAAGCAACGCCACTCACACACGCAACGCCACTCACACACGCAACGCCACTCACACACGCAACGCCACTCACACACGCAACGCCACTCACACACGCAACGCCACTCACACACGCAACGCCACTCACACACGCAACGCCACTCACACACGCAACGCCACTCACACACGCAACGCCACTCACACATTGTGGGTGCAGATTGTGGGTGCAGATTGTGGGTGCAGATTCAGAGTGCAGATTCAGAGTGCAGATTGTGGGTGCAGATTCAGAGTGCAGATTCAGAGTGCAGATTGTGGGTGCAGATTGTGGGTGCAGATTGTGGGTGCAGATTGTGGGTGCAGATTGTGGGTGCAGATTCAGAGTGCAGATTGTGGGTGCAGATTGAGGGTGCAGATTGTGGGTGCAGATTCAGGGTGCAGATTCAGGGTGCAGATTGTGGGTGCAGATTCAGAGTGCAGATTCAGAGTGCAGATTGTGGGTGCAGATTCAGGGTGCAGATTCAGGGTGCAGATTCAGGGTGCAGATTGTGGGTGCAGATTCAGAGTGCAGATTGTGGGGCAGATTCAGAGTGCAGATTGTGGGGCAGATTCAGAGTGCAGATTGTGGGTGCAGATTGTGGGTGCAGATTCAGAGTGCAGATTGTGGGTGCAGATTGAGGGTGCAGATTGTGGGTGCAGATTCAGGGTGCAGATTCAGGGTGCAGATTGTGGGTGCAGATTCAGAGTGCAGATTCAGAGTGCAGATTCAGAGTGCAGATTCAAGGTGCAGATTGTGGGTGCAGATTGTGGGTGCAGATTGTGGGTGCAGATTGTGGGTGCAGATTGTGGGTGCAGATTGTGGGTGCAGATTGTGGGTGCAGATTGTGGGTGCAGATTCAGAGTGCAGATTCAGAGTGCAGATTCAGAGTGCAGATTCAGAGTGCAGATTGTGGGTGCAGATTCAGAGTGCAGATTGTGGGTGCAGATTGTGGGTGCAGATTCAGAGTGCAGATTCAGAGTGCAGATTCAGAGAAAACTCAGCAGCACCACCACCATTGCAATGCAATAGGTCTCGTTTTAACGCAAATTTAAGCTATAGGCCTTGTAAATGACAAAGCCTTTTATTTATGTTCCAAAAACCAGAACGCAAAAATAAAGGGCATTATCATTTACAATGCTAATAGTTCAGACTCGCGTTATTGCGAGACCTATTGCATTTCCAATGCTTGTTTGATAGGTCTTCGCAAGGTTGTTACCTTCTTTCTCTTTTTCAGAATTATCCTTTTCCTTTGTGTCTACTTCTACTATCTTTGGTGGTAGTAGCCAAGGTAGAAGAATCTGTGGTGTTGCAGGTTGTGGAAATTATTGTTAGGACAGCAGCAGTGGCTGTGAAGGTTGTGGAGCCTGATGCTGAGGTGGCAATGCTGGATGAGACGATTCTGGATGCTGAGGCCTGGTCCGTCAAAAAAATATTCCAAATGGGACAGGAAACACTATTCTCTAGAGCACTAAGCAGAACTCAGTGAAGCCCCTCTGTTCTCATAACAAGCAGTGAAAATCGGAGAAGTTGTGGCCTCCAGCGGGAGTGTAGTTCATGACTCTTCAACCTCATTAAAGTTAGTGTCTCTTCAAATACATACTAAACATGAACATTTTTGTAGCCGTTTCTAGTGGAAATTGTTTCCTATACTGTTCAGTAACAGAGGCTCCCTCTTTAACAAGGGGGTGCAGGGGGGGGGGGGGGAATTAAAGTATGTGAATCTGGGACACACCCATGTTGGAAAACATTTGAGAGTATAAAAGATGGTCCGGAAGCGGGAGAACATGGCGGCAGACTGCTGAGCTGCCGTGGTGCTCCGTGAAGCGGGCTCCTGCTTGCTCTATCCGGTGACCCAGCCTGATCCGACCTGACCCCGACCCGGCTAAATGATTGTACTTGTGGCGATTATTCAACATTTGCTGTCCGCTCTAATTTTGCAGACTTTGAGGTTTGCGTACCTTGGTACGGGAGTCTTTCCACCTTGTCTATGCCCTGCTGCAGTGGCCGCGTTACCGCAGCAGTTTCCTGTGTTTCGGCGTCTGGGATCGGCGATAGTGAGGAGACGCCGCATGCTGCCTGGAGGCCCGAGGTCTCTCCCGTGGTACTGCGACGGTGGTTTGCAGCAGCCCTGGAGCTGAGGAGGGGCAGGAGAGCCCGAAATCTGGTGCGCGTTTCCTACGGTATTTCCACGAGGAGCTGTGAGGAGTCAGCATCCTCTCTGAAAGTGGCTGCCGAGGTGGCGGAAGGGTGTTCCAGCAGCAGTAAGGGGGATGCCCAAGTGGTGGGCAGCCCAGAATTGAGGTCCCCCCCAGATTAAAACTAGATCCAAGGGGCAAAGTAGTCAGAGAAAGGGGAAAACGCTAGTAAACTCCTCACTTAAGGTACCCCCACCGAAGGAAAAGGGATCTTCTTTCCTAACATCAGAGGTGAAAAGTAAGGGTACTCACTCAAATAGTGTTAAAATAAAGGCTAAAACAAGGGCAAATACCAAGAGCGTTAATATTGTAGAAGTAAGCTCTAAAATCACGCCATCGTTGCGTTCGTAGTTTAAGGCTTTGCCACAAGTGTTGCACCTCTCTAAGAATCAGGAAATGGCTGCTTTTAATGATGCCGCAGGTGTAGGTTCATCTTCTGTAATGGCTCATGGTGCTGCTCTTAACCCCTTCCTTCCGCCTACATTGAGCTCGTCTTCGGTACCACCTATTGACCCAGTTTGGGGCCCGAGTATCCCCTCGCCCTCCATGCATGAAGGTGTAGCACCTACAATGCCGCAAGCGGAGATCCCCACTGATAGTCCAGATTCTCTAGGAAACGGGAGTGTTTCGTTAGCAGTAAACAGCTTATTATTAGCTTCGACATTGGTTGAAGGGAGACAGCACATGGACAGTTCTGGAAGTCCGAGGGGTGGCATAGGTCTTGATGGGGGAGAGCAGATAGTGCTGAGGCCTTCTGCTATTGTTGTTGCTGAATCTTTTGAGGGGTTAGTAACCGGAGCAAGAGACGAACACCCTATAGAGTACAAAGCTGAAAAAGAGCTCTCACCCCTGGCTACTATACAGCAACGGAGTGATATACCTGTCTCTGCTGGTTTGACACAAACGGACACCGCACTTGGCATCACAGCAGCATCATTGATGGCAATGTTCTCCGCACTCTCCCAAGATATAAAGAGGGGCTTTGAGGAGTCCTCAGCTAATCAAGCAGAGATGAGGAGCTACTACGAGTCCCTAGATACTAAACTTGATGGCCTGGCGTCAAGAATAGGTGTACTGGAAGAGAACATGGGAGCATTGTCACTACATGTAGACAAAGTCGAGGAAGACATAGTGAAGTTAAAGAGAGAGGATCAAACCCTTCAGGACAGGATGGGGGTGTTAGAAAACAACGCCAGACGTAGCAACATACAAGTCCTTAATGTGCCTGAAGGATCTGAGGGCTCTGAAATTAAACAGTTCATG
Organism: Lissotriton helveticus; assembly: GCF_964261635.1. Classification (NCBI taxonomy): domain Eukaryota; kingdom Metazoa; phylum Chordata; class Amphibia; order Caudata; family Salamandridae; genus Lissotriton; species Lissotriton helveticus. The sequence continues at coordinate 806,678,479 of NC_136071.1, forward strand.
GTTCAGCTTCTGAAAGACTCACTAAGCCTGGGCTGTTCGGTGGAGGAGCTCGCCACTGACATCCAAAGAGTACATAGAGAACCCTTTAAACATAACCCACAAAGGCTTAAACCTCGTAAGATCCAGATTAACTTTCACACATATGCCCTCAAGGAACAAATTCTCAACCAAGCCCTTAAACAGAAATCTTTATCAGGGAAGGGGTTCTCTTCAAATAAGATCAGACCTAGCTAGGGTCACACTGGAGAGACAGTGGGAACTAGGTAGGCGCTTAGACGCTTTTAGAAAGGTGGGCGCTACAGCGAAGATAACATTTCCTGCAGCATTAAAAGTTATGCACAATAACAAGATGTATAACATCAGGACAGTGCAGGCAGCGGATGAGCTTTTGTTGGAGCTGGGCAACAGGGCTTCTTCATTGTAGGGGGAGGTTGGGTCTATGGAGATTTGAGTAAATTCAAATTGAGGTCTATGGAGATTGAGTAGATTCAAATTGAGGTATCTTCCCTCCTTTGTTTAAGAATTTAGATAAATGATAGATGCTTGAAGAAAGGGAAGGGAAAAAAATTATAATAAAATGCCACATATACACATAAATGAGAAACTTTAAAAAAAAAGAAAAAAAGAGAACATTTTTTTGTTTCTTTGGGTTTTTTTTTCCATATCTAGTTGCACATAAATTAGGTTATAGTGGTCTTTAAATCTAAGGGTCGGGCACCAGGTTAGGTTGGGACCGGATGGGCTAGCCGGGGCCCGAAGGGGGGTGCCATCTACTGGATTTGATCCGGTTAGATACATCTCGGGTTCTCCACGGGAAGGGGGGTGGTAAGGGGTGGGGAGGATGGGTTGGGGGGGGGTAAAAACAAAAAAATTCCTCATTTGTCATTTCAATACGTTTTTTATGAAGTTCAGTGGTCACTTCATGGCCTGCAGATGAGTTTGTCCTGGTTAGAGTGGTATAGCGGCATTCCTGGGTCCCAGTATCATTATCTGGTAAGAACTTGGCTGATCCTTCTTTTTGGGTATGGCTAATCTAAAGATATGTTCCTGGAACATAAATGGCCTGCGGACTAAACCCAGGGCTAGAAAACTGTTTCAGTATCTCTGGGATATGGATGTGCAGGTCATCCTGCTCCAGGAAACTCACCTGACCCAAGCTGAGTTAGATGTATTGGTGAAGAAAAATAGGTGGATTGACTTTGCGGTCTCCACCTCCCAAAGTACAAATACAAGGGGAGTGTCCTTGATCTTTAAAAAACAGCTAAAGGCTAGATTGATAACCTCCATGGCGGACTCAGGTGGCAGGTGGGTCATCGCTTTATTAAACATCTTGGGGGCTCAATTTACTTTTGTTGGGTACTATGGCCCGAATCAAGACGACCCCTCAGTATTAGAGACCATTTTTTTCACCTTTTATCTTTTCCCGAACCAGTAATATTCGCGGGAGACTTTAATATCGTACTTGACCCAATTCTAGACAAGTCACAAAACAATCGGTCCCGTATCCCTTCAAAATCCAGGACTTTTTTGCTTAGCTCGATGAAGCAGTTTGGATACGTGGACGTTTGGAGGGAAAGGTCTGGGACCCAGCAGGGGGTTTTTTAGAAATTATAAATATCACCATCAATCTCGGATTGGTTAGCCACAGTCTAGTTGCTGGCGTTAAAAATATTCATTATTTGCCCATACATTTATCTGACCATGCGGCTGTGGTATTGGAGCTGTTGGTGGCTCCTAAATTTTTTCTTCATAAAATGAGTGGTCCCCATAAAACACCGTTGCGGACCAAAGTTATTAAGGGCAGAGACTGGAGGGCCCTTTCACGCTTACACCCCTTGGGTGAAGTGTTCCAATTGAATCAGCCCTTCGATGGTCATAAAAGCACAGGCGAAAATTACAACGCTTTTATTACCAGTATCTCAACTGTGGTCGACACCCTCGCTCCTCTTAAAAAATTAGCCTGCAAGGGTAAAGAGTCTGCCCCATGGTTTAAGGGTGATTTAAAACTGTTAAAGCTTGAATGTAAACAAGCAGAGAGAAAATGGAGACGCGACTATAAAGAAATTGCTAAAGATACGTGGAAAGCCAAGGTTCTGGCCTACAAAACCCTCATTAAAAAATCGAAAGCCGATCACTATTCTTCCCTCATCTGTAGTACTACCAACAATTCCAGGAGCATTTTTAACATCCTAAACAGTGTCACTAACCCGGAGCCGTGCAAAAATGCTATCGTCCCGTCGCAAGTTCTCTGCGACAACCTGGCCACCTTTTTCAAGGAGAAAATTGATCTTATTCTCTTGGAGTTGTCCACTCCGCCTGGTACTGAAGCTCCCCTCTACGCAAACCCTGTCATCCCGGAAATTCAACCATCTGATTCCGCCAGAGCCTCAGTAGAATCACTCTCCAGGTTTCCACCGCTCACATATGAAATCTTCACTCAGATAGCGAGAGGGATTGCTTCTGGGTCTCCATTGGACCCGGTGCCTCCTAAAATTTGGAAGGAATTTGAAGAGGAACTCTTTCCCCCTCTTCACTTAATCTGCCAGCAATCTCTGCTGACTGGCTCTGTCCCTGTCCAGTGGAAACAAGCTCTGGTCTCCCCCTTGCTGAAAAAGCCCTTCCTTGACCCTGACTGTTCCAAAAATTTCAGGCCTATCTCATTACTGCCATTCCCTGCCAAGATAGTAGAGCGGGTGGTCAGTAAATCCCTCTCCACCCATTTGGAACAACATCTACTACTTGACGGGGACCAATTTGGTTTTCGTCCTGCCCACGGAACTGAAACAGCCCTCATCACCGCCATGGACGAACTTCAAAGGCGAGCAGACAGAAGACAGGCGTCTTTTTTGATATTACTCGATATGTCTGCCGCCTTTGATACGGTGAACCACAAGATCCTACTGAGGCGACTGCTGGAGGCAGGCGTGAGGGACACGGCTCTACAATGGTTCCACTCTTTCTTGCAGGATAGGCAGCAGGCAGTTTCTCTGCCTCCTTTTCAATCAGCCTTTTCCCCAGTAACGCACGGGCTCCGCCATCAGCCCAATACTTTTTAATGTCTACCTCAGACCACTGATTCTTCTTATCAAAAGCTTCGGGATTAAAACAATTAACTACGCCGACGACACGCAGATGATCCTCTCCCTGGAAGGGGAGGACTCTATTTCAGTAGAGGGCCTACATAACTGCTTGCGGGCTACATCTAGATGGCTGAAGGACAACTCACTTCAGTTTAATTCTAGCAAAACTGAGGTACTTTTCAACACTGGCTCAAGGATCCCCCGACCGTTTCCGAACAATTTCTGGCCCCCCGGAAACAGTGTCCGCTGCACAACCTGTAGATTCGGTCCGTACCTTAGGGGTCATGCTTGATCACAAGCTCAGCATGGAGACCCACGTTCAAAAAACCTCAGCCTGTTGTTTTGCCATCCTTCGTTCGCTTAGGAAAGTCCTGCCCCTCCTACCCACACAGGCCCGCATTGAAGTGGTTAGGTGCACCATCCTGAGCAGGTTGGATTACTGTAATGCCCTCCTGCTTGGGTCCCCCGAGTTTCTGTTGGATAGGCTTCAAAGGGTTCAATCTGCGGCCGCAAAATTAGCTTTGGGGTTGCCAAGAAGATCTCACGGTTCCGCTGCCTTAGCACAATTGCACTGGCTCCCTCTTAGACAGAGGATCCAGTTCAAGGCCCTCTGTATTGTCTTCAGGGTCCTTCATGGCTCCGGTCCGTCCCCTCTTCAATCTAAATTTGGGTGGTATGCTCCTCCAAGACAACTCCGCTCTTCTGATGCGAAACTGGTGATCATCCCCAGATATAGGAAAGTCAGAGCAGGAGGTAGATCCTTTGAGGTGGCTGCGGCCAGACTCTGGAATTCCCTCCCCGTTGAGATCAGGCACATTAATGATCTCTTGTCATTTAGGAAAAAGGTCAAAACCTGGCTCTTCCCTAACTAACTCACGCCCCTTGCCCCTTTTCCCGTTTCATTCTCAGACTCTGTCAGCGCCAGGATGCCTGCAATGGTGACAGTTCGCGCTCTACAAATTTAGAAATAATAATAATAATAATAATGCTTCATGTAGGAGCTGGACATTTGATCGTTCCCTGCTTTCCCACCCCGATGACGTTTTATCTCTTAAAACCGCGGTCCAGCATTTTCTTAATGAAAATGTTGGGTCAGTTGATAATGGTATTGTCTGGGATTCCCTAAAGGCATTTTTACGAGGCCTTATCACCGCCAAGGTGTCTTACAGAAGGAGGGAATATAGGGAGGCTGTTGCTTCGGTCGAAGCAAACATAGCTAGAGTCCAAAAAGATATTGATACCAACGGGGCTTCCTCGGCAACTCTCTTGTCAAGCCTACAGAATAAGCTTCTCTCCCTAAAGGGACAATTAACTTAATCTTAAACCAGCATATTCAAGAAAGATGGGATGCTAGTAAGATCGCCCATTTTGAATACGGTGAGGGCGCAGGGAAGTTATTGGCCTGGAAATCCAAAACCGATCAAATTTGTAACATAGATTTGATCATGGTTAACAACGTCCCAAGGTCATCAGACCTGGATATAAGACAGGCTTTTAGAGATTTTTTTCAGGAAATATATCATGAAGATAAAACAGCTGAGCCTGATCAAATTAGGGAATGGCTGAATCAAATAGCCTTGCCGACCCTATCAAGTGAACAGAGCGAGTTATTGGATAGTATAATCTCAGAGGGAGAAGTTGAAAAAGCCGTTCAATATGCTAAAAAAGGGAAGGCTGCAGGACCGGACGGTCTACCAGCTGAAATATACAGAGCATTGGTGCAAGAACTAGCCCCCTTTTTCACAGTTTTATTTAATCAAATTCTACAAGACGGCACTCGCCCTCCAACATCTTGGGAAAACGCTTCTATAACTTTAATCCTAAAGCCCGGAAAGTCACCTACTGCATGTGGGTCGTATAGACCCATATCAATCCTAAATGTGGATTATAAAGTTTTTACCACAATACTTGCTAAAAGAATCGCAATGGTGGCTCCTGAAATCCTTCACCCAGATCAGAAGGGGTTTGTGAAGGGACGACAGTTATACGAGTTAACCTATGATTTAATAGGGGCAATAGATATGGCCTCTTTGGAGTCCCTCCCCCCCTTGGCCGTCCTCGCGCTGGACGCAACCAAGGCCTTCGACAGGGTGAACTGGGTTTACCTGTCGGAGGCCTTGGCAAAGTTCGGCGTGGGCGGAAAAATGCGGAGGGCAATTGATCTTTTATATCAAAATCCTAGTGCCTGAATGTTGGTAAATGGCATTCTATCTGAGCCCTTGAACATCTCGAGAGGTGCTAGGCAGGGCTGCCCTCTCTCCCCACTCCTGTTCGATCTATACATTGAGCCATTTGCCAAGTGCTTAAGAGAGAATGTTAACATCAGACCGTTCATGTATAAGGGGTGGGAGAGAAAGGTGGCCCTATACGCTGATGATATTCTGGTGTATACTTCAGAGGTACACACGACGCTCCCAGCAGTCTTAAAGCTGGCCTCTGAGTTTGGAGAAATCTCTGGGTACGAGATCAACCCTGATAAAACCGAGATGTTGATATGGAACGTAGATCAGATTCCAGCAGATATCACAGTACATCCTGGGAATAAGATGAGATATCTGGGCATTAACATCATTAAAGATATCAATCAGATCGCCAAGATAAATTTTGCAGCTGTAGCTAAGGAATGCCGTAAATTATTAATGTCATGGGCACAACTCCCTTTATCATTTTTAGGAAGGGTCAATTTAATTAAAATGTCTATTTTGCCTAAAATTTCTTTTCTTTTTAACACAATTCCGTTATATTTTGATCCCTCATTAATAAATAAACTACAATCTGATATTAACTCCTTTATCTGGAGTAACCGCCTTTCGAGGATCTCTTGGAAAAAATTGAGGAGGCGCAGAGAAAAGGGTGGAATCGCGGCCCCAGACTTCCAAATATATGCATGGGCATTTCAACTATCCCATTTCAGACTGCTTCTTAAAAATCCATCAGGGCATGGGGCCGGTTCTTTGTATTCCACCCTTCTTACAGGAGAAGGTGTTAGCCAATCAGGGTTTTTGTTTAAGTTTGGGGACCCCAAGTTTTAAAAAAAAATTAAGTTGAAGATTTTGCAAGGAATGGCCAAAATGTGGGCACAGATAACTAAAACCATTATGGTAGGGTACTATAACAGCAGGACTCTGCTTTGGGATCTCCCTGAGAGTCCCGCTTGGTTGAGAGACAGTCTAGCGATACCGATTAAGGAAGCTGGGTTGGCTGTTTGGGGTGATTTGTTCACAGAAGGAGAGTTGCTCCCGTGGGAGTGTCTTAGAAACATCATTGGCTCCAACTTTGCTAGATTTAAGTATATGCAAATAGCTAGTTGGTCCCACACATTTGTTTCTCGTACAACGCGTGGAAATAAATTCCCCATAGGAGGTCAAAGCCAATTAATATCATCCTTGGTCGATTAACCTCCTGCTAAAAAGGAAATTTCAGCATGGTATAACATGATTATGGAGGAAAGGGATGGCGCTTTCTCATTACCAGAAGATCTTTGGTCATCAAGCATAATGGGGTGTAATCTGCAAGTGCTCTGGAGCCTATCCTGTGGAATGTTGTGGGACGTAGTGAAACCATCTTGGCTCTGTAGAAATCACATCTTTACCATCCACAGGGCCTACTACTCTCCATTAAGGCTTTCAAAATTTACTCAGGGGAGCCCGGTAGCATGCCCTAAATGTGGTCTGGTAGCTGCTTCGGACTGTCATATGTTTTTTTGAGTGTCCCGTTTTGTCAACTTTTTGGGAGGACATAAAAAGAACTTTGTCTTTATCTTTGAACTTGAACATAGTCCTCGATCTCCCACTGATTATCTTTGGTATTTTGGAGGGTCTCCAAAGTTCAGAGAAGAAACTAGTTTTTTACTCTATCTTGCTTGCCAGGAGGGAGATATGCAGAAGATGGAAGGACCCTTTGCCCCCTACAATCGAAGATTGTTACTCCTCTATTCTAACTGTCTCCAGATTAGACCTGGGTAGGTCCAGGTCTAGTAATTCAAACAAAAAGGCGTTTTGGCATCTATTAAATTGGGCACATTGAATGTCCGGGTTTTTTTTTTTTCCGGGTCCAATGATTAAGCCACTTGGACATACTCCAGGGCCGGATATCTTTGTGGAAATATCCACTCCTTTCTTGGTTGGTTTTCGTCTGGTGAAATAAAGTCGGTTGCGAAGGAGGAGCTGAGGGTTAAGTATCGAGGGTCAAAGTTGAGCCCTGCCAGCTAATTATTAGCTGAGACAGCACCCCGCGCGTATACCACTCGACTTCATCATGGAAACAAAACCATTGTGGCAAATGAGGAAAAAAAAAAGAGAGTATAAAAGATGAGAGAAGCGTGTACCTGCAGCTGCTCGGTTTTTGTTGATTTGGGCAAAGAAATATGACTTCTACCATGAGCTTATACTGCTATGCAATCAGAGCACTGCGATCAATCAAATGCTTGTGTGGTTTCCCATTTCATCATATACTTTAATTTTTACAATTCTATATGGCATTTCTGAGATGTTTCGATAAAGCCAATGATTCTATACCTAAGGGGTCATGAGATGGTGTTTGAAAACCCTGTATGTAAATCCTGATATTCAACATATAAAAACTGGTTAGTTAAATAATACTGGAAATTCTTATCATTTTAATTTCAAGAGACGAATACTTTAAAGACTTTAAATTATCTTTATACAAGATAAAGTACATAACAGTATTTGTTTCTTCCAAGTAAAGCCTAACCTAATGTATGCAACCAATTATGAATGTTGGAAAAAATTGAGAAGAGACTAGAGAAATTCAATGTCTAGATATTTGACAGAGACCAACATTTTGGATGAAAGTACCTGCAAAGCGTGCTACCAAAAGGTATCAATGACCATAATACATATCCTGCTTTCTATGACTGGTCTAGTGAGAAGAGATTTTAACATAGTTATGTCTGAAAGAAAGTGTCTTTGAAAGTGAATGTGCCCGAGTGATGCTGATGCTTGAGTGTTCTTGTTTTTAAATTTCACATAGTTTGCAGGTTTCATATTTTTGGCACATGGTTAAGTCGTTCTTAACTGTAATAGTTAGCGGTTAGTAACAGAATATAGGCAGGATTTTTAGTAGAGGACTACTGAAAAGTATGATTGATGATCAAATGCATTAAGAAAGCAATTCAATTATATTCATCTATACTGCCAAGTGACTAGTAAAATAGCATGCCAAATGACTGTATTATGATCATATAAGGGACGCACTAACATTATGAAAGGTTTAATCTTTTAACTGCTATAAGAGATTCTTAATATTTCTTTATCTGTATATAAAACAAATTGGATGTAAACATCGGATCACACCCTAATTGGCTTTTTCAGCTGTCTTAAATCTGGAATGTTTGAGACCCTGGGGTCGGCAAAACCTACTCATGGTGTTTGCAATGAAGACATTAGTATGTAAAATTGAAAATGTTACAACACTGTCAATGGGAAGGAATTTGAAATTAGAGACAAAAAATTAAGTCAGCATTCTTATTAAATTGATTCATGGGGGAAGTGCAAGAACAGCAAACAACAAAGTATGGGTAACTTGCGTTAGAAGCAAAAATTACAAAAGCATTTTATAAATAAAATCAAATTTTGAAAAGCTCCAACTTTCCCATTAAAATTAAATCTTCTATTTTTGCATTTTTTTGTTGTGAAAGTAAATATTTTGCTATTTATTTGCTTTATGTATACTTATTTTTAATGTTTTGCATTGAATTTGAGGTACAAATCGTAAAGTACGAGTTACTTACTTTCGGGAATGATGTACCTGGTAGAGACTATTCTAGCAGCAGATTCCTGAACGTAGAATTATCCCCAGGCGTGAAACTGATCCGGAAACTTTTTTGCCCAGCATCCCTGCGCGCCAGGGGGACGGCATCACGCGGCTACGCTCAGGCGTCATCCGTGTACGTGACGTCAGCGAGGTCACGAGTCCCGTCCCGGCATGCCTACGTCAGTTTGCTTCGGAAAACTTTTCCGCGCCACAACACGGAGCCATCAGACAAAATTGTGGGAGTATGGGAACAGTGTGCGAAAGAACAGAAAAATTGGAAAAAGGAATGGTGATGAACAACACCATAAGAAGCAGTGTCAACACTGCAGTACCCAAAGGCAGGGAAAAGAAGAAAGAACAGAGCACAGCCCTGAGCAGCGACCCCACCTGGAGACAAGGAACACATGCAAAATGGCTCGACAACATGTAGCAGGCCCACAACCCCAACCAGGAACAACAAAGGGGAACTGGTGTCAAGACAAACAGGAACAACAAACCTCCAAGGTAACCCCAGCACAGAGTGTGACAACCCCCTCCCCTCAAAGGCACAAGGGCAAAGGCACGGACAGATGACCCCCAACCCAGAGGGCAGCAGAAGGGCCAGAACAGTTAGCAACCAAAGGGGAGAGGGAGGGGAGGGAAGAAGCGAAGGCAAGCACCTAACCTGGGCCAGAGCAGAGGGGCACAGGAGTACATATAAACCCATCCTCCAAGAACAAGAAAGAAGACAATCATCCCTTTAAAAGAGCGAAAGAATGCACTCTCAGAAGACAAAGCCACCCACCAGTAGGCGAGCACAGAAGACCAAGCCAAAGGATCTCGCAGAACGGGGAGGAAGGGTGGGCCGTGAAGGAATCTGCGGCTAGAATTGTCTCTACCAGATACATCATTACCGAAGGTAAGTAACTCGTACATGTGATAGAGACTACTAGCCGCAGATTCCTTAACGTAGAATAGATACCCTAGCCATACCCCCGGGGAAGGAGGGTCTGCGAAAGGACCTCACTAGCCTGGACAAAACAGAGGGTCCCCCAGGGGACTAGTCCAACAGACAGGCGAAGAGCCTCGTCCTCCCAGGCAAGAGGGAACCCCCACAAGCAGAACACCACCGACGCAAAGAGGGGGGTGTGGGAAGAAGAGGAAAGTGAAACCCAGGGCAAAGCCCGGGGAGGCCGAAGCACCCCACACACTTACAAGGCAACACACCTCCAACCAATGCCAGGGCAAGGCAGAGGAAAGAACAGCCTAGAGGGCCCAAGGAAAGAGGGAAAATAAGGCAAGCCCACCACAGTCGGAAGGCAACAGACCAGACAGAACGGCGCCGACCTCAAGAAGTAGTCGGAAGCTGGAAGAACAGCCCAGGGCCCCTCCCGGAAGACCGGCCAGACTACACCAGAAGAAGGAGGAACGCAAGCATCTCAGTCTCCAAGATAGAGAACATGAAAGTGGAGAAGAGCCCGGACACAACGCAGCGAGGGGTCCGTGCAGACAAAGTACGTGCACCCGCAACGTACATGGACGCCAAGGGGAGCAGTAGCGCAGGCGACCGCAACCTCCCATAGCAAACCTATATAACAGCTACCACTAACCCACATAGGGTAAGTTAAGTCCCAAAACATGGGAACCCTCTTTGGAAGAACTTATGCGGCAGAGAAAAAACAGAAAAAGTTGCGGGGAGAAAACTCCAGCAGAGGGCTTATCAATCAGCCCAAGAAAAAACACAGGAGATCCTATCTCAGGCCAACCTGGAGCAGGCAATCCAACAAAAACACAGCAAAGAAGGGCCGTCCAGCAGCCAACAGAACCACAGCCTCCACATGGAGAACACGAGTGGCCATCAAACACACACAACTAGAACCACAAGGGCGACTCGCCCCAAAGGGAAGAAGATCACCAAAAGCTAGCGCAAGAAGGAGGAGGAGGCCTAAGCCCCTCCAAAAACCTCCGGATGGCCGATTTCGCCGGGCGTGAAAAAAAGGGAACCATCAAAAGGAAGATCCACCAGCTGTTCCCGCACATTTTCAGTGAAAACACTGTCCCTAAGTAAAGCAGGGCGGCGAAGGACCACCGACGAAGCCATGGCACGACCCAACACCCCTGAGTTGTCTAGAGCGGAGCGAAGAATAAACGCAGCCAGCTCCCGGCCAACTAGCGCATGGTGCCGCAAATCAATGCAGGCACCCTCTTGAGAAGTTGCAGATCCAAGGGACTCCACGAGACCCACAAACAAGAGGTAGCCCTAGCCAACACACACAAGGTGTTAAGAGCCCGCAAAGCCGCACTGGTTGAAGCAAACATATTGCGGCCCCAAGAGTCCAGCCAACGGGCCTCCCAGGAAGGTGGAGCCATTAACGACGGCAAGGAAGGAAAGGCGGTCCTCAACAAGGGCCCACTGGCAGAGGGGTGGAGGGAAAGACACACCGGGTCACGTGGCGCCGGAAGGTGCCGATGAAGAAGGTGTTGGGGCACCGGATCCCCCGTGGCGGGGCGTCCCCAAGTCCCCGTTAGAAAGGAAGTGAGCAAACCTTCGAAGGGGAGCAGAAGCTCCCGTCCACCAGAGCCCTGGTGGAGAACCTCTAAGAGGTGTCCGCGGGGAAGTGGGCAGTCGGATCTCCCATGCACAGAATCCCCACAGACGTGGAAACAGCACAAGCATAGGCCACACCCGCCTCCGTAGGACCCCGTGGAGGAGAAAGCAGCTCCTCTGTGGGCGACGGCTGTAGGCTAAGGCGGCCGTCCCCGAAGCCAACCGGAGTGGACGAGGGGCAAGCCCGAAAGGGAGAAAGAGGAGCTTAAGAGTGGGGGACCTGTGGTTCCTCTGGCAAAGGCCGCGGCGACGGCAAGGAGCCATCTTTTGATGGCGCCGGGGAGAACGCCACGACGCGGCAGCCCGTCCAGATCCAGTCTCACCCCTGGGGATAATTCTACTTTAAGGAATCTGCGGTTAGTAGTCTATCAGATTCTAGCTTATGCCAGGGTCCTTGGCATCCAGTAGTGATTCAGTGGAGTCCACAGAAGTTAAAAGATAAACAGCAGTAGGCCATTTCTTTCCTGTTGACCTGTGGCTTGATTGTGCCCTTTGCTTCTACTTAACCTGCTAGAATAGCAGGTCCCGCAGCTCAATTCTTCTGAAACAGGGATAGGGGTGTGACAGGTGAGTACCATTCAATTTGGAATTGCTTGGTCTGAACTTCCCGGACTATTGAAGGCCTGAATTCAGCAGGCTGGCACTGAGAAGTTTTGATCTACCCCATTGAAGCAAACTCTGTACTTTTCTTCACTGAAGCAATCAGAAATAGGGTGCTCAGTTAAAGATAATGCAACAGAGATTGTTTGAACTGTGACTCAGAGATTAATGTAGGCCTAGTGAGTAATGGTAGATAGGGTGATTATCCGATTCATACCAGATACAGCCTGAGGTAAGCAAATCAGTGTAATATCAAAGGAAAGTTGTGCTGGTTCAGAAGGGCGAGAGCCCTCACAGCTAAAGGCGTAGGCAGGTGACAAGGCAGAATGAACACAGACAGTGGAAAGATCATTTCTAAAAGGCCCGATTCCGAAGAGGTGGTGTAATGGAGTTGCATGAGGTTGGTCAAGTGCAAAAGCCTTGTAACAACCAGTGTCTTTTCTCACCCCCTGAACATTGGAATTAAAGACTATAGAGTAAGTTTTTTCCTGAACTTCTGTTAATAACATGCCTTTGCCTTAGGACTCTTCGCATTTTATTGTTGGGACTCAGGATAGAGAGGTTGTTTGCCACAATTTGTCACATACTGCATCTTATGGCACCTGAATATCTGAATTTCAACACTGTTAGCACCAGGCCTTATGCGTGGCAGATGGATCCTCTACAGAAATCTCAGCAGCACATCTTTTTGAATGTATCTAGAGTAGTCAGATCCTCCCGTCACTTCACTTCTGGCAATCCTTGTCCTTGCCTCTCAAGCCTGTACCCTTCCATGCTTTGCAGCATGATGAGCATCAGGCACGCAAAAAACTCTACTATGAATAACCTTATAGTCATGTATTGTGCATGCCTCTTTCCTAGCCTCACACAGCTGATGTATTTTCACCCTACATTATGGGGATGTGGGTGTACATGGAACGTTAAAGGTAAGATGCACATTTTTAAGTGGATGGCTGGGAAGCATTTGAAACAGCAGCCAGGAGGAAGGTTGATAAAATATTACAAATGTAGCAATATACTATGTGGTCTACACCAGTGCTTCCCAAACTTTTTAGAATCATGACCACATTTTTAGGACAACACACTTTTGTGACCCACTTAGCTTTAGTGGACATGAAGTAGTTGCATATATGTGTTTATTTCCCTTTAGCCTTAACGCAGATGCCCCTCACTTGGTGGTAGATGGTGCATTAGTGGCCTGGCAACCAGCTGTGTTTCGGTATTTGGGTGTAAGAATTTATCACCCTGACTAGGATCTCCTGGATGGTAATCTGACTAAAGCAATTACAGCTTTAAGATCCCAAATGGAATTTTGGAAAGCGCTCATCCTCTCTGTTGCAGGTAAGGTATCGCTTACTAAAATGGTGATGCTGCCCAGACTGCTGTATTATTTCGCAAACCTTCCGATATATTTACAAGTGTAATTTTTTCGACCGCTGGAGGGGATAATGAGAGACCTCATATGGAGCACTACGTGTTGCAGGGTGGCACTTGCTAAATTATACTTATCCCAGGCACAAGGTGGGCTGGCGCTGCCCAACATGGAACATTATTACTTGCCGTCCCAAATACAATGGGTGGCAAAATGGGTGACGGAACTACATCTTACCAACGTGGCAGAATGTGGTACCCCATACACGTTGGCCAGACTCCTTTTTATCTTTCACCCATGCACTAGGCCACATACATCACTTCCCCTCCTGGTACAGATAGCTCAGAAATGCTTCCATAGAGCTCTGCATCTTACTAGACATGTCACAACATATGCGCCCACAATCCCATTACTAGGAATGCCGAAAGGGGGTGGCAGAGTCGTAACTGCAGAACTCAGCCTGTCAAGAAGCAAATATTCGCACATTAAGAGATCTATATGTGGAGGGTGTGTTGAGGCCTTTCCTTTCCCTGACCGAAGAAGACGGCGTCCCTCCTGCACAATTCTTAAACCACACCTCCTGGATGGCCACACTGGGACGTCACTGGGGCAATATTTCGCAAGAACCCGCGACGCATCTCCTGATGCAGTATATACACGTGATGGGTACAGGATGCCACCTTATCAAATGGTTTGCAGAATCAATCTGCAAACACACGATGACTGACTTAACGCCCTTGCGTAATAGATGGGAGGAGGATCTGGTGCGACCATGTACAGTGGAGAAGTGTGGCTCACTGGTTAGGAGAGGCAGACCTGGAAGCAGAGGTCAGCCCGGGACCAGGGTTCAATTCCCGGCTCGGCGGGGTCTTGAGTCCTAAAAATGTCCATGGACTCGACAATTCTCGCTCCGGTGCCTACTCGATTCACGGGTTCACACTCTGCGACTCTGGGCAATAGCTTGCTTAATCTCCACAACGGCCCCTCGCGGCGGGATGCCTGGCTTTCACCTTGCGGATACCCTGCCGGGGTTATCTCACAGGGGAATACCAGGACGGGTTCCCTAAGCAAGCGCTTAGAAACCGCTCGGTGATTTGCGCTATATAAATTCCTGTACATTTACATTTACACCCAAAGAATGGACCATGTTGGTGGGGAGGCCTAGACAGATTCTCAGAAATGCAAGATTTAGGCTGGTCTAATTCTATATAGTCCACAGAGCAAATCTATCCCAAGATAAAATCAATAGGTACTTTAATAGAGTGAATGCTTGTTGCTCACGTTGCCAACTGATAGACGCCGATCACCTACATATGTTATGGTCATGCCCCAAACTGCAGAGCTACTGGCACCGAGTGATTCAATTGTTGACCACAAGCATCGATAGGGCCATGCCGAGCACGTGGGAGGCCTGCATTACACAGATATTTCCCAGAAATAAGAAACACAAAGCCTTCTCTAGATTTTTAGACCTGGGTTAAGTGGTGACCAAAAGTATCGTCACACGTCAATGAAAAGCAGAACACCCTCCCCCCCATCCCTTAAAGCCTGGTCTCAATCTATGCTGAACTGGACCAAATCTGAGGCTGTCTCTTTGCTAAGGGAAGACATACTAGAGCTGCGCAAGTACCCCATTTCAACAGACTGGAACACAATTTTGACGGCGCTTCAAATAGCAATACCTCCAGACGACACCCCAGACATTCCTAATACTAACTAATTTAGCCTGCACATAGGTTGTAATGTGAGCTGACAATATTGTGGTCTGAAACGTGCAGCACACTGAACCCGCATGTAGTATTATGATACTGAGGCTGACACATTTAAACTTGCGAAAAAGGCATTATTGTAGCAGACATGGATCGCCCCCACCCTAGCCTACCATGCTTCCTCCTCTGTTTCTCATGACTTGCCGTTATAGATTTCCCTGCTATATAAATGGTAGTTTGATCATCAACCCTGACACTTTGGCATTGACGAAAGGAGTCATTAGAAATATGTATGTGGAACAAATCGGTATGTGAATAAGGTACCTGTAATATGCTTATATGTTGAAATGGTAACAAGCCATGAGCTACAATATCTATATGCTGTATTGAGTTATTACGATGCATGGATCAGGGCAGAGTATATGCCATCTGCTCATATACCGGTATATTGCCTTAAATAATTTGATTCCTGAAAAATGCCTACTGGTTTTACCAATATTGTGTATGTTTGTAACATGCATTACATATCAATTGTCAATAAGCAGATCAAACAAAAAATTAAGAGGATGCATCTATTAAAATATATCCATTTTTAATTTAAAAAAATTCCATTTATTATTGCATATCAATTTCAAAATCTGATTACTTACACAAATAGGGTTTTCCAGACTCACCAAAATTTTGCTCACAACCCCCCATTTTAGGAAACGCTGGCCTACACTGATGTGTGCAAGGCCTTAAACACCGGTCTTTGTGTGCACTGAGCCATGATGTATACATTTTATAAAGCTGGGAAGTCAAACACTGAAACATGCAATGTTGCACAAGGACATAGGCGCCAAATAGATGAAAAAGGTAGAATGTAATCATGCAGGGTAATGGCTATCTAGTTGCATAGGTTTAAAATGAACTGCTCAGATGCAAAATAGTCTTCTAGATCCCCTTCCCGTCTGCCATGCATAATCATTTTGTAGGCCCAAAATCCTCAAACACTTCAGCATCATACCACAAAATGGGTCAAGCTAACTTACCAATTGTTGCAGCAAGTTCAGGGTCAAACGTATCATCTGTGAATCTTAGCAGAAGGCTGAAAAAGATTACAAAATTGAATTAACCTGTGAAATGAGACTAAGCATTTGACATGTTTAGCTGCATGCATCTTAGAAAACAAAATTGCATATAGTGCAATTTAGGCCAATGTTTAAATATTTTTCTGGAGTCAGGGTGTTTTAAAGTCAGCAACCAACTGGAGCCTAAATAAAATAGAAAATATTTTACGTTTATCACAA
Source organism: Lissotriton helveticus (assembly GCF_964261635.1). Classification (NCBI taxonomy): domain Eukaryota; kingdom Metazoa; phylum Chordata; class Amphibia; order Caudata; family Salamandridae; genus Lissotriton; species Lissotriton helveticus. The sequence continues at coordinate 806,694,891 of NC_136071.1, forward strand.
ACAAACACAATCATGAGGGCACTACGTAGGATATACATAGTCAAGATCTGTCCCCTTGGCATGTAATCACCTTGACTAAAATATTCACTTTATTTTAGGATTAACAAAGGATCTAAGAAAAGAAACATAAGGTGCTTGCATCAAACCTGGTGACATGAAACAATTTCATAATTTCTGGAAGCCCAATTCATTACATGCCCATGTCTGTAATAGCAGTTGTTCAACCTAGTGCTGTTGCTGATCTACACAGAGTGTTTTAGGGGGGTTTCCTTCCTGCTTCCCTCTTCTACATTTTCTTTTTTCTTTTTGTGCATCTTTTTTTGTCAGTCTCCATACTTTCTTCGGCTCTCTTTTTTTGCCCACCTTCTAATTTCTATAATTTCTCTTTTCCTCCTTAGATCAATGTAGCTCTTCTGAACACCCTCAAACTCCACCTCTTAGTTCTGTCATGGCATTCTGGGAAACCTATAGGAGAGTCCTTATGACTAACAGTCCTAAGGGAGCCCAACAACCACTATTTACACTTTCACTGGGATCCAGCCTGCCAGGCCATCGGACTCAAGTAGCAACCCCAACTGCAGTTGCGTGAGTGGGGGGAGGGGGGTTCCCTATGCCACTAGACAAGAAAATGATGCCATCCTCGTTATGCGCTTACAGATGTCACAGCATATCACTTAAGTTGTAGCTGAGGGAGCAAGACATTTAGATATGTTGCACTTTCATCCGGTTTTTGAGTTGAAAGGTTCAGTAACATGTCGCATTCAAATATTTATGTTACTACATAATGAAGAAACAAACAATGTGGCACAAATCAAACAAACCATTCTGTGGACCAGTAACCCACAACAACTAGCACTGTAATAGCCTTCCCTGCATATTTTTATCAGAGTTAAGAAAAAAGAAGTAAAGAAGTTCAGGAAAATAAATTAGTTAAAATCTATTGAACATTACATCTGAAAACCAGTTTGTGATTGCTGAAAAAAAATAACTATTAGCATAGTCAGTATTAACTTTATCATAGTATGATTTACAAGGAAGATCCTAAATGTAAGCAAGCAGAAATGAGACCCCACTCAGGATTTCAAATTATGTTTTTCTTGGATTTCACAAAGCCTTTTTTCCACACAGATGTCTATAAATCAGTCGAAGACATATACTTGGAAATCCTAAACTTCGCCAAATGGATTTTTTTGTTATGAACAAAATGCACGAGTTGTGTCACCATGTTGTAACTTGCACAAGCACTGGTGGCCTACACCAGACATTATACTGACTGATGGGACTTCAAAAGGGATGGTTCCGAAAAGTACATATCAAGTAAAATTAACAACTTATTATGTGGAGTATTCTTAGTTTGTATGTTAACAGTATTTTAAATAGTTAGGTTTTACAAATTCTTCCAAATAAACATTCAGGAAGTGACAGAAGGCCCAAGAATCAAAAGAACCAGATAGTAAATTCAGAGTGACAAGCAAATCAAAGTGATCTCAGAAAACTTGACTACTGTTTCATGAAATGGATATAAAATTGTATTCTACAATAAAACATTTCCTGGATCTTTGGGACCCCAATGCTCCTTCAAAAAAACCTAGCACTCCAACCATGACCGCTTGGTCGTCCCACTCACTGCTGCCGCTCCTGCCTGCCTTTGCCGCCTCCTGCCTGCAGATTCCTTCGCTCGCTGCTCCTGGGAATTTCCCGCTGCCCGCTGCTTCTTGGAATTTCCCGCCGCTGCCTCCCTGCGGCCCCGTCCCCCTGTGATTCCATTCGCCGCCCCGCTCCCGCCACCCAGCTGCTCCTCCCTCCCGGCTCCTTACTTATGACGCCCCCAGAGCGACCGCGCAGCGGACGCGCGAAGCGGGAGCGCCGATTGAGCGCCGAAGGCGCGCCAAAGGTAAGCCCGTCTGCGCCCGTCCGCGCCTGGCCTGCGCCTGGCCCGCGCCCAGCGCCAGGACCCCTGGCCTTCCCCGCCGAGGCAAGACGACCCGACTGACCTACGACGCCGCCACTCTCAACGCACTCAATGCCGGAAAGACCCACGCCTGCTGCTGAGCCACCCCGAGACGCACCCACGGGCCCTTCACCTGCTGCACCTGCAAGTTCACCTGCCTCCAAACATGCCCCGCACCCACCAAGAAGAACACCAGCAGCAACCACCTCTAGTGCATCCTGATCAACACCCGCTCCGTCCACAGACACGCCGTGGAACTCTGGAACCTCCTCGACGCTACATCACCGGACGTCGCCTTCCTCACGGAAACCTGGATGAACGCCTCCTCTGCACCCGACATCGCCATCGCCATCCCGGACGGGTACAAGATCATCAGGAGGGACCGCATCAACCAGACCGGAGGTGGCATCGCCATCGTCCACAGGAACACCATCCGCATCACGACCGACGCCAACGACTCCTTCGCCGCAGCCAAACATCTCCACTTCCAGATTCACACCGACCCTAAGACGACCCTCAGAGGCACCCTCGTCTACAGACCCCCGGGACCACGCACACAATTCAGCGAAGACATCACAGACTTCATCAGCCCGCACGCCGTCCCCTCCACTGACTACATCCTCCTCGGGGACCTCAACTTCCACCTGGAGAACAACAAGGACCGCAACACCACCGCCCTGCTGGAAAACCTCGCCAACCTCGGACTCAAGCAACTGGTCAACACCCCCACCCACTACGCCGGCCACACGCTTGATCCAGTCTTCTCTTCCAGCAAGTACATCACCTTCAGCCACGCCACCGGACTCCACTGGACCAACCACAGCTGCGTCCACTTCAGCTTCAAAAGATCCACAACCCACCACCACCCGCAACAGGTACCTCACAGGAATTGGAGCAAGATCACCGCAGACCAGCTCACCACCTCCCTCAGCCAGAGCCCACCCGCCAACACAACGGACCCCAACGAAGCAGCCCGCACCTTCACACAGTGGCTGACCGCCTGCGCCGATGACCTTGCGCCACTAAAGAACCCTCCCAGCAGACCCAGAAGCAAGAAGGCATCCTGGTTCACCGACGACCTCAAGGACTCCAAGAAGAACTGCCGCACCCTCGAGAAAGCCTGGCTCCTCGACCGGACCACCGACAACATGACCGCCCTCAAACACGCTACCCGCAAGCACCACCAGCTCATCCGCACCACCAAGAAGAAATACCTGAAGGAACGACTGGACAACAACGCCCACGACAGCAAAGAGCTCTTCACTATCGTCAAGGAGTTCTCCAACCCCAGCACCGGCACCAACGACATCACTCCGTCACAAGACCTCTGCGACTCCCTCGCCTCGTTCTTCCACCGCAAGATCGCCGACATCCACTACAGCTTCGGCGCCCCACCCACGCACCCAACCGTCGAACCAACGCCCTCCACCGCCACCCTTCGCACCTGGACCACGGTGACCACCGAAGACACAGCCCGCACGATGAACACCATCCACTCCGGACCACCGACCGACCCCTGCCCACACCACGTCTTCAACAAGGCCGACTCCACCATCGCACCCCAACTCCGGAACATCATCAACGCCTCCTTCAACACCGCCACCTTCCCGGAGAGCTGGAAGCACGCCGAGATCAGCGCCCTCCTGAAGAAACCTACAGCGGACCCCACCGATCTCAAAAACTTCCGTCCCATCTCGCTCCTCCCTTTTCCTGCTAAAGTCATTGAGAAGATAGTCAACAGACAGCTGACCGCCTTCCTCGAGACGAACGGATCCCTCGACCCCTCGCAGTCCGGCTTCAGAGCCAACCACAGCACCGAGACCGCCCTCATCGCAGCCACCGACGACATCCGGACCTTGCTCGACAAGGGGGAAACAGTGGCCCTCATCCTCCTGGACCTCTCCTCTGCGTTCGACACGGTCTGCCACCGCACCCTAGTCCAGCGCCTCAGCAACATCGGTATCCAAGAGAAGGCACTGGAGTGGATCATCTCGTTCCTCGCCGGAAAAACACAAAGAGTCCGCCTCCCCCCGTTTCGCTCCGAGGCCACCGAAGTCATCTGCGGCGTCCCGCAAGGATCTTCACTCAGCCCCACCCTCTTCAACATCTACATGAAACCTCTCGCAGCCATCGCACGCTAGCACAACCTCAACATCATAATAATATTAATAATAGGGAGTCTTGTAAAGCGCTTGGTGACGCACAACGGCGTGTCCCCGCGCTAAGAGAGGTGCGAGAGTTAGCAAAGGAGAGAACTTGAGCGTGGGGCAGCTACCGGGCGTACAAGAATGTCTTTAGCTTCGCTCTAAAGATGGACTCTGAGGGTTCCAGACGCAGCGCGGTGGGGAGTTTGTTCCAGCTCGATGCTGCCAGATACCTAAAAGATCTGCCGCCCATCCGAGCTTTGAACACTTTGGGAATGGACAGGCGCCCTGAACCAGAAGATCTAAGGGAGCGGGAGGGTTCATATCGTGTCAGCAGGCCTTGCAGAGGCCGAGGTGCCCTGCCATTGACAATACGATGGCAGGTGCAAAGCGCTTTAAATTCCACCCTACTTCTCACCGGAAGCCAGTGCAGGGCTTGGAGCGCGGCTTTAGACGCTGATCTTCTGGGCAGTCTAAGAACCAGGCGGGCTGCGGCATTTTGCAAGACCTGCAGGCGACTCAGATTCTTCTCCAGAGTCCCTAGGTAGAGTAGGTTGCCGTAGTCCATTTTGGACGTTACTAGTGCATGCACTAGTGTTTGGCGGGCTTTGATGGGAAGGAGCTCCAGAACCTTCCTGAGACTTAAGTATCCCAAAGCAAGTGCCAACCACTCGGTTAACCTGGGGACCGAAGGTCAGGCTGGTATCAAACCAAAAACCCAAATTCCTCGCCTCCTGGCAGGGAATTGGTGCCGGACCCAGGCAGGGTGGCCACCACGCCGACGTCCAGGCCGCTTTGGCTCCACGCACCACCAGCACCTCAGTCTTGCCTCCGAGGCAGTTAGCGGACATCCAGGCAGCGAGATCTTGCATGCATGCTCTGAAGTTGTCCGCTGCAAGACTGGGTGCGCGTGATAGGGAGATGACCAACTGCGTGTCGTCGGCGTATGACACCAAGCGCAGACCGTGGCTCTCCACTATGGTGGCCACCGGGGCAACGTACAGATTAAAAAGGGTAGGACTCCGGGACGAGCCCTGCGGCACTCCCTGGTCCAAGGCTACTCGCTTGGAGTAGCAGTCGCCCTGTCTGACTTGGAAGCCGCGGTCAGCCAGAAACGATTGGAACCACTTTAACGCTGCACCTCCTACCCCTCCTTTGTTCAGACACTGTAGCCTGGTGGAATGTGCTACAGTGTCGAACGCTGCACTCAGGTCCAGAAGAATCAAGGCCATGGTATGGCCCTCATCGGCGCCTTGCCTGATGGTTTCAGATGCCATAAGGAGCGCTGACTCTGTCGAGTGCCGTGGGCGAAACCCAAACTGGGTGGGATGTAGAAGGTTGGTATCTTCCACAAATTGCATTAACTGCAAATTAACCACCTTCTCTGCCACTTTGGAGAAATAAGGTAGTAAGGAAATGGGGCGTAAATTCTCCAGCTTTTCGAGGCTGATGTTGGGCTTCTTACGAAGGGGGAGCACCACGGCTTGTTTCCATTCCCTAGGCAACTTGCTGGACCTGAAAGAGACATCCAGCAGATGTCTAATATAAGGTTCAAGTGCCGTCAGACTATCCCCCAGCCGTTTAGGAGATACTGGGTCCCGTGGAGAGCCTGATTTCACTAACCTACATATTCTGATCAGATCTTCTGCTGGAGGGCAGGTCAGGTTGAGCAGCAGGTCCTTGTCATCTGCCTCTTTTTTTAATTCTTCAATCTCACCTCCTGCAGAGGGTCGAGCAGGGAATGCCGAATACATTTTGGCTACTTTGTCGCTAAAATATTCTGCAATGCGATTACAGGTGTCTGCTGAGCAGTCCTCCGTACCTGCTGAGAGCTTGGGGATGGTTAAGGATTTGTAAACACAGAACAACTCTTTCGACGAGTTCTCTGCACCCAGGATCCTGTCGGCATAGTGGGCAGCTTTCACTGTCCTGATCAGGTTGTGATATGCCCGTCTATTTACGAGATATCTCTCTCTTGCCTGATTGTCATAGGCTACCCTCCACTGCCTTTCTGCTCGCTTGCAGTCCCTCTTAGCTCCACGCAGTTCCTCGTTGAACCAAGGTGCCGTTCTCTGTTTCCGGCCACCCTCCTTCGCCCGACCAAGAGGGGCCGTGCGATCCAGGGCAGCCGTGATGCGGTCATTAAGTAGTTTATTAGCTGTCTCCGCATCAGTACCTCCGGGAGGGCCCTCCGCGGTAAGAGCCATAATAAACTCTGACAGAGAGAACTTGGCCCATTTCCGTCTTTGGTAATTGAGGGGGGTACTGTCTGTCTCCTTGTGTTTTGGGAGCTGAAATACAAATGGCACCAGGAAGTGATCGGTCCAGGGGAAAGGCACAGGCCGCGCCACTGCGACTGCATCCCAGTTTGCAAATATCGGATTTAACAAGTGTCCGTGCTGATGTGTCGGAGACTGACCTTTTAACTCTAATTGTAAGGCCTGTAGGTCTTGTTGGAACTCAACCGCTCCTTTACCCTTCTGATCCTCTAGGTGCATATTGAGGTCGCCAAGGAGCAGAAACTTGTCTCTCCGTAACGCTGCCTCCGTAACACACTCTAAGAGGTTATCTTTAAACCTTGGCAAGGGTCCCTGGGGACGATAGATCAAATAACCCTTAACCGTGATACCCCCATTAATTTTAATGGAGAATGCGCCGGCCTCGCTTCCAGCTATTTGGACTAATTCTAGATGACAGGCAAGCTGCTGTTTAAAGGCAATAGCTATGCCCCCCCTCTGCCCTTCGGTCTATCTAATCTCACCATCGAGTATTCCTCCGGTAATGCCTGAATGATATCCGGGTCAGAATAAGCATCTAGCCAAGTTTCCGTGAGAAATAACAGATCAAGTTGTCTCTCAGCGAGTAGATCGTTGATGTCAAACTTGTGGCAGCGTAATGATCTCACGTTAAGTAGGCCGCAGGATAATGAGGGGCTACCCCTTGTATCCTCTATCGCTGTTTTAAATGAGTATTCGCAGTGTCTACACCCTCCTTACTTCCCTGTGTTTATGCTATGCTGACCGGGGACACAAGTGATAGTGGAAAAACTTACAAGGTCGTCTCTACTCCATTGAGTTAGAGTGGCAGCACCAGGGGTTATGGCCCTGGGCCGTGTCCGGTCGTGGACGGGCGCAGACAGGCTTGGCTAAGGCGCGGCTTCGGCGCGCACCCGGCGCGCCCGCTGCGCCAGCCCGCTGCGCCGTCTGGTGATACAACACATTATGTGGTGGGAGGAGGGTGGGAGGCCGGCGCGACTAGAGCGCTGCCTCACCCCCACCTAAGATGGCGCCCACCCCCGTCTGCCACCGGCTCTAAAGTCAGCTGGATGGAGCAGAAAAGACTGGAAGAGTGTGAAGGGGTGTCAGTGAGTCGGTAAGCACATTAAAATCACCAAATTACAAGCCCAAGCAAAATTTATAAAAACGAGTACACAGTATTAAAAAGTAATGCAGCTGTCACGCTTTTCGTACAATTCTTTACTAGCAGCTCGCAGCCCTAGTTGTGCTCGCAAGGGAGAGCTACAATGGGCAACGCGGCCGCCGAAGACCCCTGTTTAAGTATCCTGGGAGGGCGGGAGGCCGGCGCGACTAGAGCGCTGCCTCACCCCCACCTAAGATGGCGCCCACCCCCGTCTGCCACCGGCTCTAAAGTCAGCTGGATGGAGCAGAAAAGACTGGAAGAGTGTGAAGGGGTGTCAGTGAGTCGGTAAGCACATTAAAATCACCAAATTACAAGCCCAAGCAAAATTTATAAAAACGAGTACACAGTATTAAAAAGTAATGCAGCTGTCACGCTTTTCGTACAATTCTTTTACTAGCAGCGAGCAGCCCTAGTTGTGCTCGCTAATTAGAGCTACAATGGGCGATCTCTTACGCCGACGACACCCAGCTGATCCTCTCCCTCACCAGAGACCCAGACACCGCCAGAACCTGCCTACACGAAGGGATGAAAGACGTCGCAGAGTGGATGAAGGACAGCCGCCTGAAACTGAACTCGGACAAGACGGAAGTCCTCATCCTGGGATCTTCGCCCTCCGCCTGGGACGACTCCTGGTGGCCCCCAGCCCTGGGCACCGCACCCAAGCCAACCGACCACGCACGCAACCTGGGCTTCATCCTGGACCCCTCCCTCTCGATGACCAGACAAGTCAACGCCGTCTCCTCATCATGCTTCAACACCCTGCGTATGCTTCGCAAGATCTTCCGCTGGATCCCGACCGAGACCAGGAAGACTGTCACCCAGGCAGTCGTCACCAGCCGACTGGACTACGGAAACGCCCTCTACGCCGGAACCACAGCCAAGCTACAGAAAAGACTCCAGCGCATCCAGAACGCCTCCGCCAGACTCATCCTGGATGTCCCCCGACGCAGCCACATCTCCAGCCACCTGAGGAACCTGCACTGGCTCCCCGTCGACAAGAGGATCACGTTCCGGCTCTTCACCCACGCACACAAGTCTCTCCACGACCTGGGCCCCAAGTACCTCAACGACCGCCTGACCTTCTACACGCCCACCCGCCAGCTACGGTCCACCAGCCTCGCCCTCGCAGCCATACCACGCATCCGAAGAGCCACCGCCGGAGGAAGATCCTTCTCTTACCTGGCTGCCAAGACTTGGAACTCACTCCCAATCCACCTTCGGCTGACCCAGGACCATCTCGCCTTCAGGAAACAACTCAAGACCTGGCTGTTCGAGCAGTAGCATACCCCTCCCCCCAAGCGCCTTGAGACCCTCCCGGGTTGAGTAGTGTGCTATACAAATGGCATGATTGATTGACCATGCGGAGCTATATGGATCCTACTTTCACGCCTCCAAATACTGAGGTACGGAAATATGGACTTCAACTTAGTGCAGCGCTCTAGCATTGCACAAATGCCAGAAAAATACACAGAAAACATTCAGGAAACATGCATCATCCTTCCACAAGGCAATCACACAAGTATCTTAAATGTCTTCAGATTGGAGAAAAGCACATAGGCTTCTCCTAACAAGACACAAAGGTTAGTCTTTAAATTTGATTTATATGCCAGATGGGCTATACCTCATACTGAACATGGTTTCTGTTGAAATTAGGCACACCCTACCAAACAAGCTTTAAAACTCAACATTTGTAAATCACAGTTCCTGAAAGAACATAGAAGAACCTACAGTTAAAACATTTTCTCCTTCACCCGTCTGGATCTATTGACTAAGAACTTCCCAAAAAGGAGTGGCACTGCTTTTGTCCGTGGAGTATCCATTTTCTCTCCTTTAAGAGTGGAAAACAGCAGGACAGTCTCCATGTGTGGCTCCTCTAAAATATGCGATTTACAGTTCCATACGTCATCTACCTTATAGTTAAAGAGTCCAATTTTCCACATAATGACTGAAATATTTTTTGTACTGATATAGGAAATATGCAACTACAATTATAACAGTAAATGAAATCCATTGTAAAACCTACTACAATAATTTACCCCAATGGGGTGTTACAACACAGTTAGCTAAATTTAAAAAGCTAGCCAAGATAGTGATAAACAAGGTTCAGAAAGTTTACAAACGTTCTTACAAATTGATGAACGTGTGTGGAGAAGCAATATTTTATTGCTTTGTGCAATGTTCTGCAGTTTGCTTTAATGAAATCAAGTATTAGGTACTTTTCCCTGATGGACAAAAGGGCTGAACATAAGCATATAATATGTGCCAGAGATTTGTCTTTGTAACCACAAAGGTGGCACAATCTTAATGGCAGACATTTCTTATTCCAACAACTTTTAAATTGTGCATCTGGCTCATACAGAAGGCAAAATCTCAGATACTTTAGTTTGAACCCAGAATTCAAAAGTTGCTGATAAATAACTCTGAATGTATCCAGATAAGTGTCTGCGGTCAAAGTGATTATATGTCCGTGGATGCGAGCTGACCTTCAAATTCAGCCGGGGCGTTCTTGAGAGCTGCAGTAGGAAGTGTAGGTTATTCTAACTTATTACCTTAGTGACAGCTGTAATGCTCAATATATGTGGCGTATTTCAGCGAATCCTCCCTGGTGTTAATGCACTGGCACACAATTTAAAACTAGACCGGTGTGTAAAAAAGTAGAAGAAAGTTCCAAACACATTTTGTGGTGGGTAGTTGAGGAGCTAAGACCATGTGTTGGATCTAGCCCTCTATGCAGGGTCACCCCCAAACGTTTAGCCTTTTACCCTCCACTTTTTGCTGAATCTGTTTTTGTTGGCCTTAGGGCTTTGTGCACTTTACCACTGCTAACCAGTGCGGAACTGCTCTTGCTCACTCCCCTGAACGTGGTTTGACTGGCATACACCTAACTGGCATACACCTAACTGGGATATTAAATGTACTTATAAGTCCCTTGTAGACTGGTATGCCATATACCTAGGTCCTATAAATTAAATTCCACTATTGGCCCTGCAAAAAAAAAAAACAAGTGATGGACAGAATGCAGAACAATGTCATACATTCACCCCAGTACAGAGATCTGCGCTTAAATCCATTGTTTTTTTGCTCACCATGCAATTTCAGTTGGGACCCAGCCATATGCAAATCAGTCTTGACACTGCGCCCCAATGGGAACAGTCCAGCCCGAACTGCCAGGCCAGGTCCTCCCTGGACTGGAAGCAAGCATCCTAGGACTGGTTTTGGGCTTTTAGCCATCATCAGCCAGGATAGCTTGACTCCAGTGGCATGGAGAGCGCGGGTCCCACGTCTGGGCATTCCCGTCCCACTCTGGGTGACAAATGCAAAAGGAACAACTGATGGACAGAATACAGGACAATTTCATACATTCCCCCTAGTACAGAGATCTGGGCCTAAATCCATCATCTGTGCCATCCACTTAAGGAGCACTTTAAAACATGTCCCAGGGCAGACACAGCAGCAAGCATGAATGTGGGGTTACACTACCATGTTCATCTGGCATTTAGATCCCTTGCCAAGCCTTAAACTCCACAGCTATTACACATAAGGCACCCCTGAGGTAGGCTCTAGCTAGCCCATTGGCTGGGTCCTGTGTAATTAAAAGGTCGGACATGTACTTTTAAAGTTTACATGTCCTGATAGTATAAAACTCCTAAGTTAGTCAGTCATTACTTTGAGGACTACCCCTCCCGTAAGCGAACATTTGGGGTTACTTATTACATTTAAGAAACTGTAATTTCCAAAGGTAGCAGGTGGATATATCATGTTGGCGTCAATGAAATTGTAATGATAAATCCTCTTGAATAGTAATGTTGGGCTTTTGATTGCAATATAAAAAATAAAAACACCAAGTTGGCATATTTCTACCCTTAGCCGTTTTGTGCCTACAGCATGGTATGGGTCACATGACTGGGTTAAACTGACAGATGATGGCCCAGATTATGACTTTGGTGGTGCAGGATCGGGTCTGCCCTGCCGCTGCACTGCCAATGCTGTGGTCAGACCACCTGCCAGATTAGGAGTTTCCTCCTGTCTGGCAGGCTGGCTTTGGGCATTCCCACGGCAGTGCCTCTGAAAAAGGGTGCAGCAATGGGAATGCAAACAACAGTTCTTGCACAGCATGGAGTAAACAATCCATGCCGTACAGGAACTGGGGCACAGGCAAAGAAGGGGGCACATGTTGTGCTCCCCCTGGGTGCATCCCCATGCGGAGGAGGCACAGAGGGCTCTGCAGGGCTCCTCCGGTTTCCTCTCCACCACGGTGTTCATAGAGTAAGAACATCTATAACACCGCCGGCGGAGAAGAAACTTGTAACATCCTTGGCAAGACAGCATATTGCGTTCTCCTGATCGTCGCAACACCGCAAGGGAACCAACACCGTACCCCCATGAGTCTGGCAGTCTATGGACCGCCAGACTAGAAATTGGACTCTTTGTGAATTCTTCCCAGACACAGACACAATAAAATAATTACATGAGCATAAATGGACAATCTGCTGGCATGAAGGAAGGCGGAGCTGAGCACAGCCCACTTACAACTGAATAGTTTGTGCTCTGCCTTCACATAAAAGGTCTAACAGCCTCACATTGTTTCTGAAGTCAGCTTGGAAGCAGGAAATTCCATGCACTTCAAAGCCACTGTCTAGAAGCTTCTCCAGCCTTTCAGATACAGAGCACAGGGTATAAATGTGAGACCTCAGACACACACTCTTCAGTACACTTCTGGACCTGCGGATACTCTGCCAGAAAGTAGGACTGCTGTGCAGTTGGAGGGACGGCCACTCTGCTGGACTGCTGCCCTGCTGCTCTGCTACCTTCTGCCTGGGTACAAGGACTGAATTTTCAACTGTTGTAGTTCTATCTAGGACCCTAATTCGATATTCCTGATTTATGCCCTTATGTGGTTATAATAAATAATATCCTTATAAAGGCATAAGAATCATATCCATATTTAGTCATAGCCCATGCTGCCCAAATTAAGCAAGGCTACTTCCCCAGGCTCCTAGAAAGTACAACGAGTTCTGTAAACAAACCAAACCTCCAGCAACCTGGGAATTCCCCATTGCTTTTGTTTTGATTTCGTCCTAGAACTCCTGTGAGCACTCTAAAGAACGGCCAGTTCTTAGTGACATCTTTATTGATGTCTTATGTCCAACCTTACGTCAAACCCGGCACCTTTCAGGTATAAATATACCAACGTTGCCTTAAACAAACACACAGTGGTTTGGAGCAGAGCGGCTATCTACTTGCCCGAGAGCCCAGCTGATGCGAGAGCCCACGGACGCCGCCCCTCCCATTTGACGCACTGAGAGAGACGCTGTCTTTTCTCCTGCCGAGAAATCCAGCTCCGGTGTTTCCAGATACCCTCGCGGGTTACTGGGATATCGAGTCCTGAAAGAGAGATACCAGACCTCTTGCTTTCTAATACCCAGGTACGGAGCTGACTAAACCCTTAAAGAGAATTCTTGATTCAGATTCCTTGGCAAAACCAACTTAACTTAAACTGCTACTTACTTACTCCTTCCCACGTATTAGGCTTAGGTCAGGTACACCGGGGTAGGCGTATTTAGAAGCACCAGTTGAGTACGTTAGTCAATGTATATTTGTATGTATATATTTTATCTATGTTAAAAGTATCTTATGGCTAAGAAACCATATCAATACTTTTGCAGTATTATTTCATAATACTCCTTTTACTGTACGCACTTTACTTTATACTAAGTATTGCAATTGTGGCAATTCATTTCTCTTGTATGAGAAAGAAGACTGCTCAATAAATAAACACCTTTTATTGAAAACGCCCGTCTCTCTTTTCTCTGCACTCTGGTGAAACTACGTACGCACACTTGACTGAGTGAAATAGCAGTCTATTGTTTTCACACGACTCTAGAGATACACTCTTATTCTGAGGGAGTAAAGTTGTCATGTTTTATGGTTGTCAGAAGCTAATACCTTCTTGTCTATCCAGGGAGGTTAAACTCCTCCTCGTTTATTCGAGAAAGTTTCTAGTGACCTCTGAGCTAGCTGGCAAACCTTAAGTCTAATATAGTCAGTAGAGACCTAGTCGACCTCAGTCCTACGTCTACACTGCTGAATATATTATTCCAATGCGCAGAGCCTATTGGGAATATAGGAACTACACTACATGGCGCCCAACGTTTGGTAAGGCGATAATCTAACGCAAGACGTTAGAGTAACTCAGTCGTGCTTTTTCACACAGACCCTTTTTCCCGTAAATACTCCAAAAGACGTCTGGAGTGGGTAAAAGGTTAAAATCCGCCGGAACTTAGTAGGAAGAGATTCCTATGTAAAGTTTTTGGTTTTGTCAACGTTGAAGGATACAGTGTTCCAAAATATTATGCACTTAATCTTTGTTTCCTTGAAACTTGATCTGCAACAAAAACCTTTCTGTTAGTAAAAATGACGGAAAGTGACGAAGAAAGGGAGGCAGCTACAATAGCAGCTCGACTCCTAGCGGATGACACAAGTCTCCAAGAAAATGACCTGAGTGTTATAATCATTCTGGTCAACATAAGAAAAACTATAACTCTTAAACTTATAGAAAATGGACTGACATCACGAGGTGGTATAGTCATATTCGTGATAGAGGCCCATGAATATCGGCAGACAGAGTTATTCTATTCATGGATAAACTTTCCAGCAGCAAACGCTGTAACACACGAATTCCACTATTACAAAATAGAGGAACCTCCGGATGTATACACTCCTTTCCAGGAGATTGAAATCCCATTAAATTACTAAGAGCACCTGCTCTGGTTTAAAGGCACCCTAAAACATAATCACATCACCAGGCTCGGTCCACTAGGTAGACCAGGAGCCACGTGGCCGGTTCTAGCCAGCTACACACCACATCCAGACATTGATAAAATGTTAGTACCAGAACTTTTAGCCCAGCTAAAACAACTGATTAAAATACATAGACAATTAATCCAATATGTAATGCAGACTACAACGGTCCAACCAGCAATTAACATTCCACAGCTGACCCCTCATCAGGGGAACACAAACAAAATAACACCACAGAACATACAATCCTGTCTTGGTAAAACACCCGCAAAACAGGAAGAAATTCCATTCTGGTTAGCACAAAAAATCACTCAAATAGAGGCAGTATTTCCTGATACTACACCTACTGAGAAACACAGAATTCTGACTATCTGTCTTTCAATGGGGATCGCACCACATGTGGAGGACTGTGACACTTGGGGCAAAGTCTTTGCTTCCATTTACACAAAAAAACATGGTGTTCCGTCCATGGCGGTAATACCAGATGTACTAAGACAGATTCAAAATGAATACGGTCCAGAACCTGTTTTAACTCTGGGTATGAAATTACTAAAAGACTTCAAGTAGGTCTCGGCTATATTATTAGCCAACATAAAAGGAGAAGCAGCATCTGTGGCGATCCGCCAGAAATTGAAAGAAACAGATATACCAGAACAGCCATTTGAACTTGCCAGAATCATAGAAAAATCCTATGAAGAACTAGGTAAATATAGTTTGGGTGGGAAACCAGTAAAACCCCAACTAACTGAAAATCCTGAAAAAATCTGTATTAAAAATAATCTGAACACTCCAAAAAAGAGTTGCGATGGAAATAAACAATCCACTCCCAAAGAAAAAAGATTCCAGTCCAGAGGAAAGTCTCCTCAACGAAGAGAAAGGTCTCCTGACCAGGAAACAAGTCTCCCCAGAGGGAGCCCTCTGAGAAATGATACAACCTTAGATATAGGGATAATTTAAGGAAACCTGATAGATATCAAGATATTGATACACGTCCCTCTCGATCTTTTCAGACTTCCTCGCAGAAATCGGAAAGAAGAGGACGGTCAGAACACAAGGAAGAGCACGTCAAGTCCAAAGACAAGGAACCTGCTCAACAAAGTAAGAAATTACAATTTCCAAGAAAGAAGGTAGTCAGTATTAAAATAATTAAACATGCCGAGGATACTGAGGACACAACTGAAAAACGGAGAGTGGGCCCAGACAATGCTAGACAGCGCAGCAGAAGTAACCATAGCTCGCAAGATCTTGATGAATCTTCTGGAGACAGTGGACACGAATGAATACATTCAGGTGGAAACTGCAGATACCAGAGTTAGCAAACCTCATAAAATATACGAGATAACACTGCGTATAGAGGGGGACAAGACTAGGAAAGTAAGGGGTCTCTTTTGGGATAATCTTTCAAAAGGCTAGGACATCCATTTAGCTGAGAAAGACTGGCCACCAGAGTTTGTCAGGGAGTGCCCTCATGGCGAAGAAATGATTATGCCTGCCTTCTCAAATCATATTCCAAAACATAGAAAATATACATATGCAAGAAAATGGGCAATAGCTCAATCTCCTGCATTATACAAAAATCATGTAGGATGGGATGAGGACTCTCCTCCTCACAAAATCCAGTTAAAATGTCAACCCACTGCACAAAGGTAGTATCCAATTAAGCTAGATGCTAAAAAGCAAGTCAGGGAGATCATATATCAACTTGAATACCAGGGGGTGATTGAAACATGCACCTCTCAAATGAACAATCCTTTGTTTCCTGTCTCCAAACCAGACAATTCATATCGTCTAGTTTTGGACTACAGACATCTTAACTCATGTTGCAAAACATTTGCAGTACAAAACTCACACAGTGCAGCACTAATGAATAACATCGTGCGCAAAAAATACATATCGACATTAGACATCTCTAATGGGTTCTTTTGTCAAAACATTGCACCTGAGAGCAGGTATTTGACAGCGTTCTCAATAATGGGGTCGCAAAAACACTTCTGTCGACTCAGACAGGGATTCAAGAATAGTCCAGGATTATTCTCAGCAAGAGTAACAGAGTTACTACAAATATATGATGATGAAGCATTATCTTATGTCAATGACATCTATCTCACAGATGATGACCTGGATACTCACTTGAAAAGAGTGAACACCATAATACTTGGGTTTGCAGCTGAGGGTTACAAATTCAACTTTAAAAAGTCACGAATTGCCCATCGAACTGTCCTGTTTTCAGGATATGAATTATCAAGTGAAGGCAAGAGCCTAGCAGACAACTTCTTAGAGAAGTGCGCTGTACTCCAAGCACCTAAAACGCTGAAGAACTTACAATCAATACTAGGCTTCCTGAATTTCGGAAGAACATACATTCTATATTATGCAGAGAGGGTTAAACCTCTCTATGAATTAATAAAACCTGATTTCAAACCAATCAATTGGACTCAGAAACATACAGATATTTCGAGATCATTGCAAAGACATGTTAGCTAAAACTAAATTACAAACTCGCGAAAACATACGCAACCTTGTAATCAGAGTCATCCCAGGAAGATGCGGATTCACGTACCTGACCTCTAATGAGGGAGAAACGGTACCAATAGCTTACAAATCACACTTGTACACACAAGCTGAAAAAACATTCAGTCTTACAGAAAATATTGTAAATGCGGTTCAAATTGCTGTAGCAAAAGAAAGAGCCCAATCACAAGGCAAAAGGATAACTGTTTTAACAGCAGAATCAGCCTTTGAGGCATTAACAAGCCCACGCAATTTGACTAAAGTGGCATTAGATCCAAAATGGATACAATGGGAAAATTCTCTTGCTGCAGTAGACGTGAAATACTATTTTGACCCGGAAATGAAAAAACTGAAAGATCAAAAATCAAACATTTACCCCCAGTCAAGAGATCTGGGTTAAGTCCATTGTTCTTTTGTTCACCATGCCACCCCAGTTTGGACCAAGCCTTATGCAAATCAGTTGTGACCCTGCACCTCATGGGAACAGTCTAGCCCGAACGGCCAAGCCAGGTCCTCCCTGGACCAGAAACAAGCATCCTGAGACCAAGGTATCGCCCCTTATCAGCCAGTCTAGCTTGAATCCAGTGGCACAGTGTCCCCAGGACCCATGTCTGGGCATACCTGGCACATCTAGAGCAAAAAAGCAAAAGAGACACAAATGTTAGGCGGAATGTGGAACAAATCGGACATTCACCCCCAGTCAAGAGATCTGGGTTAAATCCATTGTTCTTTTGCTCACCATGACACCCCATTTTAGACCAAGCCATATGCAGATTAGTCGTGACCCTGTTCCTCATGGAAACAGTCCGATCCTAACGGCCAAGCCAGGTCCTTCCTGGACCAGAAACAAGCATCCTGGGACCAGGGTATCACCCCTTATCACGGTCAGCCCGGGACCCACAGCTTTTCATACCCGGCGCACTTAGGGCGAGAAAGCAAAAGACACACAAATGATGGACCGAATGCCGAACAAATCAAACATTCACCCCCAGTCAAAAGATCTGGGTTAAATCCATTGTTCTTTTGCTCACCATGCCACCCCAGTTTAGATCAAGCCATAGGCAAATCAGTCTTGACCCTGCTCCGCATGGGAACAGCCCTGCCCGAACTGCCAAGCCTGGTCATCCTGGAGCTGAATAGGAGAAGCTTATTATAAGCACCTCAGATCACAGTAAATGTATATAGCATTCTATACCAACAGATCTCTTTACAGTGGTCTATTCTCCTGCACTCACTTCTTCAGGTGTTTTCTAAATGGCAGCAGTGGTTGGCTTACCCAAATTCCACACAGCAAGTTATTCCAATACTTTGCAGCTGAAAGTTATCTTCCAACAAGGGATCTGCACTTGATTTTGGTTAGCTCCAGTTTCTTTTAGCACATGCCTTACTAGACACAGTGGAGTTAAGCCATGCTGACATGTGAACTCTAAAATACCATCTTTACCTGGTCAGTTATGACTGTGCATGAAAGGCATGGTCCCTTCTTTTGATAATAGCTTGTTTTTTTTAGTACAATATGTCCCACTTCTGCCATTTATAAGCACTGTAATATGAGTTAATTTTACTTTTTTAATGACATACAATTAACCAGAATGAATCGCTTGAGTTGACCTTACTGAAATACAAACGTCTGACCTGCCGATAGCAGCACAGCTCGGTGGTAAACATTTAATCAGGATGGCTCCTCCACTAAGGCCGAGGCGCGTCAACCCACTGCTTTGCAGGTGTGCAAATAAAGAAAAATAAAACGATAACTTGATGTTGTCATTTTATTTTTTCCTTCTGCAAGCTTGGTGGGGCTGCTGACGGAGCAGGGGAGGAGTGGTTGGCACTCTGTAAAGTGCACATGAATGTTTGGCTGGCCGTCTCGGGCTGGCCAAACGGTCATGCGCACTTTGCATGTTCTCCACCCAGGCTGAATTACAGCTTGGGTGAAGAACATACCTAGGTTCCCAGTTCCCATTTAAACTCCGAACCACTGTGCTCAGACCAATCAAAACGCTGTGTTGTGATTGGCTTAGGTGCTTGGGTGCTTCCTGTTACGGCTGACATGGAGGTGAGACACGGCGATAAGGTGGCTGTTTTTTCTCCCCCACTCCTGCTCCCCCTATCCCCATCCCCTCAAACCCTCCCTCCCCCCTATGCTGTCCCATCACCCCCAATTCGTGCCGGCTGCCCCTGCATTTAACTTGCGGATCCACTTTGTCAGCTATAATAGTTCAAGTAGCTTAGCTCCAGCATGCCGCACTAACTACAACGGGGCTAAAGTATTCTTATGATGTGTGACATACAAGGTAGCGTCCTAGTCACCCTGGGTGTAAATTGTTTAACTAATTTTGACTGCTACACGATGTTAAGAGAACAGTGGCATTAAATTTGGAAGCTAAGAGCATTGATGTAGGCAGCTTATGTAGATGTTGTCTATCTGATTTTAAAATTTCAGATCTTCACCCAGAATGACCCCCTGCTGCATATCAATATGTGAAGGAGGAAGGTTTTAGTACTTGTGTTTCTTTCCTTCAAATAGATCTTTGGCCATAAAGTACTTTCCCCGAAATTTGGCTTCCCGATCCGCTGTAGAGGTGTAGTCTGCTATTTTTTCTCGCAGGGGTGGCCTTTGGACGCCCGACGTCTCGCTCCACATGCTGAGTTCTAGTTTCTTAATTTCAATTCCTAGAGCACGCAGATTTTTTCTTAAATCCCGTAACACCCCCAAAGCTCTTGGACATGCATGTGCCACGCATACTGACTTTGAAAGCCTCCCAGACCGTATCCACACACGTAACCAAGCCCTTATTTCTAGCAAAAAAGCCCGCTATCTCTTCACCCATCTCTGCCTGAAAAACCGCATCCAATAGTGCCCCTGGTACAAGTCTCCAACACCGTGGGGTCGTTATTAAATAAGTGTGGCGTGATCACTGGGCTCACAGGTGCATGGTCAGAGTACGTACGAGCCATGTGCTCAACCAAATGTATCCAAGTGCTAACCCCTCTAGAACACACCCAATAATCCAAGCGTGACCAGGTTAGGTAAAAAGTGCCCTCTCTGGTGGATGGGTGGGCATACCGCCACGCATCTAGAAGCCCGGGGTCAAGAAATAATTGCGAGAGGACATCCTGTGTGTTGTTATAGTTCTATGGGAGAGGATTGGACCTGTCTAGGGAGGAACGTAGGGCAATATGATGTGAGTGGATCCCATATGATGTGAGTGGATCCCATCTTAATTATAGCTCCTCATAAAGCAGTAAAAAAATCTGGGTTATACTTATTTGGCCCATACGGCAGGCGAGAGTAACCGATTGTGTGCCCATGTACCCCAAATTAAGCAGCTGCAACCGGAGGGATCCCTGTATGTTCCTCCAGTTATAAAGGGTATGGTCTTTTTAACTAGATGCAGTTCAGTCATCATGCTAACATCAAGGGTCAGAACAATAATACAACAGCAGTAAATTTGATACCTTTGCCTGAAATTGTAAAGCGCTCTGATATCCTTCGGGATCAAGTTTGCGCTATAAATTTTTTTATAAATAAATAAAATAAATAAATAAATAACATATGAAAAAGAATATCCTCTGCCAGTCAAAATTCTGCCTCTACAACATTACGCCTGTATAATATATACAGATGGATAAGCACAACCCGCAGTTGGGGGTAAACAAGCTTACAGTGCTGCGTGCGCGATTGTTAAAGGTCGTTGGCACGAAGGAAAATTTAGACCACTGGTCACTAAAACACAATCTCTAGGAGACTGTACAGCTCAGCGAGCTGAACTACTAGCATTTAAGATGGCGCTTGAAAATACCGATCGCGAATTCCCCACACGAATAGTGCGATTCATATTACTGCGTTCAGTCTTATAATGAATACTTGCAGAACTGGGTTCAAAACGGTTTCAAAGATGCAAAAGGTGGCACAATCAAGCATAAAACGCTTTGGGAACAAGTAGTTCTTTTACAGAAAGAACTACAAAAGACTCACGTGATACATAAACTGAGTCATCAACGTGATGGCGTTTACGTTGCGGGGAATTCATTGGCTGATGAGGCCGCGAAGGCAGCTGTGCAAACGGCTTCCGTAGCTGCTATCACCCGGTCAAAACCAAAAATAGACAGCGATATAATGCAAGCTGTCAGTGCTACGGTAAAAGATGATATAAAATCACTCCCGAAAAGGCTTTCCAGTAAAGTACTCATACATAACTGATGCGAATAATGTTCCATTTGCTCGAATCCCTGGAGTGGGGGATAGGGCAATTCCAAACATGGAACACAGGTTAGGACTAATTACAGCGGCACATGAAGGGTTGGCTTCTGCACATGCTGGCGTTTCCGTCACAATATCGTTATTAAAACAGAGATTTTGGTGGCCACGCATGTGAAAACAAACTAGGAACTATGTTCTAGAATGTGAAATATGCCAAAGAATGAAAGTATCAAAAGTGAAACGACCAGCACAGACGCCCCTTCTAATCTCAGATAAACCATTAGCATGTGTTTACCTAGACCACTGTGGTCCCTTACAAAGGGATGGCAACTATAAATATATCATGGTCGCAGTGGATTCCTGCACGAGATTCATTTGGATGTGGCCCCAGCGCTCGGCTGACACCAGAACTGTTATAAATGATTTGCGAGTCTTTATCGGCACGCTACATTCTGACCAGGGTCCTGCTTTTAGCTCTCAAGCTGATAAGGAGGCCATGACCAGCATGGGTATTGCATTGTGGTACTCTTGTCCCTTCCATCCTGAGGGAAATGGGATAGTGGAAAGAAAAAACCGGGACATAAAGCAATCTATAACGGCGAGGGTATTAGGTTCGGGTGATGGGTGGATCCAACATTTAACAAGTGTCCAACGTAGTCTTAATAATCTGCCAAGAAATTCTCTGAAAGGTTTCAGTCCGTACAAACTATTGTTCGGGACTAGAATGCATATTCAGGACCTTGATAGTCAAGACTTCAGTGGTAGAAGAAAAATGCTTTGATATCAAAGATCGTTTGTCTATTTTACAGGACTTAAATGAAACAAGAAAAGGTCTGAGCAACGTAAAGTTAAAACAGCAGCCAACAGCCACTGAAGATAAACCACCTGTCCCAGCAAGGCCTGCCTGGATTCCAAAGATTGGGGATCTGGTCAGAGAGAAGATCGCGGTGAAGAAGGAATTTGGGCCTTCTTACAGAAAAGCAGTACCTGTCTTAGCTGTCAGCGGAACAAGATCAGTTGTACTACCGCCCCTTGCTGGTAAAAAGGAGAACCGAGTTGTATCCATCGACCTGGTAAAACCACAATCATGTGGCCAATAATAAGTAGTAGGCCCAGTGGACTCCCAAGAAATAGAGTACGAAAACTTGCTACAATACAAGAGGTTCAAACTGAGAGACTAATCACATTCGATAAACCTGCAGTGAATAAAAAAGGACTATGCAACAATGCCATGGAACTTGTGCCTCTTGAAACCCAAATTGCAACAGTTCGTCAAGAAACACCAAACTACAACGATGTAGCCTCAGACTATGCTAGTGAAACAAAGAAAAATCCAAAAGCAAATGAAAATTCGGAAGCAATTCCAACAATTGACAGAACTGCATGTGGCTACTTCATCAATTTCGATAACTTTTCTGAAGATCCAATGGAACCGGAAGAAACGCCAGCAATAAAAACTTTTAAAGACAAAGTATCTGAACTTCTACATCAACTCAAAGAAACCTATCCGATTTCTCCATGGATTGAATTTTGGATTGTGTTGGGTGTACTTTTCCTCCTGCTTTGGCTCATCATGGTTCTTTGTTTGGGAAAATTCATTGCAGGAAAATACAGTACAATGGACACAGCAAGTCAGAACATCAACTTGGTCCTAAAGCCTCACAAGTCATCTCACATCGAGAAAAGAGAACTATCATCAGTGAATGTCACAGCCAATCTAATACCCGGTGGGGTAGCATGGGACAAAACAGATTATGAAATCTATGGCCCGGTTGAGCTCTTGAAATATCCACATCAGTTCAAGGTTTCATTAAGTGACTTTGTAAAACAGAGTACATTCTCTGATGATTGGAACTTTGAAAGTATTAATGATATGATGTCAGTTTTAGTAATGTCAGCAAAATTTACAGAACATGATTACTTACAGGGTTCATCAAACTATGAAGAAATGTATTGTTATAATCACTTTGCACATCACTATTTGCATAAATATGCTCAGCCTAGAAATGTTTTTAATTATAATCAATGGGAACATTGTGCAACTCCACCGAAAAGCAGTTCGAAAACATTTTATGAGTAATTCCCATACTTCTCAGGGTTTAACACAAGTGATGCAGAAACGTTTTATTTCAAACTGTTAAATAAGACAGGGGTAAAAACAATGCTGACAAATACTAAATTGATCTATTCTGAAACATTTTATGAAAAAAGGATTACATTTGGTTTGAATTCTGGAAGAACAACATTGAAACACAAGCACTGGCGTTGCCAATAGGTCTCGCATTAGGAAAGTTTAACCTATTGGTATTGTAAATGACAAACTTTCCTAATGCGAGACCTATTGGCAACGCCAGTGCTTGTTTCTACATGAGGTCCTTGTCTTTGGCCCCAGTTGGCCTTAGCACGTTTTAGGTTCATTGCCAGTTGACATTGTTTTCGGGCATGAAACAGAAGCCTGTTTTCTATTCATACCAAGCGCGCTGCAGAACTCTCAGTGTATGTAAAGTGGACGTGGCCAACAAGTAAAAACATCTAGGGCAAGCTTCTGACGTAATTAGTAAGGGGTTTGGTGCCCCGTGGCGAAAACCCGATATCTTAGGAGCTGTGTGACTGAATGAAGTCTTGAGTGCTTTTGTCTTTATGACGATTTCTTTAGCCGGTCATGTTACGAAGGCTGGAGGGGAATCTACTCGCTGCAAATGTTTGTCCACACCCCTGAGTTTATATTTGTTAGAATTAGGTCATTGTTTTCAAAAAGCTGTGTAAGCGCTCTGTCATATCATGCATGGGAATGCAGGTCGAGAGCTTTAGAGGTTTGGCAAGTGCGCCACCTAGTGGTTTCTGTGGGTCTCCACTTCGACGTCATTTGTTATGTATTCGCGCAATTAAAGAAGCCCAGCTCTGCGTGAGCAAGAAGAGCAAATGTAACTAGATATTAATGTGCTGAAGGGGATTTTTATAGCAGACCAGTAGTGCAAAATAAATATAGAGAATCCCCTGTTGCACAGCAGCTGTTCGCACTATAGCAAACGAAGGCTGCCGAGGGGAGTTGAAATGTATTTTAGCAGGAAACAAAGAAAGACGGTGATTATGTTCAACACGGGGAGATGCAGTGCAAAGCTGCAAGTAACGCGGCCGGGAAACTGAAAGTACGGCCAGCAGAGCCTGGTGGGGGGGCGGGAATGCGAGCGAGGGGAGGAGAATGGAGGGGGAGGCAAGACAGAGGCAAGGAGTGTGGCAAATGGCCGGAGGGAAGCCGGAGAGACATGGGAGAAGCTGCTAATTAGGGGAGGAGAAGCCGCAGAGCGCACGCTGGGCGAAGCCCTTTGATGTGCTGTGCGGCCGTGAACGCGCGTGCTTGTTTGCTCACGTGATTCACGTGAACTTCAAGAAAACCGCACGAACGAAACCCTTGGTTTCACGATTGTTTTGAGCACTTGAATTCTCGCTCCCTCAATGCGCTTGCGCGCATTTAAAGGTCACGAGACCTAAAAAACCATCTGGGGTACAAAAGATTGGCAGGTACAAGGTTTAGAAGCATTATTTCGAGCCTGCATGATCCCAGAACAAATAATATTCTTGAATGACACCATTCAACAAACAACCTGTCTTGGCCTAGCCAAAATTAAAGACTTAAACAAATCGTCTATTCCAAAGCCCATACCTGATGATAATAGCACTACAGACATGGATATAGACGTACCTAAAATTTTAAACCAAAACAGAACACATCCTGATTGGAAAAAATGGTTGATCTGGCCCAAAGACACAAATAACTGTCAAGATAGATTCCTGAACAAAATACAAGGGTTAAAAATGACCAGGCCAGACCCAAGATACTCCAAGAGAGAACATCCAGGGAAGGTCACAACATACAGTGTAGGGAAACTCTGCCTCGAATGGCTACAGAAAACCACACTGGCTGAAATTAAGCAACACTTGACTTTACTTAAAGAAGGTGCTGACTTGCGTGATTTCATGATGGGACCACGCAAACAGCGTCAAAAACGTTTCATAGCGGCCGGTATATACGCTGCGTACAACGAAGCTTGGAAAGTAATGCAAATTGAAACAGCAGAAAAAATACGAGAAATTGATCGTATTAATTTGGAAAAATCACTTTCTGTTGTGGACAATGGGTTAATGACTCTGTCCTCCAGAATATATTCACTGGACAGTATTGTATCATCTGCTATTGATATAATAGAGCAGGACTTACTAATGTTACAACACGGTCAGTCCCAATTACGTTCTATTGTACAGCTTGGCTGGACGTTGCAAAATCTGCGTTCAGGCTACGTACCATGGCGTTTAATCAACACAACGTCCTTATTCTCTATCTTTAACCTTACTGATAAACAAATCAGTTTGGCACAAAAAGGAGCAGACTATACGATTCTGAGCATTGAAAAACTTGAGAGATTACCATTGACAATGTCAGAAAGACCTGTCATTGAATAGATAATACACTGAATAATCACAATTCCGATTACAACTTTCCAATTTAAATACTGCTAAGAGTATATACCAGCAGGCCAGTATGAAAGGTTGGGTAAAGGGTACATCAAGTCATCATGGAAATTACCTTATACACACACATGTTACAGTGAAAAGAAACAGATTGTATTTCTTAGTGGTAAAAATTGTAAAAGATCACGGAGGGGTATACTTCTGTGTCAAGGTATTAACCTGCATGGGGCCTGTGAGGGGACTTCAAATAACCGTTCATGTCACCAGCACGGCACACCTGCAACACAAATAGAGCCATTCTTTAGACAACTTTCTAACAGGAGTTATATTCTAATAAATGACCACAGCTGTTGTGGCATGGTGCCAGGGAAAGCCTATCTCGTCAGCGTGAGTTCCATGGTCACTTGCTGTATGCAAGTATTGCATCCAAACAGCACTCCAGATACGGAGGCAACAATTTG
Organism: Lissotriton helveticus; assembly: GCF_964261635.1. NCBI lineage: Eukaryota > Metazoa > Chordata > Amphibia > Caudata > Salamandridae > Lissotriton > Lissotriton helveticus. Next base: position 806,720,853 of record NC_136071.1, read on the forward strand.
GCCTTCTTTGAATATCTCTTCTATTCGAATTGATACTTTAAGCAGAATAAAGTCTGTTCTTTTACAGACAACTGTGCCCTTAACGTCATCAAAAGAAACGAAGGATCTGCAAGTTGCAAGGACAACGGCAGAGATACATACCCTTTTATCAACAAATTTCCCCGTGCATTTCATAGAAATGCTAAGCCAAATCCTAAATATGTCAAATATCAGTGGCATCCCACATGTATTGAAGACAATTTTTTCGGGACTGTTAACACCCTTCGAAACAGTTCTGGGCATTTTTCCTAATTTTGTCCATTCTGTCTTTGGCAGCCTACCACTTCTTTTGGGACTCGTAGCAGGAATTTTATTTTTTGATCCTTTTGCTCCGATATGGCAAGCCAAGTCACAGACAAGACTCCAGCAACGAAGGAAGAAACAATCCTAGCTATACGCTATCGGGACCGCATAACTAAAGTCCTTGGATTAGCCCGGCTAAGAGATCTGAATATGACCTGGTTTCTTTCATTCAGACCCATCTGGCAGAATTGCATCTTACCTGTGCTTCGATGTATGCTATGCGGAGAAGAATGCGTGTTGGACGTCTGTCTCACACTACCATTGGATACAGATACTTTGCTAAGTCCTGTAACGGCTCATGCATCATGTTGTCCCCAGCGGCTACCCATTCTGATGACGGCATTCGTTGAGACTTCACCACTACGATTAGGGGGTAGTGAAGTACAAGGTGAGAGCAGCATCACCCAGGTACGACCTTCTGTGAGCATTGCTGATCCTGACATCGATGATAGCAATCATTCTCACGACTGTACTGTTGCGGCATTTTCAAACTTGGTCGAACTTTCACCTGAAGCCGTAGACTAATTTTTTGAGAGTCTGTCTGAAATGATGTTTTCCCCTGAACAAAAAGAATAACTTTTAAGCAACGAGCACACAGCGTTCCCTGAACTCTGAATTCAGCCTTCAGCTTTGATAAACAAAAGCTACTGAAAACATTTGGAACTATTTTTTTTCCCCATTGAAAGCGAAATTATTTTTTTCCCCTTCCAAAATATTTACCTTTTTCTGGCACACGTACTCTGCTTAAAGTAGAACTATTCTTAGAGAACAAAGCTTCTATTTTAGGAACTCTAGAGACAATATATTACCTCAGCCTCTAGCACATGTACAGAATTTGTATTATTATGTGATGGAATAGTCTCGACCTTCTTTTCTGTATTAAGAGCCATTTCATGTGTAAATTTTCGCAATTCATTCAGCTGATATATATATGCATTTTTTAACTGAATGATACCACTGCTTGAAAAGCGTACAGTACCAATACTCATTTTCGTGTATTACCATATACCATTTCAATATGCAAATTTATTTATTTTGGGGTGGGTTTGAAAACACATGCACCATTATATGTTTACTATTGCTTAGTTTTAAGTAATGAGGGACATTAGATCGTGGAGTGGGTGTTGTAGTTCTATCTAGGTCCCTAATTCGATATTCCTGATTTATGCCCTTATGTGGTTATAATAAATAATATCCTTATAAAGGCATAAGAATCATATCCATATTTAGTCATAGCCCATGCTGCCTAAATTAAGCAAGGCTACTTCCCCAGACTCCTAGAAAGTACAACGAGTTCTGTAAACATACCAAACCTCCAGCAACCTGGGAATTCCCCATTGCTTTTGTTTTGATTTCGTCCTAGAACTCCTGTGAGCACTCTTAAGAACGGCCAGTTCTTAGTGACATCTTTATTGACGTCTTAGGATCCAACCTTACGTCAAACCGGGCACCTTTCAGGTATAAATATACCAACGTTGCCTTAAGCAAACACACGGTGGTTTGGAGCAGAGCGGCTATTTACTTGCCCGAGAGCCCAGCTGATGCGAGAGCCCACGGACGCCGCCCCTCCCCTTTGACGCACTGAGAGAGACGCTGTCTTTTCTCCTGCCGAGAAATCCAGCTCCGGTGTTTCCAGATACCCTCGCGAGTTACTGGGATATCGAGTCCTGAAAGAGAGATACCAGACCTCCTGCTTTCTAATACCCACGTACGGAGCTGACTAAACCCTTAAAGAGAATTCTTGATTCAGATTCCTTGGCAAAACCAACTTAACTTAAACTGCTACTTACTTACTCCTTCCCACGTATTAGGCTTAGGTCAGGTACACCGAGGTAGGCGTATTTATAAGCACCAGTTGAGTACGTTAGTCAATGTATATTTGTATGTATATATTTTATCTATTTTAAAAGTATCTTATGGCTAAGAAACCATATCAATGCTTTTGCAGTATTATTTCATAATACTCCTTTTATTGTACGCACCTTACTTTATACTAAGTATTTCAATTGTGGCAATTCATTTCTCTTGTATGAGAAAGAAGACAGCTCAATAAATAAACACCTTTTATTGAAAATGCCCGTCTCTCTTTTCTCTGCACTCTGGTGAAACTAAGTACGCACGCTTGACTGAGGGAAATAGCAGTCTATTGTTTTCACACGACTCTAGAGATACACTCTTATTCTGAGGGAGCAAAGTTGTCATGTTTTATGGTTGTCAGAAGCTAATCCCTTCTTGTCTATCCAGGGAGGTTAAACTTCTCCTCGTTTATTCGAGAAAGTTTCTAGTGACCTCTGAGCTAGCTGGCAAACCTTAAGTCTAATATAGTCAGTAGAGATCTAGTCGACCTCAGTCCTACGTCTACAATGCTGAATATATTATTCCAATGCGCAGAGCCTATTGAGAATATAGGAACTACACTACACAACTGTCCCACGACCTCCATAGTGACACCCAAGGGCTAGTTTGCTGGCATCCTGTTCAGAGCCACAAGGATACAAAAGGCTTCCTCCATCTTAAACCCGCAACTCTAACCAGCCTGCGGGAGTCTTGACCCTACAAGTGGTTCCACTCCACTTCTGGACATTTGGATGTGGTGCTAAAAATGCCCAGATAGCCAAAATCCAAAAGTGGGGACTTTTAGCTAAAAACTGCTCAGAGAACCAGATCGAGGCCGGGACGAACCTACTCATCTATTGGCCCAAGGTGCATTGTTGGTCGGATGGACTCTGCTGCTTCTCCCATTCCGTTCTACTCCACAGCAGCAAATCCTTTCCAACAGACCGCCACCAAAGGGGTATCTGGCCTCATGGAAATGTCTTCGGCTACAGCCCTCTGTCTTCTTCAGATGGAGACTGTCGACCTACATTTCAGAGACTAAGTTCAAACATAGATATCTTCACTGCGGTTTCAACTCAAGGCTCTCCAATGACGATGCTCACTTCTATGACACCAACTGCACCTTGCCCCGCTGAACTTTACCTTCTCACACCATTTTTCTCAAAACTTTTTCTAAGTCTGAAAGTAAGCGCTGACTGAGCTGAATGCTCTTCTTGTATCCGATTTGCTTTCCATCGCAGTCGGACATATTTTTCGAAGATATTTTTGACCCAGTCTTGTGCAACTTGATGTCCGTGGTTGGTGCTTTGATTTTTAGGTGTAAAAACTTTAAAAATTCATAACTGTGGTTCTAATAGGTCTACTGGTTGGATTTTTGTTGTTTTGGTGTCAAATAATTTATTAAAATGTACTCTATTCGTCTAAATTGGTTTGGGATTTTCCTTGTGGTGTTTTTCCATTCTATTACTGTTAGTGTGCTGCATAAACACTTTCCAAATTGCCTTTAAGGTAAGCTTGACTGTTTTTTGTGCCAAGCTACCCAGAGGTAAGCACAGGTTAATTTACTGATTTTTTTTGGTTCGCCCTGCAAGGGATTGTGGTTATCGCTTGACCAGGGCTCACACCCCAACAAACCAATTTCTCATGCCAGGTAATACCTTAGTTAATATAGAGTTTATCCAGCTCAGAAACAGTTTTATAGTTAAAGATAATATAAACATGCAACAGAGAGAATAAGCTTGCTGTTGTGTGCTGTGAGTGATGAGAAAATGACCCAACCACCATACATCTGGAAGTAGTTTTTCAGTGACCAAGTGATTAGTTGTGCTTCTACCTGCTAGTTAGGTAGCCTCCCCAGGTATGTTTTTTATCAATCAATTTTTACACCCAGGTAGTTATAGGATGCCACCACTTCTAGGAGTTTGTTATCAAGGATCAGTCTTAAGAGAGCTTTTCTGCTGCCAAAACAGATGACTTTAGTCCCATCACAGTTGACCTGTAAGCCATGTATTAAACTCACAAAGCCTAGTCAGTTGAAACTGAAGTGCTCTTGGGGTAAACAAAAAAAGAACATTATTGTAGGCATAAGCAAGACAGCCGATAGGCTTAGCACCTAGTTTGGGTGCAAGAACACTGACCGATCAGATGTATACAAAGAAAACAACATAGGCACTAACGCCACTGGTGGTTCACAATCTGAGAGATAAACGCCAACCCCCGTAAGCCTTATTTTAAGCCATGTGTTTTCGTGGAGAGCCATCAAGAAATGCATTAACGTTTGATTAAGGCCCCAGTTTACAAGTTTCCTCCCTAGTATGTTCTTGTTAACTTTGTCAAAGGCCTGTGAATAATCAATAAAGCATACATGCAGTAATAAATGTCTTTTTAACATCTTTATTAACAGTTTTAAAGCCGTAATATGTTTGCTTATGGAGCAGCCTGGTCGATAGGAACAGGTTTGTTATCAAATGCCCATTCGTGCAAATGAGATAGTAAAATATTTGCTAAGAGTTTCCCTTCAGAATCCAGGGGGGCAATGAGACTAGTTTTTCGGGTCATCTTTAGGTCTCGCCTAATCAGCGATCATGCGCTGCATAGGCAAAAAGACCTTTAGCGATCGCTTTGGCTTTTCAGCCAAAAACGTGCAAGCATTCCACTGCCTCAATGGCAACGCCATATGGTAGCAATATCGCTCCTGCAACTGAATCGCACAGCCCTCCTACTCCCCCCCCTGCTGCCACGCGAGGCACGCGTGCGCCTCCCCCTGCTGCCGGCAGCCTGCCACGCTTGTTATTATATTCTTCATGGACAGTCTCCCCTCAGAGGCTCAGGACTTGTGGGTGCAAAATGAGCTCCCGACCCAATGCCCACCAATCCGGAGTCCAAGGCTTCCAGGTAGATGCACACACAGGTGCGTGTGCTACTTCTGCCCAAGCAGTCCCTGCGTCAGGCATTTTCCCAAGACTGGCAAAGGTAGGCACACCTATAACATGCTATGACTGGGCACATACACAATAACAGTTTGGACTGAAGGGTACCAACGCTGCCATCTGCTCTCACTCAGTGGCAGTGACAATAAAAAGACAAGCAGGTCCTTGATCTGTGCTTTCAGGAACCAGTCGTGTAAGGAGCTTTGCTGGGGTGGAATGCACCCCAAGTGTTTAAATGAAGGCAATTTAGCGCGGAGTAAATTAAGGCAATTTAGCGCGGAGTATAAATACCCTAAATAGATGTGTACGTCTAGAGGAAAACACAAATGTGGCCAAACCCATTTCCTGTGATGTCTTACTAGCAATAAATAATACATTATATGTGTACACGCGTAAAGATGGCTTTGCTTGTAGTATTGTACACATCTCTGTTGCACTCAGATCGGACGTGCAAACCTGAAACAATGCCAAAAGTCCAGCGCAAGAGAAGCACGCAGAGCAGCTGCACAGGTGAGCCGAGCGTACCTCTGGGTCCTGCGCAGCGGGTTCCTCCTCCGAGGGAGAGTAAAGTTGGACAGGAGAGTCCAGAATTTGGAGTCCGACATCTCCGGTTCATGCACTGCCCTCCGTGCTGGCAGTGGGTGGAAGGCTTTCTTCTAGCATATTTATTGCTCCTCACAGCAAACCTGCAGCTCGCGAGACCCTCGTACGCAGCAGCGCAGCTCCTGCCAGACTCCGCACTCCTTCACAGCACTTCTCTGGGTCTGGGGTTCACATCACGACACACTCTCAGGAAGCAACTACTGCGCACCAGCCGAGCACTCCTGAAAATTCTAAATGCGATCTGCCCAGGGTGCTATGTCATCTGTTTGGCATCTACCCTTCAGCCCTCTCCAGAGGGGGAGGTGAAACGCTTTGTGTGTGTTCTCTCAAACGAATCGGAGAGGTTCTACCATGGTTTCCATTACCCTGTTCAAAGGAAAATTATGTACTGTATCAGACAATACCTCATCCGAGTACACCTCAAAATGCTCAGTTCTAAAATGTAAGTGAATAAAGAGAAACACCCCCTGCAATTACTGAATCAAGCAGCTTCCCGGAGTTCCGTTATAGCGCTTAAACTTGCCACCTTTGAGCTCCTATGCTCTTTATTTCATCATGAGGGTACGACTGCATCGCAACAAATAAAAATAACGCGAAAAGGAAACACGTGCAATGCTCTCCGTATTTTCACTTAGTGCCATACAGCGCACAGTCTCTCAGATCTAGAAGAGTCTTATGAAACACTATTGTGGTAACAACATCTTACAAGTTGCGACCAGAGTACCTATCCAGCTTGTGGAGAAGCTTTTTGAACACATAATGAACTAAAACAAACACGACGAGGTAATTACTGTGTGGCTATCACAAAATAATTTAATTACCAAATACGAACATAGGGATAATGGTTTTAGGGGGAACCAGTGGTTCAGTGCTTTAAAAGGTGCTTATGAAGCGCAAGTCTTCCTGGGTACCCTTGACACTCTGTGTAATCTTAGGCAAGTCACTTATCGTCCCTGTGACTCTTCAATAGTGCAATTAGTTTCCGGTTACAAACTGGTTCAGCCACTCGGAGCCTGGAGCAAAGGGCTGTCTTGGATATTATGGTTGCTAAGAAGGCAGACATAATCGGACTGATAATCCATTTCCATGTTTTACGATGTACAGTATTTATCCAACCAACTCCCTTGGCCATGGACTACTTGTACGTTGAAAGGTCCACTTGCATATAGTTTTTTGGAATGATAAAAGTGTCCTTCAGGTCGGACATGCACTGACGACCTCTCGGTGGAAAATGTACCTCCTAGTTCTGGTTGGTTTGGCTTTAGTGAGTTTTGTGTCTTGTGCAGACACCGCACAGGTGCTGTACCCCTATTCTGCTCCCCTCCCTTGAGGTTAGCAGAGGCCTATAATTGCAAAAGAAGAAATAAGTGCGAGAACTTGGAAGAATCTGGTGCAGCCTGGTCGCCCTTGGGACCTCAGGTAGTAGAGCACTACTCGCAGGTGATGCCCATCACATGCCAGACAAGCCCGGGGAGGCTGGTGCTGTCTTAGGAGGGACAGTGCTGCCCTGCGTCCCAGGAGCCTGCACCTTAGTGGCTACTACTCCTGTCTGGTGCTGGACATTCACCGCAGACACACAGCGCTGCAATCCATCTCCACATGAAGAAACTTTACTTTTTAAAACTTTCCTTATTAAATCAAAGTTACAGAGACATTTTAGAGGTCACGCTGACAGTTGTTACTGGGAAAAAGCTCTCTCTTTAGTGCTGGTACCCATGATAGACTTGTTCAGCACGGTTCTCTGCAGTAGGTCTTTTAACCCACTGATGTAACTCGCTAGGATTGAAACTTGCCTAACCGATCTCTTTAACTTAACTATGGTAGTGCTCACGAAGAACTAATCAATGCACTTCCACTGCCTTGTACAGAGCATCTTCAGACCTCGCATCTGCCATGGGCATGTGAGGGTCTTATTGTGCTGATTGAGTTAGTGACGGAAGGGGTGCCTATACATTTTCCTATGACAGAGAAAAGGCTCTTATTATAGGGACAATCTGGATGTAGGATTTGCCAGAGGCCAGACATTCTTTCACTTAAATCTTATTCTTCCAGGTCAGGTTTTCTTTAGTGACTTTTATAAAATTGGCAGCCTTTGGTAATCCAGCCCCTTCATGGAAGATCCCGTCACTGTTCTCTTATTCTGAAAGACAATGAATGCATCAGACGCCTTGTATTTTTAAAGACCTCTTTTAACTAGGTTTGCAGTACAGTATGCTACTAATGTGGGTTGTGTGTGAGACAATGGAACCCAAGTGGTCTGGAAGCTGTTCCACATTTGCTTTTTAAGCAAAAAAGCTAGAACAAGATTTTTCAGTAGCACACAATTCATTACTTTGTAGTAGTGTTTAGAAACATAGTTAAGCTATAAAAACATTGCCATAGCCAATACGTCTCGCCTTTCAGAACATACAAGTATTTAGTTATGCAGCACAATATCCTTGGTGCAACAACATCAGATGTTGCATAGCTTAACACGATTGTAGAATTCTCTAGAACAATCTATATAAAAGTTCTGCCAAAAACTAGGATTGTTTATTACATCAACAGGAATTCCATTTGACTCTAAGGCATTTGATGGATGTGCCATTTTTAGTAGCTAAATTAGTTTTTTCACAGTAGCACTCAGATCCGAGATATAATAAGCCGGCAGTGGGAATGTGACCAATATTTTTATTGTTGTCATAAGTATCACTGATAAAAGTTGCCCATTTATCAAACGGAGCAAAGTGATCATTTGGGGACGGCAAGTTCCAAGTCTATGGCTGATCGGAGACCAGAAACATTTTGAGTGGTTTGTTTTAAATGCAATATGTAATTCCACCCTTGCTTCATCTTGCAAAGCACAATGGACTTCCTGTACTTTCTTCTTAAAACCTTTTTTTTGTTTTTTATTCCAGAGGTTTGTTCCGCTAGAACTCGTCGTAAATATATCGGATATTCCTTTTAGGCCACCATACCGTTACTACAGATGTGAGCCTCGTTGGACGTGCTGTTTTAATGAGATAAAATTAATGATTTGTGTTTACATTTTTTTATTTGGTATCAAAAATAAACACAGCAGTGGGGCAAGTGCACAACATGATACAAAATGGAGATTATAGCATGATGGATACATCCATCCATCAATGGAGGTGGCGAGTTTGGAGGGGGAGTGGTGGGCGGGGGGAAGAGAGGGAAAGGGGAGGGGGGAGCATAACAATGTAGAGAAATATATCCTCAACATGAACATTGCAATAATTCGAACAGCTTAATATGCAGTACTTGACTCGTTGCAGTGGGTATCATAAATTGTTAGTCCCCTCCCGGTGGTAGCTATGTGATGGCCACAATTGGCGGACGCACTGGGTAGGAGAAGGGAGGAGGTTGCGCACTTGCATGGACCTCCGAGCTGCGGGGAAGATGAGAGAGGGAGTGGTTTAGTGGGAGGCACTCACTTGTTGGATCCGGACAGTAGGAGTACCACAGATCTTGGGTGATGATAGGTTTTGGGGGGGTGGGAATAGGGTGTGGTGCGATGAGGGGGTTGATTCTGAGGGTCGTTGCTGAAGGGGCGGAGTGGGATGCGTCCATAAGGAGATCGGCGAGCCAGGTTTTGGTTGCATGGTGGTGGCTGACCATACCGGATAGGGAGGGGGGGACAGGTGTCTGCCTATGGGGAAGAGAGATGGGTGGGAGGCGAGAGTTGGTAAGGGGTGGGAGGAGGCGGGTAAGAGGGAGGGCAAGGTAAGAGGGGGATGGGGAGGGTGGGGAGAGGAAGGAGTAGGGAAGGAAAAAAGGGGGAAAGGAGGTGAAAAATGTGCATGTAAGGGGGTAAAGAGAGGGTCATGTGGAGGGTAAAGCAGGGGGATGTGTGGGAGGATGGCCGTATCTGTGGAGGATGAGGAAGCGGCTGCGCGGGGGGCATGGGGGCTATGCAGACCGGCAGTTGCCACAGTCTGTCTGGTGGATTTGGCTCAGACATTAGCGCGTGGCCTCTAGAAGAAACACCTCCGCCTGGTCCTGCATGCCATGGATAACCCGTTCATGAGACACTGTTTGGATCATCGCCACCGTTGAATCCTCCTGCGAGGGAGGAATGGGTGACCTCCATTGTCGAAGGATGCAGAGCTTAGCTGTGGACAGCGTTGCGTGTAGGAGGTGGCATTGTGTGCAAGTAATTTCCGGGGAGTCTCTGATATAATGCAGGAGGATGACGGGAAGGCGGAAGGGTACTGACTCTCCCAGGATGTCTCCAATATAGGACCAGAAGGGTTGAATAGAAGGACATTCAGAAAGAATGTGGGGGTGGTTGCAGGGTATGTCTGGACATCTCCAACACGTAGAGTGTGAAAATAGACCTGCCTTCTGTAGCTTCGTAGGGCTCCAGTACCAATTTTTGAAGGCAAAATTTCAGCCGAGCCTCATAGGTCCCTTTGTCCAAGGCCTCTACAACTTCCATCCAGTCCACTTCTTCAATGGTAAATTGCAGGCGTGCCTGCCACTTTGCGCGGAAGCCGAGCAAGAAAGGTTGTGAAAACAGGTGGTTCATTAGGGTACCATAAAGTCCAGACATCACTCCCTTGTGTCTGCCCCATACCAACAGATAGTTTACTATCTGCAAGGATTGCAGGGCTCAAGGGCGAGGACCAAGACATCGCCTCAGGCAGTGTTGTAGCTGCAGGTGCTGCCAGGCCTGCTGCGGGGGTAATCCAAATTCCTACTGTAGCTGAGCAAAGGGCTTTAAGTCACTGTTCAGTAGCACCCGATCCAGGGTCCATAAGCCCACTGCCTTCCATCTAGGCCAGTGGAGTTTCTGGACACTTATTCAGATGCTGTCATTACCCCATATTGGTGCCTTGGTATGTAGGCAATGGTTTAGGCCCAAAAGGAGGTGCACACGGTGCCATGCATTATGTGTCGCCTGTATCACAGGGTGTGGAGGAGATAGTTAGCGGATGTAGTCCTGGTAGAGAGGGCCAAGGCCATCGCCGCAAGTGAGGAGTGATAGTTCTGTTGTGACCCACTGTGGAATGTCTGCGGTATCTGGGAGCGATGCAGGGCTAAGGAGTAGTATTTGACAGATGGTAGGCCCATGCCACCATAGGAGTAGCAAGCCATGAGTTTGGACGAGACTAAGCGGGGCGGTTGGAACCCTAAACGAAAGCCCGTATTCGAGTATCTATAAGACGTAGAGTAGTTAGAGGCACCACAATGGGCAACATTCACAAGATATATGAAAAGCGCGGCAATGTGACCATTCTTACAGCTTGTACTCTGTCCCACATAGAGAATCCCAGGAGGGACCATTTGTCAAAGTCTGATTTCATCTGTGCGATCAGGGGTGTCAGGTTATCTACAACCATTCCTTCCAAGCCTATGTTAACCAGGACCGGAGGTATTGAAGTTGTTAGGATTTAAGTGAAAGGGATAACCATGAATCGCTGTCCTCATGGTGCCTGAGGAGAGTGGGAGGGCCTCGGGTTTTGTCCCAGTTCACCATGTAGCCCGACAGGGCTGCAAAGTCTTCAATGGCATCTAGTAGGGAACATGAGAGGTGTCAAAGGGGGAGTAGAATGTCGTCGGCATATACATATATTTTAGAGAGGCCGCCCGCGATGGCTATACCTGCTATGTGTGGCGAGTGGCGGAGGATAGAGGCTAGGGGCTCTATGACCAGCAAGAACAAGGGGTGGGGTGGGAGGGGAGGGATGGGCAACCCAGATGCGTGCCTTTCTGGATTCTAAAGAGAGGAACCCTCCGCGGCTGACCTAAGCCATGGGCAGTCAAAGTAGACGGACCCTGGAAATATACAAACTTAATGATTTTGGATCAAGTTGTTCCCAGTCATTTAGCCAGTTTTGTGAGTAATTATCGTCCCTACTATCCACGTTCGTTATTAATTTGAGCATGAAATCCTGTGCTCCGAGTGCTTTTAACTTGATGTGTAGGGCATCATTCCATCTAATTATGAGAGAGCTTCTGTTAGTGCCCAGAGTCTCCTTTCAGGAGTGGGTTCTCATCTTCAATAGCGGATGGCTGGCGTCCATCTTGTGAAGGCCCAAATAACCAATGGATGCTTATCTCTGATCAATGTTCTCAGCAAACCAGTATCAAAATGAAGGAACCACTAGACACGCAGGAGTAAGTACTGATGAACACTAAGGCATTAATCAGGCACTGAGCTCATGATCCAACCTCCACCAATATGATGGCTGAAGCCGCTTAAGGTACGTCTCATGTGCACCGCACCCAGCCACATTGGGACCCTCTAGACCTCCTACACTTGCATCCCTGAGCCACCGCAAGCACACACGCGACCCCGGCGCTCAACCACCAAGTGGCCTGCAATGCCCTCACACTGCACATACCACACATAGCTTTCTTAACAGAGCTTTATGGCAACTTCACCAATCCCCGATGCGGGCAACGTGTGGGTGCAAGGATGGGCAAACTAGCAGGCGGGTGCAAAAGCCGGATCAAGAGCCACAGAGGGAGCAGGGCCTGATACAGGGGGAAGTGAGCAGCAACGATAGAAGCAGCACGTCTCGGATGCGGGAGCAACACCAAGAGCACAAAGAGAATGTGTGCACACTAAACAGGAGCTTGGAAGGAGCTAACAGTAGTAACTGAGGGACATAAATACAGACGGATTATAATTTTGTATTTATTTAAAAAGGAAAATTACAGACAGTTGAGCCTTCAGTGCGACGCCCTAAAGCCTTAATCCTGACTATTTTCTGAGCAGGCTGAAGGCATGGGCAGTTTAACTGAAGAGATTTCCTTAAATAATTGCAGATATGCAAATATATTTGTTTTAGAATGCTAATGTTCTAATAGGAGAGTGGTATACTATGCATGGCTTCCTGTACTGTTATAATCCGACAGGCATCGAAATGAGAGAACATATATATTGGTTAAATCAATGTGTCAGTCAGTGACTGAAACTGAAAAGCAGATGATAGTAGTCTCTTGCTTCCACCTGCAATGCTCGGCTGGTGTGTTTAAAACGGTACTATACACAGCCAGGAACCAAAATAAAATATATAATTGATGCCTACCAACTTTTAGGAAAAATAGATCAATTAATTTACCTGACACTGTTCTGATACAACATACATTTTTGTTTTAAACACAGCATGTTATACTGCAATTCTTCAGTTTCTCAGTACAGTAAATAACAGATTTTACTTTTACTCAATTTAATGGTACTCAATTTATCACAGTTTAAAGAATTAAAAGTTGAGTCGGCCATGCCAGGATTTCAACTTGTAACCTGCCAATCACCACATAATCCATCTGCAAGTGATTACTTCAATAGCTCACTGAGCCATCTTGCTACGGTGTAGAAGTACGCATGCCCTGAAACTTTATAAACCCAACTATGAGCAAAAGATTATTGTCCCTCCCCATTTATAAGGGAGCTTTATCTATTAATTCTTCTAGAACCTCCACAGTATATGAGTTGGTGTAAACAATCCATTACATAGATTCAGTTATGGCATATATATTGTAAATGATATCTGGTCGGTTTTTTTTTTGAACAAAACAGGTGTGTGGAGGGTCGGGGGGGGAATATTTACTGACCTTCCTGCTCGCTCCCCTATGCCTAGATACAAAACACACAAAAGAGCAGGTAAGGTCTACATATGATGTGCAACTGCAATAGCGACTAAGAGGCACTGATGGTGAGCGTATGAGACACAGGGTCTGTCAAAACAGATAACTAAGGGTCACAAAAAGGCTAACATAATTCCCATCAGACCACCCATGTGGTGGAGTTTACGTCATATGGGAACAGTTGATCAACCTCTCCCAAATCCGACCAAATAGTGTCGATAAGGGAAAAGGTTGTCAAAAAATCGTCCTATTGTGACACCGTAAAGTGTTATGAATAGACAAAGTGCAGTGCTCAAAAGAAAATCATTTACAATAAAATTGACTACCAGGACACCGAAAAAATGTAACATAGAGGGCCAAGTGTCAATGTTTAAAAACACGCCGAGTAGTAATACTACTCAGAGGCGCTGTGCAGTGTGGTCGACATGTTTCAGCTGTAAGAGCCATTGGCTCAGCTTTCTTCAGGACCTTTGACAAAATGATAGCTACTGCAACTACATGTGATGTGTATAAGTGACAAAAAAAATTTTGTACTGATACAGAATTACAGAATTACATATACACCAGGAACTGGTATACTCGAATGTCCACTGGAGGGAGAGAGAGATGTCTTCTTCCCAGCTTTGTGTGGGTGACGACCTCACCTCACCCGGCAACCGCTCGGGAGAATGAGGCCCCGCTCTGTCCGTCGGTGCTCTCGGTGCAGCGAGAGCACCGACGGACAGAGCGGGGCCTCATTCTCCCGAGCGGTTGCCGGGTGAGGTGAGGTCGTCACCCACACAAAGCTGGGAAGAAGACATCTCTCTCTCCCTCCAGTGGACATTCGAGTATACCAGTTCCTGGTGTATATGTAATTCTGTAATTCTGTATCAGTACAAAAAAATTTTTGTCACTTATACACATCACATGTAGTTGCAGTAGCTATCATTTTGTCAAAGGTCCTGAAGAAAGCTGAGCCAATGGCTCTTACAGCTGAAACATGTCGACCACACTGCACAGCGCCTCTGAGTAGTATTACTACTCGGCGTGTTTTTAAACATTGACACTTGGCCCTCTATGTTACATTTTTTCGGTGTCCTGGTAGTCAATTTTATTGTAAATGATTTTCTTTTGAGCACTGCAATTTGTCTATTCATAACACTTTACGGTGTCACAATAGGACGATTTTTTGACAACCTTTTCCCTTATCGACACTATTTGGTCGGATTTGGGAGAGGTTGATCAACTGTTCCCATATGACGTAAACTCCACCACATGGGTGGTCTGATGGGAATTATGTTAGCCTTTTTGTGACCCTTAGTTATCTGTTTTGACAGACCCTGTGTCTCATACGCTCACCATCAGTGCCTCTTAGTCGCTATTGCAGTTGCACATCATATGTAGACCTTACCTGCTCTTTTGTGTGTTTTGAATGATATCTGGTCACCTAGAGAATAGTTGCATTGTAGTATTAACGCATGCACAAAGAACGCGCCAAGACATTAAACAATATTTTAGAGATGTTAACTGCCTTAAGAAACAAAGGACATGAACTCAATGGCAACATAACCTAATACAGAAATGTTAAAATAGTGTACTGTTGGTTTAGGACAGTCGTTCTTAACCTGTGGAGTTTATTCAGGCGGTCCGTGGACATATACAAAATAACTGCATAAAGACAGTCCCTCCTATGAGAATAATAGTTTCATAAAGTAACAATGAATAATACTTACTCGAAGTGTACTTTATTGCCTCCTCAATATATTTGATATATGTACTTATTAAATCAATAAAGATAGGACAAAAAAAATCAAAAGCATTTTAAAAACATTTTTAGTCAGAAGCTGATAACTAGTTAAGGATGGAGCACGTGTGAATGTGCACAGTCACGGTTTACTTTCAAACCCACTGCAGCCTTAACTAAAAATCGACTTGTGAGAATTGTGCTGCTGTTTGACTGGGGTTTGAGCCCTGATCAAGCAACAGCTACAATCACTTGCAAGGTGAACCACAAAAAGTCACTAAATTAACCTGTGCTTAACCCTGGGTAGCTTGGCACAAAAAGCAGTCAGGCTTAACTTAGAGACAAAATGTAAAGTATTTATGCAGAACACAAACTGTAGTAAAGTGAAAACACAACACAAAAACAATACCAAACCAATTTAGAAACATAGAATACATGTTAAGAAATTATTTGACACCAATACAACAAAAACTAAGTCAGTAGAACCAGAGTTATGATTTTTTAAGTTGTTTTTAGTAAAATTAGCGCATAAAAGATCAAAGAACCAACCACGGACATCTAGTTGCGCAAGATCAAGTAAAACTCTAAAGTTGCAGTCGGTTGCAATGGAGCGCAGTTCGGATAAGAGAAGTGAGTTGAGCCTGGTCAGCGATTAATTTCAGATTTAGAAAAATTCTTGAAGAAAATGTTATGAGAAGGTAAACTTAAGCGGGCAAGGTTGCAGGATGTGTCCGAGGAGGGAGTATTGTCGTTGCATGGCCTTGTGTCAAAGCCATGGTAAAGATTTCTACATTCAGGCTTAGTCGCTGAAATGGAAGTCGAAAAACAACAGCGGGCGAGGTAGAGGACTGTACCCGAAGCCCGTTCCACAAGGACCGCTGAAACAGATTTGCTGCTACGGAGAAAAACATTGCGGAAAAAGCCACGAAGACAAACCAACCGGGAATGCACCTCGAGCAGATAAGCGAGCAGTTGGTCCTGGTATCCACTTGGTTCTCACAGCACTTCGGGATAAAATTTGTTTAAGTACTCCGTTTTGTTTTTTGTCCATCTGGGCACCTTTAGCACCACAACCAAGGGTCCAGGACTGGTGGGATACCACTTGGGTGTTCAGGACTCTCAGGCTGGTTCCAGTTGCCAGTTCACGATGGTAGGAGCCCTTTATGTCCATATGGCCCTTAAAGTCACTTCTGGTAGTCCTGGGTGCTGGTGAAGATGCAGGGCTCTACCGCAGGGTTGGTCTTTGAGGGCTCAAGTCAGGCACCAGGAAGCAAAGCAATACTTCCATGTATATCAGACATCTGACTGAGTGCACAGTAGATCACAGTAGAAGGCAGTCCTTCTATATGTCTAGTAGTGAACTGAAGAGTGGTTCTGAAGATCCTATTTTTATACCATAGTGCCCTTCTTCTGAAAGGTGGAAGAACCTTCTGAAAAGGTTCTTTAAAGTGGATGGAAATTCCTGACTTCCCTGCCCTGGCTCCAAGCTGGCTCCATTAAAAATACAGGCCTTTGTGTGACCAAAGACAGGTTGCAGGCACAAATAGGCTATGGACAGGAAAATGGCAACTTCCTAAAAGTAACATTTACAAAATTGCAATGAAAGAGAATTAAAGAGAATTTATCAATACACGTGTACAGCTACCAAACATGATACATCTACCTGCTCCCAATTAGGAATTACAGCTTAATGAATAATAAGAAATCCCCAATGCTATTGTATGGAAGGGGTAGGCCTCAGTAGTGAAAAACAAATTTAGGAGTTTTTCACTACCAGAACATGTAAACCTTAAAATTATATGCCCAATCTTGTAATTACATAACAGCCTGCCCGATGGCCTACATAGGGCCTACCTTAGGGGTGACATATCTAATAAGTGCGGAGTTTAAGGCTTGCCAAGGGGGTTTAAATACCAAGTCGACATGGAAGTGCAACAGTGCAATCAGACTGCAATAGCAGGCCTAGGACTGGTTTTAGAGTGCTACTTAACTGGGTGGCACAATAAGTGCTGCAGAGCTACTGGTTTTTTTAAGAAGGAAGATGCCGGCCCTGCAATTTATTTGGTAGAGCTCATTAGTTAGAGCAACAAACCAGTCTTATTTCTTGATTTGTAAGGTATAATTTATTTATACCGTTCACTTTTTTCTTTTTCATTTACTTAAAAATTCAATTGTATGAGAAAAACAGTACATTTAAACAATACATATACATTTACTTAACAACATTAAACAGAAAAGCAATAATTCATTCTATGCACATACATATAGTTAGTTATACGACAAAAAATCAATCTTTGCGTGATGTTTCCACAAATAATTGGAGGATAAAGTCACTTTCAGAAAGGAAATAGAAACAAATTAAATGAAACAAGTATATTTGACTGTACAAGTTCCTCAATGTTCTGGTTAATGCACTAATTAGTTCGTTCCTTCCTGCTTTTCCCGACGCGTTTCGAACTTGCTATTTCATTTTGCGAGTTCTCATCAGGGCTTTATCGCTTGTTTGTCTGAAAATTATGTACAAAGAAAATGAGTGAGTTGGTCTGTCCCTAATTTGCATCCCCTTTACATACTGCCCTCTGCTATTAAGTCAAAAAAGGAATACCTTTATACAGCTTTATAGCGAGTTTCCAGGGTTCATTTGTTTCTTTTGATCAATTGGTGATTTCTAAAAAATGGCAACAATCTCGTTTTAGTTATTCGCTTTGACAAATAGCCTTTGACTGCAACGCTCAAACCACTCTTGGAAAATACCTGTAAGGTGTGGATGTATCAATTTCGATGTTTAGACGGCACTCCGTGCTCGTGCTGCTCGCTTTCTAACCCAAGCTGCCGGGCCGGCAGCGTTCCTGTCTGCCTCCCTGCAAAGAATGATCAGTGTCACTATTCTGGTCCCATTTTTAATAAAACAAACAACACGACCAACGCCGAGTGTGTACCTTATTCTCAGCGCTCGGTGTGCTCTGGCTTATCTTTTAGTTGGAATGCCTTTAGTGATGCTTCCCCTTCAGTATTCACAATCCTACCAGAATGAAAGGAAACAGTTAGCGGCCGCCAACCTTTTCAATATGTTTGCTATCCCGCTCGTATTTCTTTTTTTGCCTACCCGAGTGATGTGGCTCACAGGGCTGTAATCCGCTCTCGTATATGGTCCGGCCGACCCCGCGTCCCAGGACCTATCTCCCCATTTTTTCAAAAAGCAGAGCTACTGGTAGCATTCGATTTAAAGGCCTTGGGTATATGGCCTAGCACTCTACAAGGGACTTAAAAGTAAATCAAATGTGTCAGCTAGACGTATGCCAATCAAACCATGTCAGGGGATTGAGCCTGAGCACTTTAGCACTGGTTAGCAGTGGTAAAGTGCATAGAGTCGTAAGGCCAACAAAAACTAATTTCAGACAGAAAGTGGAGGTAAGTATGCAAACTCTTTAGGGAGAGACCTCCCTAAGGCTGACAGGTCTTAAGACAACTGCTGACTAAAACACTTTTGAACTGCTTATGATTTTCAAGAAAATTATATGCATCTGCACACTTAGAGAGACCATGTTCTATGAAAACGTTCGTGAGTTGACTGCCCAAAATGCTATTCCAGGCTGCAGGTGCTCCCCTTCACAGCTTTACATGGGCAAGTACTCCCAGCATCCAGGCACTTACTCACAGTCTCCAGCCATCTATTTTTCTTAAACTGGAAATGTGCTATGACTGCACTTTTCAGAAGTGCTAAAATACTTAAGCAGCAGAGTGCCATTTCTCAACTTGTAGTATGTTCTCACAATAATGACCACCTGGTCTTCTAGTTTTTATGCAATCAAGGTCTTTGTCACCTTTAGGCACATAGACCCTGCCTGGTGTCTAGCTTTGTCCATATCAGGCTCAATTGCTGCTTTATGTGAGGTCAGTGTGTTACTATTTTAGCCCTACTACTTCTAATGAGAGTTCCGGTTTCACATGATTATCTATTAATTTATGAATAAGACGTGGATCTTACACCGATGTGTAATCATTCTCATATTTAAACATTCACCTGCAGAGTGAAGATGCTTTTCTGAGTAAATTCTCAAGGCATAAACAAGAAGTGGGTCCTTGTTTATGTCTTTTTGTGTGTGTTGTTGAGGTTCAAATCATAGAAATTGCTTGGTGGTCCCAGGCTTCCTGATGTACTTTAATGGGGTCTACAAAAGTCAAAAGTTTAAGAAATACTGGTTTAGGTTATTATTCACACAGGCAGCTAATCCTGTGGGACTACAAACAGCAAAGACTGCCATGAAAAGTAAAAACATATTTTATTTTCAAGGTATTCTTATGGCATATGCGCTCTAACTTAATGTCTGTGGAATTCATAATTTCTGCGAGAGGTCAATAAACAGGATTTGTTTTCAGGCATTCAATTTTGTGAAAACCCACTTTAGAAATTAAGAGAAAGTACACACTTTAAAAAAAGAAACTCTAGGCTTTCAGATGCTCTTATAGTGGTAAATATGCAATGTACATTTAACATACATATGAACTCCAGCGGTCATTTGTCTTTTAAGGATCGTAAAAAAAAAAATATAGCAGTGGAATTCTATTGCAGCTAGTTACATACACCATATGTGTATCAAAGGGCAGACAGTTTTGTAAGACGTCTTTCTTGTGTAAAACTGTAGCTGCTTTTATCAGCCCCTGCTTTCAACACTAACAAGGTTTAATACTACGAATTAGAGGCTTCTCAAACACACATAGGCAAGGCAATCATTTACCAACACACAGCCGCTATACTTACATGAACTACCGCCATTAACAGCAAAGGGAAACAAAGCAATTGTCAAAACTTCTTGTATGACTAGGTCAACTTTCGTCTGGTGCTGCTCCCAAACAATGAGCTCAGATAGTAAGAACGCTAAGACCTGTGACAAAACATTTGTGAAATAGCTTGCATTCTAGACTAGATGTGAAATTATACGTTCCAAGCAGGGCAGCAGCTACAAGCCTACAGTTTCCAAGAGATAGGATAACAGCTACAACAATGCTCTGGAAGTGTAAATAGCATTCAATCTGAGGTGAGCTGTGGAATTCAGCGAGTAGAAGTTCCTTTGCCATCTCCTGATCATGAGAGGTATTATGAGAGTGCCCTGGGTTGCAACGTGTGTGTGCACCCTTTTTTTTATTTTACTACGCAAAGAGAATGGGTTTGGTATCACATATGGGGCAGAAAATGTTTGAAAGCCCCTTTTGTAATACAGATCCAGCCTTGACAAGTTTCCCAGTTTAAAGCGTTATGTGCTGCACCAACCAAGTGTGAATTCTGAGACTTGTAGTCTTGTTTAGTTACACAGCACAAGCATGACACCAAAATAGTATTTCTTCATTTGCATGGGGACACTGCAAATGGGGGTGGGAGACAGAACATTTTTCATAATAGGTTAACATTCTCGGTTTGCGTTGAGAGCACCTAATAAAGGATTTTACGGTGGAGCAGATCAGAATTCTGCGCCTACTACACATAAAACCACAGATGAGAAGGCCTTCAGAGATTTATTACTGATGATCCATTCCTGTAGTGTTTACTCATTATTTCTTTAGATATTTATTTATTTTGACGTTCTGAAGAGCATTGCATGGGGTCTTCAAACACATGGGAATTCTGGAGGGTTTGTACAAAGACTTAATAAGTGTCATTTATGGACGTCAGAACCCAAGCGGATACATTGTAGAAGCCATACCCAATGTCAGTCAGTCACTGTTATAGATCCACATGCATTTCAGTAGTAAGTCATTCTCAATGGTTCAGGTTTCAAGTGTTTTCCCTTCAGTGCATGAGTTGACCTCAGGCATGGTTTCAGCGCATTCAATACCCAGTTGTCAGTACTTTCAAGACCCAGCCAGTGTTTCAGACACTTGAAGTCTCGCTGGTTGATCAGGGACTGTATTACAGAAGTGTTGTGGGGGCGATACAGGCGTTTACACCCGCGTTGTGCACCCTCAGGACCCTTTAGCATTACAGAAGGGGCCGCAAACGCTTCCCATGGACCCCTCTCCCCCAGTCACTCACTGCACCGACTGCAAGTGGATCTCTAATCCATCATCAAAGTGCAGGTGTGTTGCCACATGCACAGAGAAACACAGAGCAGCTTTTAAATAGCAGCTCCAGATTTCTTGTATGCTCTGCCCTGTAGTATGCTGCTGCCCAGAGGGCAGCGCATTTAAAAATAATAGAACGCCCTTTCCCTGTTTGCGCCGGGCAAACCTGCTCAAAGGTGCGCCGTGGCTCAAACAGGAAAAGTGTGCACGATCTGTAATATGACCCCAGGTGAGCAGCCAAGTAGCAACAGTTGATTGACAGCAGGCAGTGGTGGGTCAATTTTCATACCATCATGTACAGTACTTTGCTGCACTAGACCTTGGGTCCAGTGCAGAGACCTTTAAACTACATTGTAACACTCATGGTATGTCTCCACCCCCAAGGTGTCAAATTAGTTCTCTTACAGCATTACAATAGGACTGACAAGCACTTTCACTCCACATACGTTTATGGAATGTTGTCATTTCTTACAAAAGGATGTGAATACACACAATTTTATTGCCTTTTCGTGTGCTTATCTTTTGACATGGTACCTCTGTTTTATATGAAAATTCTAATAAAATTCCTTTAGATACGGCCTAAATGTCCGAGTTCCCCAGCGTCAACATCGCGCAAAACCGCAAAGTCATAAATCAGGGAATCCTTTTTGATACAGTTCATTCAGCTCCCAAAACAATGTTGTGATCCGTAATATAAACCTGCAATTGTACATGGTCAGAAAGGTACTGTGCTTATGCAAACTAGGCATTGAAAGAAGAAGGTGGCTAAAACTCTAGGTCAGCATCAATTGGAGGACTGGTATATGTTCTAACCTAGGCTCTCAAAAAAACACACAGGCTACAAATATGACAAACTCCAGCAGCCAAACTGTCTGAACGAGTAGAACTGTCCATAAAACTCATAAACGGCCATCCTGTGTACCCAAGGGTCAAATTAAAATTCGAGAAGTGCCGATACGGTTAGGCCGCCATTCTAAGGCTTCACACAGTCAGCCCTTATCATGGAGGCCCGCGCTGCAATCTCTTCGATCCCTACAATTTCAGGTTGATTGGACCTTATTTTGAACCACTTGTGAAGAATTTCGACATACATAAATTGCCCTGATGAAGTTCATTTACTTGAACGAAATGCGTTGGCCGATGTCTGTTTTCTGTTTATTTGGATATATCTGAAAAAAGATGGTACCAACGAAGAAACTGGTCGTGATTCATTATTCAATGCCATTACACCCTGGTAGTGCACCGCTCCATTGCTTTTCTAGTTTTGGTTCCCGAGCAGGCGGGTTGCATCCCTCAACATCGTTTGCAGGAGCAGGTTGTGCACACCACCCAACCAATTGATATTTGATGACACCTTGGGTAACTACACTGAGTCCTGTGCGGCACTTGGAGTCCGCAGTTGGAGCTTTGTTTCTATTGTCAAATAAAAATTCCTTAGTATCATTCACAAGATCTCATAACAGAAGGACCTGGCTACTTGCAACTTCTGGCATCTCACTACATTCCAACTCAGAAATTTCAGCCAGTCAACCTTGACATCATGAAAATATGATTTTCAAATGCTAGGAACACGAAGGCAGCTCTCTGGCTGTCCAAGGGGCAAGGATTGCCTTAACACCCAGATTCAGTACACAACCAAACCACCCCTGGTTCGGAAAATTCCGTAAGACCGAACTCATAATACTGACTTTCCGTGAACAAAGACTACCACATGAGCAGCGGTGAAATACTGAATAAGGGGCACCATACTTCGTAATCTGTTAGGTTTCACCTACCCAAACATCCACTGCTGTTCCACTTCCAGCTTCTTCCCCCCCCCCCCCAGTTATCTGCTGTGATCACAAGGTGACATATCAGTGCTATAGAAGATTTCCGAAATACCTAAATACCATATTCCAGTAGAACAGTAGAGGTCATACGAATGTGAACTGGGTTTTGGGGTACAGGACTTTTACTGGAGTCCAAAGGGAATCTTCTGGTAATTCTTCAGTCGCTCAACAGATCAAAGAACAACCAAATCCTAATGCTTTTCCTATGTATAACACGTTTATGTCTTTGATATTGACAATGATCAACCAGATTGACTGCGATGGCATAATGAACAAATGAAAACGTAAAGAGACTGTTGTAAACTACCTTTAAACATTCCTAGGAACACAGTCAATACAGAGCACTTTCAATTGAAGTCCTAAGTTCAATGAGCATGTATCTGCTCTCGTGGTGTATGTGGCTAGGGGCGAGCTTTTCAGGACAAGAACCACATCTCGAGTCACAAGACCAAACTATTTCCATTTACGAGGCTGTGCAACGTGATCTCCCAAACCATTGTACTATTCATTTATAACACATCATGGAAACCACCTGGTTCATCGGGTAAAGGAGCCCTACATGCATCAAATAATAAATAATGTATTTGCTACAGCAAGGCCACCAAAAGAGAGCTTGCTGGACCACAAGGAATTAATTATAACCTATTTACAAGAGAGACAGCTGGGTCAGACACAACAGAGGGCATCTACTCTGGGGACTCAAATTCTCATCACATTTACTTCCAGACTTGGCACACACTACAACTCTGAATTCGAGCAACTGTACTCTAACAGTGTCTTTATCTATCCACCAATCTATACAGGTACCTCTAAAATATGACATTCACCCAATAAAGTCTATTGGTTAGGTCTACTGGTTCTACAGAAGAAAGCACAACTAGGTACTACAAACTAACCAGCACAGGACTTCGTAATAAAGCTGAACAGCTAATATGTGTCAAATAGCCAGGTCTTGTGTTGTTTGCTGAAGTAAAGTGTTTTTGAATCTCTATTAAAGCTTCAGGCATCCTTTTCCCCTAAAGTGAGCCTTGAACTCTAAAAGAATTGTGCCCCATTTCTGGTATTTAAATTTGGGGGTAACGAGCAGTCATTGAGAGGCAGAACGTAATGTTCTTTTTGATTAAGGTTTATGGTGGGGTCTTCATCGCTTAAGGTCAGGTGCATGCATGATAAGAGCAGATTTAAATAAAATACTTTTCAGCTGGCGGACAGTGTATCTGATGCAATTCGTGAGTAACAGGATCACAAGTCTTGAAACCAAATGTCGTCCTGGCTACAGCATTTTGAATATGAAGAGGCTTATTCAGTATCTCGTTTCTTAAGCATGCCCTAGAATGCAGAGTTGCCACAATCTAGTCTAGCTGAATAAATGCATGATTATCCATCATTTTTAAGCAGATGGAAAACCGTCCATGGATGTTGGTCACAGGATGGAGTCCCAAGAAAGTTTTTCCACGCAGTTATGTCCGATTTCGATTTTTTTTTTTACAACGTTTTCATTCATCCACAACCTAACTGGCTCAAAAACTTGTGAAAAACAACTGTGAACCCTTTCATTTTGATCCCTTATCAGAAACTGGTTCTGTGTGCCAGCAGCACAAAGAAACAAATATTAACATTGTACAGAAAAATACAGACAGGGGGAAAAATCATATTAACAGAGAGGCTAGATAAAGATGAGCTTTAAAGCTCAATCAAACAGGCTGCGAGGTAGAAAACTAAAATGTAATTAATTTACTCCGAATGGAGAGAAAGAATTCTAGGCATTTTAGAGATGATCACCGAATGGAGAAATCAGCTAAGGCCCTCAACAGGAAAGGATGGCCAGCTGTGTTGAACGGGTCTTGTCAAATCACTTTGGTGTGTAGAAGTAGCTAAAGTAAGGTGGGGCATGATCATTATTGCCTGTGTGACTGGCCAAGGGCACAGTTCACCTAGTGGGCTCACCCATTAGTCAGCCAAACCTGGTGCCCTGAATGAAAACGGTAGTTCAGTAGCTCCACCTACAGAAGGGTTACACCTATGCCATATCTCACCCATTTGGTTAGGTGGCCTAACAGTGGTGACCCACCTTTTATTGCCCACTTTCTGTAAGAAGTCCGGGATCCCACTGACTCCTCTAAATCTGCAACACGTTCAGAGCAGGTCAAGGCAAAGGGTGGTTTGGGGGACATGCCAGCTGGTGGCTTAAACCATTATAGTGCACGGCCATCCAGCATATAGGTCCTGGAGACCTTCTCCTAAAATGGCAAATCCCTGACCACGGACATAATGTAATAGTTCTGTTGGATTAATTTACAGAAAACATCATAAGGGAAAGTCCAATAGGTAGATCCTCCCTCCGAGTCAAAAAAATGTAGCAGCAAATAACATATACACATAGACGAGAAATTAGATTTAGTAGAATTGTATTGTCTATGCAAAAATAAAAACCTCATTAATCAAACATTTAAAACTAAAGAAGTGGTGCTCCGTGAGAAGCATTTAAAGTGCTTGTTTGAGAATCTGGTGAAATATCAGTGTCTTACAAAATTCTATTTCAAAGTGGATAAGCAGACAATGAAAGTTTTCTGCCCTCATCTTAACTTCATTTGCAACTCTGTTGAAATAGCAGTGTCTTGCAATATAGGTGAAAGTCTGTCAACAGAATTCAATAGCACTTCACATGTAATATATCCTAGGCATTTTGTAATCTCAGATAAGAGGCATAAAAAGATGAATCACTACAGAATCAATCAGTTTCCAACTCATCGTAGAGTGTTGAAAATTCAACCTTTAAACTACTGCCACCGTGAAACAATCACACGTGCCTTCGGCCTTCCAAGCAAAGCCTAATTGTTAACCTTTCAAGTATAACACCAATGCCTTGGGCTATTTTAAGTGCCTTGTAGCAGGGGTGAGCTCACAGGGGGTGGTTGCTATTATTGTGCATATGTAAACAGAAGGAGTATTGAGACACCCCCACTATATATAACAAGACCATGAGCTCTGGTCACACAGTACTTAAGAGATAAAAACTGTTTTAAGCCAGAAACAGTAGGAAGGCTATTGCCATTGCAAGAAAAGTAAGTGAAAATGCCCATACAATCTGGCTATACATCTTATTAGTGTTTTGTTTGATTTTCTTTTTGCTGTGATACTATTCCTTATTTATAGCTGGGGGCACTGAAATTATGCTTTATGCAGCTTGGGAACATTACATTATGCGTCAGGGTTGATTAAATTACGACACTTTGTGTGATATATTCATTCATTATGTTTACATTTGTACATGTTAATACTGCCTTGGCAACAGTTCTACCTCGTTAGTGCCAGTTTAACACTAAAACGCAGCAATAGGCAACTAAAAGGAGGCCAGTCAACCTTTGCGAAGGGTCTCCACTGCGCAGCAACACGTGTAGCTGTGTTTTTAGGAACCTTTGGTTCGTTTGCTGTTTGAGCCAGAAATATTTTTCCTCTTGAAATATGCAAATTATGCAGCAGATGATGGATTATGTGACAAATGTGGCAAATCCATAATCATGCGTAATAATATGCATCAGACTCAGAATCACATATTTCCAGCGGCCCTGCCTATGGCACTATTATAGGAAAAGAAATCAGACAAAGACAACACAGATACAGAACGGGAAGCAATAGTGCAAGTGTCTATTATACAAAGAAAAGCACAGGAAACAATTCCATGGCAGCACTGACATGTGCTGCTGCTGTTCTGCCTACTCCCATTTTCCTGATGTACTCACAATAGGTAGAGCTCTCCAATATAAACAGAAGGAAATGAAAGAACATACACCTAACTTCCGGGCACCAATGACTGTATTTATTCACTCTGAACCAATGCTCTCATTTTGTCACATGAATAGATAGAAAAGGAGTATAGTGAGGGCCACTGGATTTATACAATACTGCAACCGCAAGGTTTTATGGGTAATTATGGATTTTACACATTTCCACAAAATCCATCATCTGCAGCATAATTTGCAGGTTTTAACACAAACCCATTAGAAAAGGATTATATGTTACTAAAATTGCAGTGATATGTTGCTGTACAGTAGAAGGCCCTCCGGAAAGTTTACTTTTCACTAACAAAGTGAAACCTTTTTTCCATGCAGTGTAACGTGCAAACAAATGACAAAATAATAAAGTCAAACTTTAGTCAACCATGCTGCATAATTTGGCCCTAGTTAATCCTGCTGCATAATTTGGTCCTCCCCTGTTGCATAATTCCAGAGGCCCTATTTATAGTGCTACTGCTCTTTGGGTCTGTTAGACCTGGCATCTTTTGGCGTGTGACCCCTGTCTTTTTATCTTTTGACCTCCTTTTTGGGTTTCGCCTGCCGAAGGCTGCGCTCTGCGCAGCTTTTCGGCGCAGGCGAAATCCTTTGTTTACAATAAGGACTTCGGGAACGTCCCCCGGCTCCCATTGGCTAGCTCCATAAAAGGAGACTAGCCATTG
Source organism: Lissotriton helveticus (assembly GCF_964261635.1). Taxonomy (NCBI): domain Eukaryota; kingdom Metazoa; phylum Chordata; class Amphibia; order Caudata; family Salamandridae; genus Lissotriton; species Lissotriton helveticus. Next base: position 806,748,228 of record NC_136071.1, read on the forward strand.
GGTGCCGGATCTGTCCGTCAAGGCCGGACCAGATTCGGGGGCGTTCCCGAGATTTTTTCCCTCTCCACCCACTTCTGTTCGTCATCACGGCGGTGGGTGTGTGTTATTTTTTTTTTTCGAGTGGGCCTGTTTTGTTCCTTTTCAAAGTGTCTGTTGTTGGAGTTGGCTGCAAGATTCGAGTTCCCACGAGGCGATCAGGTAAGGAGCATTTTGTTTATACGTGATCCTCCCGCTGTCCGTATGCTGTTCATCCCCCCTCCCCCCCCTGTCCGTGAGCATTTTGTTTATAAATGTGTTTTCACTTTGAAAATTTACGTATTTTGTCCGCCGTTTCCCCCCCCTGTCCGTGTGTCTGTTCCGCCACCCTCCCCGTGTGCCCCCCCCTCCCCTTTCACTCTCCGTTGCTTGTGGGAGGGAGACGTTATGCAATCTCGATAAACACATGGCGACGAGGCAAGGACGGCAGGGCGAGATTTTTGCTGGCCCCGCATGTTTACCTCTGAGATTTGTGTATTAATAAATGTTTTGGACGGTGCGCGCGATGGGTGTATGTTTGACTGTATCCCACTTTAAAAAAAAAAAAAAATCCTCTTGCCGTGCCTCTGTCTCCTGACCCCCCCCCCGCCGAGCCCCTGCCTCCAGCAGCGCTTCACTTTGCCCAGTTTTTAGGTTTTGCCTAGCGAAAGCTGCGCTCTGCGCAGCTTTTCGCGCAGGCGAAATCCTGTTGAGAACTGTAGGGTGCTTTGGGTCGGCCCTCGTCATTGATTGGCTGGCTCCGTAAACGGAGCCTTGCCATTGGACGAGGGGCCTGTCCGTCAATGCCGGACCAGACACGGGGGCGTTCCTGACATTCTTTCCCTTTTGCCGACGTCACGCGACGCCGGGAACGCCCCCGAGTCTGGTCCGGCATTGCCGGGACCTGCGTTTGCTGAAGTGTCGGGTTTCTTTGCTAAAATTTAGGATTTGCACTCAGGAGAAATGTAAAGAAGATAGAGGGGTGGAGTGTAACTAAAGTGTGATGTGCGCAAAGAAAACACTGTTGTGCTTGTGATAAATTAATTAAAAAATACTATTACTAATCAAGCTGCTCGTAAATAGAAGTAACGTATTACTCTCCATCACCACTCCCCAGTGCAAGATAATGTGCTAGATTAAATGGTATCGAGACTCTTGCCGCTAACCCAAAGATTCCACTTTGTACTTCAATTACTGAAATACTTAGCAAGGCTGAAACTACAAGAGACAACACAACCTCAATTAATATTGAGCACAAGCTCCAAAAACAAACAGTCAGAAAGTTACGATCTGGCAGCCTCCACCGCCCGAGTGTGAGAAGACGCTTCTCGATATCTGCGACTGAGCCTCTCGTTTGCCCCACGTTTAAAGTAAAAGGGTGAAGTTTGTGTTCTGAAATAAGCAAAAGTGAATGTACTGTCAAACTTCCCTTCAAGCAGAAGTTAATCGCCACAGATCTTCGCGTATCGGTAAAATTTACCACGAACAACGCCGTGAGAGATCCTCAGTGTTCACACTCCGAAGCCTACAATGTACGCAGTGACGTCTGCGGTACATGAGCCGTTTTAAAAGAGCCCGACCAGTGTCAAAGAGTCGACTTGCTACAAAACTATTGTGCCGCGTCTCCATGCACAAAGAGACAGCCATCCGTGCAGCCCTCCCCGGACCAGAGACACTTTCTGCGTTCTAGCGTCCGACCGCACAGCAAGAAGGCGAGGAAGGAACCCACCGCCGGAGTAAACAGCGCCAGAGGCAGAGGTAAGGGAGTTATTAAACCCCCAACAAAGGCAAAACCATTGCATTGTAAATGCTTGTTTTATTTACAATTTGCCCTTCAGACTCCTCACATCACATGTCCCGTTTCCTTGATTTCCAAGTGAAACATTAGGTGAGAGGGCGCTTTGGCAATGACGTGGTAAAATATTCATAATTTTGTTGAAATTCATTGCTAACTGTATCCAAGGCGACAATGCCCTTTCACCCCCACACCCGGCCCGCATTATCATGTTTAGAGTAGGTGGGGGAGGGGCTCTCAGTGGGTGGAGGACAGGGTCGGCAGGGGTCAAGGGATGCGCATGAGGGGTTAATAAGGTGGCCGGTGCGGGTCCTGTTTCTTCCTGCGGCTTTGATAAGCCGAAATTAGAAGCATGTATGCCATGCATAGCAATCAGCCTAGATATGGGAAGCATACACACATTGTATAACTGTCTGCCTATTTTAGCTAAGCCTAAGATGCGGCATTTTTGTACGTTTGAGTATACATTTGTTCAGGGGTGCGCGTTATTTGCAACCGTGCACAATGGATGTTGTCTGCAGCAATGTCCGTGAGCGGCACATCATGGCTATAGTACATGGTATCCTTTTTGATGCTTCAAACATGTATTATTAAATCAGACTGTATGAGCTACTTAACAAGTAGGACATGAGGTTAGTGGGTAGAGTGGGGTCAGAAGGGATTACAGGATAAGTGATGACACACAATAGTGTAAACTGTGACATAATTCTAAACATTGCCGTTCAACAAGCTATGCAGTTCACTCCTTTAATGTTCTACTACCACGCCATTCCTAAGACAGTCTTAGGAGAATCAGAAAAATAATGAATTACCCTTGCAATCAGAACCATACGCACATATCGGGTGTGAGAAACCGTAACATTTATCAAATCATTTGTTGGATACACAATGGAATCTATACCCATTGCTTTCACCAGATGTCTAGTCTGTTTTGTGACCTTCTCACAGCCCCTTCACTACAGTGATTTGATGCATTTAGTTCCGAAGCGTGCAACTATTTTTTGGTGGTATTGTGTGGTTTGGTGAAAGCTGATTGTGCTTGGAGAGGTTGTTCTTCAGTAAGAGGTGTGCAATACTGACACCCAGGCATGAGGAAGAAGTGAGGGTTAATCTATTAAAATATGTTGGAACGGAGGTCTAGGTTATGTTCCCAAAAGAGAAGCCCGTATCAATTTTTGTGCCATTTTTTTGAAGCCTCATTGTCTATTTCTTCATGTGAGTTTTGCTTTATTTAGGATCAGAAGGTGTCTTGGGGTACTTTGTTGCCTTCTGCCTGGCACAGCATGTTGTATAGTATCACCAAAAGGCACTGGATGCCAGTAAGTCCGAAAGGCAACACCAATTGACTTTGCCAATGCTTGTCACACTTTCATCTGGGTATCCAGGTGTAAGTTTAGAAATGCATGGGCCGAAGTGAAAGTGCAAAAACCTGCCCCCATATTTCCTAAAGTTGTGTAGCAAGAAACCTTCGAATGGGAGTGTATTTTCTTTATGAAGAAAAGAATGATGTGACTTTTCACAAATAGTCAAAGGTAATTAGTGTATGCAGTTCTTAATAAGATGTGTTAATCTACTCAGGCCAGTACACACCTAGATACGTGTAATGCCTCATCATTGAGTTTTTGTTCTTCAACGGGCACCTTCAATGGGGGCTCTTTACCGGCTATCTTTTCATAAGCTGTTTGTGAAGTTTAGGTATGTGTGTCTAGGTGTGGATTGGTGTCGTATGTGTAGGGGTGTGAGTGTGATGTTAAAAATAGGACATGGGATACTCCCCAGAGGGAGTGCAGAGTGACTGCTGAGTGCTAGGGAGTGCAGAGTGACTGCAGAGTGCTCGGGAGTGCAGAGTGACTACAGAGTGCTAGGGAGTGCAGAGTGACTGCAGAGTGCTAGGGAGTGCTAGGGAGTGCAGAGTGACTGCAGAGTGCTAGGGAGTGCTAAGGAGTGCAGAGTGCTAGGGAGTGCTAAGGAGTGCAGAGTGCTAGGGAGTGCAGAGTGACTGCAGAGTGCTAGGGAGTGCTAGGGAGTGTAGAGTGACTGCAGAGTGCTAGGGAGTGTAGAGTGACTGCAGAGTGCTAGGGAGTGCAGAGTGACTGCAGAGTGCTAGGGAGTGCTAAGGAGTGCAGAGTGCTAGGGAGTGCTAAGGACTGCAGAGTGACTGCAGAGTGCTAGAGAGTGCTAGGGAGTGCAGAGTGACTGCAGAGTGCTAGGGAGTGCTAGGGAGTGTAGAGAGACTAGGGAGTGTAGAGTGACTGCAGAGTGCTAGGGAGTGCAGAGTGACTAGGGAGTGTAGAGTGACTGCAGAGTGCTAGGGAGTGCTAGGGAGTGCAGAGTGACTGCAGAGTGTTAGGGAGTGCAGAGTGACTGCACTCCCTAGCACTCCCTAGCACTCTGCACTCACTCTGCACTCCCTAGAACTCCATAGCACTCTGCAGTCACTCTGCACTCCCTAACACTCTGCAGTCACTCTGCACTGCAGAGTGTTAGGGAGTGCAGAGTGACTGCAGAGTGCTAGGGAGTTCTAGGAAGTGCAGAGTGAGTGCAGAGTGCTAGGGAGTGCAGAGTGCTAGGGAGTGCAGAGTGACTGCAGAGTGCTAGGGAGTGATAGGGACTGCAGAGTGACTGTAGAGTGCTAGGGAGTGCAGAGTGACTGCAGAGTGCTAGGGAGTGTAGAGTGACTGCAGAGTGCTAGGGAGTGTAGAGTGACTGCAGAGTGCTAGGGACTGCAGAGTGACTGCAGAGTGCTAGGGAGTGCTAGGGACTGCAGAGTGTTAGGGAGTGCTAGGGAGTGCAGAGTGACTAGGGAGTGCTAGGGAGTGCAGAGTGACTAGGGAGTGCTAGGGAGTGCAGAGTGACTAGGGAGTGCAGAGTGACTAGGGAGTGCAGAGTGACTAGGGAGTGCAGAGTGACTAGGGAGTGCAGAGTGACTAGGGAGTGCAGAGTGACTAGGGAGCGCTAGGGAGTGCAGAGTGGCTAGGGAGTGCAGAGTGACTAGGGAGTGCAGAGTGACTGCAGAGTGCTAGGGAGTGCAGAGTGACTGCAGAGTGCTAGGGAGTGCTAAGGAGTGCAGAGTGACTGCAGAGTGCTAGGGAGTGCTAGGGAGTGCTAAGGACTGCAGAGTGACTGCAGAGTGCTAGGGAGTGCAGAGTGACTGCAGAGTGCTAGGGAGTGCTAGGGAGTGCAGAGTGACTGCAGAGTGCTAGGGAGTGCTAGGGAGTGTAGAGAGACTAGGGAGTGTAGAGTGACTAGGGAGCGCAGAGTGGCTAGGGAGTGCAGAGTGACTAGGGAGTGCAGAGTGACTGCAGAGTGCTAGGGAGTGCAGAGTGACTGCAGAGTGCTAGGGAGTGCTAAGGAGTGCAGAGTGACTGCAGAGTGCTAGGGAGTGCTAAGGACTGCAGAGTGACTGCAGAGTGACTGCAGCGTGCTAGGGAGTGCAGAGTGACTGCAGAGTGCTAGGGAGTGCAGAGTGACTGCAGAGTGCTAGGGAGTGCAGAGTGACTGCAGAGTGCTAGGGAGTGCTAGGGAGTGTAGAGAGACTAGGGAGTGTAGAGTGACTGCAGAGTGACTGCAGAGTGCTAGGGAGTGCAGAGTGACTAGGGAGTGTAGAGTGACTGCAGAGTGCTAGGGAGTGCAGAGTGACTGCAGAGTGTTAGGGAGTGCAGAGTGACTGCAGAGTGTTAGGGAGTGCTAGGGAGTGCAGAGTGACTGCAGAGTGTTAGGGAGTGCTAGGGAGTGCAGAGTGACTGCAGAGTGTTAGGGAGTGCAGAGTGACTGCAGAGTTCTAGGGAGTGCAGAGTGACTGCAGAGTGCTAGGGAGTGCAGAGTGCTAGGGAGTGCAGAGTGGCTGCAGAGTGCTAGGGAGTGTAGAGTGACTGCAGAGTGCTAGGGACTGCAGAGTGACTGCAGAGTGCTAGGGAGTGCTAGGGACTGCAGAGTGTTAGGGAGTGCAGAGTGACTAGGGAGTGCTAGGGAGTACAGAGTGACTAGGGAGTGCAGAGTGACTAGGGAGTGCTATGGAGTGCTAGGGACTGCAGAGTGACTGTAGAGATTAAGCTAATGGCAATGTAAATGACAATGCCATTTATTTATCTGTTTTCAAAACCAACACAAATACAAATTTTGTCATTTACAATGCCAATAGCTCTAACTTTTCCAAAGGCGAAACCATTGCATTGTAAATGCTTGTTTGATAGTATGCTAGACTTCGTTTTTTCTGGTTTAGTGTCTCTGCATACTTTTTCACTGTTATTCAGTGCTAAAGTGTAAGTGTTCCTACTGTAAGTTGTGTTATGATTGTTTTTCTATGATTTGTATATTTGATTTACTATTATGTCTCTAGTACAGTGCACTGTGTGCCCATTGACTGTAAATCAAATTCTACTAATGGGTTTGCAGCACTGGTTGCGCCACCCACACAAGTAGAATTTCAAAGGTGTCTCAGACTTGCCACTACAGTGTATGTGGGCAGTTTTTATTACCATGTCGACCTGGAAAGTGCACCCATTTGCCAGGCTCTAAACTTCCCTTTTCCTACATGCAAGGCACCCCTCAGGTAGGCCAAAGGTATCCCCATGGGTAGGGTGCAATGAATGTGAAAGATAGGACATGTACTGGTGTGTTTTACATGTCCTGATAATGAAATACTGTGTATTTAGTTTTTCACTAATGAAAGGTTGTCTGTCACATCATTGGAGCTGCACTGTAACATTTTACCAGTGTAACTTTCCATTGAAACAAGCTAGAGAAATTGAGTTTAGGCTTCCTGAACTCAGAATTTTAAAATACATCTTTAGGGAAAAGAAGATTTTTATATAGTTTTTGAAAATGCCACTTTTAGAAAGCGGACATTATCTAGCTGAACCATCCTGTGTGCCACTCTCTGACTGTTTGTGTATTCACTGTCTGGGTGAGAGTGACAGGAGCTGGGGAAGTGCCTTCACACTAGACCGATACAAGGGGGATTTAGGAACCTGCCACGAAGAAGAACTGGAGAAGCTGTGAGGAGAGACTACCACTTAGTTGTGTGCTTAGCTGTGTTGACCTGCAGTGGCTGCTTCTGTCTTGGGCAGTGAAAGAAAAGGACGCACCTTTTTATAACTTCTTTTTCTGAGTATCAACAAGGGCTTGAGGTAGAGCTTGCCCCTGTTCAAGACATCTCAGAGACAGCAAAGACTTTGCCTTCCTCTGGGTACCTGCATCTGGGACTGTGTGTTTCAGCTGCCACAGAGGGAAAAAGCTACCCAACACCATCAACTATGCCGCTGCAGGCTCAATGACCTGAAGGCACCACCTCACTTCACACTGCAACCCTGGTCTCACCGACAGCACCGTCAGATACCACCACCGAGCCGCTGCTTGCACCATAACCTGTTGGTGCCGCATTTTGCAGCGCCTCGCTTCACAACGCCGTCCTGGTCTCAACGACGACACTGCTGCAATCGGACATCAACGTGCTCATAAGTTACACGGCACACCGCCCCGTCCTACACCACAGTCTTGGGCCATTGACGCCATCGACTCAGATCGTCAACCGACGCTGCTGCCTGCACAGCCACCTGTGGACCCCGCACATTGCATTGCCCTGGCTCGCAGAGCAGCCTTAGGCCTACCGAGGACAGTGCTTCGGCAAAGACGAGGGCGCTGCTTGCACCGTGACCTTTCAGCACAGTGACGAGCACTGACCGACTTTGCACTGCAGCCCTGGTCTCAGAGACACCGTTAGACAACCATCACTGAGCCGCTGCCTGCACCGTGACCTGAAGGTACCGCACCGCTCCACTTCACACCGTAGCTTTGATACCTGCCGGCGCTCCTGACTTCAACCTCACGAAGTTCGACCTGCACGTGTGTGACTTCAAGGGCCAGGCGACTCCTGCACAGACCTCCGGAACAGACGCCGGCTCTTCGGAGCTCATTGCGAGGTCCCCCGACGCTCTGCATTTCTAAGATATTGTTTTGCGGGTTTTCCTGACACCTTAGCCAGTATGGGACGTTGCGGCTGGCCTGCACCGTTGGATTTATTCGCTCATCATGCTGAACTGCAGCATCGACTTCAAGGAACGGTATTTGAAATCTAATTTTTGCATTATTCGTATCTTGATACCTGTATGTTGGATTTTTTTCGTTTTGGTTGTTTTACACAGATAAATATGGGCTATTTTTCTAAAGCTGGTTTGGTGTGCTTTTTTAGTGCTTTCATGGTATTACTGTGTGCTATGTGCAATTGCTTTACACCATTGCCTCTGAGGACTGCTTGTGCCAAGCTACCAAGGTGGTGAGCAGGGGTTATTTTAGAAGTGTAACTCCCTAATCCTGACTAGGAAGAATGGTCACTACTTGGACAGGGTAACAAACTGCCAACTAGAGAACCCCATTTCTAACAAGGTCTTAAACTTATAAGCAAGAGAAGGGTGAAGAGGAGAGAGGGGGAGGTAAAGCAGGAAGACTGGAAGGAAATAGGGTAATGGGGAGAGGCAGAAGGGAGGATAATGAGAACAAAAAGAGGATGTTGATGGAGAGAGGAGCGTGACCAAGAGAGAAGGGCAAGAAACAGAGAGAAGGCTAAGAAACAGAGAAAATGGAGAGGAAGACATAGAAGAGGTGGCGCGAGAAGGGTGAGGTGGAGCGAGAAGGGTGAGGTGGAGCGAGAAGGGTGAGGTGGAGCGAGAAGGGTGAGGTGGAGCGAGAAGGGTGAGGTGGGGCGAGAAGGGTGAGGTGGGGCGAGAAGGGTGAGGTGGGGCGAGAAGGGTGAGGTGGGGCGAGAAGGGTGAGGTGGGGCGAGAAGGGTGAGGAGGGGCGAGAAGGGTGAGGAGGGGCGAGAAGGGTGAGGAGGGGCGAGAAGGGTGAGGAGGGGCGAGAAGGGTGAGGAGGGGCGAGAAGGGTGAGGAGGGGCGAGAAGGGTGAGGAGGGGAGAGAAGGGTGAGGTGGGGAGAGAAGGGTGAGGTGGGGAGAGAAGGGTGAGGTGGGGTGCGAAGGGTGAGGTGCGAAGGGTGAGGTGCGAAGGGTGAGGTGCGAAGGGTGAGGTGCGAAGGGTGAGGTGCGAAGGGTGAGGTGCGAAGGGTGAGGTGCGAAGGGTGAGGAGCGAAGGGTGAGGTGCGAAGGGTGAGGTGCGAAGGGTGAGGTGCGAAGGGTGAGGTGCGAAGGGTGAGGAGAGAAGGGTGAGGAGAGAAGGGTGAGGAGAGAAGGGTGAGGAGAGAAGGTGAAGAGAGAAGGGTGAGGAGAGAAGGGTGAGGAGAGAAGGTGAAGAGAGAAGGTGAAGAGAGAAGAGAGAAGGTGAAGAGAGAAGGTGAAGAGAGAAGAGAGAAGGTGAAGAGAGAAGAGAGAAGGTGAAGAGAGAAGAGAGAAGGTGAAGAGAGAAGAGAGAAGGTGAAGAGAGAAGGTGAAGAGAAGGTGAAGAGAGAAGAGAGAAGGTGAAGAGAGAAGAGAGAAGGTGAAGAGAGAAGAGAGAAGGTGAAGAGAGAAGGTGAAGAGAGAAGGGTGAGGTGAAGAGAGAAGGGTGAGGTGAAGAGAGAAGGGTGAGGTGAAGAGAGAAGGGTGAGGTGAAGAGAGAAGGGTGAGGTGAAGAGAGAAGGGTGAGGAGAGAAGGGTGAGGAGAGAAGGGTGAGGAGAGAAGGGTGAGGAGAGAAGGGTGAGGAGAGAAGGGTGAGGAGAGAAGGGTGAGGAGAGAAGGGTGAGGAGAGAAGGGTGAGGAGAGAAGGGTGAGGAGAGAAGGGTGAGGAGAGAAGGGTGAGGAGAGAAGGGTGAGGAGAGAAGGGTGAGGAGAGAAGGGTGAGGAGAGAAGGGTGAGGAGAGAAGGGTGAGGAGAGAAGGGTGAGGAGAGAAGGGTGAGGAGAGAAGGGTGAGGTGAGAAGGGTGAAGAGAGAAGGTGAAGAGAGAAGGTGAAGAGAGAAGGGTGAGGTGAAGAGAGAAGGGTGAGGTGAAGAGAGAAGGGTGAGGTGAAGAGAGAAGGGTGAGGTGAAGAGAGAAGGGTGAGGTGAAGAGAGAAGGGTGAGGTGAAGAGAGAAGGGTGAGGTGAAGAGAGAAGGGTGAGGTGAAGAGAGAAGGGTGAGGTGAAGAGAGAAGGGTGAGGTGAAGAGAGAAGGGTGAGGTGAAGAGAGAAGGGTGAGGTGAAGAGAGAAGGGTGAGGTGAGGAGAGAAGGGTGAGGAGAGAAGGGTGAGGAGAGAAGGGTGAGGAGAGAAGGGTGAGGAGAGAAGGGTGAGGAGAGAAAGTAAGTTGAGGCACAGTTATGGGTTTGCGAGGTCAGGAGAGAGAAAGTAGGATACGGTGGAAACAGAGAGGGTGAGATGAGAGAAATAAGAGTGAAGAGGAGAAACTGAAGGGTCATACGGAAACAGAGGCTGAGGTGGAGAGTAGGATGAGGTAAAGAAAGAAGAGTGAGGTAGGAGGAAGTAGACAGTGAAATTAGTGGGACAGCAAGGTGAAGTTGAGAGTGAATTCGGAAAAGAAGAGGGTGAGGTGGAGAGAGCAGAAGAGATCAAACCTATACATTTAAACTTTTAGATTTACTAACGTAAAACTAGCAGACAGAACCCTGCAATAGGTATGGTATGCAGCTCACACCTGTACAAGACCACCCAGCATGCACAGACCCATCTCTCAGACACCGGCAGTCTCTGGACAAACCACTCATCTTTATGGCCTACAGATTCGTCTTCATGGCCCACTCAGATCCCAGATCCTGGTGCAGGGCCTGTATGGAATATTGTGATGAAAACTGAAAAGGTCATACCTGTCCTGAGATAGCCCCACTAAATACCTAAAAATGTAGGCCTCATCGAGAGGAAAAGAAATAGTAACATTCACGCCTATTACAAACATTGTGGATTCGACCTCAGAGCCTTACTGGATTGTAGAAAATGAAATTCTTCCAGGAGTTGACAACATAAGGGTGATTATATCATAAATTGCACTTAAGATGTAAATGTTAACCTATTAAAAATCAATATTAAAAAAGTATACAAAAGAATCATTGCACTGCGCCATGTCACAACCATTGGTGAGAGTACATTTATTTTTGGGAGGGTAATAAGACTCCTGGGCCAGCAAATCCAGATAGAGGCACAGCATCTCCTTTTGAATTATTATTCTGACAGGTTGTGATCAACTTTGGTAACCTCCTCCCTCCTTCACTACACATATCTTCCACCTAACCTACAAAGCCCTTCACAATCAAGGACCAGCATACATCAACCACCACATGAACTTACCCAAACCCTCCAGACACCTGCGCTACACCTCCCTCCCTCCCTCTCCCTCGCACACACCCACTGCATTCGCAAAAGCAAATCTGGAGGGCGCTCCTTCTGATACCCCGCTGCTAAGTCCTGGAACAACATTTCCCTTCACCTTTAGATCTCATCCTCACTCCTTGAATTACGGAAGGGACTCATGATCTGGCTGTTCAACTGATTCCACCCAAAGCAGCAAGGCCCTCAGTCCCTGATTACCCTCGAAGGTGATTAGCCGCGTTATTATAAATCCCGATTGATTTAAACTCTGGTTATTTATGCCCCCTGTTTCAGTAGGTTTTGTTGCCGATCCCTAACACTCGATACAAAGGTGGGCGAGGGGGTTGAGAGGGAAAAAGAGGCTATGTGTTGCTCTGGATTGGTGCCAGAGTGCAATATCTGGCACTTTGTATGTAAGCTGCAGGCTACGGGGGTACTTTTAGATCGGAATGGGCTAGCATGACCCATACCATGGCCCCTAATTGTGGCATTATAGAGCATTGGGTTAGTTTGTACTTTTTTCCAGGGTAGATTATGGCTTCCAGTCCAGTCATAGTGGGGGGCAGAACCCAACAGCAAAGACTAGGGTGCAGAATCATACTGAATTAAAAGGTATTAAATACAATCCTTAGGTCAAGAGAGCCTAAACGGTCTCAAATGTCATCTACGCAGTGCTTAAATAGAAAGGCTTCCCTGGGTCACACACACTATTGGAAGGCAGGAAGGATAAGGTAAGTGAAAAGGGTGTTTTGGATGTCAGACAATTCTTTTTTTTAAGTTTGAGTTTATTGGGGAAAGAAAAACAAAATCATAAACAGAAAATGAAGAAACAGAAAAAAATCATAAACCATTAAATTACACAATAATAAGAAAAATGTTATGGCTAATAACTTCAAATAGATAAGTAAAAAGGCAATCAAAGTCTCATAAGGAGAGAACGAAGCAAGCATAGTAAGCTGCAAACAAAAATACATTAAGCAGTATATTAGATGCATAATAAGTAACAATACATAATTGATAATAAGTAAAAAGGCAATGTGAGGCTCAGGGTGGTTTTTGTACTTCAACGGAACTGGCATCAGTGGTGGTGACTGAGGGAGCAAATGAAGAGAGGTAATTCACCAAAGGAAGCCAAAGGAGATCTCTTTTAATTGCCAAGGAAATGGGGAGACATAGTTAGTGTCTAAGCGGTGATTTATTTATTTATAAAGTTTTTTATAGCGCGAACTTGATCCCGAAGGATATCAGAGCGCTTTACAATTTGAGGCAAAGGTATCAAATTTACTGCTGTTGTATTATTGTTCTGACCCTTGATGTTAGCATGATGACTGAACTGCATCTAGTTAAAAAGACCATACCCTTTATAACTGGAGGAACATACAGTGATCCCTCCGGTTGCAGCTGCTTAATTTGGGGTACATGGGCACACAATCGGTTACTCTCGCCTGCCGTATGGGCCAAATAAGTATAACCCAGATTTTTTTACTGCTTTATGAGGAGATATAATTAAGGTGGGATCCACTCACATCATATGGGATCCTCTCACATCATATTGCCCTACGTTCCTCCCTAGACAGGTCCAATCCTCTCCCACAGCACTATAACAACACACAGGATGTCCTTTCGCAATTATTTCTTGACCCCGGGCTTCTAGATGCGTGGCGGTATGCCCACCCATCCACCAGAGAGGGCACTTTTTACCTAACCTGGTCACGCTTGGATTATTGGGTGTGTTCTAGAGGGGTTAGCACTTGGATACATTTGGTTGAGCACATAGCTCGTACGTACTCTGACCATGCACCTGTGAGCCCAGTGATCACGCCACACTTATTTAATAACGACCCCACGGTGTTGGAGACTTGTACCAGGGGCACTATTGGATGCGGTTTTTCAGGCAGAGATAGGTGAAGAGATAGCGGGCTTTTTTGCTAGAAATAAGGGCTTGGTTACGTGTGTGGATACGGTCTGGGAGGCTTTCAAAGTCAGTATGCGTGGCACATGCATGTCCAAGAGCTTTGGGGGTGTTACGGGATTTAAGAAACAAGCATTTACAATGCAAAGGTTTCGCCTTTGGAAAAGTTTGAGCTATTGGCATTGTAAATGACAAAATTTGTATTTATGTGTTGGTTTTGAAAACAGATAAATAAATGGCATTGTCTTTTACATTGCTAATAGCTCTAACTTTTCCAAAGGCGAAACCGTTGCATTGTAAATGCTCAACCCACGTGGAAGTGGTCAGATGTTGCATGGTGGGCCCTAGTGTGTCTCAACACACTCTTGTGGCGCACGGATGGTTGGGGCCACAGATGCCAGTTGAACCTACAAATGCAGGCAGAAATGAGCTGCCTGCAGAGGAGGAGGCCTAATGGTGTGGCTGGGACATTGGTGCAAGAGACTATGTTAGTCAGGGTCCCTGGTCAGGCTGCTCACTTGCACTTTCTTGTCATTGTCATGTCTGCTAATTCATCTTGGCTGGTCCTAGTGTGATGACAGCTACACAGTCTCAGAAGGACTGATACGTCGGTCGTAGGATGTTCTTTTCTCTCTGGGGTGCTTCCAGGGCAAACAAGCAGGCAAGCATTGAGGTGAGAGGCAGAAACTCTCCTCCCAGCTGGAGAGGACCAAGCAGCACACAGCTGAGCGCCACCTCCAACAAGCACTAGTCAGGCCCACACAGACCTTCACATTGTTTCTCTTCTGTACTGGCTGCCCTTCAGTTCAGGATGCTGACCACCCATTCTGCTTCCAGCGAATGAGAAGCTTTGAAAATCCAAGTGCGCAATGCCTTAGGAAAAGTGATTTATGCACTTTCCCAAGTCAACATGGGTGATTTTGACTTAGTGGCAAGACCTGTGTATTCCACCCAAAGTAAGACAGTCATGACTATCCTTTGAGTAGGGAACCATCATTCTGGAGTCGTGTATACCTCGACTGGCTATCATAGCCGTACCTTATCGCATCATTACAGAGCAAATGATCACAGTGATGGAATAGCATAAAGAGATAGGGAGAGAGATAGAATACAATGAGGGAGCAGTCCAAAGAGACTAGGCTAGAATGAAAATTTAAAGAAGCGGTCAGTGTAAAGCGAAAAGTTCAGGACTTGGAGGTTGATGCAACAGAATAGTGTAAAGAGACAGAGTGAGGATAGAGCGAGATTGCAATGACGGAAGGAGACAGTCACGGTAGAAATTGCAGCAAGGGAATAGGATCAAGAGTCGGACAATGGTAGGACAGTGGTAGCACTGAGGGAGCTATATTAAGATACAGGCGAGGGTGGAGGTTGCAGTGAGGGAGCTGTAAAAAGAGACAGGTGGAACATGGGTATTGCAGCGAGGGAGCTGTATAAAGAGACAGATGGAACATGGGTATTTCAGTGAGGGAGCTGTATAAAGAGACAGGTGGAACATGGGTATTTCAGTGAGGGAGCTGTATAAAGAGACAGGTGGAACATGGGTATTGCAGCGAGGGAGTTGTATAAAGAGGCAGGTGAAGGATGGAAATTGCAGTGAGGGAGCTGTATAAAGAGACAGAATGAGGATTGTGGTTGAAGTGGGGTAACTAGTTTAAAGAGACGAGGCAGGCTAGAGATAGTGAGGGAATTGTGCACTAATACTGGTTGAGGTTGGCGATTAGTGTGAGGGATTGAAAAAAGAGACCGTGAGAGGGAATTATAAGGAAGGAACAGAAGACAAGGTGAGAATGGGGATACACTTGTAAAAGTGGAGTATTAAAACCAAGGAACGAAATGATACTGAGTGAATATGAATAATCCAGTGACGAAATAGAACGGAAAATGAAGAACAGGATAGCCAAAGAGTTAGTAAGACAAACATGCTGCGAGAGATGAAAAGATAGCGGGGCATTGAAAGACGCACCGAGCTAAAAGGACAGACTGTGGATTAGGAAAATTAAAAACTGCTGAAAGATGAACATCGAAAATAGACATTATTGTCTATAAAAACGTATGCACCCGCACTCACCGACTGTCTTCTGGCGGGCGGGGCTCTCCTCCTCACACAGGAGCCTTGCTCCCTGCAGCACTCCTCCGGCGGTCGCTTTGGGGCCGCGGGCGGGGTTCCTCTCCTCCTGGGCTCTCCTAGATGCAGCAGGGCTCCCTCGCATCACGGGAGCCCTGCAAACCGGCCGCCATGCTTCTTCTTTCTTCCCCCCGGGCTGCGGGGGCGGGCACTTCCGGCCGGCCGCGCTGGGATTGGCCGGCCGGCCGGCCAACCACTTCCGGGTCGCTGCGGGCAGCGCAGCGGCCCTTCTCCTTAGGTAGGCAGGCGGGGGCTGATTTTTACGGGCAAATGCCGGGTGGGCACCGGCTCTAGATAACCATCAATCGGGGCGGGAGTGGACACGGGGGGCGGGAGTGGACACGGACGGCGGGAGGGGGCGGGAGAGGACACGGACGGCGGGAGGGGGCGGGAGAGGACACGGACGGCGGGAAATGTGCACAGGACAGCGAGGGGGGGGCGGAAATGGACAGCGCATCAGTGAAAGGGGAGGGAACGGGAAAAAACGTAACTCCGCCCTGGGAAAAAATCTCGGGAACGCCCCCGAATCTGGTCCGGCCTTGACGGACAGATCTCTGTTCCAATGGCTAGCCTCCATTTATGGAGCTAGCCAATGGGACAGGGGGGCGTATTCCATTCTCCTTACTGGAAATCAAGAGATTTCTCTGGAGGCGGAGCTAAGAGCTCCGCCCTCCAGCGAAACCTAAAAATCTGCGTGCTCTAGGAATTGAAATTAAGAAACTAGAACTCAGCATGTGGAGCGAGACGTCGGGCGTCCAAAGGCCACCCCTGCGAGAAAAAATAGCAGACTACACCTCTACAGCAGATCGGGAAGCCAAATTTCGGGGTAAGTACTTTATAGCCAAAGATCTATTTGAAGGAAAGAAACACAAGTACTAAAACCTTCCTCCTTCACATATTGATATGCAGCAGGGGGTCATTCTGGGTGAAGATCTGAAATTTTAAAATCAGATAGACAACATCTACATAAGCTGCCTACATCAATGCTCTTAGCTTCCAAATTTAATGCCACTGTTCTCTTAACATCGTGTAGCAGTCAAAATTAGTTAAACAATTTACACCCAGAGTGACTAGGACGCTACCTTGTATGTCACACATCATAAGAATACTTTAGCCCCGTTGTAGTTAGTGCGGCATGCTGGAGCTAAGCTACTTGAACTATTATAGCTGACAAAGTGGATCCGCAAGTTAAATGCAGGGGCAGCCGGCACGAATTGGGGGTGATGGGACAGCATAAGGGGGAGGGAGGGTTTGAGGGGATGGGGATAGGGGGAGCAGGAGTGGGGGAGAAAAAACAGTCACCTTATCGCCGTGTCTCACCTCCATGTCAGCCGTAACAGGAAGCACCCAAGCACCTAAGCCAATCACAACACAGCGTTTTGATTGGTCTGAGCACAGTGGTTCGGAGTTTAAATGGGAACTGGGAACCTAGGTATGTTCTCCACCCAAGCTGTAATTCAGCCTGGGTGGAGAACATGCAAAGTGCGCATGACCGTTTGGCCAGCCCGAGACGGCCAGCCAAACATTCATGTGCACTTTACAGAGTGCCAACCACTCCTCCCCTGCTCCGTCAGCAGCCCCACCAAGCTTGCAGAAGGAAAAAATAAAATGACAACATCAAGTTATCGTTTTATTTTTCTTTATTTGCACACCTGCAAAGCAGTGGGTTGACGCGCCTCGGCCTTAGTGGAGGAGCCATCCTGATTAAATGTTTACCACCGAGCTGTGCTGCTATCGGCAGGTCAGACGTTTGTATTTCAGTAAGGTCAACTCAAGCGATTCATTCTGGTTAATTGTATGTCATTAAAAAAAGTCAAATTAACTCATATTACAGTGCTTATAAATGGCAGAAGTGGGACATATTGTACTAAAAAAAACAAGCTATTATCAAAAGAAGGGACCATGCCTTTCATGCACAGTCATAACTGACCAGGTAAAGATGGTATTTTAGAGTTCACATGTCAGCATGGCTTAACTCCACTGTGTCTAGTAAGGCATGTGCTAAAAGAAACTGGAGCTAACCAAAATCAAGTGCAGATCCCTTGTTGGAAGATAACTTTCAGCTGCAAAGTATTGGAATAACTTGCTGTGTGGAATTTGGGTAAGCCAACCACTGCTGCCATTTAGAAAACACCTGAAGAAGTGAGTGCAGGAGAATAGACCACTGTAAAGAGATCTGTTGGTTCTAGAATGCTATATACATTTACTGTGATCTGAGGTGCTTATAATCAGCTTCTCCCATTCAGCTCCAGGATGACCAGGCTTGGCAGTTCGGGCAGGGCTGTTCCCATGCGGAGCAGGGTCAAGACTGATTTGCCTATGGCTTGATCTAAACTGGGGTGGCATGGTGAGCAAAAGAACAATGGATTTAACCCAGATC
This sequence comes from Lissotriton helveticus, assembly GCF_964261635.1. Taxonomy (NCBI): domain Eukaryota; kingdom Metazoa; phylum Chordata; class Amphibia; order Caudata; family Salamandridae; genus Lissotriton; species Lissotriton helveticus. The sequence continues at coordinate 806,765,686 of NC_136071.1, forward strand.
TTTTGACTGGGGGTGAATGTTTGATTTGTTCGGCATTCGGTCCATCATTTGTGTGTCTTTTGCTTTCTCGCCCTAAGTGCGCCGGGTATGAAAAGCTGTGGGTCCCGGGCTGACCGTGATAAGGGGTGATACCCTGGTCCCAGGATGCTTGTTTCTGGTCCAGGAAGGACCTGGCTTGGCCGTTAGGATCGGACTGTTTCCATGAGGAACAGGGTCACGACTAATCTGCATATGGCTTGGTCTAAAATGGGGTGTCATGGTGAGCAAAAGAACAATGGATTTAACCCAGATCTCGTGACTGGGGGTGAATGTCCGATTTGTTCCACATTCCGCCTAACATTTGTGTCTCATTGCTTTTTCGCTCTAGATGTGCCAGGTATGCCCAGACATGGGTCCTGGGGACACTGTGCCACTGGATTCAAGCTAGACTGGCTGATAAGGGGCGATACCTTGGTCTCAGGATGCTTGTTTCTGGTCCAGGGAGGACCTGGCTTGGCCGTTCGGGCTGGACTGTTCCCATGAGGAGCAGGGTCACAACTGATTTGCATAAGGCTTGGTCCAAACTGGGGTGGCATGGTGAACAAAAGAACAATGGACTTAACCCAGATCTCTTGACTGGGGGTAAATGTTTGATTTTTTCCACATTCCGTCCATCCTTTGTGTGTCTTTTGCTATTGCGCTCCTGGGTAGATAAGATAGAGATTCCAGCATTCGGTGCCTGAGGCTTGAGCCAGGCAGTTACATTTCTTTTAACTCCTTTGCTAGAGCTGTTTTAAAACTTTTGTACCTTGATTGCACTTCCCCCTGTGTCCTTTCCCCCCCTGCACCCAGCGCGCGGATTTAACGCGACGCTGATTGTCTTTTCCGATTTTGGGTCAAGACATTTTTAAAATTGAAAAAGTAACCCTGATCTTCTCTTTACTCACCACACCCAGCGCTACCTCCCTCAGAGGGTCCGGCCGATCTTGGGGCTGTTCGACCTGGGGTTAGGGCAGAGCTAGTGCGGCAGCCATCTTGGGCAGGGCTTCCTCCCTTGGGGCGAGAGGAAAGACTTTAAAAATAAACGGCTATGACTCCGCGCAGCGGACGCGCTCAGCGGGCGCGCCGTCATCGCGCCGGAGTCAAGCCAGAGTCCTGCCCGTCTGCGCCCGTCCGTGCCAGGACGGGACCAGGGGCTACTCTATCTGCCCCTAACCACAGAACATACTCCCGTTCTGACTTACTGGCCTTACAGACCTCCTCCTGAACCTTGGCTCCAATCTTTAATTGCCAAGATGCTCTTTTAAAATGTCGTGCTTGTGCCCTCACTCTTGATTCTATCCCGGCGGTCACAGACTCCCTGTCCTCTTCCTTCTGGACCACTACCCACGCCACGAATTTTGCCCCCTCTAATATGCCTACATCAATTTCTTCTATGGATTTTATCAGCATAAACTGCCCATCTCTGGCAAAACATAAAAGAGATATTTTTGATCTTCTCGATTCGGCAAATCCTGCCGCAATGTTTGTGACAGAAACCTGGCTTAGCAATAGCTCTGGTCCTGACATTGCTATGGCTCTTCCTAATAACTACACCTATCTGGGGAGAAATCGTGTGCTCAAGGAGGGTGGAGGTATAGCGATAATTTTTAAAAGAGAGTTTTCTTGTAAATGGGAGGACTTAGATTTCCCAAATTGCGAGGCTGGCCTTTTTAAACTTTCTCTCACCCCGCATTATACTTTGACTGGAACCCTGATTTACCGCCCCTCGGGTTCGGCCAATACATGGGCTTCGTCCTTTCCCGAGCTCATTGCCCCTCTTATTCTACAAGCCACTAACTTCTTAGTAGTAGGTGACCTAAATATTCATTTTAATCTCACATCCTGTCCCATTAGTATGCGTTTACTCCAGGACTTAGCTGCCCTGGACCTTCACCTACACAACTCCGGCCCCACCCATAAAGCTGGTAATTTATTGGATCCCATAATCTCAAACCTTGACTGCATCACTCACCAATCCTCTTCTCCTGTCATTTGGTCTGACCACTTTATTGTCAACTTTTCTATTAGGTTACCAGCTCACAATAATTCCTCTAGCTCTCACCCTCATAAAGCTAGTAGGAACTGGAAACGTTTGGATATAAACAAACTAAATTTTTGCCTCGACAACTCCAAACCAACGTTTCCTACTATCTCTACCAAGGAGTTATCTGTGGTCAATTCCTGGCTAAATACAGCCTTAGATTTGTGTCTTCCCACCCAGAGGAATAAGTCACAGCTCCATCATCCACCAGCCCCTTGGTTTAATGACTCTTTGCGTCAGGAAAAATCCCATTGCAAGAAATTGGAGCGCATATGGCGTTCTGACTATTGCACACTTAAGAAATCAAACTATAAGGCTGCCCTCCAGGCTTACCACTCGGCCTGTGACATTGCCAGAGCTAATCATGCTAACAGCACCATACTTAAGGCCCAAAATAGACCTAAGGCTCTGTTTAAATTAGTAAAAGATCTTTCTGGCATGTCCTCTGCTCCAAAAGGCCCTTCTTTGGATACTTCCCAATGCAATGTTCTGGCTGAATTCTTTTTGGATAAAATCGACAAAATCTATGCTATCCTGGACGCCACTCCCAATGTCCCTACTATCCCTGAGCCCGTACTTCCTACCCCCTGCTGCACTGCTGCTGATGACGGTATTCATACTACCTCCCCAATTCATTCTTGGGAGTCGATATCTCTCCCGCTCCTCCGTAAATATTTACATGAAATAAAATCGGGCTCACCTCTTGACCCTCTGCCCCCTCAAATAATGGGCACCTTGGACCCAGACCTGCTTCAGATCATTTTAGACATGCTGAATGCCTCACTGGAGGAGGCTACAGTCCCCAATGAATGAAAACACGCGATGGTGGTTCCATTGCTAAAGAAGGCCAATGCAGATTCTAATAACCCTTCTAATTTTCGTCCTATTTCTCTCCTTCCCTGTTATTCTAAAATTCTTGAAAAACATGTGAACTCTCTTATCACCTCTTATGTAGAATCTTCTCACCTCCTTCACTGCTCTCAGTCTGGGTTCAGGGCTGGCTTCTTCACGGAGACTACGCTTCTTGGTGTGTCTGAGACCATCAGGAAACAGGTGGACAATGGGGAGACTGTGGCACTCATCTTACTTGATTTGAGTGCCGCATTTGACACCGTCTCCCACTCCATCCTATTGTCTACCTTGCAATCCGTGGGGATTGATGGCACAGCTCTGGCCTGGATTGCTAGTTTTCTCTCTAATCGCACTTTTCAAGTCTTTTCCTCTACTTCTGTTTCTTCTATCTATTCTTCCCCTCACGGTGTTCCCCAAGGGTCGATTCTTAGTCCCCTCTTCTTCAATCTTTATGTGAGACCGCTTGCTTTCTTGGCAGAGCAAGCGGGTCTCACAATATATTCCTATGCTGACGACACTCAAATCGTCTACTCACTTTCTACCAAAAATCAATCGCCTACATCCTCCTTGCAGTCTGGCTTGGAACAGATCTCCAACTGGATGCAGAGACATAAACTAAAACTCAATGGGGACAAAACGGAGCTGCTCCTATTCGGTCCCAATACATCTTTGTGGGGCCCACAACATTGGCCACCACAGATGGGCCCGTTACCTACCCCTTCAGATTCAGCCCGTAATCTAGGGGTTCTGCTTGACAACCAGTTGTCACTGAAGCAACATGTTGTAAAGGTCTCTGCCACCTGTACCACCATCATCAGGTGGCTTAGAAAAATCACATGGATGCTTCCAGTGGATACCCTGAGAACCGTGGTCCAAGCCCTTGTCATCTCACGGATGGACTACGGGAACATACTACTTCTGGGCGCCTGTAAGGAGGTATTAAAGAAATTTCAGGTGGTCCAGAACATGGCTGTGCGCCTGATATGTAACTTACCTGCTAGGTCTTCGGCCTCTACCCATCTGCGCAAACTGCATTGGCTACGAATTGAGAGCCGTATCAAATTTAAAGCCCTTTGCATGATGCACCGTATTAAAATGGATAAAGCCCCGAAATATCTATCTTCCTTGGTCCAGCAGTATGTTCCCTCTCGCACCTTAAGATCTTCTACTCAAAACAAGTTTCAAATTCCACGGGTCAAGCGAGCCAAAATGGGTGGACGCTCGTTCGTCTTACAGGCTCCTTCCTTATGGAACTCTATGCCCCAATTTTAGCGCTCGGAAGTCTGCTATATGACATTCCGTAAAGGCATCAAGACCTGGCTTTTTAACATGTAACTGCCATGCCTTTGGTTTTTACACTGGCTCATCTTCCGTTAGCTCTAGCGCCGGGAAACCTCCGGGTAGCTGCGCGCTCAATAAATGTAGTTATAATATTAATAATAATAATAGACCGTCCACTGTGGTATACGTAGGGTTTAAATTAGGCTGCTGCTATTGTACAGCCGGGTGGACAAATTGGAAATGCAACTGCATTATATTGGTGCAGGGTATTGGGGGGTGGAGGGGTTTGGTTCCGTTTAATGGAACCAAAACCTTTTTACTTGGCTTTTAGGATCGCCTGACAGACGTACTACTGTGATGCAAGGAGTATAGTCTGGATCACATCTACTTTGCATCTATTTATACCAAAGGGGATGATGGACGGAGCTTTGGAGCAAATCAAACACTCGCCCACAGCCAACTGATCTGGGTTCAATCCACCATCACTCCCTAGCTCACTCCACCACCCCAGCTCAGACACGGCCACATGCAAACCAGCCCAACCCTGTGCCTCATGGGAACAGTCCAGCCCAAACTGCCAAGCCATGTCCTCCCTGGACCGGAAACAAGCATCCCGGGACCGGTCTCGGGTTCACAACCCTCAGCAGCCAGGCTATCTTGAATCCAGTGGCCAAGTGAGCAATGGACCCACGTCTGGGCACATGCTGCCAACCTAGGGTGAACAAATCAATACCGGTCCAGGGAAGACATGGCTTGGCAGTTCGGGCTGGATTGTCCCCATGAGGCACAGGGTCAGACTGATTTGCATATGGCCAGGTCTGAACTGGGGTGGTGGAGTGAGATAAAGAACGGTGATGGATTAAACCCAGATCAGTTGACTGGGGGTGAGTGTTTGTATTGTCAACGCTCCGTCCATCACCACCTTTGGTTTTTCTTTGTTTGCCCTAAGTTTACAGGGCACGCTCAGACGTGAGTCCCCTGCCCACTCTGCCACTGGAGTCAAGCAAGCCCGGCTGAAGACGGCTGTAATGCCAGAAACCGGTCCCGGGAAGCCTGACTCCGGTCCAGGGAAGACACGGCTCGGCAGTTCGGGCTGGACTGCTCCCACGAGGCACAGGGCCAGACCGACCCGCACATGGCCATGTCTGAACTGGGGTGGCGGAGCGAGCCAAAGAACGGCGATGGACCAAACCCAGATCAGTTGACTGTGGGCGAGTGCCCGACCCGCTCAAGCACTCCGTCCATCATTCCCTTTGGTATCGCTTTGTTCGCCCTGAGTTGGCAGGGTATGCCCAGACGTTGGTCCCTTGCTCACTGTACCACTGGATTCAAGATAGCCTGGCTGATGAGGATTATGAATCCGAACCCGGTCCCAGGATGCATGTTTGATTTGCTCAAGCACTCTGTCCATCATCCCCACTGGTATTGCCTTGCATCTAGTTAGAGCATTTCTCACTATTATTGCAATATATGTAGTATATCCAGGGCACAGGATTCTAACCTTGAGGTCAGCCCTACAGACTCTACTGTGGCGCATGGGACATTATTCTGGGCTAGTCCTAAAACTCTGGGTAGGCCTTATAGGTCTACTGCAGTTTCCTGGGGTTATATTGGGTACCTACCCCATACTTCAACTTTGTCCCTAAAAGTTTTAGTACTGCAGTGTCTGGTAAAATTCTGGTTGACCAGTTTTGCTTCCTGGGGAGGCTTCTTGGACCTATTATTGCACCTAGTTTGATAGCAGATTCACTCCCTAGGCCGGCTCTCTGTATAGTCTCAGCAGCTGATAAAATCTTACAAAAAAAAACTTCGAAGCCTCAACCAAGAGTTAGTAAAAACTCTATTAGAAACTAAAATAAAACTCTAGCTGCCCGGCTTGCCTGCTGAAGATGGTGTACGTGTGAACCTGTTGCTCTGCGCTGGTTGCTCTGCCAGCCTGCATAATTGGTGGTTTGGGGACGGTCCTGGAAGCTGGGAACAATCGCATGGTAGTGGTGGGCACATCCGGGGATGAATATCTGAAGACCTCATCTGGGGCCAAAAGTGACTGCCAGAGCTGATACATGTAAGCAAACCCTGCCCCCAAGATAGAGATCGGGCCCTGAACTACGCTCTTGTAGCCCGGCTGCTGGCCTGTGCCATGGGAGAGAAGACTGTCAACCTGAGAGCGGTGGAGTAGAGCCTAAACATACTGCCCCAGGTTACAGAGGCACAAGGTGCTCTAGGACTAGAGTGCAGCAAGTTCGGTGAAAACATACTGCATTATTGGCTTGCTTCCAATTGGAGGTAATAAGGAGGATGGCAGACAATTCTGAGAGAGACACTCACCAGACAAGTTCATCGACATCTAGCCAAGCAAAATCAAGACTGTGAGAAAGAGGATAGGGGTGGTTCCGGTCGGACTCTGGAAAGGGGGTCAACAGGGTTTCCATTCCCCAAAGAGCAGGGCCGTATCTACCGAGACTAATGCAGGCCAACGCTCTCTCATCAACCCCATCCACACCATGCGAAAGACGCGATGACGAAGCCACAAAAGGCCGGAGCTGGGTGATACCCGTTAAAAACGAATATACCGTAACAGCACGGTCCCACCTCACCTGGACTTGCCCACTCCGCTCTCCCCGATTATAAGAATCTTCAGGGTGGTCAGAACATCCTCGTCCATTCTGGGCTCCTGACCGCCGCACCCAGCAACTCCTGCTCAGTGCCCAGGGGGTCGCGCGCACACAACACCGTGACGTCTTCACCCTTCAACTACAGGGCTCGAGCGCGCACGACCCCGTTTTGTTTATCTCCTGTCAGTTTCGGGCAGTTGTACTTCTGCGCCTGCGCGAACCCGGCTTCTTACGACAACGAAGTGTATCGCCTGCCCCTTTACCTGGCGAAATAAAAAAAGGACTTGAACAAAAAAAAAGTACATTTGATAGGCAAAGTCATGTTTATGAATCTGCCATGTTGCAATTACTCGTTAAATAGTTTTGAAATTATTCTTGTCACTTTCTATTTTTAAAATGTGGTGCGAAATATGCCCAATCAAACTGTTTAAAAGAAATGCAAAATGCAAGCTGTCATGTTTCCGGACTATAGCTCGAATCAGTTTTTTTTTTCAAGCTGTTTTTCGCTATTTTTGTCTTTCAGATATTTAAAAAACATGGTGATAACTTTTTGTAGACAGAAATTACCTCAAAGCTAAATATTTTCGGGGTATTTTTTGTTGCTGCTGTGAAGACACGTAATATATTAGTCAGTTATAATTCATGTGTTGGTAAGAATTTCAAGATGGCAGCCACCACCATTTAGGAGGGTGCGTTCTAGGCTTCCTTCCGTCTGTTTCAGTACTCTCCGGTGACTCAGCTGCAACTCAGCTACTTCTTGGAAGCTGCTTCTTTGACAAAGGAATTCCTTTTGTCCTGTCTTCACCAAATAACTTGTCGGGTCACATGACAGTTTTTTTGTTTTTTTCATAAGTCTTCACTTTCTTCAGTATTATCTTTAAAATATGTTCACATTATTACAATGAATTATACGTCTTCGTTTTTGGTATCGTGATAATTTAAAAGCATGGTGTAATATACTCTGTGTTTCAAATACATGTTTTTCTGATCATGGCATCGTTTTTATCTTTGAAAAATTGGACGCTATTTAAACTTTTAGGAATATTACTAATGATGTATCTGTTGATTCACATCACTTCTAGTAGGGTTCCTAAAGGCATAAATGATCCGCACCTCGAAGTCTGGCTAGGTCAAATCCAGCTAAATTTATTTACAGTATCAAACAAGACAGCACAACGACGCTCCTACACCGCTGCTCAAAGCACCTGCAACCAATTGCCAGAATTTGAAACTTCGATGAAGGAACGCCCATGCCTTAATTCCCAGGTTGTATGCCGTGAAGGAGGACTACAAGGCCATCAGGAGGATGCTGTTGCCTCATCTACAGCTGTGCAGCAAGTAGTGCCAGCTACACCGTTTAGGCCTTTCTACAGCTGCGCAGCAAGTAGTGCCAGCTACACCGTTTAGGTCATCAACAGCTGTGCAGCAAGTAGTGCCAGCTGCATTGTTTAAGCCTTTTACAGCTGCGCAGCAAGTAGTGCCAGCTGCACCGTTTAGGCCTTTTACAGCTGCGTAGCAAGTAGTGCCAGCTGCACCGTTTAGGCCTTTTACAGCTGCGTAGCAAGTAGTGCCAGCTGCACCGTTTAGGCCTTTTACAGCTACGCAGCAAGTAGTGCCAGCTGCACCGTTTAGGCCTTTTACAGCTGTGCAGCAAGTAGTGCCAGCTGCATAGTTTAGACCACTTTATCAGTGGAGTCAGTTCTGATTGAGTTAGGACTCCCGCTACCTCCTTTTGTGCACTCTTTGCAGCAGCCTTGACATTATGGATTCAGGGCATCTGTGCCCCCTGCTGAGATGGCCAGTTGGCCTGGGAGACGGCGAGGTATGTAGGGCGCCAGGCCCTTATACGGACATGTGGTGCTTGGAAATGTTCTCCTTGTAGTATGAGTTACGCACCCTGTTCTGCGTTCCGCTGAAGGTGGTCTTATGATGACGAGGTTGTCGTGCATATTTAGACAATGTTAGTCAGATTTTGCATATATAGACCTTGTTAGTCAGATTTTGTTCCACCCCATGCTCTTTGCCCCTATTGTTAGTTATTCTCAGGAGATTAGGGTGCAATAGTAGTCTGTTGAGATTATGGGCGTACAACACGTTTGGTGCCGAATGGGATTCTGTCACAAGCTGATGCTAAGTTCAGTGATCACCAGTGGTCACTGAGTGTTCGTTTATAATCTGTTCTACTTTGACCAAATTTGCTTTGTAATGGTTCTGAAAGTGGTCCTGTTGGTCCTATCCTATGTAAAGAATTCCTTTGTCTATCTAGTGCCAGGTGACATCATGCATACCTAGATGAAGGGCCCATCAAATACCCACCCCACTTCCCAGACAGCACATTAGTTCTGATTTCTTCACCCAACATTTGGAATATGTGCCCCCTTCTTGTCCTCTTACTTCTCATCACCACCGCTTTCCTAGTAACACCCTTCTATTATCCCACCCACCCTCCCCCGTCACATTTTCCCAACATGGCCACCACTCGAGTTAAGGCTGGAATTAATTGCTGCAAAATCATGTATCCTCCCAACCAGAAGAAAGCTTCAGTTAAACAATTGAAGCATAACACTATTGAACGTTTCCCTGATTCCCTTTTTGTTGATCAATTTTACAATGGTCGTTTTGGGAGGCTCAAAAACGATTTCATCTTCTTCACTCACGACACCCCCTCTTGGTCCACCAGCTTATATAATTTCCTTAACGTCACCTCCTCCTCCTCTATCCCTCATGGCCAACAACTAAAAATTTCTCCCTCTACGCGTTTCAACGGCTACCTCACTATCTCACTCTATAACAACGATACTGTCATGATCTTTGACCACCTCTTCTCCTCCCTACTCCCCTCCTCTGCGACTGGGTTATCTCCTGACTCTTCAGCTAGCTCCACCCACTACTCACTTTCTCCTCCCCTGACCCCCCTACATACCAGCAGGGTGCACCCTCGAGAAGCACAGGTAGCCCCTCTTCCCTCCACCTCCCCTGTGCCCTCCTCACCTATGCCTCCCCCCTCACAGTTTGCCCCCCATTCATCACTTCAGCCTTACCTCTAACTAATACGCTCCTCGTCCAATCTGCACCATCCCGGTTCCCCAATCTCTTCACCTCACCCATACTCCTACCTGCCACACCCCTTTTCAGCCCTCCTCTCCTCCAACCCTCTCCCCCGGCAAACCTTCCCTACGCTCCCCTTATTCCTCCTTCCCCCCTCTCCTCTACCCCCTCCTACCCTCGTTATTCACCCCGATTTCTCCACAAACCCATTGCATATCTCTCCTTCCCCCCACTCCTCCAGCAGTGCTGTGCTACCCCCTTTCCCCCTTGGTAACCCTTTCCATTTCCCTACCTCGGGCACAGCAGAACCACTACCTTTCTTCAGCTTCCCATTCTCCCAACCCCCCTCATTCTGCCAGATGCCCGTTTCCTCACAGCCACCCCTACTCGATGACAGGACCTCTTCAACCACCTCCCCTCTTATCCTCCCTAACCCTCTACATTCCCATGACGCCACACAGCCCTCCCCTCTCCTTCTACCATACCGCCCTGTTCTGCACCCATCTCCCCCTGAATTTGTCCTTAATTCCTTTCCTTCTTGCAACTCCAACAAAGACAACTTTCCCTTCGCCTCTGACTCACCAACTCCCGCTCTCAACCTCCACCTTTCCCCACTTTTGAACCCTATACCCCAACTCCCCTCCAGTACCCCACCTCTCCTTGCCTTCCACCACCGTTTCCACCCCCTCCTGTTTCCATCCAGCCACCCAACCATCCGTGCTCTGCCTTACTCTGTCTGGAAAATAAGCTAGACTCTCTGATCACCTCCATCTCCCAGCTTGTAACTGCCATTTCACTTTTAAGCTCCAAGATTTCCACCTTTCCATACACCTCTACTCCTTTGGAAAACCCTCACCATCCCACGAGATGCACCTCGCCCCCTCACCCCACTATAGCCAAGCTGAACCTGTCATCTACAAACTTCGTCAACTCACACAAGCCTTTGAATGCCTCCTGTTACACCTGTCAGCCCTTTGGGTGGTCCCTCCTATTATTTATTTATTTTGTCCCTTTTTGCCTCCCAGTACTTTTCATTTTTTTTTATGTCCACTGAATTTTTGGTGTTGTCCTAGGGGGTGGGTGCTTCCTTATTCCCATAATTTGTTTAGGCCTAGGTGTCCTTTATTAAGATGGAAATGTAGTCAAAACAAAATGGTGGCTGGTAACTGCCGCAACTGTTTGCCTCAGAGCCTGGTGCCATAGGGTAACATGAGGGGTTCCAGAACCTTCTGGACCTCTCTGGACACTCTGGGCACAGGCTATATAAGAGGGAATGCAGGGCGGCCATTTTGAGGAGAAACAAAAGACTGTGGAGGAGAGTAACTTGGCTGGAGTGGAGGCTGTGGGGCGAGGAGGTTGGCGCGCTGAGAGGGGATCTGATTGCCTCTAGGGGCTGCTGTCCCCACTCCTGATTCTGTCCCTCTCCCATTGACCTGGCCTAGCAGAAACATTTAAAATTAATACTATTAACGGAGAAGCAGAGGGTGACTGATTTAGGTGGAGCAGACAGGACAAGGACTGTGGAAAACTGAGGTGAGGGCGTCTGAGACTGCCTCCTGTCTGAGGCCAAGACTCTTGCAGAGTAGGCCCTTGCCTTGCTGACCTTCCTTCTCCCTGGTGCAAGCTAATACTCGCGGTATCCTGCCTGGGTTAGTCCACTGCAATTGGGAACTTACCGGCGCCCCAACTGTAGACCCCGGATCTACCTGGGCTCCCTATGCTGGTGTGGTCTCGCCGCCTCTGGTCTGTGGGAGCTCCTGTGGCCGGCAGGGGCACGGAGCTCGTGGATCGGAGCCAGTCGGGACCGCCTGTCAAGCTCCCAATTGCTTGTTCAGGAGGCGGGAGTGAGCGTCGGACCCGCTCGAGGGCCGGTTCCTGGTGGGAGAACCTGTGGGGAAGGTAGCGTCGCCTGGAGGGGGGTGCTCCACCACGGAAAATAGTTTGTGAAGCGGAGGAAGCCTAGGAAAAGCCCCGCCTCGGCGCTGTCTAGAGGAGCGTCCGGGAGGAAGTGAGGCGTGACTGGAGTTGGCTGAGGGAGGAGTCCGCTCTTCCTGCAGAGTGAGGGGAGGAACGCAGAGGCAGTGTAGGAAACTGTCATAAGAGTGCAACTTGCCCCCGGTGAAGGACGGGTCCCGCCTCCATAGGCCCGCATCCATCGAACTTCAACTAAAATCCCCAAGTGGAAATCCTTAGCTTTTCAGCCGACCGACATCGGCTGGGTTGGACAAAGCAGCGCTCAGGAATAAAGTAAGCAGGGATTTCGGCTGAGGGGGCTGGGGGGAGGAAATTTGGCTCTCAAATCCCTCTGCCGGGCCTGGTAAATCTCGAGGCTCCCTGCCCTTGATAAGAAGACAGTTTGGCTGGGCGGAGAGGCTATAATTGACAGCTGTCAGAAGAGACTTCTCCTTTTCTTTTAGGAGAGTTCAGTGAACTAAGGGACAGCTATTGTACCATCCATATCTAACCAAGCTAACGAGGAAAAACCAATTCAAGGCAGTTAATTCACGAGGGTAGTAATATACCTCAACTGTTTAAAATGCATGTATTAAGACCCATCTTTTATTCGATATATGTTAAAGCTACATGAAATGGAATCAATTTACAACTGAAAATAAGAGTGATATGCTTTAAAGATAATTAGCTTCTATTTTCAATTTTGACATTAGCTAATTGTTGGTCTATGCACTGCTTAATTATCGCTAATGTAATTTGGTATGGATAATCACAAGACTTACCTTTAGTCAATATTACATGTAACAAAAGGAATTCAAGACTTGAAATGTAATCTATTCTGCATCTAAACTAGTGATTAATGATATGATTAAGTAATAATTCTTAGCATCACATGATTTGTTGCTGAGTTATAACCACAGAGAATTAAATGTGGAATAATGAGCTATTAAGATAAACGCAATTGAAAGCAATCCTTAAGAAGAAAAGATACACTTTTCTACTTTTCTAGAAGAACTGATGTAGTGTCCTTTTTGAGTGGATGGACGCTGGGTTCCTGTGAGAGTGTGATGCAAGCTTAACACTTTTGCCTTTGGGTTAGACCTTCCTACTCTGTGTCAGGCTACCCTATGTGGTCTGGTGACCCCAGGTCCAACACCTCCCTTCTGCAATCTGCACCTCCCAGTAACCCTACTATCTACTCTATTCCGACCATCTCCTCTGTCAGAACCAAGCATCCACCGAAACCCTCCCGAGTACCCTCGTATAAACACAATATCCCGATCACCCTTCAGAGCCCAAGTGCCCCCGTCACCAAAACAGTCTTGACAGAGCTGCGCTGTCTGCTCCACAACTGCAGATCTGCAGTAAAAAAACTTGAAATCTCCAATGCCATCACCTTTCACAATATAGACATGCTCTTTCTCTCAGAGACCTGGTTCAACAATACCTCTTACTCTATCTTTGATCTCCTATTACCCACAGGCTATTCTTTACTTAGGAATGACAGAACTGACAGCGTTGGGGGAGGTGTTGCAGTCATCTTTAGGAACTCCCTTCAACTGAAGGCTTCTCCTTTCAGCTCGTCCAGCACTTTTGAATGCCTTTCTCTTGAGCTACAATTGCACCACCGCTCACCCATCAGATTCCATGTCATTTACCTCCCGCCGGGTAGCGGACCTTCGTTTATGGAGGAACTCACTGACTTCATCAGCGACCAATACTCGCAAAGTGACAATCAGACCTTTGTGGGTGACTTCAATCTCCACTGGGGCTCACCGCAAGACTCTTCTGCGAACTCGCTGGCCACCTTCCTCTCTGCTAACGATCTTATCCAACACTGCACAGAGTCAACACACTCTAAGGGCTCAATTCTGGACCTTGTCATTTCTAAAGCAGACATGCTTTCTATCACTACCCCTATTCATGTAGACTGGTCTGACCACCTCCTCATCCCATTCTCTCTTCACCTATCACACTCTCCTCTTGGCCAACCTAAGAGGGCTACCTCCTGGTTCCGTGATGCTAAAAATATTGACGTTGTTTCCCTCTGTGAATCAGCTTTGTTATCACTTCCAAAGCTTGACCCGAACCTAGATGTTGACAAACTCACCTCCCAATGCCTCACAGTCCTTGCAGTCAAAATCAATAACGTCGCTCCTCTCCAAAGTAAAAAGATAAGGCCCACTCCCTCAGCACCCTGGTTCAACAAATCCCTCTATGAAGAAAGGAAGCAACTAAGATTCCTGGAGAAACAATGGAGGCAAGCGCCCTCCACTGATAATCTGGCCACGCTTCGTTTAGCAAGATCCAAGTACCACAAGAACATCTTCCTTGAGAAAGCGTCGCACTTCAGAACCCTCCTTGACTCTGCCAAAAATAGACCCAGAAAACTATTCGATCTCATCAAGGTTCCTAACCGCTCTCCCCAACCTCCAAGCTGGAGGACTCTACAAAGAAAGCAGCGGATTTTGGTATATTCTTTGACGAAAAAGTGAAATCCCTTGTGGCTCAGGTCGCTCATCCTACCCCTCCAGAGGAGCGCAAATCCTTAGCTATTTGGCAGAACTTTGACCCCATCTCTGAAGATGCCCTCCTCAAGTGCATCCTCGAAACAAAGCCCTCCAACCATTCTCTTGACCCCATCCCCAGTGCCATAGCCATTGACTTCTATTCCCATTCTCTTTCCTATTGGACCACTCTGGTCAACCTCTCCCTCTGTCAAGGCTCCCTTCCTGTCTCCTTCAAAACTGGTCAGGTCCCCCCTCTGCTTAAAAGACCCACTGCTGATGCGAATGACCTCAACAACTTCCGCCCCATCACTAACCTACCCTTTCTTGCGAAGATCACAGAAAGATGTGTACTGAACCAACTCTTTCGTCATATCAAGAACAATGATCTTCTTGACAATTGTCAGTCCGGCTTCATCCAAAACTGCAGCACTGAAACAGCCCTATTGCAAGTGGTTGATGACGCGCTGAGGATACTTGACTCGGGGGGTCCTGTCTTCTAATTCTCCTTGACCTTCCTGCAGCCTTTGACACTGTCAATCATGACACTCTTCTCAACACTCTGCAACAGAGAATGGGCATGGAGGGCACTGTGCTTAAATGGTTTGCTTCCTTCCTCTCTGATAGATCCCAAATGATCAAAATAGCGAACAGTCTTTCATCTCCTTTGGCGGTGGGTCAAGGTGTTCCTCAAGGCTCTATACTTGCACCCACATTGTTCAATCTCTACCTAGAACCACTGGGAAATCTCCTAAGTAAATCCGGGATCCACTATCATCTCTACGCAGATGACACTCAATTCTACCTCAAGGTTGCCTCCACTCATGATCTCGCCATCCTAAGATCGACTCTCGACTCCATTCAAAACTGGATGTCAACTCATCAACTGATTCTGAATCCCTCCAAAACTGAATTCCTGCTCCTCTCTTCCTCACTTTCTCCTCCCCCGGTTCAATCATGGATGGATCAGATGAATCTGCTTAACAATAAACCCATCATTGTTGACAGCGCAAAAACCCTTGGTGTCATACTCAACAACAAACTCAATCTAATCCCCCACATCAACTCCATTTCAAAATCTGCACGATACCAACTGCGCCTTCTTTGGGGAATTCGTCGCTTTTTCCCTGAACATGACCTTAAAACACTGGCGCAATCGCTGGTCATCTCCAGACTGGACTACTGCAATTCTCTTCTTACTGGCCTCCCCAAATCCCACCTGTCCCCCCTTAAATCTGTCCTCCACTCAGCAGCCCGTTTCAACTGTGGGGCAAAAAGAAGCGACCACATCACACCGTTGTTATCCACCCTTCGCTGGCTTCCAATCGAGGCTAGAGCTATCTACAAGACAGCCTGTATCACCCACAAAGCCTTGCACTCCTCCTCTCCTCTCTACCTGTCGAATAAACTGAAACTGTCTGGAGGCTCTAGACCATCTCGTAATGCGGAAAATCTACTGCTTGAACCCCCTACTTTCAAGACGGAAAGATCGATGGCCCAATCCTTTTCAGGCAGCGCAGTGAGAATCTAGAACTCACTTCCGCCTCAGCTCCGGACCACCGCCTCCTCCCAGGCCTTCAAAATGGACCTCAAAGTTCTCCTCCTCCAAAGACACCACCAAATCTAATTCACGCCCTCTCTATCATCTGATGGAAGACCTCCCATCATTGAAAATTCTATTTTCCTTGACTATTGAAGTGCCTTCCCAGCGTGTTCTGGCAGTTTGAGTGTTTACCATTTACTGTAGTATTACCCTTGTACCTCTGTATGGTACCCTTTTGTAACTTGCACACGTCACTTTTCTCTGGTATCACACTGTATGCTACCTCTCACTTTCTGTTTGCTTTAGATACTTACACAAGTGCCACCATTGCCTACGTAACATTTGTTCTTGTGCTGGAGTGTCTGCCATTTATTGCAGTATTATACCTCTACTTTGTACGCTTTTGTAACCTGCACACATCACTTTTTCCTCCTGTAGTGTACCGATTGCTACCTCATGTATTTTGGTTGCTCACTTTTGTCACTTTTGATTCATGTAACATAACGTTTGCTTTTGTAATTTGTTCACTTGTAATTTTTCTCCTCATGTATCATTGCTGTTCCTATTGTGAAGCACTCTGACACCTTTGGGTAAAGTCCGCGCTATATAAAATTGCATAAATAAATAAATGGATAAATAAATAAATAAATGCTGGTAACTCTTTAGGACTCGGGCCTAGCGTGCACTGCGCATGCAGTGTCGCGCAGCGAGAGGTATTTTCCTGGCATTTTGAAAATGGACCTAGAAATTCCACGCGTGTTATTCCTTAGGTTCATTTTCAATGGCCTTTCAGTGCGTGTGTTTTGAAAACAGAACACACAATAGGCCATGGTCGGTCGCGTAGCTCCGCCCATGGCCTATTGGTTGTTGTTACATGCACCAGAGGCCATATATCTTCCATTATCGCGGCCGTCAATGCAGCGGTAATTAAAGACATGCTGGCAGGGCGCGCGAGCGTGCACCACTCGCCGTTTTTTTTTACAATAACAATTAGTTCAGAAACACGAAAAAGAAAATTAAAGCCACGGGAGGAGAAGTACATGTACAGAGAAAATGGAAAACGGCAAAGATGATTACATAAAATGTGTTGTTGGGCCAACGATAATACAAATGGGAAAGTGGTCGGGAGCATGGAACACAACAATATGGCAAAAAAACATAGTGCTTTGATAGAACAAGGACGAATAGGAGAAATTAGATGACGGCGGAGGTAGAAAAAAAGTTAGCATTGTAAAAATAAATACATCGAATACTCCTAACAGTATAAAACAGCGAATACACAGAGGAAATGGATCTATTGATCACGAAGACATTGCAAAAACTGTGCTTTCGAGGAATGATCTGAAGGGGCAAACATTGGCGCGCTTCTCTTTGATCGTAGAACTGTTGCAAATTGGATCGGGACGAATTATCTGGCAGAACTGCGAAGAACATCCCGAATTCCGATGTGTTCAGGCGATATTACGAACTCGGTTCGGAAAGAGGCGGCTTCGGTTCCGAGAGTCGGAGCTGTTAGCGCGAGGGTCGCCGGGGGCTAGTATAGGCCATCCCACAAATACATCGAATATTGTGAAGTAAATTCGGGAGTTCGGGCGTCCATGGAAAGGTGAATGAACCAGGATTAAACCCTAAATATCGTTTCGAACCGAACAGACCTTCTTGACCCAGAAGTATGGACTGGATTCTCGCGTTATTGGGATGCGGCGAACTTCAGAAGTTGCAGACCGTTCTGTCATCTCCGAGTTCAGCGCTCTGGAAATACGGGGATATAGGAGAACGTCTGTTACTCCAGACTTTGTCCATATTCGTAGATAACAGTGATTTACTAGGCGAATGGCTTTTATTGGTATGCAGGGGGCAGAACGGGAAGGGTTACAAAGAAAGGGGGCACGGGAGGAGCATTGTGGCTTTGCATCGGGATCAGCGCATGTTCACCACCAGGAGGGTGCAACATGGTAAGGTGGGGTGTTAAAATGCGAATTCTGCCATTTTAAACCCACCGCGACAATATTTTATTTTCCCCCCGTATTGCTCCAAAGTATTTAACCATGTGTAAGTCGTTGTCTGACTAGAAGTTTTCGGTGCCCGTGCCACCCTCTTCTCCTCTAGCCACTGGTGGGTTTCACAGCGCTTAGCCCACCTCGTGGGTTTCAAGCACTTTGGTGGGCAGTGAGAGCGCCATGCACTGGGGGTTGGAGGGGTTGGTACCTATGGGTAAGAGAGAAGCTGTCACGGGTAGGCAGGGAGTAAAGCGGGTTTGGGTGGACAGTGTGAGATGCAGTCAGTGATTGGTAGCATAAGACGCTGGCACTGGTGGGCAGCGGGAGAGGCTTGCACCAGTGGACAGTGTAAGAAGTCTGGCCTTCACATTCTGAAGTCTCTCAAGCGCCCACAGGCTGTTTCATGGAAAGGCCCCGTGGAGGGAGTGAGCGCTTCTTCTGGCCCTGGGGTTGGACGGGTCTAGTTGATGTGGTGGGAGGGTCTCTTCTTCTGGCCCGGGGATGGACGGGTCTAGTTGCTGTTGAGGGAGGGAGCGCTTCTTCTGGCCCTGGGACAGCATGAGTGAGAGTGACAGCATGAGTGAGAGTGACAGCATGAGTGAGAGTGACTGCAGAGTGAGTGTCCAGATTGAGAGTGACTGCAGAGTGAGTGTGACAGCATGAGTGACAGTAGAGTGAGCTTGACAGCATGAGTGACAGCAGAGTGAGAGTGATAGCAGAGGGAAAGTGACAGCAGAGTGAGAGTGACAGCATGAGTGACAGTAGATTGAGAGTGACTGCAGAGTGAGAGTGACTGCAGAGTGAGAGTGACAGTAGAGGTAGAGTGACAGCATGAGTGACAGCAGAGTGAGAGTGACAGCAGAGTGAGAGTGACAGCATGAGTGACAGTAGAGTGAGAGTGACTGCAGAGTGAGAGTGACTGCAGAGTGAGTGACAGCAGAGTGAGAGTGACAGCATGAGTGACAGCATGAGTGACTGCAGAGTGAGAGTGACTGCAGAGTGAGAGTGACTGCAGAGTAAGAGCGACTGCAGAGTAAGAGTGACAGCATGAGTGAGAGTGACAGCATGAGTGACTGCAGAGTGAGAGGGACTGCAGAGTGACAGTGACTGCAGAGTGAGAGTGACAGCATGAGTGACTGCAGAGTGAGAGTGACTGTAGAGTGAGGGTGACTGCAGAGTGAGAGTGACAGCATGAGTGAGAGTGACAGCATGAGTAACTGCAGAGTGACTGCAGAGTGACTGCAGAGTGAGAGTGACTGCAGAGTGAGAGTGACAGCATGAGTGAGAGTGACAGCATGAGTGAGAGTGACAGCATGAGTGACTGCAGAGTGAGAGTGACTGAAGAGAGAGAGTGACTGCAGAGTGACTGCAGAGTGGGAGTGACTGCAGAGTGAGAGTGACAGCATGAGTGAGAGTGACAGCATGAGTGAGAGTGACAACATGAGTGACTGCAGAGTGAGAGTGACTGTAGCGTGAGAGTGACAGCATGAGTGACAGCAGAGTGAGAGTGACAGCATGAGTGAGAGTGACTGCAGAGTGAGAGTGACTGCAGAGTGAGAGTGACTGCAGAGTGAGAAAGACTCAGCAGTGTGACTATTCCAGAGAGAGCAGGGTATGCTTGTGCGCTTACACGGTGCACTGACACACAGGAGGTAAAACAAAGAACAGCTGAACACATGTCTTGGGAGCTTCATGGAGGTAGCCGGCCCTCTGTGAGGGGACCAGCAAGGAGGGGGCGCACCAACCAATCAAGCGTAACTACTCACAACCTACTGTACGATTACAACACAGGCCAAAGGGCAGAGCTAGGTCTTTTCGCATTACGTAGGGTGAGCAGTGTGTGAGTGTGCAGGGTGAGCAGTGTGTGAGCATGAAAGGGTGAGCAGTGTGTGAGTATGCAGGGCTAACAGTGTGTGAGCGTCCAGGGTGAACATTGTGTGAGTGTGTAGGGTGAGCAGTGTGTGAGTGTGCAGGGTGAACATTGTGTGAGTGTGTAGAGTGAGCAGTGTGTGAGTGTGTAGGGTGAGCATTGTGTGAGTGTGCAGGGTGAGCAGTGTGAGAGTGTGTAGGGTGAGCAGTGTATGTGTGTGTGTAGGGTGAGCAGTGTGTGAGTGCAGGGTGAACAGTGTGTGAGTGTGCAGTGTGTGAGTGTGCAGGGTGAGCAGTGTGTGAGTGTGCAGGGTGAGCAGTGTGTGAGTGTGCAGGGTGAACATTGTGTGAGTGTGTAGGGTGAGCAGTGTGTGAGTGAGTAGGGGCAGTGTGAGAGTGTGCAGGGTACGAAAACTAGAACTGAGTCCACCACACACACACACATAAGACCACACACATAAGACCACACACACACCACACACAAACACACACTCTCACACCACACAATCACCACCACACACTCACCACCACACACTCACCACCACACACAACCACACGCACACACCACCAGCCGTCAGTGCACGCTTTCACCGGACACAAACACCACCAGCCGTCAGTGCATGCTTTCACCGGGCACAAACACCACCAGCCGTCAGTGCACGATTTCACCGGGCACAAACACCACCAGCCGTCAGTGCACGCTTTCACCAGGCACAAACACCACCAGCCGTCAGTGCAGGCTTCCACCAGGCACACACTACCAGACGTCAGTGCATGCTTTCACCAGGCACACACACCACCAGCCATCTGTGCATGCTTTTACCAGGCACGCATTCACCAAACACACACACACCACCAGCCATAAGTTCACACTTCACCAGGCACACACAACACCAGCCGCCAGTGCACCCTTTCACCAGGCAGACACACCACCAGCCGTCAGTGCACGCTTTCACCAGGCACACACACCACCAGCCGTCAGTGCATGCTTTCACCAGGCACACACACCACCAGCCATCTGTGCATGCTTTTACCAGGCACACACACCACCAGCCGTCAGTGCACGCTTCCACCAGGCACACACACCTCCAGCCGGCAGTGCACGCTTCCACCAGACACACACACCACCAGCCATCAGTGCAGTAGGGGCAGTGTGAGAGTGTGCAGGGTACGAAAACTAGAACTGAGTCCACCACACACACACACATAAGACCACACACATAAGACCACACACACACCACACACAAACACACACTCTCACACCACACAATCACCACCACACACTCACCACCACACACTCACCACCACACACAACCACACGCACACACCACCAGCCGTCAGTGCACGCTTTCACCGGACACAAACACCACCAGCCGTCAGTGCATGCTTTCACCGGGCACAAACACCACCAGCCGTCAGTGCACGATTTCACCAGGCAGACACACCACCAGCCGTCAGTGCACGCTTTCACCAGGCACACACACCACCAGCCGTCAGTGCATGCTTTCACCAGGCACACACACCACCAGCCATCTGTGCATGCTTTTACCAGGCACACACACCACCAGCCGTCAGTGCACGCTTCCACCAGGCACACACACCTCCAGCCGGCAGTGCACGCTTCCACCAGACACACACACCACCAGCCATCAGTGCAAAATTTCTACAGGCAGACACACCACCAGCCATCAGTGCACACATCAATTGTTAACGTACCCACAATTAACTATTGTAGCAATCGCAGTATGGTGCACTTTACTTTTAAACATATTCATCTAAAGTGCAGCATGCCAACTTTGCTACAATTCCAATCCAACCCACATCATTTCACTACACACCACATGCATACACTCCATAACACATGGCTAAAAGACATTGCCATTACAATGCCATTAGCTCTAACTCAAATAAATCTGAGACCTATTGCATTTCCAATGCTTGTTTTAAAGGACAAGACGAATACATAACACACCTTCCCTCTTTACAAATGTCCCCAAAATGAACAAAATCCCACACAACTATGCCCAACTAAATATACTGTATAGTACAATCTAAAATCCCAACAGCGCAAACCAAACACCCCTCCCCGAAAAGTGTCAAAATAATTTCAATACATAGTCCAGGGCTTTGAGTGGGCCGGGTCTTACCGGTGCTGAGCACCAGCAGTTTTTTAAAGGGTGCCTCAAAACGGGTCACAATCGGGCTCTGTTTTGTGCCCTGGTTTTTTTTCCGGTGCCCTGGCACAGGCGGTTTGTATTTTTTCGGGACTGCAGTGGCAGCAGGCACATCCATGTCTGCATGCTCACACTGCTCACTTCTCACTAGTGGAGAATTTACGGCATGATGTCATGCCAGGTGAGCGTTCTAGGGAAAGGGAAATCATTTAAAGAGTAATTTTCTCTCTGGATTTCCCTTCTCTTTTTGAAACTCAGGAGCAGCAACATCGTTGTGGTGTCACCAAGGCTTTAAGTGAAAGCTTTTTCAGTATTATATACAAGCCATAATTGCTGCCTATTTATCTTATGCAACTAACATCCATTGGCAATACCAATAGTCTAGACTTGTTGTAGGTATGATGTTACTTGTTGTATCATATATCTGGATGCAATGACAAAACAAGCATTTACAATGCAACGGTTTCGCCTTTGGAAAAGTTAGAGCTATTGGCATTGTAAATGACAAAATTTGTATTTATGTGTTGGTTTTGAAAACAGATAAATAAATGGCATTGTCATTTACATTGCCAATAGCTTAATCTCTCGCAAATGTGAGACCTAGTGTACCCTACGGTCGAGCTCAGCAGACAGCAATTACTACTACACACACACACCTAGAGCCACGCACACACACCCAGAGCCAGCCACAAACACACACACCCAGAGCCACACACACACACACCCAGAGCCACACACACACACACACCTGAGCCACACACACACACACCCAGAGCCACACACACACACACCCAGAGCCACACACACACACACACCCAGAGCCACACACACACACACCCAGAGCCACACACACACACTCACACCCAGAGCCACACACACACACACACACCCAGAGCCACACTCACACACACACACCCAGAGCCACACCCACCCACCCAGAGCCACACACACCCACCCAGAGCCACACACTCCCACCCAGAGCCACAGCTATTCGTTTTAGACAACTGTCCAGTGTGCTCATTTTCTGCAACTCTCTACTCCTGAGAGGTTCCACAAGACATAGATGGTTAATGATATTAGAATATCCAAGTGATGTTTTCACTAATGGGTGCCATGTTGTAGCATGCTTGCCAGTGCCCCAAATGCAAGCATGAACCAAGTGCCCCATGCACCTGAGCTAGTGTTAAAGGACAGGCCTCCTCGGGGTGAAGGGACTCCAGTGCCACTGTACCTGCTGCACAAAAGTTAACTATGTTTCTGAATGGGGGTGGTTATTCATATCCAACTTAACAGAACTCATTTTGTTGTCCTGTGTGGACTGAGACTGTGTAGACTCCCTGCTGGGCATCGAGCCTGTGACCTCTTTGTTAAACATTTACTGAGTTCCTTCCACACTTTGCCGCCTGAGAGCCACAATAATATTGTGCGTTCGGGGCCGTTGTATGGCATGAGCGTCAAGCAAGACATTGGCATTTAGTTCTCCGGCTGCCATTTTCTGAGGTGGATCCTTGACTTCCGGTTTGGGAGAATGCCTTCCTTGCAGTCCCTAGCGCTCGCTGAACGTAGGCACTGCCTGGGGAGCGGAGGTAAAACCCATCAACAGCCGGAAAATTGTAAAGCTTCACAGCAGGGAAAGAATGACTGCAGAGGAGGGGGATTCTTAAATGCCATGGTTGCATGGGAGTAACAGGTGAACTTGTACTAATAATGCATACTTTTCAGAAAGCGTGGGAAACGAAATCTACACTTGGGCCAAGAATGGAAGAAAATGTTAAACTAGTCAGATTTGTGTTTCTGGTGTTAGCTGTGACTGCGCTGTAATCTGGAGGTCTGTGGTTGGTGTAAAAAATACACGACACCACACAGACTCTCACTAGCAGGCCGAAGTCACTGGTTAAACGACCCCCGTACCTGCTCCAACTCCGGTCAGCGTGAGGTCTTCATCCGAGTTCCGACTCACTTCCAGGCCGTCCGTGCATGTCGAGTATCCGGCCCTCCCAGCGAGACCTTACAGGACCACTAAAATCGCGCAACCCACCCCTTCCAAAGACACTTTGAATATGACCAAAACATGACGGCCAAAAAAAAAAAAAACATCCGCCCACCGCCGCAATGACGTTCACAGAGGGGCGGAGAGGGAAAAAAATCGCCGGAACGCCCACGAATCGCCTCGGACAATGACGGACGCCTCTCTCTTTCAATGGAAAAGAGAGGCGGGACAAAGCCACATACTGTTCTCAAAAGATTTCGCCTGCGTGAACGCTGCTGCGCAGCAGATCGCCAGGCAAAACCTGAAAAACACTATATGGAACTTGGTACAGAGGATATGCATTTCCAACAAGCAAATTGTGTGATTTTACAAGTAATCCGGATGAAAACCTACTTCAAGTTCAGCTTTTTTAATTTGCATTGCCAGAGGAGTTAGTGAAATCAATAAGTAGTAAGGGGCAGATTTATGTCGGACTTGCGGCACTTTTGCGCCGCCGTTGCGTCACTTCTGTGACGCAGCGGCGGCGTAAACCCTGCGCCACATTGCGACATACTGACATCATGACGCATCTATGGAGATGCGTCACGGTGCAAGGCCCTGCGCCACATGAAACCTGCGTCAGGTTTCATGTGGGTGTTTCCACGCAGAGGGGGGCGTTCCGTCGCAGGAACGCCCCTGAAAAGTGACTCAGTGAAATCTACAAGATTTCACTGAGTCACTTTCCCAACGCTGATGCGTCAAAACCCTGCGCCTGCTTGAAGCAGGTGTAAGGCTTGACGCACCACGTTAGAGATAGGGCAAGTTGGAACAGTGCTGGAGTTGCGTGCAGCACGCAGCACAACTTCAGCACTGCGCCAACTTCACGGCCTAGATGCGACACGCATCTGTTCATTCCTGCGCCATGGTGCGCCGCATTGTAAATGCGGCGCATCATGGGTGGCGCAGGGATGAACTTGAGTGCCGTATCTTTCCTGGCGCATCTCTGCCGATTTGCAGAGATGCGTCAGGCAACGTAAATCTGCCCCTTAATGTATACTCGGAAGTAAATGTAAATAGCCCAGAGAACATTTCCTACTTTTTAGTGTGAATAGACCACTAGATGTTCTACTGTTCAATAAGTGCCCGGAGCTAATCAGTATCTTGGCACGAAGGAGAAGTGGCAAATTATTCGAATATTTCATCACTGAAATTTACAGATTGCAGAAAATACGACAATTCTAGAACGCCGTTATAAAGAGTTCAGCCTTTTGGTTGGCTTTGGACTTCTGTTAACAAATATTAAGCACTGTACAGGAAGGATTAAGCCAAAATGTGTCCTTATTTTCAACACAAAATTTACTTTTTGCTTCACAATAAATGGCCTGCATTGGTAGAAAAAAAATTATGTGGTTTGAAATACTGAAATGCTAAAACTTCTTTAAGAAGCATGGACAGAAGTTCATCTGAACCTGTCTGTGCTCTCGTAGTTCTGGCGTTTAGCTGATCCCAATTGCATTCTTAGTGTGTTCCACACCACTTTACAAGATACATATCCGGGGCTGTCAATTTTTAAGCAAGGTGCTCTGATGTCCTCTTCCCTTCTCCAAAAGTACACCTTATCACAAAACAAATGCTCACTGGAGATTGAAGGGTCCTTTGCGGTCGAGTGTTTCATTGTGATAACAGCTTCCACTCGCCAGGTGATTTCCTCCACACATAGTTATGTGCAGGATGCCAGAGTTTGTCCTTGGAAAACTAAACGTGTTGCCAGCTTGCAGAAAGTAAAGTAAAAAGTCCACATTTGTAAAGCGCACAATCACCCGTAAGGGTCTCTAGGCGCTGGGGGGCCGTCTGGAAGATTAAGCAAGCTATTGCCCAGAGTCACATTGACCTGCCGCCGGAGCCGGGGATCGAACCGTGGTCCCCAAATTCCAGCGTCAGTCGCCCTGGCCGCGGCGCCACACCTCTTCCACTACAAAGGCTAGGCTAGTTAAAATATCGATGTGTTTATGCCATGGCTAATGCTGGAGAAACAGAGTTTATTGAAAAATCTGGTGTGCATTAAACATCTGCAGTGTTATCGCTTACCATCTGCCTTTTTAACTGACAGAAATGATGTAAACCATCTGCAGCTCAGTTACGAGGAGCCGCTCAACACATGGCAAGGAAACAATTATGTGCATCTTCTCAACTCAAAACATAACACTTTCTCTTTTTCAGAATGTATGCATACATTTTTTTGACACATTTTGTTATTGTGTGTGGTTTTTGAGCTTAGAGTGTCCTCATTTCCCAGGATTGTCGCCTCCGTGGGACGGGAGGGGGATCATCCATACCCTGAGGAGCGGCCCGGCTAGTCTGGTATACTGGAAGAGGGTGGTGATGGAACTGAGTCGGGTGGAGGGTGAAACCATTCCACTTGATCTGAAGTGCATCCTGTTGGGACTGTCGAGTGATGTTGAGATTCTAAGGGCGCAACTTCTCTTCTACAATTTAACGTTACAACGATTTAGAAAGTGAAAATGAAAACAAGTGGAATTGGACCCTGACCTTGTATTCCTGACCTTGAGGTTTCGATTTTAGAAATTGCCTTACCTTTATTATCCATTCGGATTGTCTTGGGTCACAGCTTTGTTTTAATTAAAAAAAGGCTCCTGTGTTGCGTGGGCGAGTGTGTGATCAGGCAACCTGCAGTACGTTATCTCATTACAGAGTACGACGTTCTCCACATTTCCTTTTCACTGGATCGTGCTAAGTTTTCGGATAATAAAAAACGTGTTCCAAAATTAGCATGAAACACTACGCAGACTGACTGCAACTGTCATTTGTAAAGAAGGCGACCCTGTACTGTACTCCCTGTTTACTCACGGTCATGTTCACACTTCTCAAGCAGGACGTCCTGCGGGGCACAGACTTGCTCCGTTTGGTTGTGGAGAGACGAGACGGTCTCGATGCACCGCTAATGAGAATAGACCCCTCCAGACAGCTGCAGGGTCACGCGCACACACGCAGAGCAGAGGCAAGGCGCTCACTCAAAAAGTCATTAGGTGTGCACTGATTAAAGCCAAAAAAATGAAAATGCTATTAATCGCCGCATACAGATCAGAGAACAAGCAACTGGAGAAATTAGCGCAGCACGGAGGAGGAAAGCCATGAATTAACGGGGTTCTATATGCAAAAACGCTTCTCTTCCACTCTAGCCAATCACCTACAAAGTTATAGGATGGGTCCGTAATTTTATTTTCTGTCGAAATATATGTGTGAACGTTTTCAGTAATCACATGACGTCATCTAACACAGACACAAGTTACTGCAAGCAAACTCGTTTTAAGGACATCACACGTTCGCGCATAATAAGCCTGCCTGACAAACAATATTTGCACTCTTGAGTCGTTACATTTCCAAGAAAATTCTTGCAAGAGCAGGCATGTCTGCAGTTGTGGATAAAAGCAGAACTCGTCCATTATGAAAGCTTTGAATGGTGTTTCATTTAAAAATGGAAGCACCTTCTTCAGTTTTGTTCGGGTGTTGGGCTGACTCATTTGCAAAAACAAGTGTGATTCCTTCTGAATGAAGAAAAACTCAGAGGCTTGGATGGGATGGCGATCAAAGCAAGCTCGAATTAGTCATATATATCTGATACAGCTAATGCCGTGGCCTGATAAAGTCAAGGCTATTTCAAGGAGCTAAAAGGCTAAAAAAAACAAGTCAGGTCCCGGCCGCGCTGTGATTGGCTGACGTCACGGGGGTGTCCCGGGCCGGCAGCCAATCACAGTGCGGCCCGGGAATGACGTCACGGGGGTGTCCCGGGCCGGCAGCCAATCGCAGCGCGGCCCGGGACAAAGGGGCGGGGCTTAAAAAAAGCACCAGAAACGCCCCCGAATCGCGTTTTCGAGAGAAAGCGCGATTGACAGCCTCTGCCTCCCAATGGCTAGCCTCCATTTATGGAGCTAGCCAATGAGAGGCAGAGGCGGTCCGAACCTCACTACTAAAAACAAAAGATTTCGATTGGGAGGGGCTTCGCCCCTCGCCAAAGTCGAAACCTAAACAGTAAAATACCAGTGGGGGGGGGGGGCATACTATGCTAAGCACAGATGTTTAGCTTCCGTGTTTTTAAGCCACATCCTTAATTACATTGGCTACGCTCCTTTGAGACCCCCCAGTTTTTTCATTACCACTTAAAGCCCTGACATTGTCCTTCAAATACCTAGGTGGGCGTAAATGTCTTCCATTCCCCCATATGGGAAGAGGAATGCTCCGTTGGTCTGGTGGACAAACTTTCCTCATGCACCCTTGCCTCAACATTCATATCCAGAATCCAGAAGGGCGGTCACCCATGCCCTCATCACCATCAGACTAGACTACAGCAACTTACTCTACTCCGGCATCGCCCAGAAACAGATTAAGAAACGACAGAACATCCAAAACGCCACTGCCAGACTGGTCCTCTACATTAATATACAGTAGGATGATAATGGTCTAGAACAAGGCACATACATAGTTTCAGGAAAGTATTAGTTACACATCTGGAGACAGGTGAGCTAAATGAAGACAGAAACACTATGTCATCCAACTAGTGCCAAGTACAATGGGATATCCCCAAATACATAGATTATCTGAAAAATGTACAGAGCACCACCGCAATCAGAAGTAAGAGGTCTGCCACTTTAATGGGTCTGTTCACATAGAATCAGCTTCTGTGTGCAAAAGGTAGACAGAGAGAAGCTGATGATTCCATTCTTTTATTCAGTATATATACACAAAGACAGCCGACACGTGTTTCGTTGCACTAGGCGAATTTTTCAAGGCTTTAGTGTACAATAGACGATTCATCCAATTGAGAGTTATATTATTAACCAAGTTATGGCCCCCGGAGCCCTGAGGACAAAAAATAAGAGGATGGGAGCGTGGCCATGATGGCGGTGGAGTAGGACGCATAGTTTTGAGCTCCTACCTGCCGCCCGCCGACAACAGCACCGGCCAACAGCCCGGTGGAGAAATTGATCCGTGGAGGGTCCGGAGGGTCTTGCCTGCAGGGGGCTCCCAGAGCGGTCCTCACAGCCCTGTTGCAGACGACGCGAGCTGCGGCACCGCTGAAGCCACAGGTGCGGCCCGACGGCCCTGTCCCATCAACCGGCAGCGGGCGGCTTCGCCAAGGCGGACGAGCTCAGCAGACAGCAATTACTACTACACACACACACCTAGAGCCACGCACACACACCCAGAGCCAGCCACACACACACACACCCAGAGCCACACACACACACACCCAGAGCCACACACACACACACACCTGAGCCACACACACACACACCCAGAGCCACACACACACACACCCAGAGCCACACACACACACACACCCAGAGCCACACACACACACACCCATAGCCACACACACACACTCACACTCAGAGCCACACACACACACACCCAGAGCCACACTCACACACACACACCCAGAGCCACACCCACCCACCCAGAGCCACACACACCCACCCAGAGCCACACACTCCCACCCAGAGCCACAGCTATTCGTTTTAGACAACTGTCCAGTGTGCTCATTTTCTGCAACTCTCTACTCCTGAGAGGTTCCACAAGACATAGATGGTTAATGATATTAGAATATCCAAGTGATGTTTTCACTAATGGGTGCCATGTTGTAGCATGCTTGCCAGTGCCCCAAATGCAAGCATGAACCAAGTGCCCCATGCACCTGAGCTAGTGTTAAAGGACAGGCCTCCTCGGGGTGAAGGGACTCCAGTGCCACTGTACCTGCTGCACAAAAGTTAACTATGTTTCTGAACGGGGGTGGTTA
The DNA here is from genome assembly GCF_964261635.1 of Lissotriton helveticus. Taxonomy (NCBI): domain Eukaryota; kingdom Metazoa; phylum Chordata; class Amphibia; order Caudata; family Salamandridae; genus Lissotriton; species Lissotriton helveticus. The sequence goes on from NC_136071.1 coordinate 806,795,374, forward strand.
TTCATATCCAACTTAACAGAACTCATTTTGTTGTCCTGTGTGGACTGAGACTGTGTAGACTCCCTGCTGGGCATCGAGCCTGTGACCTCTTTGTTAAACATTTACTGAGTTCCTTCCACACTTTGCCGCCTGAGAGCCACAATAATATTGTGCGTTCGGGGCCGTTGTATGGCATGAGCGTCAAGCAAGACATTGGCATTTAGTTCTCCGGCTGCCATTTTCTGAGGTGGATCCTTGACTTCCGGTTTGGGAGAACGCCTTCCTTGCAGTCCCTAGCGCTCGCTGAACGTAGGCACTGCCTGGGGAGCGGAGGTAAAACCCATCAACAGCCGGAAAATTGTAAAGCTTCACAGCAGGGAAAGAATGACTGCAGAGGAGGGGGATTCTTAAATGCCATGGTTGCATGGGAGTAACAGGTGAACTTGTACTAATAATGCATACTTTTCAGAAAGCGTGAGAAACGAAATCTACACTTGGGCCAAGAATGGAAGAAAATGTTAAACTAGTCAGATTTGTGTTTCTGGTGTTAGCTGTGAATGCGCTGTAATCTGGAGGTCTGTGGTTGGTGTAAAAAATACACGACACCACACAGACTCTCACTAGCAGGCCGAAGTCACTGGTTAAACGACCCCCGTACCTGCTCCAACTCCGGTCAGCGTGAGGTCTTCATCCGAGTTCCGACTCACTTCCAGGCCGTCCGTGCATGTCGAGTATCCGGCCCTCCCAGCGAGACCTTACAGGACCACTAAAATCGCGCAACCCACCCCTTCCAAAGACACTTTGAATATGACCAAAACATGACGGCCAAAAAAAAAAAAAACATCCGCCCACCGCCGCAATGACGTTCACAGAGGGGCGGAGAGGGAAAAAAATCGCCGGAACGCCCACGAATCGCCTCGGACAATGACGGACGCCTCTCTCTTTCAATGGAAAAGAGAGGCGGGACAAAGCCACATACTGTTCTCAAAAGATTTCGCCTGCGTGAACGCTGCTGCGCAGCGGATCGCCAGGCAAAACCTGAAAAACACTATATGGAACTTGGTACAGAGGATATGCATTTCCAACAAGCAAATTGTGTGATTTTACAAGTAATCCGGATGAAAACCTACTTCAAGTTCAGCTTTTTTAATTTGCATTGCCAGAGGAGTTAGTGAAATCAATAAGTAGTAAGGGGCAGATTTATGTCGGACTTGCGGCACTTTTGCGCCGCCGTTGCGTCACTTCTGTGACGCAGCGGCGGCGTAAACCTTGCGCCACATTGCGACATACTTACATCATGACGCATCTATGGAGATGCGTCACGGTGCAAGGCCCTGCGCCACATGAAACCTGCGTCAGGTTTCATGTGGGTGTTTCCACGCAGAGGGGGGCGTTCCGTCGCAGGAACGCCCCTGAAAAGTGACTCAGTGAAATCTACAAGATTTCACTGAGTCACTTTCCCAACGCTGATGCGTCAAAACCCTGCGCCTGCTTGAAGCAGGTGTAAGGCTTGACGCACCACGTTAGAGATAGGGCAAGTTGGAACAGTGCTGGAGTTGCGTGCAGCACGCAGCACAACTTCAGCACTGCGCCAACTTCACGGCCTAGATGCGACACGCATCTGTTCATTCCTGCGCCATGGTGCGCCGCATTGTAAATGCGGCGCATCATGGGTGGAGCAGGGATGAACTTGAGTGCCGTATCTTTCCTGGCGCATCTCTGCCGATTTGCAGAGATGCGTCAGGCAACGTAAATCTGCCCCTTAATGTATACTCGGAAGTAAATGTAAATAGCCCAGAGAACATTTCCTACTTTTTAGTGTGAATAGACCACTAGATGTTCTACTGTTCAATAAGTGCCCGGAGCTAATCAGTATCTTGGCACGAAGGAGAAGTGGCAAATTATTCGAATATTTCATCACTGAAATTTACAGATTGCAGAAAATACGACAATTCTAGAACGCCGTTATAAAGAGTTCAGCCTTTTGGTTGGCTTTGGACTTCTGTTAACAAATATTAAGCACTGTACAGGAAGGATTAAGCCAAAATGTGTCCTTATTTTCAACACAAAATTTACTTTTTGCTTCACAATAAATGGCCTGCATTGGTAGAAAAAAAATTATGTGGTTTGAAATACTGAAATGCTAAAACTTCTTTAAGAAGCATGGACAGAAGTTCATCTGAACCTGTCTGTGCTCTCGTAGTTCTGGCGTTTAGCTGATCCCAATTGCATTCTTAGTGTGTTCCACACCACTTTACAAGATACATATCCGGGGCTGTCAATTTTTAAGCAAGGTGCTCTGATGTCCTCTTCCCTTCTCCAAAAGTACACCTTATCACAAAACAAATGCTCACTGGAGATTGAAGGGTCCTTTGCGGTCGAGTGTTTCATTGTGATAACAGCTTCCACTCGCCAGGTGATTTCCTCCACACATAGTTATGTGCAGGATGCCAGAGTTTGTCCTTGGAAAACTAAACGTGTTGCCAGCTTGCAGAAAGTAAAGTAAAAAGTCCACATTTGTAAAGCGCACAATCACCCGTAAGGGTCTCTAGGCGCTGGGGGGCCGTCGGGAAGATTAGGCAAGCTATTGCCCAGAGTCACATTGACCTGCCGCCGGAGCCGGGGATCGAACCGTGGTCCCCAAATTCCAGCGTCAGTCGCCCTGGCCGCGGCGCCACACCTCTTCCACTACAAAGGCTAGGCTAGTTAAAATATCGATGTGTTTATGCCATGGCTAATGCTGGAGAAACAGAGTTTATTGAAAAATCTGGTGTGCATTAAACATCTGCAGTGTTATCGCTTACCATCTGCCTTTTTAACTGACAGAAATGATGTAAACCATTCTGCAGCTCAGTTACGAGGAGCCGCTCAACACATGGCAAGGAAACAATTATGTGCATCTTCTCAACTCAAAACATAACACTTTCTCTTTTTCAGAATGTATGCATACATTTTTTTGACACATTTTGTTATTGTGTGTGGTTTTTGAGCTTAGAGTGTCCTCATTTCCCAGGACTGTCGCCTCCGTGGGACGGGAGGGGGATCATCCATACCCTGAGGAGCGGCCCGGCTAGTCTGGTATACTGGAAGAGGGTGGTGATGGAACTGAGTCGGGTGGAGGGTGAAACCATTCCACTCGATCTGAAGTGCATCCTGTTGGGACTGTCGAGTGATGTTGAGATTCCAAGGGCGCAACTTCTCTTCTACAATTTAACGTTACAACGATTTAGAAAGTGAAAATGAAAACAAGTGGAATTGGACCCTGACCTTGTATTCCTGACCTTGAGGTTTCGATTTTAGAAATTGCCTTACCTTTATTATCCATTCCGATTGTCTTGGGTCACAGCTTTGTTTTAATTGAAAAAGGCTCCTGTGTTGCGTGGGCGAGTGTGTGATCAGGCAACCTGCAGTACGTTATCTCATTACAGAGTACGACGTTCTCCACATTTCCTTTTCACTGGATCGTGCTAAGTTTTCGGATAATAAAAAACGTGTTCCAAAATTAGCATGAAACACTACGCAGACTGACTGCAACTGTCATTTGTAAAGAAGGCGACCCTGTACTATACTCCCTGTTTACTCAAGGTCATGTTCACACTTCTCAAGCAGGACGTCCTGCGGGGCACAGACTTGCTCCGTTTGGTTGTGGAGAGACGAGACGGTCTCGATGCACCGCTAATGAGAATAGACCCCTCCAGACAGCTGCAGGGTCACGCGCACACACGCAGAGCAGAGGCAAGGCGCTCACTCAAAAAGTCATTAGGTGTGCACTGATTAAAGCCAAAAAAATGAAAATGCTATTAATCGCCGCATACAGATCAGAGAACAAGCAACTGGAGAAATTAGCGCAGCACGGAGGAGGAAAGCCATGAATTAACGGGGTTCTATATGCAAAAACGCTTCTCTTCCACTCTAGCCAATCACCTACAAAGTTATAGGATGGGTCCGTAATTTTATTTTCTGTCGAAATATATGTGTGAACGTTTTCAGTAATCACATGACGTCATCTAACACAGACACAAGTTACTGCAAGCAAACTCGTTTTAAGGACATCACACGTTCGCGCATAATAAGCCTGCCTGACAAACAATATTTGCACTCTTGAGTCGTTACATTTCCAAGAAAATTCTTGCAAGAGCAGGCATGTCTGCAGTTGTGGATAAAAGCAGAACTCGTCCATTATGAAAGCTTTGAATGGTGTTTCATTTAAAAATGGAAGCACCTTCTTCAGTTTTGTTCGGGTGTTGGGCTGACTCATTTGCAAAAACAAGTGTGATTCCTTCTGAATGAAGAAAAACTCAGAGGCTTGGATGGGATGGCGATCAAAGCAAGCTCGAATTAGTCATATATATCTGATACAGCTAATGCCGTGGCCTGATAAAGTCAAGGCTATTTCAAGGAGCTAAAAGGCTAAAAAAAACAAGTCAGGTCCCGGCCGCGCTGTGATTGGCTGACGTCACGGGGTGTCCCGGGCCGGCAGCCAATCACAGTGCGGCCCGGGAATGACGTCACGGGGGTGTCCCGGGCCGGCAGCCAATCGCAGCGCGGCCCGGGACAAAGGGGCGGGGCTTAAAAAAAGCACCAGAAACGCCCCCGAATCGCGTTTTCGAGAGAAAGCGCGATTGACAGCCTCTGCCTCCCAATGGCTAGCCTCCATTTATGGAGCTAGCCAATGAGAGGCAGAGGCGGTCCGAACCTCACTACTAAAAACAAAAGATTTCGATTGGGAGGGGCTTTGCCCCTCGCCAAAGTCGAAACCTAAACAGTAAAATACCAGTGGGGGGGGGGGGCATACTATGCTAAGCACAGATGTTTAGCTTCCGTGTTTTTAAGCCACATCCTTAATTACATTGGCTACGCTCCTTTGAGACCCCCCAGTTTTTTCATTACCACTTAAAGCCCTGACATTGTCCTTCAAATACCTAGGTGGGCGTAAATGTCTTCCATTCCCCCATATGGGAAGAGGAATGCTCCGTTGGTCTGGTGGACAAACTTTCCTCATGCACCCTTGCCTCAACATTCATATCCAGAATCCAGAAGGGCGGTCACCCATGCCCTCATCACCATCAGACTAGACTACAGCAACTTACTCTACTCCGGCATCGCCCAGAAACAGATTAAGAAACGACAGAACATCCAAAACGCCACTGCCAGACTGGTCCTCTACATTAATATACAGTAGGATGATAATGGTCTAGAACAAGGCACATACATAGTTTCAGGAAAGTATTAGTTACACATCTGGAGACAGGTGAGCTCAATGAAGACAGAAACACTATGTCATCCAACTAGTGCCAAGTACAATGGGATATCCCCAAATACATAGATTATCTGAAAAATGTACAGAGCACCACCGCAATCAGAAGTAAGAGGTCTGCCACTTTAATGGGTCTGTTCACATAGAATCAGCTTCTGTGTGCAAAAGGTAGACAGAGAGAAGCTGATGATTCCATTCTTTTATTCAGTATATATACACAAAGACAGCCGACACGTGTTTCGTTGCACTAGGCGACTTTTTCAAGGCTTTAGTGTACAATAGACGATTCATCCAATTGAGAGTTATATTATTAACCAAGTTATGGCCCCCGGAGCCCTGAGGACAAAAAATAAGAGGATGGGAGCGTGGCCATGATGGCGGTGGAGTAGGACGCATAGTTTTGAGCTCCTACCTGCCGCCCGCCGACAACAGCACCGGCCAACAGCCCGGGGGAGAAATTGATCCGTGGAGGGTCCGGAGGGTCTTGCCTGCAGGGGGCTCCCAGAGCGGTCCTCACAGCCCTGTTGCAGACGACGCGAGCTGCGGCACCGCTGAAGCCACAGGTGCGGCCCGACGGCCCTGTCCCATCAACCGGCAGCGGGCGGCTTCGCCAAGGCAGTGATCCGGTGTTCTGGACCATCGGGGCCAGCCTCTTTCTGCCCGGCCGCCACGTCGGTGACCCGGAGGTCACGTGGGTTGCCTTCGACGCTGCCTCGATGCCTTGGAGCTGCGACACGCCGTGGGAAGTCGGGCCCGAGTTCGGGCCGGGGCCTGGCCTGGAAGAGCAGTTGGACTGTGGTGGTGCCGGCCTACAGCGACGCTGTACACGGCCGTGTTTAAGTGTCCCCAGGCGGCGGAGAGTGCCCGATAGCTGTCAGGAAGGGGGCACAGGTACCAGCGGAAGCCGCGGCCTTCTAGGCCCTAAATCCCCGGGCTTTATTTTGGGGCAGCCCACAGCAGAAGGGACATCTGGGGAAGCCAGCACGAGGCCCCTGAGTCTGGAGCTGGCCTGAGGGGCCTGGCTGGATGCTCAGTGCTCAGTGGGCTTGGTTGGCCAGCGGGAGGGGCGCCGACCCGGCGGTCTGCAGTGAGCTGGGGGTTGGCCCCGCCGGAGAAGGCGATTCGCGCCCGAGCACGCAAGTGAGACTGGCAACAGTGGCAGGAGGCGGCGTGGCACTGGAAGAGGGGGGCCGAGGCTGACGCCGCCCTGTTCTCCTGTGAAGGCCGGAGGCCCTAGGCGGTGAGTGGACACGCATTGGAGCAGGCACGGCGCTAGTGGAGGGGAGGCCTTAGCCATATTGCACCCAGCAGCCGCCTTCACCGACATTGGGACCTGGGGCCACGGGACGCCCTTCCAGTTGTTTGGGGGGGCAGCGCCCCAGAGACAGCACCGGAGGCCCTCGGCCACTTCTTGAGCGCGCCTGGACCCACGCCCACCAGCATGCCTGAGCCTCACGTACCGCCGTGTTGCCTGGCCGCTTCCTCTGGGGGAGTCCCTGGACGCAGCGTCTTCACCCTCCACTTCGGAACGGAACGCCCGCAGTGGCGGCAGGGGTGCTAGGTAGAGAGTCATCTTCGGTCCTGGTTGCCCAGCAAGCTGGTCTTCCTTTGACCCATTGGCGGATTATGGTGGAGTTCCCCTAGCTATCACCTTTCCGGGCCCCGGACCCAGGGGCCTTAGAGGGGCATGTCCACTTCGCGAACAAGGAAGGGGAAGCCTCTAAAAGATATCTTTGGCCGCTCGCTCTCCAATCCCAACATGGCGACCGCTGACCCTGGGAAGGAACCGACTAAACCCTCCGCGTCGGCTGGGGACGAACGAATAACTAAGGCCTTCATGGAGTCATTATTCCTCACCCTCCGAGAAGACATACAGTTAGTCAAAACGGAATTTGCAGCAGATGTCCGGGAGCTGAGGAGGATGTGGACGCAGTGGGAGAGCGAGTAGCCACCCTGGAGGGAAAGAGCGACACAGTGGAGACGGAGATAACGACCCTGCAACAGGAGATCCTCCAGATGCAAGATCAACACATGGATACGCAAGTGCACCTGGAGGACTTAGAAAACAGGTCCCGTAGACATAACATCAGAATCCAGGGGGTGAAAACTACGGAGGATACTAAAGACTTATTTGCCTTCTCCAATAGCCTCTTCCGGCATATACTGGCGATTTCCATGACCCCGATATTGCCCTCGACAGAGCACATAGGGTGGGACCACCCCGAGCTCCCAATGCCCCCCCGGTGGACATCTTGGTGTGTGTACAGGACTTTAAGGTGAAAGAAACCATTCTGGCAAAGGTGAAATCTTGGCATCCTATCTCCTTCCAGGGCCACTCACTGGTGCTGTATCAGGACTTAGCCTTGATCACCCTCCAGCGGCGTCGACAGTTCCGCCCTGTGACTGAACATTTTAGACAGCAAGGGATTCCGTACTCATGGGGACATCCCTTTCGCTTAATTTTCAGGTACAACGGCAGGCTTCAGCAACTTCGATCATTAACAGACACGTGTCGACTGCTGGGCCTCACCATACCGTGTGAGGATGAAGAGGATCGTGGTGACGAGCCTGGCCCTGTGGTATCCCCGTCGGGTTGGCAGCGACAGGTTAGGCGGAGACGCTCCCGGAGACCACCTAGATCTGAAATTGCCTAGAATCAGCAAGCAGCTCTCACGGCTGTATCGGAGGCCCTTGCAGGGGAGGGCCCCAGCACTAAGTGACACCTGAGAACTCGGGCTACCTCATTGGTCCGGTAACTTGTTCCCTCTTTGCGCCTAGGCAGGCGGCGGGTGGAGTGGGGCTCTTCCCCTTGGCCACAGCACGAAACCCCCCTCTTTTTTTGACCGGTCATCTCGGGATGACGGACACTGTTCATTGACTACAAAGACGCGACCTGTCCCCTCATGGACGTTGTTTTGGGGCTTAAGTTCAGGGGTTTTTGGGGTTCCTTTTTGGTTGGGTCCCCTCGTCCACCTTTCCCCACCATGCTATGGGGCTCACCTGTTAGATAATGTAGACCTCCCTCGGCTTCAGCTTACTTTTCCTCTTTACACCAATGCCACACACGCCTACTAGAATTCTTACTCCGAACGTGCGCGGCCTGAACAACCCCATTAAACGCAGGGTAGTCCTCCCCTACCTGGAGCAATCCAAAGCGGACATTTGCCTCCTACAGGAGACACACATTCTTCCTAAAGATAATCACAGGATGAAATCACGGGCCTTCCCCATACAGCTATTCTCCTCCAATGCTACTAAAACCGCTGGGGTCATCATCCTCGTCTCCCGATCATTCCAAGGTAAAGTGCTCCATAAGGAGGCGGAGATTAGAGGTCGCCTACTCACTTATCAATTCCAAGGTTTCTTTTATAGCGGGGTCCTTCTATGCCCCCGAGGGCCAGGAAACATTCTTCCACAATGCACTCACTGAGGCAACTGCTAGCTCCGAAAGACACCTACTGCTTGGGGGGACCTAAATATGGTATTCGATAACACACTTGATCGCTCATGTTAGCAAACGAGTCAGGTTGGCACTCTTTCTTCGGTGGGGCGGGAAAGTCTCCGATAGTTGGGTATAGTCGACCTATGGCGCCATTTCCACCCTCATAGCCGGGCATACACCTTCTATTCAGGAGCGCACAAAACGTATGCTAGACTAGATCATCTCCTTAGCTCTACCTCCCTACAGGAACTGGCTATTGACTCTGAGATTCTGACAGCGTCTCTCTCAGACCACTTCCCAGTCGTTGCCTCTTTCCAATTCCCCCTTACACGACCTCCATCGAGACATTGGCGTCTTTGCGACACGCTGCTACACCAGACCTCCACCGTCGATCAAATTAAGTCTGCTATCACTAATTATCTTGCTCATAATTGCACCCCAGACACCTCGTTGGCGATACAGTGGACGGCCCTTAAGGCAGTATTGCGAGGGGAATTCAAAGTCATTTCTGTAGTTGAAAATGCAGAGCGCCCTCACAAACGAGCTGAGCTTACTCAGCGGGTGGCCGAGCTTGAGCAGATGCACCAGCGTACTGGTGCTGTCAGAGCCTGGCGCCAACTTTGCACAGAGCGGAAACTGCTCGCAGCACTTGACCAGGACCGAGCCAAATATGCAGCTCTCCGGCTCAGATGTGGTCATCTTCTGGCTCATAAGTTATGTGAAACTAGGCAGTGCCAGGGAGTGCAGACCGTACACATTTCCGGGGGGAGTCTCACCATGGACGATGTGGCCATCGCGGAAACATTTAGGGACTTTTACGCGAAGTTATATGCCAGTGATTCCTTAGACCCGCTACACAGCAGGGACTTTCTAGAGAAGGCAGCAATTCCAGCCCTCACCGAAGCGCAGGCCGAATTCCTGGATAGAGACATTGGTATAGAGGAGGTTATAGTGGCAATATCTTGCTTCAAGCTGGGTAAATCACCTGGGCCGGATGAATACAGGGCGCCCTTTTATAAAATCTTCTGCACCCAAATAGCCCCCATACTGCGCAATCTCTTCAACACCTTTGCACAAGATGGTGCCATACCACCAGAAATGCTAGAAGCCTTGCTAGTGGGCATCCCGAAACCCGAGAAGGACAAAACGCATTGCAGCGCCTACACACCGATATCCCTACTGAATATAGATATTAAGCTATACACCAATATTCTCGCCACCCGTCCAGTGTCATACATGACCCAATTAATAGAGCCTGACCAGGCAGGCTTTATCTCACAACGTCAGACGAGTGACAATACCAAGAGGATACTCCACCTAATAGAAAAGGCTTCCCGCATGCCCGGAGAATACATGCTCCTGGCAATCGATGCCAAAAAGGCTTTCGATCGGGTGCACTGGCCCTATCTGGAACAGGTCCTGCTTCGGTATGGCTTTGGTGATAAATTGCGAACCCCGATACTTAACTGCTATCACTTTCCTGAAGCGACAGTGCGGGTGAATGGACAGACCTCCTCGCGTTTCCCATACGTTGGGGTACTAGGCAGGGGTGCCCGCTTTCACCCCTCCTATTTGTGCTATACATGGAGCCGCTAGCTCTACGGATTCGCAATCACCCTCTTATTACAGGCATTTAATTTGGTGGGGACGTTCCTACCATCAGCTTATACGCAGATGATGTCCTGCTCTCACTCTCAAGCCCGATCCCCGCGATGCGACCTATTTTCACTGAACTGTATTGTTTTGCACAGGCGTCTGGCTTTAAAGTCAACATCGAGAAATCCGTTGCCCTAGATATCTATCTCTCTCCTACCACACTAGCTCATTTGCAAGAGGAGCACTCCATCCAGTGGTCGACCTCCTCAATCCCTTATCTAGGCATTCAACCTGGCCCCACGATACCAGCTACCACCACCATTAACTACTCCAATCTCCGCACACACATCCGCAAGGAGCTGGGACAATGGAAACATCACACATTATCATGGCTGGGGAGAATTGCAGCCACGAAAATGACCATTCTTCCCCAGATCCTGTATCTCTTCCAGACACTCCCTCTCTGACCTCCCACAGGATGGATCCAGCAAACCCAGGCTGACCTGGCTAACTTCATCTGGCAGGGTCGCAAGCCCCGGTTTAAGCACGCGGTGGCCGCTATGCCCCTGCAGGGCATCCCCTTTCTTTGTAAATAGGATAGGCCGACTAACCTATATGCGTCTTATATCACGGGCTCGCTGATGGAGGTTTGAGATCAAACTAATGTGGCACACACCCTGACTTCCTTCCCTTCTCCTCTAACACCCCTCTTTAACAACCCAGATTTCACCCGGGTACTGACGCAAAGGCTTTTGCGGCTTGGCGCCCCACCGAGGGTTGGTGTCTTGGCCATCTCTTTGATTTATAAGGGCTTATTCCATTTCCTCAACTGAAGACACAATATGGCATACCCGAGTCGGAACGTCTCCTTTACCTCCAACTCAGGCACTGGGCACTCCACCCGTCCATCAAACCAGGTGCCCAACGCTTACTCAACACCTACGAAAAATGGCTTGTCACCCACACCGCAGACAAAAAACTTATCTCTGACCTCTTTAAGCAGCTATTATCGATTTCCAACTTCACATACAATGCTGGCCACACACGTTGGGAGCGGGAGCTGAGTCGCACCCTTAGCCATAAAGAGTTGGAGGCATCTATCATAGGGCACGACACTCAGCGTACCATATGGGGCTCACTGAGACACTGACGAAGGTAGCCACATATTGGTACTACAAACCAGAACGCCGACACCGGTTCGATCCACAAAAGTGTGCCCTGTGTTGGAGAGGATGTGGGGAAATAGGTACCCTCACACACTTACTGTGGAGTTGTGACCACATCCAAGCATATTGGGCTCATTTCTTGGATGAGGTTGACAGGCAATTTGATACACAGATCCCGCGGTTCCCCGCCTATGTCCTCTTGGGGCTACCCAATCCTATTATGTATCCTCTAAAATCTAGGAGGGGGCGACTGATAGCCATCGCACTGGGGGCAGATAACCAAAACATTCTCGCACACTGGCGCTCCATCCAGCCACTGACACACTCTGGATGGCTACAGCGGCTCTGGCAAGTACTAGGTATGGAAAAGCTTACCCTCACTTTGACAGGCAGAGGAGCCGAATTCCCAGATCTATGGCGCTCGTTCTTGACATTGCTTACAGCGGAATTCCTTGAATTAACTTGCCCTCGCTATCTCAGACTCCATCGCCTCGCTGACACAAAAATCCTGTAAGAAGGCCCGGCTAGCAAACCCAGGCAGACGCGCTGATTACGTAAGCACACATTTTTCCTTCCCCCTTTTTCCTATTACCCGGTTGTGGACGGGGGGGGGGGGAGGGAGGGATGGAGGGGGAGGGAAGGAGGAAGGTTTAATGTTTGTTCCCTTTCCCTATCCCTACATATTGTTGTTCCCTGGAGACCTGCTCCTTTCATCTTACTTTGTAATACTGCTTTTTGCAACACTATGTGTCTCCAGTGCACCGTCCTCATGAGCTTGGGGTCTATGTCTTTCGTCGTTGAAAATTAATAAAAGATTTAAACCATAAAGATATGAGGATCACGCTCACAGTTGTGAGGAGCAAAATCAGTCAACGCACAATGAAGATAAATCTAGAAATTTGTCGGGACCTTGATACATCCGAAGCAAGTATGAGTTCAATCTGATGAGCACTATGCGTCCTGGGTTGCGCATTTACAAAGAAGTTGGATCTACGTGACCGGACGCATGAAAGTGACGGACCTCTTCTCATTGTGGTGGTGCTCTGGACATTTTTCAGATAATCTGGTCCTCGACATTCCCCGCCGTGACCACATCACGCAACACCTCCTCTGGCTCTCAGTCAAGAAGAGAGTCACCTTTAAGCTCCTCACTCACACCTACAAAACCTTACACAATGAAGGCCCAGCGAACCTGAACCACTGCCTCACATTCCACGTACCTACCAGACAACTATGATCCTCCCAACTCGCCCTCTCCTCTGTCCCCAGGATCCACAAGACCTGAACCGGAGGAAGATCTTTCTTTACCTTGCCCCCAAGACCTTGGATACCCTACCACTGCACCTCAGGCAGTCATCTTCACTGATCCAGTTCAGGAAGGACCTCAAGATCTGGCTCTTCGAATGATCCTCCACCAAGTTCGCCTAATAGTCCCCCACCCCAGCTCCTTGAGACCCTCACGGGTGAGTAGCCGAGCTATACAAGCCCATGAATGATTGATTGATATGCACATCTCCACCCCGAAAGAAGACATTTGGTGAACAGCTAAACTGTCATGTCATCCGTCCCTGGGCCAGCTCTCTTCCCCAAACTACCAACACTGTCAGAGCAGGATCCTGTTTGTTTGCACTTTCATTCTTGCTGTCCTTGCAGACCAAAACCACACTCTTGCTTCACCACCTACCATTTTCCACAAAAATTGCATGTTTGGATACTTTCACAATGTGCGTCTTGTGAAAAAAACTTGTCATTGTTCTTTCTGGTGCGTACTGGCCTCTTTATTTTTCCCCCATGACCCACCTGGAAGTGCACCTCTCTTACTTTCATTCCCTTGTCAAAATGCTGTTTACTTTTCAGTTGAGTATTTTCTACTCTTCTGCACACCTTTCCAAAATCAGGCAACCTGTCCTAACTCCTTGTGTGCTCCAACATCTAATCCGGACTCAGCTTGCAGGAAGCATGCCTACCTTTCAACAAAATAAAAGGAGAAACTCCAGTCAAGGAATGTGGGGTGTTGTGCTAACCCCCTAACCTCTCCTGAACAGCTTCTGATGCAATCTCACTTGCAGTGATACCCAACTGTATCAATTACTTCAACATTCTGTTCACCCTTTCCACCATGCCATTAGATTGTGGACTATACAGTGCCACAGAAAGATGTTTAATCTCAAATGACTTAAAAAAAATGCATGACTTGAATTGAACACCATTGTATGTGGCCATGACCTTATGGACCCCTTCCCTGCGAAACAGATCCTTCAACAAACCAAGAACAGCGCACATGGAGGGTTCTCTCAAAAATTTGCAAACAACCCACTTGGAGTAGTAGTCTACCACCAGCCTTTGCATACTATTTCACAGCACACAGATTATACATAGGTTCAATAAAACCCATTCCCAGCTTCTCCCACTGACCACCAGGAAATTCCACTGCTTGAAGTGGAGTACCACATACACAAAAAAGATTTGTCTGCGTCCTGTCAACTTTCACATCTACCCTCATGTGTTTCCACTTCCCTATCCATTCCTGGCCACCAATAGTACAACAAAAGTCACTTCTTAGTACCAATCAACCCAGCATGTCCTTGGTGAGCAAAGTCAATCAGCCTTGCTCTCAACTCCACAAGGAGAATAAACAAGTTACCCTTGAGAATTACATCACCTTTGATGGTTAACTTATCCTTCACTTTTTAAAATAGGTGAATTCCATCACTTACATTTCTCTCCTCAGGCCAACCCTTAACAATAAAATCTTTAATTCTTCTTTGCCACTTATCTCGCTCTGATCATTGTTTCCGTTCTCGCAAGCTGATTGCACACTCCACTGCAACCAACCCATCTACCAGACCAACCACACACTCAACCTCCTCCTCATGACTGTCTATCAGGCTGGCAATTGGGCTCCTGGAGAGGAAGTTAGCATGGGAGTTCTTCCCACACGGAATGTGTTTGACAACAAGTTTGAATTTGCACATCCTAGATAACAATCTCCTTAACCTTGGACTAACTTTGTTAATAGCATTCTAAGACATCAGAAAAACAAGAGGCTTGTGGTCAAATAAATGGATGAATGTATTCCCCAACAGCAAAGTTGCAAAATGCCTGGGCACCCAAACACAGGCCAAAGTCTCCCTTTCAATTGTACTGTAGTTTCGGTCAGGTTTGGACAGGCATCTTGAAGCAAAGGCAACAGTGTGTTCCTTTCCTTCAACCAATTAGGGTAAGCACAGCACTCAGCCCCACACTTGCATCCACCGTACCCACATATTGCACATCATTCCTGACGGCATGTAGGGTTCAAGCCTTAACCACCAGACCCTTTAGATTTACAAAAGCTGCCTTCTCCGAACTTTACCAAATATATTGCTCACCCGTCCACAATAACTCTCTCAGAGGCTCTGGCTGAAGAGCAAAATTGTCAAACTTAAGTAGTACTCACATAGCCCCAGAAATTATCATAGTTGTTCCTTATCCTCAGGTGCAGAGCTGCTTTTGATCGCATCTATCTCATCTGTGGGTCAATGCCCTCACCCGAAATTTGATGACCTAGGTAATCCAGATTGTCTACTAAGAAGTTGCAATTTTCTTTCTGTTCAGTAAAGCCATTCATTTCCAAAACACCCAGCACCTCACTCAAAGCATCCAGATGATCCTTCACATTCTTATTAAAAAATGGTGATATCATCCTGATGTGCCAAGAAACTCTTGCACTCTCCAAATAACCTGAACATTAGTGTCTGGAATACAGATGCTGCAGAGGCTAGGCCAGACGGCATCCGGAAGAACCTACAGTTTCCAAAAGTGGTGTTAAAGGCTGCTAACTCTTCCGCCAGACCCACTTGATGATATGCTGCTCTCAGATGTATGCAAAAATACCTTGGCACCCCACAACTGATCCAACATTTCCTGAACTTTTGGGTAAAGAAAACAATTGATCAAGATGTTCTTGTTATGGGACCTCCAGTCAACACAAAGCCTAAAGTCCCCTGTCTTCTTTTTAGCAACTACAATCGGAGACAATCATTGAGAGGAATCAATAGGTTCAATAACATTTTTTGTATATAATTTCTCTAAATGTTGTTTCAATTGGCTTTGAACACTCTGAGGAACATTTTGCACTATGTGGATGACAGGAACAGCATTCTCTTTAAAGTTGATTTTGTGGTCTTAGCCCTGAACAGTACCCAGCTTGTCCTCAATGACTTGTGCTTGTCCAATAGGCTTTGAAGTGAGTCGGACTGAGCTGGAATCTTCATCAAGAAAATAGGGGAAGAGGTACCTGGCCCCAAAATCATGCCAAATTTGCCTTGGTCCTCCCACCCAATGTGTTGTAGCCTCCATTAGTTAAGTATACGTTCATGACTATCGATCTGTCCCTGTATGAGATCCCTTTCATAAAATACTCCATCATGTCAATGTCATGGTCGCCAAATGCCACTGTGCAAACATCAGGGGGTAAAAACTGTATGGCACTCCACGCTTTGTAATACAAGTCATCAGTTATGAATGTAATGGGATATCCCAAATCCATCGCAACTTGAACTTCCACATCACCAATGTGGCCATTGGTAACTGGGTCATAGTCTCCCTTTTGCTCAAGTGTTGCTTCCACCGTTTTTATAGACAAGACTACCTTGTTAACACCTTGAGTGGAGTACACGCTCACATCTGGATTGTCATCACGCTCTGTAACTATATCAACGTTTTGCATATTTTTTCACACTTGTGCAAAGTGTCCAACCTTTTTGCTTTCAAACAAGTTTTTCTCACTGTTGCACATCCTCTAGAATTTGCTAAAGGGGCATTGGAACAACACCTGAAACACCCCCCAGATTTTCTACTCTCCGAAATATTAGTGGTATGAGCTTGGGTTTCTAAAACAACAGCATTAACAATTTCTGACTTGGAACCCTTCTTAAATCTATTCAATTATTTAGAGGCTAGTACAGATTTATTTAATACCCCTGGCAATTTGTAATGTTTCCTCCAGACTGAGACTTCTGCAGCATAACAGTCTTTCCTCTTATCATAACAATTCACTACAAACTGGTCTCTCAATACAAATCAATGTTTCCATCAAATTCGCAGGTGGAGATCAAAATGCTTAATTCAGCCAATAAACTGTCAATTGATTCCTGTTGTTACTGACGAATGGGTGAAAAATCTGCGTCTTACCACAATTATACTAGAGTCATCCTTGAAATTGTTTTGTATTCTACTGACTGCTTTCTACATATATATCCCAATTGGTTTCTGAAGATTGTGTTGCAGAAGGTAGATCATCCAAAATGCATTGTCCTCCTGAGCCCAAACAATTATAGAGGAAAGACAATTTCCTTATATGTTCAAATTTTGAGCCATCAATTGCAATTAGGTAACTCTCAAAGGTCTTGAACCACTGTTTCCACTTGACATTTTGAACTCCAGGTTCTGCCAGGAAGCTCACTGGACAAATAACATTCTGCATGTTGTATCTAATCAAGGCCAGAGGGGTTAACAATGTTATAATAAAGTTAGCCCAATTAAAAATATTGAAAATTCGCAGGTTGGCACATTGTGAACAAGCAATGCAAATGCCTTAGAAGCTTCCACAGAGGCTCCCTATTGGAGGAGAGAAGAGCCACTGATGAGGTATCTAACTAAAATGCCTCTGAAAAGTGAGAATGAATCAGATGTCTTGTTACAAATTGGAAAGGAAATATGCCAGTACATTGGGGACACAAGGCTTGAGAAATTAGGTCAGTTTGGAGTTTTATTTTGTATTTGTGCTGTGCTTTGAACTTCCATGCCCTCCAAGGTGCCAAAATGCGGTTCACTCGGAGCATGAGTGCAGAACTTCAATGAAGGCTGTGGAAACTGCTAGGGAGAACACGCACTCACTACGCTCTGTACGAAAGGCTTGAGGCAGCGTGAGAATGGCGGATTGTGCACTGATGGTGCACCACGTGCAGGCTCAAGGCAGCTGTCGAGGTGGCACGATTGGAGCTCTTGTATCACCACTTGTTAAAACTAAACTGGTGAGGTTCACATCTCCCCAAAACACCAAAATAGATAGAAAAACCTCTACTCCAGGTGCGTATGACTTGCAAACTCTGTGCAGTAATTTTGTAGAGAGAAGTATAGTTGTCTTTCACCAGGTGCTGTCTTCAATGGCCCGCTCATCACCAAAATATGTAGAGTTCCTTTAAGCATAATTGATCAACACCTCGAAGTCTGGGTGGGTCAAATCCGACAAAGCTTATTTACAGGATCAAACAAGACAGCACCATGACGCTCTTTCACAGCTGCTCCAAGCACCGCTGCTCCAAACACCGCAGCCAACTGCCAGAGCCTGGAACTTCCATGAATGAACCTCCGTGCCATAAGTCCAAGGTTTTATACAGGTGTTCTTTAAAGGACAAGAACAAAACATAACACCTCTTTACTCAGTAAAGGGTTTTTAATTATTTAAGGAAGATGTTAATTAAAGGTATTGGTACCAGTGTGTTGGGAGTGTTGGAGCGTGGTTTTACAACATTATATAGCACACTGAGATGCTATCTGAAATAACAAGACACATGTGTGAGATGCATGAACTGAGTCAGGAGTGGCACTATTTATACAAGACAGTTTAAACAATAAAAACACGTCATTAATCAAAGATAACACCATGCAGTATAGCAAGTAACAAGTGTCAAAGATACATCGCAGATCATGAGCAAAAACATGCAATCTAGTAAGTTCAAAATCACGGCTATCCAAGGTAAAAGGGAGAGAGAGAGAAAACGAACATCAAAGTACAATGAAGCAGTGCAACCTCAATTGAAAATGGTAAATAAAACGGTTAACCACGAACACCAACGGCGTGAAAAATACACTGCAGAATGTGGTCGACAAATGAACTCATCTATTTTTTTTTTTATGCCCCCGCGCCACTATTTTAAAAGCGTCCCATTTCATCAGTCTAGAGGTGGCGGACCCCGCATTGTGTGTGAAATAGTCTTGTATATTTTGTGCGTGTTCGTGCCGGAATACCTGGTCTGTCAGACAGTCACGCGGGAGGCGGGGGATGAGGAGGTCGCCATTGAACGCATAATATATGTGCGTCGTGGTCTGAGATTACCCGACCTAGATAATCTGTGTATTGGACTTTAGGGATCATTGACGTGGAGCATAAAAACCTATCTAAGCGGATCCACAAGTTGTGGGGAATGGAATGAAACGAGTAAAGCCTCGTCTGGGGGTGATGAGCTCTCCATGCGCCTACTAACGCCCAGTGACTGACCCAGCGGCGGAAGCGTTCTGATCGCGTGAGGCGGGGGAGCGTGGCGGTGGTGGGTGTGATATGTCGAGTGCAACATCGAGCTCGCAATTGTAGTCGCCCCCTTAAGATCCATGGAAGAGATGCAAATTGGTCCAGAGTGCCTGTAAGGGATTTCCAGAACTTATCCTGCTTTATATTCGGCGCGTATATGCTGCCTAGCAATACGGATTGTCCGTACAGTATTCCCTCCAAAAGGGCATATCTACCCTCCCTGTCCACTATTCTGCGTGTTTCCTGGAATGGGGTGCCCGGGCGGACCCAAATCAGTGCACCCTGCGCGTATGCCGAGTATGACGTGGCACATATTGTTCCCTGCCATCGGGTCCGCAGTTTGTCAATCTCTGGCGCTGTGAGATGTGTCTCCTGCAGGAACCTGCAGGAACGCAATTTGTGTGTGTTGGCGTTTGATGTAGGCGTAAGCTGCGTATCTCTTGTGCGGTGTGTGGAGGCCCCGTGTGTTTAGGGTCAGAAAACTAACATCTGCGCACTGCATTGGAGAGTCTGATTAGCGTTACCTGCGCCCTGTAGCGCGACCCCGAGTGTGGGGGTTGTGGGTGTGAATGGCGACCGAGCCGCCCGGTCCCTGTAGAAGGTCCATCCAACTCCCACCCAGATGTGCTGGTGGCCCTGATACTAGCGTCCCCTGCGTGGTGTAGGGTAAAGAGAAACAGGGTGAGTAAAACATGTAACGGGGGGGGGAAACTGTCCCAATACCTGGGGCATATCGGTAGGCCCGATACGTCCAAACCAGCCCTCATATAACAAAAGAGCGAAAAAGTCAATGTGTGGGGTTGGTGGCATGCGGCTGCGTGGCTGGGTCCCGCCGGGGCGCTGGAAGGATCAATGTTCGTCATGTAAGAGTGTAGTGCGCCGTATACGTCGTGACACATGATGCGGGCGACTCCCTCCTCCTGGGGGCGCCCGCTCCCATATGCCCATTGAAGCGAAATGTTTCCTGTCTGCCACTTTCGTTTCTCTCAATGCAGGGTGTCTGCAATTTGTGGAGTGACCGGAGGCAAGATAATGGAGTCAGCTGCAGAATGGGCCTCGTTGCTGTCTTCTTCTCCTCCCGAAGAGAAGAGATGGGGGACTCCCTCAATGTCCTCCTCAGAGGGCGGCGCCCCGATCTCCGTAGCAGCCTGGAGGGCTTTGCGACGTTCCTGTACAATTTGCTCCAAGTCCGGGGAGTCCATCACAAGGCGCCCATGGATTCCCTCCAGCCCTGTACGGTGGTGGTTTGTTCACTGCGCCTGAGCTGTCCCCGCAGCTGCCATGTTGGGGTCAGGCAAGGGTGGTCCGTAGTCCGGTCCCCCGGACGGTGGGACCAGCAAGAGGGGGGAGCCTGTGGGCAGTGGAGAGTCAGAGCTTGTGTTACTCACCCTCCGGTGCACCGCGGAGGTCCTGTTGGTGAGCACGAGCAGCTTCACCACGGGGGCGCCATCTTGAAGGCAGGCAACCCTCGGCGCGAGAAGCAATCCCGTGCGGCCGGCTGCAGGAAAAGGGGGGGCCTCCGCGCCACCAGCCCCGAAGTCTCTCCCCTGTGGAGGTCCAGTGACGATCGCCAATGCCACCGCAGGTTTTTGATTACCCGGGGACACCTTCACTGCGGGGGGTACTGCCGCCGATCCCTGGCTGTATCCTGCCATCCGCCGCAGTAAAGTGGGTCCTCGTTGGCCGGCGTCGGGGGAGGAGAAGTCGTCACCTCACCTGGACCGGGTGTGAGGGGTCCGCTAGGATCGCCCACCGCAGGACATTGCCTGACGGGAACGCCGCTGCAGGTCAGTCTGGGCTAGAAGTAGGCGGCCGCCATGTTGTGTCCTGGCTGGGGATTAGTATCTCCGCTATTGTCCGCCAAGCGCCACGAATTTCTAAGGTCCGTAGGCACCCTCTGGCACTGCCACAATTCTGACACCAGGGAGGGCGATTTACCTCCCTGGCCGACGAGATGGTGCCGTCTTCTGGGCCGCCCGGCTGCGGAGCCTCAGCAGACCGTGTCCGCCATCGTGGCTTACTTAGCCACGCCCGGTCGACGAATGAACTCATAGGTGGCCTTTTATACAATTTTAGTGAGGAACAGTTGACAACAATATCTTCTAACTTTAGATCTAGCTCTGGCAGGTGCTTGACTGCAGATCATAACAAAAATGTCGACATTTTATCAAAAACAACTTGTATCACTTCTAGGAAGTTTTAAGGCGGAATCTTCTTATATGTAAATAGCACATAGAAGGTCATTGTCACTTTAAGGCAAGTGGCCATCATAATTCAAAGGCAAGCAAAAACCATCAGGTGAGGACCTATGGAAAGTAACAGTTAGCCCCCACCCTATTCTTGCCCCATTGTGTTCTTCTAAATGACACATGCTATTGCTACATCTTCGTGATGTTCAGAAAGATAGGCACCCAGAGGACAGTAGAGGTGGGTGGGGACCTGGTGACTTGTTTATGAGATAATCAGTGAACTGAGGTTAGTGACATTTGCAGGAGAGATATCTGTAATATATATGTTTTAGATAGGCATGAGGCCTACAGTTTCAGTGAATGCATAGGGCACCATGGGCTATTTAGCACTCTGTTACCTATTGACTTGCAGGAACAATTAGGACTCTCATGCTTCAAAGGTGGAAAGTAATAGCTGAGACATTATATTGTAAATCTGGACCCTGCTTCAGTAGTTAAAAAAGTATTTTAAATTTATTTATATCTCTTTTATATTATTGCTTAATCTTAGATCTATATGGGTGCTGTACACCCCTTGTTCCCTGCCCTTTCCTGTATGCTTCCCCCAACTCCCTTCTCCAGCACTTGGTATGGTCCTGAACGTTCAGTTGTAAAATGGCAGTTGGCTGCTTGGGTTTCTTTTATTGGGGATGTACGTGCTCTACTAGTATTGTAGCACAGAATAAAAAGCACGTTTTCAGACCGCAACTGGCGTTGTTACAGAGAAAAACTATATCGAACTAAAATGGGATACGAGTTCCAGTTTATCCTTTCTCTCGTTTCTTTGTTCCATGAGTGGGCCAGTGCGTCCGTCCTGCAGGAGAGCTATGCTGCACTTTGTGTTGACTGCCGTGCATGAGCCTTGTAGCTGTGATCTTCTTTTTTGCTGTGAACAGCCGATAAATTGTGGTTTGGGCTGCCATCCTACTGAGCTCAACTGTACCACTGCTGAGCTTCAGCTTCCGCCTCACTCTGAAGGACAAGCCCTACACCCCGCCCGATGGCCCTCATACTGATGTGCCTGGCAAATCGAGCTGCCAAGGTTACCTGAGCTCGACTGAGGCCTGCAGCCCACCGGATCCCACCTCAGGGAATGTTCCATTGGAAAGCTAAGCGCCTCTTGCTGACCCACTGGGCATAGCACCCTACACTGTGCAGACATCCTTACTTAATTCCTTGATCGTTCACGCTACAGAGCATGCCACTTCTTATCCTTGACTCGTTCTAGGCTGGCTTTGTTTCATTCCAAACTCTAAAAAGAGAGAGTTTTCCCAAATAAACCCAGAAAGGACCGGGAAATATCACAAACAAACAAAGAAATTCCTTTCTGTGTATTCCAATTTATGTGTTCACATGAGCTTTTAAAGACAACATTTGTTTAGACCAAATTCATCCCTCTCATATAGCCCCAAATACAGTGTAACAATCACAACATAAGATTGTATGTATCTAAGTACTTTTATTTAAAAAGTTATTTTCGTGGTAGATGCATTAACAATTCATTAAAAACATATTCATACATATGCCTTCCTAATCACATTCTAATCAAAATTTCACAATAAATCAATACATTATTTACAATACATCATTTTAATAAAACCATAGTTATACATATATAAGAAATCCGTCTGTCGATGCGTTTCGGTGCTTCGTTTTTATAGAACACCTTCCTCAGGACGGTTTGGTTTAAAAACATCAAATCTTCTTTCTAAAATCAAATGCATACAATTAATAAAATGATACTCTATTGGGAAACTTTTTTATACTATAGAGACTAATGGAATGAGCGGTCATAAACAGATCTTACTTCAATATTTAATTAATCTTTTGGGTACCAGGTATGTCCCAGGGGTTACAGTAAATGTTCAGCCTCCACTTCCACTCTGTATTTCATCAGAGGACCAATATGTAAAATAACATGTATTTTAGATTTTACATTCAGGTTACAGATTTTAGTGTCTATTGTGCATGAACATTGGCCCCAATGTGCACTTACTTATTAATTGCCTAGGGGCACCCCACTCCTTTTTAAAACACTTTCTGTCGACTTTTTAGGTTAAGTTTGTTCTGAGTTTAACTTGCCCGAAGAGATTCTTTTCTTTAGCTCCTCATGGGGTCACACAATGATCCTTCCTCTTTATTATTTTGAGGGGGATGTTCAGCATCTAGGTATAAAATATGTAATATCAGTAACAGACTCCACTTTTTTGATTATAACATTTTAGATTTCCAGATGTTTTAGAAGAGTCATTGATTAAAAAATGTAGCCCAGATAATGGTACATTCTAACCCTTATCTCTTAATTTACTCGGGTTAAAGAGTCGGCTTAGCGTTCACATCTACCCCTCCATGTTGTTAAATGGAGGATCTATGGTCCTTGTTACTGTCCTCTTGACAAGTGATAAATGGACATCTCAGTAAGGCATGGCTAAAGGTTTAAAGTACGGTCCTTTCCTCAACATGCTGTTAATTACTGAAGAAGTGTTGAAGTCATTTATTTAGACTTCACTATATGGCCCATCATGTCCAAAGTACTAACGGTAATATCTAAATGGTAGACGTTTTTCAAAGCATGCCGCCATCGCCCTTCTTGTTCCTAGAGGCGGTTCGATTCAATTTGCCTTACCTCTTCTTGAAAGCGTAGCGGTCTGCCTGTCCGGTCTCTCTGGATATCCGTGTCAGATAGAGTGCTATTCTAGGGAGGCTCTATTTATACTCGACATGGTCGGGGTAATCAAGTTAAACAAGAAACAGCGCGGACTCCTTATAAGATAATTATTACCATGTCTCGCCATTTTAGTAGTTTCAACTTGTAGTTTTTGAATGCAGTTTTAAAACAAAAATAGATAACGGACTGCCACCTTCATGATCGGGAAAAACTGGGTACTATTATTCATTCTATTCCTCCAGATTCTTCTATCAATGATGGCGGTTACTGCATATTAACACAACAATAGTGAGCATTTTAATCAAATGTTACCAAGTAATCGTCCTTATTTGCACAATTTGACTCAGGACCGATCGACATAAAGAAAACAGACCACCATTTTAGTAGTTCCTTAAGTAAACCGTGTTTGCGGTAATAAACTGCAAATGGACTCAAGTTTTCACATGGTAAAATGTCCCAAATCACATTATACATATCACAGACCAATCGAATTAGGAAGCAAAGTCCATCAAATTAATAATATTTGATTAAACAGTAGTTCCATGCAGCCTTTCTTTTGGCAGAAACTGGCCTTCCATATTCAATTTGTCATTGTAATGGTTGAATATTTTACTAAATAAAATGGCCAGAAGTGACCTTTGGGGAGAGAGTTTCTATAGATGAAGTCCTAAGCTTCAGGAGGGTAATGTTCAGTAGAGGTTGTGGGCATACCACGTAAGTCCTCACTCCCCCACTGGGATCATTCCATTTAAGCTACTTAGGAGAAGATTTCCACCCTCTGATTTATGACCATGTGCTAAAAAAATTAATGGTCCCAATAGCCATTGTAATAGTGAAAGTATAGCTGAAAAGCACATTAGGAAGAGAGTGCAAGGAATGCACTGCAGGGCCAGGCAGAAATATGATTACATACAAAAGGTGTGGTGTCAGAAGTGGCTGTGTGTATAAGATTGCCCAGGAGAGTGGAAGGGTAAGTAAAGGGTTTCTAAAGCTGTGAAAATTGTTAGGGTGAAAAAGGCAGTGTTAACACGCAAGATGGCAGGTGTTGGAGTATCAGGAGGATTTCCATGTGTGGCGAAGGGAAGAAGCAATGTAGTGATCAGTGGGAGTCGGGTGAAAGTGAGTGTGCTTATCCACTTCTAGAGTTTATGCCTTCCACATCCCAAACTGCAATGCAAAATGGTAACATTGTCCATGATGTCCAATCACACACTCGTGTGAATGCTGAGGTCAGCCATGACTACAACCCAATGCAAGATGACCTCAATGACGAAACCATAGCTGACAGAGTAAAGTTTTCCTCGAGGATTAGAATGCCTTCAAGGAGAATTTTTCAAGGTTAGTTTCTTCCTATTGTTTGTAAAAAAGGGAGATGTGTTATAATATTATTTAATCTTATAACTGTTATTATGCTGTACAGCCCTTCTTCTCCCTTTGCTCCTCCCTTCCCCACAGCACTTGGTGTCTTCCTGAACATTTGGCTGTATGTAAAGTTACAGTTGGCAGCTTTAGTTTCCATTATTCTGGATGTTCTCTCCTAGTATTGCAATGGTGAATAAAAAAATTCATTTTCTCCTCACAACGTGCGTTGTTACTGTCAGAACTCAGTACCTGAAATTCCTGAATTCCGTAGGGACGTCAGACTGAAAGTTCGAAGCTAATCTCCCAACTCCCCTACACCGCTGAACCAGATCTCTCTAGTTTCAGAGGCGAAAGGGAAAGGGGAAGTGGAAGACAAAACAGAGAGACTGTCCACACTGGTGCCTTCAAATCTTCTTCTTCAGGGAGGAAGGGTGCACCTGTAAGAATTAACACACCATTACTACATTCCTACAATCGTGACTTCTGGAATATACTTTCACGCTACTCAATACCTTCCTTTACCTGTAGGAGTGTGAACTTTAGCCTCTCTCTAATTTTATCTATGATGGCTTAATCTGCAAACTGGTACATACGAAGACTTGAAAATGGTTCTAGAAGGTTCCTTCAGAAGGCTAAAGGTGGTAAGCAAAAATATATATATATATTTTCATCTACTTCTGGATACAGAAACAAGTCTGAATGAAGTTGCAATCAGTCACAGGCTGATAATCCAATGGAACCACAAGAAAGAGTCTGAAGTTCAGGTTTGCGCTAGAAACTGGACTGAGAATAGCGCCAAGAAGGTTTTTTCTCCAAAATGTAATTCACTGACTCAATTCTTAAGCATAGTTCTGACCAGAGTCTCATTTAATGTTCATAGCGCTATTCAAGAACACTGCGGTGAGGATGAGCTATCACAACCCAGTGACTGCCACTCGATGTAAAGGAATGGTTCTGAACAGCGTCCCTGGATTTGTCTGACTGAAACGCTAGAAATAATTGCTGGAGTTCTGGAGCAGACAAATACCTTCCAGCTGCAATTACTGTGATTGGAAAGTTCTTACCGGAGGATGATTCACAGCGAGACTGAACCCGGTTAGGTCTTTCACAAGGCTGCCACCTGCTGACCGCTGACGCTGCTTGCATGAAGAAGGTACAGGCTCTGGTGAGAATGAAAGGAGTCCCTGGAACAGAATAGCAGTGGAACTACTAGGGCGCACTGAAAACGAGGCGGGACCAAAGGAGAGTAAGGGAAAGTCCCGAAAGGGCTCCTAAGCGGATATTTATACTTAAATTGCTCAACTAGGGAATTCCTGAGGGAGAGAGAGCACGGAGTTACCGTCTCTCAGAAATTGTCGGTTGAAGTGCGCAGTGGAACGCTCACTCGCGCTTCACATAGGAAGAGCAGCGCGAGGAATGCAACACTAGAGCGCTAATCAGCAAGGCTGCCTGCTGACCTGGAATTCGCTTCAGCCATCTTGGAGCGGAATCTCGCCACTAAAACCCTCCAATTGACTGGAACAGCAAACATTGTGGTCGCCTGTTTTATCTTGTTTGAGGATGCGGAGGGCGTGTCTTCTACTGTAATTTGGCCATTCCTGACAGTACCCCCCACCAAAACCCCCTCCTTAGGTTTCTGGGGATGAGTTTTATGGAATTCTCTCACCAATCTTGGGGCATGAACGTTTGCACTGGGTTCCCAAGATCTTTCCTCAGGACCAAAACCCTTCCAGTCAACCAAATAATACACCTGACCTCTCTTAATCTTGGAGTCGAGAATTCTCTTAACCTCAAATTCTTCAGTTGATTGGACCTGAATTGGGGCTGGAGGTAGGACCTTACGTAGATTAGGTGGAGATCGTCGGATCAAAGACACATGAAAGGTTGGGTGGATCTTTAAAGTCTTAGGCAAACTTAACCTGACACTCACTGGATTTATCATTCGAACCACTGGAAATGGACCCACAAATCTAGGCTGAAACTTTCGATTTCCTCTCAATCGCATATGACGAGTTGAGACCCAAACTTGATCCCCAGGTTCAAAAACTGGTCCCTCCTTACGACTCTTGTCTGCCTGTCGCTTGTACGCTGCTTTGGTCTTAGCCAGATTTTCAGAAGCTAACTGATATGCTAGTTGTAATTTCTGGACTATCTCCCCTGCTGCCGGAACCTCCACTTCTACTTGACCCACCAACATATTGGGATGCCTACCATAGTTTAGGAAGAATGGGGAGAATCCTGTAGCTGAGTGTACAGAGTTATTGTATGCAAACTCTGCAGTACTAAGTAAGGAAGGCCACTCTCCAGCTTGTTCCAATAGGTACAACCGAAGATATTGTTCTAGGTCCTGATTTACTCTCTCGGTCTGTCCATCCGTTTCTGGGTGGTAACTGGTGGACAAACGATAATCAATTCCCAACCCTCTCAAGAAAGATCTCCAGAAGCGAGACACAAATTGTGGGCCTCGATCAGAAATGACCACCTTCGGAATTCCATGTAATTTTACCACATGCTGAATAAATAAGGTAGCCAATTGAGTTGCATCTGGAAGGCCTTTAAGGGGGACAAAATGACTCATCTTGGTAAAAAGGTCAACCACCACCCAGATAACTGAACTCCCTTGACTAGAAGGCAACTCTACTATAAAGTCCATGGACACTGTATGCCATGGATAAGGGGGAACTGGTAAAGGCATAAGAAGACCATGAGATGGTTGTCTGAGACTTTTCCCTTTTAAACATAGTTCACAAGTGGCAACATACTGTCTCACCTGAGCGTCCATGCCTGGCCAATCAAAATTTCGCTTCAAAAGCTCCAAGGTCTTAGTTATTCCTTTATGCCCAGCCAATTGCTGATTGTGAAACAAGCCAATAGTCTCTTCTTGTAACTTTGCTCCTGGAACAAATATTTTCCCTTGAATCAACGGTTTTCCATCCTTCACCAATCGATCCGGTCCTTCTGATTCCCAATTTAAATAGTGCTCTTTCTGAAATTCTTCCTTAATTTTTTCCTCCAACTGACTGACCACGGAGACTGCCACTATCTTTTCTTTCGGAATAATAAACTCCTCTGATTTTGACTCTGGTTTTATTTCTGAATCTTCTTCCAGATTCAAACGAGAGAGTGCATCAGCTTTTCCGTTTACCACTCCAGGTTTATAAGTCAGAACAAAATCAAAATCTGCGAAGAAAAGAGACCATCTGAGCTGCCGTGGGGTCAAAGTTCGAGCTGACTTTAAGAACTGTAAATTTCGATGGTCTGTAAAGACCGTTACCACATGTCTTGCTCCCAACAGATAATGTCGCCATTCTTGAAACGCTTCTTTCACCGCTAATAACTCTCTGTCAGCAATTGAATAATTAATCTCTGCAGGAGATAACTTCCGAGAATGATAAGCCACCGGATGAAGCTGTCCAGTACTCTTGTGACGTTGCGAAAGTATTCCTCCGATAGCCCAATTTGATGCATAAGCTTCAACAAAAAATGGTTCCTTTGGGTCTGGATGTTGAAGAATTGGAGCTGTGACAAAAGATCTCTTTAAGAATTGAAATGCTTCTTCAGTGGTTGTTCCCCACACAAACTTTTCGTTCTTTCTAAGCAAACGCGTGATTGGACTAACCTTTTCTGAAAAGTTTTGGATGAAACGACGGTAGAAGTTGGCAAACCCCAAAAAGCTTTGGACTTCTTTTACAGATCGGGGTGTAGGCCAATCCTTAATTGCCTTTAATTTTGAGTCGTCCATGTACACTCCTTGGGGAGACAGGATGAACCCCAAAAATTCTACTCTAGAGGAGTGAAATACGCATTTTTCTAACTTGACAAAAAGTTGATTCTCCATCAAGCATTTCAGGATGGCTCGTACATGAAAAACATGCTCTTCAGTATTCTTGGAAAAAATCAAAATATCGTCTATGTAGACAACAGCAAACCGATCCAAAAACTCCCGAAGAATGTCGTTTACGAAATGTTGGAAGGCTGCAGGAGCATTGCATAAACCAAATGGCATCACCTGGTACTCAAATAGTCCAAATCTAGTTCGAAACGCCGTTTTCCACTCATCACCTTCCGCCATCCGAACCAAATGATACGCCCCTCTCAAATCTAGTTTGGTGTAAATGTTGGCATCCTTCACCTGATCCAAAAGCTCAGAAATGAGTGGTAACGGGTAACGATTTTTTTTTGTAACCAGATTTAGAGCCCTATAGTCTATACAAGTTCTCAAACTCTTGTCCTTCTTGGGAATAAAAAATAGAGGAGAGGAGACTGGAGACTGAGATGGCCTGATGAATCCATTGGCCAAATTCTGATCCAGATATTCCTTCAAGTGTAAATTCTCAGACTCAGATAAGGCATAGATCCGGCTGCATGGCAGAGAAGCTCCAGGCTCCAACTCAATCCTGCAGTCATATTCCCGATGAGGAGGAAGTTTTTGTGCTTCTTTTTCATCAAAAACCGCTTTCAAGTCTTGATATTCTTGCGGGATTTCAGGGATTTCCACTGTACATATCATTTGAGGTTGGTCGGCCAAACAATAGGAGTTCAACACATCTTTCTCCTTAGAGATGGCATGAAAACAATTTTCCAAGCAATAATCTGAGCTTAACTCTACTGTACGCCTTGCCCAATCAATCTTGGGGTTGTGCTCCGTAAGCCAGGGCAGCCCTAAAATCAGTTGAAATTGCGGGGCATCTATTAGATTGAAACTAATGCTACTACGATGTTCTCCTGGCCCCAAGACGGTGATTTCCTCAGTATCAAAAGAAATTGGACCTGAAGAAAGGGGGGTACCATCAACTGCTCGTACGGGTTCAGGTTTGGACTTCTTTATAAACTGGATGCCCAGACTCCGAGCAAACATGAGGTCACAAAAATTCCCCGTGGCTCCTGAATCAATCATGATCGCCACCGTAGCACCTTTTGTTTCTCCAAAAGAAATTTGACAGGAAAGAATGAGATGCGGCGCAGAGGGTTGTAAGGTGTTGGCTAAACTTTGTAGATGTGGAGTTGTCTTCGATTCAGCTTCCACCAGAGCAACTCCGTCTACTGGTGGAGCCTGTCTTTTACCCATGGGGCAGTCTTAGGACGTCTGGGACACTCCTTCAGAAAATGACCAGAACCACCACAATACATGCACAACTTTCCCACACGTCTCTTCTCTCTTTCTTCTTTGCTGAGTGGTCCTCGAACAGTGCCTATCTGCATTGGCTCTTCCACTGAAACCTCATCCTTGGTTTTTCCAACATCAGAACGCATTCGATCAAACCTGGGTGGAATTGTTCGAATTTCCTTCCGTCGCTCAGAACGTCTTTCTGATAGTCTCTGATCAATTTGGAGCACTAAATCTATCAATTCCGATACTTCCGTGGGCCTTCTTGGAATTTGGGCTAAACCATCCTTCAAATCGTCCCTCAACCCTCGATAGAAAATGGCTGCTCTTTTAGCCTCAGGCCATTTTGTTTCCACAATCAATTTATTATACTGAGCTAGATAGGCCACTAATTCTCTATTCCCTTGCTTCAAATCCAACAGTTCATTGTCAGTTGATTGGGCAATTGCTCTTCGATCAAAAATTCGCAAAAATTCTGTCTTGAAATTTTCAAAGTTATATAACACTGGATCATTGGTGGACACTAAAGGCATAGACCACGCCGCAGCATCTCCACTCAAGTAAGACAGCATGAACGCCACTTTGGATTGGTCCTCTTTAAAAATTATAGGCTTGCACAGGAAATGTAGGGAACATTGAGTGACAAACACCTGAGCCTTATTCGGATCCCCCATGAACCTCTCTGGTGGGGCCAACGGAATGGTTGGCGACATGGCATGCACTACCTGAGTGGTAAGTTCAGAAGATGACGGGGAAGGACTAAAGGTTTGAGATCTCAGACCCCCAAAATTGGGACTTGGACTAGTGGAGAGTTCATTGAGGCGTTGACGCAAATAACTAGTTTCTTGATTGGATTTCCTAACCTCCTCTCTAGTTTCACTCAACTGTTTCTGTAACCCCTCCAACACTGACCCCAAGGCTTTTAGATCAAGACCTTCAGCCATGACGCCCAGACGGAAGGCAACTGCTGGCACTTCAATCTGTCAGAACTCAGTACCTGAAATTCCTGAATTCCGTAGGGACGTCAGACTGAAAGTTCGAAGCTAATCTCCCAACTCCCCTACACCGCTGAACCAGATCTCTCTAGTTTCAGAGGCGAAAGGGAAAGGGGAAGTGGAAGACAAAACAGAGAGACTGTCCACACTGGTGCCTTCAAATCTTCTTCTTCAGGGAGGAAGGGTGCACCTGTAAGAATTAACACACCATTACTACATTCCTACAATCGTGACTTCTGGAATATACTTTCACGCTACTCAATACCTTCCTTTACCTGTAGGAGTGTGAACTTTAGCCTCTCTCTAATTTTATCTATGATGGCTTAATCTGCAAACTGGTACATACGAAGACTTGAAAATGGTTCTAGAAGGTTCCTTCAGAAGGCTAAAGGTGGTAAGCAAAAATATATATATATATTTTCATCTACTTCTGGATACAGAAACAAGTCTGAATGAAGTTGCAATCAGTCACAGGCTGATAATCCAATGGAACCACAAGAAAGAGTCTGAAGTTCAGGTTTGCGCTAGAAACTGGACTGAGAATAGCGCCAAGAAGGTTTTTTCTCCAAAATGTAATTCACTGACTCAATTCTTAAGCATAGTTCTGACCAGAGTCTCATTTAATGTTCATAGCGCTATTCAAGAACACTGCGGTGAGGATGAGCTATCACAACCCAGTGACTGCCACTCGATGTAAAGGAATGGTTCTGAACAGCGTCCCTGGATTTGTCTGACTGAAACGCTAGAAATAATTGCTGGAGTTCTGGAGCAGACAAATACCTTCCAGCTGCAATTACTGTGATTGGAAAGTTCTTACCGGAGGATGATTCACAGCGAGACTGAACCCGGTTAGGTCTTTCACAAGGCTGCCACCTGCTGACCGCTGACGCTGCTTGCATGAAGAAGGTACAGGCTCTGGTGAGAATGAAAGGAGTCCCTGGAACAGAATAGCAGTGGAACTACTAGGGCGCACTGAAAACGAGGCGGGACCAAAGGAGAGTAAGGGAAAGTCCCGAAAGGGCTCCTAAGCGGATATTTATACTTAAATTGCTCAACTAGGGAATTCCTGAGGGAGAGAGAGCACGGAGTTACCGTCTCTCAGAAATTGTCGGTTGAAGTGCGCAGTGGAACGCTCACTCGCGCTTCACATAGGAAGAGCAGCGCGAGGAATGCAACACTAGAGCGCTAATCAGCAAGGCTGCCTGCTGACCTGGAATTCGCTTCAGCCATCTTGGAGCGGAATCTCGCCACTAAAACCCTCCAATTGACTGGAACAGCAAACATTGTGGTCGCCTGTTTTATCTTGTTTGAGGATGCGGAGGGCGTGTCTTCTACTGTAATTTGGCCATTCCTGACAGTTACAGTCTTGTGTATCCGTATGTCTCAAGCATGAGCGCGAGTGCCTTCACTCACTGTGATGGAATATATAAGTTTATCCTGGCATGCTAGTTCGAACAGTAGTGTGGGTCAGTTAGATGACCACTGCTCCATCATTGATACAAGTCCAGGCATTATCGGCTTGTAATGTCAATAATGATGGATTTTCCATTATTTACCTGTCTCCTGTCGATCAAGCTGCACATTGTCGACGCGATACAGTGCATGGTGATGTATGTATCGTTAGGCAGACTTTATCAGCTCTTCCCATTTCCAGAGAAGGTGTCATAAAGTCGAATGAAGCAGGAAGCCTGGGCATGACAGCTGTTGTTGTGCTGGTGTATGGTGTTCCTTACTGCTGTTTTTTTGCTAGGCTAAGCATTTAAAACTCATGGGTGTAGGAAGTGTGGGGGACGCGGGGATTTATCTTTCCCAGATTTTGGAGTGGGCGGGACACAAGGAACAAAGGTGGGGGTATAAGGGAACAAAAATGTCAGCCCGCACTCTGACTGACTCCTCAAACAACAAGCATTTACAATGCAATGGTCTCGCCTTTGCCAAAGTTAGAGCTATTGGCATTGTAAATGACAACATTTTTATTTATGTGTTGGTTTTGAAAACAGATAAATAAATGGCATTGTCATTTGCAATATCAATAGCTTAATCTCTCGTAAATGCGAGACCTATTGCATTTGCACCCCCACACACACCCAAACACACACACACACACACAGACTCACACACACAGAGCCACCCCCACACACACAGCGCCCCCAAACACACACAGCGCCCCCACACACACAGAGCCCCACACACACAGAGCCCTCCACACATACAGAGCCCACCCCCAAACACACACAGAGCCCCACACACACACACACAGAGCCCCCCCCCCCACACACACACACACACACACACAGAGCCCCCCACACACACACAGAGCCACACACACACACACACAGAGCCCCAGACACACACAGAGAGCCCCCCACACACACACAGAGAGCCACACACACACAGAGCCCCACACACACACAGAGCCCCACACAAACACAGAGAGAGCCCCACACACACACAGAGATCCCCCCCACACACAGAGCCCCACACACACACACACAGTGCACGCCCAGGCTGCGGACACAGACAGTGCACACAAAAGCTGTACAGACACAGTGCACACCAGGCTGCAGACACACACACAGTGCACATCCAGGCTGCAGACCATGTATACACTGAAGGCGTTGGACACGGCACAGGCAGCAGAGATTAGACACCCTGCAATCCTTGCACACTTCTCAGTGTGCACACTACGGGTATAAATTACACACAGTGCACATCTCACCCTGTACAGACACACTGCAGACATTACATTGTGTGCATAAAACTGCAGACGGTTCACAGAGTGCACCCTCGCAGCGCAGCACAGACACACCGAGTGCATTACTCTGTGCACACACACCCACCGCAGGTATCACAAAGTGGGTGCCGGCTGTGGGGCCGAGCTGCAGTGGGCCCAGTCCTGCTCATACATCGGTGCTGCATTACTCAGAAGCCTTCAGTGTCCCCTTGTCCCTCTTTCATTTCCACGGCCTGGATCCTGGTGGAAATGAAGAAAGGACTCCTGAGTCCAGGCCCTGGGGAGGAGGGCCCCACTGACCACTGGGAGCCCCGGGGGTCGCCAGGAGGGGCCCTCGGAGGAGCAGCAGAGGCCGAGCCCGGGAGCATCCAGGTCAGTGGAGGCCCCTGAGGGGGAGGGGCACATTCGACCCTCAGTGTTTGCTAAGCCCACGCG
This sequence comes from Lissotriton helveticus, assembly GCF_964261635.1. Taxonomy (NCBI): domain Eukaryota; kingdom Metazoa; phylum Chordata; class Amphibia; order Caudata; family Salamandridae; genus Lissotriton; species Lissotriton helveticus. The sequence continues at coordinate 806,829,637 of NC_136071.1, forward strand.
AGGAGCATCGAAGGGACCTTGAAAGGTGCAGAGAGGGAGACCTCACCGCTCCTCTTGAAATGCACAGAAAAGGAACATTTTACTTGGCTCAATGTTTAAAGCTGCACAGAACGTAAAAGTGTACGTGGTTCAGTGCTTCAGGTTCGGCGTAGGCTGTGAAAAGTTCAACCTGTGAATGAAAGCCAAACAGGACAGGAAAAGTGCATCATCGAAATAAAGAACGATAACTTTTCCTTTCTTGGTGAATGGCCCCGGAGCGGCGTCACGTTTGGCCTCCGTTACTTTCAGAAACATTTCAATGAAAGGGGCCTCCACACGCTAATAAGAGTTTGCCTTAACAATACCTCCATTCCGAGTGTTTGCCACGGTCCCTCGCCCCATTCATCCAGCCCCGCACGCTCCTGCATCACGACCCACGACCCATTTCTGCAAAATCCGGGGGAAAACGGAGCAAAACAAAACCGCAAATGCGCCCAAGAGCCCCTAGCCCCAGACTCACCGCTCCGGCCACCATCTTCCTCCGAGGCGAAGCAGAAATGCCTCGGAGGAAGGCAGCGTCATTTTGGGATTGAGGGGCGTGTTTTTCGTTCTCTCCTCTTCCCATTGGCTGGAATGTAAAATTCCAGCCAATGGGAAGAGGAGAGAAAGAAAAGAGAAAGAACGTAAAAAATACACCCCTCAATCCCAAAAAGACGGGGCTTGAAGGGAGTGACGCCCTTCTCCTCCAATGGCTGGCCTCCGTTTAGGAAGCCAGCCAATGGAGAAGAGGGGCGGGTTCAAACCCCACTCTCTGAAACATCATGTTTCTCCCAGCGAGAGCTGCGCAAGCACAGCCTTCGCTAGGCGAAACCTAAAAGGGCTAATAAAAGTGCCACCCTGCACAATACCAGCATGCTTCCAGTGCTGTCCTAACTAGGTGTGAGAGGAAACCTGCAAACGTTTCGCAGGAAAATGGGTAAGGAGTTGAGGTTTCTTTTTCTTTCTGCATTTGAAAGAGTGAGAGGTTAAATGCTAATAGGAACATTTAAATCTCAGCATATAGATCTATTAAAGAACACATCTGTCAATTCAAGAAGGAAAATATTTTTGTTGTTGTTATTTAGCTGCTGTATAATAACACATACTGTGCTATCATTAGGAAGTTACCACTGATGGATATACAAATCAGTCATACTGTCTTTTAAGAATCAGACATCCTGGGTCTGATGTACAAAGGCTAACTTACACTTTCGTGTAAGTTTACGATTGTTTGTATTCAGAAAGGTATTTTACTAGTAGTATCTTTACGACTGTGGAGTCTCCGCACATAAAGATATAGGACTGTCTTATCTTTTTATATGCAGAGACTCTGCACGCATAAAGTTACTACTAGTAAAACACCTTTGTGACTAGCAAACAATCATAAACATATAGTAAAGTGTAATGTTTCCCTTTGTAAATCAGCCCCTCTGTCTTTCAAGTAGGGCTTAAAACAAGCTAGTGTACATTAATATATTGAGTGATTCACACAAGGCTAAATCTATTAAATAAATGCACATACTATATTGCTCCCCATTTAAACCATCTCTCTCCCTTACGGTTAGGAATATGTGCATTACTGGAGACTATTTAAACAAGCATTTGCAATGCAAAACGTCTCCCATTTCCCAGAGATTTAGCTTATTTATGTGCTTTGAAAACCTGCAAGCGGTGCTTAAACACTCACTTTGGTGTTATAATCCTTGGTTACAAGAAGCAAGATTGGCAGTAAATGTGCCTCTATCACTAAATTGCAAATGCTTGTTAAACCCTGCTTTCCAGTTAAACAATTCAGTCAGGAACAGTCGGGAAAGCATGCTTGATTTTAGTGACAAGTGGGGTCACAACAAAAATATTTTCCTTCTTGAATTGACAGATGTGTTCTTTAATAGATCTATATGCTGAGATTTAAATGTTCTTATTAGCATTATTTGTATTCAGAAAGGTATTTTAACTGGTGGTGAAATGGAAGGTGAAATGGAAGTTGTTGGGCACTGTGCACATTGTTGTGTTGAGGTAACAGTGGTAATGTTCTGTGACGGGTCAGTCAGCAATTAATCCACATAGTGAGTAGTCACAATGATAGGCACTGTCTTGAGCTGGCGCATTGCCCCAGAAGGATGAAATTCCAAGCCTGTCCTGCAGTGATTTAACGGTAACACGAATTTCAGCAGAGCTCACCGGTGAGTACTTAAACCAATCAGTGGAGCTACTTTAGTTCTTTCCAGCATGCAAAGCCAGCAACTTGGTTAAACTAAACCGCCCCGTAAAGCTGTCAGATTAAGTGCTGAAGGGTCGATGGTGCTTAGTCAGATTTAATTGTGGCAAGTCAATAGCGCTGGACGGGAGTCAGTCGTTTCAAGTTTTTGACTAAAACAGCCAGGTCTGGGTGAAGATCTCGGGAGTGACACAGGACCACTTAGCACCTACTGCTATGAAGAAGGGTCTTATGTTTTTTTTTAAAGAATACATGTGTACTACACCGAAAGGAGTACTAATAATACAAAACTGGAGGACCTTGCGAACCTATAGCGAGGGGTTGGAATGTAGTTGGTAAGAACCTGGCCAGAGGTACTCTGGGCTATGTGGAGATTAGGAGAAGCCGGCATGTACCACGGAACTAAAGGCTGCAGGGAAGGGAGGAATTGGAGTACTGTACAGCTCAGACGAGCCGAGGAGGTCCGGTCATTCTACCGGATATGGGGCAGTGACGTAACACAAAATGATGGTGCTGCCAGCAGAATGTGGCCATGGGCCTCTTAGACTCCTATAGCTAACATATGCTCATAGCTTTTGGCTGGAAGGAGTGGGAGCTTGTAAGGATGCACAGCTGCGAAGTGCCCCACAGACTGTGCTGTGCCATCGCTTTACACCCTGGAATGTTAAGCACACACTTAGAGTATTAACTATATGTCACAAAAAGGCAACACACTGCTAGTTCGAAAAAGAAGTGATTGACTTCAGTTGTCACTCAAGGTGCAGGGCCACGTGCCCACTATGGTGCCTAAATCATTTATGTCAGTTTTGGTTGTGACGTCTGAAAGTTAAACAGGGCTGAGGCTGAGTCAGTCGCATACAGATTTACAGACCGGTTTATCTGAAAGACCGCAACGCAAAGACTACTGTAATGTCTTCTGGAGATAATCAAGTCAGGTGGAAGCTGCGCGCCTGAAATCTGAGTTGTGCATGTCAAGTCGGTCGGAAAGGGGCCCAGTCAGTTACTCGGTGCTTGTAACGGGCTCTGTTTGGTTGGAACAGATGCCGTTTCGGGTCTGCCTTCACCCTCTCCTTCCCCCCATGCTGCAGCCTTGAGTTTAGGTGCAGTCAAGGGCAGTGACAACAAGAGTAACAAGCATTTCTACTTACCCACAGAATTAAAATCTGTCATCCAACAAACTCCGATCATGACTGATCGCAGCTGCTAATTGCCAGGGAGATGCCTTCTTCTGGTTTCGATGGCCATTGTACAGGGAAGGAGAGGTTCTTGTTGTCTTAAAAAACAGGCGTGCAGTCGCCATAGGCTGCTTCTCCAGGGAAAAAATGTGCGCTGCCGCTATATGAAAAGCACCCAGCGCTTGCAAAAAATAAAATAATAATGCAGATGAAAAGGAGCAAGTTCAGAGGAAAATAAAGGCATGCAGCTGCTATAGTAAAAGTAAGCCACGCTGCCCAGAAAAAAGGAAGGAAGGTGCGAGGCCGCTATCGAAAAAGCGTGCCACACTTGCAAAAAAAAAAACAAGCACGCAAGTGGTGCGAGTGTGCGCGTGCCTGGAGCTAAAAGTAAAAAAAAAGGAGGCACGTCTGGCAAATGGCGAGCAATGCGTTTAATGAGCCAGGAAAGCAAGATGGGGCCTCTGCGATTAACCGCACCAAAGCGTGTGTTGAGCTTTTTCAAGCCCACTTACTAAAAGTCTCACCAAAGCAGCGCATGCGCTGGCTCAGGCAAGACCTAAAAAGAAAGTTGTGGAGGTGATGCCCTTACACTGTAAAAGGTAAAGGATTCGCTCATCCCCTACACTCAGTAATTCAGGACACAGGTATATTTCAGCCTTCTTAATATTTGCTTGATCTGAATTCAGTGGCCAGCACCCCCTCTGTGAAAATTGTTCCAGCTTCACCGCAGACGTCCATTGCCAGGTAACTGATTATTGTTAGTGTGTACCCATGTGCACTTAAACAACATTTAGGGCCAGATGTAAGGATTTTTTAGCATTTCGACCTGAACTGCAATTTTGGTCTGTTTAGAAATGCTAAATTGCCTTTCCATAGGTATAAGAGCAGATAGGTAATCACAAAATGCAATTTGATTTCCACCGAGTAGAAATCGTATTTTGCGATTCCCTAAAGAGGGATTTCCTGTTTGCGATTTCCTAAGCACCTATACAAAGTGCCATAAAGCACACATATGACCCAGGGGCATGTGTGCGCTTTACATGTACACCAATTGTTTTGGTGTGCATCAAGGGGGACCTTAGGCCCATAAGCATCCTTGGTTTTGCATCTCCAAATTTGCGATTTCCTAATAGGAAATTGGAAATTTGGAAATGCAAAACTATTCGCATATATAGGAATGAATGGTTTAGCATTTCCTAAATATTGATTTCCTAATGGAGATTCTTACAATCTAGGAATAGCTATTAGGAAATCTCTAGTTTTGTACATTCCATTTTCATACATAGCAATTTCTTAGGATTTGCTATTTAGGAAATGCAAACATGGAATTTCGTATATCTGGCCTCTGAAGTTTAAACAAACCCAGTGGTGCAATGGAGGCGGGGATAGAGCTGTGGATAAAAATAACAAAATATATAATCATTTTGCTGACTTTTCACTCACAGGTGAGTAATGTATATAGATGTATTTATAGATCCAGTGGTCTTTTTACACCAATTTCAAGGCTCTTTCTTTTTCTGTCTGTTTTCTGTTTTATGAAATATTTATTAAACATATCCTGTGTTAAATAATGAGGAGCCAATGTCCCAAAAATATTTAAAATCCTCGAATGAAGCATTTTCATTGCATTCAGCATTTCTCTTTTCACAAAGTGGTTATAAGAGACTCCTATGCAAGATCTTTGATACTTGTGCAACTCCGCCATATGCAAGGAGCACACAGCCAGAAGCGGGCCTGCATGTATGAGTTAACCCTCTCCATGAAACACCACACAATTGAATGCAGGGTTGAATTGGGGCAACAATTAGGCACAGCCAGCCAAAACAAAAGTGACCCACATTCACAGAGCGCAACCGTTTGCAATAAGCTACTTGGTACGATCATAGAGCAAAGTGTTGGCAAACATGTGAGGTCATTAACGTATTCTAAGGGTCAGTAGTTAAATTGGACATTAACATTCTAATGGAAAAAATATAGCTTGGAAGCTCAGAATCATGAAAAAGACTAGGAACTCGTGTTTAACTGCTTTTCTATCTATACGTTTGCAGTGGATGTTTTGATTAATGCCTGCTGGGAACACGAACTGGCACAGACCTAGACTTCCTTTTGCCCTTTTGCACTCACTCTTGGCTTTCAGCTATACTTGTTTTACAGTACCTTAGAGAAGCCCTCCAATGCTCAGAGACTGGTGAAAGGTGTATCTGTGTTCTTTTGTTTTACTGCTAAAATTACGTTTAATGTCCAGTAAATGGTATGGCATTTGAATGCTTTACGTGAGCACCAGATAACATTACGGTTGTATGACGATACTTGGCATGCCATTTCTTCGCATGCTTTTAGTGAGATGTTTTTACATAGCAAATGCCTTTACTTCGCATAATTTTAATTAGCATTCAAATACTACGTAAATGCATTAATAAGATATTAATTTACTTTTACTTCGCCTAACCTTTCTACGCATACCACTACTTGGTGATCATACACCTACCCCCTGTCCATCCCCTACACTTAACCACAACCCCTGACACTACCCTGAACCCTAAAACACTACACTACACTACAACACTACCCTAAACACTAAAACACTACCCCTAGCACGACCCTACCCCTACCCCAAGTCCATCCCCTACACTGTAACTCTATCCTACACTACCCCCTTACACTACCCCTTACACTACCCTACACTACACAAACACTACAACACTACCCCCAGCACGACCCAACCCCTACCCCAAGTCCTTCCCCTACACTGTAACACTACCCTAAACGACCCCCTGACACTACACTAAACCCTAAAACACTACCCTGTACTACATAAACACTACAACACTACCCTAAAACTCTACCCCCAGCATTACCCTACACTACACTATCCCAACAACACTACCCTAAACCCTAAAACACAACCCTAACCTTACATTACCTAAACACTACCCTCTACACTACCCTACACCCAAATACACAACCCTAACCCCACAACACTACCCTAAACCCTATCCTTATACTACCCTTTACACTACCCTACACCCAAATACACTACCCCACACTAACCCCACAACACTACTCTAAACCCTAACCATACACTACCTAAACACTACCCTCTACACTACCCTACACCCAAATACACTACCCTACACTACACTAACCCCACAACATTACCCTAAACCCTAAAACACTACTCTAAAAAACGAACCTTACACTACCTAAACACTACCCTCTACACTACCCTACACCCAAATACACTACCCTACAATAACCCTCCAACACTACCCTGAACCCTAAACACTACTCCAAACACTAACCTTACACTACCTAAACACTACCTTCTACACTACCCTACACCCAAATACACTACTTTACACTACACCTACACAACCGTCCCTACTCCCAAACACTACCCTGCTTGACACCACCCTAAAACAGTACAACCCTACAAAAGTACACAACCCTGCACTCCCCTACACAGCCCCTACATGACCCTACATAGTCCCACTTACCTCTTTCCACGCATTGTTCCAATCTTCTCCCCCTTCCTGCTTCCTCCGGCTTCCTACGTCCTCCGCAGCAGCAGCAGACCCAGGGAGCAAATGGCTGACGCAACGACATCCAATAACAGCGTCCGCCCACTACGCATGCGTTGTAAGTACGCATGCAATGTAACAGCAAGCGTACTAAAGGTGACGCGATGTTACATCGCATGCGTACTAATGCTTGCGTAGTAACGGTACGTGAAGAAAAGTCCGCGCAGTAACGGATGTTTCCCAACATTACAGATGGTCAGACTCACTTTTTTGGCTTGTGTATATTAGTGAATTGCCCACAAACACAGGATGTTGAGCTGATGTTGGGACTCAAACATTATTCTATGGTACTCAAAGGACGATAGTAGAGTTAATTTGGATGGAAATGCCTTTTCCATGCAGGGGAGGTAGACAAAAATGAATAAAGAGCTGCCTTGATGGCCCGCACAAAGCCCTCTAGTCGCCTCCCTTGCACCAGGCCCCTGCAAAGCAAGTGCTAATGGCTTCCCATCAGCAGCTCCTTGAGGCCACTGTCACACCTGGAGTCAGCTAGGGGGCAGGCACACCTCATGCTGTGCTAGCCTGAGCAGCCATTGTCATTCTGCCTCTCACCGTGCGGCAGCCTGACTTTACCGTGCATCAGGTCAGGTTCATTTTATGCATGCAAAGGCTTTAACTACAGACTTTGAGGATCTGCCCTCGCATGTGCGGACTGAAACAGGCACCAAAAAAATTTCCCACCTAGAGGCCTCAACCACATGCCCATCCCTAAAATCTTAAGGAAAAGTACATTTTAGAAAGCTACCTTATGCCTGCCTAAAGTTCCTGTACGGTAATTCTCCAACTCCCCCAACCAGTGGTTAGCATTTGAATAGGTGTGAAATTCCTACCAGGAGCTATAAAATAGGTCAGCTGTGACTGATGTGGTCGACCTGAATGAGCAGAGATGACTCCCATTCATAGATTATGCAGGGTGAGGGTTGTGAGCTTCCTTTTTGATATTACATTGTCAGATACTGGTTGAGTGTGAAATCCTGCTTGAGAAGTTTGCTGGGTTTTACATATATCACTTAAGGCACACTTCAAAAGGCAAAAACAGGATGCCAAGACGATTGTTGTTTATCCACTGTTTGGTTATTAGATGTCCCTGTTTTTGACTTACTAGGATTCTGTCTCTGAGTTTAATGTATAAGACTTGGGGAGCACTTTAAAGGGTGAAAACAGCATGCCTAGACAATTCTTGTGTATCCACTCTCTGGTTGCTGCATTCCCCTGCTTTTGTCCTACTAGACTTCTATCTCTGAGTTTATTGGCGTACTGTGGCTGCATAAAACTGGATTTTAGACGGGGAGGACACTAGGTTTTTTCCCTGAAGAAGGCCAGTGACCCAGAAGGCCAACAAAATTTGGCTGAAACATGTTGGTACATGCAGTTGGGGATAAGGAGTGGTAGCTCCTCCTATAGACCCCAGTTTAATAATAATAATAATAATACAGCATTTTATAAAGCGCGACAGCTACCTCATGATGGAGGTGTCCCGGCGCTAGTAAGAACACAGCTGACCCAGAGGGTAGAAGTAGGGGAATTTATCGTGGTTGGGTAAAGAGCCAAGTCTTTAACAGTCTCCTGAAGCAAGGTTTAGAGGGGGCTTGCTGGATTGCTGGGGGCAGGGAGTTCCATAGCGTTGCAGCATTTGCCGAAAAAGTACAACCTCCCAATCGAGCATTTTTAGCTCGTGGGACAACAAGTTGAACGTGGCTATTGGAACGGAGCGCACGGGCCTGGAAATATCTCGGGAGACGGGTTTTCAGATACTTCGGGCAGGTGCCAAACAGAGATCTAAAGGCCAACGTGAGTGCCTTAAATTTGATTCTGCTGGCAACTGGTAGCCAGTGCAGTGATCGCAGATGCGGAGAGACTGAATGCTTAAAAGGGATTCGCAATAACAGTCTCGCAGCCGCATTCTGGACCAACTGAAGCCTGTGAGTCAGATATTTAGGTAAGCCCAGATAGAGTCCGTTGGCGTAATCCAGCCTAGATGTTACTGTGGCATGGATTACAGTTTTCCGACAAGTCTCCGGGAGAAGTCTCAGAATCTTACGGAGATTCCTCAGCTTACTCAAACAGCAACCGACTACTTGTTGAATATGCGAGGTAAAGGACAGACTGTCATCCCACCGCACTCCAAGATTGTTTTCCGTGAGGCTAGGTGAGGGGGCTAGACCCATCTCCGCAGGCCACCATAACTCTGAGGGAGGCGGGGGGCCTTTGCCAAAAAAGATTACTTCAGTTTTATTGGCGTTTAGTTTTAATTTGTTCGTATTCATCCAGCAGGCTACATCCTGGAGACAGCCCTTGAAGTTCGAGAAGGACTCCTGCGACACCTCTGAATATGGAAATGCCAACTAGGTGTCATCGGCATAAGAGATTGCCTTGACACCCCAGTTGGCAATCAACGTAAAGAGAGGGGCGAGATAGATGTTGAACAAGAGGGGGCTGAGTGCCGATCCTTGTGGAACTCCACAACTAAGGACTTTGGGTGTTGAAGAGACAGTCCCTAGAGCCACCTTCTATGTTCTCTGGGTTAGATAAGAGTGTATCCATCCCAGTGCTTTGTCACAGATACCTATGTCGGCCAGTCGCATCAAGAGTCTAGCATGATCAACCGTGTCGAAGGCGGCCGACAGATCCAGGAGTACCAGCATCACTGAGTCTCCTGCATCCATCGACCACCTTACTGACTCTGCCACCTCAATTAGTGCTGTCTCCGTGCTGAAGCCGGGACGAAAGCCCAATTGCGTCTCATGTAGTATCTTATTTGCTTCGATGAATTTGCTCAGCTGACGCTGTATTATTTTCTCGAGCATTTTTCCCGGAGCGGCTAACAAGGAGATTGGGCAAAGATTGCTGAGGTCTTCTGGGTCCCCATTGGGTTTTATTTTAGATGTTTTAATCCTATCAAGGGAGACCAAAAATAAAGGAATTTAGGTGGTACTTCCTTAGGTAGTTTTAGCTCACTTTCTTCTGCACCAGTCATCCCCCAGGGATAAACTTATCCTTTCTTTACGTCACTCTTGGTTTTTCTTTAACCTTATGCCAGCATGAAACTTCCCAAACTTGGTAGATTTAGTCTAAGGAACTTTTACCTGTTTGTTTAGAGCATGCCCAGGAGTCATTCCCACCCACTAGCTTGTGCTAGGCTTAAATGTGGCACCTCCAATCTCCCTCTTCAGAGCACTCACGGACCTGAGGAAGAACAGAAGAGTTGTTGCGCTTTGTAGTTCTGAGTTCTGAGGTATACCAGCTGACATGGCTGGAGTTCTTGTTGGATTTAGTAGGTTTCAGTGGGGCGACTCTGTCTGCGCTGTCGGTGATCCAGGCGGCAAAGTTCTGGATGGCCTGGTTGAGGTCAGTTGATGCATCGGGTTGGGAGGTGGTGAGGGCCTGTAACCAATGAGTTCCAGTGACCTTGCTCCAGCTGCAGTGGGAGGAGATCTGACGACTAGTGATGGTATGCTAGGAGTCGGTTATGGTGAAGTGTACGATGGTGTGGTCGGTCCAGGTAAGTTCTTTGGTGTGGATGAATTTGATTCTGTCACTGGAGATGAAAATGGCGTTGATTGTGTGTCCAGCTTTGTACATGGGTTCGGTGACCAGTTGTGTGAGGCCAATATTGTTCAGGTTTTCCAAGAGAGTGATGGAGTTGGTGTTGTTGGGGTCATCGATGTGGCAGTCGAGGTCGCTGAGTATGATATAGTGGTGAGAGTCAATTGCTGGGGGGTGATGAGGTTGGGGATGGCATAACAGAATTTTGCTAGAGGTTCCACAAGTCTGTAAGTGAGGGCGCCTCTTATTGTGGTCTGCCAGTACACACAGGAATAAAAATAGACCAACAGATGTACTTTGTGTTATTACAATTGGAGGGAAGGAACTACAGGTGATAGTAGACATAAGCTTACTCATTACATTCATTTCTGATAAGATCATGAAGATGTATTTGACAAAGATGCATTGCATGCTTCTGGCATATTTTTTCAATTGCAGCTGATGGAAAAAGGATCAGATTGGCAGAGTATTTTGAGGAGTTGCAAAACATGTAAGGTGATGTGGTCAAGGTATGCTTGGGATGGAGCTACGTCCAGACACTAATAACCCCATCAGTGTTTTGGAAGTATTGATTGCTGATTGTTAGACCTGGCATCCTTGGCGTGATTTCCCCAGACTTTTTTCTTCTTCTGACCCCCTGTGTTGCTGACATCATTTTTGCTGCCCTAAGCATTCTGGGCACTATCCACTGCCTACCAGTGCTAAAGTGCATGCGTTCTTTCCCTAAAAATGGGTAACATTGGCTTATCCACAACTTGCATATTTAACTCGCTAAGTATGATATAGTGGTGAGAGTCAAATGTTGGGGGGTGATGAGGTTGGGGATGGTGTAACAGGATGTTGCTAGAGGTTCCAGGAGTCTATAGGTGAGGGCGCCTCTTATTGTGGCCTGCCAGTACACACTTGAATAAAAATAGACCAACAGATGTAAAACACACAAAGAGGAGGGCAGAGGCTATTTAAGACAGCACACAAAAAATTGAATAGTGTCCTAAAGTGACATAAGGTGCACGAAACCAGGGAGTACTTCCCTCTATACTCCCCACAACGTAGGAATATATTCCACAACAAATTACACTGCAAAGGGTTTCAGCACTCTTATACATCAATATTAATTTGTCATATTAAAGTCCACAAGTCAACAGCACAATAAAGAAGAATAGTCCAAATCCGTAGGGTGTATTTTCAAATACAGCTTTCACTTTATTTTTCATCAATAAATTCTCTCTCCACAATTCTATAGAACATAGCCAACGCGTTTCGTCTCCTAAGAGACTTCTTCAGGGCTATTAAAGAAATACACAAAATACATATGTTTTAAAATATGGAGTCCATACACATTTGACACAAAGCAAATAAATACATGACAAGATATATTTACAGTTGAACAACATTTCACAATTATGCATGTTGAATTTTATATGTTTTTTTTGTCTGACGATGGTGACCAAAGAGGACATTTCAGAAGATCAGATGTTAATATCACCAAATAACGAATATTCTTCTGTGACTCTATTGCTCAAGTCAACATTTGATTTCAACAGCATATTCATATATCAAAAAAAAATAAAAAAAAAAAATATATATATATATATATATATATATATATATATATATATATATATATATATATATATATATATATATATATACAAAAGACCCTAGACAATAATATATACAACAATAAGAAACATACCTTCATTGTATGGCACAAAGTGTATCGCATCACAGATCACAGTATTTCTATTCCAATAGAGAAAGTGTTTATGACGTTCCCAAATTCTGAAATATCAAACATTTTAATAATGAGATTCTACATCCCCAAAACAGTAAGAACAGATATACAAATGTACTTCCATGTAACACCTCTGATTATCTACATAGTTTCCATGGCAAAAAACAGAAATACCATGGATACGATATATAATAAGGCAACTTTCTATCCATTAATCACATTCAATTCTTCCTAAAACACTCATGTATTATAGTTGTCCGCACCACAATATTCTAAAATTTCCTTTATAACTCTATTCAGCGCTATGCAAATTCTTCATAAGTAAATATTATATCATCATTCCTACCAATATTGTGTAACTTATTGGAAAATGACCCACTACTTAGAATATAATAGTTCAGAGTTCTATCACCAATATAAAATGGTCATTTAAAAGAAGGTGGAAGTGGCACTAAAATGTGTTGCCCCACCTATTATGGCTAGGGGAACCTCGAGAATATAAGTGAATTCTGGCCAACCTTAATCAGTACCACATTCCTAGCATCTCAAGTAATCGATTAAAAAGTGTGTACTTTATTTAAAAACACATCTATAAAATATCCAGTTTTAAATGATTTTCAAAAACAAATATATAAGATATTGTATCTATGCAAGTGCCTATTTAGGACTCTCTTTATGCTGGTGATATGTAGTGAGCCCAGTTAAGATAAAAAACCAATGATTCTCATCTCATACAAGCTAGAAACTCCGGTAATTGAAGTGGCCATCTTGGTAACATACTCGTTGTATAAGATATTAGGCCTACGAGCAGTTATCCTACTGCAATATTTCAAATGTGACTCCTAATTCGCCCAACGTTATCACATAAAAGACTCTTAACCCTTTGGAGCCCATTAGAAAAATGTTTGTAATGCTCCAAAAGAATATGAATTTATTTTCTAAAAACCCCGCAACCCCTGATAGTGTACCCTGAATGGACACAACATGCCGCGGCCATGTTTATTGCGTATTCGTGACATAAAGTTGTATAGTCACAAACGCATGGCGATAACGCTGAGTCCCCGTGGTGTCTCTACATAATGACAATGAGTTCTAACGTTCCACAACATTTAATTACCCTATTCCTCAACCGATATAATGAAATAATCAATGCACACTCTATGTTCCTAATATAGCTACACCTATTATATATAGGTTAGACAAAGTCTAATATATGCCGCTAACCATCTTACCGTAAGCGCCCTGATAACCGCACGCCACAGAAGTCAGTGTATCTTTTACGAAAAACCGGAGAGACAAAAAACTCGTGTTTTTAAATGTGCCAACCCGGAAACACCGAAGACATGTGACCACCGCTCTCCCGGAATCCGTCAGTATAGAACAAAAAGTGACAATGTGGATGCCATTTTAAAGCTATTTAACATAGTACTACAATAACATTAAATATTCTTTTTTTATGTAAAGAATCCCAATTTTCCTTGAAAATTATAAAAATAGAGTACAATTAGATAAACAAACTTATGCGCGAATTCCAAAAATCTATTACATATTATGTCCATCACTCGTGTATCGCGTTTGAAGTGGCCCAATATATTTAGTAACACCAACCCGGAAGCGTAATAGGCGAATGACCACCATATTCCCGAGTTCGTCAGCATGGAACAACCAGTAAGATTGTGGCAGCCATCTTGAAACTGTTCTTCATAATACATCAGTATCGTTCTATGTTATTTCTACAAGTTCAAGGTCCTAATTATACGTGCAAATTATTGATGAAAATAAAATTTGATTAAAGTTACAAACTTATGCACCAATTCTGAAAATCTATTTTATTGTATGTCGCTCGCTCACTCTCATTGTTTAAAACTGCCCACAAAGTGCTGATAATTTACCAAATGTAATTTATTTAATCAGATGCGTGACCTAAGTATTACAAACCCCTACTGTAACCTAAATGCGATAATATTGGACCTTCAGTGGTATGAACAACTAAACTATTTTGATGTGTCCAATATAGTACATATTCGCATATATCTAATAGTGGCAAACATATTAGAGATATAAAGCAGAAAGCGGACATATTTAGAAATATGGAACAATGTATATAAATACCTTTTATACATTATAATACATTCACTGTGTACGTCAAGAACACATATAAGAGCAACAATCATGTTACTTGCAAATAATGATTAATGACACTGCACCATGAAGGTCAATATTCTGTCCATACAGATAAAACAAATATATTACAAGGAATATCATAAATAACTTCAACAATGCGATTATTGTGCTGGATCTACACCCAGAAATTGATCATACAGAAACACAAACAGTTGTCAGAATTTCTTGATAATAACCTGGTGTTTACAGGGTAGCGATTTAATGAATTATTGACACCTATGAGGTTAACATGTACTATCCAGGATCTCTTAAATTAAGAAAAGAATTCTAATAGTTGCGTTTTTAAATTTTTTTATATATATGTGAAACCCACCTTCGGTACCTCATCTTATGTCCCATCATAAAAAATGATGCATTTCATCATTGGTATTCAAACCAAATTTCACAGTTCTGAGGCGACATATCCAAGAGGCTTCACGCTGCCTGAGAAGCAACTCTCTATCTCCTCCTCTCTCTGGCATCTTGACATGATCAATGCCAAAAAATGAAAAGGTCCTATCATTTGGATGCATACGTTGTTTGTGCATGGAGACAGGATATGTGTCATCCTTATTTTTTATGGCTCTTGCATGCTCCTGTATAAGCAGTTTTAAACTACGCATGCTGCTTCCAATATATTTCTTTTGACAGGAGCATATAATCATGTATACTATGAACATAGTATTGCAATTGATTAAACAATTGATGGAAAATTCCCTTGAGATGTCATTACTGAATTTCCTACTCTTGTTGATACCAAATTTGCACATACAGCAGTTGCAACAAACGTGGAAACCTAAAGGTTTAACAGGAAGCCACGTTACGGCTGGAACAGAGATATTCCTGACATAACTAGGGCTAATTATGTCCTTCAAGGTCTTACTTCTACGGTATACAACTTTGGGTTTCCTAGCTGTTATGGAACTCATAGACCTTTCATTGCCAAGGAGATGCCAGTTCTTTCTTAAGATATTATAAATGTGATTACTGAACATATTATACTGGGTAATGAACAAAACTTCAGAGTTATGTTTTTTCACATCCTCTTTCCTCCTTACTCCAGAGGTTAAAGTTGCATTTCTTTTAAGCAAAACAGCCCTCCCCTCTGCCTTATCCAGGCATGTTCGATTGTATCCTCTGTTAGTAAAATTAGTCTTGATATTACTAATGTTTCTTTTGAAGTCTTCATTCAAACTACAATTATGCCTAGAGCAAACCATTTCACTATAAGGTATGACCTCAATGGTTGAACGTGGATGTGCACTAGTTGCGTGCAAATAACTATTGCACGTAGTCTTTTTCTTCAATATGCCACTATTTATCTTATTATCCTTAATAAACAGCCTCATATCTAAGTACTTTATGCTGGTATCAGAGTGTTGAATGGTGAGTTTTACATTGTATTTGTTTTTATTTAGAAAGCAAAAGTATTCATTGAGCTTGTCCACCGATCCATGCCATATCAAAATGATATTGTCAATGTATCGAGCGTAAAAGATCACACTGTTGCTCCATTTGTGTGCCCCCGGGCCCCAGACATGCTCCACCTCATACAACCCCATACAGAGGTTAGCTTAAGATGGAGCAAATCTGAAGCCCATTGCATTCCCTCGTCGCTGAGTCATTCCCACCCACTAGCTTGTGCTAGGCTTAAATGTGTCACATCCAGTGTCCCTCTTCAGAGCACTCACGGACCTGAGGAAGAACAGAAGAGTTGCTGCGCTTTGTAGTTCTGAGTTCTGAGGTGTACCAGCTGACATGTCTGGAGTTCTTATTGGATTTAGTAGGTTTCAGTAGGGCGACTCTGTCGGCGCTGTCGGTGATCCAGGTGGCAAAGTTCTGGACCGCCTGGTTGAGGTCTGTTGATGCATCGGGTTGGGAGGTGGTGAGGGCCTGTAACCAATGAGTTCCAGTGACCTTGCTCCAGCTGCAGAGGGAGGAGATCTGACGACTAGTGCTGGTATGCTAGGAGTCGGTTATGATGAAGTGTACGATGGTGTGTTCAGTCCAGGTGAGTTCTTTGGTGTGGATGAATTTGATTCTGTCACTGGAGGTGAAAATGGCATTGAGTGTGTGTCCAGCTTTGTACATGGGTACGGTGACCAGT
The DNA here is from genome assembly GCF_964261635.1 of Lissotriton helveticus. Taxonomy (NCBI): domain Eukaryota; kingdom Metazoa; phylum Chordata; class Amphibia; order Caudata; family Salamandridae; genus Lissotriton; species Lissotriton helveticus. The sequence continues at coordinate 806,846,180 of NC_136071.1, forward strand.
TGTGTGAGGCCAATATTGTTCAGGTTTTCCAAGAGGGTGATGGAGTTGGTGTTGTTGGGGTCATCGATGTGGCAGTCGATGTCGCTGAGTATGATATAGTGGTGAGAGTCAATTGCTGGGGGTTGATGAGGTTGGGGATGGCATAACAGAATGTTGCTAGAGGTTCCACAAGTCTGTAAGTGAGGGCGCCTCTTATTGTGGTCTGCCAGTACACACAGGAATAAAAATAGACCAACAGATGTACCTTGTGTTATTACAATTGGAGGGAAAGAACTACAGGTGATAGTAGGCATAAGCTTACTCATTACATTCATTTCTGATAAGATCCATGAAGATGTATTTGACAAAGATGCATTGCATGCTTCTGGCATATTTTTTCAATTGCAGCTGATGGAAAAAGGATCAGATTGGCAGAGTATTTTGAGGAGTTGCAAAACATGTAAGGTGATGTGGTCAAGGTATGCTTGGGATGGAGCTACGTCCAGACACTAATAACCCCATCAGTGTTTTGGAAGTATTGATTGCTGATTGTTAGACCTGGCATCCTTGGCGTGGTTTCCCCAGACTTTTTTCTTCTTCTGACCCCCTGTGTTGCTGACATAATTTTTGCTGCCCTAAGCATTCTGGGCACTATCCACTGCCTACCAGTGCTAAAGTGCATGCGTTCTTTCCCTAAAAATGGGTAACATTGGCTTATCCACAACTTGCATATTTAATTTACTTTAAGCCCCTACTAGAGTGCACTACAGTTGCCCAGGTCCTGTAAATTAAATGCTACTAGTGGGCCTGGCTGATGAAGGGTTTTACCCAGAAACCGGTCCCAGGATGCTGGTTTTCTGTTCAGGGAAGACCTGGCTTGGCTGTTCGGGCTAGACTGTTCACATGAGGCACAAGGTCAAAACTGATTTGCATACAGCTGGGTCTGAACTGAGGTGGCAAAGTGAGCTAAAGAACGATGATGGATTCAACCCAGATCTGTGACTGGGGTGAGTGTCTGAAAAGTGTCAGCGCTCCGTCCATCATCTCTTTGTGTTTGCTAGTGGGCCTGCAGCACTGATTGTGCCATCCACCTTAATAGCCCTTTAAAAATGTCTCAGGCCTGCCATTGCAAAACCCAAGTGTGCAGTTTTCAACTGCCATATCGCCCTGGCAAGTTAACCCTCTTGCCAAACCCAAACTTTCCTTTTTAAAACATATAAGGCAACACTACGGGGCCGATTATGATGGAGTAAGAGGGACCGTCCGCAGGGGCAGCGGCGGTCCCTCCGTGCAAATTAAGATGTGACCGCCAGCATGGCGGTCACATCCTGTATTTTTAACATTGCGGCGGGTGGTGCTTGAAGCAGCACCCGCCGCAATGTTAAAAATGAAAGTTGTGCATTTGCATGCACAAAGCGGCAGGCACCGCGCGGTGCCTGCTGCTTTGTTCAGGCAAATGCAGGGGGGTACCATAGGTACCCCCATGTGCATCCCCCACCCCCCTTCACCCAGGGGGCCCGCAACGGCCCCCCGAAGTGAAGGTCCTTATGCTTTTCCACGGCGGAAAATCCGCAGTGGAAAAGCATAAATTCTATGCCATCCTAATATGGCTGGCGGTGTCTGATAGACACCGCCAGCCATGTTAAAGCTTTTCCGCCACGGTCGGAAAGCGACCGCAGCGGAAAAGCTGTGGACAGATTGTAAGACCCACCTGCCATCCTAATTTGGCGGTGGGTCTTTCAAGGCTCCGCGGCGGTTTTCCCGCATCCACCGGGCCGCCGGTGGCTTCCGCTGGCCCGGGGGATGCGGGAAAACCGCAATCATAATAGGCACCTTAGTTAGGACCTGGATTGCCCCAAGGACAGGACGCAGTGTATTTAAAACGTTTGACATATACCTTTAAGTTTTACGTATCTTGGTAGTGTCAGTCAAACATAAGTTTATTTTAGACCTTGGTCTCTAAAAACAAGTACACAATAAAGCAGATTATCAATACATTATAAAACCGTTGCAGCTAAAATCGGGCCAAGCCCACAGTTAAAACATAGCATTGCTCCTATCCAACAATGCAATAAATGTTCAAAATTTTTCTAAAACTTCATTCACAGCAATAAAAATAATCACAACCACAAGTTACATCCAAAAAACGCTTGTCTAAAAGTAGATTAACTGCTTGCCCCCTTCCCTTAATACCATATTTTTGTATAATTGGATTTAAAAAAAAATGTCTGTTAAGTTAAAAACCACAGACAATCCTCCTTTCCCATTAAGGCCATTTTATACGTTTTATCTTTTTCTAAGAAGGAACCATGAGCATCAGAAATTAAAATCTGAATCACCCCACATCTAAATTTCTGTAGGCATTGTCTTAAATGTGCGTTAGTTAAATTCTCCAAATAATGAAATGACTCCTCCTCCATCCACAACTTCACCAGTAGGGATACTGATTTCTCATCCCTTAGATATCTTACATCTTCCTCTCTGGCCACCTGTTTTTTTACTCTTTTAAGCTCATATTTCCTCACACATGTCCGATCAATCTCACATTGTAGTGTTAATTTCTTACAGAGATTGAGAATCCTTCTCTTGACTGATCTTGCCCAATTTAATTCACTAGTCACAATTGTTTTTTACCTGGCATTATAATTTTGGGGAGGTCTTCACTTTCTTTTCTTGTCCATAATTTTCTTGTCCCTACAAATGCTAAGTAAGTCCCTCCTGTTAAGTCAGTTTCCATCCTAACAGCGTGGACCATAGCGGAAGGTTGAAGGGAAAGTAATCATTTGAAACACCTGCACTCTTCCAGGTCTCAATTTGATTTCCCACTTATACAGACAACTTCTGCACTGTACTGGAACTATGGCCATATTATTCCCTGATAAGCTGCAAGTACCAGTCTTAGGGGGGCCTTTCTTTCTTAACACCCTCTCCCCCAGAAAAGAAAGTGTTTTGCCTGCAGAGATTCAATATGATCTACCCATGACAAACTATTTGAGAATCACAACCCCAAATATTTGTTTTTGCTAATAGTCTCAATTTTGGTTTTACTTAAAGTCCAAACTGACTTTATCCTCTTCTTCCCAAAAGGAAGCACTTTCGTCTTCTCCATATTTATGGTTAATGTTTTCCTTGTGCAGTAATCATGGAACACATCTAGCTTCCTCCGGAGGCATATTTCTCCCAGATCTAGAATTACTATGTCGTCATCATACAGCAAACAGTTTACATGCATACCATTCATTTTGGGGCTAAAACTATTAGATTGACTTAACATTTTTGGTAGAATTGCCAATAAATAGAGAAAGCAATAAGGGTGCCAAAACACATCCTTTTCTGAGGCCATTTCTTATATGTATTTTCCTTGGAAGTGACCCCTCGATATCTAATTCCACTTGGACCCAGTTATCTCTGTGTAATTCCTGTCAAATCAAAAGTAGACCATGAGGGATTTCATAGATGCTTAAAACTTCCAGTAGCAAGACCCGATCCACAGGATCAAATGTGGAGCAAAAATTCACAAAGCAACAGTATAATCCTCCACGTGGCCCTATTGATTTTTTGGCTAATGCCCATAAACTGAAGCAATGATCTTTAGTTCAGTGACCTCCTTTAAAGCCCCCTCACACTATGGGGATCGGTAAACAACCTTTACAACGCAACTTTTACATCGCAGAGCCTTTACAACGCAACCATTACAACGCAAACTATTACAACGCATTGCTCTGGGGGGCGCTCTAGGATAGGGAATAGGTTAATTTACTATCCAATAACCTTCCCTAGTGTCCACCGGGACTGGAGTTGGAATAGTAAATTAAACTATTCACTATCCAGCACCCCAAAGCACTGTGCGTTGTAATGGACTGCGTTGTAATACTTGCGTTGTAAAGGCATGCGATGTAAATGCATGCGTTTTAATGTCATACATCCATGGGGATCACTCAGTTTGTTTGAGCCCATTCTTTCAGTATACCCAAGAAGATTTTTGAGAAGACTTCCCCGCTCACATCTAGCAGGTTTATTTGCTTGCAGCTTCCACGGAGGGAGGACTCACATAGGTTTAATGACCGCTCCCTTCTGGGAAGCGTCCTGTCGAAAGGATTTTTTGGAATAGAGTATAGAGCAAGCTAGACCACCAATCAATATTTGCTTTTATTTCCACTGCCGGTAGATTGTCTAGCCTATCTCCTGCTCTTCTAAGTTTTAAGGACTTGATTGTCCTCTTAATTCTTACTCCTGAAAACCGCTCCTTTATTTCCTAATTATTATAAAAGTTTACTGGCCCCTGAATATTTTAAACCTCCTTATTTGGAAGTTCTTCTATGTGTTCAACCAATTATTTGTCTCCCACTGAACATTTCAGCTTTTCCTGAGTCGATTCCAGACCATTTTGTACCAACTCCCAATTTTTTTTGATGATATTCAACTCTCAAGCATGATTTTCCAGCATGTCTCATCATGTACCTATTTTTTGCTTGCTACCAATATTTTAAGTGCCTTTCTTAAATCGAGTTGTTTACCCTCATTGTTTCTTGAGAACCTTCCATATCTTTTTAGGTTCCTTTCCTTCTTTTTAGAAGTCTGCATTCACTGTCAACCTAAATATTTCTTAATTGTTTCTTTACCATATTTTTACATTGTGTTTTGTTAAATGTCTTTAGTTCAACCTTTAAGCAGGTTACTACTTCATTGATTAGGATCTCATACCATGTAATAACGTCTGGGGTATCTCTTCTACTTCAATATCTCTATATTTGTGTTGAAGAGCCTTTAGTTGATTTAGGTACTTCTCTGATACTCTTGTCCTTAATTATGTCAGATAATAAACTTTTACGGGGAGTACTTGCTTCTTCTTGTCAGTGATGTCCAGACTTAATGCTGTGCTTACAGGATAATGATCACTCCCTTCCATCTGCAGTACCTCAAACGTGTTGATATAACTGAACGCCCATTCTTGAACAAAAACATAATCTATTAGGTAGTTCTGGTTACCGGAGAGGAAGGTTTTCGTTGTTGGAATGTCTGTAGGTACACGAGCATTTGGACTCATGAGCCCAATTGATACAAGAAAGTCTAGCAGGGATACATCTCTTGCTGTTGGAAGATTCGCCTGGAAGCTAGCAAAGTTTATGTTAAAGGCAGGCAATAGGTCTTCATACAGTTGATCAATCATCATGGAGAACAATTTGTGAATAAAATCACCCATTAAAACAAGCAAATAATGTGGGTTCGACAAACCAATTCTGACCAGATCCTCCCTAAACGTCCCCATGTTTTCCTCATAATGGAGGGAGCTCTGTGCGTTCAGGTAGATATTAAGAACAATGATATATTCTAGCCCCATCTTTACATGAGACAGTTTTACACCACAAGCCAAAACTCAGTTACATCTGGTCTTGATTTCCCACACCCTTGAGGTGACTTTAGTATATATTAAATTGAACATACCCCCGATGAACGCCCTGAGGGGTATTTGATTTGATTAGTGCATTTGTAAAGTGCACAAATGCCCAGGGGAGTCTTGGCGCTACAGCCAGGTGGGCCGAGTAAGGGTGCCTGAATGGTGTACAGGTCAGGTTAATTGGAGAAGAGCCAGATTTTCAGTGTCTTTCAAAAAGATGGAAGCATAGGGCTGCTCTTTTTTGGTGATTGTGAGTAGGTTCCATGTCTTGACTCTCCCTAACAGGAAGCTTTTTTCGTCCCAATGTACTTTCTGGAACCTGGATGTTTGCAGAAGTTTGCTGTGTGCGGATCTTAGACTTCTAGACGGCACACACCATTTCAAATAAGTCCTCCAAAATTGAGGCCCGGTACCATGTAGTGCTTTGAAGGCTAGGCATTGGGATTTAAACGTAATCCTCTTGTTCACCGGGAGCTAATGGAGGGTTCTTAAACCATAAGAAACTGGCTAGAACTTGGGGATGTCCAATACTAATCTTGCTGCAGCATTTTGAAGACGCTGCAACCTTTGTAAACACTGAGATTGGATCCCCATGTACAGGGCGTTGCCGTAGTCCAACCTGGCAGGGCTAATGCTGTAACCAGTGTTTGTAGGGAATCAGGTGGGTTGAATGGACAGATTTTCCTGATTATTTTTTAGGATGAACCACATGGATGAGGACTGGATATTGATCTGACTAATGAATGTCAGTTTATCATCGAAGATGAATCCTAGATTTTTTACCTTAGGCACTGGGGCTGGGCAATCGCCCATACTGGTGGACCACCATCAAGGTGACCAAAAACAAATGAATCAGAGCCCAACAGCAAGACTTCAGTCTTTCCGCCATTCAATTTTAGGCAGTTGGACTGCATCCACAGGTTAACCTGTGTCATACAGCTATTGAACCGTTCAGCTGCCTCATCCAAGTTACTTGAGACTGACTCCACCAATTGGGTGTTGTCAGCATGAGAGACCACTGAGAACCCAAATTGCCTGATGATTGAGGCCAGAGGGGCCACATATACATTGAAGAGTGTGGGGCTTAGAGACGAGCCCTGTGGCACACCACAAGGAAGTTTACAAGGCTCGGAGGCAAAGGTCTGGTTTCTACTGAAAAGGTCCTATCGACAAGAAAAGATTTCAGCAGCGTGAGGGAGGTATCTCTGTTTCCCAACTCAGATAGCCTACTGGCTAATATTTTGTGGTTCACAGTGTTGAAGGCCGCTGCTAGAGCTAACAAAATTAAGGCGGCATTGCCTCCTGTGTCTAGTATTGCTTTTAGTTCCTCTGCTGCCATGACCAGAGCTGTCTCAGTTATATGCCTGTCCCGGAACTCTTACTGTGAGGGATCTAGGAAGTTCCTGGAGGTAATAAATGCAGTAAGCTCTGCATTTATTACTGTCTCCAGCACCTTGATGGAGATGGGTCGATAACTGCTGGGATCAGTAAGGTCAAGATTCAGGTTTTTTAAGAGTGGAAACATTGAAGCTATTTTCCAGTAGTCTGGGAAAATGCCCGACTGAATTATCCCATTGAAAACTACCCCTAATTGTTCACTTAATATTTCAGGAATCAGATGCAATACTTTGGGATGACAGGGGTCCACTGCGGCCCCTGATTTAGATGTTTTTTTACCACCTGAATGATCTGTTCTAATGGGGGGGGTGGGGCGGAGAAAGACGGATTGGACGAAATAGAATCCATAAATTCCATATTGTTCTGAGGGAAGGAGTCAACGCTCTCCCTAAAGGATTTATACACCCTCTCAACTTTACCCTTGAACGACTGTCCCAATATGTTGCAGAATTTAGCACTGCTTTCCATCCTAGGTGTTTCTGGAAGTTCAGTAAATTTGTTTACTGTTGAGAAGAGCTCTTTGCTAGAATTCCTTGCCTGAAGGATTTTTTATGAAAAGTATTTTCTTTTTTGTTCTAAAATCAGCTTATTATAGTCTACTAAATATTGTGCATACTTAGTTTTTCCTATGGGGTCGTAGTTTGCTCTCCACTTTCTTTCAGCCCATCTACAGGTTTGTTTTTAGGCTCCTAGCTTATCAGAGTCCATGGTTCTGAAGGGTTTTTCCACCTCGAGAGGAAACTCTTCATTGGGGCTAAGAGATATTCTGCTGTTTTGATCCAAGTGGACAATCTATGACAGAGGAGTTAGTGTCGGTAGTGAGATCTGGTTTTGTGCGGATAAAGGAAGCTTGTAGAGTTAGGGGGTTGATGTTGGCCCAGTCCCGGCAGTTGACTAGGATTGGTGGATTTGAGAATCTTGGAATGTTCTGATCCTTACTTAATGTGAACATTATGGCTTTATGGTCTGACCATGTCAACAGGGAACTGACACGATTCATTGAAGAGCACGCCATCCTCGATTTGTCCCAATCCGGATTCCGAGCCAACTACAGCACCGAGACCGCCCTACTCACCCCCACAGATGACATCTACGCCCTCCTGGACAAAGGCCACTCCACAGCCCTCATCCTCCTTGACCTGTCTGCAGCCTTTGACACCGTCTCTCACCGCACACTAGCTGCTAGACTACACAACACTGGCATACATGGAACTGCCCTAGACTGGATCCGCTCATTCTTCACCAGAAGAAGCCAAAGGATTAGACTACTGCCCTTCCTCTCCGCCCCCACGGAAATCACCTGCGGAGTCCCACAGGGGTCATCTCTGTGCCCGACCCTCTTCATATCTACATGCCCCCCCTCGCAGACATCGTCGGACAACACGGCATAAACATCGTATCCTACGCCGATGACACCCAGCTCATCCTCTCCCTCACCAAAGACCCCGCCACCGCAAAACTCACCTTCCAAAGAGGAATGCAAGAAGTCACAGTCTGGATGATCAACAGCTGCCTCAAACTCAACACAGAGAAGACTGAAGTCCTCATCCTTGGAACCACCCCTTCAGCATGAGACAACACCTAGTGGCCCTCTGAAGCCCCCCCACTCCCTCAGACCACGCCAAGAACCTCGGCATTGTACTGGATTCATCACTCACCATGAACCATCATGTCAACGCCGTCACCTCCAGCTGCTTCAATACCCTCCACATCCACTGAAAGACCTTCAGCTGGATCCCTCCTGAGTTGAGAAAAACAGTCACCCACGCACTCATCACCAGCAAACTTGACTATGGCAACACTCTCTACGCCGGCATCAACAAGTCCCTACTCCGCAAACTGCAAACAATACAGAACACCGCGGCCAGACTCGTCCCCGGCATCCCAGGGTGCGTACACATCAGTCAACACCTGCAGCGTCTTCGCTGGCTCCCCATGGAGAAGAGAGTAACCTTCAAAATCCTCATTCACACCTACAAATGCCTGAACAACAGCGGACCCAAATACTTGAACGAGAGAATAAACTTCCACATACCCAAAAGAAACCTATGATCATCCTACCTCTCACTGGCTGAAACCCCCCACATCCACAGAGCCAGAGCGGGTTTCAGATTGTTCTCTGACATTGCAGCCAAGACCTGGAACGAGCTACCAGCAGACATCCGATTCTCCCTCTCCCTGAACACCTTCAGGAAGACGCTCAAGACCTGGCTCTTTGACTGAATGGAGCGGTGCACCCCCTCCCCCCGCCTCCCCCCCAGCGCCTTGAGACCCTCATGGGTGAGTGGCATGCTTATAATCCCCTGAATGATTGATTGACCATGGGACCGGTATCACTTCTGAAACTTTAGGAGATGGATTTGACGTGAAAATACCATCTAAGGTATGCCCTGCAGGCATGAGTATTGGGCTTAACAATCTGTGTCAGGAAGAAGCTAGCCATCTGATGTGCCCTGGTAGACTTTCTAAAAACCATCAATCTGTGGGGTTCCATGCACAGCCATGTTTCCTGGACACCCACAATTGCATACTGATCAGCTATTATTATGAAGATTTGTTGCTTCGATACAGTACTAAATCCATGTGTATTCCAGGAATAAAGTACACACGGTGCATAGCATCCAAAGTGTAGTCTATATTGCTCAGGTTATCCCAACCTTCCTTATTTTCCTCTTCCCATCTTCCGCAGGCATTCCTATTTGAGCCAATATGATTTTACCTCCCCTTACTGCCCTCCTTTTGGGGCAAAGTAGTTTTCAAATTACCTTCACTATTTTTTAGTATGTGCCTGGAACTATTTTGTGCACTGTATGTGTCAGGCTAACTTGAGTTAGCTGGAGACCACCATGACATTTCAGAAAGCCCATCCTAGGGTATTCATTAGGTTCCAGCTACACCTGCAGGGATCGAGGGAAATCTTTAGTACTTTGGATTTTAATTCACTTTCAACATTAGGCAGGACATCTCTAACCAGCACTGAGTAGAGTAGGATTTTTGTTACATCTTTACCTGCTTTATTCACTAGGAAGACAACTTGCTTCATGTCATTGGAGGTTATTAGATGGGGGCTAGGGTAGTTTGAAAATATATTAATCAATCGAGATCTATTTAAGGTATTTAACTTCCTGCACCTTTTCCTCTGAGTACTTTCGGGGCGAGGTCCAGAAAATACACATAAACAACGTTTGTCCTTCCCTTGTATTTCAACACTCCTTTTATACATTAAGGAACCCACAGCCTAAATGTCACCAGGCTTCCCTTTCTTGTCTGTTTTCAACAAAGCTTCCGGATTATTTACATCTAACCCAGCGTCCCCTTTCCAGGGGCCCTCCCTTTTGGGATCCTAGTTGCCATACCTCTCTTTACCTCTTTGCCTATCCCGTGCTTTCCTAGCCATTTCCTTCCCATTACCTCGGGAGATCAACATATGCTTTGAGATTTTGGTTTTCCCTACAGTATTATCTAATTCTGAGCTGCTGTATCCACTTTTATCCGGGTTAATATTTAAAATTCCACATTCCCTCACATCACTATCAATGATCTGGTTCTGTTTTATATGCTTCTTCATTTGTTCCTTTCCTTTCCTGACGTGAGAACTCAAAGCATGGCGACCCATCGTTGTTCTCTGGTTCTGCCTTATGCACCCTAGGACATAGGTATGACCGGAAAAGTAGCTGTCTCATTTTTTATTCACATTGGACGTTTTGATCTATATGCAGAGGATAACACCTCAGATGGGGTGGTTACGTCTGAGGTATTTGCCATTTTGCCCTCACCAAACCATTTCATATGACTATGCATCTCTTTCTATGGGTCCTATTAACTTTTGCATGCCACTATTGATCTGTTGTAGTTCAGAAGCAATGGTCTGCACACAGGACTTATTGGGCTTCAGAGCATGCTACAAAAAAGGAGGCGTGAAAGAAGCGTTCCACAGCACCCACTTGGGAGTTACCACAAAGTATTATTGCACAAACCAAGTAGATGTGGTGCACATGATGTATGAATGTTCGCCCAACATTCTTAAAATAGAGTCCCACTCTGAGGTTCCATGTAAGTCTACATACACTCATCTGGCACACGTAGAGATTTATATATAACAACTGTATAGCAGTGATGTAGTCTTCAATTATAGTTTCTTCAATCTTGTTCTTTATTGTACTTTTCACAATAGCCTTCACAGTAGCTGTAGCCAACATATATTGTGTCTTAATTACGTCTTCATCAGGGCTACAAATATCAAGAAAGATAATAGAAAAAAGAAAAAATATTGTGTAATCTTAGATTTCAATAAGGCACTGATAACTACCACCAGTGACTTCAAAGTGTAAGGTGTCTAGCAGGCACAACCCATGAGCTTTGTAGGGGCAGTTTAAATCACCGTAATATATTTACATATAGTTAGCCAGTTGAATCTCTCATTTCAATAGGGAGGAGCAAAGAAAGGGTCATAAGACCGTCTTCCAAAGTGAGGTAAAATGAAAAGAAAGAGAAACAATAGCTAGGAAGCCATTTGTTTATATTTGCAAACATCATGAGCACCCGCAACGCTCCAGGAGGAGCATCACTAGCACAGGTATGCTATTGGTTATTGGGGAGACACAGGAGGAAGTAATACAGGATGTGGTTGGAAGTCGGGGGCACAGCCTTTAGCTCCCGTGCATGCTGGAAACTCTAGAACGTGGGCAGAAATTTCAGCTTCCTGAATAACGGCCATATTATCTTTTATGATTTTTCCCTAATGGTTATTAGCCTACTTTATTGACCAGCGAGTCTTATTTTATTTTGCATGGTAGTGAGAAGGACTGGACCTGCATCTCTACACCCCCAGAACCAAGTGACTCCAAGGGCTTGCTGACTTGCCTCCTGTTCTGATGTCTCTGGGACATCAGAGACTTCATTCAACCCTCAAAGCCTCTGGACTCTGCCAACTGTGAGTCATGCCTTGCCAAGTGGTGCCAATCCAGTCCTGGACTCTTGTAAGTGGGTCTTCAAGCTGTCTTTACCGAAATCCACGCAGTGCTGACTTTGCGCCGATCAGCATCTATGCAGTCTCTTTGATACTGAAGCATCACTGCTTCAAGGACACTACAGCCCCAACAGAGTGGCTTGATAATGATGCATCACCTGGATCGTCGATTACGCATCTCCCAACTGCGCAGCTCAGAACCATTGCATTGCCTACAATCCTAGGGATAACTGCTGACGCATTGCCGCTGAGGCTCTCGGACAGCTCCACTCATGCACCTCGTGTGTGTTGTGCCTCTCATCTTGTGTTCCAGCGACGAGGCTCACACAGCTCCCCTCATGCACCTCATGTTCGATGTGCCACTCATCCTGTGTTCCAGCGCTGAGGTACACACAACTCCCCTCATGCACCTCATGTGTAATGTGCTACTCATCTTCCGTTTCAGTCCTGAGACTCTCACACAGCTCCCCTCATGTACCTCGTGTGTGATGTGCTACTCATCTTCCGTTCCAGTGCTGAGGGTCACACAGCTCCACTCATGTACCTCATGTGTAATGTGCCACTCATATTCCGTTCCAGTGCTGAGACTCTCGCACAGCTCCCCTCATGCACCTCATGTATGATGTGCCACTCATCTTGTGCTCCAGAGCTGAGGCTCTCGCACAGCTCTCCTCATGCACCTCATGTGTGATGTGCCACTCATCTTTAGTTCCAGTGCTGAGGCTCACACAGCTCCCCTCATGCACCTCATGTGTGAAGTGCCACTAATCATGTGTTCCAGTGCTGAAGCTCTCGCACAGCTCCCCTCATGTACCTCATGTGTGATGTGCTACTCATCTTGTGTTCCAGCGCTGAGGCTCACACAGCTCCCCTCATGCACCTTATGTGTGATGTGCCACTCATCTTGAGTTCCAGTGCTAAGGCCCACACAGCTCCCCTCATGCACCTCATATGTGATGTTGTCAGGATTCGGAATGTCCGGTTAGCGCTGACCTAAATCGCGCTATACCCGGAAGCACGCGGGTAAAAACTACGTTTCCCAGCATGCTTGGGACGCACGTTGTACGTGCAACGAGAGTCACGCAGCCGAGGAAACAAAGCTCTTTCCGGGGATTGCACCACTGCCGATAATTCTAGTGGAGTTTCCTGGTTGGGTTTGTAGCATCTTGAAGAAGCGGTAAGAGCTCTTTTGTTTCGATCCTTCCCGCAGTACTTTGGTCCTGGAAGGAGTACGCTGTACTCCGATCATCGTTGGATGCACATTTGTTGTTTGGCGAGAGGCACGCCTTGCTAGCATCTGTGTTTGCCGGATTGAACTATTTGTTTAGTGAACTATATCGGCTGAGCGAGTTCACGTTTCCCCGTTGGATGAGATAGGCATTCTGCCGTCTTGATGCGGGGAGACGCGGTGGTGCAAATGAGTTTCCCCGTTGGAGGAGACATTAATTCCTAGTCTCTTGCGGGGAAGCTATTACTTTGTACAGTTCTGCACGGGGCATCCTGGGCTCAGAACCGTTCCCTGGATTCACCACGGAGCACATGGTATCTTGGCCATCCTAGCAGAGTCGCTGGGAACTTCTTGGATATCTGTGACATTCTCGTGGTACAGACATAGCTAAGAATCATTATCCATGTCTGATGTTGATGTTTGATTTCTATCTGCAATCCTTTATATTTATCCTATGGCAGGAGAGAGGAGCTTAAGGGTATCATATCGGTGGGACCTTACTGACTATGGAATTATCACAGACAGTTTTGGTGTATGTTGTAGAACCCAGCCCATTGTATATGTTGATAGAAATATAGGCTGTAGTTACAATGTGTTCTTTTATTTCCCATTAGAGTTGGTAAACACCTGGTATCACCCTATCCTCTCCTTGCATTGGAAAACAACAGTATTTTCCTTTAAAGGTAGGAGAGTAGAAACTGACCATTCCTATCAGGAGGGAGGGTTAAAGTTTGCCTTGTTATCCATAGATACTGATAGAGTGTTCCTTGTGTCTTCACAGATCTCCCTCCCTGCTGTCCCCATCCTTTCCTTCCCTCGCTTGACTATCCCGGCAGTCTGTGTATTTATACTTCAGACTCTGGGGTCGTCGAGAGGTGGACCCCTTATGGCATCGGCACAATCCAGAAGATTCTGGAAGGAAGAGCCTGAAAGATGTGCTACTCATCTTGTGTTTCAGCGCTGAGGCTCTCGCACAGCTCCCCTCATGCACCTCATGTGTGATGTGCCACTCATCATGTGTTCCAGCGCTGAGGCTCTCGCACAGCTCCCCTCATGTACCTCATGTGTGATGTGCTACTCATCTTGTGTTCCAGCGCTGAGGCTCACACAGCTCCCCTCATGCACCTTATGTGTGATGTGCCACTCATCTTGAGTTCCAGTGCTAAGGCCCACACAGCTCCCCTCATGCACCTCATATGTGATGTTGTCAGGATTCGGACTGTCCGGTTAGCGCTGACCTTAATCACGCTATACCCGGAAGCACGCGGGTAAAAACTACATTTCCCAGCATGCTTGGGACGCACGTTGTACGTGCAACGAGAGTCACGCAGCCGAGGAAACAAAGCTCTTTCCGGGGATTGCACCACTGCCGATAATTCTAGTGGAGTTTCCTGGTTGGGTTTGTAGCATCTTGAAGAAGCGGTAAGAGCTCTTTTGTTTCGATCCTTCCCGCAGTACTTTGGTCCTGGAAGGAGTACGCTGTACTCCGATCATCGTTGGATGCACATTTGTTGTTTGGCGAGAGGCACGCCCTGCTTGCATCTGTGTTTGCCGGATTGAACTATTTGTTTAGTGAACTCGATCGGCTGAGCGAGTTCACGTTTCCCCGTTGGATGAGATAGGCATTCCGCCGTCTTGATGCGGGGAGACGCGGTGGTGCAAATGAGTTTCCCCGTTGGAGGAGACATTAATTCCTAGTCTCTTGCGGGGAAGCTATTACTTTGTACAGTTCTGCACGGGGCATCCTGGGCTCAGAACAGTTCCCTGGATTCACCACGGAGCACATGGTATCTTGGCCATCCTAGCAGAGTCGCTGGGAACTTCTTGGATATCTGTGACATTCTTGTGGTACAGACATAGCTAAGAATCATTATCCATGTCTGATGTTGATGTTTGATTTCTATCTGCAATCCTTTATATTTATCCTATCGCAGGAGAGAGGAGCTTAAGGGTATCATATCGGTGGGACCTTACTGACTATGGAATTATCACAGACAGTTTTGGTGTATGTTGTAGAACCCAGCCCATTGTATATGTTGATAGAAATATAGGCTGTAGTTACAATGTGTTCTTTTATTGCCCATTACAGTTGGTAAACACCTGGTATCACCCTATCCTTTCCTTGCATTGGAAAACAACAGTATTTTCCTTTACATGTAGGAGAGTAGAAATTGACCATTCCTATCAGGAGGAAGGGTTAAAGTTAGCCTTGTTATCCATAGATACTGATAGAGTGTTCCTTGTGTCTTCACAGATCTCCCTCCCTGCTGTCCCCATCCTTTCCTTCCCTCGCTTGACTATCCCGGCAGTCTGTGTATTTATACTTCAGACTCTGGGGTCGTCGAGAGGTGGACCCCTTATAGCATCGGCACAATCCAGAAGATTCTGGAAGGAAGAGCCTGAAAGATGTGCTACTCATCTTGTGTTCCAGCGCTGAGGCTCTCGCACAGCTCCCCTCATGTACCTCATGTGTGATGTGCTACTCATCTTGTGTTCCAGCGCTGAGGCTCATACAGCTCCCCTCATGCACCTCATGTGTGATGTGCCACTCATCTTGTGTTCCAGCGCTGCGGCTCTCGTACAGCTCACCTCATGCACCTCATGTGTGATGTGCCACTCATCTTGTGTTCCAGAGCTGAGACTCTCACACAGCTCCCCTCGTGCACCTCATGTGTTATGTGCCACTCATCTTGTGTTCCAGCGCTGAGGCTGCTGGTGGGAATTGTCATGCCCCGAGGTCCCACTCGATCTGTAGCTCTAATTGCTTGGGCACTATAAAAGACGCATTACACCAATGGAACGCCGCTTTGCATTCTAGCGTCTAGCCCTTACTTCCGTGTTTTCTGTCCCTGTTCGTTTTGCCTGACTTCCGGTTCCGTGGATGGTTGTTTCCTGTTTGATTCCCTACCTCCTCCGTGAGGGTGTTTTTGTTCGGCTGTTATTCTGGGGCCGTACTATTTCGGTTACGCTTTCGTACTGACGTTCTTTACCTTGGTGTCAGCGTAATCAGTGGCTTTCTTGAAATCCTCACAAACACGCTAATCACTATCTGTGTTTGTTTTCATTTCTACTCCCCGTTTCCTTGTGCTTTGCCCGGCGGCCAGGTCTTTCCACGCCACCCGGCCGGGCACAGCCATTCCAATCTCCCCTTCTCCTGGTACTCCGTACGGCGGCCGGGTCTTTCCCCGCCATCCGGCCGGGTACTGCAATTCCAGGTTCTCCCCTTCTCCTGGTACTCCGCCCGGCGGCTGGGTCTTTCCCCGCCGCCCGGCCGGGTGCTGCTTGTTGCATCAGTATTTTGGTTCACTGGCCGGAGCTGACTCCCGTTGGGTGAACCACCCTACCAGCCTTCCCTTTGGAATTGTGGTATACGTTTATTTGGGGCACTTGCGTGGACCAGTGTGTGGTGTGTTTCGAGGCTCAGCTACAAAGAATCACGGTAACAGCGCTTTGCGCTGCTTTTCTTACAATATGTTGGAGGGTTACTCTTGTGGATGACTAATTGTGAATATCATATGACAGATAACCTTGTGCATACTGCAAAGTAGAGGCTCGCACACAAGTATCCAGCCTTGCAGAAGAATTGGATGTTCTTCCAGATTTCTCCTGACAATAGCAGAGTGAGATTTACATATCACTTACCTTCACATGCTAGCATAGAGCGGGATATAGTATTTATTATCTTTTTTGTCTTGTTGTGTACAGAAAGCGAACACCATATTCTATCCACCAGCTATGTCCCAAGGTCCAGACGATTAGTTATGGTAGGTGATGTTGTATATATATAATAGGCATTGTGCATATACATTGTGTTGTAACCAAGTACAGATAGTGATCTATTCCTTCCCTTACAGCCTGCCTTCTCACCAAGTGTCCATTCTGAAGTCCACTGCCAAGACCTGTTGTTTTCCCCGCCTTTCCTTGTTTTGTTTCCCTGTTTTCCCCTGGCGAGGCATTCGATACTGTAGAGTCTGATAGAGTCGATAGAGTCGAAAGGCCGTAGGGGAAGGCTGAGGACTATTCTCCGGATTCCTGACGCTCCTGCGGAACAAGCCTGGAAACCATTACAGGAATCACTTCTGTTGCTTTTGTTACAGGGAGCTGATATTTCATATGCATACCTTTTTCGCTTGCATCTGCTAATGTATAGGTCGTTTGGAAATGGCAAACAAGCTGTGACATCCCAAGATGATATTTCTATATTTTTTAAACTAAAGAAGAACATTATGTGCTGCTGGACAGGGTATTAAGTATCCTTAATCAGCACGGCATGACTTCAGTAAGGAAAAGTGTGGCTTCTTTCAGAACAGTATAGAATATTTAGGAAACACAATCTCTCATGAAGGCATCAAGCCGAAAAAAGATTGATTGTGTGCAATAATAAATGTTTCCAGACCAGGTACAAAGGAATACAAAATATCTGTCTTGGGTCTATGTGAATACTATGCATGGTTTGTTTCTAGTTTTGCATTGATTTTTGATCCTTTGAAATTATGTGAAGAAAAAATAAGAAGGATCATGTGTTTGAAAAGAAGAGATGAAGGAGATGTGCACCAGGGCTGGAACCTTCCAACCCAGATGTAGAGTGTATCATGACTATGGATGCAAGCAATTTTGGAATTGTGGCAGTTCTCACACAAATGATTGAGAATAAAGATCTAACAGTGAGGTTTGCAACACATTTCAGAGAAGCAGAATATCATAAACCAATTGGAAAGGAAGCTTTGGGGAGTGTTAAGGCTCTTATACATTTTATGTAGGTGAGAAGATTTAAATTGGTCGCTGATCACAAATCATTGATTTTCGCCTTAGGAGAGAAAGGTGTGGACAATGGCAGCTCAAGAAATACTATTTTTACTGTCTCGCCTACACTGACCCAAGATTAATATTCTTAATGTCTCGACTACAAGAGTTTAATTTTGATGTTTGTCACATTTCAGAGGATAAAAATGTCAGGGCGAGCTGTTTATCACAATTTCTAGTGGTGTTTGGTACAGAACATTAATATAAAGTGTGGTTAGATTAATTCTTAATTGGATAGGTGGATGTCATGTCACAGAATGGGGACTCAGTGAGTCAGGCTCGAAGCGGTTGCTGAAGATGAGGTTTGGCAACATGTTAAAGACCTGATTGGTAAAGGCTGACCAGATGAACAAAATGCCTATTGAATATCATGTGTGGAGTATGGTTAAAGATTTTTTGAACACCGAGAGGGGGATCTGCTACTGAAGGGAGACAAAGTTGTCACCTTTTAGTGGAATAAGATAAATGGGGGTTGATACCCACAAAGAAGAAGTTGAACTTGTTTTATTGGTGGCCTGGGAAACACTCATTGAGCGTTGAAGTGTTGTACTTTCGTAATGGTGAAGAGCCCATTGTGCCTGTAGTTTATGTAAGGACCGTGGAGTGGTGGGGGCATACAAGGGTTACGCTGGTCAGAATGAGGGCTTTACTTCATGGGCATTAGTGAATAAGCCAAACACACACACTGGTTTCTTGGTCGGACCTGAAGTCCCGAGCGACTCCGGCCCATTTATTTATAGCCATGCTGGCCACGCCTGGCCAGAAGGTGATACAAAGTGTGTGAGTGTTTCCGGGGCTCAGCCGAGACCCTCAGAAACACTAGAGCGCTACATTCCTTCCCAAGTTGGTCTTTTGAACAAATAGAATTGAAACACTTAACAT
Source organism: Lissotriton helveticus (assembly GCF_964261635.1). Classification (NCBI taxonomy): domain Eukaryota; kingdom Metazoa; phylum Chordata; class Amphibia; order Caudata; family Salamandridae; genus Lissotriton; species Lissotriton helveticus. The sequence continues at coordinate 806,864,837 of NC_136071.1, forward strand.
GCAAAGTCTGCCAGTCTCTGGCTAGGCCTTGGGTTTTGCCGGAGGTTATACAGTCGGCTTCCCCTTGCTGGGTACGCTCTGGATTGTCTCTCTGTGGTGATGGTGGTGCCATCGCAGGTATGGCTGTTGGTGAATTAGGATGAGATTCCTCTGACCCACTTACAGTGTTCTCTCCTGCCGGTGATTCGCTAGCATGTTCCACATCGCTAGGTGTAGATGGTATTCGTTTAAACCACAAGATATTTCTTGTTACTTCTTCTCCATTTCGCTGTACGGTTATGGATGTGCCTTTCGTTGCTTTGATTGTCCATGGTTCTGCCTCGTATGGGGTACGGAATTTTCCGCCTGGTCTTCTAGCTCGAATGAGTACTGAATCTCCAGGGACTATTGTCCGGTCACGAGCTCTCCTCCTTGCTCTGTCGTTGGTTCTCCGTCTTCGTTCTTGGGTGATCTCAGGTAGGTATGGGTCAGGCACCCAATTTTCCGCCATGGGAAGCAGATCACGCCTTGGTCACGCCAGCATGAGCGACGAGGGTGATCGTTGAGTCGTGCTGCGAGGTGTGCTCCTGTATTCTCTAAGGAATTGTTGGAGTGCTTCCTCGGGGGTTCGCTCCTTCTACCATGGCTATTCGCAGAGTTTTGTTAATGGTCCTCATAAACCGCTCCACTTCTCCGTTGGCCTGGGGCCATTGCGGTGTGATGCGATGATGTTTTACTCCCAGTCCTTGAAGGAATTCTTTAAAGTCGTTTCCTTGGAACGGAGGACCGTTGTCCATTTTGAGGACGTGCAGGATGCCGAACATGGCGAAGAATTTGCTTAGGATGGGCTGAATGTTCGCGAATTTAGTGGATGGTGCTAGGTCCACAATGGGATATTTGGTGTAGCTATCCATTAATACTACCGTAACTCGCCCATCCGGGAAGCTACCAAAATCGAAACTGACCCATGACCATGGGTCCTGAGTGATGATGGGCGCTGGAAATTCAGGGGCGCTGGTCAGCTGACATGCTCGGCAGTTCTGTACCACTGTATCCACGCTATCCTCAACCTTGCGCAGTACTGGGCCATGCCCAGGAAGCTTCTCACTTCAGATGCTGTTGTGTGTGCAGGGGCGTGTCTGATTGCATGAGATTTTCTGGGGTCCACCTTGACTCCGTCCGAGTTGAATACATAGCCAAAGAACTCTATCGATTTCTGGAAGAATTTGCATTTATCTTTGTGCAATGTTACTCCGTGCTCGGCCAATCTTTGGAGCGTGGCTCTTATTCTCCAATGATGCTCATCGCTGGTTTTGGAATGTATTAAGATATCATCGCTGACATTTAGCACTCCCTGTAACCCTGACAAGACTTCTTTTATGGTGTTCTGGAAGGTTTCGGCAGCTGAGGATATTCCGAAATTTAGTCTTTTGTACCTTCTGAGGCCTAGATGCGTCGAGAACGTTGTGATGTATCTACTTTCTTCAGCTAGTCTCAGTTGGTGGTACCCGGCATTCAAATCTAGTTTTGAGAACCACTGGGCTCCGTTTAGATCAGCTAAAATGTCATCCACTGTGGGCGTGAGGTGTCTCTCCCTCTTTATTGCTTTGTTGGGCATCCTCATATCTATGCAAATTCTTATTTTTCCTGGCTTCCGTGTTTTTTCTGCTATCACCATGGGGGATACCCACGGTGTCGGGCCTGTCACTTTCTCAATGACTCCTTGTTTTTCTAGTTGGGCTAGCACTTGTTCAACTGCTGTCCTCAGATGGAACGGGATCCTCCGGTGCCTCAATGCAATTGGTTGAATGGCTTTGTCAATGTGAAGTTTTACGGGCTGCCTTTTGATCGTTCCTAGTCCTTCAAAGAGGGATGGAAATAGTTGCAGGATGTCTTCTGATTGGAGCACCTTTACAGCGTTGGCAAAAGCAATGAGGTTGAGATCCTCTGCAGTGTGGCTCCCGACAAGTAGGTCGGCTTCTTTGTCGATGACATGAAATGTTGTTGTTACTTCTCGATCTTCTGCTTTGAATTGTACTAGCATCTTTCCTCGTAGAGGGAGTGGCTCCTGACTGCCATACATCAGGATTCGAATCTTGGACGGCACCAGTCGTGGCTTTGGGTTAAGGTTCCTATAATGCTGTATGCCCATCACATTTACTGTGGCGAAGGTATCTATTACCCCAGTCACTGATGATCCATCAATCTGAATTTGGCATTTGGGTTGGGGTCTTTGCCTTCTCTTCAGGTCGTTCGTGAAGGATACGAAATAGCATTTGTCGTCCTCCTCAGTGGAGGAATCATTTAGGCGTGCGTGGTGGCGATATTGTGTCTTTGAGGATCGTGAAGACTGAGCCTCGTCTGTCTGACCGCTCCAGTTATCGTCTTCTTTCCTGAGGGGTTTCTTCCGCGAAAGCCTCCTCGGCATACACTTGCGAAGTGGTTTTGGCACTCCGCACTTGGAGAAGGTCTTCCCTCGCGCGGGGCAGCCATCTTGGTTGTGTTTTTCACGTCCGCAGTAGCCACATGACGCCCGTCACGGCGTTCGGGTTGGCCATCGTCCTCGCCCGCTCTGGCCGGGGGTGCGGACGGCATCTACCCTTTCGGTCTTCACGTTGGTTCCGGTGTCTGCCTGAGGGTTGAGGGCAGCCTCCATCACTGAGGATCGGGCATCTGATAGCTCGTGAGATCGAGCAAGGATTAGTATTTCTTCCAGCGTAATGCGTGGTTGACGCAGTATGAGTGTCCTCAGTGGTTTATTACGTCATCCTTAAATGAGTTACGCTGTAACTTCCTTCGTCTGGTCATCTTCTGTACAGGTGCTCACCAGTTCTCTCAGGCGCGCATGCAAGGCATCCATCGTTTCTACTTCTCTCTGCCTTGACGGTCGGAACTTAAAACGCTCATAGTGTGGGTTGAGTTGAGGTTCAAAATGAGCATTTAGTGCTCGAACCGCAGCGTCATAGTCGTTGGCTGCTCCGGTATTTGGAAGGTGCGCAAAGAGTTTATAGATTTCATCCCCGCCAAAGTGTAGAAGTAGCGACCTCTTGACTTCCTCATCCTTTTCTCTGATGGCTACAAAATAGTTGTTAAGTCGCCCAATCCAAACCGCCCATCTTGGAGCTGCTGTCGCAGGATCAATCAGCTCGGTGAACGGTGGTAGTGTCTGAATTTGTGAGTGAGCTGATTGTAGCGTCGGTGGCCTAAAAGGTGACACTGGGGGTACTCCTTGTTGCTGTCCCCCTGCTGCGGCATCTGGTGTGTCTGACATTGTAGGAAGCTTGGTGTCTAGTGCCTTCTTCTGTGCTCTTTGACGTAGAGGGTTTTGATGCGGGTATCTTCCGCTCTTCTTTTGGCTTTGCCACTGCTTGGTTGCTGTGGGCGTCTCTTCTTTCTGCCCCTCCTTGTGTTGCTGTGTCTTGTCTGTTTTTCTTGCATATGCCCCTGCTTGTTGTGGTGTTTGTTGCCCCCTCTGTCTTTTGCCAGTGCTTCTTTGCTGACTGATCAGTTGCCAATGCTTGTTTTATTATTATGTTATATATATTTTTTTATGTGGGTCTTCCCAATCACTGCCCTTCTTTCTCCTGGCGTCGCTTAGAGCCTCGGTGTTCTTGTGCCCTTCTCGGGCCTTCTGCGTGCCTTCTCACGCTGTGTCTCTCCTCCGGGACGGGCCTCACCGCTTCTGCGCATGCGCGCGTCTCAGAAGCTGCCGGCCGGGCTTCCCCGTGAGACAGGCCTGCCGCCGGTGCTCTCGTCTTCTTGGCGCTCCCTCTACCGGTGCCCTACGCAGCTTTTGGTGCACGCTGCTTACCGGTGTTGCCACTCTTTGCCTTAGGCGCATCTCGGCACCGACGTTCGCCGCCTCCTCCGCAGTGCACGAACACCGGTACGTTCTCTTTTCTTCTAGGGTGATCGACGGGATCCCATCCTCGTCGCCAGTGTAAGGACCGTGGAGAGCTGGGGACATGTAAGGGTTACGCTGGTCAGAATGAGGGCTTTACTTCATGGGCATTAGTCAATAAGCCAAACACACACACTGGTTTCTTGGTCGGACCGGAAGTCCCGAGCGACTCCGGACCATTTATTTATAGCCTTCTGGCCAGAAGGTGATACAAAGTGTGTGAGTGTTTCCGGGGCTCAGCCGAGACCCTCAGAAACACTAGAGCGCTACAGTTTACAAAGACGGGTGCATGCCTCTTATACAACAGTCCGTGCTTAGTGTGAAATGGCATGCGCTTCAAGTTGGCATATATGTTCTCATGTTCGACAGCGTTCTCAGCAGTTAAGTCCCACATACCTTCTGCAACGTTCATAGAGGACCCATCTCATTGCATCGGATCAATGGGTTTCCGTGTTTCAATTCACCCGGCGTTCTCCCGTCTTGTGTTTCAGCCTGCATTATAAACACCAGGAACTTTTTACTTCCGCCTTCACGCGTAGTATGCGTTTCGCACGTGCTGGAAGTAATGCATCTGGCCTGACTCTGCCTGCCTTCCATTATCAGTGTTGTCATGGCAAATCGGATCGCCGGGAAATTGGTCTAAAGTTAAGGTCTGTACTTGATGTTATGTGGAGCCTCTGGGGTGTCCGTATTTTCTCAATTGCCTGCTGTCTGGAAACCTGGCTGTTGGTAGTGACTGCCGGTTTTAACTACTCTTAGCCTCCTTACTGTGTGCCCCTCTTGACACTTTTTTATTGAGGCATTTCTTTCATAGGTTTAGGATATTATTTGATTTTTAGCTGTTTAAAGGGTAATCCACGGAATGGATATCGTGCATCGGAGTAGGGTTTTTGCATTGTTAAGAAAACAATCATTATAATGCTTCCCCTTGTTTGTAACTGCTGTGCATGTGTTCTAAATATTTTTTGGACACATGTATGCCAGTTTCTGCTGATGATTGTCCAGATACTGACTGCTCCTATTTCTCCTCCTCGGTGTATAGTTTCCAGTCATTTACCAAATACGACAATTGTATCTTCAGCCGCTAGCGCAGTGATTGTGAGGCTGTTATGCCGAAGTGCTGTCTTCCGACATACGATCATCTAGCATCATTTGGACGTCTTGATGTTATCCACAGTGTGTTATCTCACTCATTTCCTTCAGCCCATTCTCGATCGTGCTCAGATACATTATGGTTTTCGCTTCAAACCGGGACAATAAGTTGCCAATTTTGTTTCCAGTTATATGCTTTAATATTGTCCATTTTATATCATTCGGGCCATGATTTTTTTCAATGCAGTGTGTTACCATCGGTGCATTTAGGGTCTTACATCTTATAGGGGAGCGGTGTTGGGTTATTCGCATTTTTATGGGCCGACTAGTCTTTCCGACATAGGCCTTTGAGCAGGGACATATGACACAGTACATCACATTATGTGTGTTACAATTAGTGAACTCTTCATGCTTCACAAATTAGTTGCCAAATGTAAATGTGGTGCCCTCAATTGTGCTATCACATGACTTACAGTTTCCACATCTTCTATGGCCTTTGATAGGAGGTAAGGACAGCAGTGTGCGAATAGACTAAAAGCTCTTCTTTTTTGCAGTGTTTGCACGCACTAGCTTGTCCTTTATGCTTCTGTTTTTCTTTAAAGCAAAAATAGGTGTATGTGTAAACGCTTCCAATGCCTTCACCGTATTCCAGTTTTGTCGTAAAAACTTTTTAACTACGTTGATAAGACCAGAGAATGTTGTGACGCAGACCAATGGCATATCATCCGCTTAGTCTTTTGTAGTTAGGAGTGTCTCTCTGGGGGTATATCATGCGCTTTTCATTGCGGGCTTCAGCAGTTTTCTTGGATAGTTTGTCGAGGAGAAGTCTGGCGTTGTTAAAGTAGTCCTCTTTCTTGGTGCAATTGCGCCTTATTCTCAAAAACTGACTGAATGGTAAATTTTCGAGAAGGTTTCGTTGGTGGAAGCTAAAGAAATGCAGTAATGTATTCCTGTATGTTTTCTTTGTTTATAAAGTTGTGTACAGGATCCCCTCTTCGTGGTTTACCAGTAGGTCCAGGAAGTTCATCTCAGTTTTGCTGAAATGCAAAGTGAACTGGATATCCAGATTCTGTTGTTCAACCAGATTAGGAATTCCTTTAGATGTTCTTCTGTTCCTCTCCACAACATGAACACATCGTCTAAATAGCGCAGCTAAATTTTTATATGTCCATTGTAAGGTTGTTTCTGTATATCCATTTATCCTCAAACAGTGCCATAAACATCACAGCCATTTCTGGGGCGAAGGGACACCCCATCACGGTCCACTTTCTTTGTAAACATTGGTTTTCATTAAAAGTGAAAAAGTTGTACATATTTCTGCTAGTTGTAGTAGAAAAAAAGGTGGGTATGGTATGGGGTCGAACACGTTTGTCCAAAAAGACTTAAGGAATGTTGGTGTATAAACTAATTATATCCAGTGTGACCAGATACTCTTGTTCTTCCTAAAATGGTTGGCCTTCCAGTGGTATGATGGCTTGCATGGTGTCTCTTATAAAGCTGGTAGTTTTGCTCACTAGAGGTTTAAGGAATGCATCAACATATTTGGCCGGTATTTCGAGAATAGAGTTCACCCCGGAAGTTGTCGGTCTTCCTGGGGGATTTTCTGAGTCCTTGTGGATTTTGGGGAGGACATACAATATCGGCGTCCTTGGGTTGTCATTTATTAGATACTGACCTTCTTTTTTTGCTAACCATCCTTCTTCTTCTCCAATAGATATTAAATTGATCAACTTTGATTTGATCATTCTGGTACACTCCTCCGTTTTTAGGTAGTGGCGTACGTTAGATAATTGGCAGAAAATTTCTGTCTCATACTTATCAAGTTGTAGCATCACAATTGCACCGCCTTTGTCCGTGGGCTTTATTATGATTTCTTCATTGTTCATCAGTTGGTCTAGCGCCTGTTTTTCATTTTATGTTAGATTCCACTCTGTAAAGGTCTTATTATTATCTAGTCGGTCAGGGTCCCTGGCATAAACATTTTACATCGATTCATTCTTCACAAATAACTCTCCTCTACTCCTATCTATTTAAAATACTATTTCACAACATCCACCCTCCCGTTGTTTATATCCCACACCTAACAATAAAAACTATGACAAAAATTAATTACAATAAGCAAGGAAAAATTGACCGCATTGCATATACAAATAAACTAGAAGACATTTTTTGTATTAATTTTGGTTTTTAGTACAATACTTCAGTTGTATATAATGTTTTTTAAGTTAGATTAAGGGGAGAGAAATAGTTATAACACTTTTTTTTATTATAACTTATACATTTTAAACATGCTGCACAACATTCACAATGCTCTACAACACATATTAAAAATGTTAACAAAGCCAATAGCTCTGTCTAAACCGATATAACGCCCCAAAGGCGAGACCGATTGGCTATGCCAATGCTTGTTTAATCAGGCTGCAACGGAAAAGCTTCCCGAGCAGACTGATTTTTTTCTTTTGTTTACTGCAGTGCCAATCGGTGGGTAGGGCACGCTGACATTATTACAGTAAAAGTGAAAGTAAAACTAGCTGATGGGCTCATATTACTTTCACTTATTCAGTGCTCTGAGGCATATCTCAGCCCCTTGAGCACTGATTGGTAGGAGAGAGGTATCTTTGGAAAGGAGATACTCTCCCCTTTCCAATGGTACTTCAGCCCAATGGCTCCCTGCTTGAGAGGGATCCCCAAGCAGGTATCCACCCACTAGCCACCAGGGTAATGGGCAATGGTTTGTGCTTCCCCAGGGGAAAATGTATTATTTCGTCTTTCTGCACCTCCTAGTGGCCAGATGGGGATGATTCCCTCCGATCTGCCCCCTTGGGGCGGAAAGCCCACTTGGTACCAGGAATGCTTTTCATATAAAAACTCGGGGTGGGCTCTTCTCAGCCTTGACATGGCCATGCCCTCACCCCAAGTAAATGGGCAACAGTCTTTCTACCTCAATAGGGCGCAGATGTGGATAATTAGTACCCCCAATGTGCCTCCCTGGGGACAGAAAGCCCACTAGACACCAATGCTTTTTTAAATAAAAATATGGAGGTGGGGCTGTTCAGCATGGGCATGGTCATGCCCCCACTCTAAGGAAATGCAGCAAGTCTTTACCCCCTTGGCAGGAAGATGGGGGTAAATACCCTGATCCTCTCCCCGGGGAGGCAGGAAGGACATTAGATACCAGGGATATTTATTCATATAAAAATATAGAGGTGAGGGATGCCCAGCATTGGCTTGACCATGCCCCCTCCTGAAGTAAATGGGTAACAGTCTTTCTGCCACCCAGTGGGCAGAAGAGGGTAATTACCCCCAATCTGCTCCCGGGGGAGTAGAAAGCCCACTATATGCTAGTGATTTTAAAAATGAACATATAGGGATCGGGAATGCCCAACATGGGCATAGCTTTGCCCTCCCCACCTAAATGAGGCAACTGTTTTTCTGCCCCCCCCCGGAGGGTAGATGGGGTAATTATACACACTCTGTCCTTTGTGGTGGGGGCAGAAAGCCCACAAGACACCAGGGATTTTATTAAGAATACTAAAGAGGTGGGGGCTGCCCAGCATGGATTTGGCATTATGTCCCTCCCAAATAAATGGTGCAACAGACTTTATGTCCCCCATTTGGGCAGCTGGGGTAATTGCCCTGATCTGCCCCAAGTGGAACAGAGAGCCCTTTAGACACCATAGACTTCTTTTTACAAAAATATAGGGGTGGGAGCTGCCCAGCATGGGCATAGCCATGACTCCACCTGAAGTAAATGGGGCAATAGTCTTTCTGTGGTGGGGCATTACCCCTGATTTGCCCCCAAGGGGTAACCAGAAAGGGCACTAGATGCCAGGGATTTTTTTTTCTTAAATATAGGGTTGGGGGCCTTTCATGGGCGTGGCCATGCCCCCACTCCAGATAAGTTACACCCGATATGCGACGCCAGGGGGCAGAAAGACCACTAGGTACTAGGGACTAAATTAATGATATATATTTTTTGGGGAAAGCGGCCCTCACTGGTCATGAGCCTGGGTGAGAAAGTGCCATCTTTCTTGCATTGGTATGCCCCCACTTTTTGCTGAACTGCTGATGTGCTTTGACTGAGTGTGCCCTGAGCTCCTGCCAACCAGGTTCCCAGGGCTTGTGTTCCTTCCCTAAAATGTGTTGAAACTAAAACCCAATTGGCATCTCTGGCCACCTGTCAGCCCCTAGTAGATGGTACCCTAGGTACCCAGGGCATGGGGACCAGAGAAGATCCCTAAGGGCTGCAGCACTTATTTTGCTACCCTTTAGGGGCCCTGTAACCTGACATCCACACACTGCCTTCGCAGGCTGAGTGTATAAGTGCAGTACTAAACAAATAGTCAAAATGACACACATCCCTGTGTGCCAAGCCCACAAGACCCACTGCCCTGGCATACCTCAGTCACCCCTCTAGCTGGGTGCCCAATGCCAGTGGTGTGGGCACAGGTGCATGAGTCCTGTGCCCCTACAGTACCCAGGGCCATTCCTGGGCACTGTAAGTGCAGTGATGCCATTAAGAGTATATGGTGCTGGGAGGTTGTCCTTACGAACTCCACAGCACCATAATGGCTACACTGAAGACTGACAAGTTTGATATCAAACTTCTCAGCACATTAAACCCGCACTGATGCCAGTGTGGGATTTAATGTAAAATGCACCAGCGGGCATCTTAGAGATGCCCCCTGAAAACCTAACCTGCAATCCACATTTGGTCTGAGAGGCTGCCTAAGCTGCCACACAGCAGACATGTTGCTGGACCCTGGGTGGAGAGCCCCCCGCTCTCCTGGGCCTGCAACAATGCACATCCTGGGCGAGGTGCTAGGTCTCCTCCCCCAGGATGGGCGGGGGAAGCTTCAAAGGCCTGCCGCCTTTGTGAGCTTCTCCAGACCACTTGCTGTACCCAGCAACTGGCCCCCACCAGTTCTGACCCCAACTCTGGCGGGAAGACTGGCGGGAAACCCTACGTCAGGAAGGGGGGTGTGCCAGCCTGTGCCAACCCTACCCCTCAGGTGGGAGAGGCGAGGTGAAGCACGACCCCGGGCTCCAGCCGTCTTGAAGATGGGGATCCCTGCCCAATCACAACTAGGCCCTGCCCCCTCCCACAAGAGAGGAGCAGGTTAGGGGGTGTACCCACCCCAGGACAGGGGCCTATTGGTCCCTGCCCTTGCCCTACCTGTAATGCACCTAAATTTAGACAGCAACCTTGGACAACCCGGAGGACCTGCCTGCCTTGACCCTCTCAAAGACTGTGACTCCCCTGAGCAGAGGCTCTGCTCCAACAACCATACCCCTGGTGCCAGCCAGGAACCGCAAATCCAGCCCACTCTGCACCCGCCGAGCCGGCCTGTGCCTAAGTGACCCAAGACCACAAGGACATCCCCCCGGCTACTGGGACCCGAAGTCCCGTGCCCAAAGACCCTCCTCGATGACCCACATGACGCCTGCAGCCTCAGAACTATGGACCCCCCCAACCGCGACCAGCCGAGGGTAAGATTTCCCGACATCCATAGACACCCCTGCATCAGGCGCCCCACGGCCCCCTGTGCCCTCCTTTGGGGTACTTACCTCTTCTCCAAGAACCCAACTTACCCCTCAAAGTGGTGGTTGCACCTGAAGAATTTCCGTCCCCGAGCCAGCAGCCTTTGTTCACTTTGTAACTTTTCTTTTGGATAACATTGAGAGCCTGAAGGCACAAAAGCACCCTGCACCCAGCCGGCCGAGTGCCGCTGGAGGTGCCACTACTACCCTACTCTACTTTCCCCCTTGCCCTGAGTAAGTGACCAGCAGCTCAGCTGCCACAGCCGCGTGGCCACCCTGCTTGCAGCCACCAACTAAAGGCCCCCTACCTTCCATTGGATTGCATTGGGCCTACTTTCTTTGCACCTGGCTGCCCCACTGCCGCTGAGGGTGTAACAACTGTACCTTTCCGTCCCTGGGAGACCCCTTAGTCTATGTCCACAACCTTAACCTCACCAGTCGAGTACTCACCTGAAAGCCGATAACTCACTTTACTTCCATAGGCTAACATTGACTGGTTTTCACAGAAATTTCTTCCAAGTGTCGATTTTTGAAACTTTAAAATATTCTTCTAAAATCAGCTGAACAACGATTCCGGAAATACTCCCCTGGGATCAGGAGAGAAGCCAGTGATGTACTTTCTAGTTCTGTATTGAACCGCAAAAGTAATCTTAACTGTACTTACCAGTTACCTTCATTTTCTCCCATAGGAAACCATTGACTGATTTTCTCTGAAATTTCTTCAGTGTCGATTTTTGCAAATAACAAATATTCCTTAAAATCGTACCAACTACTGCAACGTAAATACTTACATGTCTTAGGTAGAGGTCCTAGTGCTAGACCTAGGAGCCCAGTACTGGATTACAAAAGTAACGAGAACCTACTTTACCTGTGACTTGAATTTCCTTCCGTAGGATAACATTGCTAGTTTTTCTCTGAAAAGTTTCTAAGTGTCAACTTTGAAAATACCTTTATATCCTTTAAAAATTACAACTGTAACCAAAACGCTTTTACTTAACTGTTTACAGCTTAGGTCCCGGGACTGAATCCAGGATCCAGTCCTGTGGTTAGCAAAGTAATCCTGAAAGTAATCAATTGCATTTTTATAGAAAAACACATTGAGCTCAATGTTAAATTGTGTCTAGAATTGTGTTACCTATTGCAACCCCAGTAACTATTGTACTTACCAAGTCTATTGCCGCTCTGCACAGTATTTACCAAAGTCACTCATGTTGAGAAAAGTATATTTTGATACCTGTTGGTTCTAAAATAAAACAACTATATCTTTTGATATAAAAACAATTGGCCTAGAGTTCAGTTCTTGAGTGTGTGAAACCTTTTGCTGACTGAGTGTGTACAACAAATGCTTTACACTGTCCTCTGATACTGCCTTACTGCTCGACCAAGCTACCACTTTAGAGAGTAAGGTCAGATCTGACTTTATATGTGATTTTGTGCAAAGCTTGAGGTTTGATGGGCATTCTGGGTAAGAAAACCTTGTGGGTTTCATGCACAGCACACCACCATGGACTCCCAGGTGTTTAATTTAAAAAAATGTGCAGGTTTGCTAAGTTTCCCTATGTACCTCATGAGCTGGGGCTATCCACTTTGCAAAACAAGTGCTTGTTTTGAGTAGAAAAATATGATGTATCAATGTTGCATTTTGTGCCTTTTCCTGTCGCGGGCACTAGGCCTACACACAAAAGTGAGGTACCATTTTAATCGAAGACTTGGAGGAATGCTAGGTGGACGGAAGACTGTGGCTTCACACAGTGTCCAGAACGTTCCATCAGAAAAATGTGAGGAAAATGTGTTGTTAGTCAAAGTTTGAGGTTTAATAGAGATTCTGAAGAAAACAAAACCTGGTGCAAATCCCTCACCCTGGATTCCCCAGGTGTCTACTTTAAAAAAATGCACAAGTTTTCTAGGTTTCCCTAGGTTCTGGCCGAACTAGGGTCCAACTTCTACAGCTACCCACTTTGCAAAAAAATGGTCAGTTTTGAGTGGAACAATGCGATTTATTCATGTTGCGTTTTAAGCCGTTTCCTGTTGCGGGCACAAGACCGACCCATGCAATTGAGGTACCATTTTTAACAGGAAACTTAGGGGGATGCTGGGTGGAAGGAATGTTGTGTCTCCTCACAGATTCCAGAACTTTCCATCACAGAAATGTGAGGAAAATGTGTTATTTAGACAAGTTTGAGGTTTGCAAGGAGTCTGAGTTAATACATCTGCTGAGGGACATGCAAGTCACCCTACCCTGGATTCCTCTAGGTGTCTGGTGTTAAAAAATTTACAAGTTTGCTAGGTTTTCTTAGGTGCCGGTTGAACTATGTCCTAAAATCCACAGCTACCCACATTAGGAAAAAAGGGCCAATTTTCAGTGGAAAAATGGTATGCGTCCATGTTGTGTTTTGGCTTGTTTCCTGTCGCGGGCACCAGACATACCTACACAAGTGAGGTACCATTTTTATCAGAAGACATTTGGGAGCATAGAATAATAGAACATTTGTTATTGCCAACTATATTTCCCTGCATCTGTGCCTTCCAAATGTAAGCCAGTATGCAAGAAAGAAGACATTGCGAAAACTATCCGATAAATCATATGCTGGAATGAGTACCTACAAATTCAGAGATGTGCAAATAACCATTCCATCGAAACGCCATATCTTGTGCCCATTTCAGAAATACATAGATTTCCTTGATATACATTTTTACTCTACACATTACACCATGTGAATTGGTCTATTCTCTGTACACATTGAAAAACCATTGTATGATGCCGCTCAATTGTTGGCTCTGTGTACCTTGGATTCTTGGAAAACCCACATACCTTACATATCCCTACATTCAGAAGGACCTAACAGGCATAATAGTATATTACTTTTGTAAATCGGCCATTGTGACAAAAAGTTACAGATGAAAACGTTGTCACAAATGCCCATTTTATCCAGCTCATTCTCAATATTTCTTTATTTTGACAGTTCATTTATTTGAGAAAACCTTGAGGCATCTACACATATGACCCCTTGCTGTATTTGGAATGTTTTTTATGTTTGAGAAATCTGTAGCTTTCCTGGAACACCCATGGTTTTCAAACTAGTTTCTACAACAAACAGAAAGTAGATTGAGAGCACAATAAATAATAATAATGGCCTACCTAATTGAAAAATGCCAATGCTTTGGCAAACAAAATGTTTTTTATTCAGCTCTGTATGTTTGTGAAAGCTGAGAAGATGCTGACTAGGACAGCAAACCATATTTTGATGCCATTTTTTAGAAAAAGGCACTTTTATCTAGAGCACGTTTTTCCTATTTTTCCAAAACAAGCAGCATAGAGCCCCTTTCTCTGCCTTACCTACCTAACTCTGGGGCATATTACCAAGCAATAGCGATAATTATCGCTATTGCTTGGTTAGAGACAAACTTTTACCGCTGAGCTGCGGCAATTTTTATCGCAGATAAACCTTGGTATTACCAAGGTTTATCGCAAATGCGATAAAAAACGGCCGCAATGCATGAATATCGCTGAAAAGTCAGCAATATTCATGCATTACGGAGCTAATGCTCTTAGCCATGTTATCCACCTCCCATTGGATAACATGGCTAAGAACTGCTCAGGGCAGGTGTTAGCTTTTGGAGATATTTGCGCTTAGCGCGAATATCTCCAAAAGTTGGTAATAGGAGATAGCGATGTTAGCGACTGTTTCCAGTCGCTAACATCTTGGCACGCCCACTTTGCATGTCATTAGTGATAAATATCACTGACATGCAAAGTGGGGCCCAAGATGGTCGCTATCTCCTACTAGCTGTCGCTAACTGGTGTTAGCGACAGCTAGGTAATAGGGAGATAATTTTATCTCCGCTTTCTTGGCTTTTAAAGTCAAAAAAGCGGAGATAAACCCCCTTGATAATATGCCCCTCTGTTCTCTCCCATAATTTTCGAAGCCCATTTAAGGTTTTCTCTCCTTTGAATATATGCACGCCATCTCTAGCTTCTTTCTGCCTTCTCAATATCTGCTGTTCATTAGTGCATTACCAGCTTCTTATCTAACCCTTGCATTTCCAGTAGGCCTGGGCAGTGAACTCTGCTTCTTTTGCGGAGTTTGTGGAGTTTTCTGCAATCCACGCTCTGCGGAGTGCAGAAAACTCCATTCCACGTGGTGCAGCAGAGTTTTTTTCCCTGTTCGAGCCGAACTGCCACTCAGGTACAATTCCTACTCGAGCGGCAGGAAGATCAGCGTGAACAGCAGTTTGCACTGCACTCCGCCATGTGCGGAAATCTGTGGAGTTTTTTGTCACTTTGCGAAGTTCCGCATAGCAAAACTCAGCAAACTACTTTCAATCATCCCCTTTTTCTCTGTCTCGGACTCTTAGTCTCTCACAGTCTCTCCTTCTCTCTTTCTCCTCTATCAGTCCTCTGCCCATGTATTCCTTGTCTATCTTTGCCTTTCCAAGTAGAAAAGTTGCACAGACAGGCCTAAACAAAGACAACATACATAAATATCTGTTTGGACAAACAATGTAAAGAGACATGCCAGATAATGTACAAAAAAACCTCTGCTTTTAGATCATGTGCACTGGAACACTTGCAGGCAGATAATATGCACATACAGCCCCATGGACAGAGGGTAAGACAATTGTATTGTCTTGTAGTGTAGATTTATATAACTTTTACTCCTCCTTTAAAGGCGTTGAAGCGCTTTGCGGATAGGTAGCACGGGACTCTGTGTAACCCAGAGTTAGTTTGTAGTGTTAGTTGCTAGTGTTACATTTAATCATATATTATCCGACATTATAAGATGTGTTAGACTTATTCGTTGCATGCAGTTTCTGGTCTAGCGGTAATTTGTTTGTTAATTATTGTTCAGCTCCAGTAAAAGAGAGAAGTGTTTATTCTTCAGAGAAAGGACCCACAAGCAGAGACATCCTCGTAGTCCCAGAGATCAGAGATTACTGCCTTTTCCAGAACAAACACTGCAGAACACACCAAACATTCTAACACCAGAACACAAAATAAAAAAGACAGATGAAAGCAATGGTCAATACAATTACCACGAAGCATATTGCACCCAATAGAAGGTTCCTTGGTAAGAGCTTAGAGTTACTGGCGCCTTTTTTGAAAGAAACATACTGGTCTCAACAGTGCTGTGAATGCTCTCTGTACAGAGTACACGTCGGCCACTTTACTTCAACAGGTGCTATTGGGTGCAAGTTGAAACGAAAATCGGCGGTAAAGACTGGTGTGTTTGTTATGAGATGGTGACCAGGTGCCTTGGATTGTCCTGGAGAGTCACACATTTTAAACTTCTGCCCCAGGATTTCCAATTTTAGTTTTCCAGAGCATTTCGGGTGAACCAGCAGACTTAAACAAGTATTTGCAATGCAATAGTTCTCGCACTTGCGAAACTTTGAGTTATTAACATTGTAAAAGACAAAGTATTTTACACATGAGTTTTTTTTGTTTTTGAGTGGATGAATGTGATGTGTAGTGGAATTATGTGTGTTGAATTGGAACTGTAATGGAAATATGTGGAGTGAGATTGTGTGTGTGATGGACTTAACTATGTGGAATGGTATTGTGCATGGTGGAGTGGTGTAGGGTAGAGAGGAGAGGTGCAGGGTAGAGAGGAGTGGTACAGGGTAGAGTGCAGAGGTGTAGAGTGGTGTAGAGTGTAGTGGGTGGTGAGCAGTGATGCAAAATGATTAGAGTGGCGTAGAGTGGAGTGATGAAGAGTAGAGTGCAGTAGAGTGGCATAGATTTCAGGGCAGTGGCGAGAGTGCAGTGGCATAGAGTGCATCTGCGCAGAGTACAGTGGTGCAGAGTGCATGGCAGAGTGCATTGGCAAAGTAGAGTGGTGCACAGTAGATTAGAGTGGCATACAGTAGAGTAGTGGGTAGAGTAGAGTGGTGCATGGGGCATGGTCAAGAGGAGATGTGAACGGATGCGTGAGCACGGAGCTCCTTGCCGACCCCGACCCTGATCCTGTTGAGGGGCTATCTGAGAGGCCCCCCAATGACTGCTACAAAGTGCTGACAGTGCCTAGCAAGCTACGGTATTGGAAACTTGGCAGCTGCAGGGCGCCGCATTGGAGAAATTGGTGGCGACCTGCCAGGCCACGGAACTGACCCAAGATGGCGGCGCGTGGGCTTTAAGCTCTGGCTGGCTGAGGGAGCTGTGCAGCCTGTGAGGCTTTGTGGAGAGACTGGAGCTGCAGGGCTCGCCTAGCGCTGACAAAGATCTGATTTGGCAGCGGGAGCAAGGGAACGGTGTGGAACGGCAGACCAGCGATCCCGTAGACTCTGGTGACTGCCTAAGCCTAAAATGGCGGCGGCGCTGATAAGACTGTGGCTGATAGCGGCGAGGGCCCGAGACAGACTGAGGAACTGAAGAGCTCGCTTGCCGCTTGCCGCTGCGGCGCCCAGGCGGCTGGCGGGAGGCCTGTGCGAGCGGAGCGGCTGCAGCGGTGAGAGGAGCCTGGCAGTGGGCAGTCCCCCTCCCCCTTCCCATACGTGTTGCGAACGGCAGCGGAGGCGCTGCGGGAGCCCGAGAGGAGATGAGGGCGAGACCGGGTGCTCCCGGGGTATGTCAGGGGGCAGGGATCTGCACGGATCGAGTCACGGATCCCCCCCAGGATGCTGCCTGCATTGCAGTGGGCCCTCCTGAAGAGAGCTGAGCCCTGGAGCCTGCGGTGGTGTGGGGGAGTTGAGGGCATAGTGAAATCCCCATGTTAGCGGTGAAGTGGAGCGGCCAGGAGACAGCACAGTACGGGAGGCGGCTGAGCTGGGGCAGGGAGCACCTGGGGCCACCCCTGCAGAGATGAGGGCGCTTGGGCCGCAGCAGATAGTGCCTGGGTGGGGCCTTGGCGCCGGGTCTCAAGAGGGGCGGCGGCCCTGTGGAAGCCTGCAAAGTGGGAAATGGGACCCTGGAGAGCAGCTCAGCCACAGTGGGAGTTTAGAGGAATGGAGTGACTGCAGAGCTGGGTGAAGTTGGCTCCTATGGCTGCAATGTACCTGTGCCCACCTCATCTTGGGGAATTACTGGACAATAGCATTGAGCAGGGCGAGAGGAAGAAGTGAAGGTGTTTGGCACGTCAACGGAACACTGTGGAAGGGCACTGCGGTCTTGCAGCCTGGAGACGGTGAGAGGGCAGCCATCAGCGAAGGACCTCGACGGTCAGCGGGCTGGGCGGTGCCGCAGAAAGTGACATGGACTGGAGTAGGCAGCGAGTGGAGCGGTCTGGCGGGTCACACCAATGTGGGGTGACGCTGCGTCTCTGGCAAGTTGATACGGAGCAGGTGGGAAGAGCCCGACCACCGCTGATTTTTATGGCGGAGCCTTGCGGGACCCCACCACGCAGGGATCACGGTGGTCATTGATGACTGGTATTGAGTGAAACACACATCTGGGTGGAGACCTAAGAGGCCCAGCAGGAAGCCGGCCTGCCCTGAGGACTGGGCCGGGGGCAGGGGAGAAGACCGGCGGAGAGAGCGGAGTATGACCCTGCTAGGGTATGCCTCTGGGTCGGGCGCTGAGCATTGAGGGGCAGGTGGACTGCTGCTCTGGACCTGGCTGCGGAGTGGGACCCACTGAAAAGTAGTGGCTGGTGTTGGACCCTCTCTGGGGTCGTGAAGTATTAACGACTTGTGGGAACATGGGTAAGCCACGAGGGAAGCAGGTGGGAGCACAAACGGAACAAGAGGAAGACACAGCACCTGGAGAGGCTACCAAGGGAGTATCAGTGCAACCGGAGGAGATGCTTCAACAGCAGGTAGAACAAATACTAAAGGCCATAATGGATACCATGGAGGCCCTGCAGTTGGACATTGCGCATGTGTCGCAAGGATTGGGACTACTCTGGGCGGACCATGCCAAACTGGCAGACAGGGTAAAACACACAAAAGTGGCCGTAGAAAACCTGGGACCTGCTCAGAAGTCGATGGAAGCGTGGAAGATCACACATTTTCTGACCCGGCTGCAGACGATGGAGAGGCGGGCAGAGGATGCAGAAGGGCGGAACAGAAGACACAATATTCGTGTGGTGGGGCTACGTGAAGGAGCCGAGGGAACCAACATGGTGGACTTCCTAGAGGAGTGGCTACAACCGTCGCGCCGGAGGGTCTGTCATCTTTTTTTACATTGGAGAGGGCTCATAGAGTGCCGGCCAAGCCCTTGCCCCCTAGGAGACCGCCGAGGCCAGTGGTGGCCAGACTGCTTCATTATAAGGACAGTGATCTCCTCATAAGCAGAGCAAGGACAGGGGGACCCTACACAGTGGATAACAGCAAGGTGACACTGTTCCCCGACTACACGCTCGAAGTCCAACGCCGGAGGGTATCGTTCGTGGCAGTTTAGAGAGAGCTGTGGGATGAAGGTGTTCAATACTATCTGATGTATACGGCCAGTTTGAAGATAATGGTGGATGGCAAGATGTCCTTTTATGATAGCCCGGAGGGGGCCTGGGACTGGCTGGAGTTATACAAGGCGGGTATTGGAGAGCCAGGAAGGGGCATGGGAGCGGGGGCGGAAGGACCTCGTCCTCGCAGGATGCGGTGCAATCGGAGACGTCAGCCTGCAGCCCAGGGGCCGGCAGAGACACAAGCGGAGAAGGAAAGGGCGGCGGCGCTGCAGTCTGTTACGGCCATCTCGCAGATGGAGGGGGGAACCCCCAGCAAGGTCAGAATCGGACGGGGGGTCTTTGGAAGAGGACGATGAGCATTCAGAGGCTGGGAGCCTGAAGTTGCCATAAGAGACTGCTGGGACAGCAGATGAGATCATATATGGGTGATGTAGACTGGGAGGGGATCCGGTTGGAGGGGAGGGGTGGGGAGGGGGGCCAGTAGGGAGAGAGGTCCGTTTGGGCTGACTTGGTGGGGTCCAGAGAATGTTGGGGGGCAGAGGAACATGTGTTGTAACGAACTAAAAGTTACGAGGTCTCGGAGGAGACCAGCATATTATACTGGGGGTTGAGCGTGGGCGGGAGGTCTGTTGGGCGTCCGGTTCTCTGAATCTGAGGGCTCACCTCCCGTAAGTTTGGGTGGGAGTAGCTCCTTGAGAGTATCAGAGGAGTATTTTGAATGGTAGTTTGGATGGGTTCTAATGTTGTAGCACCTGTTCTGGGGGTGGGAACTGGTGGGGGGGTTGGGTTAGGTTTAGGGGAAGTTAGGGACACCGGTGTGGTCTTTGACAGAGTGCGGGTGCGGGGGAGGGTCTGCATGAATCATGGGTACGTTACATGATCGGAAATGTATAACTTGGAATGTATGGGGGCTTCACTCCATGCAGAAATGCCATAAGGTACATGCCTACCTAGTAAGGCGGGGAGCGCAGGTGGCGCTCCTCCAAAAAACACATATTAACTGCTCCGATGGGGCAGCACTAAGGAAGAGGTGGAGAGGGCAGGTATTTTGCATGGCTTATTCGGCATATGCTAGGGGTGTCCTGGTGTGGATTAGAGCGGGGATTCTGTTTCAACCAATGCAACAATTGATTGACCCAGAGGGGAGGTTTGTAGCAGTGATGGGGAGGCTAAATGGGGTGGATTTGACCTTGTGCAGTGTGTATGCCCCGAATGTTGATCAGCCGTCCTTCTTTGAGACATTATCAGGGAGCTTGGCTCCCTACTTAACCGGGGCGACTATACTGGGTGTGATTTTAATTCCATAGCAGATGTGGAAAAAGACAGGTCTCTCCCTCCGCTTTCAGGTGCCCCAGTACATCGGAACTCCAAGACGAGGAAGGTGTGGCAGACTTATTGGGGACTTATTGACACTTGGCGGGCACAGCACTTGGAGGAGAGGGACTACTCATATTACTCTAGCATACCCGATCTGCATGTGTGATTGGATGCCATATTGTGCACCCCTGATGTCCATGCCAAGGTGATAGATAGTGAGTACTTACCGAGGACACTTTCTGGCCACAACCCGCTGTTGGTGCGGCTACGATGGAGCCGAGAGCGGTCACTTATACCGACCTGGCGGCTCCGCCCGGAGGCATTGGAAGAACCGATCTTTAGTGAAGTGTTGAGGGCGGGCATTGCCCAATACTATGAGGAGAACGAGGGGATGGCGACATCGGCGGCAATAGAGTGGGATGCATTTAAGGTCATGGTCAGGGGCATTTGCATCAGCAAGGTGGTGGGGGTAAGGAAAACATAGCTAGCAGACCTTGAAACAGTGGAGGGCAAACTGAGGGGAGAGGAAAGGGACTGGCCGGGGGACCCGGGTAGGTACTGAGGTGCTGGAAGCCAAGGAAGTGGTTGCAGTACAGATGGAGAGATTGCACTCATTCCACTATAAGAATTATAGAGCGCGGATACACGAGGAGGGGGACAAATCAGGAGCACTATTGGCGTGGCTTGCCAACCCGATTCCAAGAGGCGAACCGATCTTAGGCTTGAAGGCGTCCACAGGGGAATTGATACATACGCAGTTAGGGATCAATGGGCGGTCCTAGAGCACTGCGCAGATCTGTACCGCACACAGCTGGTTGTGGATGCAGGGGACATAGAGGATTATTTGGAAGGGCTTGTAATGCCGAGATTGAGCAAGGAGCAAGGAGATTCATTTGGCGGTGAGATCACGATGGGTGAGATTAGATGCGCGATTAAACACATGGCCCGCAACAAGACTCCTGGGGTGGATGGCCTACCTATTGAATTTTATTCCAAGTACGCGGACCTCCTGGCTCCCTGACTGCAAGTGGTATATAAGGAGGCATACACAGCGGGGAGGCTGCCTGGGACCACTAGGGAGGCTATTATCATCCCCCTCCTGAAGCCGGGTAGGGAAGCATCAGACGTGAAAGCCTACCGCCCACTCTCAATGTTGACGACAGATTACAAAATCCTGAGGAGGATCCTGGCGACACGCCTACTCCCTGACATGACGCAGTTAGTGCACCGGGACCAATCAGGTTTTATTCCCAAACGCAGTACAGCTACCAATGTTAGGCGCTTATTGCGAATCCTGGAGGATTGCCGGGAGCCGACAATGAAAGCCTTGATCTTACCGGTGGATATAGAGAAGTCATTTGATAGCTTGGAATGACTATATCTTTTTCAGGTAATGAGCAAATTGGGGTTGGGTGAAGCGTTTGTGAGGTGGACCCGCATATTGTATGACTCGGCGATGGCCCAGGAGTGGATGGGGGGGACGGTGTCAGGGCCCTGTTCAGTCGGACGCGGGACGCGGGACGTGGGACGCGGGATGTGGCAGGGTTGCCCGCTTTCCCTGCTCCTGTTTGCACTGGCAATTGAACCACTGGCGATCCAGGCCAGATCGGGGAAGCACTATACTGGGATAGAGGTCCGTGGGGAAGTGCACTATATCTTGCTCTATGTGGATGATCTGCTGATGTTTCTGGCGGACCCTGCTGAGGTAGATACAAGGGCGATGGAGCTGTTTCGGACGTTTGGGGAAGTGTCAGGGCTAGGTGTGAACTGGGAGAAGACTTGCCTTTTCCCGGCGTGCAGGGCAATGGCAGTTCCAGCAGGACTGGAGAGATTGAGGTGGGAGCCTTGTTGCTTACAATACCTGGGAACCAACATTTACCATGAACAGGCATACCTCTTGGAGGGCACTGTGAACAGGGCAGTGCGAGGGATCAAAGGGAGTATGGCGTTTTGAGGCACTCTGCCGCTCTCTGTAGCGGGTAGAGTGGCGCTATTGAAGATGGTAGCACTTCCTAGATTACTATATTACTTCAGGATGCTGCCGGTCGGAGTTCCGGGCTCAATATTCAAGGAACTGCGGTCCATGATTGGGGGCTTTCTGTGGGGCAATGGAAGACGGCGGGTGGCTCTGACCACAATGATGAGACCTAGGATGGCGGGGGGATGGGCAGTACCTGATTTTGAGGGGTATTACTTGGCGGCCCAATTGCAGTGGCTTACGCAGGCAGTAGCTGGGGAATTTAGGGGGCCGGATGGGCCAGAGGACAGGTGGCTGCCGAGGCATGTGGCACTGGGACAGCGACTGCGACTCGACTCTTTGACGAGTGAGGAGAAAATGCTCAGGGCCGGCTGGAACGAATACAAGCGTAGGAGTGGCGTTTCGCGTCTGTATACGCCGGAGATTCCCCTGGGCATGTGCCCGGCCTTCCCGCACGGGGGGGGGGACTGGACTGCGTTGGCGGAGTGCGAGGGTCTAGGATTGCAGATGATCGGGGACTTGTATGAAGAGGGGGCCCTCCTACCCTTCCAGGCACTCCAGGACAGATATGACCTGCCTAGAGGTGGTTATTTGCTGCATGCAGCCCTGTTCGCTACGATTCAGAAGGACTGGGGGACAGGGCTAGTGGAGCCCCAGACATCCTTGACGTGTCAGTATATGGTAAGTGCAGCGTGGACAGTTAAGGCGGTGACATGCCTATACAGGCGAATGGTGGAGGAGAGACTGCAGCCACTGACGCAGATCCGCAAAAAGTGGAAAGTGGACTTGGGAAGGGATATTCCTGAGACAGCATGGATCGAAATAGTAGAAAGTTCAAGGAAAGGTACACGGAATGCCAGGTTTCAGCTCATTCATTTCAACATTTACATAGGGCCTACCTAACCCCTGAGCGGATAGCTAAATACTTTCATGTAGAGATGGCGTGCTGCCCCAGATGCAGCACACAAGCAGCAGATTTCCAACATATGCTATGGAGCTGCCCGCAGCTCAGAACGTATTGGGAGGAGGTGATGGAGGTCCTGAACGGGGTGATGGACAGACAGGTAGAACCTGACATGGGGGCGTGCATACTGCACTGGTTTCCACACACAAAGCGCACTAAGGTCACAAGCAAGTTCTTAGACCTGGGGTTATTGCTGGCTAAGCGAGAATTGGAGAATTGACAAGGCAGTGGAAATCCAGGCAGGGCCCTAGTGTAGAACGATGGAGAGAGGAGTTTGCAAAATGGGCATCCAGGGAGAGCATGGTTAGACTTCAGCAGGTCAGGAGAGTGAATAATGACTTAGTGATGGAAGCTGCGCATGCTTGGGAGGCATTAGTGGAACTGTTGACACAACCGGAGGCGGACTCAGACGCAGACTCACTGGAGGGATCTCAGGGAACACGCAGATCACAACGCACATAGTTAGGTATGAGTAGTCCACGGGGGAGCGGGGGTAGAATCCACGGAACTGGGAGAGTGACTGGAGTGAGATCAGAGACCTGAATTCCCTGGCACGAAAAGATACTAGATTATTCTTGTTTATGTTGTTGGAACACACCGGTCGGGGGAGTTAGGGGATGGGGGGGGGGGTAAGGATAGGAACATGTGGGAGGCACAATGTTAAGGGAGCATTGCGCCATGAGATGACATCAAAAGTGTATGTTGGAAAAGGCCTCGATTAGCAACGTGGCCGGGAGGTAATACAAGACGTTATGGGCTAATGATGCTGATGCTGTCTCAACTATGGCTGCTGAATATACGTGCAATGTATTTGAAATTGTGCTTCTCATTGGAAAGGTGCTATGTAAAAGTGGGTTATGTGTGTTAAAAAATCAATAACAATTGTTTAAAAAAAAGAGTAGAGTCGTGCACAGAGAATAGTGGTATGAGGATAAGGATGTTTTTAATGGCTAGCCACATCCGTGCCAAATGATGCAATGAAAACCACATCTTACTTCTACAATAAAATAGCTTGAGGCATTTTCCATGGTGTCAAGGGATGAGAGACATTACCAAATCTTACAGACACATGCAGTAACTGTAATTTCATCTCTGAATTCACAATGAGAACATGCACTATTATCAGTGACAGAAGCAAACGGGAATTAAAACATTCCTGGATCGCCCTTGCTATTTTGGCTCCTTGATCCAAAGGCCCATAATTGCTGGGTCCTTACTTATTTTAATGGATTTTTTACAGCCGTCCTGCATTACTAGAGGTTATTAGAGAGCTTTCCAGAGAACACAAATAAACTACATTCGATACTGAAAATTGTATATAATTAATGGGTGTTTAACTGTCTTCTAAAATATAACAGGGTAGGTTTTGCTCTTATGTCAATGGATAAGTAATTTCAAGTGTTAATAAAGGCACGTGAGAAATAATTTGGGCAAATGTGGTTCTGAATCTTGATACCTTGAGCTGCAAGGTCTTTGGGCCTATGATGCCTTCTCTCGGCTGGAGAAGGTGGGTGGCCTAGATAGGTAAGTAGCTTCTGGTGAATGACCTTTCCACATCAGTTGAAGCTAATTCTAGCGTGAGGCAGCCAGTGAAGATCACGGAGTCTTGTGTTGAAGCAAGTTGGAGCCCCAAATTAAAGATTTACTCTTTGGAACATGAATAAGGACGAGCCAATCAGACAATATGGCTGCATGTAAGTTGCAGAGAAAGTGGACTTAAAAGGGTAGACAAGAACATAAGAAATTCCCCTATGGCTATATAATTTCACATTTGACACAGTTCAAACAACATTTCTGAATATTCTCATTTTAATAACACATCCACTTCCCCCACAGCATCGTGAGAGACCGTTTACTCATCTGCCCTTTAAGGATTTTCCACTGTAGCACCTGTGGATTAGGGTCTAGTGCAAGAATGAGTGTGGTGGTGAATGCTCCACTTTAAGGATTTTCCACTGTAGCACCTGTGGATTAGGGTCTAGTGCAAGAATGAGTGTGGTGGTGAATGGTCCACTTTAAGGATTTTGCATTCAAGCTTCCATGGATGAGTGTACAGTGAAAAAACGCAGTGTGTAGTGCAAGAATAGGTGCCGCCGTGAAGCGCAGAAGTCCCAAGATGGCATACAACACTGAGCTTGTCCTCCTGCTGGGTCGATTGCCCTTCCGGTGCTGGGATTCAGATGCCACTGCCCTGTGTGTGGGTCCAGGTTACATCTTACATTGTTATTTGAACATCAAGTAATAACCTTCAGATTTACTCAGAAATCTGAATTAATTTTTTTCACCAAATTCCCTAGCATGTCTACTGACTTCCATTGCTATTCGACCTCCTGGGTGTAGCTAGGGAGGACGAGTACCATGCTAATCTCATGGTCATGGCCTCTATGAAACAAGAGAGGCCGGCTAATGCAGGGACGTACAGGCCTATTGGGTAATCATGCAGTGGGGGCCAGCACGGATCTGGGGTGGTGAGGCGGGGGCGAGGCTATAAGGAGCTACAATTCTAAAAAAGAGAAAAATTCACTTACCTCCTTGCCGCTCTGTCCCACGTCGTCTATCCTCCTCTGAACAGGAAGCAGCCAGGCTCCCCTGAGCCAATCACAACGCTGCACTGCAGCACTGTGATTGGTCTCAGTGCCATGTTTCGGTGCTCAGACAGGAACTGGGGACTTGGCCATGTTCTCCATGCAGGCTGTAATGCAGCCTGTATGGAGAATATGCTAAAGTGTGCATGACTATTTGGCTGACCTCAGAGGGCTGGTCAACGCACCATGCACACTTTAGTGTGCCCACCACTCTGCTCCTGCTCTGTCAGCAGAGCAGATCCGCCCTCATGCTGCCGCAGCATGGAAGAATACAATGATAATAACATTGCATTATCATTTTATTTTTCATTTCTTTTACTGCTTCACAGCAACAGTGGGGCGACACTCCTCCGCCTTAGTGGAGGAGCCGCCACTGTAATCATGCACAACACGTAGGGCTGTTCTCACAGACCAGTGTGTGCGTTTGTTTTTATGGCTGTTAGTTTACCTTTTTATGGTCTGCTGGACTGTTTTTTTAATATTGATTTCTCTGATATTAAAAGAAAACTGTGCCTGCAGCAAGCTCAAAACATTCAGTGTTTCATACATTGCAAAACACTTGTACAGCAGGTCTTTCCATATTCAAAATTGCCCCAATTTGCAAGCATAGGCCACTTTTTAAGCTCTCTAATCCACTTATTTTGGTGACAGGGACCATTTTCTGTCCCAATCCTTTGCTGGGCTGATGGCAAGGGGTTGGAGAGAAGATGGTCATAGGGGACACCATTTGCTCTATTTCTTCATGGACAGTAATTGCAGTACTGGGGGTTTAAAGTCACAAATTATTGGAATCATGGTTATTAATATGATTAAGGGCGCAAACCAAGACTACAGCACCCAGAATGCAATTGACTGCCATAATAAAGTCCAGCACATGAAAGTGTTCATGGTGAATTTGAGTGAGGAGGCCACCCTAATGGGCCATTTCCAGTGTTTTATGAGTTCACTTCTCAGAAAAAGAATTTATAAACCCTACAGGAGAACCACTCTATACAACAAAATCCTCCAGGGAGGTTTAAAGGCATGGTTATGCAAACATCGCATTCTCCACTCATTTGATCGAATCTATTACATTCACAATCTACAATAAACTATTTTTAAAGAGGGTTAGATGATTTCGTCAGTGGATCACTCTCGCATGATACCTATTATTATGGTGGCTTGAATCTTACTTTTGCTCTACGGTCATGCCAGGCTCAGCTCAATTTTATGGCATGTTGGCCAGCTTTAGTCTCGTTTCAAAAA
This sequence comes from Lissotriton helveticus, assembly GCF_964261635.1. NCBI lineage: Eukaryota > Metazoa > Chordata > Amphibia > Caudata > Salamandridae > Lissotriton > Lissotriton helveticus. The sequence continues at coordinate 806,891,778 of NC_136071.1, forward strand.
GAACCACGATTAAACCAATAGTTGCATTTTCACAATAAAGTAGACTGTACTTTCGAATTCACACCACTAGATGGCAATGGCCATTTATAATATAGATCATGCTGCACAACCAGACGCTTGAAATTTCGTGCTTTAGTCACATGTACTTGGTAAGAAACCCCTCTCCGAGGGGCATATGTACAGTGGAATGGCAGAGTGCAGCGTTAAGCTAAAATTGCAAACGCCGTGCTCGGCATTCTGCAAACTCCAGGATGCGGCAAACGCCGTGCTCCGGCATTCTGAAAACTCCAGGATGCGTCGTATTTACAATGATAGCGCGCACCACTGCGTTTTACCTAGCGCTGGCACTAAATTCAGCTGCCTAGCGCCAACGCAGGCACCCTTGCACCGTAGTGCAAGGGTGCCTGCATTGAGGGAATGATTGAGGCAGGGCCGGTCCTAGGATTTGCGTGGCCCTGGGCTAAAAGGGAACGTGCGAGGCTCCCTCTAATTTAGATAAGTGGCCCCTTGCAAGGAGACCATTCACAGACACTGTGGGGGCCCATTGTCCAGCATTTTTGCGCCCCCACAGTTTTAACTTTTACTCCACAAGCATTTCTCACACCTTCAGTCCGATAGGTGTGAGAATTGATTGTGGTCTAAAAGTTAAAACTGTGGGGGCGCCAAAATGCTGGACAATGGCCCCCCCACAGTGTCTGTGAATGGTCTCCTTGCAATTGAGGGAGCGTCTCCCTACCCTCTGCCTCCAGACAGACACCATCCCTGAGAGGCCCGGAGAGGGGGGCCCCTCCAATGGACCTTAATTGCAAGGCAACCCCTTTTTTTTAAATAGATCGCCAGGGAAACACCAGGACACATCACCAGTGCGTGGCCCCATGCTGGTGGGCTGAGTGCGAGGCCCTGTGCAGCCGCCCACGCTGCCCATGCCTAGCGCCGGCCCTGGATTGAGGGATTGATTGTTTATGTGCAGGAAGGTGTCTCTTCCTGCACATAAACAATCACTTAAGGTGTTCTGTAACTCCTATGTGTGCTGCATTGTGCAGGATAAATAGAAGTTGCAAATAGGTATTTTTTTAACGATTGTTTATATGCAGGAAGGGACACTTTCCTTCACATAAACAATCATTCACAAAAACAAGTAGAAATTAATAGTTTCTCCTCATTTCACTATGTTAAGACCAGGTTATTGTTGGTCTTATATTTGGTGCTGCCCCATATTTATGCCACCCTTATAAATAAGGGGCAACATTAAAATCAATGGGTGTTGGGACGGAGTAGGGGATGTGAGGGATAAAGGTTTCAGATGCATCAATTATGTAGAAAATAGGCCATTGTAACCCCATCTGATTAAACATACTATCAAACGAGACGGGTGTTGCATGAATTTGGCACCTATTGATCCTCCCAAGCCTTTTATGAAGATCTTGCTGCATCTTCAGGAACAAATTACGCTTAAGGTATTGCTGTTGGTCGACTGGGATTTCTGGAAACTATTTGCAAATCCTTTTAAAATAATTCATGTGAAAGAAGAGGTTATGCAGTGGTAGAAATGGGCCTTTTAAACACTGTAACATCAGCCCTGAAGTTTGAGTCTCGAGGAACGATAGTGAGGAAGGTTCTTAAAACTCACTTAGGTAGCATTCTTGAGTGATACTTGAGGAATCCACCACTCACACTCACTCGTCTATCCAATAAACACCAATTAATATTCTCTCAACGTGAATTGTTGTTTTCTACTTTTTTCACTTTTCTCACTTAGGGCATCATGGATCATTATAACTCTTGTAAGTTGTAAAATTTAAATTATAGCGAAAGAAGGCTACGGATCCCAGTTTGAAGCCTTCCCGGGTAGGTTACAAGTATGTATTCAGTATCTACTCCATACTCTGAAACACAGAAAGTTTGGACTCTTTCATTAGTAAATATTTTATTGAGCAGCTCGTTATGAAACTACCCTTGAACTTTTGCTAGAAGTTTAGATGTAATCCACTCTTCGGAAGGAGCCAATCTTTGGGCTCATGGCGCCCCAGTCGCTGTACCTCCGGTACTCCCCGGGTCGCAGGTAGTACTGACGTCCTCTATAGTTGGGCTCTTCAAAGAAAACCCAGTGCCCGTCGTTGACGTGGCAGGAGTGGACATCATTGAAGTGGAACCTGTCATAAACGTTTGGGCAGTCTTCCGTGAAGTCCATCATCTGTCCTCCGAAGTCACCCTTCTCGTACAGCCTGATCCTGAAGGAGCCTCTATGCTGTGATAGGAAACAGAGAAACAAAAAAAGGCCCAATTCAGAAATGTTAATGGGTCAAAAGCAGAATACGTGGCGGCCAGATCAACTTAGATATGTCTATTCCACCATCTTGTGTGTTGATTTGACCTACTAGCAATTTTTTGGGCATATCCTTTTCCCTCTCACTTTAGCTACAGGAAAGGTGGGGCAGAGTTTGCACAAGGTCAGAAGAGAAACAAGCAACTAAAGAGGGGGGGGGGGGTCAGAACAAACAAATCGGCCTTTATTTTTCTTCATTCACCTGTGGCAGATGTGTATAAGAAAATGTTTGCGGGGAGGACACACTACAAAAAAATGACTGTCTGTATGTTATCAGGAGGACAATGGAGAGTGGTGCCAGACAAGTGTCATTGGAATGTTAGTGAAAAGGTTAGTACAGTATATCATGGGAGAGTGATAAATGTGATCTACTGTAACTTTAGTGAATCATTCTGCTTTGTATTACATAAGTATTCATTACAGTATTACATATCTATTGTGAATTGTATTTGTGAACAAGTTGAGCAATTATTGATTTGGAGACAAATGAGCTCAACTATCACTGACCAATAGCGAGCACTGGGAGCTAGTAAAAAAGACGCATGATCCAGAACAAACGGGTTTTGAAAGTTGGTTCTCCCAAGGCTCTGACCTTGGTCTGGGACTCTTCAAACTATTCACTTTTCTAAATGGAATGTAAGATAATGAGGGGGAATAACATTGCACATTAATACAGTACTGCCAGAGTTGCTGGCCACTGTATAGGACTGGAGGAAGGTGCTCAGAAATAGCTATTCATTGAAAGAGACATGGCACAAATCCCCAGCATAAGAAGTACATTAAATAGTTAAAAAGGCAGATAGGGAGAATCGATGGTACCGAGACAACCAGCATGAAGCTAGAGATCTAATAGCGTCTGTGATGTCTTCATAGGGTAGGTAGAGTATCCCGGTAGGTCTAGCACTGTGGCGCCACAATACTGCACACTGAAATATTCTGTCCTAAAGATCTTTTACAAAAATATGGGCCAACCAAAATTAATAATAGAACATGATATTTATGTCAGACAATATTTCTGAATGACATTCTACAAACAGCCAGCCAAGAAGTCTTTATCAGCATTACCTCCTATCTCCACAGAGTATTCTGTTTAGTTTTTTTGTTTAAGGACTTTCAGGAGAAAATAGGCATAATATATAGTAGTGTTGCCCGTTTTAGTTGTGACCAATATGATAATTGTATATATTGTGCAAATCATGTGACATTAATACATTATTTGTGTTTTTTTGGGCTAAACAAATATAGACTAAAGTATACCAAAAAGTGATGGATGGAATACTCAAATGAAACTCAGCCACTGGCACTCATGCGGGCCACATCCCAGTCCATCTTTATTTTGCACATAAAACCTCCTCAGTTGAACCCAGTCATATGCAAATTATTCTTGATCCTGCACCAACGGGGAGAGTTCAGCCTGAACTGCCAGGGCAGTTCCTCCTGAACAAGAACACAAGCAACCCAGGACATGTTTCGCTCTAGTTAGGGCTCATCTGCCAGGTATAGCTTGGTTCCATGACACAGTGTGTATGGGACTCATGTCTGGACATACCCATCTGATTTAGGGTGACAAACGAAAGTATACAAAAAATTGATGGAAGTAATTCTTACACTAATCTCAGCCACTGGCAATCACTCGGCCCACATCCCAGCCCAAACTGAGATCTCATGGTGGGCGAAAAACGATGGATTGCAATGCAGCCACAAGCGATTGCCAGTTGCTGAGATTAATTGAAGCATTCCATCCATCACGCTGTATTACTGAGCAATCTGACTTTTGAAACAATAATGTTACTAATGACTGTACAGCTCATTTATTTGATAGCTAATTTGTTTCATATTGGTACATTTCAACTTACTTCTGGGATCATTCGACAGGACCTGATGGAGTCATTGTATCCCATCCATCGCTGGTAATCAGGGTACTCCCCCCTCTTCAGATAGTACTGATGCCCCATGTAGTTGGGGTGCTCGTAGACCATCCAGCAGCCGCTATGGACCTTCAAGGAGTTGCAGCGGTTGAAGTAGGAGTGCAGGTCGGCAGAGTCAGAGTTGCACTCATAACAGCGCCCGCTGAAGTTCCTGTCCTCGTAGAAGGTGATCTGGAGAAGAACGGGAGATGATTCGTTTATACATTGTGTTATGAACAGCCACGGCCGGTGCAGGTAAGAGCGGTGGGACCAAGTGGGGGGGATTTCGATCGACGATGACGAGGGAAAATTCAATCAATAGTTAATTTTCCCTCGTCAGCGTCCATTGAAATTCTTCAATATAAATGAAATACAATTAATTCAAAGAAAAATTCCCCAGGGATCTTACATAACTTTTATTGCTATCTCTTTCACAGCAGAAGTAAAGATGGTTAACTTCTATCAGATGAGTTTTGAAAATTGTGAATGCAAATTCGGATAGTTTGAATTTCAATTCCTATTGCATCCACAAAAATCTGCCTTCAAGGGTCTTCTAGGTCCAGAAAGAACCAGTCTGGTTCTACGACTCACCTTAAATTTCAGCTTAGGGGCATGTGCAGATTCCCCTCGCTCACCATCGAGTCAGCTCATTTATCCCACCCATTTAATGGAATATTCTGCTGGAATTCCGTTTAATATTATGCTTACTGTTTTTTTTAAACATTCTTCAGATCCAAAGCTAAAACAATTATTCTGCCCACTACTTGCAAATCATCAGGAAATACAAGCCACTGTCCTAAGCTAAGTCATTAAAGAAAGCTCTTGAAACTGTTTTCTTTTCATTGGCTGTGATTTAATAAACCTTCCTCAAAATCTGTTTTTAGGTGTTACGGGTGCTTGACGCTTGAAGGTCAGAATATTGTTGACAAATATATTGTGCCAAAACTTTGTTTATAAAAATATTGTCCAGTTGGGTATTTTTTTTAATGAATAAATCCAGTGTGCAATTTTGTTTGCGAACAATACTTATGTCACAATATTTACTTTAGGTGATATTCAGACTACGATATTCTAGTTCCACACCTATTCCTGACAGTCTTTGTTTGGGAAATGGCCCAGTGCTTAATTTGAGCTAGTAGTTTCAGGTGCTCAGCACTGGCACTTAACTGGTTTTTGGTGCTGGGCATGCACTTAATTGTCAACACTGCACTTAGGGCAGTCTGCCACGTGGTGGGGCTGCACATCTAATTTAGAGATGAGCAGAACAAATGGTTATTTATGAATATAAAAGGCATTACAAATTGCTAATACCTGCCTCCCCAGCCATTCCCATACCTGCCAACTTGAACAAAATTCTCACCATGTGAGGAGGGGGCAGGGCCTTGGAGGGGGCAGGACCTCCTGCCAAGAAGTACTTAAGGAGCACTTTTGAACCCCACCCTGTTCCCAAGCCCCCTCCTCTCAAAAAAATAAAGCTTGCTGAGGCTGGTAGCGATGTACTAGTGTTTCTTTACACCCCTTAATGGACGTCCCCAGTTTAAAGACTCGGACAACGAGCATCCCTATTTACAGTAGTTTCCAGCTCGTTTTCCCTGCCACCGTGTGATATCGGCTCCTCACCAGGTGAGTATGTAATGGAAGCCGATATCATGTGAGTTGGCAGGTATGCATTCCTTTAGCTTTGGGGACCTGGAATAATCTGAACTGTCTGACTTGCAGGCGAGAGAGATGGTTAGCAGTTGTTTTGGCAATGATAACAGGGGCAGTGGGTGGGGCAAACTGCAGTGGCCTCCTGATCAGGGCCCTGCCACTTAATATTTTACAGATTAAGCACTGAAGTCTCCCCCCTTCTGATATTGTCCATAGATCGATATGGTCACTCAAATAGCTTCCTTTGATTTTTGCTCAAGTAAGGGCCCTATTATGTAATAGGTTCATAATGTCAAATTAAAAATTGCTCGTTGCCTGGCACAGAGAAGGACCACACGGTGTGATTCATCCACTCTTTCTGTCTGCCACATCCTTCTCATGCGCCCTCTGCTTACTTTTAGGCGCTCATATTTGTCAGCACCTTTGTCAATGGGCCCTTATCACAAAGTTTCCCCGTGAAGAATGTTAAGAGGCTGCAAGTAGCATGAAGGGCAGCACTGGGTCAACACAGAGATGAGCACCTGTTTTTATGCGCTTGCCGTGTCTACAGTGAAACGATTTAACCTGATATTTCTGTAAGTTAGAACATTATTCACACTCATAGACCACAGAAAACCCAGCAAAGACAGATGAACCTGGAGGGCGTAAAGTGGATTAATTTAACTCGATATTTCTCTCAGTTAGTGCTTTATTTCCAAAAAGAAAGCAGTATTATCTGAAAATAAAGCACTAGCACAGAGAAATATCCGGTTAAAGGAAATCACTTTACATCTTGCAGGTGCATAAAACAGGCCCCGGTCTGAACTGCGCCAGAAAAGGCCATCATTTGACGTCCCCGTATTTTGAAATGTAAGTATCGAAACCCTGATCAATAACCACGAATTCTTTTTTAATGACACTCTCAGGATCTATATATTCTCTGTGGGAAACCCCTTCCCTTTAATGCACTTTCTTGCTCGTGATAAAGTTTATCTATTCACTTCTTAGTAGCCTCTATCAATATGAAATCAATAACCATAAATCAAAAATACTTATAGCCGCTCTAAATGTGGTCTTACCTTTCCCATGTTGGCTCGTGGTGGATGTGACACCCCCTGCTCACAGGGCCGGCCCTTATATACACGCAGGGACAGGAGAATTGCAAGCTCAACAGACTTCGGCTTTCTGTCAGGGACACGAATAGTTCTTTCCATTCTCTGTGGTCATGGCGGATCCCCATGCGATGGGTCTGACTAGTCTTTCTTTTGTTCCTCTTTTGTTGCTAGAGAGAGGAGAAGGGTCATGGCATTGTCAGTAAAGACCTGCAGCACAACACTGGCCTGCCACGGCTAACAATGACATATGCTGAAAACGTTTTATTAGCTGCTGACTTGGGCATTCACCAGGGGCGGCAGGTAGCATGGTTGAAAGAGAAAAAGCAAGCAATTCATACGTTTTGCTGAAACGCTTCCCTCGCCCAATGACTGTTATCCCTTTCACCTCTGTTATACAAGGCTAGCACGGAAATAAAATGAGATAATAAGTGTAGACTTTTTTCAGAGGTGTGGCTATCACAAGCCCTGATATGCACTTTTAAAATAATATAGGTCAATTAGCCTCCCCTCAAATTTACAACAGATGGATTTATTCATTATTTGACACTAAGAATAGATCTTTAATTCACATGTTTTTAAATACAGAATTTGATCTGGTGTTATATTCATAGGCAACCAGTCAGAGGGAAATCCCTGGGTACACACTTACGTATGGACTTACTATACTTCCATACCCATCTATCTAAGCATTCATACGCCAGCAGGAACAAACAAATCAAAACGTTATAATGGCAAAAAGTTAATTTCCACACTAAAATTGAACGTTCACAATCTTTTTAATAAAAACAAATATAAAAGAAGATTTACACAAAATAACAAATTACAATTTCAAAGAACAATCTTTGAACAGTTACAATAAAAACAAATGTTCATAACAATTTATTACATACATGGGCAAGTTTAAATTAAATCTAAACAAGGAAATCATCTAAAAACAAATATAACAGGCAGATATATCATTGAATCACAAAAAAGAAACAACCCCCTACACACTGTGGCCTTCTAATTCCTTTGCCACTGCTAATTTCTGGATCCAATGGTCCTTAGTTAATATAAAAGTGCCGTCAATAGTACCATTAATATATGCGTATCTATTGCTCACTGGACCCTACTTAGATTCTATGCAAGAAAGGAATGCGTCGACGCGTTTCGGTGCAGAAAACAATAGATACTGTAGCACCTTCTTCAGGACTGCCGTTTCTTTGGGGTCACCGGCTTCAATGACTATTGCTTAACACCCTTTCTGTAAATACATGGGGAGAAAAGCAAGGTATCACTACTTTGGAATGGTTCGTGACACAATCACTTGATCTGCAACTCTTACCACATTGATACATATGTTTATGCAAAAGTCTGATGTCTGACACTCTTGTATCATATTGTTGTTTTAGTTTATCTCTATTATCCCCCTCTAACAGATATCTTGGATCATAAGTTTACTATACATATCGGATCTTGCCGGGCATGGGGACCCACCTTCCCCCTTAGGACATATGATATCAATCTGTATAGTTCATACATTATATCCCAAACATTTATTTATACGAGTGTTATCCCTCCGTTTCCATTTTAGTGTGGAAATAGGTAAGGGTATGAAGGTCCTGCTATATACATTGTCTGATGTTGGAGGGTCATAACTCTCATCTAAGCTTGACATATCCCACTCAAGCACACTCTTACCATATAGATGTAAGTCAGAGCACCGCTGTGGGTGTTTCGTTTAGTCTCGGATCGTGACTTCTAGCAAAAGGTGAAGTTCTTCCTAGTGCGGGCACAAAGGGCACTATCAGTACCTCTATTCCTTTTACCCCACCCCTTTTGAAAGCCTGAAAATTAGGGCCATTTACCTCTTCGCAAATATAGAGCAGGAAGATAGAAGACCTCTCCTCTTCCTTATAGGTATGTGAGGGTACTTCCACTCTTCTTGTCCGTCTGTGTATGTATCTATTTAAACAAAGGGTGTCACATTAGACATTGTACTATTCAGGACTATATCCCCCATCTGTTTGTGAGGTTGTTAAATCTAACAGTTCCTCTATTCCTTTTACCCTTTTTAGAGCCTGAGAATTAGGGCCATTTACCTCTTCGCAAATATAGAGCAGGAAGGTAGGAGACCTCTCCTCTTTCTTATAGGTATGTGAGGGTACTTCCACTCTTCTTATCCGTCTGTATATGTATCTATTTAAACAAAGGGTGCCACATTTTAGACATTGCACTATTAAGGGCTATACCCCCCATCTGTTTAACAGGTTGTTCAATCTGACAGTTATGTAGGTAAAGGTCAAATTTTATCCTCTTATATTCATGGGAACATTATATAAACATCTCATAGCTAGCATCCGCTACAGCGAATTACTTCACGCCTAAAGAAATTGCAGTTTACCTCAACATATCATATCTACTCAGAATTACATGATTCACAGATTCACATAAAGAGGATATGACACGCAAATGATCACAACTGCAGTTGAAAAGGTTAGTCATCTAACCAGGGAACGCATTTTATTCAGCTTAGAGGTGTATTTGCAGAGTAGTGGAGAAAAGGGGCGTGGCCTCCGACTACCTCTCAGCAATCTCAGTGTGTAGAGGTTACTGGAGGGAAAAGGAGTTCCTGTTGGCCCCTAAGGGCCCAGAGCAGCCAAGGGGACTTCACCCCACAACCAGCAGTGTGCCAGGAGGCACGTTTCTATAGTGGTGGAAAAAAGAGGGCGGACCATACCAGCGAGTTGATTGTGTTTTTTTTGTTTGTTTCCCAAAGGGAAGGGGAGCTGCGAGCCCCCATTCACTGGGCTGATTTCCGCCCCGGAGACCACATCTCCCTGGGACAGGCATGTTAAAAATGGGGAGAGGGATCTGGGTGACCCCCTTCCCCAGGCCAATTTTGGCCCCAGAGACCCCAGCCCCTGCGGCCCAGCCTTTTCTGTTTTTTTTTTTTTAATAAAGGAAGGGGTCGAGCCCCCCTCCTCTGGGCCATTTTTAGCCGCAGGGACCACAACCATGCACTCAGCTTTTTCTTTTTTATAAAGAAAATGTTATTTAAAGGATGGGGGCTGAGTGGCCCTCCTCGTTAGCCAATTTGGGCCCTGGGGAACCCATCCCCCGGGACCTGCCCTTTTTTTAATATTATTTTCACAAAAAAATGTGAGGGGTCTGTGCTGCCCCTCTCCCGGGCTGATTTCAGCCCAGGAACACCATTACCCAGGGCCCGCCTGTAGTGTTGGTACCATGGTCCCACCTAGGGCACCCACGTTTTAAATGTTGGGGACAACAGGTGGAGACTCAAGGCCCCCGCAGTCCCTGCCTGTTTCCCGCCTCCTGCGGGAGCCAGCATTGCTTTGAGATCCAGGGAGCTGCTGAACGTGCTGATCCCTGGATCTCAAAGCAATTTGTCTGTTTTCCTGCTCGCTTGACAGCAAGAACGGAATCAGCCATGCTACTCTTTCAGCAAGCTGAAAGCAGAGTGCTTGCTATGGCTCGGCGGGAGTGGTCCTCCCACCAAGCCATGGTAAACTGCGATATCCTGGAGGTGGGCACCCAGGGACATTGCTGGAGCCGGCCTGGGGGGTGGAGGTCCCAGAGCCATCTAGGGCTCCAGGAGCTCATTTCTTTATTTTAGTCCCGGGGAGGTGGTGGTCCCCAGGGTTGCAGAGTGCCACGTGGCCCCAACTTCAACTTTTTAGCATGTGCCCCAAGGACGTTGCCGGGGCTGCCGGGGGCGGGCGCGGGCACCCCTGCATGCATTATTAAAAAACTTGCGCGGAGGAGGTAGTGGTCCCCAATGTGCGGGCACATGAAACATACCCCGGGGAGGGGGCGGTCCCCGGGGCTTTAGGGATTCTAGAAGGGGGCCTGTGCGCCCTTCTTACATATCTACACATGCACCAGGGACCTGGTCCGCCCGGGGACGACAATAAATACAGTGCGGAAGCCCACACATCATTCCTTTTACATTTTTGGTCGAATCTGTGGATCCTGCAGAACATTAAAAAAATATCTGTTTTTTTGGGCCCTGGGGGTCCCAGTGGGGCACCCCCAAGAGGCCTAGGGGGCTACGGTATTTCTACCCTTCCCCCTTTTCTTTTTCTTTTACTTTTTTTTGTTTACTCGGTTCAACGAGTCCCAAGATGGCTGCCATCACCTTTGTTGTAGTGTTCGCAGCTAATCACATTTCAGTAGGGTCTCAGTAGGCTGTTGGCTCCCAGATATATAAACTTTTAAAACTTAAATATCTCTGAAACTACTGAATGGATTTACACCACAGCACAAAAAGCATGCTTTATGGACCAACATCTAGCTTTCTGCCAAATTTGGTGTAATTCCGTTCAGCAGTATGGGCTGTAGTCATGTTCGAAAAATGAGAAATCCCTATAGATATAACATGGGGAAAACACGTTTTGGGACCCCATCCAACTCCCTTCCAAAACAGTCAGCTCTTTTTGCACTCGTGGAGTTTCCTCAGTAGGTAGGGCGACTGCAGTGGGTCATGCTCCCCATTTTTGAACATGATGTCACATGACCATTTTTTCAGAATACAAATTCTATAATGCTTTTGTACTGTTTGTAATTTCTTTACGCACTTTGCATTTGTTAAACTTCTTACCTGTGAGCAAAGCGATAGCCGAAACGCGTAAGGTAAATAAATGCTGTTTTCTTCATGATGGGCCTTGCATCTTTTGTTGGTCCGGGCTTGTGTTGGTGAGCTGCTCCATGCTCACTGTCTCTTGAGGCCACCCTGAAGGGTTGGGCGCTCAGTGGACTTGGAGACTTTATTTGGCATCAAAATGGGGAGCATGACCCACTGCAGTCGCCCTACCTACTGAGGAAACGCCACAAGTGCAAAAAGAGCTGACTGTTTTGGAAGGGAGTCGGATGGGAGAACATCCCATATTCCGACAGCTCTGAGTAAAACGGCTGATTCAGAGACCTAGGCTGAATGTGAGCACTTGCAGAATAAATATTGAAGGAAAACACATGCCTGCGGGACTGTAATACCACTATAATGATGCAGGTACTAAAAGAATTAATGGTAAAAAACATGCGAAGTGAGGATCAATTACGATTCCATTGTAAAGAACTTACGAACAGTTCAAAGGCATTATGGGATTTGTATTCTGGAAAAATGGTCATGTGACATCATGTTCAAAAAGTAAGCACAACGCACTTTGCATTTGTTAAACTTCTTACCTGTGAGCAAGGCGAAAGTCGAAACGCGTACGTTTACAGAAGATTAGTGCTGCTGTTTTCTAAATAAATGCTGTTTTCTCTGAGATGGGCCTCGCAAATATATATATATATATATATATATATATATATATATATATATTTACACACCACTGTTCGCCGATCCCCCAGCCACTCGATGGCGGCGGGCTCGAGTGAGGAGGCGATCCTCTAAAATTCGTCACACCAACTTTTCAATGTCAAAAGAAGAAAACTCGATCCGCTCATTCCATAAGCGTGATGATTTTATTTAAACAAGCAAAATGGTCACAAACGCCCCAAGGTGTATTGAGAAATCAGTGGGTGTATGAGTGCCTGTATGAATGATTCAGTGGGTGTGAGACTAACTGTATATCTCAGTGATTAAGTGTCTCAGTGAATGTATGGATGAGTGATTAAGTTGTGTTAATGTCTGTATCAGTCTGTCAGTGGTGTCTAAGTGGCAGTATGGGTTGGTGGGTGGGCACGTGAATAGCTGTATGGGTGATTGATTGGTTGTCTGAGAACCTGTATGGGTGTTTGAAGGTCTGTGTGGGTGCGTGAGAGGGTGTGTGACTGCCTGTATGGATGAGTGAGTGGGTGAGTCAATGGCCGTATGAGTTTGAGAGTGCATCTGTAAGTGGCTATATGGGTGACTGAGTGTGTGTATGGCTGTGTTGATGAGTGAATGGCTGTTTCAGTGGTATATTGGTGAGTAACTGCATATGTGGAAGGCAGTATAGGTAAGTGTTGGAGTATATGAGTGACTGTATGTGTGAGTGAGTGATTGTGAGAGCTGCTGAATGAGTGAGTGTGTGCTTGTGTCACTGACTGTATAGGTGAATGAGAATGTGTTAGTGTCTGTATGACTAAGTGAATGGGGGATGTGTACAATTATATAGGTGAGTAAGTAGCTGTGTGATTGACTCTCTGGGTGACTGAGTAGGTGTGTGAGTGGCTCTATGGGTGACTGACAGTGTGTGAGTGGCGGTATGGGTGTATGAGTGGATATATCATTGGCTGTATTAGTAAGTGAGTTGGTGTATGAGTGGCTGTATGGGTGACTGAGTGGATGTGTGAATAGACCAATGAATCAGAGAGTGGGTGTGTAAGCACTCTTATGGGTGTGTCAATGGTTTTGAGAATGGTAGTGTTGAAGTTGGAGTGGGTGTATGAAAGGTTATATTGGGGTGTGAGCGTGTGCGATCTGTAGATGATGTCATCAGGAATGTCATTTAAGATGTCCTCAGTGATGTCACTGACCATGTCATGAGTGATGTAACATGTGAGGCCATAAGCAGTGCATTTCGGGGCACAAGTTATAGTTAGCTCAGATAACTATAACTGCTGACTTTTGTTAGCCTAACTATAATGTCTCTGTAACCTTTGGTTTTTTCAGTGAATTTCTAAGGTGTAAAAAAAAAATATCAATTTCCTAATTATAACATGCCTGTAACCTTTGGTTTTTTCACTGAATTTGTGAGGTTTTTTAAATGATAATTCTGAACTATAATGTCCCTGTAACCTTTGGTTTTTACAATGTATTATAAGGTTTTTTTAAATTCTATTTTAATTGTAACATCCATTTCTTTTAAGTGAGCCCGTAAGATTTTCGTATTTTCTTTCTAAAATTGTATATTGTATAATATATTCATATTATATACCACAAATGTTTTGATTTGGTATCTGTATATCGGAAAGTACATTAACCCCTTCGCTGCTAGGCCTTTTTCCCACCTGTGCTAAGCCTTTTTTTGCTATTTGGGGTCGTTCACGCTTGGGCCCCTGTAACTTGTTATCCACATAAGGTATCCACCCCAAATTTATGTCCTTTTCTTCCAACATCTTGAGGATTCTAAAGGTACCCATGGAATGTGGATTCCCCTGGAGGGGACTGAGTAATTGGCCAAAAAGTGCTGCAGAAGAAAGTGATTCATTTTTTCCCTACAAACGGTATCAATAAAGGGCTGGTGGTGCTAAAATCACCATCTTCTTAGCTTTCAGGAACAGGAAGGGGCCGATTCACAAAGGTAATCGGAGCCAAAAATCTACCTTTATGACTTATGGTATTCACAGAAGTCACTTACGACTTTTGGTACTCACAAAAGTCATTTACGACTCGTATCTTTACATCTACACTCAGGCACTTAGGGGGCGGAATCTCAGCACCCGGGCCAGAACTGAGTTATCAGGTTGGAGTCTTTAAAATCGGACCAGAGTCTCCACAATCGGGCCGGAATCTCTGCACTCAGGCAAGATGATCATTGCCTTTAATGCTAAACACCTGTGTAAGTACTTACCATCCTCCTCACTTGGGGCAGATGAAGTCAATTGACACCACCTGCAAAACCTGCACACTACATGCCATATAAAAGCAGCTCACTAACAAGAAACAGGTTCGTCCACAATGAGTTCCGGCTTGACTGCTCTGTGCATCACTTCAGGAAAATGCTTCACCAGGGGAGGCAGAAATCTTTTACAGAGGAGTAGACCACCATGATCTCGGAGTTCACTGTGAAGTTTCCCCCCTTCCAGCACCAGTGGCACATATAAGGCATCCCTATAGCAGCATTTAGTCACTGCAGTCAAAGCATTGGGGAGAAAGTCCGCACTGTCACTGACTTCAAGAAGAAGCTGCAGTACAAGAAGAGGCAGGCGAAGGAGCATTACGCCAGGATTGAAGTGGTCAGAATTCTCCCTGGTATACAATCCAGACCCTACCTCCATCTCACCCCACTAGAAGAGGAAATTCTCAACACCATACACCCTCACAAGCTCCATGGGCTGCCTGTGAGTGATGTCTGCAATGTGGTACCAGGTAAATGGGATGACCAGAACATGGATATGAAATGTCTGTCTGCTTTACACCACAATTGTGACTAAGGAAGTTGTCCCAAGTATGTATAAAAATCAAAGTGAGTCAGACCCTCATGTATCTCCTTCTGTGCATTGCACCACAAGTCCCAAATCCTTAGAGGTGGAAATGGCAAATCCCTTTCCCACTATCAAAAACATGGACCCAGCACTGCTGGCTTATATACCTAACACTGCTAAATAGCAATAGACAGAGTGCCACTTCCACTTATCCAGCGACCGCAGTTGCAAGTAAGAGTGGCGGGGGTGGGGGGGTTGGGGGACAGGGAAATTCCACAGACAACGTTAAAGGGAAAATAAAATAAAAAGAATAATCCAAACCATTAACTTGTGCACGCCACAATGCAGAGCACAAGGTGAGAGATCATTTTTTTCTCTTTTTTATTTTAAATTGATTTTCCTTATTCCATCATCTGGCTAATTCCCCCGCCCCACCATGTCCCCCCCCACCTCCCCACTGCTCCTACCTGCACTGTTCATGACAGAACTTAGCATTACTGTTAGCATGTAGATGCAGTGAGGAAAATATGACAAGTTGCACATGTACATGCTTGCTTTGCTGACTTTTTTCTGTTCTCCTCTATTGACACATTCAGCCAGAGTACCGTCATTCACTATAGCAGAGGTCCCTGAATCTGATGAGAGGAAATGACATCACCCACAGCAAGCCATACCACCCTCACAAACTGGTAAGTAAATCTGGCCAGGAGAGGGTCCAAAAGCCTACATTGTCAGCAGACAACAGATGGATAACCTTGCATGCAAGAGCCATTCCAACGTTGTGTGTTAAAGATCCAGGAGGAGATGACTGGACAGCGGTTAACCCGCACTGACTGCTGCCTCTGTCTGACACTGCGGCCAACTAGGTTGCATTTTTGGAACTGAGTCTTGATATCTTCATGGCAGTGTTCATGTCACAGTACGCAAGGAAATGAGTAAGGGGAAGATGCGCTTCAGTCCGGAGGAGAAAAGGCTCACCTTTACGGAGGTGATGGGACACTACCAAAAACTGCACTGGTGCCACTGACTCTGTGCATCGCATGCCTTCCAGATGTGACTGCTGGCTCTGGCACACACTGCGGTGGAGTAGGTAACACATTTTGAACTGATTCTTGCCCTCTACATGGCAGAGTCAATGTCATCCTACAGGCCTCATCGCAGACTGCAGCCCCTTTCAGCTCTGGTGCCCCTGAGTATGTGCCCTGAAAATCATGGTTTATCTCTGTGTGTACGTCAGTGGCGTCTGAGCCCATGTGCAGGAGGTTGTCATCCCCTACATGTAGCTGATACTGACTAGGTGGAAAAGTGGAGTCTGTAGCATTCAACTTCGCCATTTGACTGTTCCTGCTTGCTTCTGCCCCTGCATCATGCCCTGGAAGGACACCTTCCTCTGTCCTCCGCAAACCCTCTGCGACATTCCCCTTGGACATTGACGAGTACACGCTCAGCTCTTGTGGCCCTACCTCAGTGCACCGCAAGTCACCGTGAAGTTGCACTGTGCCTCTGCCGGCCGCTGTGAATCAGGGGCCACAAACTCTGTGCTGCTCAAGTCAGGGACACATGATGTCCGTACTTCGTACTTCTGATTGTGTGCTAACTATTGTGGTTGTTGCCAGCACCACCCAACTCCTAAGTAGTGGGTTACACTACCCAACACCCATCCTGCACAGGCGTCACTGGAGATGCAACCCTGGCAATAAAAGGGGCCAGGCGCACGTGCCCATGGCCGGTCACACAGTCATTCAGTGTATCCGTGTGGTCATCATGTATGCATGAAGGACCAGAGTCATTCCACATTACATCATGCTGTGTACATCGTGCTGTGTACAGCGTGCGCAACCATGCCACCAAAGGCAGTGGTGTAGATCAGGGACATGTAACCGTGTCATATCTTCATGTGTGCGTAAACGGGGTGGACAAGCGTACGACAGTACTGTGTAGGGGGTGTGGCACCTCCACACGTGGATCTGGGTGTGGTTCAGCGTGGGCCTTGCCATGGCTGTGGCTGATGCGTGTGTCTCTGTTGTAGTGTCTGTGCCACCCGTTCCACAATGGACAATGTTGCTATGTGGCATGCCCCCAGTGTGCATGGTCGGCCAAAGGGGTACATAGGGGAGGGCATGCCCGCTCGGGGTCAGGCATCACACATGCCAACTGTTATGGGTGTCGCTATTGGTGCAGCATGAGCCAAAGATGTACCCTCAACCGCATGTCGAGTGCAGCTAGGCAGGTGCTCTACATCTGTGTCAGACCTGTCCTTGCATTGGGCCTACACACACGTGGCCGGCATCTTCACTGTGTCATACTCAGGCTTGTGGACATGCACAGACAGGCATGTCAATGGTGTCCCGTAGGGGTGCATATGATGTAATCGTACAGTGCACACTAGTGGATGTGCTGGGGGAGGTGCAGCAGTGAGGCTACGTTGTACACAGTGTGCGGCTCATGTGCAACACGCAGTACATGTCATACAGGAATCACTAGGCCACACATATCACACACTAAATGACCAGTGGACCTGCCAACACATCATGCAGTACGATGTTGGGACTCATGTCTCTCTGCACTGTCACAGGTTGTAGTGTAGTTCCTATAGTCCCAATAGGCTCTGCGCATTGGAATAATATCTTCAGTAGTGTAGACGTAGGACTGAGGTTAACTAGGTCTCTACTGACTATATTAGACTTAAGTTTTTTGCCAGCTAGCTCAGAGTTCACTAGAAACTTTCTCGAGTAAGCGAGGAGGAGTTTAACCTCCCTGGATGGACAAGAAGGGATTTAGTTTCTGACAACCATAAAACATGACAACTTTGCTCTCCCTGAATAAGAGTGTATCTCTAGAGTCGTGTGAAAACAAAAGACAGCTATTTCACTCAGTCAAAGGCGCGTACTTAGTTTCACCAGATTGCAGAGAAAAAGAGAGACGGGCGTTTTCAATAAAAGGTGTTATTTATTGAGCAGTCTCTTTCCTCATACAAGAGAAATAAATTGCTACAATTGCAATACTTATAGTTAAGTAAAGTGCATACAGTAAAAGCAGGATTATGAAATAATACTGTAAAAGCTTTGATATGGTTTCTTAGCCATAAGATACTTTAAAATGGATAAAATAGATACATACATATATACATTGACTAATCGTACTCAACTGGTGCTTCTAACTACGCCTACCCCGGTGTACCTGACCTAAGCCTAATACGTGGGAAGGAGTAAGTAAGTAGCAGTGTAAGTTAAGTTTGTTTTGCCAAGAATCTGACTCAAGAATTCTCTGTAAGGGTTTAGTCAGTTCAGTACCTGGGTATTAGAAGGCAGGAGGGCTGGTATCTCTCTCTCAGGACTCGGTATCCCAGTCAACCGCAAGGGTAAGCTGGAAACGCCGGAGGCTGGATTTCTCGGCAAGAGAAAAGACAGCGTCTTTCTCAGCGCGTCAA
The DNA here is from genome assembly GCF_964261635.1 of Lissotriton helveticus. Taxonomy (NCBI): domain Eukaryota; kingdom Metazoa; phylum Chordata; class Amphibia; order Caudata; family Salamandridae; genus Lissotriton; species Lissotriton helveticus. The sequence goes on from NC_136071.1 coordinate 806,910,258, forward strand.
AAGGGAGGGGCAGCGTCCGTGGGCTCTCGCATCAGCTGGGCTCTCGGGCAAGTAGTAGCTGCTCCAGATTCATCACCACCGTGTGTTTGCTTAAGGCAACGTTGGTATATTTATACCTGAAAGGAGCCGGTTTTGACGTAAGGCTAGACATAAGACGTCAATAAAGATGTCACTAAGAACTGGTCGTTCTTACAGTGCTTTACAGGAGTTCTCGGACGAAATCAAAACAAAGCAGCGGGGATTTCCCAGGTTGCTGGAGCCTTGGATTTGTTTAAGAACTCGGTGTGCTTTCTAGGGGGCTGGAGGAATAGGCTTGCTTAATGGACAGCATGCGCTATGACTGAATTATGAAAAGGGTTTCTATGCCGTTGTAGGGATATTATTGATTTATAACCGGACAAGGGCAAAGAATAGGAATATCGATTCAGGTACCTAGATAAACACATTACAAGGTGACCAAGGATATACACTCTGCGCTTGGATAAAGACACCCCTCTGAGCCGCAAACACACAGGCCCAGAGGCAGTACAATGTGGCCCACAGACGCACCAGGGGCATCGTGCAGCACACATTTGGGGTGTTGAAGTCACGTTTCAGGTGCCTGGACGTCACAGGTGGTAAGCTCCTGTACAGCCCAGGTCTCATGTGCAAGATGATGGTTGCATGTTGTGTGTTGACCAACATATGTGTATGCAGCAAGGCCACATGGATATGAGTGCCAGGTGCACCAGACGATGATGATGAAGATGAGGCAGGTGGACCACACCCCACTGCTGCCGCAGAAGGAATAGCCGTACGGACTACATCATTGACAATTTCTTCTCTTGTTGACGTCAGATTGTGTGGGCCCTTAGCAGTAATGGCACAGTACGTTAACTGATCACAAGCACTGCATGTGCTAATAAAATCATTTCGATACACATTCCCTGCATGCATGTCACTCACCTGTACAGGCACTTCACTCAGACAAGTGTGGGTGCGACATGTTGTGATGTCAATTGGGGGATATGTTTATGGATGGTGGGTGTGTCACCTCTGTGCAATGAGGCTGTTTATGGTGTCACGTATTCGTACTGCCAGTTCTGTGTGTAACAGTGGTACAGGTATCTCACTCTTCGGCGTTTCACATGTGTCCCAATTCTTTCCATTTTGGCAGTCATATGTTGCCTACAAGTGACAACAGGGATTCTTTTATGCTCTGATATGCGCCGCCATGATGCCGGAATGCACCTGTGTCTCAAGTCCCATGACATGAGCAACATGTACGTAAGGGGGAGTCACTGCCCCTACATTGTTCCATGCTTTTATTCTTGTTTGATCATGGACATGGCACGTCGGTGTGCATGGGGCGGTGCTTGTCCCTCTGCAATGTGAGGGGGAGATGCGGTTTCAAGGCCATGTTTGTTTCCGAAATGGCGCAGGTTACATACTGGATGCATGTCGATGTACATTGTGGCTGTTTGTGGGGAATTGTAGGATTGTGCTAGCACATTGTCATTTCACCGTTTATTTACTCTGCATTTCTGGTGCATTTACAAACATCCCCTCCATTTAGAAGTATCATGGTGACAAAACAAGGCAACACACTTCTGTTGTGATACACAAAGGATAATAGTCCTATTGTGATCAGCATGGTCATAACAGTATAGTCCTTTAGGAGCCCTTAGGTCCTCGTCTCCTGCGGTACAATGCCTCACATAGGATTAAAGAGCAGCAAGATTGAAGTTCAGATACCTGGCTCGTCTCTCGCCATTTAACATTTGCTGAGTCCGTGGCAGTCGCGAACCTCCCATGCTCCTTAGCACTACAGCATAACGTCCTTGTCAGCCACAGCCTGGGATTTGGGGAGATCCGGGTTCTCTTGAGGGCCAGATATGGAGGGTCTCTGAGGGGCCAGGTATGCAACCAGCACCTCCCATATGTCCTTGGGTCTCGAGCTAGGAGGAATAGGTTCCCAATACGCATCCAACTGTTCACGGCAGAGTATGGCATCCCACAGCCAGCATCAGATCATGGGTACAGGTCATCACCCCCAATGCATAACAGACAGCTTCTTAGTGAGAATAAGGAGTACGGACATCAGACATAATACTCCATTCTGGACTCACTTAATATATCCCAGTAGGACTACTAACATGGTTTTGTTCATTTGGTATTTAGTCTTTGTGTCCACAGTGCCCAGTACAGTCTCCCAGGAGGTCACTTTTAGAAATTCGATTTCTGGTTGGCAGAGGTAAGCAGGAACCACAATCCTAATTTACTGCAACACACCCTAAATTATCCTGTGCTCACCTCTGGTAACTTGGCACAAAGCAGTCAGGCTTAAATTAAAAGGCAATGCGTGAAGTGTTTGTGCAACACAGTGAAAACACCCCAAAAATACTTCTTAATTTTCTAATTAAAACAAGAATGAAATGACAAAAATCCAATAAGTAGAAGTCGAGATATACATTTTTAATGATTAAATGTAAAAATCATGCTTAGAAGCAGTAAGCGCTTAAGGGCATATCTATTTGCGCCGGCCTGGGACAAAGTAAAGAGTCAGGCCAACTGAGATGGAGCGTGGGCCGGATACAGGGACGCCCTTAGGCCCACCAAAGAAAAGTACTAGGTTTGCGTTGACGAAGATGAGGGGTGCAGCCAAGCGATCCGTAGGTGATCCCCACACAGTTGGGGTGAAACAAGGGCTTTCTCCATGCATCCGTGGCAATGTGATGTTCGAAGAGCGATGCACCAGTTCCTAGATACAGCAGATCTGAATGTGATGCACCAATCCTGTTCCTGCAACAGCAGCAATGCTTCAATGTTGTTCTTGCAGTAGAGGATGCATCAGTTCCGTTGGAGCAAGCACCTAGGCTCGCTTCCAAGGGTCCAAAACTGGGGCAGCACCACTTGGCAGGGCCGACTCAAAGGCAGTAGAGTCCAAGTGCTGGAACAGGTGGGTTGGAAGTCTATTGTGTCCCTGAGGCTTCAAACAGGAGGCAAGCCAGCAAGCCCTCTGAGTCACTCTAGGTTCAAGAGTTGTAGGTCGGGTCCTTCTTACCCAGGCAGGCGGCAGGGCAACACAGCAAGGCAGGAGTCTAGCAAACAGCAGTCCAGCAGGGTGGCAGTCCTTTAGCAGCACAGCAGTTCTTCCTGGCTGAGTGGTCACAGGTCCAGAAGTGTGCTGAAGTGGTGATGTCAGAGGTCCACTACTTACATCCAGTTGAGCTATTGAAGTGGGGAAGACTTATAAGATAGGTCTTTGAAGGGCAGAGAGGCTCTGTCCTTCCTTCTCTGTTTCCAGACTTACTACAGGGGGTATTTAGCCCTATCTGTGAGGGACAGGACACATCCTATTCTGGTGTAAGTGAGATAAGGCTCAGCTCCGACCCCCATCAAGTCACACCTAAGCTCCCATTGGGTGTGGCTATCTCGAGAGATACACAAAGCCTGGCTATCACCCGTCCCAGACATGTGATTAGAGAAAGGCAGCAGGCACCAAATGGCTAAAGTAGGAAAATCGCAACTTTCTAAGAGTGGCATTTTCAGAATTGTAAGTTAAAATCTGACTTCACCATAAGTAGTAATTTAAATTTTTTATTCCAGAGACACCAAACGTGGATCAGTCATATCTTACCATTTGAGAATTACACTTATAAAATGTAATAAGGTAATCTCAATGTTATTTAATGGGAGAGATAAGCCTTGAAGTGAAAAATGAATTGAAGAGTTTTTCACTACCAGGATATGTAAAATGTAAAACTGAAAAGTACATGTCCTGCTTTTTAAATTCACTGCCCCCTACGGATCACTATTGCCACTCCCCATGCATACGTAGAGTATGGGACAACATGCTTTTTGGTCACCCATCCCACCTTTAGCTTCTGTAACGTGTGACCTGTTAGGTGAGTGTTATGTAAGAGGGCTACTTCTATTAGATGTCGGTTTAGGTAGGCTATCACAAGTCAGGCCTTACATGCATCATTTCTGCCCCTAATAGCCCAAGAAATGAATGCTCCCACAGGCAAGTTAGTTCTTTGGGTACGCTTGGTTTCTGGGCTCTGTGTGTAAGGTCATCAAGTGTCTCAAGCGGGTGCCATAGGCACCAGCTACGTTGATGTCTGCCAAGCCAAGTCTTGTGTAGTGTCTGCAGTGTGCCAGCATGTAAAACAATATTAATCCCCACTCCCACTCCAACAACCCAAACTTGTCAAGGACATACCCTCTCACTTTCACCTCATAACAGCAATGACTCACTGAGGTTACCATCATACAAAAACCAATGCATCATGTAATTACGTGGAATCATCCCTGGGGTAATCAGGTTGCGGTCAAACTCTACTGCCCTAAAGGGATGGTGACTGGGCTCAGAATGAGAGTGGGTTATCCAGTGGAGTCTGATGAGGCATAGCAAGGTGGCCCAGTACCCAGGCTCCAAAGTTGTGCTCTCCACCTCAACAGACTAGAGTAGGGTCAATGTCACAGCATACAGTACATGGGTCGTTTATATAGTGGCGGTTTGCAATATTCCAATGTCTCCCAGAGGCATCAAACAGGGGAGCGAGGCCATATGATCAGTCATTGTCACCGAGAGTGCCCCTATCCATGCCAGCTAATACCACTTCCTCTCCAATGAGTTGCTGACTTCGCCACTGCAGAACTTGTGGGCAAGCTTCCGGTCAGTAAAACATCTTTGCCGTCTGCTCTTAGTCATTCACAATTTAGTAGGGTAAACAAGTGAGTATGATACTCCAGTCTTCTGTATGAGTCATTTGGCAGGCAGTTATTCTACCCTGGCCGCCTGTTCAGCCAGGGTCAAATCAGAGTAAATGGACAGTCGGTTCCCCTGGTATTGTAGTTCTTTTTGCTCCCTTGAGAGGCAAATAAATGTGTTACAATCTCTAGAAATTATCAAACAGGCAATGATACATTTTACATTTTGTCCATATCTGTGGACTCAGGGAGACCAATAATCCAGAGATTGATCCTCCTGAGCGTGCCTCCAAATCTTCATTTTTAGCATTAATCACAGCAAGTACTTTCTCCATTTTGAGCAGCTGCTCATTTTGCATCGCAGATGCATCTTCAGTGCTTCAGTGTTAGGCATGGAGAACTGTTCATCCCGGCCCACACCTCCTCCACCATTCGAGTGGTTTGTTTGCTTCTGATCCATTTTTCCCATTGCAGGCAGCAGGCATCTCTGTCAAGCAATGATCTCCCAGCCCTAGATCTGTGGGGGCGCAAGCATAGCATTCAGTCCACAATCATAATTCACCTAGTCGCTGTTCTGTCTGCTTCCTTTCTCCTCGCAAGCATTCTTCAGCACCCTGGGTCTCTTTCGCTGAATGCGGGGCTGCTGTGCGGCTTGGCAATCGGCAGTGGCAACCGCACAGTCTGGCAGTCCTCTGCTTGTTGCCAGCAGTCCTCGCACCATCAACTCTGGTCTTTCCAACCATCAGCACAGCCACTAGGTAGGCCCCCGTGCCTTTCCTCAGTCGCCACCACCTCTAATGCCATGCCCAGCATGCACTCAGCTCCCTTGCCACAGAACCCGGGTTCCGCCAAGCCAGCCCACAGCGCGGCCAGCCAAGTGGGCCACACGTCCACAGGGCTCGAATCGCGGACCTCCAAGTTTTGGCTCGGACTTGAGCCGGCAGTTTCTTCTCCCAGTGGGTCTCGGCATACAGGCAAAGTGAGGATAAGTAATAGTGGCTCAGATAAATGATGGATGTAGGCTGCAGGCGGCAGTGCACCATTAAAGTGCGGCCATCTTGCGGCCCGGCACTCTGCCCCCCCCAACAGAGGATAAGTTGAGTTTAGGATTTTATTGAATGGAAGCATTTCACCAGTAGAGAGGGATATTAGGAGCTTTCTGGTGGGCACTAAATTTCTTCTGGCGGACTGTTGTTCACGCACCATGATGCCAAGGGTTCCATCACCAAGGCAAAGACTAAAGAAGACATGGGACTACTCTGACTTTACCTCTACTGATCAGGAATGGGTCACAGAGGCAGCTCTTGATGCACACTCTGCCATTTGGGTTGGTTTGTACAATTCTCATACTGGAGATTAAACATCAACCTTTTCCCACTCTCGCTAGGAATGTAATGAGAAAGGACAACTCAAGCAATTCTATGGTCTTTTTGGTATTGAACAATACTGCAATAGGTTGGAAGTTTGGGTAAACCTGGGAAGTAGACTACTTGGAATGAATCCTGACTGAATATATAAGACCAATTTATTCTTTAGAGGTCTGTTGGCTATAATTCTGGCAAGGATCCTATTATCCAAGTGTTGAGTTTCGAGCAACTAGATGCTACTAGTTGAGTAGATGACTAGTGGTTTATAAGCTTTATTCAGTCGGAAGTCTATGAGTCCTTCTAGTTCTGATTTTCCCACATCTTTTCTCCACGGATGTGCTCTCTGGTTTGTCCAGGATCCTTGGATCAGATCTGGGAATCCGTGTTGCTTGAAAGAAAAAATGTAATATTAGGTAAGTTTATCTCCTTAATTTTGGCTTCTTTCCCTTTCCTAATCTTTCTTCAGTCTCTTCTTTTACCTTCAGCTGGCTGGTTCTACTTTATCTTTTTCTTAAATTTCTTGAATTTCCGCTGCTTTCAGGAAATGAGAACATGCTGTAACTCTGGAATTTCAGCTGGGATTGTAACTGTTTCTACAAACCCCCTTCAATTCTCATAGAGCTGGGTGTTACAAAAGTATTTTCCAACTTACACATCTTTATGATGTAGTCCCGCGAATGACAGCCCTCTGGTCTCAATATTCTTCCAGTACTTTAAACTCTGTTCTAGGTTTTTCTTGTCTAGCACAAAATACCTCTGTCTCCTCCATCACAACACCTCATTGTGTGCTGAGTGTCAGACTTGTTTAATCTTTTTTTATATAAACTCTTTTTATTAAGCAGTTAGTTGAGAACCACAGATCAATCATAAACAATGATATATACTTTTTGTGGGCTGCTCCCAGGGTGACTGTACAATGACAAATATCAATGTGTGGCCCAGGCTTAGTCTCCTAGGGTGACTTCCTATGTATTAGGGTGGGTTAAGGGCCAGCTACCTGAGCACCTTAGTGACCTAGTACCGTCCCCATCCCCCTCCCCTACTAGTCCGTCGGAGCCCCTGTGTTGCTTCCATGGTCCCCAGATATTTATGAATTTGCTTGGACAACCCGGGTGCGGTATGTTGTGTGTTCCGCTAGCTGACACCAGTAAAGGTCCTCCTTCCAATCCCGAGCCGTGAGAGGCATGTTTGCTCCCCATAGTCTAGCTAAGTTGTGCTTTACCACCACTGCAGCCATCTTGAGCCAGGTATGTAAGTGTCTAGGCCACCTCTCCTCACCCGATATGCCCAGAAGCAGCCATCTGTCCTCGAGCGGGACTGACAGGCCTGTCACCTCCCTCATTACCTCTGTTATTACCGCCCCAAAAATTTGGATCAATAGACAGGTCCAGAGTGTATGATAGAACGTGCCCACACTACCACAGTTCCTGGAGCACTCAGTTGAATCACTGTGGCCCATCTTATACACCCTGGCCCTAGATAGGTAGGACCTATGCAGTATCTGAAGCTGCACTACTTGGAACTGTGCTCATATGGCAATCTCCCTGGGGCTCTGTAGCCTCACTCCACTCCTCATCATCCAGGGTGCCCACATCAGCTATCCTGGCCTCTCTGAGTGAGACAGGAGTATCTGGCATGTCGTTTATGATCTTTCTGTAGACTAGGGACACTGCCTTGGTGGGAATAGGGTCTAGAAATAGCCGGTCTTCCATGGGGAAGTAGTCTGGGACTTGTGCCCCTCTGGCAGATGGCATTTAAGAATGTGCTGTAGCAGACGATATCGGAAGATTTCACCCTGTGCCAGCTCGAATTCTGATTTCAGCACGTTGAACGGTACCAGTGTGCCTCCACTCCAGACATCTCCCAGTTTATTTATCCTGACTTGTTTAATCTTTACAGCCAAAACAATCCTCTTCCAATCAATAGTCAGCCCTCTGGCTTCCAGCCCCAGTTGATACCTAGGCTTCTTCAGCCCTCATTCACTTACCTGGTGTGCTATAAGCCCCCCTGACTCATGATTGGGACAGTCCGCATCCCAGGACAGATCAAGAAGACGTCCCTGCTGGGTACATGGCTGTTGAATCTCTCTGGTGTGCTCCTTCATTCAGATCACAGCAGTATCTACTGGTCTTCCCTTGACCCAGTCCCTCGTTCCACTGCTCTCTCCCACAGAACTTTCTTAGTGCTGTCTCCTTGAAATCCACCTATTTGTCTGTTCTTCTCTCCTTCCTTCCTCTGTGTTAACCACAAACTGCTATACAGGACAATACAACAGTCTTTTTGTCCCTGTCTTTTTTACCTCCTTCGGCTCTTGCTCATCTTTTCTATTTCTTCACTTACTCTTTGTCCATGACGTTTTTGTCACTTTATATTTTCCCTTTTTCTAACCAATTTGTGTTTTCTTTTACAGATACAGTATTTGCACCCGTGTGAATAGAACCCTTGCCTAATCCAATTCAATTCCGATTCAATTTTCAATTTATTGTTATAGGTTAATAAAAACTGGCCCAATATTTCCAAATGATGCATGTTAAAAGAAAATATTAAAACAGAAAAGTTTGTGTTTTGACAATTTCCAAGGAAATTTCTTTCCTACTTAAATTACTGATTTCATAGGAAAATAGTTTACAATCATCAGATTAAAATCCAAAATAATACAATGTAATAGACGGTTAGTATAAAGATGGGCAGCAGTCGATCTTGATATTAAAATGTAGTTTATTTAATTCATAAACTATGGACCCACCGGAGCAGCAGGGCAAACATCCCAACTCTCCAGAAACCAACCGCCTTCTCCCCACAGCTCACCAAACACTAACATTCTAAGTTACATCATGTAATTCCACAAATGACATAAGCAAGTTCTACAAATGATAAGGCATAACATACTGTAATAGACATAGAGAAAAAGATACGACCTACTACCACATGTCTCTTTTTACAAAAACAACAAAATAAAATAAATCAAACATCCAAGATATAATCGTCAAATTTCTTTGGAATTCTAGAAATCCTTTTGTGAGATAAAGGACTAACCTGAGGAGAAGATTCAATAGACTCCTATGGGTTGGAAGCAGGAACAAAAGAAGCTTCAGAACCACTCTCACCAACAATAGGACACTCAGAAGAAACAACATTTTCAGTACCAACATCGTGTGCAGTGCCATCAGTGAACACATCAGTTGCATGAAACTTTTTTTCTTGAACAAGATCATTCCAAGTGCAACCACCATCCTCATCTTTAGCAAAGAAATGTTCTTGCCCAGGTTTAAGAAGAATAACTGAACCCTTGCTCCACCAACCCTTCTCAGCAAGCAGAACAGCAGAATCAGTTACTCTTTCAACCTGAAAAGGATTGGAAAACTTGGAAGAACCTTTGCTAGATAAAGTAGGTTTCAACACACGTACCCAATCGCCAACCTTGATGAACTTATCTTTGGACTTGTGAGAGGCATCATGATAACTTTTGCCAGCAATGCGAGACTCTTGAATGTTTTGTTTGACTTCATCAATAATAACTTTCATGTTGACCTCAAGCCCAACACCTTTAACAAAGTTAGGTCTTAAGACAGATTTTGCCTGTCTGCCTCTCATCAGCAGATAGGGTGAAAAACCAGTGGAAGAATTCGGAGTAATGTGGTAACTCCACAATTTCTCCTTCAAGAATTGTAAAACGTCCAACTTGCTCTCTAAGGCAGCTTGAATGCCCTCCTTAATAAATCTATTGGCCTTTTCGACTTGGCCATTGGCCCTGGGACAATACAAAGGGGTGGTTTCAGACTTGACTCCAAACTTTTCCAAAAATCCTTTCATTTTCCTGGAAACAAATTGCACCCCATTATCGGATAAAATGAGATTAGGAGCACCTTCCAAACTGAAAACAAAATCCAAAAAATCAACAACAGCATCCGTATTGGGATGTTCCACAAAGGTATAATAGATCCATTTAGAAAAATTATCAATTAGCACAATAGAAAATCTCTTCTCCCTACCAAGACACTCAAAAAGACCAGAAAAATCAATAGAAACTTTATCCCATGGACCAACAGCTCCTTCTCTGAGAGACAAAGGTTGAGTCGAAACCTTCCAGTGTTTATCAGCTCTGACACAAACAGGACAATTATCAATCACTCTCTCAATACCTGCATCCATTCCAGGCCACCAATAGTGGTCCTTCAGAATTCTTTTTGTACCAGAGATGCCAGGATGACCAGCGTGAGCAAGTTTAATGAGTTTATCCCTTAAGCCATTAGGAGGAATAAACAAATTTTGACGCAATAAAATATTCCCTTCAATGCTAAGCTCATCAGCAATCTGAGCAAAACTCCTTAAACAATCTTCCACATTCCTAATAGGAGGCCAACCAACACTAACAACATTTTTGACTTTATTAAGTAACAAATCCCTGTCCATAGCCTCAGTCCAATCTTCCTCAGAAATGTTCAACTCAAAAGAACTCACAGCATCGACCAAAGCCACAACACATTCATGTTCATCCAAAATATCATTATTATCTTCCTAAAAAGGAGGAAGTCTGGACAAACAATCAGCAGTGAAATGTTTCCCACCGGGGATATGCTGTGTCTCCAAATTATACTCTTGTAGTCTGGCAATCAACCTGACAAGCCTCGACGACGCCTTGCCACTCCTGACACCATCCATCATGAATACAAGCGGTTTATGGTCAGTGACAAGAACAAAGGACCTGCCCCACAAGAAACCTTTGAATTTTTCCACGGCCCAAGCGCAAGCTAAGGCCTCCTTCTCAATGGTACTGTAGTGCTTTTCAGCACCCCGAATCGCCCTAGAAATGAAAGATATGACTCTTTCCCTACCATCAACAATTTGAGAAAAAACAGCACCGAGGCCAATGGTACTAGCATCCACAGTGACAAAGGATTTACCCTCAGGATCGAAGGTCTTAAGACCAGGTGCTTTAGCAATAAGCTTCTTTACATTGACAAAAGCTTCATCATGGATCTTGCTCCAAATAAACTGAACACCTTTTCTAAGAAGCTGTCTGAGAGGTTCTACTACTAACGCATACCCTTTCACAAACCTTGAATAGTACTCTCCCAAACCTAAGAAAGAGCGCAAAGAATCTTTGTTCTTGGGTGTACTAATATTATCCAAAGTGTTGACTAAATCTTCTTTGGGAAAAATGCCATCAGCCGTGATTTTGTGACCCAAATAATTTAACTCTTCAACAAGAAATTTGCACTTTTCCTTGCTGACAGTCATGCCTTTAGTACCAAGAATGTTAAGAACCTTATTGAGAATAACATTGTGTTGATCAGATGTTTCAGCGAAAATTAATATATCATCCTGGAATGACTGAACACCAGTGATACCCTGAAACAAATTCTCAATAAGCTTCTAAAAAACACTGGCTGCTGATGCGAGACCAAATGGCATCCTTTTAAATCTATACAACCCAAAGGGAGTAGTAAAAGTGGTAAGATCCTTAGAAGAATCATCCAGGAGCACCTGATGGTATGCAGATTTGAGGTCTATGATAGAAAAATATTTGGCACCATTGACAACATATCTTGAATGCGGGGTAAAGGATGCGTGTCAACGACAATGTTCTTTTTAAGGGACCTCAAATCTACACACAGCCTCAAATCTTGATTCTTTTTGAGTGCCAAAACAATAGCCGACACCAATTCAGAACTATCAGTTGGTTCAATGATACCTTCTGAGCATAAAGTGTCAAGATGGACCATCAATTTCTCCCTCATACCAAGTGGAACCATGCGCACTTTATGTTGAATGGGAACCCACAACATTTTTAAAGACATTTGAATGTTTCTTAAGAATCATTTCTAAGCTATATTTGTCCATGTAAACATTGTTAACATCAAATTCTCTAAGTTGCAGAGGACGTTCAGAACCAGGACATAAAATTACACCAAGCCTACCTAAATCAAACCACCCAACTATATTCTTCCCATCAATGGCAACATAAATTTTAGTAAAAAGTTTCCTAGATTCAAATTCTAACGAATCTTCGAAGTAGCCTAACATGGTTATATCAAAGTTACCAAAAGCTTTTGGATTAATATCAGATTTATGGAGAATGACGTTCTTCCAATTTTCCTTGAAAAACACATCAGACAAAATAGAGATCGGTGAACCAGAATCAGCCATGGCTTGAAAAGAAACATCACCAACCAACACAGTGCCTAATGGTGCTTTAAAAGGCAAATTGATGTTGTTCACAGAATACCCAAAAACATTGTCGTAGATGGTTAACAACATGTTCTGTAAATCTTCTTCAACAACATCAAGATTATTAACACTTGAATTTGAAGAACTAGAATTTTTTTTAGGGGCATGGCAAACAAGAAAAATGGCCAACTTTACCACAATTAACACATTTTCTCTTAATGGCAGGACAGTTGACATTATTAGCTAAATGTGTTTTGGAACCACATCTATAACAGGATGATTTGTTAATAGGAACTTGTTTAAAACTAGACCTTCCTTTGTTAGAAGATTGCTCTACACAGACAGATGAAGCAGAAGGTGAGTTGAATGATTTAGAACTTTCAGCAGAAATGAGTCTTGAAGATAAAATGGATCTCTCAATCCCTTTGGCTAAATCAACAGCTTCACTTAATATGGGATTGCGACAAGCTAAGAGTCTTTTCTGAACTTTTTTAGATTCACATTCAAAAATTAGTTGATCCCTAATGCAGTAATCAACAGTTGCTCCATAGTCACAATTAGCGGCTAACACTCTTAAAGCAGCAACATATTCTTCAATGGTCTCATCAGGAAACTGTTTCCTTTTATGGAATGCATGCCTTTCAATAAGAACATTAGGCTCATCTTGAAATTGTTTCTCAAGTCTGGCAACAGCTTCCTTATAGCAGTTCCATTCATCACCACCCCCACTAGGTGGTGGAATAGGAATTAGGTTTTTGAAAATTTCAATAGCAGCAGAACCCAAAAAACTGAATAAGATGGCCTTTAATCTTTCAGAAGAAAATTTGGATCCATCAATAGCCACAATGTAATTCTCAAAACTTTCAAACCACTTTTTTCATTCCAACTTAGGCTTACCTGGAACTTGTAGAAAAATTGTGGGTTGATTGCAAATCTGCGCATTAGCCATAACCAGATTCTGAATAAATAAGAGCAAAGAAGAAAAGTGAAGTTAAAATAAAGAAAGGTCTTCCTAGAAAGAGCAACTGAAAAATGTACTTTCTTAAAACTCGCAGATCAAAAATGTGCACACTACTGAACACCAGAATAAAGAAAAGAAGAAAATAAGTAAATGGTTGAGTTCCAAGGTGTCAAAAGAGAAGTAAAAACACAAGTCAACAGCAGATGACCAAGGTTTAGCACATTAACTTCCTCTGTTTCTTATGTTGTTGTGGTGCTACCGCTCTCCACATCCACTGCCAAGGATGTCTATTTATCACAAGCAACTAACAAAATTTGAGAGGAGCACTCAATAATGTGATTGACAAGCAAATGTTTATGAATTGATATAGATCTTCCGTTCCTTCTTTATTCGTTTCTTTATTTCTTTTCTTTACAAAATGCAGAGGCACAGCCAACGCGTTTCATTCCCTTTTTTATGTGCCTTGGGAATTTCGTCAGGGCAATAATTTCATCGTCTCAATCCCATATTCGAAGGGAAAGGCTCACCATAGGCGCAGACGAATTGTTATCAATAACCGACTGTCCAATACCTTCATAAAAAGTGATATCCCAGAGAGAAATCCAAATACGTTCCTCCGTGTGTGGGAATAGGTAATGCTTGCAGACAAGGCAGACAAGAGTTCTTACCCCCAGATCGTCCACGATCACTTTCCCGAAGACGGACGAAGGAACTGACGATGCCGTGAACCCTACTAAAGGTATCATGGTAGTACCTTACACTACCCTCGGCAACTCACATAGACGCTACCCGGCATTGCGCTTGCATTTACACAAGGAACTGTCAGTAAACAGGACTTACCATAGCCCTCTGGGGGTAAGAACTCTTGTCTGCCTTGTATGCAAGCATTACCTATTCCCACACACGGAGGAACGTATTTGGATTTCTCTCTGGGATATCACCTTTTATGAAGGTATTGGACAGTCGGTTATTGATAACAATTCGTCTGCGCCTATGGTGAATATGGGATTGAGACAATGAAATTATTGCCCTGACGAAATTCCCAAGGCACATAAAAAAGGGAATGAAACGCGTTGGCTGTGCCTCTGCAATTCTGTTAGTTGTCAAAAGAGAAGTGTGCACTTCATCCGAACAGGAGTTGTGTACGAACTTTCAATGAAGATTGCTTCCAAAATGAGGACTCAAGCAACAATAAGTGTGCGCACCACTGTAAATGCGCTTACAACAGAACACTTCACATGAAGAATGCCTTGTGAAACAATAATAAGTGTGCGCACCACTGAAAATGCGCTCAAAACAGAATGCTTCCAAATTTGTAAAATTGAATTAAAGTGTGCGCACCACTGAAAATGCGCTAGTAACGGAAAGCATCCGATAGCGTGCACATCATTAAACTGCGCTTGACAAAAAAGCCTTTGCGTTTGAGAAAATGTCTTCGCGCTAGAGAAAATGCCTTTGCGCATGAGAAGGTGCCTTCGATAAAAGCGTGTACATACCAGACATTAAATTGTTATTATAGATGATTTCTCTGCTTGTTTGAGAAATCTCACCGTCTTCCGAATAACTATCAGTGACAGCTGGTGAGCGTAAACAAAGTACGCACAAAAGTATTTTTAAAATGGCTGTCTTCGCATAGTTGCGTGGTGATGTCACTGGAACGCAGGAAAAGAATAACCAAACTCACTCAAAATGGTTGACACTGCGTTGCCACGCTCTGAGGTCACTGAAGCGCAGGGCTGAAACTCGCAACAGGATTAGCCGATGACGCAAAGCAGAGTCAGTCAAGCACCTTCACGCGCTGGAACTCCGATGCGCAGTTAAATACAACGGATTCTTCTAGGCTAGAGAAGCGCTTAAATAAGGTAAACTTGGAATTACAGTACCTTGTAAATCCGAAGAACAGTAAAACGAAGGCTGTAATGTAGAATTTAAAATAAAAGAAGAGTCTTGGGCTTGATTTTTGGTAAATGTTGAAAATGAAGACTCCGAAAATTTCAATTCGCCGAGCAATCCAGTGGGTCTTGTAGGTTTCCCTCGTCGCCAATATAAAGATGGGCAGCAGTCGATCTTGATATTAAAATGTAGTTTATTTAATTCATAAACTATGGACCCACCGGAGCAGCAGGGCAAACAGCCCAACTCTCCAGAAACCAACCGCCTTCTCCCCACAGCTCACCAAACACTAACATTCTAAGTTACATCATGTAATTTCACAAATGACATAAGCAAGTTCTACAAATGATAAGGCATAACATACTGTAATAGACATAGAGAAAAAGATACGACCTACTACCACAGTTAGTTATATTTACGTTGTACTAAATCATTGCTTTAACCATTGAAAGTGTCATTGTGCAAATATATATCCTTATTACATTATTTCTGATTGTACATGAATACTACTAAATAGGCATCAACTCGGATAACTGGAACCACTTAAACCCTCTTAAAATGTTAAGAATTATCATTATTCTTTAGATAAATGCTTTGCAATGTTTATCGTCTCTCACCTGATGAAGAGTAATTGGTGCACAGACATAATATCGACTCCACAATATCGAATGGACAAAATATCGAGTTAAAAATATCGAATATAATAAAATATCGAAAACAAAAATATCGTTGTTAAAAATATCGATTACAATAATGATAATAAAATATCGAGTCCAAATATATCGACTCAAAAATATCGACATGACAAAATATCGATTAATAGTCAAAGTAAAAAATATCGATATTATGTTGAAAAAAGCTAAAAAATATTTAAAAAAATGTAATAGTAATATAAATTGTAGTTAATGTTTAGGAGCGGGATGTTGGGTTAATAGGGGATAAGGGTGGGGAGTAATTTAAAATAAATAATTAATTAATATATGTTTGTAAAGATATTTATATTTTAATTAATTGGGAAATAATTATTATTAATTAGTTAATTAATTTATATTAATTTCTATAAATTTTTAATTAGTAATTAATTGGTAATTAAATAATATTAATTAGTTAATTGGGAAATAATTAATATTAATTAGTTAATTAATTTATATTAATTTCTATACATTTTTAATTATTAATTAATTGGTAATTAAATAATATTAATTAGTTAATTGGAAAATAAATCATATTAATTAGTTAATTAATTAATATAATTGGTAATAAAATGTTATGTAGTAATTAATTGGTAATTAATTATTAGTAATTAGTATATTGGAAATTATATATTATTATTTAGTTAATTAATTTATATAATTGGTAATAAAATTTTATGTAGTAATTATTTGGTAATTAATTATTATTAATTAGTTAATTGGGAAAATAATAATAATAATTATTTAATTAATTAATATAATTTGGTATTAATTTTGTATTAGTAATTAATTAGTAAATATTTAATATTAATTAGTTAATTTCATTATTTAGAGTTATTGTTATATATATAATAATTTGTTATACTTCATTAAATAATTGGTGAAAATTTTTATAATAATTACATGAAAATAATTACAGCTAATGTGCGAAAACATTTTCATCTTTGTTATTGATATAAATTGTAGTTAATGTTTAGGAGCGGGATGTTGGGTTAATAGGGGATAAGGGTGGGGAGTAATTAAAAATAAATAATTAATTATGATATGTTTCTTATAAATTTAAATTATCAATTAATTGGTAATGAATACATATTAATTTGTTAATTAATTCATATTATTTGGTACATATTTATCGTTACTAAATAATTAGTAATTAATTAATTATAATTATTTTATTTAATTAATAATAAAAAAATCTTTAATTAATATTTTGTTATTATTAAATTTTTGTTTGGAAATAAATATTATAAATAATTACATTCAATTAATTACAGCTATTTTGGTAATATATTAACTTATTAAATTTAGATAATTAATCATTAATAGTTAATTTAATAATATTAATTAAAATTGGGTACAGGAGGAATTGTAGTGTTCTGGGTCAGTTTTCTCTCTTTAGGTAAAGGGGTATTTTTATGTTTCTGGGTCAGTTTTCAGTGTTAGGGTAAAGGGGTATTTTTAAAGTTCAGGGTCAGTTTTCTGTTTGTGTGTAAAGGGGTATATTAAAGGTTCAGGGTCAGTTTTCAGTTTTTGGGTAAAGGGGTATTTTTCGGGTTCTGGGACAGTTTTCAGTTTGTGGGAAAAGGGGTATATTTAAGGTTCAGGGTCAGTTTTCAGTTTTTGGGTAAAGGGATATTTTTTGGGTTCAGGGTCAGTTTTCAGTTTGTGGGTAAAGGGGTATATTTAAGGTTCAGGGTCAGTTTTCAGTTTTTGGGTAAAGGGGTATTTGTAGGGTTCAGGGTCAGTTTTCAGTTTGTGGGTAAAGGGGTATATTTAAGGTTCAGGGTCAGTTTTCAGTTTTTGGGTAAAGGGGTTTATTTAAGCTTCAGGGTCAGTTGTAAGTTTGTGGGTTAAGGGGTATATTTTTAGGTTCAGGGTCAGTTTTCAGTTCTTGGGTAAAGGGGTATTTTTTGGGTTCTGGGTCAGTTTTTAGTTTGTGGGTAAAGGGGTATATTTAAGGTTCAGGGTCAGTTTTGTGTTTTTGGGTAAAGGGGTTTATTTAAGCTTCAGGGTCAGTTTTAAGTTTGTGGGTTAAGGGGTATATTTTTAGGTTCAGGGTCAGTTTTCAGTTCTTGGGTAAAGGGGTATTTTTTGGGTTCTGGGTCAGTTTTTAGTTTTTGGGTAAAGGGGAATTTTTAGGGTTCAGGGTCAGTTTTGTGTTTTTGGATAAAGGGGTATTTTTTAGGGTTCAGGGTCAGTTTTCAGTTTTTGGGTAAAGGAGAATTTTTTGGGTTCAGGGTCAGTCTTCAGTTTTTGGGTAAAGGGGTATTTTTTAGGGTTCAGGGTCAGTGTTCAGTTTTTGGGTAAAGGAGAATTTTTTGAGTTCAGGGTCAGTTTTCAGTTCTTGGGTAAAGGGGTATTTTTAGAGTTCTGGGTCTGTTTTGTGTATATAAAGTGTGAGAAAAAACATTATAAGTATTACAAATAATTGAAAAATTTTAGTTATTAAATGTTGCTAATTTTTTTGCTAATTATAATATTTTTTGAACTACTCAAAAGAAATATAATAAAAATTATATGTTAATAATATTTATAAAATATATAAAAATATTTGACACATTTTACACAATAACATTATACTAAAGTAGCTATTCTAATTTATACATGGTCAGTCTTCAGCACCTTTCCAGATATTACTTTCACTTGAGTAGGAATAGTAAATAATAATTGGTCAGTGTCCAGCAACTTCTCTGATAATACTTTGACTGGAGTAGGAATAGCAATTATTAATTGGTCAGTGTCCAGCACATTTGCATATAATTTTACATTAGTGTGTTATTATATTACAAAAAAATGCAAAATGGATGTTTTCAAAAAACGTTATTACAATTTTCAAATTTTTTCATGTGTAATACAATGCAATCACTATCACATAAAACATAAACATTTTTTGAAATGTTGTATTTGCAGAATAACACAATATCATTTATGTACATGTTTTAATTTGTCACACAAAATTTTTTCACTACATATTTTTTTGTCAAAACACAATATTATTATCAATCAATTTCTGTAACAAGTATTTATATTGAAATAAATAAAATAACAGTTATTTTTCTGTTTCTTCCATTTATATTTAATAATGTTAATATTATATATTAATATTATTAAATATTTATTTTTCATATTTAAATTTTTATAAAGTAACATGACAATTATTATATTTGCTCAAGATATGGAAATAATAATTAAGACATTTTTTTTCACATATTTCTGACAATGTTGTTTTTAAATTATACATATAAATATATTATGTTGTTAACTTTATAACTGTAAAGGGGAATAATATGTTTAATAATAATATCTGGTATTGGTAAAAGATTATTTATGCAATTATATACTTTTATAATACTTAGACATTATTATAAAAAAAATTAATTAATTAATAAAAATAATAAATAGATTTATTATTATTATTATTAATTAATAAACTTAAACATTTATCTTTTCTTTTCACAAATACATACATTCAGAGAAATAAAAATACATTATTTAAGGGCATTATTTATACAGTAAATGGTTATAATTTTTATTTTAATAATAATAAATAACCTATATTATTTATTATTATTAATTATTTACAAAACATTTATAATGTTTAGTTATAAACAAACACAAACTTATTCCTATAAATGTACACAAAAATACATTTTTAACATATATTATTTCAAGTGTTACATACTTATTTAATATTATTAATATATATTAATTACTATATATTAATTAATATTAATTAAATAAAACATTTTTAAACAGTTTAAATTATAATGAGTCTACTGTATTAATTTGTTACAATAACTATGTGTATGTATTATATTTTTATACTATAACATTGTATTTTCTATGATACCTTTTCTAAATTGGTTTAAGGGGACTACTTTTTTACCGCGTAAGGTTATTGCGCTTCATTCAGGACTGGAGAAGCTCGCGGTTGGGAGTTGCTTCGTGTGGAGAGAGGTAAGGTAAATTTGATATACTATTTATGACTGAGTGGTAATGTTTGAGGGTATATTCGAACTGTGTAGTGTTTTTGTGTGTATGTATGAATTGTTTATGTAGCGTTTAGGTGTAATGTCATCGTTATAGATGCGTCGTCTATTTTTTAGTTCTACTGTTATTTGAATTGTTAGGAAATGTCTTCTTACATGGTTAATGTTAATTGTGAGTGTATTTACAAATTTTATGGGCTATTTGTGGGTGGGTTTCGTTATGTATGTTTTTTTACAGGTTCCGGTTCCTCGCATGAAAACTACATGAAGGAAGCGTGGTTTTTTTCGGAGATACTAATGTATGACTTATTATGGTTATATTTTTACGTGTATCTCCTATTTTTCGTGTTTGCCAGGAGCGGATTTTAATAATTTTAACCTTTTTTCGGGTTTTTGAGGGTTTCGTATTGGATAGATACAGTGGTATGCGTCACCGTTTTTTTTAAAGTTGTGTGTATA
This sequence comes from Lissotriton helveticus, assembly GCF_964261635.1. Classification (NCBI taxonomy): domain Eukaryota; kingdom Metazoa; phylum Chordata; class Amphibia; order Caudata; family Salamandridae; genus Lissotriton; species Lissotriton helveticus. The sequence goes on from NC_136071.1 coordinate 806,930,485, forward strand.
TCACTTTAAATACTAAAGTGTCCACACTACTGTTTTCGGGATTTCCTGGAGCGTTTATTTAATTTTTACATATTTTTCGGGTTTTTGATGGTTTACCATATTGGATTTCTCTTACTTTGTAATGGATTGGATGGATTGTATTTTGCTTCATTACGTCTCTTTCATCTACAAAAATTGTAAGTGATTTTTATATTTCTATTTATTGGGTGGGAAATGTCGATCTTTATGTAATGTGTATGTGTGATGTAATTATAAATATTGCATATTTGTTCAGAAATAATGTACAAAATTTTGATAAGTTTGTAAAACAAATATGTCTTATTTATAATTGTTTTGAAATGTTTATGATTTTTATATGTACCATTATTGTAAGAAGATATTAGTATATTTTGTCGACATTTTTATAGTAGGGTTTTAGCTATTATTGACAGATATTCTAATCCTCTAGTTGTAGGGTATAGTGTGACTTGACTTTGCAGTAGTCGGAACATTTGTTTAGTTTGTTTACTTAGTTTTGGACCAATTTGGGTCACAGATTGTTCCATTCTTAGTTCTTGATAGCTTTGTTCTTTTATCAAAGCTTCTAGTAGGTTATGGAATGTGGGTCTAGTTCTGCTTGTGGTAGCTTGGAAAGCATTATGCCACCCTTCTACACTGTTGTTGGTTTTAGCCTCTTGGTTTAAAGTACTAAGATAGACATTCCACCAAGGGATTTGGAATTTGGGTTGGCGTCGATGTCCAGATCTGTGCAACCTTCCCACCCAAGTATCTTCAAAATAATCCAGTAATGGGGTTAGTTTATCTTCATTCCTCTTGTAATATGTGCTGTCAATTAATAAATTATAGTGTTCCGCTACATCGGTAACAGGAACGTAGGCCAGTGCTATACATTTTTTGATTTGATAGGCAAAGGTGCTATCTGTTGAGTACAAAATACTTAAAGTTGATTTTTGGAGATGTCTCCATATGCTCTGATTGAAATGATAGTAGCAACCCTGGATTGCTGTGTGGGGAAATAATTTCAAAATGCTATTAATCATAGCTAATTCGAAATCAATAATTATTTTTTCAGGAAAATAATTATTGATTTCATTTTTGAGAACATTTAATATTTCTGTGTAAGTGTTTTGCTGTTTGTTTGGTAGCAAACAGTAAATGAAAGGGATGTTATAGTTATGGTATAACCCGTGGATGGAATATAGTTGATAAAAAGGTTTTGGGCATGGTTTAAATGTTCCATCCATCATCCATTGGGGACACTGTTGGATTTTTCTTAAATTACTTGCAGTTGCAAACATTATGATTCTGTTTGTACTGCTTTCATTGTCAAAAAGGATACATTTGTCTTTATTGTGTGTGATGGACATTTCTGGTGAAATAATAATTTCCTCAAAAGTAGTAGGGTTGGGTGGGGTTGTGGAAGTGCGTCTTTTAGTGTATGCAATTGTGCGTTTTAGGGAGTCAATAGAGGGTAGTTGACCTGAAGCATGGGCTGGGACTTTTAACAGTTCCTCTTTAAGGATTTGTGTTGTTGGTCTATCACTTTGTGTACTAGCAGTCTTTATACTTTCTAAAGCATCTCTTATTTCAATTTCTGTGACATTGGGGGGATGATTGTGTTCCCTGGTAAATAGCACATTAGTTTCCTCTGTAGTAGCCCTTCCATAACATTTGTTTGAGTAATATTTTGTACATTTCCAGAAAACTTTTCTATCACTTTGTCTTTCCTGACTATAAACATAACCCATATAACATAACAGTAATTTATTTTTCTGTGACATAACAAATTCTGCACCTTCTGTCATTTTGTTTTACTTGTTCTAGGAAAGAGTAGAAAGAAACAAAATCAAATAACATATATTTAACTTAGTGGTGCTAACGTAATTAATGTTGTATTTATACTTACGTTTACTAAAAGTTGTAATCACAAATGCAGAACTGTATTTTGAAGGACTTTCTTGTATGTATTTCTTTATTTACTGTTGGTATGAAAATATAGAAATGCTTAGTTAATGTTTATACATAACAAACGTTTTCCTAGGAAAAAGCAGTTTTTTAATTTGCTTAGTACTATATTTGATGTGAACATTACATATACTTACTTGTTTAAATAGTTGAGTTGTAGTATTTGGTGGAGTACATCAAGGTAGTAAAGTTTAGATCTGTAGAGAAGATAGAATAAATACATGTCACATATTATAAAAATTATTTTGAACCGTTGGGAAATGGGAAGTATTTAAAAGTATACTAACTTCTAAATATGTACTTTTCTTTGCTGTAGTTAGAATAGATGTATGATGTATTCCCAATATCTGTAGAGGAAATATAACATACATAACATGGTGTTAAGAACATAGTTCTTGTTTTTTGCGGAAGTTTTAGCCAAATTGAAGTATACTTACATTTTTTACAAGGGTAGTCTTGTCTTTTGGTATAGTTGATGTTGGATGTTTTTATTGGATCTGTAGGGAAGATGTAATATGCAAGATATGTTGTTTAGAAAATAGCATTTTAAATATTGGTTGTTTACTAACAAAAACATATATACTTACATGTTTAATTAGTGTAGTTCTATACATTTGTAGTGTTGAAATCGGAAAATCGCAGAATATCTGTGAATTAAATGTTTTAAATAAAGTATGAATCTTGTGAAATAGTGTTAAAAAACAGCTGTTGTTGCATAACAGAGCATAAATATATATTTACTATCTTATTTTGCAGGGGAAGAAATAGGAGCATGTATTAGGAATTTTTTTGTAGTAGTTTCTATCAGAAAAGTAGGAGGAGATAACAATTAAATAAGTGGAAGAGTTAGGAGATATAAGTAAAATATTAGACTACTAATTTAGAATTTTAAATAATGCAATGTTACTTACTTGAATGATTAGCTAGTGAGCTGGATCTTTAAAGATGTTTGTTCAGGAACAAAATCTTCAGAGTGTTGGCATCTTCTTTCTATAGAGTTAGCAGCAGCAAATGGTAGAATGCATTTATCCCTTTTATAGTATGTGTATTTTGTGTGCTTGGATTTGATTGGTTGTAGGATGAAAGGAAGGATTGTATAGGCTAGTTTGAATTTTTTTATGTTAATTGGTGTGTTTGTTGATGTCAGAATGGTGGTATGTGGTGCTTTCCACATTAAAGCAGGTTAGTTGTTAAATTAAATAGATGTGTAAGTGTAAAAATATTTTGAAAATTTTAGTTAGATGTAAAGATTATTTTTGAAATGATAGAATGCATTTAATATAATGTATAGCAAATGATGATAAATAGTAATGTTATAAAAGTAACAGGTATTATATGTAAAATGTTTTTTGTATAGAGCAATGTCTTTTATAGATGAATCATATGGTATTTTAGACATGAAAGGGTACAAAAAGTAACTCGATATTTGTTTAGGAACGATATTTTTGTACTCTATATTTTAGTAGTCGATATTTTTGTAGTGTTAGGTGTAATTTCATGAACAACGATATATTAGTAGTCGATATTTAATAAGACGATATTTATGTACTCGATATTCTAAATACTCGATATTTTCTAGTCTATATTTTTGTATTTTGTGTAATAAGTATACAAAGTCGATATTTTTGTAGTCGATAATTATTCAACGATATTATTGCTAGTCGATAATGTGACCGTCGATAATATTTCAGTGATCCAGAGTAATTAAAGTGTCATTGTGCATACACATATCAATTTAATATATTAATTGAATTTGTGCAAAGTACTGCAAACCCGGATTTTAAAAGATTATAAGACTGTATTTCATAGTCATCTAATTCGTTGTCACTGTACTAGTTCAGTGTTTGTGCTATGCCTATAGTGGTCTATTTAAATAATTTGTCAAGCAATGACAGGACTTTCAAGGATTAACAGTTCATCTGGGGGTCAGGGGGATCTAAACTCTTCATTATGGCCATTCAGCAAGTTCGGATATCCTGCTCATTGAAGATATGCTTAAGCAATACAGAACGGGCTCGCTTTAGTGTAGGACATATGCAGACCAAGGGGCAGATTCACAAGCCCCTTGCGCCGCTTTTACGCTGCCATTGCGTCACTTTGGTGACGCAGTGGTGGCACAAAAGATGCGCCTTAGTGCGGGGTATTTACAACGTGATGCATCTCCCAGATGCGTCATGTTGTAAAGCCCTGCGCCAGGAGAGACGTACCATTGCAGGGGGAGGCGTTCCGGCACAGGAACGCCTCACAAACGTGGCTGAGTGAAATCTACAAGATTTCACTCAGTCACTTTTGGGCCCATGATGCGTCAAAACTCTGCACCTGCTTGAAGCAGGCATAAGGATTGACACAGCATTGTGCTCATAGGGCCCCCCTGATCATTGCTGGAGCAATACGCCACTTGTCATCCATGAGGGAATGAATTTTAGATAGTTTGTTGATCATGCGACAAAAGTTTGGGTGTGACAGATTTAAGTCCCATAAATCCATTGTATTTTTTTTTCATGCGACGATCATAAACATTTATTGTAGTTAGATTTTGTATCATTTATCAGGGACTGCCATTAAGCATTAACCAAAGGGCTAGAACGATTAATTCGAATTGTGTGCCAAGTTTTAATAGTGTGATATTTTCTTGCTATGCCTTGTTGTATTAGCCCAAATTCCAGACGAACCTGCGCAGTTTAGTCATTACGGGGAAGCCCAAAAACAAGTTTATAAGTATTTTTTTTGAGTTTAAATAAGATTTGTGCGTCTTTACCATGCATCACCATACTGCGTAGGACAGCGTTGGTAACAACTTTGAATTAATGATTGCTAAGAGTGGCTGAAAGGAGGATCCATCACATTTTTGGGCAAAAGCAACAAACCTGTGTGTTAAGGCACTGTTTTTTCTCATCATGTACTGATTATCTATCTGGAACTTGAAAGTATATGCCTAAGTACTTGTAATTGTTGACCTCTTGTATGCTTACATTTCCTAGATAGATTTTCATAAGGGGGCTAGGTCTTTTCCATATTGACATTGTTTTTGTCTTAGTGGCATTCATTTCTACTTTATTGCTCTTAGCAAATACTGCAATTTCTTTGATTGATCTTTGCAGTCATACCCTCGTACGGCACAACAGTACAATATCATCTGCATATAAAAGGTGTGTCAAGGTCAATGGTCCCAATCTCGGAGGGTGAGAATTTACCTGGTTGAGCTGGGGCGATAATCCAACCATAAAAAGATTAAACAGGTGCAGAGCAAGACCACACACTTGCTTAAGGCCGATGGTTGTACATATTCTCCTGGACAACCTTGACTTGAATCCATGTATCAGTGTACAATTATTCAATAGCTCTTAAGGTATTTTCTTGGGGGCCCCACTGTCAAGGACCCTCTTTCATGTGCCAGTGCTTATTTGAAAAAGGCTTTTGAAAAGCAGTGTACAGTAAAATATCCTCGTTGGAGATGTCTTAGCCATAGCTGGAAGGCTTCCTTATGATCCATACTGTTCAAACTGAGGATATCATGCAGCACAGATAAGGATACGCTTGTGCTCGTTTCCTGCTTAGGTTCTCGGTCTAGTTGTTGAGACTCAAGACTTCCAAGAGACCACAATTCGCCTGCGCGAGGAACGCGCGGCACACTTCAACTGAATCGTTCTGTGAAGAAGCAGCGTTCTCGAACACTCTTCTCAGAGTTTTATTCAAGGGCGTATCTTAATCTAGTTTTGAAGTCTTTTTGAGTTAGTAGGCATGTAGAGTCATGTGCCGTTAGTGAAACCAAATTTCCTGTGTGAATAGGCTGTATTTTTGTTTTTTTTTTCTCTCAGGAGCCGCTTTTGAGTTTTCTCGCGGTCCTGGGAGTTCAGTCAGCTGTAGGAGGTCCTTCGTCGTGGGAGCTCCAGTGTCAGAGTTGGAGAACGCTTCTGTGAAGAGAAGTATTTTCTGTGTTTCAAGTAAGAGTGAACAGGTTTGCAATTGCACAAATTAACAAGCATTTACAATGCAATGGTCTCGGCATTATTAAAGGTAGAGCTATTGGCATTGCTCATGACTTTTTCTTTTTAAATCATAAATAAATGGCATTGTCATTTACATTGCCAATAGCTTAATCGTTAAATAAATGGCATTGTCATTTACAATGCCAATAGCGTAATCGCTCGCAAATGCAGGACCTATTGCATTTACACCCACACAGAGCCACACTGTGTGTGGCGCCTGACTTGTATTTTGCTGTTTCCGTCATTGCATCCAAATATGTGATACACATCATAAATACAAAGTGTGCTGCCCGACTTGTATTTTGCTGTTTCCGTCACTGCTTCCAAATATGTGATACACATCATAAATACAAAGTGTGCCGCCCGACTTGTATTTTGCTGTTTCCGTCATTGCATCCAAATATGTGATACAAGTCAGGACTATTGGCTTTGTCAGTGGTTCTTAGTTGCACAGGATAAATAAACAGCAACTATGGCTTGTATGTAATATTGAAAAAGCTTTGTGCTCGGAGGAGTCAGAATGCCACCTGGGACCATGAGCCAAAACTGTTGCATCGCCGACCATCATAGATTAGAATTGGGCCTTCCAAGCCATCACGTTTGGCGGAATTATTAGACTCTGGCAAGCAAACAGCGTAGTAACGGGAGGCGATATCATCTACTGCGTTGTAATGCCACTAACCATCTGGGACACAGCAATCGCGTGGTAACGGCATGCGATGTCATTGCGTGCTATGTAATTGTTTTTCCGATGTTAAAACTACGTTGTAATACCATGCGTTGTTACGGTTTGCGATGTATCATCACATATCCGTGTGCCGCCCGACTTGTATTTTGCTGTTTCCGTCATTGCATCCAAAAATGTGATACACATCACAAATACAAAGTGTGGTGCCCGACTTGTATTTTGCTGTTTCCGTCATTGCATCCAAATATGTGATACAAGTCACATTATAAATACCAAGTGTGGCGCCCGACTTGTATTTTGTTGTTTCCGTCATTGCATCCAAATATGTGATACAAGTCGCATCACAAATACATCATAAATACAAAGTGTGGCGCCCGACTTGTATTTTGCTATTTCCGTCCTTGCATCCAAATATGTGATACAAAGAGAAAGCAAAGAGTAAGCCAGCCTCTGGGGATCAGATGTGGGGAGAAAAAAGGCAGGGAGGAAAAAGACTAGGGCTGGCAAAAGTGGCTCCCCGCTGCGGGACGCCTGAGTGATTTTTATGGCGCTTCGGCACCTTTCCACCTTTCCACCTTTCCACCTTTCCAAAACATTGTGGCCGCTCCTCCCAGGCCGGCAGGCAGGAAAAGATGCTCACTGCCACACCAAGAGCAGAGATCCGGGCAGAAGAAGGGTGCAGGTGCCGAGGCTGGGGACATAGAGCTGCGCCAAAGCCAGCGTGCTTGCCGCATCAGAGTCTGAAGAGAGACCGAGGGATCGGGGTCCAGGAAGCAGCGGGCAGCGGAAATGTTGGGGCACCGAGGACGGAGCAGCTGACTGAGCGCGGGCACCATGAGCTCACCCTTCCCTCTGCCTCGCTCGCTGTGCCGCTCCGTCAGCCTGGCACCCGCTCGCTGCTCGCACCGTGCGCCTGGTGGTGCTGGGGCAGAGCGCCGTGGGAAAGACAGGTAACTCGCTGCCTGCCGGCTGCGTGCCTTCATTGTGTGTGTGTTGAGCCGAGGCAGCAAGGCCGCTGGAGAGGGAGGGAGGGGTGCAGCCCGGCAGCGAGGGGGAGGCGGCAGAGAAGGAAAACATCCTGGGCTGCCTGGCGTGTGTGAGATCCCGGCAACAGAAATTGCTACGTCCATCCCGGCAACAGAGACGTTACCAACTGTGCAAAAACAGCCCTGTAAAAAAAAAAAAAGGAAACGCCCACAAAGGCCCACCTCTGAAAAAGAGACGGGGCTCAAAAAATGTTAAAGAAACGCCCACGAATCTGCTCAAGCCGGGACTACAAATGAGTGAAGCACATCTCTTCCAATGGCTAGCCTCCATTTACGAAGCTAGCCAATGGGAAAGAGAGGCGGGTTAAAGCCCCACTGTTGAAGTCATAAAACTTCGGCTCCGCCCACTGCTTCGCAGTGCGACGGTAGCCTCGACCTAAAAAGCCCAACTGTCGTGCAGAGTACAGCAGAGATTATTCGTAGCGCAGAGACTATTATTTTATTTTTGGAGTTTGATTCGCCCCTTTTCTTTACCTGTATATTAGTAAGCGCTAAACGACTTGCTGCGTAAATGCGCATCAACAGCTTATCACCTTCAGGGTCAAATTAAAAGCTTAGTGACAATTCATATTTTCGAGGAGTTTAATTCCAAAAGAAAAGTCTGTAAAAGCAAGAACTATTTTTTTGTGTGTGTTCAGGTTCATTACTCAAAAACGTCTCGAAGAGTCTCTCAATAAGAAAGTATGAGTCATTTAATTTTTGAATCAAAATTGTATGCGCACTCTCATCTCAAAGACTGTAATTGCGCTGAATGTGCTGACTGTACTACCAATCGATCAGATGATTCAATAATACATAGAGAGAGGCTACACCCCAGTGTAGATACAGGTAAAAAGAATTTAATAGGGAATTCTATAACTAGAGTATAGCGCTAGGGAGGATGTAACTGTTTATGTTTGTTTTGCAGGTCCTTAGAAGAATTACAGAGGGAGGACCAGAACCTGAGGCAGTCTCTCTTGTTTATCTTCCCATTCCCCTTTCTCCGGGGCTGAAGTCTGTGACAGTTTGAGAAAGCCTGTCGCTGGCAGCGGTTTGAGGAAATTGGGGTCTTGTTCGTCTGCTCCTGAGGAGATTGCAGACCGAGTTTGACACCCACCGTCTTAATTTTCCCCACAAGAAAGCTCTGTCGACTCAATCAAAAGCAGCTTTTAGATCTATAAAGCAGAGAAGCAGTTTTTTTCCTTCAAGCGTTTGCAATTCTCAGTGATTGCTGTTACTGCTAGCATGTTAATGGTGGTTCCATAACCTTTCCGGAATCCTGTCTGTTGTAGTGAAATCAGATTATTGTTGTTAGACCAATCAATTAAATCTTCCAGTACTAGTGAGGCTTAATATTTGGCTTCCGAGTCTGTAAGTGTTATCAGCCTGAAATTTGCAGGATTCGCTAAAACCCCCCCGCCCCCCCCCCTTAAAAACTGGGATTAATATTATCCCCCTCCAGTGGTTTGGGATTATTTCCATGGACTCCACCTCTTTAAACAGTGCTGTTATCGGTATGGCCCAATATTTTGGATCTTGCTTATATATAGCTTGCGGAATGCCATTTGGGCCTAGCGCCCCGTTGTTTTTGCCAGCCTTGATAACTTTTTCCACTATTGCCGATGTACATTGTGAGTGTGCTGAAGTAGTTGGACTACCATTCAAAAATGATGTTACTACATTTTTTACACTGTCTGACTCGACTGCTTTATTTTTTTCGTGTACTAAAGAGTGCCTCTGATTCACCAAGTAGGCCGCCCAATCTTTTCCAGTGACACTTGAGGTGTTTATTACTCTTCCTTCCCTGCCAATACCACTGATTGTTATCCTAAAAGCTCGGGTATTGGATTGTTTACAATTGTAGAAAAGCTTAGCTCAGCAATCCTTGCCTAATCCTAATATTGATAAGTGTTCCTCTTCACACCAAGTTAAGAAGTGAGAGCGGGCAGTAGAATTGAAAAGTTCCTGTCATGCCTGTATTTAGGAGTACAGTAAAGAGCTTTTCTCTGGTTGTAGCTGATAGCTAGGCCTTCTAAAGGGCCTTGTTTTACATTTCAAGTACTTGAAGGGTGAGTAAGTCTTTTTAAGCTTTTTTAAACTCACCTGTTAGACTGTCGATGCCGGGGGCTTTACATCAAGAGAGGCCATGTATGTCTGCCAGCTGTGGCTCTCCCTCAGGGGTTCCAGGGCTATTTTCATTATACCATGTGTGAAAAATAATCTGTTATTCACTCTTTTTATGATAATAAAAATGCCCAGCGGCATCCTGAGGCACCCAGTGAAACCGCTTAATTGGCTGCAGCAGGCACACAAAGACCCCTGTACCAGCCCTGAGTGATTTCCAGGATTGGTGAAATCCCAGCCCTGGTCTTGGGGCCCTGGCATGCCTCAAAGTCTCCCCCAACGGTGATGTTGTAAAACATCCTAGTTGAGGTAGCCATGGGCGTAGCAGGCTTAAACCCCTTAGTGACCCAGGCAGGATGCCAATCAGTCTGTCGCCCCAGTCTCACCCAACTTGTCACAGAGTTGGGAAAGGGTTGGGTGAACGAGTAGATACTGAAACCTGGTAACAGGGACTATGCAGCTTTGAGATTTCAGATTCATGCTCCAGTGCTGGTTACAGCAGGAAGGAGCAGAACTCAAGATGGGACTTGCCCACATAGGTAAGTGAAATAAAATAATTGTAATGTGGTGTGTGCATGAGTCTGTGAGGGAGAGTGTGTGCATGTGTGGGCAAGTCTGTGTGTGTGTGTGAACGTATGAGTCAGCTAGTGGAGGAGTGAGTCAGAGTGAGTGAGAATGAATGATAGGACCAGGAAGTATGAATGAGAATGAATGAGAATGAATCTAAGTGAGCGAAGCAGAAATTACAGGGAGTTTTAACTGAGCCTTACTGTGTGTGAGACAAAGTAAGCCAGGGAGCGACTGAGTGAGTCAAAGATGAGTGAGACTGGGAATCAGTGATACTGATTGAGTCAAAGTAAGTCAGAGTAAGACTGAGTGGGTGAGGGTGAGTGAAAATGGGTGTGACTAAATGAGAGTGAGTGACACTGAGTGAAACTGTGTGAATCAGAATAAGTGAGAATGAGTGGAATTGAGTGAGAATGAGATGAAACTGAATAGGCCAGAGTGAGTATGAGTGAGACTGTGTAAATCATGGAGACCGAGTAAGACTTAGTGAGTCAGAGTGAGTATAATTGGAAGTGCAAATGAGAGTAAGTGAATATGAGTATATGGGACTGAGAGCGAATGGGTGTGAGAGTAATACTGAGTTCAAGCAAGTGTGAAAAAAACCCTGAAGTCTCCGAGAATTCAGGCTCACTAACTGAAATTCAAGCAAAGGTTTACGTCCCCCCACTGTTAAAGTTCACCAGCCAACACTGATGGATGCTTAGATTCGAGCAGCCGATGTCTCTCCAGTTAGAGGGAGTCTAATATAGTCATCAATCAATGCTATTGTGATGTATAAATAAGAAGTGAGGGACCCTTTGTAGTGTATAGCGAGATGTAGTAGTTTTAAAATGTATCTAGGATCTCCTAGTGTGTATATGCAAGTGGCATGTATTCAAGCAATATATGTAGACCATTCTTGTGTGGGGCATAGAACACAGGCCAGTGTTCAGTAATATTTAATCATTGTGCACTGCATTCGTTGATCCAACATTATGAATCCATCAGAGAAGCACATGCACAATTTGAAATCCAGTGCAATTGTCTTTTATTATTGAGTAAAACATGAACCTTTACATACTTTTTTAAATAATTGAATCAAACATGTTTTATTAATAGTAGACAATGCATTCATTATATTAAAAAACAGAAGACAAAGAAACATTCGGAAGCTCATTTTAGATGAACACTGACAAAAAATATTACATCTGTGAAAAATTAATGTCCCGCGTTCAATCTTAAGAAAGCATCACATTGACTCACTCAAAAATATAAATAACATACAACAATTGTAAACAAACTCTGTGCAAAATTAGTGCCATTATTGTAAACATAATCTATGCAAAATTAGTGGTATTATACTGTACCAATGTAAGCATAATGGTGCAAATATGATGACATGGTGAAACTAATAATATATGTTTGAAGCAATGCAATAAAAAGATTTTGGGTATGCACTGGTTTCTAAAGAACCAGGGAATGACCCGTCTAATCTAGAAACCAGAGTATTAACAATATGTTAAAATTTTTTGTATTTTATGAATACCTTAAATAAACATGTGTACTTCCTAACTTAATTAACCCTCAGGCACATGACTTTTATCCTATGCAAAAAGGAAAATTGAGGAACATATCTTCATGAACAAGACACTCTAGAATTTGTTGTTGACATACCCACCAACAATGTATTTGCCATTTTCATAGACACTTGCATGAGATGCTAATGAACTGAATTCCCATGTTAAAAAAAATGACATTCATTAATATTTTTAATAAAAATAAAACCGCAGTTTATTAAGTCTTTCCAGGCAGATCGCCACCATTTCGAATTTAATAAAGACACTTAGAATTCAAATATTAGACAGCATGATATATCGATGTGAGGCCTGTGAAAAACAGCCCTCTGACATTTAGACACCCAAAGACAACAAAAAATGCTTTTGACTTTTCAGTTCATACTGGCAGTCTCTAATTCGAATGAGTTGTAAACTTCTAAAATGCAAACTTTAAAAAAAGCAGCTTCATCCTTTGTTTAGTTGATTTCAAAAAACATTATTTGGGATGAACAAACATATTTAAACATAATAAACCACATCAATTTGGGATGTAACTATGACAATTGTATTTCAAATACTACATGATAAAAGATAACGCAGTGTCATAACTGTAAAATCACCGTGCAGCATCTAAGCATCTTCAACCAATGCACATTTTCTGAGGTTGAGTGGCGATTTTTGAGGTTTGGAAAATACTGTCACCTACAGTTTGGAGGACATTCATATGTGGGTGAAGATTATGCTCAGAGGTTAGTGGCTCAAGTAGTTGCAACTGTGGGACTGCTTATCCCCTTTTGCATGTGTCATTGGTATTGCCCTGTAAAATTGTACCTTAATGGGAAAGAAACACAGCTAATAAGCAAAATCTGGAAACATTCTTATTAAAATCGTATCACATTTTTCTGTCATATTTGGCTTCGCCACTAAAGGGTTGTAAAACCCTAGTACAGCATGAAAGTTTGGGATGAAGTATTGACTTACTTGTGAAAATCTGTGTATAGTGTGGTAGATAGGTTTACCTCAGACCTTCATGGAAAGTAGGCCATTGTTTTAGTATAACACTTACATACTGAATTTGTCTGATCCTTCAATGTTTATGGGTCAGTTACTTAATTCCAAGTACTCCTACTCCCTTAATTGTGATTGTATCATAAAACAATTAGTATGAGGTAGTAGAAGGATGTTTATCGTTGTTAAGGGATGAGATCCCTTCTCAGGAAAAATCAAATACTTCTTACATGAGGCTTTGAAAGTTGGTAATAGAGAAAATATTTTAAAAGACCTGCCAATCCAAAAACTTGGGGTGCAATCGTGAAATTATTATTATGGTATTGTATTATTGAAAAGAGTTATATTGATGAAATGTTAAATGATAAGCTATAGGTCAAATGGGAAAATGAATTAAAGAGTTTCAAAAGTGCTTTTTTGAAGGCACAGGCACTCATTTACCGTTGGGTGTATGCTGGACATCTTCCAAAAAGTGAAATATTCCTGTACACCGTATTGTTATGGCCCATAGTGTGACTTTGAGTGCTTGGGAGAAAAGTATTTCTCATAGATTGAAGGTGGTAGACAGTCCATAGATGAATGTGAACTAAACACTTCAAACCAAACTATTTAACATGCGCTGCTTTAAGGGCTGCTTTTCAATTAAGGGATGTTAGGATTGATGGGCCAGAATTTAAACTCTGTCATTTCATTCCGAGAATTCCTTACATTGTAGGGTACAGTAGCGAATCTTACCCCTCCTTTAGATTGATTCTACAAACAAAGCAATAAAGTTAGAAACGTTGTGGACCTCTCAGTGGGACCCTCTACTAATGTTCAAAATGCCTTTGCAATCAATATAATGGGGAAAGAATTTAAGAATATGCTGCCAATACCCTTTGTACCTGCTCATTTATCTTCAACATGTTTTTGTCTCTTGTTCCTTCCCAGGTTTGATCTAATATTCCCCTTGCAGAAGTTCACAGTTAAGCATGCGCCATTTTCAAGTTAGCCTGTGCATGACAATTAAAGCTGTTTAAGATGCCAGGTTGAAGATTCTTTAAGCAAGCAAGGATCTCTCCTTCCAGGTGTGCCTAAGGAAGGATGTGACTTTCACAGACTTCCTTGTCATGGTATCCTAAGAGTCAGACAATTATTTTGCTCTTCTTTAGATGCCAAATTCTCTCATGGTGTGATGTATCATATGTTTCTGACTGTATGTAATCATGCATATAAAATTATAACATTTTGAAAGGGTTCCTTGGTTGCATGAAGCATTGACACATCCTTAGCAATGGTTCACATTCATTGTCGCTGGTTGTAGGGTAGTATCCCAAGTCGACAGGAAGATTCACTTATCTTCCTGTGCGGACACATTTTGCATATATTATCTTATGTGGCATTTCGAAGCAACAAATTAAGGTTGTCCAGTGTTTCTGCTATTTTGTGCTGTGAATTACCTCCATGCTTATTTTAGTGTATCCAGTATTGAGGCTCTATCTAGCGGTGTTTTTTTGCAATGTGGAAAATTTCAGACAGAAATCCCTTAGCAGCCCCTTCATTTGGAAAGTTGGCATTTCATCTAGTAGGTTTTCCTTCCAGCGATGGCATAAGCAATGGGGCCAGGTGAAAGCTGCTTCCAACGCAGGTATCGACAGGGGCAGCTGTTTGTGTGGTTGGTAAAGGTCCCTAAAAGCAGCTGACGGAATCCCTTCAAGCTTTTCCTTCCATTGGTTTCAGCTTCAGCTTTTTCTCTAGAAGATATTTTTCATTTTAATAAACTTGCCTCCAGTTTGCACTTAAACTTCTGTCCGGTTGGGTAATGGGGCTGAGCACTAGAGAGTTTCTCTGTTCTAAATTGGCTAGTGTCAGGATAGCTACTCAACTACCATTGTTGGATATTTTCAGGCACAGGGAGAGGGAAAATGACACCATTTCCACTTCTTTGCCTGTGGAAGGAAAGACATGATGATCCCCAGTCGTGACTCTCCTCTGGGTCGTGTTCAATTAAAAAAAATTATCTCACTAATGATAGGTCATTCTGGACACATGCATTTACCATCCTTTTTATAATGTCGAGAAACTAGAAACACATTGAAAGGTCACCTGTCGGGTGGCTTTCCATCACTCTTTGTCCTTTTAAGCCCCATGCTAGCATATATTCTTTCCTTGATCTTATCATGAAGCCATACATTTAGGAAGCTGCAAGCCAGTACATAATTTGTGTATGTTCTTTTGGCAGTAAACGTTTTAAATAGAGCATTACGTTTTGTAACATAAACTGATTGTTATTTGTTATTAATATCTTATCACCTGCAAGATATTGGTTTTACAAATTCTTTCCAGAATTCTTATTTCTAACTATTTTGTCCATATTTTTGTAATACCGTTTTAACCAATGAACAAAGAAGTGGCATCACAGGAGGACCGGAAGTGAAGTCTGCAAACGCATAAAAGCACCAGAGAGGTGTGTGAAAAGTGTTCTTCTTCTTTAACTTCCCACAGCCCATAGATTTCTGCTCTGGGTGATCCTCTTTCCGTTGTTATTTCTAGCACTGCTACTGGGTTGATTGGTACTACTACACATGCACTATTACTACAATGACTGGTATGGTTAGTACTATTGCTGTTATACCTACTACTAGCATTACCATTTCTACTGCTGGTACTATCACTGCATGCCTCCCAATTAGTGGTATTAATGCCCTATCACTACTTTGAATTCGAAAACTATATATATATATATATATATATATATATATATATATATATATATATATAATATATATATATATATACATATATATATATATATATATATATATATATATATATATATATATATATATATATATATATATATATATATATATATATATATATATATATATATCAGTGCTATTTTATAATCACTGCTGGTGTAACTACTACACCTAGTGGTGCCTCTTGCTTTCCTAATAAACTTTAATATTACTCCCTATAAACAACTATGCGCATTAATTATATGATTAGTATCATAAACATGTCTGTCATATTACAATTACTATACCAGAACCCATTGTACTGCCAATACTATTAATATCAGTAAACCAAGTGCTACCATTTTTTCTGTTACACTTACTGAAGATACCAGTGCTAGTGCTATCAACGTTGAACGTGGCACATCTGGTACAACTACTGATGCTGACCCTAGTGTTACTATTATCAGAATAAGATTAGTAGTACTAACAGTATTAAAAGTAGTACTGGTGGTACTGGCACACAGCGCTAGTAATAATAGATGTAGTAGGAGTGCGCAAAAATAGTAATAGCAGTATCATTGGGTAGCTGGTTAGTTTCCAGGTATGTACGCTATGGCAGTGTGGTAGGATCAAAATAAATATGAGTGTCTATGAGGGAGTGTTAGGCACAACAAATGTATAATGAGGGACATAATACTGAAATAGTTGAAAATACAACTTTATGCTATAAGGGGTCCATAGACAACATTAATTGCCATCCTTTGATGTCACTTCCTGTTGCATGTGATGAAGTCATGTCAACAAATGGACCACTGCCTAACAAAAAATTATCAAGCAAACATTAAAAATAAGACAGATGAAAATAATTTTTGAAAGAGAAAGGCAGCAAAATAGAAAGCATTGATGCTAAAGAACAGAATGTTTTAAAAATAAAAAAACAAATTGATGCCCCTTTTATCTCTGCATTTTAGGCATCTCTTGTTGCCAGTACTCCTTCTCAAAGCTTGGTGTTATCAGAACTGACATTTTCCACGAGGGCTTTGTTTCCAGGCTCTGCTCCAGGCTCTGCTTCGTTCACGTTTTCTTCCAAAAGTGTTACCAGGGTCTGAACCGTTGTTTCGGGATCAAGGAGTGTGACAAGGGGAAATTTCACATTCCTTTCACTATAGATGCGATTTTGAATGGTCATACCCACCATTGAGTCGATCCCCAGAAATACGAGAGATGTGTCCTTGGTAATTTCACTTGGACTGGCATGGCTGAGTTCACTCACCAGTGACACAATGTAATCTTCAGGGTTGACAGACTGCAGGTTTGAGGAGATATGTCCTTTAGGTACCTGTTGCTCTTTGCTGAGTTCTTCAGTTGCAACTTGGTAGAATCTAGTTCTCAGTGAAGGGATTAATGAAATGACATTACTATTCAAATAATTGAAATTAAGTTTCATAACAGCCTGTTGAGGGGCATTCATGATCAGAACCTTTTTAAGATATTCATGAATTTCTTGTATATCCAGAGTGAGTATTCCCTTTGATTCTAAGATTTTTTTGATTATATTTTGGTCCTTCAGTACTCCAAGATCCAAGGCACCCCAGTTGATAGACTGCCCTGAAAGTCCCATGTTCCTTCTGTAGTGACAGAAGTTATCCAGAAATGAATTGGCAGCAGCATAATTTGCTTGTCCGGAATTCCCAATGAAGGCAGTGATAGACGAATAACATACAAAATAATCCAGCTCTTCCCTTCTTGTGGCACAATGAAGGTTAATTGCGCCTTCTACTTTTGGACTTAGAACTTCCTCAAAATTTGAAATATTCAAATGCTCAAGCAGTCTATCATGGAAAACCACAGCACTGTGAAAAACACCTTTAATTGGATTTTTTGGATAGCGCCTTTGAATGTAAGCCACAGCTTTTTCAACATCAGATCTAAAAACAATATTGCACTGTAGGCTGATTATTGTGGTAGAGGGATAATGCTTCTGCAATTCCTTTATTTGTGTTTCCATTTCTATAGTTGGTTTTCTCCTTGACATTATCACAATGTACCCTCCCCCATGCTTGGCAATAAACTTTACAGTTTCAAAGCCAAGCCCTGTGAGCCCTCCTGTCACTATGTAAACTGCATAACATTTAAAAATAGTCCTTCTTACATCATATACATGTATGTCTGAAATCCTTGTCTTCAACACATCATCTTTCAGTACAATAAGTGGAATAGAGGTGCAGCTGAAATAGGATAGGGGCAGGACACTTTTTTCATCAACTTTACTATGCTGTTGGAAAACTGTATATTGTAGATTTAGGAATTTTTCGGTCGGCAATGATTTGATCCATGCATAGAATGGCTTTGATGATTGTTTTATGCAGGTCTTCTGGAAAATATTTTCAAGATCTACTGAATGAATTGTCACGCAGTCATGCCATTTTCCAATTTGAGTTTGCAAATTTCTAATCTCCTGACTATCACCTACAATCACAATGTCCTTGATTAGTGCTGAATGTGAAAGTCCTTCGTCTAATATGTCTTCAAGGGATGGAAGCAATACAAGAGCAGAACAGTGGTTAACACGTTGGCTGGTAGCAGAAGTAGGGGTTTCAATTATTGTTTTCCAACCAGCTTCATTTGCTGTTAATGTCAGCACTTCACACAAAACTGACTTGGGTTCAGAAGAAATAATAGCTAAACATGTTTCACATCTCACCTTTGGAAGCATCTTATGTAGAATCATCCATGCTATCCAAAAATATGAAACACAAGGCACATTTTTAAGGAAGGGGACTTTCTTCGTGTTATAGCAAACCCCTCCTGGAAGAGTAACTTTTGAAGATGCAGTTACTGGGTAGCATGTCATAATATGATCGCCAACTTTTATCTTTTTGACATCTTTGCCCACTGCAGTTACTGTGCCAGTCAGGTCAAGAGCTAAGAGTTGATGCGTATCACTTGCTTCTGCTTTCCAGTACAGTGTGCCTCCAAACATGTAGCTAGATTCAGTAACAGGAAAGTAATCTTCTGAATGGGCACATATTTTAGCAACTTGAACTTCAATGTTCTGGTGAGGAAGATCATTTATTCTTTGACTTGTCAATTCAGCAGAAATGTCTTGTATTTTGTAAGGATCTGTTGAGTACAAAGTGAACATTTTAGAGTTGTCAATGGGTCTTCTTTGAATGATGATGCTATCCTCCTGAAATGTTGTTCGGTCAATTTCTGATGTGTAAATGCTGCCATCCTTTATTAATACCTCAGGGTAGTTCTCTGCAGTAGAGCTAGCAATGACTTTTGCTAATGCTGTTATGTCTTGAACACTGACTGAACTTACATCAATTTGCTGAAATGAGATTTCGGGGATTTCAGTAATACAAGCTCTTATCATGCCTTGCAACCCAAAACCAGGGTTAATGTGATCTATAGCCAGTTCCACTGTTCTGTAAGTTATGCTTCTAATTAAAGCCCCAGGTTTTTGTTCTCTTAATGCTAGAATAATTTGCCGGTAAGCTTCACTACATTCTGCTATGTACCGAGTAATATTGACTGGGAATTCTTCCTTAAACCTATGAATTCCCCACATAAATAAAAAATCATTGTAGTCACTGAGAATAACTTCCATCTTACCCAAGGCACACATCAAAGTGTTCCCAGATTCAAGGGCTGTCTTCCAATCACTGTACATAATGTATCTTGCTTCTTGGTGTAAATGTTCTCTAAGATGCCAAGCAATTCCAAAGTTGTCAGCAAAAACAAGTGCTTTTGGTGCTCCCACTTGTGTATGTAGGGCCAAACTCTTTGACTGATCTTTCCATTTATTCTCATACAAAAAATTACTCTGGGGGCTTGAATTTGTTCCTAAAAAGGTAATCCTAGCATTTTTTATTTCTACCAAAATAGTCCCATTTTTATCAGAAAAACACCCATAGACTTCTATGTAGTCATGAGTGGCTTTGCTTATTTTCATATATATAACCATTTCACTCTGAAGTGGTCTGCAAAGTAGTATGCTGCCGATAGATGAAGGAAAGCCTGCTTTAGCCTTTATATTTCCTGTACCTGAAGTAGCCATAACAACTGTCATCTGAAGAAAAGCATCTAGCACAACAGGATGGATAAAATATTTATGCAGCTCCTCTGTGATTTGATTATTCACTGTTACGTGGGTTACTCCTTCTCTCAAGTCGTCTCCATATAATATATCACTTAGCTGCTTATAGACTTGCCCATACTCAAATCCTAGAACATTTAGTGTTTCATACATTTTATCGATTTTTAATACTGATCGACATCTTCGAATGATGTGTCGGAGAGAAATGGACTCTTCCTTTGATGCATTTCCTACTTTTTGGGTTATTTTTCCAGTTGCATACACGGCATGTGGTGACAATACTTTGAAATGTGCCACCATGTCTTCAGATTTCACTTGAATTTTAATGTTATGTGAACCTTGATTTATGATACATGGACTGGAAAACTGTATGCCAATTTGTTGTGCACCTAAAGGTATTTTAGGAAGGGAACTATTCATTAGAGATGCTATCCCAAGCTCAACATAAAAGGAACCAGGAACTATGACAATGCCATTGTTTTTGTGTTCGTAAACATAGGGTGTAGATGTCATTGATAAGGTACACCCAAATTCCATGTTGTTGTTACTAACACTGTGGAGAAGAGGGTGGGCCAAATGTACTATTTGGTTTCCTTGGACACCCATTTCAATCACTGTTTTTGTTGCTTTTCTATGGGTAAAGTGATACCTAGGAAAGAGCGCTGGTACAGCCTCATATCCCTCAAACACATTTTTCCATTCTGGATTATATCCCAGGACAAACAGTTTTTCTAGGAGAGTAAACAAGGCTTCATATTCTTTACTGGGCTGGACAGTGGGGTAAACTAATGTTTCCTCCTCAAGAATTTCTTTAATATTTCTTTCCAGTGCTCTTTTGGGTCCTATTTCAACAAACACCAGATTTTCTTTCCCCTTACATGCAGTTTGTATTGCTTCAACAAAGGTCACAGGTTCTCTAACATTCCTAGCCCAGTATTGTCCTGTTGTAAAGTCATCTCCAGAAGCTATCTCCCCAGTTACTGTTGAAATAATCTCAATAATTTCTGATCCTTGCCTTTTTATATCTCGCAGACTCTCCTCAACTTTATGAAGGATTGGATCCATCATAGGGCTGTGGTATGCTGCTGGAACATCTAAAGATAGAAGAAATATGTGTTTTTCCTTGAACTGAAGAGCTAGTTGCTTGTGAAGACTCTCTAAGCTTTTTGCTTCTCCAGACAGCGTGCAGGACTTTGGACTATTGAAAGCAGCAATGCATACTTTTCCAGACTGTGACTCAATAGCTTTAGATATTTCCACCACAGGGACATTGCCAACGACCAACATTTTCCCACCCGTAACCTTAGATTGCAATAGACTCCTGTGATAAATCACTTTAACAGCATCTGTGAGGGAGAGCAGGCCAGAGCAATGTGCAGCTGCTACTTCTCCCACTGAGTGACCAACAAGTGCAATGGGTTTGATGCCCCAGTGTTTGAGAAGACATACAAGAGCAACCTGAGTAGCAAAAAGCAGTGGCTGAGCAATTTCTATTATTGAAAAATCCTCAAAATCACTTTCAATTAAATCAATAAGGCTGATGCTCGTGTAAGAAAACAAAATGTTTTCAATTTCTTTGAATTTGTCTCTGAAAACTGGCTCAAACTTGAGTAGTGTCTTACACATGCCTTTATAATTGACACCATTACCGCAGAACACAAACACAATGCTTAGATTTGCCTTCATGTGAACCTCTCTTCTTATGTTCACTGTTGTAAGTTGTTGTTGCAAATGTTTTATGGAGGATGTGACAAAAGCATTTCTGTACTTGTTGTTCATATGGCTTCTCCTGCAGGCAGATGTATAGGCCAAATTTTGTAGAGACATAGTATCCATTTTGTTTAAGTGAACTGCAGTATCTTCAATGATAAGTTTTAGCGATTCAATGGACGCAGCAGAGAGCACAAATATTTCAATAGGTCTTTTCAAAGAAGGAGAAAAATACGATTGTGTAAATTCTTTTACGACAATATGAGAGTTAGTGCCACCAAAGCCAAAGCTGTTCACCCCTGCTATCCTGCCTACACCTTCCAGTTCTTCCCATGTCTGGACAGAAGTTGGAATGCAAAGATTGAGTTCTTTTGCATTGATGCTGCTGATTTCTTCAGAGTAGTGTAGAGATGGAACTATTGTCTTATGGTGCATCATTAGAAGAACCTTAATCAGCCCTGCCATCCCGGCTGCTGACTCTGTGTGGCCAATGTTACCTTTCACTGAACCAATCGGGAGAGGTGGCAAACCTGGAGGCCTGGCTTTGCCAATCATGTTGCCTATACTTGCTGCTTCAACTGGATCTCCTACAGGAGTCCCTGTGCCGTGGGCTTCAACATACTGCACAACTGAAGGATCAACATGAGTTGTGTAAATCTTGTTTAACAGCCTTTCCTGTTGTTTCTTAGAAGGTCTGGTAATAGGGGTGACTGATCTTCCATCTTGGTTCACAGCACTGGTGCTTATAACACCCCATATTCTATCGTGGTCTTCAATTGCCTAAAATTAAATAAGGTTGATTAATATTAACATAGTTCATAAAGCTATACAGTAAACACTGTTTTACAGGGCACATTATAGGCCTACGTTAACTGAGCGCACAGTATGAGATTGAACACAAAACAAATGTTTGTAAACCAATAGGTCTAGCTAATTTGGGAATTACATTGGTTTTTTCTTTGATCAGTTTCTTTATGTTATATTGTGTGGATGAATATGAGAATGAGCCAATGGCTAAATGTTACAATGATGAAAGAAGCGTAGACTAGGTGATGTTGAATAGGGAGAGTGCAATAAGTAAAAGGTACATTACAACACTAAATGAAGGAAGAAGTACAGACTACGTGGATGGATAATTAGGTGGGTGAGTGAATATATGAATAGATGCAAATTTGTTAGCCTTACAGGCAAAGTCCAACAACAGCAGTCAGAACAATGCTACAAAAATGGCAACAAACACTAATGATATGACATTGCAAGCATTACTGTGCAAGAAGGGTATGGAGTTCCTCTGGAGGTAAGAGTGAGAGCAGGGAAAAATAAGAAGTGGCCCCACGTTAAAGGGGAGGAAAGGGGAATTCACCTTTTCAGAACTAGAGCTCTCACACACCTATCAAGCTAGGTGTCATGCTTCATCATATGAGCCTGCGCCTCGTCAAGTTAGGGCTTCAATACCTGACCGGCATCCAGTACGGGGCTCTTTAGGGGGGAACGTCTGTTCGTGCGGTAGGGTGCAGTGGTGGTGAGGTGCCTAGTGGGTGTAGATGTCGCGGAAAGTGGTGGCCCCCCTCACTGGGCACCGCCCCCAAGCCCACATACCATGCACGAAACCCGTGCTTCATCCTGGACTCCTCCCTCACAATGACCCAACAAGTCAACGCTGTCTCGTCATCTTCTTTCAACACCCTGCGCATGCTCCGAAAGATCTTCCGGTGGATCCCCACCGAAACCAGAAAGACGGTCACCCAGGCCCTCGTCACCAGACGACTGGACTACGGGAACGCCCTCTACGCTGGAACCACAGCCAGCTACAGAGAAGACTCCAGCGCATACAGAACGCTTCTGCATGACTCATCCTGGACATCCCCCGTCACAGCCACGTCTCGGCCCATTTGAAAGACCTGCACTGGCTCCCCGTCAGCAAGAGGATCACGTTCAGACTCCTCACCCACAAGGCTCTCCACGACATGGGCCCCAAATACCTCAACAACTGCCTCACATTCTACACACACACCCGCCAGCTCCGATCCGCCAGCCTCGCCCTCGCCACCGTCCCACGGATTCGCAGAACCACCACCGGAGGAAGATCTTTCTCCTACCTGGCGGCCAAGACATGGAACTCGGATGTATGCTTTTACAACGCCTACCTTTACATCTCAAGTTTTACAACGCATACCATTACAACGCATAATGCTTTTAGGCGCTGGATAGTGAATAGTTTAATTTACTATTTCAACTCCAGTCCACGTGGATAGTAGGGAAGGTGTTGGATAGTACATTTAACCTATTCCCTATCCTAGAGTGCCCCCCAGCGCTATGTGTTGTAATGGTTTGCATTTTAAAAGTTGCGTTGTAATGGTAGTTCGTTGTAAAAGTTTCGTTGTAAAGGCTGTATACCATGTAACTCCCTCCTCACCCACCTCCGGCTGACCCAGGACCATCTCTCCTTCAGGAAGCAACTCAAGACCTGGCTCTTTGAGCAGTAGCAGCCCCCCCCCTACTTCCAGCGCCTTGAGACCCTAGCGGGTGAGTAGTACGCTATATAAATGTGTATGATTGATTGATTGATTAAAGCAGGTCAGTTAGTCCTAATAGTTATTTATTCAAAAGGTAAATCGCCTGATTAAAATATAGAGAGTGGCAGTGAACTAGAGGCTATCTACCTAGCTGTATGTGCCCTACTCTCGATCGGTCAACATGTTTCGTGCCTTATGCGTCTGGGGGATCGGGCACTTCTTCAGAACTAAAGTGAACGCTATCTACACAAGTTGGTAAGTGAAAACTACATACCACTTTCTCAGGTCTATAACCTATATCGTTGTCTAGTGATGCCTGCAACGGTACCCGCCGGTCAAAAAATGGACACCGATTTGGGACCAGCGTTCAAGAACGCTCCGTCAACAACCTACCCTGCTGCCGGATCCGGGATAGTGCAAGCATTATACCAGGGTTGGGCACCATCAGGACAGAGCTGAGGCAGTGATGCATCTCTCCCTACCTATGTGACCGGAGTTGCCAAAGAAGTGGAGGCAGTGGCCAAATAGTCCGTTGGGCCCTCCTAAATAAGCAAAACAGGTCCTTAAAATCAGCGTGTCTTATTGATGAGACCATTTCGATTTTTAAAACTAAATCAATTTTCATTAACTCAATTAGGATGCATACATAACGCTGAATATGGCGCTGCTTCAGAGATTGGTGAGTGGATTGTTAGCAAGCTCTCACTTTGTCCCTGCGATAGATGGGACAGATACAGCTTCATGACAGAATGTCGGTGAGAGATATCTCCTACTTGCTCAGCTTTGTGCATCATTGCATTCCTAGAACATAATTAATAATGATTGAATATGTGATTTGTATATTTTCTATATTGTCAGCCTTACTGAGCACAGTAGAGCTGACAGATATACAAGATACACAAATCACATATTAAATCACTCAGAAAGTTGGGACGAAACATTTCTGAAAACATTTTGTGGAAACCGAGGATGATTCAGGAGCAAAAGCGGCAACACCTTGAAAGAGAATGAAAGTCATTTCAAGGCAGGTAGAACAATTGCTATATGACCCAGGCCTCTGCTCTGTTCAGGGTCTTCACTGTCACTGCTAAATGTACTTACATATCATAAAAGCTGTCAAGGCCTGTCTCATTCATGGCGAGAAAAGCAATGTCAGCTGCTACTAGGTGGATCCAAAATACTAGAGATGCCTCCCAAATGTGTACCAGGACAATGTTTTTTTATTCATTTGGTCCCACCTGCAGATAGGTTTTAGCTGTCTTATTGCAAAAGAGCTCTTACGGACTAGACCAAAATCTTACAGTGGGCTTAGAGTCTTCCAATTGCTTACCATTGGTTAATTTTCTGGTCACTCTGACGTATTTGCTTTTTTTTCGATGGCTTTCGTTCCTCTTCTTGTGTTTGTTTCTCCCAGGAGCATGGGTTCTGTATCATACTTTAATTGGATGACTTGATTACTCCCACTACTCACCCTTATGGACCTATTTCTTATGCTTTTTCTACTAGCACTTCATGACATTGCTTATATTTTCTTGCTCCCCGTCTATCATTTCCTCCACCCTTGAATACCCCAACTGCATGCTTGATATTAATTCTTTCTTCCCCAATTGCTTATCCCTTGTGTCAATGCCAGCACTCATCCCACAAGTTTTTTTTTTTGTTTTTTTTTATAATTCTTTTTATTAACAATTCGGGTTGACTAAACAAGTTACAACAAAGAAGGTAGAAACAGTGAATTAGTTCTTGTCATGACGGAGGGTTACTTAGATACATCTTGATAATTAATAATTACTACGGAACACTTAGGTCTTCTGTCTGTGGAACAATGGGGGAGGTAGCCCCCAGTACTATATTCATGCAATCAAGGATTTTTGCCCAATAAGATTGTATATATTTGCATTCCCATATTATAGGTTTGAAGGTGCCCAACAGTCCACACCTCCGTCTACAGTTACCGTCTTCCACGTTACCCATTTTAACAAGGGCTGGCCCGGTAATAGTGTTTCACTTTCCTCCACCAACCCTGTTCATTCCTTCCTCCACTCAGGCTTACTTTTATTATAATTTTAAACATTATTTTGCCTCTCCATAAAAGTTGTCTATTGCTGGACAGTGCCCAGTGCTCACTTTGCAAAAAAAGGAATAAATGCATGCAGCCACTCTTCACTGCCCTGCAGAGCATCTGGGGCCACATGTACGATAATTTCCTTTTTCAACTTCCAATTTGCAAGTCGCAAAAGGAAATCTACGAATGCGTCTCAGATTCATTTCGTGATTCCCAATGTGGTCGCAAATGACCTGCCTCATCAATATTCATGAGGCAGGTTGCAATTTGCGACCGATTGAGAATAGGCAATAACACAGGAATGGTGAACTCTCATGTCTATGTTTGCTTTTTTAAATAAAGCTACTTAAAAAAAAATGTAACCAGTTTTTTTTAAAAGGAAATCAGGATGCATTTCAAAAACAAAAATGGAACGTTTCCATTTAATTTTTTAAAAGCAGGCAGTGGTCTGTGGGACCAAAAATGTTTTCGCTGCCAATTACAAAGGGTAGGCAGTAAACTCCGATTGTTTCGCGACCACATTCCACCCTTGGCATGCCCCTTCCTAATAGCAACTCGCAAACCCTATTTTGTGTGTCAGTAACTGGTTACCAACTCGCAAAATAAGGTTGATACATGCTACAGCCTTTTTTAGTGGTCGCAAACATCCTGAATATCCATTTGCCACTGCTTAAAACGTGTGACAATTTTATTGATACTTTATAACAAGATGGACAGTTACATCCATATAATGGTATACATATCAGCTATTTCCCATTTTGTGGAATGTAGTGATCAAGACGCTGTATTAAAACATCTGTAGTGCCCTTGAATGGCTTATACAAGATAAATAACGTGCCCCTTTTCTACCATGACAATGGCCACCATGGTGTCTAAGGCTCTGATTACGAGTGGGCCCTTTTTTATGATCTTTGAATATACCCATTTTCTCCCAGTGATTGGAATCAGAAGTTTAGCAGCAATTACTACTACACTGCAATTTTCCCTGGCAAATGTTGGAGTTGGGAGGGGGAAACATGATCCAGATTGTATGGGGATGCTACCCCTGAATCCTTATGGGTTTCATTTTTGTTCTTCAGGACGAGACCTGAATACCCGAGACTAGTGGTAGTGGCAACTTTTTAGGACTGACCTAAAGGCAGCTTTAGTTGTCTTGAGAGCTCTTTAAAAAAAATCGAATACAAATATATTCATATAGAAATTGTGAATAAGGTGTGTAAATTAAACAACTGTTATTATTCAAGTTGTTTTAACTCATACTAGAATTGAAAGATTGGCTCTAAGATTGTATGCTGTAGTGTTTTGTCAGAAAAGTGTGTAGTGTATTTTAGAAAACTACAAAGAGTTGGCCGTAGGTCCTGGTAGAATGTGACTTAACAGTGGCAATTGCTTACCTGTCAACATTTTAACTTAAAATTGCAGGTCATTTGAAGTCTCTAATAGGGTGATTCTGTTAAGCTAAATAGCTTACAATGTCATTTTTGGAGATCTTTAAGGTTTAAAAAAGGGGTGACCCATTAAAGTCTATGGACACAGTTTGCTTTTTAGGATGGTAAATACCAGTAAAATAAGAGTAACATCCACCAAATGTAGGTAACTGAACCTTAGGGCCAAGTGTGTGTGGGGGGAGAGGTGCCAAAGGATCTCTTTCATTAAGTTAAATTAAAAACATAATACTATTTCAAGATGTAAGTACTGTGGTGCCAGCACCCAGTACTGTGATACTCATTGAGCACATTCCTTTAGTACCTTGGTACCAGCACTGTAGTATCAAAAGCATTTAAATAAATGTAAAAGTTTGAACGTAGGCCAGACCCTGCATACAACTGCCATTCTGTTGGTCATAGGTGACTAGAAGACAAACTCTTTATTTGGAGGATGTTTACGTTTTTAACATCTGTGGAGGCATTTTGTTTGTTAGGTGGGTGAATACCAATATAAAGAGGCCGGAATCCACCAAGTGTGGCTGACTTGACAGATAGGCTATGTGTCCACCATGAGCTCAAACATTATATCCATTATCAAGTGACGGAGGATGGTATATTGTTCACAGAGCAGTTTGTCAAATTACTTTGAGTACACCAACACTACATGACAGGATGAAAGGATGAGTTCACCATAGATGTCATCAATTACATAATTTGACATGTTATCAGTGATGTCATCAATGATGTAATTTTCATGTCATGAGAGATGTAATACATGAGGTCATAAGCAGTGAAAGGTGGCGGCACAATTTGAAGTTAGCTGATTGAACTATAATTGGCTCATTTCAGTATTTTTTCCATTTTTTAATGTTAACTCTTGTGTGACCAAAGTGATACAAAAGGGGATGATGGACGGAGAGTTAGAGCAAATCAAACACTCACCCCCAGTCAACTGATCTGGGTTTAATCCATCACCATTCTTTAGCTCACTCAGCCACCCCAGTTCAGACATGGCCATATGCAAATCAATCTGACCCTGTGCCTCATGGGAACAGTTCAGCCCGAACTGCCAAGCCATGTCTTCCCTGGACCGGAAACAAGCATCCTGGGACCGGTTTCGGATTCATAATCCTCATCAGCCAGGCTATCTTGAATCCAGTGGCCAAGTGAACAAGGGACTCACGTCTGAGCATACCCTGCCAACTTAGGGCGAACAAAGCAATACAAAAGGGGATGATAGACGGAGCGTTAGAGCAAATCAAACACTCACCCCCAGTCAACTGATCTGGGTTTAATCCATCACCATTCTTTAGCTCACTCAGCCACCCCAGTACAGACATGGCCATATGCAAATCAGTCTGACCCTGTCCATCATCCCCTTTTGTATCGCTTTGTTTGCCCTAAGTTGGCAGGGTATGCTCAGACGTGAGTCCCTTGCTCACTTGGCCACTGGATTTAAGATAGCCTGGCTGATGAGGATTATGAATCCGAAACCGGTCCCAGGATGCTTGTTTCCGGTCCAGGGAAGACATGGCTTGGCAGTTCGGGCTGGACTGTTCCCATGAGGCACATGGTCAGGGGGGTGTGGCTTGGCACGCAATGGCGGCGGCAGCAGTTGTGTAGAGCTCCGTTCCAAGCTACTCTTCCCTGGGCCGATTATCCGCCTCAATTCACCGTGGTCGGCTGAAAACGGCAGCGGAGCAGCCTTTGACCCTCAGCTCCGTCCTCGGCGAGTTTGGTGAGCACCGCGGCTCGAGAGCCGCTCCGGTGCTGCCTGGAAGTTTGCGGCTACGTGGGCTGTTCCCCGGCCGGTGTGAGAGACTACGTGCGGCCGTGCTCTGTCTCTGGCCGCTAGGCCCATTGGCGCGCCCCGCACGAGCTGCCGTGGGGCTTCCCGATGCCCCGGGGGCGTGCATCGCAGGCTTGTCCCTGCCATCGGAGACCACACCGCCTCGTCAGCTGTCCTGCGAAGCCACAGGCTGACCAACACGGGACCTGATGCGCACGGAGCCTCGTGGAGGACGGTGAGGAGGAGACTACCGGCCCTGTGGGGCGGCGATTGCCGGTTGTGGGGGACTACCATCCGGAGCGCTGCTCCCCCCCCTCTCCCCGCGGTGCCTCCGCCGGGGACGCCTGCACTGGGGCATCTGTCCACACACAGCGGGGGAGCAAAGACCTGAGTCGGGGCACAGCGGCCCCATTGATTGCTGCGCCTCTCGCTGCGAAGGGCCTTCCCAAGGTGGTGGCGCGGCTCCTGTCCTGGTGGACTGCACTGTTCCCGGCGCCCTCACCCGGAGGCTGCACCCTGACCCCACCACTGGAGGATGCCATTTGCCATCCACTCGCTACAGGACTGCTACGCCGTTGGAGTGCGGCGGAGGTGCCGCTGGGCGGGAGGGCACCACGCTGCTGACAGGGGTGATTGGCCGGAGAGTGCCACATTGTGAGTCCACTCACCTGCCCTGGCGGCCAAGGGGCGCGGCACGCGTGGGACCCACCCCCCAGTGGACTGCCAGACGAACTGACCCCCCAGTGAGGAGAGCCATCTGGGTTGGCGAGGACGACGGGGGTGGTGCACGGCACCCTGACACTTTCCTGGACAGTGAGGGCCGGCTGGGACTGCTGTGGTGAGGGCGGCCCCCCTGGCGACGCGCTGACACACCTGGCCCCAACCGCTGGTGCACGGCTTCACTCCCTGGCATACTGCCCCCTACTAGGAGGCTGCACAGCCCGACGGTCCACCACCATCATCAACCCAGGCACAGGATATACCATGACACCCCTCGGAACAATACTTTCGTGAAGCGCCGCGCAACGACTCGCAAGCGTCTTGCGCCCTCTATCACGCCGCTGCTTGGGGAATGGTCGTCTCTCTCTGGACACCATACTTGCGTACTCCATCCTGAGGATTCTGCCCGCCCACGCCATTCCAGCTCGCCGACCACTTCCTGCCGAGAAACAACGCAGGTACCCTACCGGCGATCCTGCCATGCCGGGGGCGGACCCCAATAGCTGAGTGAGAGCTGCGACCGGACGGAACTCTTGCCCTGGAACAGTAGTGAGAGCTGCTCCCCGCGGCCTACCTCCACTGCGAGCCATGACCACTCACACGCGCCGCTTTGCCCATGTCTGGAGGAGTGAAGACGTGCACCGGAACGGGCGGAACATCTGTAAAGGGGAAACAGGCCAAACCGACACCGGCGATGGATACCGATGTCAAATCCAAACTGGATAGTATGCTAGCTGTGATGGAGCGGCTGGAAGCATCTCTGCAACAGACTCGCACCTCCCTAGAACATAAGATTGACAGCGTGGCGATTGATCTGACCCACCTCAAGCTGACCACAAAAAACTGCAAGATCGCACCACTGCGCTGGAAACCACGATGGCTGACCTGGGACCCCGCGCGAATCAGACAGACAAACATGTTCGTGACTTGCTCAACA
The DNA here is from genome assembly GCF_964261635.1 of Lissotriton helveticus. Classification (NCBI taxonomy): domain Eukaryota; kingdom Metazoa; phylum Chordata; class Amphibia; order Caudata; family Salamandridae; genus Lissotriton; species Lissotriton helveticus. The sequence goes on from NC_136071.1 coordinate 806,961,372, forward strand.
GGGTTGAATTTCTAGAGGAACGGGCCGAAGACGCAGAAGGATGGGCGCGAAGGAATAACATCAGATTGGTTGGCGTACCGGAAAAATGGGAAGGGGCGAACCCAGCGCATCATGTCGAGGAGTGGTTAAGGGACCTCCTGCCGGAAGGGTCACTCACCTCATTTCGTGGTGGAGCTGGCACATAGAGTGCCCACGAGGCCCCTCCCTCTGGGATCTAACCCCCGGCCTTTGATCTTTCGTATACTTAATGACAGGGATCGCGACGCCATTCTGCGCGAGTCCAGGAAATTGGGAGACATCCGCATAGACAACGCTACGGTCATGTTTTTCCCGGATTACACCATCCAAGTACAACGGCAAAGGCATTCCTTCGTGGAGGTGAAGCGCAGGTTGCGACAAACAGGTCTCAAATACTCATTCCTCTTCCCGGTGCACCTACGAGTTGTGGCGCAGAATAAGACACACTTCTTTACTAACCCTGAGGACGTTGAGGCTTGGCGGATGGCGTCGAGAGCGAGGTACTGTCACACTGTCACGCTCCCGGGGGCCACGACGGCGGAGGAGACACAGATCACGAACGCCCCGGAATTCACAAGACATGCCGACCCGCTCCCCCCAGCGGAGCAGGTACTGCAGGAGCAACAAGATGCGCTACGAAGGGTGGCAGAAATCAGCAGTTCTCCTGCACCATCTTCTGGCCCACACGCCAGCCCACGCAATTTCCCCAGCGACGACGAGGCGATCTACGGCCTCCCTGACTCCCAACACTCTGCAGACCCACCTGATGTCACGCCACAGACAGTGGATTTACTTGGCTAACGAGGGACATCCTACAGCTCCTCACATTCTAATGAAATGGCGACTGCTTCCCATACAGACCCCTGGTTGCTGTGAGGCGTGAGCCGCTTGCTGACACTGGACGGGAGGGGGAGCGCTCCTTGCTCCACATGGAATCAGACCGGCGGAGCGCAGTGAGTACTACTTTATAGACATTTCCAACGCCCAGACTCTGTAAGTACGGCACCGTCCTATCTTTTACTGTAATGACTGGTGGCCTGGTGTTCTTTGGCCTGACTTGGTTGGAGGGAGGTGTCGCTGCAAAGGCTTTAATGTGATTCCACATCACGAACAGTTACTTTTTCCCCTCTGTCATATCTGCTGATGCCAGGCGAAGCTTGTTAGACATCACCTACCCCACCCCGGCCCAGGGCGGGATGTTACGTCTCTTACAGATATTGTTGTTGAGTTGTTGCTGTGCCACCTGAACGCCACCCCCCTAGAACTGTTAAATTAGAAGCTCACTTTGACTCACTTGAGTGTTTGGACGGCAGCATGTTACGCAGCTGACCTTTTGGTATTTGTATTTGTTCCCCCTCTTTTGAACACTGTGTTTTCCATTTTACCCCTACCTCTTGGAATCTGCCTGGGTTGTTCCCGATGTGCAAGCAGTTGTGTAGAGTCTGAACGGGGGGGTGCCATGAGGTCACGGGGTGGCTGCACTCAGGACATTGGGATTAGATGACACATGTGCCTTCTACACAAGAGACGATCATGGCTGAAGTTAGGATATGTACATGGAACGTTAGAGGATTGCACACACCAGCGAGACGTTACCAGATTTACTCTTATTTGAAACGTCATAAATTTCACATTGCACTAATGCAAGAAACTCATTTAAATAAAATAGAGGTGTGCGCGCTTCGCCGCAGATGGCGCGGACAACTTTATGCCACTGAATATTCCTCCTTTGCCCGCGGATCGCTTATGTGGGTCCGACCTGGGACCCCGTGGGCGGCCACGGACGTTCATGTGGACCCCGATGGCAGATATGTGATAGCCCGAGGCAGACTGGATGGTCAACCCGTGGTACTGGCGTCAATATATTCCCCAAACACTGCCCAGGGTGGTTTCTTTAATCGCCTCTCGACAGTGCTGGCGACCTGGCATGGGGTCCCGTGGATACTGGGAGGTGATTATAATTGCGTCCTGGATGCGACCTTAGATAGGTCTTCCCTGCCCCCGACAAATGCGCCGACACATGCCGCCACGAAAGCATTAATCAACTGGGCAACACAGTGGGATTTATATGACGCGTGGAGGACATGCAACCCAACTACACGAACATACTCCTATTGGTCGGGAGCACACGCTCTACATGTCCGTTTGGACAGATTCATGGTCACCACCGATCTACTCCCACTAGTCACAGATGCGCAATATATGGGCCGTACCCACTCGGACCACAACCCACATACTCTGGCCATTGCATGGGAGCACCCACACCCACCCATCCCCACCTGGCGGCTCCAGCTGGACCTCTTGCTAGACGCACCCTTCCGCGAGTCCCTCCTCACACAAGCTGCCCAATATTTTGAGAATAATGCTGGCACGGCGTCCTCCCCCCAGATCGAATGGGATGCATTCAAGGTGGTAACCCGGGGACATTGCTTAGGCACACATGGCTGCATGCGACGACAGCTAGAGGGCGACTTAACGAGATTGGAAACTACATTACTGGCTCATGAGCAAGATGCGGTGGATGGCGCAAGCGACCCTCTGACGGAAGCCAAGACAGAACACGAGCGCCTTCTAGAACGCCTGCGTTGTCTTAACTTCGCTGCACACTCTGCCCTCACACATCACCAAGGCGACAGACCTGGCAAACTGCTGGCCTGGCTGATTGCACGAGAAGACCGCAAGACCCCAATATCGGCGGTACGTGTGGAAGGGAGGGGGTTACTCTACACGCAACGCCAAATACATGAAGCGTTCATAACCCACTATACAGCCCTATACCACTCTCGACTCGACGACCCACCTCCTGCCATAGCTAAATATCTCATGCCCCTGCAGCTACCTACACTGACGGCGGCGCAACAAGACAACCTTGGGGCATCAGTTACTCCTGAGGAACTCCGCGACGCCATTTTCAACTTGTCAAACGGCAAGTCTCCTGGCCCCGACGGCTTACCAGCCGAATTTTATAAGGCCGGCTCAGACATACTCATACCCCAGCTATTGAAGGTGTGTGCTGCGGCTGTGGATGACTTCTCTCTCCCCCCGATGCTCAATGAGGCTACCCTCATTTCCCTACTCAAACCAGGCAGGGATGGCGAATTGCTGGGCTCTTACCGCCCGCTGGCCCTCCTTAACACCGATTATAAAATCCTCGCCTCTGCCCTGGCCCGGAGATTAGCCCCCCTGGTACCGACACTGGTGCATCATGATCAAAACGGGTTTGTGCCGACGCATCACACCTCCTACAACATCCGCCGCCTATTCCATATACAGGAGTACGCAAGGCGCCAATGGCCACAAGCCGGGTGCCTGGTGTTGGACCTAGAGAAAGCATTCAACTCGGTGGAATGGCCATACTTGCGGGCGGTCATGGATAAATTTGACCTGGGGGAAGACTACGAGACCATGGTTGGCTTATTGTACTGCAGGCCCACAGTTCGTGTCCGTACCGGCACGTTGCTTTCCGATCCCATCCGTGTACAGAGAGGCACCAGGCAAGGCTGCCCCCTGTCACCCCTGTTATTTTCCTTGGCCATGGAACCTCTAACCACGATTCTCCGGACTCGAGGTGCAGAGTGGGGAATTCCGATGGCAGATGGCCTCCACGTGACATCGCTGTATGCGGACAACCTCCTCCTCTATGTTAGAGACTTGACTAATGTCCAGGGGTCCCTCACTGACGTCTTCCACACCTTTGAGGAGATGTCGGGCTTGAGAGTCAACTGGGCTAAATCTGGGGCCTATTCCTTTGACCCGAACATCCCTGAAAGCGACATATACATTGGTGGCGAGAGGCTACAATGGTATCCCACGACATTTAGATACCTGGGAATCCACATCTACCGTAATCCTACGGATATCTTGAGGGGAACCTGATGCGGGCGCTTGCTTCCATCCGGAGTCAAATTCGGTTTTGGAGAACTTTACCCCTGAACGTGCCTAGCCGAGTGACACTCACAAAAATGATAGTCTTACCAAGGCTATTGTACTACTTTGCCAACATCCCATCCTATATCCCCAATGGGATATTCCGGGACCTTGAGGTCCTACTACGCGGCTTAATCTGGAATGCGGACCGACCACGTGTGTCACTGACAAAGCTCTACATGCCCACCGACTCGGGAGGCTTAGCGGTTCCCAACATGGAATTATATTACTTGGCGGCGCAAATGCAATGGGTGACGGGATGGCTAAGTGGCAAAAACCTGGGGGACACCGCCACGGACGTCACTGCTTGGTCTCACCCACAAATCTGCGCCATGTTCCATCCACTCGCCCGGCCTCCCTGCCCCCCGCAGATACACCTGGCACGTAAGTGTTTCCTGAGATGTCTACGGCTTACCCGATCAACCATACCATATGCCCCGATACTCCCCCTACTGGGCACCCCCACGGCCAATGGAGTACTGACGGAGGCGAAGTTGGGCAGCTGGTCCACCGTGGGTGTGGAGATATTAGGAGACCTATACGCTGACGGGGCCCTCCTCCCCTTTGAGACTCTCGCGGAGGATACGGCCCTCCCGAATGGGCAATTCCTATTGCATGCGTCCCTCGTCCGCACGCTGACTACCGCATGGGGCGACATATCTGAAGAACCACCAACACATTACTTCATGCAATACCTCCATGTTATGGGCAATGGCTCCCATATAGTGCATTGGTTAGCGCAGGCCCTTCTGATTCACACACAACCCACTACCTCGCAGTTAAGGGAGAAATGGGCGGCGGACAGAGGGAGGGACCGGACGGACAAAGAATGGGCGATGGTGCTCACTGGACCGATTTCCATCCCACGCAACCCCCGATTCAAAATCATACAACTCTACATATTACACCGCGCCTATCTCACACCGGACAAGATCAACAGATACTTCTCGGTCACAGATACCGCCTGCAGCCGCTGCTCCCAGGTGGGTGCAGACTTTTTACATATGCTCTGGTTTTGCCCCAACATCCAGCAATATTGGGATGAGGTTACAGCGCTGCTCACACACTGCACCAACGAATGCATACCGAGAACTTGGGAAGCCTGTATTCTAGGACTGTACAAACGTACTAAACTCAACAAGGTGCCGGCCCGATATTGGGATCTCGGACTAATCACGGCCAAACGACTGCTTACAAAGCGGTGGAAGGCCAACACCCCCCGCATATACGACACTGGTGCATGTCCCTCACCAATTGGGCACGAGCGGAAGGCACAATCTTACGACGGGAGGAGACAGCAGGGCTTAGGAAATTCCCCATTGCACATTACTGGGATGGCATCCTCCAATCCTTCCAACAGAAATGCTTAGAACAGGGGATCACCTGAGGGGACTCGCGTCTGGCCTCCACGCACTTACGTGGAACACTACGGACTGTGCTTGTACCCACTGCTCCCCCCACCAGCTCCCTTCTCCTCTCCCCCCTCCCCCAACTGGGTAATGCTGGCTAAGACCCGCACCCCTGTGTCCCCTGCCATGCTGCACATCATACCACATGCCCCAACTGCACGCCGCCCACTCCGACTACCTACACAGTGTGCTCTGCTATCGGCGACGAAACGTTAGTGTTCCGCCTCCACATGTGCACGTCAACTCCTCACTTTATGACCTGGGTGGGACCGCCTCGCAGGCTGCGCTCTGCGGGCGGCCCCTGGGTCCCCCTGTGACAGACCCCCCCAAAATGGACGCGTCGACTCCATAATGCCCCTGATCACTGATTATCAGACCTACACCCACACGGATGCTGCAACCCCACCCTTATTTTCCCCGAACATGCACATACACCCAACCAAGAGTCGTTTCCCCTTTGTATATAACCCCCCCAGTTGAGGTTTAGATGCTTATTGAGGCAATGGTTCGGCTCCCTGACCAGACTTTCTTGCTTTAGTTAGTAAAGACATTGTACGTGCTACGCGACCACCTTCAGACACCATACCCTGATCAGAGCGCCCGGCCCCCCTCCCCTTGTCCAGGGCTGACAATACAGGACATCACCATAACACGGACAGGGGGACTGGCCGCCACACATGCCTACTGCCTGAAGATGGGTAGGTGGATCCAGATGGTATTTCACACCACCAACTAGCTTGCTCGAACCACTGCTATTGAGTGAAGCCACATTCATGGGACCGCTGAGTGCGACGGACATGGCTGTGGCGGTTCAAGCCCAACGCTGCCGTCCTCACGAAATTCCCCCACAAGGTATATTTAGCTATATAGTCATTCATCCTTAACAAATCTGCGATATTGTATCGCACTACACTTCCGCATTGATGCCCCGCACCCCCATGGGAGAAGATACTTACAGACATATTTACCGGTTATACACGCTCATGAGTGCGGGCTGTTATCCGGCTACTGACCGTGATGCCCCCACTATTGTTCTACAAAAAAATAAAACCTCACAGACCTATTTGCTCATTGAGATATGTAGTTTGCTAAATTTTGAATGCTGTACACGATGCATATTACGCCGCCGGACCTCCGGGTTGTCGGCCATACGGCTGTGTTCACCTGCTACTGTTACGTATGGTTATTGATTCACGCGGCTGGCCCCGAGGGGTTATAAGCTGTAAGCTGTGTAAGATGCGTTTAGTATAATAAAGGTCTTTAAAAAAATAAATTAAAAAAAATTTAAAAATTGAGGCACATGGTCAGACTGATTTGCATATGGCCATGTCTGAACTGGGATGGCTGAGTGAGCTAAAGAATGGTGATGGATTAAACCCAGATCAGTTGACTGGGGGTGAGTGTTTGATTTGCTCTAATGCTCCGTCCATCATCCCCTTTTGTATCGCTTTGTTCGCCCTAAGTTGGCAGGGTATGCTCAGACGTGAGTCCCTTGCTCACTTGGCCACTGGATTCAAGATAGCCTGGCTGATGAGGATTATGAATCCGAAACCGGTCCCAGGATGCTTGTTTCCGGTCCAGGGAAGGGAAGGCTTGGCAGTTCCGGCTGGACTGTTCCCATGAGGCACAGGGTCAAGGCTGATTTGCATATGGCCATGTCTGACCTGGGGTGGTGTTGAGTGCAAAAAACGATGGATTTAGGCCCAGATCTCTGTACTGGGGTGAATGTATGACAATGTTCTGCATTCTGTACATCACCTGTTATTTTTAACTCTTGTGTGACTTCATAACATAACTATAGCATCACTTTAACCCTTGTTTATTTCAGTGAAGATCATTTTTTGTACCTAAGCTAAGGTCTTATTTTTAAGTATAACTTTAATATAAGTCTAACCATTGTTTTTTTTCCAGTGTATTTAAGTGTTTTCTATCATATTTTAACTTTCAGATGTTTATAAGCATTGGAGTATGAACAACTACCATGTTCACATTCTATGTCTGTATGCACTGAGCTTAGCAAATAGGGTCAAGCCCTCAGCCTCTACCTACATCTAATTATTTTCAAGAAATCATCCCAACTCCTTCTGCTCAGTGCCACTAGCTTTATGAAGAAAAAGTTGTACGCAGTTTTGCCTGTTGACATACATTGTTTTGTTTTTTACTTTATTTTTAACTTTTGGACGTGTACAGTGGAGGGTTGGTAGCAGGACATGGCCTCTGGCACGCAGTTCCATCACGGGAGCCTGAGCCCACACGCTGTGCATGGCCTCTGGCTAAAAGATTGGCTGCAGGCCTTACTCCTACCCAAACAGTGCCATTCAACCCACTGCCTGTGCATGGTCTTTGGCCATACACAGTAAGGGATTGGTTGCAGGGCCTGGCCTCTTTGGCTTGGCCCTGCACCCAACTTCACCACAGCTTTCTTCCACCTTGTGCAGCGAGAGGTTGGCCACAGGGCCTGGCCTCCAGCCAAGACCTGTGCCCAACCCTTTATGGGCACCCATCCCCAATGGACGGCAATCTGCTAACTGAAGACCAACCTCCCCACCAGCGCCGAACCCACAATTTCTTTGACCTTTTTGGAACTGTTTTTGGGTACCTCCAGACAGGCGTCACTGACATGGTACCTTGGTACCATGCAAGCTTCCCGGATGAAGCTTGCCCAGCACCATGGTACCATGAGGCAAAGCATATTCAATGACTCCCACAGGAGTGCATTAGTACTTCAAGTTTCCTGTGCTAGACACTTCAAGAGCATCACAGTACCTTTGACCTGAATTTAAAAAAAATGCTTGGCCTTTGGGGTATCTTTCGCCTCCCCTCCACAAGTGTTGAGGTGTCAGAGTGCCCCTACCCTGCCTCGTATGCCTTATTTTGCAAACCTCTTCTGGATACAGGTATCAAATCCCTGAGTCCTGTACTGGCCACCACAATTTTTGTGAGTTTTGGCCAGCCAATCAGATCACTCTGTTCCATGGCACTTGTACCGAAATGTCCACAGGAGAAGAAGCTCACTTGAGTATTCAGGTGGCACCATTTTTTTGATTTTTGCTTCTGGGGTGCTACCTCGGGACCTCTGTCGGACCAACTCTTGAGATATAACTAACTTCTTAACTGATCCATGCTCATGCTGAGCCCCTCTTTTAATGATAATTTCTCAAAAAACGCTGAATGGATTCATACCAAATCACAAATGCACACTTTCTCAATAAAGTTTAAACTTTTTACCAAATTTGTTATAAGTCCGTTCAGCTGACAGCAATTTTTTCTGTGGGAATTAACACGGGGAATAAACATGTGGGGACCCTACTTTTCTGACCCCCAATTGATGGATCAGCACAACATTTTCCATGAAGGAGCCAAGCTGGTTCATCTTTTATTTTGGAAATGTTTCTGCAAGTTCGTCAAAAGGCACCAAACCTATCAGTAAAAAAGGTCATTTCTATGGAATAGCTGACCTTACTATAATTGCACTCTGGTGACCAGCTTGTTGAGTATAAGTTTGAAGGCACTTGAGTTTACCAGGACTGCTGGTACCTATGTATACTAGAATGTCATCACAATAGTATAAGTAGTAATCAAGTAATTTTATTTATTGAAAGTTGCCAGCCTCTTGTTTTCCTAAACATTTCTAATACAATAAAGACATATAATGGGCTTTTAGTAAAGCTTCTTTCTCCATTGGGCTGCTCAATTGTTGCTCAAATTATGCTCCCTCTTGCCACAACATATAGATTAGGTTATTGATTAGTCGACTGCAATCTCTGGATATATTTACTGTGAGCGATTGCATTCTTATTGTACACATTTAAAATTCTAACTAAATTACAAACTTTAATGTTGAAGCTACATCTCCTCACCTATGTGAAGGGCATTCAAAGCAAGTACATCTGGCTTGAGATGGACATTTAATAGCTGCAAGCAGTTTTGGGTGGAACTGACTGGAGAGGGAAACCTAATAATGAGTTGTGGTAATGCCGCTTTGTTAGGGAGTTGCTTCAGACTCGAGAGGTACATCTAATAAAGTCTTGAAAGACTATAGCATGGTTAAAGACTTCAAGCTGCTGCTTTTAACTCATGAACTTATACTAACAGAAAGTTCATATGAACCTGGGTTTCTTGAATTTTGATGGTGCTGATTGTAAATGATACTCTTTTGTGCGGATCTACAGTGATGTCAGATAAGTATGAGGCAATGATAATAAATAAATATACAGAATGCTATGGTGAAAGAGTTAGCCCAAGTATATTGCTAGTTCTTCTTCCATGTTTAAGCCTGATGGGATCTTAGTTTGTAGATCTATTATGTATCTGGATTCCAGTATGCGTAAATGAAGTTCTCTGTCTCCTCCACATTCTTTGACTGGGACGTGGTCCCAGTCAAAGAAGAAGCAGATTTTGATTACTCTGGTGGAAGCTAGCAACATGCCTCGCTACTGGGTAGGTTTAGTCATTGTGTTCAATAGCCCTATATATATATATACTCACTAAAAACACAGGTTTCAGGGACGTTATAGTTAGGAATTAGCATTTAAAAAACCTTAGAAATTCACAGAGAAAAAACCAAAGGTTTCATAGATGTTATAGTTAGGCTGACATTTCACTTGTACAAAAACAGAGAAATTCAGCCGTTATAGTTAGCTGGGCTAACTATAACTCACGCCCCCACAATGTACTGCTGATAATGAAACATATTATATCACTCATGACATGGTCAGTGACATCACTGAAGACATCTCAAAGGGAAACAGCTGTATTGTAATGGCATTGTCATGCCATTCCATGTCATTACATCGCAAGCGTCACAAAGCTTGCAATGGAACAACGTGTAGCCATTACTACACATTTTCTTACATCGCATGCGCTTTTATAACGCATGCGATGTAATGGCGATCCACCTTGTAGTGAGGAAACTGAGGCTCTTCCGTTTCCTCACAACGACGTGCACCGTGCATCGCCCCTCTGCCGACATGAGAGGAGGCGTGAGGAACCACAAGGAGAATGGGGTAAGGGGGATTGGGCCTGGGGTGGGGGTTAATTTTTATAGTTTAGGGTAGTGTTGTGGTGTGTGTGTAGCGCAGAGCAGTGTTTTAGGGTTTAGGGTAGTGTTGGGGTGTGTGTGTATTGCAGGGAAGTGTTTTAGGGTTTAGGGTAGTGTCATGGTATGTGTGCAGTGCAGGGTAGTGTTTTAGGGTTTGGGTAATGTTGGGTGTGTGTGTAATGCAGGGTAGTGTTTTAGGGTTTAGGATAGTGTTGGGGTATGTGGGTAGTACAGGGTAGTGTTTTAGGGTTTAGGGTAGTGTTGGGGATCATGCTGGGTAGTGTTAATGTAGGGAGAAGAATGAGGGTCAGGAGAGGGTCATGCAGGAGTACTAAATTAGGGATTAGGGTAGGGCTGGGTAGTGTCAGTTGCATTTCACAGTTTTACCATGTATATACCTTTAGCACTCATGACTTTGCATTGTAATGGCATGCATGGTAAAAGTATGCAATGTAAAGGCATGTCGTTGTAATTTAAAACACGTAGTAATACTTGAGTTGTAATGGCTTACGGGGTATTAGTACGCGTTGCAATGAGTCATATTCATCTCAAATGACATCACTGAGGGCATCATCCAGATAATCTCTGATGCACCTTCTCACACCCTAATATAACGTTTCATGCACCCACTCTAAAATACAGACTACCATTCTTGAAACCATAGACACACCAACATCAGTTAGTACATACCTACTCACTGGTTCATAGGTCTACGTACAAATCCACTCACACACCCATACAGCCACTCATACACACAGTCACTCAGCAATACAGCCACTGATATAAGCACCTGTATTTTTTTCAGTGATTTTCTAAGGTTTTTAAAATCTGAATTCCGAACTATAACATCCCTCAAACCTGTGTTTTTTTTAGTGAACTTCGAAGGTTTTTTAACTAGCAATCACGTTTGCAGAGTGGTGGAGAAATTGGACTGGGCCTCCAACCAACTCTTAGGAATTCTGCTGCATAGGGCATACATAGGCTGTCCGGAATTTGGTTAAAACCGACTCTGAACGAAAGTACACTACCGAATGAAAATCAGCTGACCCGGTTTAAACCGAGTGTCACTGATTTTCATTGCTGTTGCACCACTTGGCCACTTGATGGAGCCAAAGCATTGCAGACCAAGCTGCAATTTAGGCACCAAGAAGGAAGCAGCCCAGAACGTGCGTCACCACAGCCTGTACCTGAGGGCCCCCCAGGCCCTGTCACCGGCCCCAGGTCAATGCCCTTTTCAGCGCACTACCGGCACGCTTGTTTTTTTTTAATCAAGATTCTATTATTTAAATCGGCCCGTGAGCAAGGGCCCCCTGCCTGGCTAACGTGGTGTGAAAGAGGCGCAATATTGTTTAATGCGGTGGGGGAGAGGAGCTGTCGTTTGTTAGCCTGCGGCCGCAACCCATTACTTCACAGGTCTTTAAAAAGACCATTTACATAATGAGGCTTGAAATGCTTGCAATGCTTGCTTTTTGAATTAAGCTTCTTTGCTTAATGCGGCCCGTGAGCAAGGGCCGCCTGCCTGGCTAACGTGGGGGTGGGCATTCTCTCTGGCGGTCTGGTGACTCAACAATGAAGTGCAGGGGTGCGGCGCGGGCACATTTTCTTTTTAAACCATTAGGTCTTTCTCCAACCAGGACCGCTCCACTTGGAACGGACTTCGTAACCCTATCCCATTGCTCCACTCCTCTCCCTACAACAAAACGGAGCAGCTATCCGACCTCTTTTTACATGCATGACTTTGGTTGGGGGGGTACTTTGATTTGCTTCAAGCAGGGCTGTAAGTGGAATGCTTAATGAGGCCCATGCACAAGGGCCCCTGTCTGTCTAACGTGGGGTGGGCACAGGGTAAAGAGGCCGCATGCTTGTGTTTTAATTATGCTTCCATTGCTTAAATAGGCCCGTGAGCAAGGGCCCCCCTGCCTGGCTAACATGTGGTGGGCGCCGGGTAAAGAGGAGGCATGCTTACAATTACTCCCTCGCACTCATCACCACACACAGATGCAGTCACAAATACACACACCCTCCCACGTTGATCAACACACACGCAATCACACGGTTTCTGATTGTGCTGGGATTGAACTCGGCCCTCAGTCATAACTCGTGCAGACATTTTTTTTGACACCTCATTGGCCGACGGTGTCAATATTTGTGCACTTCAGAGTGTGGAAGCCGCAGTTGAAACTGTCTCTGCCGTCAGCTCGTCGCTCGCTGCAGTATAATCTCTGGTTCTCTGGTACAAGGGGCCACACACAGGCTCGGTTTGTGGGCCGGAATGTGTGTGTGTGTGTTGGGGGGGTATGCTGCCTGCTTAGTTACACTATTCTTCCGTCTTGGCCGACTGGGAAACGGATTGCCGCAGTCCGTCACAGGTTTGTCTCACAAGCCCACCCACAGATGGGATGGGCAGAGCGACGCGGACAGGCAGGGGCAGGAAGCGGGTAGAGACATTGTGGAATGAAGTGTGTCTGAGAGAGATAACGAGAAAGATAAAGCGAGAGAGAATGAAAAAGAGTTGGGGAGAGAGAACAAGAAGAGAGAACGGCGAGAAGTGACGTGAGAGTGTTAAAGAGAGGGCAAGCTACGGTGGCGTAACAACCAGAGCTGCTAACTAGGGAACCGGGTTCGAGTCTGGAGGTGGGCTCAACATCCGGAGATTCGGGCAGATCACGTAACCCCCCAGTGGCTATAAAAATGAATGTGCCCCTGTGTAATGTAATTGGTGCTCATGTAAAGCGCTCAAATACTTTTGGGTCGAGTTGGCGCTATGTAAAGCTGTAAAATAATGAGCTAAAGAGAGGGGTTTTGAAAGATATAAAGAGTGAAACAAGCGGTAATGTAAAAAAGACCTAAAGAGAGCGAGTCAGAGACAGGTACAGATACGATTTTGTGTTACAGAAATTCTTATTTCGCAACTTTTTAAACACGCCCTTTTGGCCTTCCAGGAGCACTTGTATTTCGTACTCACCAAAGACAACGGTATAAACCCAGCCCCGCCGCCTTCATGCCTCACATAAAGGTGTGCGCCCCTTAAGCCCTTGGCTCGTTGGGGGGAGCAGCGAGAGAGGGATGTCTGCCCACTGCTTGTACCTGAGGGCCCCCCTGGCCCTGTCACTGGCCCCAGGTCAATGCCCTTTTCAGCGCAGTACCGGCGCCCGCCACGTCTCACCCAGGCACTAGCCCCCTGATCGGGGAAAGAGGCACAATGTTTGTTTAATGCGGTGGGGGAGAGGAGCTGTTGAGGTCTGCCGTTTGTCTGCCTAATGGCAGGTCTTTGTTGCAATGGAAGGGCGTACAGAAAACAGCATGAAAACTCTTTGGGGCAACAAACCCCCTCTGCCTGTCCCCCTTTTGTCGATCAGATGCTGAGCTCAGTGGTGGTGTAGTGGCCTAGCACCCCCAATGTATTTATTACCCTGCGCACATACACAGAGGCTTTTGGAAATGTAGTCGGGGCACAGGGCAAATAGAATTTGCTGCCTTAATTTCCACCACGATCTGAAGCAGCAGCTGCTACAAACAGGCTGAGCGATATATAGAAATATATTGATATACATTTATATCCCCAGAACTGGTTTCATCTCGATGAGCATCGCGCATCTGCAATGCCTGTGGGTGTCAGATTATTGCAATTAACTTGGCGCAGAAAAATCTCAAAGAGGAGTTGGCATGTGTGTTTGACATTTGAAAAATTATGTTTTATAAAGGTCAAAAATATATAAAGGGCTGATTAAATCTTTTTTTTAATGAGCTGATTACTAATATTAAGGTACAGATACAACATTCCATGTCCAATTGCCAATATCTTTTTGTTTTGTCATTTTATTTGAAAGCTGATAAATAACAATAAAAGACATTATTAAATTATAACCAGGTATACAAATCAGTCTTACAGTAAACGTGATTGTCAGTGTAACACTGTTATTAACATTTTCCAAAATATGCTACACCGATAACCACGTTCTATTTAAAGATTTCTATTGTTTTTCTGAATTGCTTGCAGCTGTAAATATAGACAGGAGATCTTGAGCAAAAAAACTTTATTTTAATGTTGGTCAGCCTTTCTCCGCAATCCACTCCAAACAAGCATTTGCAATGCAATAGATCTCGCATTATTTACGTTTGAGCTATTGGCATTGCTAAATATTGCAACACCAATTGCAACAAAAGTCTATACATCGTAGGCACAAAAAATTGTGTATTTTTTTTGTAGCAATGGTGGCATGCTGCGCTTTAGATGAATATGTTTAAAAGTAAAGTGCGCCATACTGCGATTGCTACAATAGTTAATTGTGGACCTTAGCTGAAGTGTTTCCCTGTGAGAGATCCTTGTCACTTGCTAGCTGGTATGCTGAAAGCAGCATTACAATCTTCTGAGCTAATGAAGAATGCTATTGATTTTGTAGTCCATTCAGGCGCACTGTTTCGTTATGCGCGGGAACTCAAACGCAAATATTTCTCATTTTGTGTTTTGTGTGGCAGCAAAGAAAAAGTCATCCCACCTTTGTCATTCAGTCGGTGGTTCTCAGTCCTAGAGGCCGTGAATGCAATATTATCTATGTGGCAACCGCTTACTGAATTTTTGCTTAGTGATGATGCAAAAGGCAAGAAATGTGAGGATATTCGGGTGCATATTGATAGTGATGTCAATTTTTTTTTTCAGGAAAACATGATTGCTGTAGTGGACATAATAAAAAAACTAGAGTCAGAAAACACCCTTGTCTACCAAGTGTTCAGTATAATTGGTGTCGATGTCAAACATCTCCTCGAGAGTAGGCGAGACGACACTTTTAGTGACTTTGGCACTGCAACATGTTCCCTGTTAGAATGCTTGCCACTTGGTAAGTAAAGAAGTGTTGAAGACCAATTCAGGAAATTTTATTTCACCATGCATGAGAAAGGGCTAGCTATGATGCATAGAAATGTCCCTTCACCAACCATGGCGTTTGAAGTCAATGAAGCCTCACTGTGGTACTCTCATGTGTTAGGCCCATTCCGTAAAGGGGAATTTTCTCCGGACTTTGCAAAGTACAGCTTAATTTTTGACCGCTTTAATACCTCTGAGGGCATGTGCACTCAGTTCAACGCATATGTTGCAGAACCTGTCCCAGAGATTGTCAACCTTGAGGTGCACCAGTACTGGCATGGAAAGCTACGTCAGTGGTCAGAGTTGGCAAATTGTGTACTGGCTGTTTTGGCGTTGCCAGTCTCAAGTGCCAATGTTGAGAGGGTGTTTTCACAAATAAAAGTGTACATGGGAAGGAAAGAGAGAGCGCGAATGACTACAGAATCACTGAAGAAATATTGTATGGTGTACTACAATAAATTTGACTTGTAAAAATGAATTTGGACTTCATATACACACGTACGTACACTGTCTATATACCATGCATCAATTTAGAAAGCCAGCAATAATAAAAGCAAAGCTTTCTATAAACACCGGAAAAACACAGTTTCAGTTGTTTTTTATGGCGCGAAAATTAGTAATAACTGAAAAGCACTGTTTTTTTCAGGTATTGAAATCACTGGAAAACACTGACAAAACACCACCAGAATTTACCAAAAATAGAAACTGAAAACAGGAAAGCCTAGGCATACACGATGTACGAGGAGGACTTCTTGGCCTCTGGAGTAAAGTGGACTACATCCCCCAACAAGTAGTGCGCCAGAAGGCGTGTTTGTAGAGTGGTGGAGAAAGGGGGTGTGGCCTCCGAAGACCTCTTAGCAATTCCACTGTGTGGGACTTACTGAAGGTAACAGGAGAGGTAGTTGGTCCCAAGGACGTCCTTGTAGGCCATCTACCCTTCCTGTTACCTTCAGTAAGTCCCACACAGCAGGATTGCTGAGTTCTGATACCAGGCCACGTCTCCTTTCACAATTACCCTGCAAATGCGCTTCCTGGCGTAGTCTTGGTTGGGGGATGAAGTCCCCTTCAGTGCTGGGGGTCCTTGGGGGCCAAATGGTCTACCTGTTACCTCCATACAGTGTGATTAATGAGAGATGGTCGCAGGCCATGCCCCCTTTCTCCACCACTCTGCAACGTGCCTCCGGGTGCGCTCTTGGTCGGGAGATGAAGTCCCCTTGCCTCTTGGGGGTCCCGGGGGATCAACTAGCCCAAATGTTACCTCTAGTGAGCCCCACACATCTGAGTTGCTGAGAGGTGGTCAGAGGCCACACCCTCTTTTTCCACCACTCTGCAAACATACCTCCTGGCACACTGCTGCTTGGGGGATGAAGTCTACTTTAAGCTTGAGGCCATCAGAAGGAAAGGGGACCTCATCACCCCACCATCAGTCCACCAAGAGGCGTGTTTGCAGAGTGGTGGAAAGAGTGGCATGGCCTCTGACCACCTCTCAGCAATCCCACTGTGTGGGGCTTACTGGAGGTAACAGGTGGGCTAGTTGACCCCCAAGGACCATCAGCTGCTAAGGGTACTTCATCCCCCACCCAAGTGCGCCCCAGGAGGTGCGTTTGCAGAGTAGTTGTAAAAGAGGCGGGGTCTCTGGTGAGTTGCCATCATCCTTTTTTTTGTTTCAAATTCAGGAAGGTGACCTGTGTGGCCCCCCTTTTCTTTACCCTTTTGGTCCCCAGGGGACCCTATCCCCTGGGGCCTTACCAATATATATATTTGTTTTCAATTTTAAAGTGGGAGTGGGGCAGCGCGGCCCCCTTCCTGAGGCTGATTTCTGCCCTGGTACACCATCCCCTGGAGCTGGGCTTTGGTTTATTTAGTTATTTTTTCAAAGGGGAGTGGGGCCATGCGCCCCCAGGATGATTTCAGTCCCCGGGACCCCATCCCCCGGGGCCCAGCCATTTTCTTTCTTTCTTTTTGTTATTTTTACGGACAGGGGCTGCATAGTTCCCCCTTCCCTGGGCCAGTGTTGCCCAGGGACCCCATCCCAAGGGGCCTGCCCTGTGTTTTTTTTTAAAACAGTTTGGAGGGGGACTCGCAGCCTCCTTCCTGAGGCCAATTTCGTCCGAGGACCCCATCCTCCAGGGCCAGGCCTAAAGTTAAAAAAATATATAGGTAGGTACGGGGGCTTCTGTGAAGTGAAGCAGTGTTTGCTATGGCATGGTGGGAGCGCAAACTGCAATGTCCCAGGGTGGGCACCCCGGGACATTGCTGCAGCCGGCCCTGAGGGTCGCGGTCCTCAGGGCCATTTATGGCTCTAGGGGAGGGGCCAACTGTCCCCCATCAATTTGCAAAGTAGCCCCGGGAAGGTGGTGTTCCCTGTGGCTGTGTGGGGGAGCTTGAGCCCCCCACACATTATTTTGAGCATAGCCTTGGGAAGTGGCAGTCCCCGGGGCTGCATGGGGGGGCTCCTCGTGGGGGGGCTCATTAGTAAATAGCACAGGGGAGGTGGCAGTTTCCAGGGAATTTTGTTTAAAAGCCCCAGGGAGGTAGCAGATTGCCCCGGGACCTGGCCAACAGGGGGCTAAAAAAAAAACTAAACGCTGCAGCTCGCATTTCATTTTTATTAAAATGTTCGGCCGGATTCGCACACACAGCACGAATCTCACCAAATTCTTGATAATGTTTTTTAACATTTTTCCTTGTGTCTAGGTCACACCGAGTCACAAGATGGCTGCCAATACTTCCTGGTGGGAACTATTTATAGCCATTCAGATCGCAAGCTCGAGATCCGGAGGGTTTGTGGATTCTTTGCATCGAAATTTGGATATCTGAGAAATATTTACATTTCTCAGGAACTACTGAACGGATTTACCCCATTTAACAAAACGTTTTCTTACTGAACCAAGAGCTACCTTTTTGTCAAATTGAATGTAATTCCGTTCAGCAGTTCGGGCTGTAGCCGCGTCTAAAATTTCCTTCGGCAACTAACAGGAAGAAATCATGTTTTGGGATTCCCCTCTTTTTCTCACCCCCGTGTGACAAATCAACCCGAAACACAGCAGCTGAAGTGACCACCCCATTAATTTTGAAAATTCTGTGAAGATTCGTCAAACGACGGCAAAGAAATTGCAAAAGTAAAAACACTTTTTGAATAGAACCAAGGTCTTAACGATAACTAGCGACCGCCAGTAGGATATACCAATAAAATAAAATCCCCTATGGCTCAAATCACTTAATTCACTGCAAGACCCATAAAAATCCTCCACCACTTTAATCACAAATGAGTTTGCACCAGCATCTTAGTTGAAAGTGGAAACAATTCTGGTTTCCTTACACAAGTCATCACAACATAATGCCAAAGAAGTGAACCCGGGCCTGCATACCTGCACCCTTTCTGGTATGCAAGGTACAGAGCCTTTATACCACAAATAAGGTAAATCTCCTGATAAACAATGTTTTTCAAAAACATACATTTTCAGAAAACTTTTTCAAGCTGGTTTCTTTTTGATTGACCTCACACAGTCTCTTCATAATAGATCTTTCAGCGTCCCTCTAACAGACAGATATAGAATCTTTTTTGAAATATTTTCTTCTGTCCTGGAGGTTCCGAAGTGCCAGTGCCTCAAACTTGGGTTTTGAAAGAGCTGGTATGGAACTGATAGATGACATAATGTTAATAATTGCATTTGCTTGACACCTTTTCTCTCACACTCTTTATACGAGTGTGAAGTAGTTTCTGTCTTGGAGACACCGTGCAAGTCTTTTTATAGAACAAAATCCAGCATAACTGATGGCAGCCTTATAAGTTTGGAGGTCTCTCCTGATCTCCACCAACTACTAGTCAATTTGGCCCTACTGCTCAATACTTCAAAGGCAAGTGAGCACCTTCTACTGGCAGTTCACCATGATACTGGCAGAGAAGACCTTTCATTGAAAGGAACTAGGAGATGGTAGAGTTAGTCACTGACAAATATCTAGGTAGGAATTCCAGGAACTCCTTGCTGTGTGTATTTCTTTTGAAGATGTGTATTTCCAAAGAGCGTTCATATGGTAATTATAACTTAGAAAATTGACTTAAACTCTACACTCACAGTTTTGAAAACCTCATTGAATCACAAGACAGCTCAAAGACACAATATTCCATGTGACCTATGTGATAAATATCAACATTAGAAGAGCCATCTAACTCCTGAATGCAGATTAAGGGGCCAATTTAAATGTTGGTGGAGAGGGAAATCTGTCAGCGCCCATCCATGACCAGCGCCAGGGACCCTGGTCCTCTGACCTGCCAATGCAACAGCTCCTCAGCCCTCTATGCCCTCAACTCTGGCCAGGACAACAACTGCAAGCGTTCTTCACCTATCGGCACTGATGGACCCTTCACCTGCCACCACTGTCACCACTCATTCACCTACACTGAGACCCAGGACCCTCCTCAACCCTCCCGCCACAACTCCACTGCACCCCAAACCCTGAAATGCATCCTCCTTAACATCTGATCCCTCCACAGACACGCTGTGGAAATCTGGGACATCCACAACAGCACCACCACGTCGTTGCCTTCTTCACAGAAACCTGGACGAACGCTGCATTAGGGACCTGACATAGCGATTACCATCCCTGAAGGCTACAAGATCAACCGGAAGGACTGCTACAGATGCCCCAGAAGAGGCATCACCATTGCCCACAATTCCAACCTATGACTGAGCACCCACACTGACAGACCTGATGGTACACCTCCACTTCAAGATACAGACCAACCCGACCCCCACCCTCTGAGGCACCATCATATACAGATGTGCATCTGTTTCTGACTACATCACCAAAATCATCACCCCGCAAGCCATTGCCTCCACTGACTACACCTTGCTAGGAGATCTCAAATTCCACCTCAACAATCTCCAAGACCCCAAATCAACGTCCCTCCTGGAGGACCTCCTCAACATCGGACTCAAACAGATCATACCAGAACCCACACAGTCAGCAGGACACTCCCTTGACCCCATCCTCACAGCAGGAAACTCCACTACCTTCAGCCACATCTCCTAACTCCCATGGATGGATCATTGTTGCTTTCACTTCACCTTCAAAACTAACACATCCAGCAAACGTCCACACCAGTTCCAGTGAAGGAACTGGAACAAGATCTCTGATGACCAGCTCACGCCTCCCCCAGCAGCTCCACTCCCACCCCCACGGACGATGACCCAACCACCGCCACCCGAACCCTGCACAATTGGATGACCGACTGCGCCAACACCATTGCCCCTATCAAGAAAATGGCCGACCTGCATGCTTAGAGAGCCAGCTGGTACTCCACCGAAACCTGAGACTCTAGATGAACCTGCAGACGCCGACCACCACAAACTCATCAGATACTTAAGGAAGAAAGCATTCCAGGACAGAATCTCCGTCCACACACACATCAGCAAGGAACTTTCGGCACCATCAAAGACTTCACCCAACCCAACTGTGAGACAATCAACATCCTCCCTACCAGGACCTCTGCAACAGACTCAGTGCCCACACTTGACAGCTGGACTGCCCTCACCATCGAAGAAACCCTGAAGACTATGAAGTCTGTCCACTACGGGGCCCCCTCGGACCCCTTGCCCCCACATCGACCACATAGCCACTGACATCTTCTTCTAAGCTTTGACGAATTACCAACCGCTCCTTCGAGACCGCCTCCTTTTCCGATGACTGCAAACATGTCGAGATCAACCCTCTCCTGGAAAAACCCTTGGCGGACCCCACAACCCTCAAAAAATTCAGACCGATCTCCTTACTCCCATACTGAGCTAAACTCATCAAAAAAGATGTCAACAGCCAGCTTGTCTCCTTCATAGAATTAAACAACATCATCGCCTCCTTCCAATCCAATCCGGCTTTAGGAAAAACCACAGCACTTAAACCACCCTGCTCGCCGCGACAGACGACATCCGTTCCCTCCTTAACAGAAAAGACACTGTGACCCTCATCCTCCTGGACCTCTCCGCAGCCTTCGATACAGTCTCTCACCGCACCCTAGCCTGCAGACTTCATGATGGCCCTCGACTGGCTTCACTCATTTCCATCTGGCAGAACGCAACAGGTTAGACTCCCACCCTTCCTCTCGGAGCCCACACGACCACCTGCGGAGTTCCTCAAGGAGCCTCCATCAGCCCCACCCTGTTTAACATCTACATGGCCCCGCTCAAACACATCATCAAATCCCATGATGGACTCAACAATGTTTGCTACACAGACGACACCCAACTCATCCTCTCCATATCCAACTAACCCAACATCTCCAAACACAACTTACAAGAAGGAATGGAAGCAGTTGCCAGGTAGATTAAGAACAGCTGCCACAACTACACACGGACAAAACTGAAGTACTCATCACAACCCGATGCCTGGAATAATACCTGTTGGCCCCCTGCCCTCGGGAATCCACCCCCCACTGACTCACGGAACCTCGTAATCATCCTGGACTCTGAACTCAAAATTAACAGCCAAATCAATGCTGTCTCTTCCTCCTGCTTCCATACCCTCTGTCTCCTACGAAAGACCTTCGACTGGATTCTCCTCGACCACAGGAAAACCATCACGCACACCCTCATCAGCAGCAAATTGGACAATGGCGACAAACTCTACGCCGTAATCAACAAGAACCTCACCTCCAAACTCCAGAACGTCCAAAACGCCTCCGCCAGACTAGTCCTCAACCTACCGCGCCACTGCCACATCACCCAACACCTGCGGAAAGTACATTGGCTCCCTGTTGATAAGAGAATTACCTTCAAGCTCCTAGCCCACATCCACAAAGACCTCCACAACACCGGACCTGCCTACCTGAACCACTGCCTCTTGTTCCACACACACCAAAGATCCCTCCACTCAGCCCAACTCTCCCTGGCTATGGTGATGCGGATCAAGAAGACCAGAACAGTAGGTCGTTCCTTCTCCTTCCTCGCAGCTAAGGCATGAAACATCCTCCCTCTCCACCTCCGACAGACACCAACCCTCACCAAGTTCATGAGAGAACTCAAGACCTGGCTCTTCAATGAATCGCCATGAACTTCCGGGAGATGCGCCCCCCCCACCTCCTCAGCACCTTGAGACCCTTTTGGGTGAGGAGCTACGCATAACAAACCTTGATTGATTGATTGATTGAGGTTAATAAGTAAAAACACTATTTTGTTGGAGATTTCTACATTGGTACTACCAGAAAGGAGCTCCCTAAATTCATGAAAATTCAAAACTATGTTGCTGTAAACATTCAGTGTATGGCACCACAATCACACAATACCGACCTTGCTTTTGTTGCTCATCAAGGAAAGATTGCAGTTGCAAATCTTGTGCATGCCACAGTCTGTAGCCTAAACTCAGATATCATTCAGGGTCTTGCAGCGCTTCCAGCCACCCAGATACATGAGATAAGAAATCCAGAACTAAATCAAACTTGGTGTCTGCCCAGAGTAGTTCACAAGATTTGCAGACAGGTCTGTCAACATTAAGAGCTTGAAACTCTTGCTTGCCTTTCATGCTTACTACAGGCTTGAATGGGGCCCCATACCATCCCAATGGGGCCTTGAGATTAAAGTTTAGTCTGACAGGCCCATGACCGGAAAACATAAAAGCCACTCAGACCACTCATGCTGATACTACCCAAAAGCATTGCTGATATATTTGGGGGGAAATTTGCAAAGAGTAAACTGTTATAAATATCTAAGTACCTATGGGAAATGTTGCAATTAGACTACATCCTAAACAACTCGGATAGTAGTGGAGAAAGGAAATGAGTTGGATAATTCAGTTTAACCTCTGGTGAGTTCTCACCTGCTATTATGTAGTTATGGGTATGGGTAGTTATGCGCTATATAAGTGCAATTTTCATTTAATTTCATTCATATTACAATGGAAGTGCATAAGGCAAAGGTAGTGCATCTAATGACTCTTGCAGCTCCATTATGGTTTGTGTTAAGTATATCCTCCATTGATGATTTGAAGACTGGTGTATAAAGAATACTTTTCTGTGTGCCTGGAAATGGCTGAAACATGGCCCTAGGACTGGAACAGAGGTCCTGATTACGATGTCAGGCAGACAACCACTGACAGGCCGTCGGTGGTGGTCCGCCAGACAGGCTATCGGTCCAACCACTACATTACATTGCAGGTGGTCAGACTGCAGCAGTCGGGGGCAAAGGCCTTCACCGCTGACAGGATCATGTGATCCCGACAGGGTTACGGTCAGAATCATACTCCCATTTGGAGGCGGTGCAGAGGCCGACACCGCCATCAGGAATTCAATATCACTTTCCAACAGTCTTTTAAAGGTGGTCCGACGCATCAGCGGATGGCGGTCCAACCACCTGATATTGTGATCGGGCCTTTTGTCTTTTTTTCTCCATATACTCTACTATTAATAATTAACAATGTGATTTTTCAAGGCTTCAGGAGCAGATGAACTCAAGCAGGGTAGTTTTATGCATAACGAATCAGGACATGATATTTTCGCATCATTCTGTAATAAATGGATAACATCCTTAGATTTTAACTCTCTGATATTGGACTAGACAATTTCAGATGATGCATTTAACAGTCATGTCAAATATGAGATCTTTATTGTTATAAAAAATAGACTATGAAAAATTGTGTAGTGAAATCTTGTTCACACAATATGTTACTATAACAGATAGACACCAATTGCCTGCAAACTTCCAATTTTCTGAAGCTACCCATAGGATTAGTAAAATCCTTTGCCAGACCAGATCGCTGTACTGTTATTTTAAGAAATTCTCGACTATGTTGATTTTGTGATGCAGATTGAGACCCTAGTGCACATAATGTGATAATGTAATCACTTAAAGGACCAGCATATTGAAATTTGTAATATGAATACTTGTATGATTTTATCAAATGGGTAAAATAGTTTTAAGTAACTGACAAACAACAATGCTTTTATACCAGTATGTAGGTTTTGGAATGATTTAAAGATGTTCAGTGATCTGTATTTCAGTCTTAAGAAGAAATGTTGATATGATTTTTTAGATATCCAAAGGAAGCTACTGAATTAATAATCCTCCCTAATCTTTTTCAACACAAGACTGGGCAGAGTGGTCAGAGTCCAAAGACATTTTCCCATCACTTGACCGCACAATTTTATGTGAATCTCACTTTGCTTAATTCTGATCAACATCACATTATTATCCAAGCGGTGTCAGGCCACCTGTCTTCAGGTGAACATACCATACTCAATGCCTTCACACCTCTTTCTGGTGCCCAAATCGTTGGTCAAAAGATGACAATTTATACTGATGGCTACACCTACCATTTTGAAGCCTGCTGACTTCCATTGTAACATCTCCCTAAATGTAAATAACATGGAGGAAACTGTTATTTGGATTCAGCACTTTACAAAAAAATTGTATAAATCAAATAATTTTATGGGGTGACTTTGTACCAACACAGGAGGGATCAGTGAGTTGAACACTCAGTATTGAAACGTGTCACCTGCAGGTTCACCTGAGGTCAATAGAATGAGTAATATAAATTTGGTTAATGGTAGCATCTCTTATTTACAGTATTTGGAAGTAGTAGAATCTGGTTTGAAATGCTACATAAAAATATGTTATTCATGTTAGGTACCTTTGAACTGCCAGACAGATCTGTCGAAACACACATGAAACGTTTGTGCACTTGAAAGGAATCAAACAGAACCAGATAAGAATTCTTGTGTATCACCTGTCTGGTGGCTGAGGGACTCTGCTTTAGACCTAGCTGATGTCTGTCTCCTGTCTTGATGTGGGTCGAGGCCCTGTTTCAAACTGGATTTTAGTGTTAGATGTGGGAGGACATTGGTGATTTTCATAGTACCCTCCCATACACACCCCATCTCTCAAATCCCAAGTTGAGTGTGGATGAAATCTTTGGGCAACCTGGGATTGCCCAGGTACATGGCATTTAAGGGCTGTTTGCAGTAAGGCAAAAACAGATTTACAGAAAAAGTAGGTAGGGTTGCCTTAAGGTACATTCTCCTCATTTTTTAGGAAAGAGTCAGGAACCATACCGACTGACTGACTGGTGTCAGGCGTAAATGTGGCACCCAAAGGAACCATCCCAAAACACTCTCTGCAGCTGTGGAGAACAGAAGGACTGCACCTGCTGTTTGAGGCTTATGAGGAAAACTGGAGGGGTCGACCTGGCCTGCTAACACTTTTTCCCAGGGCTAAGAAGTGGACTCCAATTGTCAGTTGGCTGAGCTCCCTTCGGTGATAAGCTACATGAGGCATGACTCTCAGAGAGCCTTTACGTTCTTTCCCTATGGTCCTGGGGCGTTAGAAGTGTACTCCTGTGGTTGTTTTGGCACCAGAATAAAGTTTTGACATTTTTTCTTCTAGAGCTGCTCAGCCCACTGCCGGGAAAAGTACTAGACCAACAGTTCCATTGCATAAGTTTGAATTTCATCCTTGTGCCATTGACACTTAGGAGAAATGTAGATGTTTGTGACAAAATCCTTTTCTGAATTGAGACTTGGAAAACATTTCTGACTTCTTGACACTTAGACTTCAAGGAGACCAATCTACTTGGTGTATCTGACTTGGGCTCCATTGCACCTTGGTTCTGGTCTACCGTGTTCATTGACTTTCAATGGGCATTACATTTTTCTTGCCACTTTTTCTTCTTACATTTTTTTAAAGATTCATTTCTACAGTTTCCCTATTGGATTTTTGTTGTTTTAGTGTCATCTCACTTATTACATTTTTCTCTCTTTTTATGAATTGGAGTTGGATTTTTATTGTGTTGTGTCTTTGACTTTCTAACTGTTTTTTGTTACTACTACATTTTCGTTAAGTCATGCTTGTCTGCTTTGGGCCATAGTTACCAGGGATTCAGCTCAGGTTGAAATTATTGAAGCCTTCAACCGGACTTAACAGGTTAGTGACTCTATTTATGGGCTACCATCCACCCCAATCAACAATTAACATTCTTACAGTTAGGTTGACCCCAGCCACCCAATTTTTCTTTTCTTTTGCACTTACCTACAGATCTACAATTTTAGGGTGAGAGACAAACTGGTTGAAAATGTGAATGCATCCCACAAACTATTTGGAAGTACAATGCTGAAAAGTACCTTTCTGAGAGGCTTTAATAAAAGAATGCCACAGCCTTCTCCTCTTCCATATCCATCAGCGTTTTTAGAAAATGGTTTACTGGTACCTTCCGGTGAAATCATTTTTGCCTTGCTGAGAATGACATAAATGCGAGGGTCGATAATACAGTTTACTCCTCCACACAAAGCCATTTCACAATCTCCTAAAATAAAAAAAAAGGAGAGGGGTTTCACATTTGAAATTAACTAATTATAAATTATCTTTTTGTAGCTAAGTTAACAAATAGATCCGTACCATGAGCCTCAGGTGTAGTGCTTGAATCGATGCATGGAAGAATATTTTTTCTTGATCCTTGTATGACCCTCAGACACTCAAGAGATTCTGACCCTGTTCCTTCCCTATTTACCTAAGAGTTTTTCTGGGTCACTACAAGTGCAGAATGGCCCTTTGGGGCAATCCCATGAGAGCTATAATAAGTAGGATCTGATGATGGCAGTTTTAAAATATCTCTGTTATCTCAACTATTGTAAAATTTAAAGCATGTTGCCCAGAGTACCAAGGAGGCTTCTTTTCCCAGTCAGTATCAAGGAGTGCTGTGTGTGTTACTTCCTCTTCCCAGTCTATGACAATTGGTGGTTAGAAAAATAGTTTATTCAGAAGGACAGTTTTGAAAAGAACTCTTGATTAAACTGAAACAGTGGTGTAAGATGGACATTAATTAGAGGTTTCTAAAATTACATTTATTAGACCCCAATCTCCAAATTGTGCTAAAGGAAACCCTCAAAGCAGACACATAGGCACCAATTATAAGTGTCGTACACAGACTGCCAGGCTTGCTGGGGCGTGGCATTGGTGGTCTCCCAACCGCTGCATTACAGTTGGTTTCGAGAGGGGGCGTAAATGCTGATTCTTATCCTAAGGTAGCCTGCACCTGTATTATGAAGTGCCATGTGTACCAAAACTAGAGTCTTAAAGAGGATTCTCCAACTGCAAGTGAAGGACAGGTAGGTGCAGGGACATATCCATTGTCGAAGGAAGGCAAGGGAACATACTGGCTGCCATGTTCTTGACCACCTGAAGCTTGTTTATCAGGTAGTCAGGAAGTCCCAAGTATAGGTATTTCCATAGTCCAGCATTGATGGTAAAAAGTGCCTGGACTACGGACTTCCCTGTAGAAAATGAAAGGAAATACACACAGGGGGCACACCATGTGCGTACACCCCAGTTCCTGTACGGAAAGGACTTTTCAGTGCATGCCGTGCAGAAACTGTTTTTGGTGTTCCCATTGCGGTGACCTTTTTCAGAGGAACTGCCGGGGAAACTCCAAAACTAGCCCACCAGACAGGATGAAACTCCTAATCAGGTGGGTGATCTGAACAGTTTTGGTGGTGTGGTGGCAGGGCAAGCCCGGCGTCCCACCACCAAAGTCATATTTGGGCCCTTACTGTTATGCCTATACGAAAAGAGTGCATGTAATGGCTCAATCAATAATAATACTAATGATCATACTTTTCATTACTCTTATACTTGCTTGTTTTTAGCCTAGCCCCCAGACTGCATTCTGACCAATAAAATGATTTTTCTCCAGCAATTCTCCTGTGCATTCAAAAACCCAGCTGGGTGGAATGAGACATGTGGCAAGGATCATGTAAGGAGAGAATTCAAGGTTATAATAATGAAGACTTGATTCAGACTAATAAACATTACCATTAGCTAAGTGAAAATAAACATGCATCATGCATTACACATATAGGTTTCCTAGTCAGGAAAAGAAGAACTATCTTACTACACATTTGCCATGACCTTTGCAAGAAATGCAGGAGTGAGGCAACTGTGAGATAATATAAAGCATTACAGAATATATGAAAGGAATTCTCCCAAGCTTTTAACAACCTTGTCATTGTTAACAGCATCCAACATGCCCATTTGTCTACTTTCTTGTTATCTGTTCCAGACATGATTATTGTCTCTATCCCTATGCAGGTATCCCAAAATCCGACTGGTTCACTTACGCCAAATTGAGAATATAGTATTGAAGGACCAACTAGGCCTAACTGGGTCTGGGATTGCGTGGGTTCATGTCTAGAGAGTGGCTGAGATTAAGCCAAGCATTCCACCCATTACCTTTTTGCCTTATCCGAACACAGGTCAGGCACTTAGCTTAGGGAAACAATTACACCCTTAACTTAATGATGGAATGTGTGGTGGCTCCTAGTGGCTTGGATTGTGCTATATAAGGTTCTCTCAATAACCCAGAAAGCATATTTTGAAAAAGGACCCTCATTTCCCAATCAATCAGCAATTAACCCTCTAGACCTAGAAATGTACCCTCTGGAAATCACTCTCCCCCAGCTCGCTGGAGAAAAAGCATGTTTTGAAGGGGTCTTTCGGGCAGCCTTTTCCCAAATGTATGCAAAACTCTGGGAGAAGACCTTTGCTGAATTGAAACTAGTCTCAGTTTTGGAAACACCTAATAATTCTGTATCAATAGAACAGTGAATATCAATACTGCGGTCAGCATACGTTTTTAAGCTATAATAAGCCACTTGTTGTGCCAGTGTACCCAGAATCACTTTTAAATCTTCTTATCATTAGGACCTGACAGGTACACATATGCAAGAATTACATAGGTCACCAGAGCAGAATTTCCCATTTGAATCCTCAGATCCTTCTAATGAGTGAACAGTGTCCAATTTGTAAAATCTGTAAATACTATCTTTTTATGTGAATTTACCTTCCCATTTAGTTCTTTTTTATCAGCTACATCATCATTGTAGGTACAGCAGTCGTCATGGGACAACATAAGTGGCGCAGACATTATGACAGGAAGTTACTAGCTTTAAATAGGAAATATAACAAATTGAACACTCCTTAATAAGGAAAAGGAGCACGTGGCTTTGGGGATTTGCAATTGTAAACATGAATTGTAAATGGAAAAAGGAATCCAAAGACATCATGGGGAAGGCTATCATTTTCTGTAGAAGCCATCCAAATGCAACATCAACATTTTATCAGTGATTACTATTACCCAGTCTTATGTGAAGCCTTGTCACAATAGAAAGATGAGCATTGGATGGATGGAAGATTTGAATAATACCTTATCATGAGGAGGGTTAAAACCTGGGCCCTTGAGGATATCTTACCACTTTAAATTGTGAGGTCTATGTAACTAATTCAAACTGGTAAAACCGAGACCTCTGAAGAGCAGTAGTGACAAAGATTTTGTGAGTGTATAAAGTAATGAGACATCCCAATGAGATTTTTGAAATATTTTGGACAGAACTTACCTGTATCTTCTCCCGGCCCTGAAACAGCGGCTTATTACCGCAAAACACGTTTTGGCTATGGCTGTATTTATTATGGTGTTTTTTTTAGTTAACAAGTACAGGAGATTATTCATCAAAAATCTATGAAGCAGATCACATAAATGTTTTCATTATTCATGATGGATTTATTGTAAAGCATGCAAGTTCTATGATTTGGATCAACTTCGTCATAATCCCCTGAATAAAAGAACTCGGATTTTTATTAAGTGTTGATGTGATCCCAAAAAGTTTATAAAAATATTGCTTTCATGTTTGCAATTAAAAACAATAAATGAATATAAATTGTAATCTTATGATTGTAAATAGAGAATAGCTTAACACATTGCTCCTCACAAATATTTTACTACACTTTTGCCAGTTTTCTGGGTAAGGGCTTAGATATAGATAAGTGGTAAGTTTTATTGTTGTTCCCTACCTATTACCACTTTATTAAAGTGGTAATATGTATGTAAATGTATTAAATTTTCTTTATATATTTTTAAAAACGTTTCTGGCGTACCTAGGAAGTGGTATGTTTTTTGAAAACTAAAATATAAAGAAAATGTAAGTAGAGTGGTAATTTGTAGGGGTTACCGTGGTACTCTGTCCACTTTTATTTATATAAAGAATAAAGTTTATAAAAAAATTAAAATACACTGTAGTTCCCTATTTTTGTAAAATATTGCCTAGCAGAGTGTATTTTTTTATATATATTTAAAAAAAATGTTAATTACTTCCTAGCAAGTGATGTGGTACTCTATGATTTTATTTGTTAAACATACAGAAACTGATAAATAACTTTCCCTACCTTTTATAATTTTTAAAAAGTGTTAATAGGTAGGGAAAACGTATAAAACCTAATACTATCCTACAGATGAGGTGTGCTTAAAACAACTTGGCTGCCTTTAGCTTTGTAATGGCAGTCATTAACCACTCACATTATGACTTGTCATTGGCGTGTAAAATGGTATTGCACAAAAAACTGCAGCAACACTGATATCACTGAGCTAAAATACCTTATAACTTAAAACATTCTAAACTGTAATACCCAAAAACATATTCTGCACACCATAATGTATAATCCTGACAAATTTCATGTACACCCAACTTGGCATTTGGCTGCTACATGTACAAAGTCTATGAAAATTGCATTGGGGCCAAAACGAGTTTTGGAATCCCAATTTTTTCGTTGCACCCCTTTGTACCAGCTTACACTGTGTTCTGGGATAGTGCCTTAGATATATATAGATAAGTAGCAGGGTTTATTTTTTTCCCTACTGCAATACTAGCAAGGAAATACTGTGGTATTTAAAAAAAAATATGTAAAAAAATTTAAAATATGCTGTACTACACTATATTCTGCAAATATAGTGTACTATAGTGTATTTTCAAGTTTTGTTCTTATTTAATTTACTTTTTTTGTGGTAAGTCATTTATTTAGATTTTAAGAAAGAACAATGCCAAAAGCTCCCAGAAGGGTTCAGCAATCCACAAAGACTGAAATACAATGAACGGTTACGACTGTCAGTGGTAACACAATGGCTCCAAATGGAAGAACACAACTCAACAAGCAAGTAGATAGTGACTAGGATGGATGAGGGCTGAATGGAAAAAGATAAGTCAATGAGGAGGATAGGATGGGAACAGAAGGGGAAGGGGTTAGCAGAGGCGTATTAGCAAGTTGGAACGCAAAGTGGAGGGAACCAAGGAGGTATAGGTGAGAGAATAGGTGGACAGAGGGAGGGGGAGAAAGGATGAAGGAGTAAAGGGAATCATATGAGTTCAGAGAGGTAGCAAAGGAGATAGAGGGAGAGGGGAAGGTGGGGGAGATGGGGACAGAAGGGGGAGTAAGAGAGGGGATGAAAGAGGAGTCTGTGGGGGGGACCACAGAAGTGCAAGGTCAAGAACACTAACACAAAGAAAGACACAAAACACAGAGCATCTGCCCACCCTCAATAAAGGAGATCAGATAAGAAGAAACATGTTGGCCAAATCCAGCAAATTGTAAAATATTCTCTCATAAGAGGCGGTTTTGTACATAGCTGTGAACCATTACTCATGCGTTGGCAACTGCTGGGAACGCCAGTGACATAGGATGAAAATCTTGGCTGGTTTGAGGGCGGTGGTGAGCAACCTACAGGAATGATGATTCAACTGGGGAAAGTCTGCTAGGACATGAAGTAGGACCTGCAGGTCCAGCAATGAAAAAGAGACAGCCATTGACTCCCTCAACATATTCCCATCTTGGTCCTGAAGGTGCGGATGATCAGACGAACAATGCCACAATATTCATAGACACACTGCTAGTAAGAACAGTGGAGCAAGAGGCCCGCGACTTGACCCTTGCTGGCATCCAGTACCAACCCTGCAAGATCTTGAAAAGACAGAATTTCATCCAGGTCTCCAGCGCGCCCCGTCCAAGGTTCTCTAGTAGATCCACCCAGCCCTCCTCTTTATACTCCATCTGGAGGCGAGCCTGCCAGGTTGCCTTCAGACACGCTGGCTGTGGCTGGGAGCAGTGATGGAGAGTCAGAAGGTTATCAACACCAGACATCACACCCTTAAAGTGCCCCCATGATTGAGAAAGTCGAGCACTTGCGAGGGACGGAAAGGTCAGGGTTGGGGTCCCAGCATGTGTGTGAGTCAATGGCGCAATTGTGTGTATCCCCACTGTTGTCTAGGAGGCAGGTCAAATTCTTCCTGTAGCACTGCAAAAGATTTGAGTTCCCCTAAGATATCAGATGGCTCAGAGTGTGAATCCTGCATCCTGCCAGGGTGCCCTAATTGATCATGCCCCCCATGCAATGCCATCATTGTACCAAAAGGGTACCTTATCATAAAGGTCAGCCTCCACTGAGAGAAGAATGTGGGCCAGTGTCTACGGTCTGGATATCGCCTGTATGATAGGGTTCCCCAACCCAGCTTTGGTGACGATGGGCATATGTAGGGAGAGCACTTTTGCTGGGGTATCCGCAATTCGTTTCTCTTTCGCGACCCACAGTGGGAGATCCCAGACCCGGGTGGGCATATCCCCCAGTTGTGCCAACTGCAGGGCCATGCAATAATGCTGAACGGAGGAGAGACCAAGGCAATACGTTTCTTCATGGCTAGGAGGGATCTCATCGGCCCCCAGATGAAGGACTAGATGCTTGCGTTAATCTACTGTTACATCTTAAGGGGTATCATTAGGGGAAGCATGCCTAGTACAAAGGTGAACCACTGGAGGGTCACCATCTGCATTGCCTTTGATCTCCTCCATAATGATAGGTTCAGGTGGGTCCACTTCTCAAAATCAAGCCTCATCCTCATCAGGAGCCGTTCCAGGTTATCTGCCACTATGTGTTATCATTGATGGTAAGGTTTTTAAGAAGGAAGGCTCTCCCCTAGAACAGGAATCCAGCAATGGTGGCACAGGTGGCTACCCTCAAGAACGGTAAATCCTCACTCTTCTGCCAATTAATTTTGTAGCGAGAGATGACCGTGAAAGCATCAACAGTCTCCAGCAGCACTGGGATGGAAGAGAGTAGTAAATAGTGAAGCAATGGGGACCCCCTCTAGGAGTTACATTCAGGTCAGGGAGTAGAGGGGAAAGGAAATAACAAGACAACTGAAAAATGCTCCCTCTTGACCTATAAATACTTTTATCGTAGGAGTGGTCTCTCAAACACAGGGCATACACTGACAATGTCTACACAAATTGTAAATTTTTTCTCATTTTATTTTATTTTACAATGGAAAAATTATTTTTTTCTTTTTTTATCATAATTTTACACTTATAACATTTATAAAAATATATACTTTCCACATAAAAGCTTCGGGGGAATATTATTTCACCACAATGAAACAATGCAAATATATCTTTGGTTGATCAAATTCATACGAACACTAAATCAATTAATTATGCACAAGACAGGTAAAGAGCTGCACACACACAACACATACATTCTTCCTAAGCATCCATTCCATTACAAAAACACACAATGTTTCCTATAGCATTGGGTCTGATGTCCAATTAATGACCAGAGTCATTAGATTTGAAAGAGGGGAGATGGTCGACGCGTTTCGGTGGAAAGAACAGGAGTACGAACCACCTTCTTCAGGACCAGTCAGATACAGTGCGATATAGGGACTCTAAACCTGGAGTGCAGATCTTTCTGAGAGACAAAAACGTAGATATAGCGGCACTTCTCAAAATTGTAAAGACCTGTCACGCGATCTGGTATATTGTCAGAGGAGAATGACCCAGATTTCTATTACTTTATTGATAGAGTGATACGGACAGCTGTTTGCTGTAAGATATATAGGTAGTCACTATCAGGCAGGAGGCAGCTGACTGCAATCTCTAGATTCGACTTGTCTTTACTGTAAGATGTATAAGAAGTCACTATCAGGCAGGAGGCGGCTGACTGCAATCTCTAAATTCGACTTGTCTTTGGCTAAAAATGTGGAAGGGACGCCATCTTTTCAATTGTTTATCCGTAGCTATGCCACCGCCATCGTCCTCGGGTTATTCGATACAGCAGTATCAAATAACCCGAGGACGATGACGGTGGCGGCCTGCGAAGGGGATTAGAAATCTCGAGCTCTTAAGACGTGCGGACATTTTAAAGATATGTCGTATTTTTAGACGGTTGTGACATCTGCATAGCTACGGATAAACAATTGAAAAGGTGGTGTCCCCTCCACATGTTTAGCCAAAGACAAGTCGAATTTAGAGATTGCAGTCAGCCGCCTCCTGCCTGATAGTGACTTATACATCTTACAGTAAAGACAAGTTGAATCTAGAGATTGCAGTCAGCTGCCTCCTGCCTGATAGTGACTACCTATATATCTTACAGCAAACAGCTGTCCGTATCACTCTATCAATAAAGTAATAGAAATCTGGGTCATTCTCCTCTGACAATATACCAGATCGCGTGACAGGTCTTTACAATTTTGAGAAGTGCCGCTATATCTATGTTTTTGTCTCTCAGAAAGATCTGCACTACAGGTTTAGAGGCCCTATATTGCACTGTATCTGACTGGTCCTGAAGAAGGTGGTTCGTACTCCTGTTCTTTCCACCGAAACGCGTCGACCATCTCCCCTCTTTCAAATCTAATGA
The DNA here is from genome assembly GCF_964261635.1 of Lissotriton helveticus. Taxonomy (NCBI): domain Eukaryota; kingdom Metazoa; phylum Chordata; class Amphibia; order Caudata; family Salamandridae; genus Lissotriton; species Lissotriton helveticus. The sequence goes on from NC_136071.1 coordinate 806,996,125, forward strand.
CTCTGGTCATTAATTGGACATCAGACCCAATGCTATAGGAAACATTGTGTGTTTTTGTAATGGAATGGATGCTTAGGAAGAATGTATGTGTTGTGTGTGTGCAGCTCTTTACCTGTCTTGTGCATAATTAATTGATTCTAGTGTTCGTATGAATTTGATCAACCAAAGATATATTTGCATTGTTTCATTGTGGTGAAATAATATTCCCCCGAAGCTTTTATGTGGAAAGTATATATTTTTATAAATGTTATAAGTGTAAAATGATGATAAAAAAAGAATTTTTTTTTTTTCCATTGTAAAATAAAATAAAATGAGAAAAAATGTACAATTTGTGTAGACATTGTCAGTGTATGCCCTGTGTTTGAGAGACCACTCCTACGATAAAAGTATTTATAGGTCAAGAGGGAGCATTTTTCAGTTGTCATGGAAGAGAGTAGTACCAAGAGTTTGAGCGGGATATTTTTACCACTAGGGGCTCCATGGTGAGGAGGAACAGCAAAGGGGACAGCAGATACCCCTGTTTCATCCTCAGCAGACCGGGAAAGTAACCTGAGAGGAAACTGCCGCAATTGATCTGTGCCAAGGGGAGTCGTAGAGCCAATTGACCCTGGAGATTAAATTGATGCCAAGCCCAAATTTAATTTCCAAAGTGCAACAAACAGGTATCATGTCAAAGGCCTTTTTGGTGTCCAGAGCCTCTTCTGACAGGTTCGCAGCCAAACAGATCGCATGGGCCATTGTATGTATATGGTTGTGTGACGATCGACCAAGGAAAAACCCCACCTGTCTATGATTTACCAGGGAAGAAAAAACCCATTTGCAGCGGGCCACCAATATGCTTGCCAAGATCTTGAAGTCACCATTAAGAAGGGAGTTGGGCTGATAGCTACTACAGAGAAGGAGGTCTTTAACTGGCTTGGGGAGAACTGTGATAAGGGCCCCGTTGGAGATGAGGCCTAGGGAGCCTGACAGGTGGGCCACCTTGAAAGCATCATGGACAGAATCCACTACCTCAGCCCTAGTCCACTTGTAAAATGCAGCTGTAAGTCATGATCACCTGGAGCTTAATGGTAGGAAAGGTTAGATATGGCTTGCTCAATCTCCTCCTTTATGATCTCTCCCTGGAGTAATTCACTACCCCTCTCCGTGAGGATGGGCAGTAGTATGGTGCCAAGAAAGGAAGCGATCTGGATCAGGTACCGTTTCGTGGGAGTGGAGATCCTGATAATTGGAAGTGAATGCTTCCAAAATTTCCTGTGGGCGACTGACAAGGTCCCTGATAATGCCTGTACCTCAATTTCTAGAACACCCTAGTCGCCATTGGAGGTGAAGAAACAAGTGAGTTTCATGCGCGCCTTCTTGAGGCTGCGCCTAAGGGCAATAGAGGGGTGGGCTGTGTAGGTGCATGTGAAGCTGGCTATGTCTACCTCCAATGTTCTCTGCCACACTTCTCTCTGTTTGTAGGAAAAAGCTGCATCACTCATCAGTTGGCCCCTAATGGTCGCTTTTGCCGCCGCCCAGAGGGTCAGAGCCAAGTCCACCTATCAGTAGTTATGCTCCAGATAGGCACAAATTTGTGATTTGAGTTGTTCCTTACCCCTGGGCTAGGTATAGCAGGAAAGGTTAAGGTGCCACGGCTTGCGTATTTCCTGTGAGAGACCAGATCAGTCAAGAAGTGGATTGGAAAGTGGTCTGAGAGTGTGTCCTCCAAGATGGAAGGTTCGTTCATGAGCGGGAGCATGGGGTGTCATGAGAAAGGAGTCCTACCTGATTTAGTACCACGCAGGTGTATTCTTTGTTCGTGAGGTGCAAGTGACACCACAGATCTAAGAGGCTTTTATCCACCCTGATGGGCAAGGCATCTCAGCATGGGGAAGGATGCCTCTGGGGATGGGGGGGCACAGGAGTTGGGCAGCACCTGTAACAGTGAGTCAGCAGGGAGCACACCATTAGCAATGAACAGAGAACTCAAAACATCCAATGCTAAACCATCAGCTGTAAGCACTCATGCCATACTCAGCCAGGTCCAATGAGCCCTGTATAGACTAACTGTCTCAGGGCCTGTCAATCATTGGGTGACCCCATCTTCAGTTGGGACATGACCTATTGTGGCCCCTGACCTGCCTCATCTCCCCCAGATCTTGATCGCCTTCTGTCATGCGATGCAACTTGTCCTGGTGTCTGGGCTCCCGAGGATGTGTGTCCTCACTCACCAGCAGCAGCAGGTCCATGTTCGTGTTGGAGGGAGTCAGGAAGATCAGAGCCGTATCCATGACCCCGTCTCACAGACCATCCAGGAAGGACTGCAATGCCTCCCGGTCGTAGAAGTCCTTGGATGTGCCGTCCATTATTATCTACATGCTCACCTGCTCAAAGAGGGGAAACTTTATTTCCAACTTGCGCAGTGGTGGTCTGAGGGACAAGAAGGCCCACCGCTTCTCATTTGTCTCCCTTGAAAAGTCAGCCACGATCTACATCTTGTGGCCCTTGAAGTCATAGGGCCCATGCAAATTTGCCACTGCAAGTGTCTGCTGGGCCTGATGAAACATGCAATGATGGGCCTTACACTCAATGGCCCCAGTGGCCGGCATGGGAAGATTCTGTGGACATTTTCAACAGGAGCAAGGAAGTTATCCCTAGGAGGATGGGCAGGAAATCCCAGAAAAAGTCCTGTAATTCAGTGCCTTCTGCCTTCTCCAGGATGCCACAGAAGCGGGCGTTGTCTCTGTGGCTCCGGACCTCGAGGCAGGTAATCTTGTCACGCAAGACCCTGAGTTCCTAGTACCCAGAATAAGATCAAGTCTGGCTTCCAAAAAGGACAGGCAGTAATCTAGACCCTCCACATTGTCATGGAAGCTGGGGTTATCCACCTGATTTGTTTTTGTCTCTGCTGTGAGGTCAGACATTTTCGCATCCATGACCACAAGTCTGTTCCCCACTGCCGTGATTTCTTTGAGGATCAGGTCTATTGTGGCCCCTGAGAGTCCCAATGGAGGGGGCAATGATTTGGTTTGAGAGACAACCTCAGTGAAAAGCAGCTTCCTTATCAACTTCCTGAATCCCATGGCTGTCAGTGCAAAGTTCCCAATGATGGAATATGCGTGGGTCAACAACAGGCAGCCAGTCTAAGAGCGACTCCTAGGCTGGACAGTGGCCAGCAAGACAGTGATGATCAGTCAAATAGAGGGGCTGAGGATGAGGTGTGTGGTCATCCCCGCAAATGCCTCTGCACATCAGGGGAGGACCACAGGTGCCGGCGAGAAGATGAAAGGGGGGCTTCCCTGAGGGCACTTGCTGGTCCCCAGCTTGTCGCAGTGTCAAAGGGGGAAAAGAGGGACAAAGAGGGAGTGGCCCCCCCACACCTGTGGCAGATGAGGAGGCTGAAGAGTCAAAAGCTAAAAGGCATGGATCAAATATCCACTGGGGTCCAAACTGCCCCGGAACCTCTTAAAGACCACTTCCTGCAGTCCATGGGATATTTCATGGAGATCCACGGTGAGCGGCCCCGGCATGCACCACAGGAGGTTGCTAAATGGTGTCCCGGCATCTGGTCTGAACCCTGCCAGGGGCTCAAGTGCCAGCTGGCGCTGCCACCACATCGGGCCCAAACCAGTGGTGTCTGCCAGCCCCTCCCGTGAGGCAGTCAGCCTCATTGGTGCTCGAAGCTCGTGGGACCACACTTGGGTCAATCAGGTCCCTGCTGCATGGTAGCTGACCGGTGGGGGGAAAGCCCCATGCACCCAATAGCCTGCAGTCCCTCAAGGATGGGGATCTTAACTGGTGTCCCCTCTGCTCACCCCATGGGTCACCTTTCTGTTGTCCTGTGCTGGATCATCCGAGGTGATCCATGCCTCAGCTGTCCCCCCAAGCCGTGAGACCTCTGGAATACGAGGGCGAGGCACGTATAGAGCGTTCCCCACCACAGGCTAATGTCGATGGACCTGTAGGATGGGAAGGCAGGTAAGGGCAATAGGCAGGGCATAGTACCCCCCTCAGGGGAGTGATGAGAAGGTGATGTGGGGAGGGGGAGGTGCTGTATGGTCAAGGCGCCCACAACCCCGCATTGTCCAAGGCGCCAGGTGTGCCGACTACACTCCATTTGCAGCTGCGATCCAGGATCAGCCATGATTGCCTGTGATGTGTCACAAGGGCTGCCATCTCAGGTCCGCAGGGCTCCCTTAGCCAGGAAGTGGCTATGCCTCATTGTTCATTGCACAGGGAGGTGCAGGGCAGGACATTTCTCTGGGGTCCCCAGTCTCTTGATTATGGCAGCTTAAAGATGTCATCTGATGCCAGTGCTATACCCTCTGAGGCTTCCCTGCTCAGTGTAGCTTGAGGTTCAGGTGGGTATCACTGTTGGGAGCCAGATTTGGCCCCACCAATGTTAAATTTGTTTTAAGAAAAAAGTTTCGAGGGTATAGCCATACTATCTAGAAAGTACTATGCTACTTTACATTTTTTTTAAACAATTAAATATGTAACAGATTATCGGAACACAAGTACATTACATTGTAAAAAACTCTACTACAGGGGAAATATACTGTACATGTATATATTTTTTAATTTTATGCTTAGTCTAGTTCTACATTTTAAGAGGGAATATAGTGTAGTACACTGTACTTAAAAAATGTGAAGAAGTATGTAATAAAGTTTAAAAAACATTCTACTATATATTTATCCTAATATCCCAGAACACATGCTAAGCTTGGTGGTAACTATATTTTGCACTTTCAATTTTGGAAGGAAAAAAGATTGTTTAGACCACACTTACTCTGCGTTCTGGGTTTTAATGGGGAAATATAATATAGTACAGTGTACTTAAAAAATAGATTTTCTTTAAATAGCAACACAACACTTAACTACTCCACATTTCTCTTTAAAACCCAGGACACGGGCTAGGTGCCTGTTTGAACAATATGGTAGGGCTGTGGTGCTTATTTGAAAACATATAAAGTAATAAAGCAACTCTTACTTACCTTTACTCAGTTACATAAACTTGCTCATCCCTTCCCATACACTTATTTTTTAAAACATGGTTTCATATGCATACAGCGTGCAACAGTAAACCACAACATTGAATGGTGCAACATAAAAAAAGCACGTGGGCTAGGAGGGGAGGAAGGGTGGACCTATACACAGTTGTGTGACATAATTTCTTGCCTGAGTGTGCAGAATGAATGCTTAACACTACCCTCTGATAAAGCCTTACTGCTTGCCCACACTCCCACAAATAGAAAGTAAGGTATTATCTACATTTACTTCTATAAGCCTTTGTTGATCCACTGACTCTGTGCACACTAGACCTATTTTTGGAATAGTATATACAGATGTAAATACAAAGAGTATGCAGTTCCTAACTGGAAGGGAGAGGGGGACAGGCTATTGTGGTCAAGAACAACAGTGGTACAGGGGTTCCTCCTGTTGGAATATAGGGCCCTCTATGTTTGGCAAGTATGCTGGACCTGTTAAAAGCCCATAGTCCCTCTTTTTGTGAGAAATAGTATATACAGAGCCAGCTTCCTACATTTCCATATTGCAGCTGCTGCACGTCTGTACTTAGGCAATCACTCCAATCAGAGCATGATGTGTTCATGCTCTCGAAGTCTTGATCATATGAGGTTTGGGTAACTCTGCTGTTTAAGGCCATAAACCTGGGGCTGTGTTATACCTTCAGCGACCCTTCTGGGACCTCTCTGTGACACTTCTGCGACCTCTCTTTATGCTCCTTTGAGACAACAGTGATTGTAACATCACTAAACCAATTTCCAGTGTGATGCTGCAGTTTGGATTGCATTATATTGCTCAGTGTGTTCGCAGAGTTCTCGCAATAACTACTTTGCTCGTACATGCCCCAGGTTGCCACGTATCAGCTCCTCATCCTTCTGGGTCATGTGGGAATCTAAAGCTTTTGACTGTGTGCTTTTCTATGTGCAGTTGGGTGCTGTGCAGATGTTGGGCATCGTACGCCTTTGTATCCTAGGGGTTAAAAGGGCTCAGTTTACAGTACACCACATCTCTATGGCCCCTCAGGGGAAAGTGGCTCCACAGTGCTCCTTGCGGCCCGGAGGAATGAGCGTATCAATTGGAAGAAAGGGAACTGAACTAATCATGCAACGCTAAAGCTGAGATAGACAAAGATAAAAGACTACACTCTACATAAAGGTTTATGACGTTCGTGGAATCAAGCTTTCACAATTCAAGATTAGGTTAGAGGTGTGAGCCGGCAAACTCCGCTACATGGCGAATGGCAGAGTTTTTGTCGACCTAATGGCAAAATTCCACGAACTCCACCGGTGGTGCGTAGTTTACTGCCCACCCCTAGTGCACACTACACTGTCCGTCACTCCCCTCTACGACAGTCCACTCTACTCTATGACAAGGCAGTGTACTCTATGACACATCGTTTCACTTTATGCCACCCCTCTCTAGAAGACGTCAAATTACTATAAGTTGAGCATCTCCATACACAGTGTTGTCAACTTTCTTGCCACACTACCTTCATTATAACTCATGCCTTCTAGATGTACTGCTTATACCCTTACATAGTGCATAGCTTATAGCCTGTTAAATGATAGCATTCCTAACAAGACTCATCACATGTGTAATGAAATCATTTATGAGAACACTTTGCATGGTAGAGTGCTGAGGTATAATTAATGTAGGGTGGTGGGCAAGTTGACAACACTGTGTATGGTGGTGTGTGGCTTACACTAATTTGAAGGTGGTGCATAAATTATTCGTTTAAGTTATAACTATACCTTTAGAATTTCTAATTCTTGTCTAATTTACATTTGGGTTTGTGAAGAATACATTATAAATTAAAGTTTTTTTCTATTACTTTAGGATTTCTAATGTTTGTTTAGTTTAAGTTGGGTTTGTATAGAAAGAATAACTAAAGTTTTCCTAACTATAAAAACTTATCCTTAACCATAAGAGTGCTACAAATCAGTAAATCTACGCTAAGTAATAGAAATCTGAAACTGATTACGTATGGTACTCCATTATGGCACATTTGTGACTGCACTTTAGTCCCCACGCTGAATACAAATAGTTATACACTGAAAAAACATTCATCTCTTGGTGTCCACCTCGAACACAGCCTCAATGCAATCTGATAATCCATTATTTTCAATCTCCAACAAATGGGTTCAACCAATTTCCTCCTAATCCAGTGGTTAGCAGTGGAAAAAAAGCAAATGGGCCTCTATTTCTGAATGTGTTGAACAAAGGGGACACACATCTGAAATTATTACAGTTGTATGCCATTTGCAACAGAAGCAATTAACTGGAAGCATTGCTATTATAAATTTCACATATAATGATTTGGCTTCTGGTGATTCAATTTTATCAAGTATGAGCTTAAACTCCCAAATTGGTTTGATATCCAAGAACTTCCCAGCCAAACTTCCCAGATCCATCTCCTGAAATATCTTGTTGGAGACAACCTCTGAATATCTGTTATCTATGGGTATCACAAGCTTAGATATAGAATCCGTCTTTTCCAATAGTCCAGGGAGCCCAAGTAAATGAAACGAAGACTTGACATATCTGCCATGGTAATCTATAACTTGTGTCCAATTCTCTTATCTCTTGAAGAGAGTTCCAGTAAGGTTCCAATTGGGTGCAAGAGCACATTCTTACCCAATACAGAAGATAAATACAATATTTTGAACTTTAGCGGTGAGGGCTTAGCACCTTGGCGCACTAGTTGATTATTCAATTATTAATGCAAATTTTTTTTTTATCAAATACTGGAGCTCACTCCTAGTGGTCCACCGTCCTAATGCCACTGTAAAATGAAACAATAAATGCAAACAAGAGGAGCGCCAAAAAAGTCTCAATACGTGCATCAAGTCATGATTTGCAAATCTTCCAATAGTCCTTAGGTAGTAGGTACAGTTCAAAAAAGGTCCTTCTTCTTTATTTTAATATTAACAGTTCAATTTCAAAATATGAAATCAGCCAAGATCTTCTTCTCTATCATATCAATCACAATTCATTTCAACATATTAGATCAGCCGACGCGTTTCGTCCTCTAGGGACATCATCAGGGCTTGAGTACTGCACTGCTCAATCTGTGTTTTTATCTGTTCAATTCCTCATGGTATTTACCTTTATTTTAGAAAATATCTCACAAGACTCACTTAATGACGTGTACTTAATTTTCTCTCTATTTCACTATTTCACACTCCTTCGGCACGGCACAGTAAATTCTGTTTGGCAGGATTTATCAGGCCGTGCCAAAGGAGAGCGTAATATACAGACAGAAGAACGCATTGTTGACACAGAATACATAAAAGGAGAAAATATCGAGTACATTTTGAAACAGAAATAGAGTCTAGCATTGAAGTTGTGAATATTCAGAAAAAGAAGGAGTGTGAAATAGTGAAACAGAGAGAAAATTAAGTACACGTCATTAAGTGAGTCTTGTGAGATATTTTCTAAAATACAGGTGAATACCATGAGGAACTGAACAGATAAAAACACAGATTGCACAGTGTAGTACTCAAGCCCTGATGATGTCCCTAGAGGACGAAACACGTCAGCTGATCTAATATGTTGAAATGAATTGTGATTGATATGATAGAGAAGAAGATCTTGGCTGATTTGATATTTTGAAATTGAACTGTTATTATTAAAATAAAGAAGACAGAACTTTTTTGAACTGAACCTACTGCCTAGGGACTTGTTATTGGAAGATTTCCAAATCATGGTTTGATACACGTATTGAGACTTTTTTGGTGCTCCTCTTGTTTGCATTTACAGAAGATATATATATTTATTTATAGGCAAAACCCAGAGTGGCTAATGATGCCCCTTCATCCCCTTCTCAACAATGATAATAAATAGAATATTAACCTCTGCATATCTGCATGTATGATTTATGGCAGGATAATTTTCATGTGTATTTGTTTTAGAAAATGGTATTTAACTAAAACCAGGAATCAAAAGGTTACATTTGTGTAATACGGTAAACTGAGGAAGACTTGAGTCCCTTTATATAGAGTAGTTATAAAACGCAAATGCCTTTGTATGTCAATTTAACTGTATTATGGTAAACAACTTAAATTTGACCTTGAACTCTAGTAATAAAGGTGTTACTCTGCATTTATTAATACAATTGTTTCTAATAACGAGTTATTGGGCCTCACTTATTTTCACTGCTGGTATTAAGGTTTGTGATCTGTAAGTAACACAGATGTCAGTAGTGAGCACTTAATTGACGTAGTCATTTTGAGTAATTTTAGACATAAGAGTGAAAATACTCAGTCTTTGTGAATTCTTCTTTTGACTTTTCATAAGCAGTCATCAGTGGTTTTATTTTGCCCTTATGCATTACCTTGAATGTTTGAAACCTGCACACAGCAACTTGTTGCACTACACAAGGGATTATTTCTCACCTTCTTTTGCGGACAACTGATGCACAGGATAGAATTGCATACAATAATTCTAAGCACTGCTAAATATTTCAACCTAAATTGATGCCTTTTCCATTAGGGTTTTACATAACAATAAAACAAAAATCATGTAAGAAAACATTGTGTTTGCCATTTCTTCCTTTGCTATTAATCCATTATCTCTACTCTTTTTTAATTTGTCGAAAATACTTGATTGACTTTTATGTTACACTGTACATCATACAAAAAAAAATTAACATTACACTTCCTTACTTATGTTTTTTTTTAAAGATTGAAACAGGGAATTCCCTGTTCGATTTGAACTAAGTTGTGGACAGGAATATAACAAGACATAGACAATAACCGTAGAATGTTTAGGTTTAAAATAATTGAAAATTATTCTGGTGTGTTTGAGGCCATGTTTTTGTAGGAGTGAACTTCAAAGGTAATCAGCCACCTGAATGAAACAACATTTAATTATCAGTTAGAGAATTGGACTTATTACATCAGGTGCAGTGGAGTGGCCCAAGAAGTGAACTGAAGGGTAGCTTTCAAAAATGCCAAAAACTGGCAAACTTTGAGGAGTTATTTTTTAAATGCTGGTGCTATGGCAGGAGAATGTACAAAAATGTAGAAACAATCCCTTGAAATGTTTCAGCGAGTTAACGTTTTCCCTTTTTGTGTTGAGTTATAGGTTTTATGTGTATCTTTATTCAATGCCTTTAGTAAAGTTACTGTATTGGAACTTCTGGGTGCCTGATGCTTTTGACACCCTTAAGATAAGATAGTATAGTTTATGAAAAAAGCTATTTAAAATAGGAGTGGGTGCTGTAGTTTATAACATTTATGACAACATGTCATTTTGAATAGTTTCTCTTTCTCTTTTTAGCCATAGTAGACAGAGCAAGATGTGGGGATGACAGTAAGGGTGATGTATTTTTTGCACATTTGCATTATTTCGTTGAAGGAGGGATTATTGTAAAATTAATGAGTTGTTGTTGAGGATTGATGCACGCAAGGAATTACGGCCTTAGAGAGTTACTGATGAGTCCATGGCAGCTACTTGGGAAGTATGGTCATTTCCCCACCCTTCCTAATACTTTGTTAATGCAGAGAGTGGCATTGTCTGAAAAAAATGATTGAATATATGAATGACCTTTTCTGGGTAGTGCACACAGTGAACTTAATTACCAACACACTTTTAATTTTTGAATGATAAGGTAAACAGACACATGGAGATGAACATATTTGGTTAAAATTATACAATAAGTCAAGTGATATGAGGCCGGAATTTGAAACAAAGTCAAATGCAGTTAGTAAGGGCCTGATTGCAATGTCGGTCGGACGAGCATCCGACCTCCACGTCGCAGACGGGAACTGCCCGACTATTAGTCGGCAGTCCCACCCGCAGCATTAGGATGCGACAGCCCTGTGGGTATTCGGAAAAAACATAAATTTTCCTATTGCAGCGTGTGCTGCAGCTGGAAAAAACCTGCAGCTCAAACTGCAACAGAAAAATGTATGTTTTCAAACATCCCTGCACCATGTACCATGGGGTACCTGGCACTTGGTGCAGATATGTTTGGAGGAACCATAGGGGCCCCTCAAGCCCCATTGAGGAGGGCCAGGGGAAAGGGGGCCCTGATAGGTGCCCCCAAAGTCACTTTCTGCTAGCATTTGTCATAGGCAGGTAGAAACCAACATTGTAATCCCGACGGCGGAGCAGAAGCAGGCACCGCAGTCATTTTTGGTTTAGTATTCCACCTGCTGCCATGACGGGCTCTGTGAGTTTCCCACCGACCTCCAGTATCATTATCTGGTGGTTGGACGGAAATTCATGATGTCAGGCGGAAAGCCTCCAATGAGCTGTCAGATGGCTTTCCACTCAACATCATAATTAGGGCCTGAAATATTTAAAAATACCAATACCAACTGTAACAAACAGATTCAGCAATACTGTTTGCATTATTATTCATTGATCTGGAAATTCACCATGTGCAACAATTTTAAGAAAACCAAAAGGAAATATAAGAATTCAAGACTAGACTTAAATGCAATCTATTTTTAGTGTTTTTTAATGTTTCATTTCAAAATCACTACTGTACCTTGTCTGATTGCTTGACAAGCATAATGCAAAGCAACCAAGGAGGATGAACATGCAGTGTCAAGCGTAAGTGATGGTCCACTGAGGTCAAAGCAGTAAGAAATCCGGTTTGCAGCGATGCTCATTGCAGTTCCAGTTCCATTATAATGGTCTGCACCGGTTGGATTTTCATTTAACATCAATTCAAAATCTCGGTTCATGAGTCCTGTAGAAAAGAGTTACCATGTGATTTTCTAGACTAATTGCAGAAATTATGAATAACACAAGAGCTGTAAATATAATGGAGCTAAGAAACTTAGGGGCCAATTACAATGGCGGAAAGTCTGCCACCACCGGGCCGGCGGTGAGGACCGCCGGCCCGGTGGTGGCGGAATTCCCGCCAACAACCTGAATATTCCCACCGCCAAATTAGGATGGCAGTGGGAATGGGAAAGGTACAGCAGCGGACGGAAAGAGTTTCTGCCGTGGTCCTGCAAGGCGGTCCTTTTTCGCCCGCCTTGCGGGACCAGGTACAATGGGGTTATGGTGGCGGTGCCGTGCAGGAATCGCCATAGGCATTGAGATGCCTGTCTTTTTTTGGTGGCGATGCCGCCGCAAAAAGACAGGCGGTGAATGCATTTAGGGGCCAGTTGCGGGCTCCCGGGATGGGGTGGAGGGGTGGCCTGCTTTACATGGGGGTACCTATGGTACCCCATACATATGCATGTACAAGGTGGTAGGCACCGCACGTTTTCTGTCAAGTTGTATATGCATATGTAATACATGTCTTTTTACATTGTGGCGGGTGCTGCCGCCAACCGCAATGTAAAAATACGGGAAGCCCGCCAGTGTGGCAGGCGTGTCCTGATTAGTATTGCAGAACCGCCGCACCTATGGCGGGCGGTCCCTTTTGACTATGCGGCCCGCCATCGTAATCGGCCCCTAAGATTTTGTGAAAGAACACATTTTTAAATGGCATACCATTTTATAGCTCAAGCTCATAACTATACAAATTGTGGCTCTTAGAAATAGTATTATCTAGAAATTGTAGAGGCAGAGTCATCAGAAGTGGAATGCTATGATATTTTACAATCTGCATGGTTGGCTTTTACTAAGTACTTAGCAGTTTCAACAGAAAACCTATTCATAAGAATTTAACATAGGCAACATTTGAAAGTATTGTGCAAACAGTGTAGGTGGCACACTGTTTCGGTGTTGAGGTGCTATGAACTGTGAACAAGAATTGAGAAGATTCAATGCTACAAAGAAGCACAGTGTTTGCTGTCTGAGCATTGTTTGTTCCAAACAATCTGCTGCTTTTAAGATGACCATGTTTCAAGGCCAATATACTGTCAGGTAAAGAAAGGGTCCAAGGGAAATTTATAGACCTGGGGCTAAGTCCCCTATCCATATATGACAACAACAAAAAATCAGAGGGTCTCAAAGAGGAGTGTATAGACAAACGTTGCAGCAGTACATACATCAGGGAAATATAAACACAGGAGTCTCAATTAAGAGGACGGATTCCCATCACCCATCGAAGTGAAATGCTTCATCATTCGGGGATCTCCTCTTGGCTACACACTAGTGCAACCAAGGAGCTACAACTCCTTGCTAGTGTAAAGGACGAGCTTGCGGATGTTTTCAATGTAGTCCAAAACTAGTTCACATAAGATCAATGAAGCATAAGGCAGTGTGGTGAGTGTGTGGTACAGTGTAGGGAAAAAGTGAGTTAAAATTGACTACCAGGGGAAAATAAGTTTATTCAGTATCCCGTGGTGTCAACAGTTGAAAAACAGTGAGGGCGCGATCTGAATATATGTACGAGCGCGCTAATGAGGAGATCTACATGTTTCAGCCAATCCAGATCTTACTATGATCATGGCTTTCTTCACAATCTAGGTGTAACTACTGCACTGCAAGTGTGAAAAACCTAGCACAAAATATGAGGAACCATACAACCATATACCTGTGTACGGCAATCTGTTGGCACTATAGGTATAGGTGTTGTACTCCCGTATCAAATCGGGAGGGAACCAGGCGGTCTGTGACTCTCAGGATCCGGCCAGGGGTAACAACGGATTAGAGAGTTGCCTCACGCCCATAACTGTTGCCAGCAGCGGTGGGTTCCCTCCTGATTTGATTTGTGCTAGGTTTTTCACACTTGCAGTGCAGTAGTTACACCTAGGTCCTGAAGAAAGCCATGGTCATAGTAAGATCTGGATTGGCTGAAACATGTAGACCTCCTCATTAGCGCACTCGTACATATATTCAGATATTGCCCTCACTGCTTTTGGTTTTTTTTTATTAAAATTTTATTGAGGAAAAAACAAAAAATTCAGAGCACAATCAGCGATACATTAACACCAAAGCATAAAATGTGTCACAGTACAGTCGGAAAAGCATAGTAATCATATCTATTGAGGACTCGGTGGTAGGTCCCCCCTGAAAATCAAAACACAATCAACACTACATAATACTATGACATAGAAAAGCATATTATACAAAGGAATGACAGCCAGGTTATTTCAGTTGGGGTCTTGTCGTAGGAGTCTCGACCTATCCATAGTTTGTGGTAGGGGAGCTAAAAATCTCGCCCCTATATGCATTCCATTTTCACCACTTTTTATCACATTTTTTGGGGCACCCTCTGAGTTTGTAAATGTTTTTTTCAGCAACCATTGCCCTATCCATCTCCGCCGTCCATTCCACCACTAACGGACGGTCCGGAGCACTCCACTTCATCGCTATCGAACGTTTTATAAGGAGACATCCCAGGGCCAGCCATTGGTGTTCTATCTCCGTCAAATCTGTCGCCCCCCCATATATTGAGGAGACCCCCCCTAGATGTCATTGGGATCTGTTTCCCCAGCGCCTCCGCCATTTTGTTGGTCGCCCTGATCCATAGGATTAGAATTATGGGGCAGTCCCACAGGGTGTGATAGAAAGTACTAGTCAGGCCGCAGGTAAGCATAGGTCGGTTGGGCGTCTACCAAGTTTGGCCAGTAGGGGACCTGACATGTATGTCCTATGTAAGATTTTGAGTTGTATCAAACGGAAACGGTGACTAATTGCCCATTCCCGTGGGGACATCAGCGCCCTTTGCCATTCCTCATCCTCGAAGTGGTCCACCTCCCTCTCCCACTTGTCGCGCAGGGCCTGAAAGGAGTCAGGCAAATTATTACAGAGTTTACGGTAGGTGCAGGAGATGGCCTTCTTTAGGAGGGGTTCAGAGAGTAACCTATCCTCAAGTGGCGAGGCCTCGAGGAGGGAAGAGAGGTCACGTACATTTGTAAGGATAGCATGTTTGATCTGGAGATATCGGAAGGCCTCCCCTTGTGAGAGTGAATGTTTCTGTTGTAAGTCAGGGAAGGATAGGAGTGCCCTCTTATGTAGTAAGTCTCCCAGCGCGGATATACCAATGGTGTCCCATTTGTCAAAGCCCAGGTGGAAACAAAGGGAGCCAAGGGCCTGAGAGGACCAGAGAGGAGTGGCTTTGGTGAATCTGTTGGCCCAACCCTCACTGTTTTTTAACCGTTGACACCCCGGGATACCGAATAAACTTATTTTCCCCTGGTAGTCAATTTTAACTCACTTTTTCCCTACACTGAACCACACACTCACCACACTACCTTATGCTTCATTGATCTTAGGTGAACAGTTTTGGACTACATTAAAAACATCAGCGAGCTCCTCCTTTACACTAGCAAGGAGTTGTAGCTCCTTGGTTGCACTAGTGTGTAGCCAAGAGGAGATCCCCAAATGATAAAGCATGCCACTTCAGTGGGTGATAGGAATCTGTCCTCTTAATTGAGACTCCTCCTGTGTTTATATTTCCCTGTTGTATGTACTGCTGCAACATCTGTCTATACACTCCTCTTTGAGACCCACAGATTTTTTGTTGTTGTCATGTTTCAAGGACTACAGATGCATAGTGGTTGGGTCTTCCTTAGGACAAAAGTAACAGTGGGTGGTCATTTGTATCATAGTTAACTACACAAAATATCGAATTCAAAATATAGAATTACCAAAATATCGAAGTCAAAATATAGAATGGACAAAATATTGAATGGACAGAATATAGTGGTGAAAAATATCGAATTTAAGATAAGTAATTTAATATCGATTTTTTTAAATATAGAAAGTCAAAATATCGATGTATATAATATAGGTATTAAAATATATCGAATTATTTATAATATCGAATTTTTTAAAGTGTTTTGTATGTTAGAATATGTGTGAAAAGTGTATATTTTTTTGTAATTTGTTTTAAGTAATACATTTTATGTTATTTAATTTTTGCATAATTTAATTCTGTAGCGGGTTGTGGGTTTATGGGGGAATAGGGTGGGAAGTAATTTAATTATATTAAATTAAATATTAATTTTTAGAAATGACTAATTCTTTTTTATTTAATTTTGCGTTTTAATTCTGTAGCTGGTTGTGGGTTTTTAGGAGAATAGGGTGGGACGTAATTTAATTGTAATTAATTAAATATTTTAATTTATTTGTTGGTATTCATTTTGAATTTATTGTTAATTTTTAATTGGTAATTAACTAATTTTTAATTGGTAATTAATTGTTATTAATTGATAATTATGTTAATTTTATTAATTTATTTTCCATAGTGGGTTGTGGGTTTAAAGGGGAATAGGGTGGGAAGTAATTTAATTGTAATTAAGTAAATCATTTTTATTTATTTATTGGTATTGATTTTTAATTTATTGTTAATTAATTGTTAATTGGTAATTAATTTGTATTAATAGGTAATTAATTTTAATAATATAACTAATATTTATTTGCATTTTTAATTGATTAATTATTACATAATATTAAATTGGTAATTAATGTTATTTTTTTTATTGGTATTGATATTTAATTTATATTTATTAATATATTAAATCTTTACTTTCCCTACTGTTAAACTCACTAGCATGGAAATAGTAATTTTTACCCCTAGGCTATCCAACGCTTTTCCTACTGTTGCACTCTCTGGAGTGGGAATAGTCATTTTTATCCCTATGCTATCCAACGCTTTCCCTACTGTTGCACTCTTTGGAGTGGGAATAGTCATTTTTACCCCTACGCCATCCAACGCTTTCCCTACTGTTGCACTCTCTGGAGTGGGAATAGTAATTTTTACCCCTACGCTATCCAACGTTTTCTCTACTGTTGCACTCTCTGGAGTGGGAATAGTAATTTTTACCCTCACGCTATCCAACGCTTTCCCTTCTGTTGCACTTTCTCGAGTGGGAATAGTAATTTTTACCCATACGCTATCCAACGCTTTTCCTACTGTTGCACTCTCTGGAGTGGGAATAGTCATTTCTACCCCTATAAAATATTGTATATTTTTTAATATTATGTTATATATATATATATATATATATATATATATATATATATATATATATATATATATATGTTTAAAAACATAAAATTGTATGTTTTTTATAACTTAAATTAATTATTTAATAATTGTAAGGTTATTTAAGTATGTTTTAGTTAATTATATTCATTATTTCATTAATTTTTAATTATTTTTAAGACATTTAAAAACATTCGATATTTTGACTAAGTATATTTTTAAAAATTATATTTTTGATTCGATATTTTTGTACTTACCTGTTTGTACATAGGAATTCGATATTTTTGTATTCTATATTTTTTCCTCGATATTTTGGTAATTCTATATTATTGTATTTGATATTATGTCAGTGATTCGTATCATAATGTAGCATTAGGCTTGGTGTAGCAATGAGCTATCAATCACAGCGAGTAGTGAACGTTTATGATTTCTATAATTACGTGATCTCATGAAATGGTACATGGCATCTGTACAGGCCCACTCACGTTATGCCTGCGAAGAGCAGCTAGCCAACAATGCTCTTATGTGAACTGCATTCACATATGTGAATTGCATTCACATAAGAAATTCATTTTTGTTAAAACGTTTATGGTTTTATCTCTTTGTAAGAGGAAACTAATTAATTTTAGTTTTTAAATGTACTATTGCAAACTGATGTGTCAGGACAGTAATTTACCATGGGTTGCAAAACCATTTAGAAGATATCAATATCTCCCATGGGATACCCTCTTTTATTGGTTACATTATACCCAGGGTTGCCCTGCTCTTATCATAAAGATTATGTTAATGGTCATGGTTGGGTATGATGAAGAGGAGGTAATGGTAGCTAGACTATGACATAGATCCACTAAAATTGCATAGAAGTCTATTAACAAAAGCATTTTTGAGTATGGGAAATAGTGCTACAGTATTACTACTCTACATGTCCTCAATTATATCACGTCTCCAGCTGGTCATCTTCCTTTACCACTGTCCTGCTCCTATTGCATTATTGCAGAGGTGTCTGCACACATAGGGGTACGTTTTTGCAGTGAATGTGGGAGACAATGTTGGAGACAATGGAGAATAGTTACTATTTAATTGGTTTGATTGAGGGAAATATGGGGAGGGCTTAAGAAAGGTAAAGCAGATATCAAAACACACCCACACAAGATTAAAAAAAATTGCTATTCACAAAAGTCACACTTAAATCTGCTATTGTATTTCTACTGACAAAAAAGGCTTAAATAGTCTTAAGACAATCCTTGCAGTAAATCAAGCACCATATATAGCTGGTCATTGGTACTGCAACACACTCCCACAGAAGTCAATGGATGCAAGGAATAATACTAATGCCACACAGGAAAAACTAGGAGAATACAAATGCATTTTTTTAAATTACTTAATACATTTTCTTATTAAATCTTAACTTTTGCATGTCAGTCATTCTATCAGTCAGTCAAATACTTGTATTCTGCTAAAAGCCATAAAAAGATAAAACATCAACAACAGACACAAATACATGCATTCCAATAAGCGATACAAAATGACAAGAAATTAAATTGTGCATTATTCAAAAAAACAGGAATCAATTTGAAATCACATAAAACGTAATCACTTTATACTGCACAACTTTTGCATGTATTTAATTGAAGTCTGAAAATAAATTCAACATTATTTTAGCCTCAAATTCTATAAAACACAAATTCCAACAAGGCTTGAAGTGTATGCACACCTGCTCCTGGTTGGGGAGGGGAGAAGTTAAAGTCTTGGCTCCCCTACACTTATCAACAGGAGCAATTCATTATAGCATCAGCAAATCACACACAGGTTGCCCATGTTGGTGAATATTACTATCACCCTTTCCCTCATTTTGAGGATACATTATTTAAGGAGGAAAGAGACGATTTACATGTGGGCCGGGTCAGACTCAATTACGCTGGGGTAATCAGAGTAATTTTGGTAATTCTGCAGTACTCTTTGATGCAGAATTACTGATGATGAAATAACACCAACTCGCCAGTTTAAAATTAATTTTGGGGGGAAAAATCATACTGCGAGAGCACATATAGTAACCGCCTGCATGCACTGATGTTTATGTTCTGCACATTTGATGCTAGTTTCTTAGCGCAAAATGCATCCTCGTGTCTAATTAGTGCTAAATTCTGGTTGTAAGCTAGAGGAAAATTCTACCCCAAGCACAAATTTAGCAAGCACAAGCCGATGCTCACATTGCTATTCCTGCTCTGTTGCATTTTCTTAGATCAATAGGCATCCCTGCATCCATTTTCAACAAAAGTGGGCATTTTTCTGCTAAAAAAATAGTACTAAATGCATAATAATTTTATTTGCCTATTTCAGTGAAATCTCGCATAACTTATTGGCAATTCTGCCTGATTAGCTAATCACGTTGTTTGTGACAGGTACTGACATACATAACTGCTGAAGTGCACCAATTTATCACCCTCACAGTTGGAAATATCCTGCTCTGGCTATTTCTGACAGATCACTTTTTCTGGAATCAGTGGGTGTTAGAGGCTGTGTATGAGGGAGAGGTGTGTGAATTCTGCCTATATGTGAAGAGTAAAAGGGGGTGGTGATGGACAGAGTATCTGAAAGAAGCAGAACACTCCTACCCAGTCAAAAGATCAGGGCTTGATCCATTACTGTTTTTTAGCTCACTGCACCATCCTAGCTCAGAACCTGGCTACATGCAAATTAGTCTGACCCTGGCCCAGTGCATCATGGGAACAGGGCAGACCAAACTACCAAGCCAATTCTTTACTAGAAAGGAAACAAGCTTCCGGGGACCGGTTTCTGGCATTACAGCCGTCTTCGGCCCGGCTTGCTTGAATCCTGATGGTGCAGTGAGCAAGGGACTCACATCTGAGTATACCCTTCCACACGTGTGGTGGCCAAAACGATTCATAAAAGGGGGTGGTGATGGACAGAGTATCTGAATTAAGCAGAACACTCCTACCCAGTCAAAAGATCAGGGCTTGATCCATCACCGTTTTTTAGCTCACTGCACCATCCTAGCTCAGAACCTGGCTACATGCAAATTAGTCTGACCCTGGCCCAGTGCATCATGGGAACAGGGCAGACCAAACTACCAAGCCAATTCTTTACTAGAAAGGAAACAAGCTTCCGGGGACCGGTTTCTGGCATTACAGCCGTCTTCGGCCCGGTTTGCTTGAATCCTGATGGTGCAGTGAGCAAGGGACTCACATCTGAGTATACCCTTCCACACGTGTGGTGGCCAAAACGATTCATAAAAGGGGGTGGTGATGGACAGAGTATCTGAATTAAGCAGAACACTCCTACCCAGTCAAAAGATCAGGGCTTGTTCCATCACCGTTTTTTAGCTCACTGCACCATCCTAGCTCAGAACCTGGCTACATGCAAATTAGTCTGACCCTGGCCCAGTGCATCATGGGAACAGGGCAGACCAAACTACCAAGCCAATTCTTTACTAGAAAGGAAACAAGCTTCCGGGGACCGGTTTCTGGCATTACAGCCGTCTTCGGCCCGGCTTGCTTGAATCCTGATGGTGCAGTGAGCAAGGGACTCACATCTGAGTATACCCTTCCACACGTGTGGTGGCCAAAACGATTCATAAAAGGGGGTGGTGATGGACAGAGTATCTGAATTAAGCAGAACACTCCTACCCAGTCAAAAGATCAGGGCTTGATCCATCACCGTTTTTTAGCTCACTGCACCATCCTAGCTCAGAACCTGGCTACATGCAAATTAGTGTGACCCTGGCCCAGTGCATCATGGGAACAGGGCAGACCAAACTACCAAGCCAATTCTTTACTAGAAAGGAAACAAGCTTCCGGGGACCGGTTTCTGGCATTACAGCCAGAAACCGGTCCCCGGAAGCTTGTTTCCTTCCCAGTGTAAGAATTGGCTTTTGTAGTCTGGTCTGCCCTGTTCCCATGATGCACTGGGCCAGGGACAGACTAATTTGCATACAGCCGGGTTCTGAAACTGGGATGGTGCAATGAGCTAAAAAACGGTGTTGGATCTAGCCCTGATCTCTTGACTGGGTGAGAGTATTCTGCTTAATTCAGAGACTCTGTCCCTCACCACCCCTTGTTGT
Source organism: Lissotriton helveticus (assembly GCF_964261635.1). Taxonomy (NCBI): domain Eukaryota; kingdom Metazoa; phylum Chordata; class Amphibia; order Caudata; family Salamandridae; genus Lissotriton; species Lissotriton helveticus. The sequence goes on from NC_136071.1 coordinate 807,017,055, forward strand.
AAATATTTTTGTCCACCCTAAGCGTGGAAGGGTATACTCAGACATGAGTCCCTTGCTCATTGCATCATCAGGATTCAAGCAAGCCGGGCCGAAGACGGCTGTAATGCCAGAAACCGGTCCCCGGAAGCTTGTTTCCTTCCCAGTGTAAGAATTGGCTTTTGTAGTCTAGTCTAGTCTGGTCTGCCCTGTTCCCATGATGCACTGGGCCAGGGACAGACTAATTTGCATACAGCCGGGTTCTGAAACTGGGATGGTGCAATGAGCTAAAAAACGGTGTTGGATCTAGCCCTGATCTCTTGACTGGGTGAGAGTATTCTGCTTAATTCAGAGACTCTGTCCCTCACCACCCCTTGTTGTAAATATTTTTGTCCACCCTAAGCGTGGAAGGGTATACTCAGACATGAGTCCCTTGCTCATTGCACCATCAGGATTCAAGCAAGCTGGGCCGAAGACGGCTGTAATGCCAGAAACCGGTCCCCGGAAGCTTGTTTCCTTCCCAGTGTAAGAATTGGCTTTTGTAGTCTGGTCTGCCCTGTTCCCATGATGCACTGGGCCAGGGACAGACTAATTTGCATACAGCCGGGTTCTGAAACTGGGATGGTGCAATGAGCTAAAAAACGGTGTTGGATCTAGCCCTGATCTCTTGACTGGGTGAGAGTATTCTGCTTAATTCAGAGACTCTGTCCCTCACCACCCCTTGTTGTAAATATTTTTGTCCACCCTAAGCGTGGAAGGGTATACTCAGACATGAGTCCCTTGCTCATTGCACCATCAGGATTCAAGCAAGCCGGGCCGAAGACGGCTGTAATGCCAGAGACCGGTCCCCGGAAGCTTGTTTCCTTCCCATTGTAAGAATTGGCTTTTGTAGTCTGGTCTGCCCTGTTCCCATGATGCACTGGGCCAGGGACAGACTAATTTGCATACAGCCGGGTTCTGAAACTGGGATGGTGCAATGAGCTAAAAAACGGTGTTGGATCTAGCCCTGATCTCTTGACTGGGTGAGAGTATTCTGCTTAATTCAGAGACTCTGTCCCTCACCACCCCTTGTTGTAAATATTTTTGTCCACCCTAAGCGTGGAAGGGTATACTCAGACATGAGTCCCTTGCTCATTGCACCATCAGGATTCAAGCAAGCCGGGCCGAAGACGGCTGTAATGCCAGAAACCGGTCCCCGGAAGCTTGTTTCCTTCCCAGTGTAAGAATTGGCTTTTGTAGTCTGGTCTGCCCTGTTCCCATGATGCACTGGGCCAGGGACAGACTAATTTGCATACAGCCGGGTTCTGAAACTGGGATGGTGCAATGAGCTAAAAAACGGTGTTGGATCTAGCCCTGATCTCTTGACTGGGTGAGAGTATTCTGCTTAATTCAGAGACTCTGTCCCTCACCACCCCTTGTTGTAAATATTTTTGTCCACCCTAAGCGTGGAAGGGTATACTCAGACATGAGTCCCTTGCTCATTGCACCATCAGGATTCAAGCAAGCCGGGCCGAAGACGGTTGTAATGCCAGAAACCGGTCCCCGGAAGCTTGTTTCCTTCCCAGTGTAAGAATTGGCTTTTGTAGTCTGGTCTGCCCTGTTCCCATGATGCACTGGGCCAGGGACAGACTAATTTGCATACAGCCGGGTTCTGAAACTGGGATGGTGCAATGAGCTAAAAAACGGTGTTGGATCTAGCCCTGATCTCTTGACTGGGTGAGAGTATTCTGCTTAATTCAGAGACTCTGTCCCTCACCACCCCTTGTTGTAAATATTTTTGTCCACCCTAAGCGTGGAAGGGTATACTCAGACATGAGTCCCTTGCTCATTGCACCATCAGGATTCAAGCAAGCCGGGCCGAAGACGGCTGTAATGCCAGAAACCGGTCCCCGGAAGCTTGTTTCCTTCCCAGTGTAAGAATTGGCTTTTGTAGTCTGGTCTGCCCTGTTCCCATGATGCACTGGGCCAGGGACAGACTAATTTGCATACAGCTGGGTTCTGAAACTGGGATGGTGCAATGAGCTAAAAAACGGTGTTGGATCTAGCTCTGATCTCTTGACTGGGTGAGAGTATTCTGCTTAATTCAGAGACTCTGTCCCTCACCACCCCTTGTTGTAAATATTTTTGTCCACCCTAAGCGTGGAAGGGTATACTCAGACATGAGTCCCTTGCTCATTGCACCATCAGGATTCAAGCAAGCCGGGCCGAAGATGGCTGTAATGCCAGAAACCGGTCCCCGGAAGCTTGTTTCCTTCCCAGTGTAAGAATTGGCTTTTGTAGTCTGGTCTGCCCTGTTCCCATGATGCACTGGGCCAGGGACAGACTAATTTGCATACAGCCGGGTTCTGAAACTGGGATGGTGCAATGAGCTAAAAAACGGTGTTGGATCTAGCCCTGATCTCTTGACTGGGTGAGAGTATTCTGCTTAATTCAGACACTCTGTCCCTCACCACCCCTTGTTGTAAATATTTTTGTCCACCCTAAGCGTGGAAGGGTATACTCAGACATGAGTCCCTTGCTCATTGCATCATCAGGATTCAAGCAAGCCGGGCCGAAGACGGCTGTAATGCCAGAAACCGGTCCCCGGAAGCTTGTTTCCTTCCCAGTGTAAGAATTGGCTTTTGTAGTCTGGTCTGCCCTGTTCCCATGATGCACTGGGCCAGGGACAGACTAATTTGCATACAGCCGGGTTCTGAAACTGGGATGGTGCAATGAGCTAAAAAACGGTGTTGGATCTAGCCCTGATCTCTTGACTGGGTGAGAGTATTCTGCTTAATTCAGAGACTCTGTCCCTCACCACCCCTTGTTGTAAATATATCTGAAGAGTGGCTGAAGGAAAGAGTGGCATGAATCGTGGTACAAGAACAAGTTGTGAGCAAGGTGTGTTGAGTTATTACCTGGCTTTAGATTGCAGTTCTGTGGAACAAGCTGGCCATAAAGGAGGTCAAGGCGCATAAGCATTTGCCACCTCTAACCTGGAGAACTTATTCACCCACTTCCTCTCATCTTGCCACATTTTCTTGAGGTCTCTGAAGTGCATTCCTCCACCACCAATACATTGACATAGTCTAACAACTCTGCCACATGGCTTCCTTCGCCACTTCACTGAAGCTGCATGGAGACATATCAATTAGTACCTTGTAGCAATCAACTACAAAGGTATCTATAAGGCCTGGCTCCCACTTGGTGAAGCTCCTCTTCTGTTGGACTGGGGCAAGCTGCATTTTGGGGTTTGGGAGTGTTGTGTGGCATTCTGTTAGTGAGGCAGTCCAAGGGGAATAGGGTTGGCACTAGATTGTAATGTATGTTTATGCGATCCAAGGGTTAACATATTTCAAACGTGTGACATTTTGATAACATGTGTGCTGTTTCCCTATTACCATCTATTCCAAGAAATCTGCTGTAAGAAAATTGATTATTAGTTAGGAAGAATGTGAATCCTTGCAAACTAATAAGTAGACAGTCTTGTCGGGTTCAACACAAAGGTTCAATAAATAAATCTGGACTCTACACCTGATAGCTATGGCACAGAGCAAATAAGCTTACCTTAAGGAAAAGTGTGCAAATTATTTAGCAGTAACAAAACAATTTAAAACTCCAAACACAACAGAATAAAAATACCACAACTACTTTCGAAAAACAGAGACATACATTTTTTAAAGTCACTGAGCGGAACTAGAGATATGACTTTTAAGTTTTCAAGCAAAAAGTGCCAAAGCAGCAATCCAAAGTCACTGTTTATGGCTGACTGGGACCTAGGTGCAATTTCAGGCCCATTGCAATGGAGCAGAGGTCAGATACATCAAGCTGGCCATTTCAGTCAAAGTTTTGACCTTTTGAAAGAGTATGTTTATGGAAGTAGAAATCCCCTAGCTGTACAAGGATGAAGGCTGCATTCACCAAAGTCCTCTTGTAGTAGGATAGCTGTTGGACGAGGTCCTGCTGAAGCCACTGGTTTTGGCAAGAAACACTTTGAGTTTTAAAATTTACATTTCAAGCCTGCCAAATTCCCCTCATAAGTAGAGGCCACTCGAAAAACCAGTCCAGATTCAGTAGCAACTGATGACTCCAGGAAAAGTGCTGCTTGTAGCTTTCTGTGTCCCTGTAGGTACACAGGAATTCAGCCAAATGACCCTTGGAGTCCACGTATCACCTCTAGGTAGTAGTGGAAGCAGGCTCTACACTTAAGGTCTCCACACAGGCCAAAGACAGCAGGTCCAGTCCCCTCCTGTTCTTCCACAGGTCCAGATGTGTCACACTGGCTACTCCCTAACCAATGAGAAAAAAGTTCCCAAGAGCATACATTCTCATTTTAGCTGCACATCATGTTTGGCTTACTGCAAACCATTCTTGAGTGCACTAGTGTCAGAATTCCCACAAGACTGAACCTTTCTGCCTCTAGAGGAGGCTGGTGGACCAGCTATAGGTATGTCTAAGGAAGTTAGCAGTCCCTCCTACTCAACCACACCAAACTTGTTCTGGAACCACAGTCCCCTTCCACTCCAATAGAATCCCTTTTTCCAGGTCTCAATTTAAAGTTAACTATGAATGGGCAAGCCTCACCCTTGTATCTTTCAAGTTAATTGCATTCCTGAGCCCTTCCCAATTGCCCTTCCTGAGCTGAGATGAATCACATTCCTCATACCCAAGTCTTCTTGCCAAAAGGCCTAAGCCATTGTCTCTGGTCTGTAAGCAGTTTTCACAGTTCATCAAGGGAAAGCACTGACAGGGTTATGGCTGTTGCAGGCAGGCTAAAAGCAAAGCTAATTAGTCTATAGAAGCTTTGAGGCAGGAAAAATACAACTTTTTCAAAGTTACTTTTCGTGTAAATTTATTTTAAAAATCCCACTTCAGCATGGAATTGGAATTTTAATAAATATTGATAAAAGCAGTTAACTGATTTATTTCTGTAGCTTATCCCAAACCAAAGTTATAAAACAGTATTTTAATGTCACTTTAGTTTTCCTCTTTGGATCAGCTACCACCCTGAACAGTGAAATTAGCTTGTTGGGGTTCACCACTGTAGGAACATGCCAACATGAAATTCTCACTTGTTATGCTTTTAAATACTAGGAACACTAACTCATGGGCTACAAGGCCTAGTTATGAGCCTTCAATTTAATATGCAAAAGTAGAGCTCAAGCGTGGTCTAAGGATGCATGGTGTCAGATACTTGATTGCCGAGCTCTGGTGGCAGCAGCCCACAATTGCAACATCCTGCCCCCCAGTGGGCACAGCCTGGGGAAACAGAGGTCCAGGGGCCCAAGGGGTTATACTGGGACCGGTTTGTGACAACAGCAACTGGAATGCCGGGAGATTGCAAGAGGAACGGACCGCAGAGAGACAGCTGTCATCTTGCGACATCGAGATGGACCTGAAGGGGCTGCTATAGTAGTAGAGGGATCATTTACATAATATTGATACATACAATATCGAAACACAAAAATATCAGAAATTAAATATTGATAACAAAAGTATCGACTTTCAAATATGTAACTAGTAAAACCACAAATTTAGAGAATGCAAATATTGTTGTTAAAAATATAGATGTTTACCTAAATCATCGGTAACTTTTAATAAAAAAAATATGTCAAAAATATCGAGTGACACAATATTGACTACAATATTATCGCCAAAATAATTAAATAATCATGTAAAACATGTCAAAATATGTTGTGATAAAATGTTGAGAAATGATAAAGTATACATTAAATAACAGTTAAAAATATCTACAATTATTTAATATATGCTGAAAAATGTATAAAATCTATCTTGAATATATGTATATAAAACTATTTAAGAAGTCTTTGAAAACTGCCAAACAATAGAAAATTAAAGTCGAACATTTATACCATTCAGTTATAATTTATGCGTTTGTAATAATAAAATATGTTTTATTTACTTTATATAACTCTTTCTTTTTAAGATAAATATATATGATCAAAAATATATAAATATACCATACATGAACTTTAAAACATTAATAAAATATATAATTTAATTAATTATAATATTGGCTACACACATACAGCTTTTTTTAAATTATTTTTCTAATCATCAACAATACTAATAAAATTACAAAAAGTATTTCTACAACATACTAAAAAAATCAAAATAAAAGTTTTAAGAATAAAAGTATAAAATTAAAGAACCACACTCCAACATAAATCTAGGAAAAAAATGTTATACACTAAAGGGATGACATTTACTATTCCTACTCCAATCTACACCAATTTTAGGAAAGCGTTGGACACTCAAGGGGTGACATTTGCTATTCAATTCAATTCACTTTTATTTTTGCTCAACTGACCATAAAAGCACATGAAAACATGTTCCAAAATAAAACATAAATAGTTAAATACATAAATGTTGTTAAAATACAGTTAATTAGAGTTCTGAGGGCTATAAGACGACACATTTTACATAATTAAAAAACTATTGGTTAGTGTGCACACTATAGTGAAAGATGTAGGAAGATAATAGTGGGGTCAAGTATTAGGATCCAAAACTAAGCATTGAAAGTGCAATATATCACAATACTACATCAATCAGGGGTGGGTTTCCAGTTCCCATGGAGAACTTTGCCCTAGTTTTCCACATGGCCAGTAGATAACGTATTAGTGAAAAAAACTAATGGCTTACTAAGATCAGTTCTTAGTATCCTTAGTCTCCTCGGGGGCACCACAAGACATGCAGCGCCTCTCATCCTAACTGGATACCAATTTTCTCCAAGAGGGATCTAACGTAATGGATCCAGGGAATTTTACTAGAGCTTGCAAGGCTGAGAATCTCAATTAAGCCTCCCCGATACTGTAGGAGATCTGGGGTAGTCCAAAGTGTCTTCCAGTACAATATTTGACGTATACCAGTTTTACCAGATTAGGGTATCATCCCTAGGTCAAGTCTAAGGGTAAGCAACGGGGTACTAATAGGAACACCTACCAGTTGTCTGATTAATTGATTTTCAACTAAATCAAGTGTGGTCGCATCCACATGGCCCCACAGCTCTGCACCATTTGAGGCTGACCCGAGAGCCTGCGATTGATAACCTTACAGGGCTGGGCTTGCTGGACGGAACAGCAATCTATATGCCATCTTGGAAATGCCCTTGTGATTTACTCTAGTTTGAGCCTGCATTGGGTGATGTGTGCCTGCCACCTCAAATGTTCAGTGACTGTAATACCCAGGTAAGTGAAAGATTGCACCTTTTCAAGGGTTGACTCTGCTAGAACAAGGTTAGACCTGGTTGTGTGCCCTGGGTTTAGAATCATGTATGTTGATGTGCTTATATTGATTTTCAAGCCCCGATCCCTAAACAATTGTTCAAAATGATCTAGGAGCTTTTGCAAGGCCATGGGGGAATTTGCCAGCAAAACAGTGTCATCAGCGAACATGAGTGCAGGAATCCTCTTGTTCGCCAGTCTAAGGGTATCTTTATCAATCTGCCCCACCTAATCTATAAGGCCGTTTATGTAAAGAGAAAAGAGCGCTGGGGCAAGTACGCAGCTCTTTCTTACTCTTCTACTTAAGGGGAAGGGCGCTGAAAGCGCACCAGCCTGGCCTCTCCTCACCTGCGCATAATTGTTCATATGCATCCTCACTGTTGTTTAATAAATCAATGGGTATTCCCATCTCTTGCAGTAGCTGCTACAAGGTGGATCTGGGGACCAAATCAAAGGCAGAGAGAAGGTCAACAAACACAACATACAGATGTCTACCCCCCAGGGTGACACCATCTGGAGCCGGAACACCTGATCAATTGTGCTTGGGCATCTCTAAAGCCCATCTGTAGGGGGGGACAAAATATAGTTCCTAGCCATCCACTCCTGCAGTGTGCTAAGTATGGCCCTACAAAACAGCTTTGCAAGCTGTCAATAAGAATTTTGGGTTTATAATTTGATGGTTCATTGTGGACCCCTTTCTTATGGATGGGTATGATTTCAGCCCCAGCCAATATGGGGGGGGGGGTTGTAGGGGTCCATTTTTAAATAATAAAGAGAAGTAAGATCCCCAGATGTCGGCCTCCCTCCGAAATACGTCACCAGGAATTTTGTCTAGATCTGCAGCTTTATTGGGTACTATGCTCTGTATTGCTAGATATATTTCCTACTCTGTTATTCCCTGGACATTGAGGGCACACCTCAGGACCGCTGCTTCAAAGATGTCAGCATTCTCTCCTGTAAAATGTGTTGATCGGCTCCTGATCCCCAATCCTATGGAGTCACTAACAGTGGGGGACTGTTCTTCCTTCTGCACATACAGGCTTTAATAATGAACCACCCAGTCACTTGCTGGAATGTTAACATCTGTGGGTTGGGACATTTCCTAGTACCACTAGAGATAATTTTCCAGAGCCGAAGGTAATCTTCACAATTGGCAGCCTGTAGCAAGCTCTCCCATTTGTCCCTTTCCCAATTTTTTTTTTAGTATCAACAAGGGTCTTTTTATGGACATGCCTGCCCTCCTGCATCAAGGACCTGTCTTGCTTCTTTATTGCCTTGACCAGTGTGGACATGTGTCTCTGCAGGTTTTGTTGTACCAGGTCAGCGGTTGCTTCCTCTCAACAGTTCACCTGGTTTCAATAAACAATAGGGCCCTTAACCTCCTTACACAGGCCAATTTGGATCTCAGAAATGGCAAACAGTGACTCTTCCCAACCCTTCAGAAAAAGTGGCACCAGACCCTCCATCCCTTCAGCCAGAATACAGAAAATCTTACTTATGCCCTCTTGCGAGGTTTCCAAGGTACACCATTTAACCGAATGTCTATTGCTAGTGACCCTCAATCTCCTGTCCAGTAGCTCTCTACAGTGGTCAGCATGTTCAACTAGGTTTAAATTCAGTGTAAGGACTAAAGCATTGTGGTCACTTTCTTGTCAAGGCACTACTTGCGTGTCTAAAAGGTGTGGCCACAGTTGAAGGCCCAAAAGAATATAATCAATCAGGCTGATGGAGTTTGGGCTATTACATTTATGAGCCCCTAGATGATCTGAACTGGTTCTGCCATTACAGGCTCCCACACCCTCATTTAAGGTAAGGGCTTTGAACTTTATTGCCGTCGGAGACCATTTTCCCAGCGGAGATATTTCAAGGGCTGGAATTGACCATAAGTCATCCTCTTCCACTGAAAGGGACAGGATATAGAGACCCAAAGGCTCGAACTGACAATTAAGGTCACCCCCCACAATTATTCTTGCGTCTGGTGACTGGAGTGTTATATGTGCATTCAGTTGGTTAAGAAGTTGAACCATTGTTTACTGGTCTCTTCCAGACAATCTACAGTACACATAGTATGTTAGGTAGGTTTTACCCTGTGGTACCTTAAAGCATATACACAGTACATCAGGGGAGTCAACCATGATTTATTTTATCATGCCTGGCACTGTAGTCCTAACCCAAGTCGTTAGGCCCCCAGAAGTCCGGCCCTTGCCAGCTGTGCTGGCGATCTTGGCATAGTTCGCTTAGCCAACATGGAAGTGGGTTGTAGGGACCATGTCTCTTGAAAGAGGCACACATTATACTGTTTGATAAACTCACACCAGTCTGGATGTACTAATTTGGGTCCCAGGACAGCCACATTCCAGGAGATAAATTGGACCCTCCCAGGGACATCTGGAACAACACTGATTGGATATGTTGGAAGATTCTCTGGCTGACCTTCAGGGCAATTGGGGGCATGGAGCAACCTATTGTGAACTATGATGGGAGACACTCTGTTATCCATTACCTCATGGCCGTAATCATTCCACGGCCTCCAGGTCACTCAGGACGGAGAACCTTTTAAAAAAGGCAACATGCCCTGGTGCTGCCATAGGGCATTGGCATTTTGCTGGAAGGAGGAAAGGTGGCTTCAAAAACATCCAAGAGGTGGAGCAACTACCTTTGTTTCAGTAACGTTGTGAAGCGCTTTATTTCTCAGGATAATATGTACACATGCAGACCTCCGGAAATTTAAACCAACGCAGTCCCCTTCAATGTCTTTCTTAGATTGCGCCACCTATCCCATCCTTCTGGCTATTTTAATTTCATTCAGTTCCCCGGCATTAAATTGCTTATGCTTGGAGAGCCAATCAGCAGACCTATTGTGTTGTTTTCCCCAAGGCCCATGCTGCCCAACCTTCAATGGAGGAACCCTAGCCAAAATCAGAACATAGGGACAAGGTGTGGGGAAGGCTCAAGTTGTCGGGACATGGGGCATACAAATAAATAACAGGGGCCAGTACGGCGATGCCATAGTGGGCTGGGCCAGGGGGATTATGTTGCTCTGTGGGCGAGCTCTAGATTGAATTACACCACTGTCATGGTGGGCAACAACTATGGATGGTCTAGGTGTCTTCTTAGCTGGATGGACAGGGATAGAGTTAGTGGTACCAGTAAGGTGGTTTCTAGGAGCTGTGTTCATGGGGGTTGGTGGAGAATAAGTAACAGGACAAACCCTTGTGCATTTTATGTGTTCATACAAGGATTTGTGAAAGGCAGGAAGCACAGAGTTTTCAAGATTATCCAGATGGTCCATCACTGGTTTCAGTTTGTCCTTCAGTACTTTCCCAAATTTGTCGCACTGTGCCACAAGGGTCAGGGAATCCAGAGAGTCCATGAACTGTATAGTGTTGGTCTGGCATTCTGCTTTTTGGGACAACAACATTGGCATTGGTTTTATCCATGTGAGCAATTGGTTCAGAGGGTTCAGAGATGCTATGGTAGCAGGGGGTTGTTTCCTCTTGCTGTCCTCATTCTTTCCAAGTTTTAATTTTCTCTTGACCACTAAAATATGGGCCTGTTGCTGCAATGAGGGGGCTGCTGGCAAGAGATGGCTCTGGATGGACTGCTGCTTCACGTCTAATGTCCTGCCTAGTGGGGAATGGCACGAGGGAGACCCTCACTTTAAAGTTACTGGTGATAGGGTTATCTAAGATAAGGAAAGGACCCAGCACTTTACAGTCAAGGGAAGGTCTGTGTTCAGTCAGTTCAATCTCATTGCTGACAATCCTGACAACTCGCTCCAGCATACTATTAATCAAGACGGAAGGGCAGACAATATTACCACCATCTTTGCGTTTCCCCATTGTTATCTGTAAAAGTGTTTGCCAAGCCAACCAATCCGCCAGACCAGGCTGTAGGAAGGAATGAGGGAAAGGCTCTACCCCAGTAATGCAGCCACAAAATCCCAACGGCAGATAGTAGTCAAGGAGGTCAAGAAGATCAATCTGACCAGCTAGGAGTGACTGAGAAGTGTCAAGCTCTCACAGCGATGAGAAGAAGGAGCACAAAGATCAGAATCAGCAAATCAGAACACCCCTTGCAGGGAAAAAAATTAACAGATCTGGTGTCTAATAAATGAAAAAGTAGTTGAACGCCTAGGCAACATGATGGACCACTATTGTAATGAGAATACCACGGAGGCAACTGATGCAGTGACAAGATTAGAGGCCACAATACGTGAGAGGATAATAGTGAATTAAGTAAGGGACAAAAGAGAAAGATCCCACAGCTGCCTAGAATTAGAAAGGGAACTCATCGAAATTGAGAAAGACACCTTATGGACATGCATACTCCTCAAACCAGAGGAGTACCTCACCCTAGTGCTGAAAGAAGTCAGAAAGGTACATATAGCCCAGCAGAAACAACTGTATGAAGTTGGGGAAACTCCTGACCTGGATTAGTAGCAGAGATAAGGACAATAACCACATTGGAAATATTACAGCCCCAGATGACTCAGATACCAAAGGCAGTAAGAAAATAGTGAATGTAATGGCTGACTGCATGCAAAAGTATGTTCACACGAACCAACAACACAAGAGCGGGAGTTGCAGGACTTCATTTGAGACTGCCCCAGCAAACGGCTAGAGAAGTATAGAGCACTAGCAGTAGAAAGTGACCTAACACAAGTGGAAATACTCCAAGCACTCATATAATTGCATGCTGGGGAAACTCCAGGGCCAAATGGGCTAGCGGCAGATTTTTTAAAGAGAATGGGGAGAAAGGTTTGGACCCCACTATACACAATGTACAGGGACACGTACTAATGGGGATAACTCTCTAGAGATGTATGTACTGTAAGAATCACACCCACCCTTAAAGCAGGTAAAGCCCCAGCTAGGTGGAATTCCTACAGAACAAAATCCTAGAGAGGGTACTAATAAACAGACTACAGTGCATTATTTCCAATCTGGTACTTGAGGACCAGAATGACTTTATACCCCAGAGGTCCACCAAACTAAATTTACAACACCTCTGTAACAACATTACAGCAGCCGACACACTAGCGTTACCCCTGGCAAACGCACCCCTGAACGAGAATAAAGTGTTCTATTCCATAGAAAAGCCCTTCCTGTTCACCATTATGGAGAAAATAGGAGTTGTATCAACATTTCTAAAATGGACGAACTCCTTTACACAGACCCCACAACTAGGCTGAAAGTGAATTGAATACTATTCAGAGAATTACCCATTCAGAAGATCATGAGACAAGGGTGCCCCTTGTCACTGATTCTATTTGCCCTCACAATAAATGCCCTGGCTGAGTGGTTCTGTGTAAATGCCTAGTTATGGTGCTGGTGTTAGGGTGACGCCTGGAAGACCAGATGTCATTGTACAGTAATTATATTCTCCTGTATATCACAGAACTAGAAAAATCCCTAGTGAGGCTCAGATATTTTTTTACTAAATACAAGAATTACTTGGGAATACCTTGGGAGAAATTGATTGCTATAGGGAACTACACAGCCAGAGGAACCTTACCTTTGCCTCTGAGAGTTGTGACTCACCATTTCAATGGTACACCATATGGAGAACCATGGGTTCCATTTTGGGAAGCCCTGTCCTGCCTGGTCAAAACATGAGGAGGAGAGGAATCCCTTCCAACAGATTTGTGTAGAGCTGCATTCCTGTAAGCTGGGTGGAATACACACGCAAGGTAAAAGGAAAAGACTCCCTTTTCACAGAATACTGCTCTTTGATTCAGTGATAGATCACAAGGAAGGGGCCTTGACACATCTCAGTAAGACAAATGGGCGTATAAGGGAATCATAAAGAGTAAGGCTGGGATTGTGTTTGACCATTTAATCCATGTATCACTTTGGTTGACATAAAGGTGAGAACTATGGTCACTCCCATGAGTGGTGTTGCGGGATAATCAGCTTCGGAGTCTTGCCTGCTATGACAGACATCTTCTATGAGCAAAGAGGAAAGAGAAGTGTCCACTTCAAATGAAGCAGAACCCCAACATAAAACTTCAAAGACCCAGACCCTAAATCACTTTTGGTGTCTGGAAACAGAAAATAAGAGGGGGAGGTTCAGGCCGAAAAATGTGTCATCTGGCAAGCAACCAGACAGACTGTGTGAGAAGGGGAATCTCTACAAGACTTCTGCCGGTGACCTGCACTGGGAGCCAAGACCTTCTATTATCTCTGCTTGGTGAAGGGACATCACCTAGAAAAAACAAGACTACCTGCCCTGGAGCCTGGAGCACCTGTGCCTGTCAGCTTGCCAATACAAGAATGCTATGTGAGGAAGAAGAGATCGTTGAAAGGAGTGAGGTCCATTGGGCCCACTACCGTGACAACGTCCTGTGCAACGCGTGAACCAATCGGGGCATAGCCCATGTGCTGCCCTGTTTGCAGTGATCCCAGGAGAGGGCCGCCATAGACTAAGCAAAGTATCAAGTGCTGTGTGAAAGAGCACCAAGCCCACAGTGCCTTGTTGGGTTGACCCCGTATGGCAGAGAGGGGCTTCCGTGGTGTTGGTGATTGAACCTGTATATGTTGCATCCAGACAGTACCACAGCAAGGCCATGTGCCAGGAAAGGCTACCAGAACCAAATTATCAAAGACTTAGGGCCATCACCTGGGTTCAGTTTGCCCCAAGCAGGTCTAGCCGTACTGAGGGATTTGCCCTAACTGATCCCCATCGACCAGGAGGATGCCAAAGAGTATGACTTGCGTGACTCCATTTGGAAGCCAAAGGATTGAATTCCCCCCCCCCACTAGTGAGAACTTAACTTATCCCATTTCTGTGACACTGGAAGCTGCTCCGATCACTGAGGAGAGCCAGTCATGCCACTCCGGAGAGTGAGCATGCACCAGCCTAATGCAGCCACTTGCACCACAAGCAGCCCTATATCTCCGAGCCATATGGAGCACAAATAAAATGGTCATGCATATGAATGGAATGCTCCCAGTTGTACAAATGGACCTGGCTGTGTAAGTGTAAGGGACAAAAGTTGGTATCTCACTAATAATCCATGAATTAAAAAGAGATGGTTGTTGCTTAGCCTGGAGAGAGGGAGCTGGGAATGTTAGATTTATTTTTTCTTATGTAGGTTATCCTTTGACACACCGTTCAGAAAATACTCGAGGTTCTGTCTAGGGGAAATGCTCATCACTGGCCTGTAGCCCAGCGCATGGGTTCTATATATGTAAATGTCATGGATAGTAGACAGATAAACTTATTACCAACTTACAATGGACTGAAATGGAACATAAGTAAAATGGCAACAACTCCAAAGAGGCATAAAAAATCCATACTTACCTGATACACAAGCGCATAAATTTTGCAGATATCCAGGAAACACACATGAATGATGTTGAACTGCAGAAGCTAACAAGAATGTGGAGTGGTCATGTAATAGGCACAATGTATTCGCCATATGCCAGAGCAGTGTTGGTATGGATAGCACCAAACCCTCCATTTGTAATTCTGACTAAGTCTGTGGATCCAAACAGCAGATATGTAGTGGTAGATAGATTAGTAGATAGACCGCCTACTCCGGCATCCTCTATATGTCCCAAAAAGCAATATACCTGCATTTATGGATTCCTTCATTCATTCTTTAGGAGATAAATGATATGCCACATGCATTTTGGGAGAAGGTTTTAGCTGTGTTCCGGACATTGCAGGGGACAGATCCACCTCACCACTTCTGGGGACTCACAGAATCTGAGTAACCATTCACTTTTAGCAATGGGTGTGGGGTTGATTCCTCTGTGACACCCGGAGGAACATGCATTGCCTACAGTGTGAATATTCTTACCATTCCTCCATAGCTTACACACCAACCATCACATGACTAGCCATGGAGTACCTGGGCCACACTCTATGGGACCACAACCCCCTGAAGATGTTCATTGTTGGGCAGAGCACAAGCCCAGGTATCGACCTGAAGATTGTCTGTCCATGCAATAATGGATGCCCTATTTAGAAAGATGCTGGGCAAAGACATCACAGACTACTTTGCCGATAATGAGAGGATGGCTAAAGATGGGATGGTAGAATGGGATGCTTGTCAGGCGGTGATGAGGAGGATTTGCATAAAGCCAACATGTCATGTCTGAAAGGGCTTGAACATAGATATTTTGGCCACAGAAGAGGCAATTTGCAGTGAGGAAATTAACCTGATACAAGACCTAGGTGTTGCCCAATATATTCAGGAACTGAGTAATAAACATACGGTTTTGATGACTGGTAAGAGGAAAGTGGGTTATTGGGAGTATGTGGCGCTGCAGCATGCAGAGAGCGATAGGTTGGGTCACTTGTAGGCTTGGCTGTTGAAAGCAGAGATAGACTTGAAATTGGCACTGTGTGTACCTCACAGGATATCATAGTTAAGCCACAGGCAGAGATTAACTCAGCTTATGCAGAATATTACAGGGAGTTGTGAGAGGCCTCATCAGAGCAGGATATGTACATGCAGGAAGACTACTGAGCTGCCACAAAAATCCCAAGACGATCCTTCACCGAGGCATTTCCTGGAGGATCCCCTGATCATGGACAAGATTGACCAAATGGCGCGTTACAAGACACAGATGGCCTACCAGTAGAATGTTATGGACCATATAAGACTCTGTTGGCGCCAAAGTTTCTCAAGCTAAACAAAACATCCAACTAAATAGTACAGCTGGTGGCTTAAGTGAGGAAGACACTAATAGTGGTCCCCCTAAAGCTTGGTATGTATCTGTTAGAAGTACATTCATACAGCCCCCTGGCTTTACTAAACATAGACTATAATATTTTAGGGAAAACTCTCATGATTGGTGACTGTCAAAGGTGAGCTCCATAGTGCACCCAGACCAGAATGGATTTGTGCCTGTGAGAAACACCTTCTTAAATCTGTGCCAATTGTTCAGCCTGATTGATCATGTACAGGATAAGGTCATTTGGCAATTTCTCTTGATTTGAAGAATTCCTTTGACATCCTTGGGTGGCCATATCTTATGCAAGTCCTAAAGGTGTTCGGGATAGGCATGAATGTCTGGAAATGGATTTAACTGCTGTAAACACAGCAAGTGGCATGTGTACATACAGGTCAAATTATATCAGAATGGCTGAAAATAAACAGAGGCACCAGGCATGGCTGCTTGCTGGTGCCTTCCTTTTTGCTATTGCATGGAGCCACTGCTTGCCTCCTTGGAGTAAGAGAGAAGACTGTAGCATCAAAATAGGTAACAGTTGGCAGATTTTTTCTCTTTCTCTCTGGATGATGCCCTTATTTACTTGAGAAGGGATTCCAAGGCATTCTTGGAGGTAATGGAAATTCTGGATGGTTTCAGACACAACTCAGGTCTGAAAATTAACTGGACAAAGTCCTGCTTATTTCCATTGCTTTAATGGTCAGAGAAAGAGTGCAATTCAATGGTTCTCATGGGATGTAATTGGAAATTTGACCTCTTTATGTATTTGGGTGTGAGTGTGAGCCACGAAGATGAGGACCAGATTGAGGGCGTTGTGGGCAGAGTGGTGACCGTGATGTGACAGTCCGTTAGGTTCTGGATTTTGCTACCTTTATTCCTGATGGGCACAACAGAGATAACAAAGATGCTTGTTTAGCCCAGGATGGTGTACTTTTTTCAGAGTTGCCAGTGAGACTGCCCAAATGGGTGTTTTTTACAATTGCACTTAGATGCTTTTATTTTTGGTGGTAATTTATACTTTAGTAGTGGGTTTTGGTTTTGTAGGTAAATAGGGTGGGAAGATAAGTACAAACAATTTAGTTTTAATGCTAGTTAATTTTGTAACCTATTGTTAATGATGTAAATTGCTTTATTTTGTAATTCTTCTATTGTATTTTTAAGAAATGTATATAGTATTTAAATGTTGACATTCTTGTTAGAAATGCATATTTTTGGAGCAGCTTGTTATTTTTGTAGAGAACTAGGATGGTAATGTATTCAATTTATAGCATTTTAAACATCAATTGTTACACTATTTATTTAGTAAACTGATAGTTATGTTGTATGCATCTTTTTTAATGTTGGAAATATTACATACATTACTTGTTTTATTGAATAATTTAGTGTTAAGTGTTTTAATAAAAATGTTTTTAAAACAAAATGTCAATATTTTAAATTACATTGTGGTGTATTTATTTTATAGTTAATAGTTTTTTGGTGGTTGAGAAGTACACTTTATCTCAATTTATTTTATTTTGTTAATTTATGTCCTGTTTATTTTTATGTTTTCTAGGTATTTACATGTTTTGTATAAAGTGATTATGAAGGGGATTCTTATTTGTTGTCTAAATTGTCTTTACTATGGTTAGACTCAAGTGTGAATAATAAGTCTAACCCCTCACTCCCCAATGGGAACAGTAAATCTAACCCTTTGGATTCCAACACTTTCATTACTGTTGCATAGATTGGAGTAGGAATTATAAATCTAACTCCTTTAAGCTGGAGTGAGAATAGTAAATATAACCCCTCTTGTTTCAAAACTTTCCATATTGTTGCCAAAACTTGAGTGGCAAAAGTAAATGTAACCTCTCTGGAGTTCAACACTTTGGGCCTCTTTAAGATAGTAGCAGTTGGTCTGCCGACAGGCCGTCGTGTCGGTCCAGCCTCCAACAGTCCTTCGGTCCAACCGCCCTATTATGATACGGTCGGTTGGACCCACAGCTGTTGGGCGCCGGTTCTGCCAGGATCATAGATCCTGACCGAGTGGCGTTCAGAGGAGCATCCCATAATAGAGGTGGGGCGGAGGCAGGCACCGCCAACGGGACTACAATATCCCTTTCTGACAGTCTTTTCATGGCAGGAACCCCACCATGAAAAGTTTGACGGAAAGGGATCATCCTGATATTATAAATACTTATAGAGTGCAACAAATACCTTCGGTGTCTAGGTGCTGGCTCATGGTGAAACCTGACATAGTACTTGGTAGATGGCTTAATCCACAAATAGGCAAGTTTTTAAAGCCTTCCTGAACTATAACAAATTTGAAGTTGCTCTGATATGGTTAGGAAGTAGATTCCACTTCTTGGCCATTGATGTATAAAAGCTTCTTCTCTCCAATGTGTCTAGACCTGTTGACCTCTAGTTTCTGGGCGCCCATAGATCAGAGAGTTCTCCTAGGTCTGTACCATTCGAAAGAGTCCTGCAAGAAAACTAAACCAGTGCCATAAAGGGCCTGTGGGCTAGATATAGGGCCTTGAATTTCACACATTGCCTAACTGGCAACCTGTGGAGTTTAGTGATAGTCTCCGAGATAGGTTAATGTTTAGGAGTTTGGGTCGGAGTTCTGTCTGCTGCATTCTGTAATGCCCGAATCCTATTTAGATGTTGATGCTGCATGTTCAGGGAAAGGGCATTACAATAATCCAATGTGGCTAACACTAGGGATTACATTACAGTTTTTTGAGAGTTTACAGGTCTGAAAGGAAACATCTTTTTACGCATCGTTAGAATGAAGAAGAAAGTGGATGTTACTGCATTAACCTGTGATCCAAAGGTTAGCTTATTATCCATGACTACTCATAGGTTTTTGGCTTTCTCCACAGGAGCAGGATGCGTGCCTGCATCCTTGGGCCACCAGGAAGGGGACTATAGGGAAGGGTTGTTCCCAAATAAGATAACTTCAGTTTTCCCAAAGTTAAGTTGTAAACAGTTTGGTTCATCCATTTTCCAGTTTTTCTCATGCAATAATGAACATTTCTACCCACCTACTTGTGGGGTGATTACATTGCTTTCCATATCTAAGTAGCATCTACATAAGAGGTGAGGTCCCATCCAAATGATCTTATCAGTGCTGGCAGTGGTTTTATGTACACGTTAAATTAAGTGGGACTGAGTGCAGATCCCTGTGGCACTTCACAAGGCAGGGAAAATGGTTCAGAAATATGTGGGCCCAAGGTCACTGTGTGACTACAGCGCGATAGAAAGGATCTTAACAGTTTTAATGCTGAGCTCCCTACCCCAACAGCCCTGAGATGGTTGACGAAACTCTTGCGGTCAACCATGTCAAATGAAGCATGACAGCTGCACTACCCCCGCCATCCACAATGGATCTGGTTTCTTCCATTGTTTTTAGAACAGCGGGTTAGGTGCTATGAAAACTCTGAAAAAACTCAGCCAGTTTTTGGTTCTTGATCTTTTCAATGATATTTGGCGGCTAAGGTAGGCGTGATATGGGCCTACAATTATTACGGACTTTTGGGTCCAGGTTTGCTCTTTTTAGAAGGGGAAGAATGGATGTTTTTTTCCAAGAGGAGGGAAAGCAGCCTGTTCCATCATTACATTAAAAATCCAAACCAGCACCTTAGCAATGGTGTATATGGCACAATTGATAACCCGTAGAAGGCTAGTATAATGAGGCCATCCTGACTTGCTACCCACGAGGATTCTAGGTACTATCTCCATGATTGAAGGAGAAACATTGAGAAACAAAGGACCATCCTCAGCTATTATGGGGGAGAGGGGCTGTCTGATCTATGATTAGAAGTGTGACCAAACATATTATAGATCTGGACAACTTTGACCAGACAGTGAACACAGAGAGCCTGAGCAATAGGTGTCTCAGTGAATATATGGGTGAGTAACTGGTTGTGTGAATGTTTGTATCAGTTTGCCAGTTGGTATCGAAGTGGCTATATGGGTATGTGAATGGGTACATGTGTGACTGTATGGGTGTTTAATTGGTTATCTGGGTATCTGTAGGGGTGCCTGAGTGTCTGTATGGTTGGGTGAGGGTTGTAAATGTAAATGTAAATGTACATGTATTTATATAGCGCAAATCACCGACACGGTATCTAAGCGCTTGCTTAGGGAACCCGTCCTGGTATTCCCCTGTGAGATACCCCAGCAGGGTATCCACAAGGTGAAAGCCAGGCATCCCGCCGCGAGGGGCCGTAGTGGAGATTAAGCAAGCTATTGCCCAGAGTCGCAGAGTGTGACCCTGTGAGTCGAGTAGGCACCGGAGCGAGAATTATCGAGTCCGTGGAATTTTAGAGCCCGAGACCCGCCAAGCCGGGGTTGTGTGACTGCCTGTATGGATGAGTCAGTGGGTGAGTCAGTGGCTGCATGGGTTAGTGAGTGAAGGGCTGTATGGGTGAGCGAGTGTGTGTATGGCTGTGTGGGTGAGTGAGTTGATGTGCCAGTGGTATATGGGAGAGAAACGCAGTATGTGAAAGGCAGTATAGGTGAGTAATGGGGTATGTGAATGACTGTATGGGTGAGTGAGTTAATGTGAGAGAGGCTGTATGGGTGATTGTGTGCTTATGTCATTGACTGTATAGGTGAGTGAGTATGTGTTAGTATCTGTGTGAGTAAGTAAATGTGTGTGTATTTGTATGGACGAGTAAGTGGCTGGGTGATTGACTGTATGGGTGAGTGAGTGGGAATGTGAGCAGCTCTTTAGGTGACTGACTCAGTGTGTGAGCGGCTATATGGGTGAATGAGTGGATATGTCAGTGGGTCTGTGATTAGGTTTGAGAATGGTTGTGTGGGAGTGAAGGTGGGGGTATGAAAGGGTGTATGGGGGTATGAGTGGTTGCATCAGTGATTTTATGGAAGATGTCATCAGTGATGTCATCAGCGATGCCATTTGAGATGTCATCAGTGATGTCACTATGTCATGAGTAATGTAATATAGGAGGTCATAAGCATAACATTGCCAGGGCACAAGTTATTGTTAGCTCAGCTAACTATAACTGCTGAATTTCATTGGTTTTATTCGAGTGAAACCTGAGCCTGACTTTAACATACCTATAACCTTTGTTTTTTTATATGATATTTCTTTCAACGTGCATTCTGGGAATTGCAGTATTGAAGGACTACATTCAAACCTGGTAGTTGGCGAGTATATAAAAAAACACACTGCTGTGCTGCAATGGATAAGATGGCTCACCTGTGAACATGGCTTTGAACCAAGCCAAAAAGCATCAGGACTAAAATGAGCTGCCATTCCATTTTATTGAATAAAGTGGCTTATTCCTAGGAGGTCCTGGTGTGTAGCAAGGTGAGGCTTCCCTAAGCAGAGAAAGTGCTGGTGGACTAAATAGGAGCGCCCACAAGACATAACAGAATACTGTTTACATCGATATATGTATATTATATTGAATCAATTGTAAGAAAGGAATCCAGACAGTTGAATTAAGCTCATTCAAATGAGGACAAACTATTTTGGCACTGGTCAGGAGTTTGTAATGCATTGTCCGTCATTAGTTTGAATTTTGAACTTTATTAATTGCCATCCGCTGAACACATAAAGTACGGGTTCCATGAATGTCTTTCCCAATGATGAATTGAAATTGTGATTAATTCTGAGAAGACATTTAGGTGGTTCAAATGATGATTCCTATTAAAAATGTACATGTATATTCACCCTATATTTGGAATATGACTGATGGTAACACAAGGTATTTTGTTCATGTCCATGAGAAATGATGTCTATTTCTTTGGGAATTTGCAGTACAGGAAGTTACTTGAAAAAGGCTACACATCGAAACGCGTCGTCCTTCATCTTGGGGCACAATAAAAATGTGTGCAGTCTCCTGATGTGCTGCTCCTTGTTTTTCTACATTTGGGGAATTGCTGAGGATCCCAGGCATATAATTAACAGCTGCTGTCGCCGTTTGCAGGCACCGACACCGCAGGCTGGGAAATGCCGAGTAAAGCAAACTTGGTGGATATATATATATATATATATATATATATATATATATATATATATATATATATATATATTTGTACATATTATGACTGAAGTCCTACCTTAGTTTTGATTTTGTAACTTTATTCATAATGGCACACTCACTCACACACTTTCATTACACGTGATCAAGGCAAGTCGTCGAAACGCGTTGTGTGAATAAACTGAAGACTTAAGTTTACTCCTGGATTGTTGTGTGGTTCCTGAGAGCGTACTTGATACTGATACCTGTGTGGATTACAAAATTATCCGGTTGCTTCGCCAGAGCGTACGCCACTTTTCAATGGGTCACAGCGTTGCAGCAGAAGCAGCAGTGTTTGGATGTATATATATATATATATATATATATATATATATATATATATATATATATATATAACACCAGGCAACTTTTTGCAAAGAAACCGTAGAAGTGAATCAACATACGACGCCACATACTATATGACTATAAAGTAAAGCGCACTTGTCTTTCTTTTTCTTTTAATCTTAATTAAATTGTTCCAAATTACATATCCCATAATGCCACTTAATGGCTAATATGGGCCAGTTTAAATATGGAAACAGTAGAGGGACTTACTGACCGTGACCAAAGCCTTGTTTGGCTGAAACGCGTTGGTGGGGTGAAGCGTTGAATTAATGGCTTCCAAAAGTATCCGTTGTGCCGCCTCCTTTGTTCAAAAAACATTAATTTGGGTCAGGATCCGACCCCTGGGCCGAGCACACGCTGTGGAGCGCTCTCATCAAGCTAAGGGATCACATTGCCGAAAAAAATAAAATAATATATATATATATATATTTTACATTGTGTAATTTTAACTATAAGAATATTTTACAAATATTGCATTAAATTTGTAAGAATGCCAGTGCTAGGTGTCCCCACTGATTTCAGGTGGCTGCAGATTTCTCCCATATGGTGTGGCGCTGCCCCATAATAATGCAGTTTTAGGTCCCTGCCATCGATGCAGGCTTTTAGAAAGGCCTTGAAGACATGGCTTTTTGCCAAAGCTTATCCTTAGTTTTGGGATCTGCCTTTTATGATTCTTTTTTGATAGGCGCCTTGATGCCTCCGGGCAAAGTTGCGCGATATAAGTTATTATTCATTTCATTATTCATTTCAGGTGACGGCACTGGCAGAAATAACAAATAAGGTAGTGGAACCCAATTTCTTATTATGCCTACTGGGTCTTATGTCTGAATCTACAAAAGACTAAAGGCCTTATTACAACAGCGGACGGTGGGACCGCTATCACAGCCCATCAAGCAAGCTGCTTTCTGACCGCCACATTATGATATGACCACTGTGCTTGCGGTCAAATGTCCTCCATACTATTGCATCTTGTGCTGAGGCCAAGTAATAGGTCTTATGCAAAAGCTGTTGTGGCATGTATCACCTCCTGCACCTCCATGCAAAACATTTAATTCTGTAATATTTGTATAAAAATATGACCTTGATGTTCTTGCTACAGTCTAGTTATGACTTTAGTAGTATTTGCCTTTTATAAGAAAATGACTCTGCTATAATGACTTATTAAAGTTGCGTTAAGACATCACAATGTTTATTTATTGCAATGTTGGAGTTCATTTCAAGAAACCCACACGCAAGTGAGAATGGAATACGAAGTACGTGAGTAGAAAAGCTCAATAAAACTGTGCTACTAAAACAATTCCAGAAAGCATAGGCTTACATTACAATCATCTCTTTATTCAATACAGATTTGAGATGTCCTACAAGAAAAATAGTCCTGCCATGATGAAGACCTTCTCTTCAAAAAATCTTTGGTCCACCTATTGCGAAGGTCGAAACGCATTGGCTACCACACCACATGAGGTCAAGAGTAAGCAAGGACTAGAATTCCTGCTAAACAAATAAGGCATCTTTGAGCTGAAAGAATAAGCTCAAACTAAAAGTGTATAAACAATATCTGACCCTATAGGACCTATGAAAGAGCGGTTATTGAGGACGAAAAAATAAATGTCCCTATAATAGATCTAAAAAAGTAGGACTGCAAGTGTTCTTGAAGGACTATTACTTTTCTGTATAGCGATTGGTTTTGTAATAGATCCTGAATGCAAGTACATATGTGTATTTATGTGAAAAAATGTGTATTGTGATGTCTATGTCTTTGTATATGTAAGTATTGTAAATATTGTACATGTTGATGCTCTTGCTACAAAGAAAGACAACAAGGGTTCGATCAAATGATAATTGACAATATGAACTTTGAATGTAAAAAAGTATAACAAAAAGATGCAAAATAAGGTAACCCAGAGTTAAGTAATACAACTTCTGTAGTACAAAGTAAAACTGAATCCATGGTTTCTGAGGTAACACTTTGTTTAAAACTATTCATATCCAGCCTCTGAATTCCGCAACCGAATCACTCCTCCATTGTGTATACTAGTATTTACAATATGGCGCACCATGGCGCAAGGATTGACAGATGCACCAGAAATTCTGATGCATTTATTGGTGCAAAAGTCATGCATTGCTGGAGTCATGTCGCCAGCACGATGGAACTCCAGTAATTCACAGGGAGGCCTATTATCAATACACTGTGTCACTCCTTACGCCTTCTCCAAGCAGGCGTAGGGTTTTGACACAGTGGCATCCTAAAAGTGGTGCAGTCAAATCTTGTAGATTTACTGCGTCACATGTACGAGGCTTTCCTCAGTGGTAATGCCCAACCTGCATACATGGTGACTGCCAATATGCTGATTATATATATATATATATATATATATATATATATATATATATATATATATATATATATATATATATATATATATATATTGCAGAATACTTTATTCCATATATTACATAAGCTTTTGAATACATTAACTTGACCACATAAATGTTAATATCAATTTTTGGGGTTTGAGGACTGATTTGATCACCTAATACTAAGTAAAAAGTAGACCACCTACCAATGAAAACCCCAGTTTCACTTCCACTGATGTTTTCCATTGGAATTCCGGCATTCTCCAGGGCTCTGAATGTGCATTCCAGTAATAACTTTTGTTGAGGGTCCATTCGCTCAGCTTCCATATCATTAATGCCGAACAGTCTGTTATCAAATTCATTGAATCTGAGAAATAAAAATTGTAAACCAATCATGACATGTCATTAAAGCATCAATACCTCCTCATTATATATATATATATTTTTTAATGAAATGTTATCATTCGAATCTTGGTGAGACAGGCAAAATCATTTATCGCTTTCGATGTTAGTCAACCATCAGTGAAATTACGAATCACAATGATTGTTTTTCCTGACTATCATCCATCAGCTCCCAACTTCAGAAACATAATGCAAAAAATGGTCCCTATTTTACACTTGCGAGAAATTGCAAAAGGTTTTTTCAAAACCGCCAGTCATTGATCACCGCAGCACTCCCAAGAAGTGATAAATATGTTTCCACTACAACATTTCAGCTTCCTC
Source organism: Lissotriton helveticus (assembly GCF_964261635.1). Taxonomy (NCBI): domain Eukaryota; kingdom Metazoa; phylum Chordata; class Amphibia; order Caudata; family Salamandridae; genus Lissotriton; species Lissotriton helveticus. The sequence continues at coordinate 807,042,393 of NC_136071.1, forward strand.
CAGTAGTACAATATTGTTTGATCAGTGGCTGCACAGCTGAAACTGCTGCCCTTTAAAAAAGAATATATACCTAAACTTGAGAACTACCCAGAGTTTTCTGCTTCTTTTTTTGTATAATTTATGTGTCACTTTATGCCTGAAAGGGTATTGTTTTGACTCATACTGGTTGCTCCCTTGAGTCTGGACAAAGTTATACCTCTATGAAGAGCTCTAATGAGAGTAAAAGACGTGTCAATGGTTGCTTTCAATCATTTCAGGCTGGCTTGGATGGTGTTTTACCAATCCATAGTGGTAATACTGTGCCTGGAGTGGTAAAAGCCTTTGGTCATTTTACAGCTCGACATGGATAGCACTGTATTATTCCTACGCTTAAAGACTTTGCAGTGTTAATGGCAAAATACATTGTTCCTTTCTACCTCGGCGTGGATGTCACTGTGCTAATCCTACGTTTAAAGACTTTGAATGAAAAGCAGACATTTGAGTTGGCCAAATTTAGAGTGTCACTGATGTTGAGAGTGCTGTATACTGGAGCTGCTTTCCACCTAAACTTGAGAACTACCCATAGTTCTCTACTTCTTTTTTTGCATAATTTATCCATCACTCTATGCCTGAAAGGGTATTATCTTGGATGCTCCCTTCTGTCTGGACAAAGTTATACCTCTCTGAAGAGCTCTAATGAGAGCGAAACACATGTCAGGGGTTGCTTTTATTAAATTCTGGTTGGCTAGGATGGGATTTTAATAATCCAACGCTGTAAACTGTGCCTGGAGTGGTAAAATGCTTCGGTCATTTTATAGCTCTGTATGGATAGCACTGTTCTAATCCAATGCTTAAAGACTTTGCTGTGGAAATGGCAAAATACGTTGTCCCTTTTTATATTAGCATGGATGGCACCTAAGCTTAAAGACTTTGAATGAAAAGCAGAATTTTGAGGTGAGTAAATTTAGAGTGTTGCTGGTGTTGAGAGAACTACCCAGAGTTTGCTGCTTCTTTTTTTGCACACACATCTATCTATCTATCTATCTATCTATCTATCTATCTATCTATCTATCTATCTATCTATCTATCTATCTATCTATCTATCTATCTATCTATCTATCTATCTATCTATCTATCTATCTATCTATCTATCTATCTATCTATCTATCTATCTATCTATCTATCTATCTATCTATCTATCTATCTATCTATCTATCTATCTATCTATCTCTCTCTATATATATATATGTGATATATATATATATATGTATATATATATATATATATTCACTGAAAAAACCATAGGTTATAGAACATATATAGTTAGGAATTAGCATTTAGAAAACCTTATTTTACTCACACAAAACCATTGAAATTCCATATATAGTTAGTTGCACTAACTATATATTGCGCACCCGCAATCCACTGCTGATGATGTCACATATTACATCATTCATGACATGGTCAGTGACATCACTGATGACATCACTGATGACATCTCAAATGACATCACTGATGACAACATCCAGTGATTATGTGTTTCTGTAAAGTTTAAATATGTTTTACATATTGAAGAATGAGTGGATGTATAAGTGTCTGAATGAAGGTTTTAGTAGGTGCGTGATTGACTGTATGAGTGAGTGATTAAATGCGTCTTACTAAATGCACGGGTTAGTGACTAAACTGTCTGAAAGTGTGCATCAGTATGTCTGTTGTTGTGCAAGCTGCTGCATGTGTTGATCAGTAGCTATATAAGTAGCTATATGGGTTATTGATTGGTTGCACAAGTATTTGTATGGGAGACTGAGTGTGTGTATGGCTGGCTGGGAGGTGTGTGACTCTGTGCAGATCAATGTGTACTTGTATCAGTGATTCTATAAGAGAGTAAGTATGTGTTAGTATATGTTTGAAAATGTAAGGTACTCTATGTTTAACTGTGTAGATTAGAAAATGGAAGTGTGATTGATTCTTTACAGGACTGACTAGGTGTGTGAGTAACTCCATGGATGAGTGGCAGAGTGTGAGTGTCTGTATAGGTGTATGAGTGCATATGATAGTGTTGTAAAGATGAGTGATTGTATGTATGAATGATTGTATGGGTGAATGAGTGAATGTGTGTGTAGACGTAGGAATCAGTGAGTGCGTATGTAGTAACTAGTATTGGTGTGTCAATGGTTTCAAAAATTATACTCTGTATTTAACACTGGGTGTAACAGAGGTTATATTAAAGTGTGAGGAGATGCATTGTATTGTCACATTAATGATATCATCATTGATGTGACCATTGATGTCAAATGAGATATCATCAGTGATGTCATTTGAGATGTCATCAGTGATGTCATCAGTGATGTCATTTGAGATGTCATCAGTGATGTCATCAGTGATGTCACTGACCATGTCATGAATGATGTAATATGTGACATCATCAGCAGTGGATTGCGGGTGCGCAATATATAGTTAGTGCAACTAACTATATATGGAATTTCAATGGTTTTGTGTGAGTAAAATAAGGTTTTCTAAATGCTAATTCCTAACTATATATGGTCTATAACCTATGGTTTTTTCAGTGAATTTCATTGGTTTTTTAACAGCTAATATCTGTAGCTGTAAAATGTATTCTTCTTTAAATCCAAAAATATATTTTATATGTTTATTAATAATTTTTTTTTTAAATATTTTTTTTTCTTCGTTCCCGCTTCGCGAATCGGGAAACTTCCCGTTAGCTGACCTTGATGCCACGAAATAGACCGCGAGCCGGTAAACGTTTCTTTACCGCAACTGCCGCGTTAGAAAACAACATCGTGACGCCTCCCGTCCACATGACGTTTCGCGTTGTCGCGTGATACGTCATATGACGTGCTACGTTAGCGAACTGGTACGCGAAGCGAGGCGCAAAGCGCAGGTTTCTGGAAGCAAACCGTGAGGCCCTGCAAAGCGCGTAACGTAAACACAGCAGGTCATGTGACTTGGTAATAACACTTTTCATTGGTTCATTTCACTTTTGGTTTCCTAATGATGTAAGACTAGGTCATATAATCTAAAATGAACACTTTTCATTGGTTGAGAACTATTGTTTTTCCCAAATGATGAAAATCCCTCCTTCTTTCCTCACTCTGACTTTCATCATTGTGAGAGAAAGACCCTTTGTTACCAGTGAGCAATGGCTTCTTTAGTAGCTTCAGCTGGTGCTTCCCCACCACCTCCACCACATCCAAGGAAGAGTGGACCACCTGCTCAAGTTATAATTCAGCAAGAAGAGGAAGAAGAGGAACAGGACGAAGAGCACGAAGAGAGGCACTTTTTGCCTGAGGAGCCCAGGACGTCTCACCGGAAAGAAAACTTCATTTGGCAATTTTTTTAAATTCCCAAAGGTCAGAAAAAAGTAAATGCAAGATACGTAACTTGCCTTATATGTCAAGATAGACTGTCCAGAGGGACCGACAAAAAATACAGTTTCGGAAACTACACAATGCATCGCCATATGACTAGGTGGCATCCTAACAACTACAGTGCTGCACAGTTTCGTAACGACCTAGATAATCTCCCTATTATGGCCAGAAGATCTGTTGTACCGGAAGTAACGGGACCAGAGGGCAGGGAGATGGTGCCAAATATACAAACGAGATTTCGTGAAATAAAACAAGTCTGCTTACATTGCAGTGGATTCATTTGCTACGGAGAAAGTAGCATCACTCTGATCAACAGAGCTATTGACAATCATGCTCATGTTTGTCCGAAACGCCCCAAACAATAATTTTTTTTTTTTTTTGTTGCTCCTGTTGAGCCCTTTACAATGAATCGTTTTCGTTGCCCCCTCCAAAAAAAAACCAAAAAAAATATAAAACTGTTCAGAAAAATTCAAAAAAAGTAAAAAAATGTTCAGAAAAATAATTAAAAAAATATAAAACAACAAAAACAATTAAAAAAAAGTTCTTTTCAGAACTACCTCCCCGGTATAAAAAAATTGGTACAATATTTGGAACTGTGCCAACCTCTATTTCTCTTAGTTCGCTTCCCAGTTCGCTCGCCGGTACGCGAACCGGAAGCGAACCAAAAAAACAGTAAGTATAAGGGAAGGAAACAGACAGTTATGTTAAAAGAAAGACAGCTATAGGGGAGTAAACTAGAGATACTATTACCCGTAATCCACTGCTGATGATGTCACATATTACATCATTCATGACATGCTCAGTATGTATGGAAAGGGGCAGATTTATATTAACTAGCACATCCCCAGAGATGCACCAGTTAACGTGCACCGCTGCTCTACCACCCACAGTCTGCCGCATTTACAATCAGATAGGACAAAGCTGCATCAAAACCCTGCGCCTGCTTGAAGCAGGCATAGATCTTGACGCAGGTAGGGTGAAAGCTAAAGCAACAACTAAGTGTCGTGTGCAGAAGTTGCAAAAAAGGAAAAATGGCGTTTAAACCAATAATGAGCCCATGCTAACTTAACACAGTGTAAAGATATCCAGGATCTACATCAGTTTGGGGTTCACGAACCTGGCAGGTAAAAGGCACTGAGGCTTTGCACCGTGCATATCTCATCCCAAATCATATGTTGTTTGTGAATGAAACAATTTCCCAGACCAAATGCTTTGGATTGGCTACTTCTAAAAAATTAAACACCCCTACTATCCCGGAGTTAGAGGAATATGATGGTTGGAGTAATTTTACTCGGTTGTCCATTAAAGATTTACAGGCCCTACTCCATAATTCTTCCTTTAACATTTCCAGTATAAATCCAAAAGGTTGGCTGCTTTGGCAACGTGCCTTATCCACGGTTTAATAACGCTGCCTTTTGCTTTATATAAGTTTTCAAATTGTATGAAATATATACCAATAGGTCGTTATGCACCTTTAGGTAGTGGTTTTCTTCATGAGGTCTGGTCGCTTCCATACACATACAGATGTTTCAAAGATGATCAAGAAGTTTATCTGAATGGAGAGGAATGCACTGAGACGCCAGATCATTCACTAATGTGTAGGCACATACAGTTACACGGTTCATGCAACAAACACCGACCAAATATGGCTTGCGTGTTGCAAGGCACACCAGTTCCTGCTATCATCCCCACGTTCAAGTTGTTGGAAAATGGTAGTTATTTGATGCTCAATAATGAAGATTGTTCTGGGTTAATTAAAAGTATTCCTTTTATCGTAACAGTAAGTGAACGGGTTATTTGCTGCAGAAATGTTCTATTTCCTCCCACACATGAACATAGGGAGTTTTCAATCTGGCCACAAATACCAACCTTGGGAACAGATTTCAACGGCATGGCAAGAATAAGAGCTCTTTTGTCTCAGAGAGAGGTGGCCTTGAGTTCGGCCCGTGAAACTTTCGTGCTTCACATAGCGAACACCCGTACAGAGGTGCAGACCCTTTTAAATACAGATTTGCCTTTCCATTTCAGCAAGATGGTTCGGACTATCTTTAACGCGTCCTCCACAAAGGGCCTGGCGCACTTTTTTAAAGTTGTTACCAGTGGTCTCGTGACTTCATTTGAGAAAATCTTTGGAGTCATCCCTGCTTTCTTTCATTCTATTTTTTCCACTGTGCTTGGTGGATTCCCATTTTTACTTGCATTACCAGCGGACGCTCTTGTGCTTTTTTACATTTTTAAATATGGATGTCCCTCCTGTGCAAGCTCCCGCCCTGCAGCTGCTGACGCTGTTCCGCAATCGCATGCTTGAATATTATGGCACAATGCCGTTGGCGATATTAAGCACGGCATATGGATTATCTTTTCGATTCTCCTACTTCACCTGTGTCCAGCCTGTATTTCACTGCCTGACCTGTGATTTCGATTGGGCCATTGATTTGTGTCTCTGCGGACCGGTTTCTCCTGACGTCGACTTTAATCAGCTGATGACTCCTATCATTACTCACGAGTTGGTTTGTCCTGGCGAAAGGATTATGGCTGTGGCATTGATGCATGGACTAATTGGTCCCTGGAATTTACTGGCGGCAACACAGTCTTTCTTGGAACAGAGCTTTCTTGAAAACCCACCGAGCTGTCCTCTGATGGTGATAGAGGATCCGGTGCTGGGAGAGCACGTATGTTCTTTTCCGCTTTTAAATTGGATGGCTGAACTCTTTTCGGATGAAGACGGTGACTTCCTATTGGAGGCTGTTGCAGCTTATTTTGCATACACAGTTATGTCATAGACCTTTTTCATGTTTGATATGCTGAGTACTAGCATTTCATTGACAATTCATTGACTTATTTGTCAAGTTTTTATTATTTAGCTTGCCTATTGGCTTAAGCCTCGATAAAGTAGTTGGCTGTTTTATTTTTCTTTAGCATTAAATTTTCCTAGTTTTTAATGTTTTACCTTGCGGACCGTCCACATATAAAGTTGCAATCTGCTCTCATGAGATGCCACTTCTATTATCTTATTCAGTTCGTTTCCGGATCATGGGGAAGTGTCATCTAGATCCTGGATATCTTTACACCGTGTTAAGTTAGCATGGGCTCATTACCGGTTTAAACGCCATTTTTCCTTCTTTGCAACTTCTGCACACGACACTTAGTTGTTGCTTTAGCTTTCAACCTAGTAGTTCATCGTGGTTTACATGAGAATAATATGTTATTGCTCTACTATCTGCTTTGCTTGTTAAACTATATCTGTACAGCGACTGCTGAAGTTTCAAGAACAACACGATACAGAATTGTTATGAGGTCTGATCTCCACGACTTCATACTCATAACATAAGTGCAGCTTCTGCCAATTCTGGGCATGAGGCGGGTTTTATATTGCTTTGCCGAACACACATACACAACACTTGATGCGGTTCACATGAAGAGAGAGCTGGTGTATGCTGATGTGATTCCTTCAAATCTAAGACACTAAAGTATGGGCACGCCCTAAACCAACACAAAGAGACCTTCTTAGCAAATAATATAATATGTGTATTAGGGAGGGTCAGATATAAGCAGCCGCGGGCCGTGGAGGGAGTTACGGTGAGGCAGGGAGGCGGGGAGGGGGAGGGGCAGGGTGTAGCCCTCTCCACCCTGCCCCTCCCCCTCCCCGCCTCCCTGCCCCACCGTAACTCCCTCCACGGCCCGCGGCTGCTTATAAGTGTTGCTAACTCTTATTCATTTACAGCATGTTAACATACTGTCACCATTCGCTTTTTATGTACTAGTAACTATGCTGGTAATTTTGCTACTGATAATATGTGTACTTCTATTATCTAAGATACTACGCCTGAGAAGACGGCATTAGTAAATAAACATTTCAAATACACATGTGTTCTTCTTAACTCCATGTTCTGGTTTCTGAGAAATATATAACGACCGACTGTTCATGAGTTCCACGTATCCTGAGATACTATAAGTTCATATTCTGGATTGTCTAAACATTGAGAGTTTGTTATATCCAATGTGACACTGTACCTAGCTTGCTAAGGGGTTTTTGATTACTAAGGTGAGTTTTGGGGCACCCTAATTCGCCGAGGTTCCAATCCTCTGTCCACAGTTCTGTGTGAGAACAGAAACCCTGCGACAGGGACACCCCTGAGCCTTGCTGGAGCTTCATCACACTTGCGATACAACTCCAGCAATGCGCCACCTTTACGGCACAGATACGTCACGCATCTGTGCTGTTTTTGCCCCATGATGCGCCGCATTGTAAATGCAGCACACCATAGGTGACGGAACAGCGGCACAGAATGACTAACACATCCCTGGTGATGCGCCAGTCATCATAAATCTATCCCTATGCTTCTTATCTTGTTAGAGATGAACCGCCATATGTATCATCAAAGTTTTTTGCATTTCCTAAATAGCGAACTTTAAGGAATAAATAGCGATTCTTTACCATTCCTAGTTTGCGATGAGCTATTTGCTAATTACAAATTACCCATTCATTTCCATGCAGCAGGAGGCCCATAGGAATGAAGGTGCAATTTGCGATTAGCAATTACCTCATCGCAAATTACGAATTTTTCCGAGGGTGCAGGGGTGTCTCAAGAACACCCTGCTGCACCCCTGAAAAAGAAATTTGGGGGCATATGGCGCACATAAATTTTGAAAACATTCCTTTACCTCAAAAACGATTTTCAACTCATAATTTGAAAACACTGCACATGGGGAAATGACTTAAAATGTCCTTAAGACACATAAAAGCGTTTTTTGATTGCCTTTGCAGCATGTTTCAGTCACCTTTAACATGCCTATGTAACGCAAACATTCAAAATCTAAATTTGCCATGCACAGGTGGGAGCATATTTACAAGCAATTTGCTCCACAGACAAACTTCTTACATTGAAATGGGAAAAATAACATCAGAGACTCTCAATTACCTTATAAAGAAGCAGACACCATTATGTCCTTGTCATCAATATTAAAACCATTGCTTTTTCTCAAAAACGATTTACAAGTCATAATTTGAAAACACTCCACAGCTCCTATGCACATAAAAACCCTGTCAGTACTAATACTTCACATTTTCTCCAATTACAATTTCTCAAAGAAACAAAATCTATTTGTAAAACACTTGAGACAAAGCAACATTTGAAAAACACAACTTTCTTCATAATTTTCTCCTTAAAGCACACTATTTTCTATCTAAATTAAAGAAATCTTTTCTCACCTTAGCAAATACTTTGAGTTTCAAAACAGTCTCAGAAACACACCAATTTGTCTTCAGCAGAGCAAAAGGTATGCACTCCAGAGTCTGCAGCTATCAAAAGCACAGAAATGCTGTAATTCTTCACACATATCTCTCATGTCACCCAATCAAAACTCTTCCCTCACTTTTTTTCAAATGAAAACCCTTCCCCCCTCTGCCATTTCATGCCTTTTCTGCATGGCAACCACGTCTTGGAAGACCTCTGGTGTTTGCAAGTTCACACAACAATGTTGCAATTGAACTCTGAACTCTCAGTGCACCTCATATCCACTGCATTCTTTCATTTAATTATTTTTTCTTCACCACTCAAAATACATCTTTCAAACAACTCATCCATGCACCCTAACTTTCTGTTTTCAGCAATCAAAATCCACCAATCACTGTTACTGCTTCATTAACACAGAAACTCCACAGTTTTTTTCATTTTAAACTCTTATTTTTTCAACTGCCATTTCATTGCCACACTTCATCTGACTGCAGGAGAACCTTCTCTCACCATGTTTTCTGTCTGGATTGTTGGACATAGTTACATCTATTGGGCTCAGAGGTATGCTGAGAACAGGAATTTACCTAACCTCAATTTACAAGATGTGGAAATTAAGTGGTTTGGCCACAGAGGATTAAAATGTCACCAATTGATACCATTGGTGAAAACCTTTATGCATTTGCCAAAACCTGACCTGTTAATTGTGCACTGTGGAGGTAATGATTTGGGCACTTTGACTGGGGTAGGTCTGGAAATGCTTTTAAAGGACACCTTTGAGCAATTGATGGCACTTTTTCCTCAGACTGCCTTGGTATATTCAAATATATGCCAAAGACAGAAATGGAGGTGGTCAAACCAATTTTGTCCACAAATTGAGAAGTCGAGGAAGCATGTAAACAAATCTGTTTCAGCTTACATGAGAGACCATGGAATGGGCTCCCTGTACAACAATAACTTGCGTTACTACATGCAAGATATCTACAGAGGAGATGGAGTTCACTTCTCAGATGAGGGCAACAGAGTTTTCATTTTGAATTTAAGACTGTGCATTGGTACCTACTTATAAGTACCTAAATGTACCATAAACCCAAAAGCTCTTCTCAGAGCTACCCTACATCTGATAACTCACAATTATTATTTTACTCTAACTTTTTTCACTAATTTTCAAGAAAGTACGCTCCCCAGAACGCTTCCCGGTTCGCGAACCGGGCGCACTCCACGCAAAAAAACTAAAAAAACGATATATTTTTTTTTTGCCCTGCGAGACCCTTTTAAAGCCTCCACATCAAACCTAGGGGGTCAGGGACGACCTACTATGCCCCCTTATGGTCATTTGCCCCTTCGCTTTGGCCTCCTCTTGTCTCTCGATCCTACCGAGAGACAAGATGGCGGCCGCTACGGACTGTTTGGAATGTTTACAGACGCCGAAGAACCAATCAGCTTCGCAAAGCTCCGAAGCGGAGCGCTGTTACAGATATATATCTTTTTTTGAACGTTAATTTCTCAAAATCCACTGGAGCACATATATTGAGACCTAGCAAAGGCACATCGGGCTACCAGTCCCTACAATTTTGCCAAGTTTCGTGCAAATCCATTCAGCCGTTCGATTATTATAATTTTTTATTTTTTTTGCCCCGCGGGGCCCTTTTAAAACCTCCACATCAAACCTAGGGGGTCAGCGAGAATCTACTATGCCCCCTTATGGTCATTTGCCCCTTCGCTTTGGCCTCCTCTTGTCTCTCGATCCTACCGAGAGACAAGATGGCGGCCGCTACGGACTGTTTGGAATGTTTACAGACGCCGGAGAACCAATCAGCTTCGCTTCACAAAGCTCCGTTGCGCGAAAAGTACGCGAACTGGAGCGCTGCCCGGTCCGCTGTTACAGATATATATCTTTTTTTGAACGTTAATTTCTCAAAATCCACTGGAGCACATATATTGAGACCTACAAAAGGCACATCGGGCTACCAGTCCCTACAATTTTGCCAAGTTTCGTGCAAATCCATTCAGCCCTTCGGGCTAAAAGTGAGGCCAACCGCCCTATGGAAAACTCAATGTTAAAAACACGTTTTGGGACCCCCCTTTTTTCTCGGCCCCCCCTTGACAAATCCCCCCCAAATTTTCAAGGGCTGCTCAGAAACAAAATGTGCCATTTTCCTGAAAATTTCAGCCAATTCCATCCACAAACGCCAAAGTTATTAGACATAGAATTTTCAAAAATCCCATAGAGAAAAAATCCTAACTATATATACCTACTGGCGACCGCCAGTAGGTAATACATATATATATATATATATCACAAATTGACAGGAAGGGCAGGAAGGGCAGTCAAGATTGGGCTACTATATTTATTTCTATGTTAAATGTTAAAGACTATAATCTGAAATACGAAGGGAACAAATGAATAAAGATAATGGTCAATAACAATAAATTTAAATGAGGATTGTATCGTAAAGAAAACTGCAGGGAATTCACTGCTACATTGAAGAAAGCAGCCACCCTAACAACCTGAGAAACAGTATCCCATATTGTGAATTCCTATGGTACGTAGGAATTGTAGCTCTGAACCTGATTTTATGGAACTGCACATGCGCGGGAGCCTGCGCATGCGCATTCCTGGCGAGGAATACGCATGCGCAGGCTCCCGCACATGCGCAGTTCCCAGATGAAGCCGCGATGGGCAAGGATGCGCCCGCAATAAGGTAAGTTTTATTTAAATTTAATTTTAGGCTTTGAATTATCATATAATATGGTGGGAGGCGGGCGGCCAATTTCCGTTCCGCCCCCGAATGTGCAGAGATTTGCCTTGTTTCTCCGCTTTCTTTACGCAAGGTGGAAGGAGCAAATCTCCGCACATTCCGTAGGCGGAACGGAGATGTCCGCCCACCCCTAATAAAAACCCACTGCCCCCCCAGACTTTCTCGTAAGAAAATCCCGTAGTTGAAAATAGTAAAAAAAATCCCTAGGCCCAGCATTAAATCTTCTATTGACCACCACAACGGTTGCAAGAAGATTCCCTGCAAGGAGATCCCAATCCTGCCGCATCCCACACAAACCCCATAGTGTTCTATTTAACAACTAGATTGCTAACATTCTATAAAGTGTGGCATGCCTGAAGTCATTTTGATGTAATCAAAACTGTAATACCTAAATCATTTCATTTAGAAATTATCAAAATGAGGGGGTCCTTTTCTGAGTTCTTTTACAGAGACATGGCACTTTATATCATTTGCTATACTTATGTTTTTTTATCCAGTTGATCATTTATTTTCTGCATTTAGGGGAGAGGATGTGGCATTATGGCCAAAGCTTAAGACTTTGCAACTGGGAAAGTAGGTTAATGTTAATGTTATTGAGATTTGTATAGCGCTAACTGTTACCCGAATGTGTCCTGGCGCTGAGTGAAAGTCCTGGTTGAAGATGAAATCAGTGAGGTTGTTAGCTGATTTTCTTTGCAAAGAGCCAAGAGGCAGATTTACGTTGCCTGACGCATCTCTGCAAATCGGCAGAGATGTGCCAGGAAAGATACGGCCCGCAAGTTCATCCTTGCGCCACCCATGATGACCATGGCACAGGAATGAACAGATGCGTGTCGCATCTTGGGCGTAAAGTTGGCGCAGTGCTGAAGTTGTGTTGCGTGCGGCACGCAACTCCAGCACTTTTCCAACTTGCCCTATCTTTAACGTGGTGCGTCAAGCCTTACGCCTGCTTCAAGCAGGCGCAGGGTTTTGGCGCATCAGCGTTGGGAAAGTGACTCAGTGAAATCTTGTAGATTTCACTGAGTCACTTTTCAGGGGCCTTCCTGCGACGGAACGCCCCCCCTGCACCGGATCGCCTACATGAAACCTGACGCAGGTTTCATGTGGCGCAGGGCCTTACACCGTGACGCATCTCCATAGATGCGTCACATTGTAAATGCCTCGTAGGGATGCGCCACGTTTACGCTGCCTTGCGTGACACAACAGCGGCGTAAATGTGGCGCAAGGGGCTTGTAAATCTGCCCCCAAGTTTTTAGTGCCTTCCGAAAATCTAGAAGATTGTTAATGTTTCTTAGGTGAGGTGGGAGGGCGTTCCATGCTTTAGCCGCATTGGCTACAAAGCTTCTGCCGTCCCTGTTGGCCTTTTTCACCCTAGGCACTACCACGAGCTGCGCATCAGATGACCGCAAAACTCTTTTTGGTGTGTGCCAGTGAAATCTTCGTTTTAAGAAGTCCAGCCCATTTCCATGAGGGCTCTAAAGACCAGACACAATGCCTTGAAATCAGAACGCTTCCTGTCCGGTAGCCAGTGGAGCTTTTTTATTTTGTCAGAGATCGATTCAAATTTTGGTGTGCTTGTGAAGAGTCTGGCTGCTGCATTTTGAATGATTTGTAGTTTATTCAGCGACCCTCGTGGTTCTTGAGATAATGACTATTACAATAGTCTAATCTTGACATTATTAATGCAGTGACTGTTTCGCCTCATTGGGTAACAGTGGCATTATTTTTCTACATGATCTAAGGACAAATGATGTTGAAGAAACCACTTTGTTCACCTGGCCTTTGAAGCTGAGTTTATCGTCTATCCATACTCCCAAGTTCTTCACCTTCCTGATTGGGGTAGGGAGCAGACCGGACGCTTCCGGCCAACAATTAGGGGTCCAAAAATGTATATTATTACCAAAAAGCATAACCTTCGTTGTTGTGGAGTTAAGTTTTAAGTAATTTTGGGCCATCCATAAGCCCACTGTATTCATGCAGTCTTGCAGCCTCGCAGTGGTTTCCTAAATCGTTTCTGGCAATATGATCACTACGTTTGTATTCTGTCTGTCGGGAAGGATTTGATCAGTTTCTATGCCAAGCCCCTGATTCCTATCTTGTCCAAATGGTGATGGACCATATCAAATGCCGCTGACAAATCCAACATGATCAGCATGGCATTTCCTCCCTGGTCCAGAATAGTCCTAATTTCCTCTGTAGATTTGAGGAGAACCGTTTCCGTGCTATGGCTTTCTCTGAAACCAGATTGAGTTGGATTTAGTGCTTGAGATATTTGCAGAAACTGGTTAAGTTGGGAATTCATGTTTCTTTCAATAAGTTTAGCCGGGAGTGGTAATCTGGAAATTGTCCTGAAGTTATTTGGGTCATTTGCATCCAGATTCGGTTTCTTCAACAAGGGTAGGATTGAAACCTGTTTCAATTCCAATGGAAAGTATCCTTCCAGATACATATTGTTAATAATGGAAGTCAATTTTTGTGACACTGGCTCAGCCCCTAGTTTGACCATGGCTGGCGGGCAGGGATCGTAGGGAGAACCTGACTTGATTTTAGCGAGGAGATTCCGTTAGAAAAGCGAATTGGTCAAAAGTGGCGGTGTCTTTTATTTCTCTCAAATGGGCATTAGTACAATTAGTTGATGTATTTAATGTGGAGTGTGAGAAGGTTTGGAAAATGCCATTGACTTTATCGAAAAAGAAATTGGCCACTTTATTACACAAGTCTTGGCTAGCTGGAATAGTAGGGGCCTTTGAGTGAGCAAGAGTATTTACTATTTTAAACAACTCTTTGGTTGAGTTTTTGGCCAATGTAATTTTATTGGAGTAATACTCTTGCTTTACTCTAAGAAGTACCTGTTTGTTTTGCCCAAGACTTAGTTTGTATGCTATTTTATCCTTTTCCTTGTATTCCTTCCTCCAGTTTCTTTCCAGGCACTTACAGGCTAGTTTTTGAAGCCTGAGTTCCTCGGAATACCAGGGGCCGGAGGGTTGCTGCCTAGTATGGTGAAGTCGTTTTTTGGGTGCTAGCTTATTTCCGGCCACTTGTAGCCAGTAAGTGTACGATCTAGTAGCATCGTCAAGATCTTTAGGGGTTGGGGTGAGGGTCGATGTTAATAATTGCTGTAATTCCCCTGCATCTATTTAATTCCACGCTTTATTTTCCGAATATCTAGTTAATACATTTGGGGCTATATGGTCAGGCGTGGTAAGCTTAAATAATACCGCCATGTGATCAGACCAAACCAGAGGGAGGGTGCTGGTTCAAGTTTCAACATCCTTGTTGGCAAATTACTTAATGTCCCCATGCCTAAAACCAAATGAATGTCCCCATGTGTAATGTAACTGAGGCTAATAAAAGCACGCCAAATACACTTGGTCAAGTCTGTGTATATGTAAAATTGCAAACGGGCTTTAGTGCCCCAACGCCACCTGCTCCAGACATTAGGCTTGCAGGACTAGGCACTGAAGAGGGAATCAACCGGCCATCCGAGGCCCCAGTCAACTGTTGCTCCCTTCTGGGGTGGGACTCGGTCCCCCAGCAAGACTCGCAGTGGCACGGGATGTGATGTACCCTCCAGACGTCTTTTCCTTGGCCGCTGCTTCCCCCAGAGTGGGATTCCACAAACAGGCTTTAGAGCCCCAATGTCACCTGCTCCAGACACCAGCCTTGTGGGACTAGGCACTAAAAGGGGAATCAACGGGCCATCCGAGGCCGTAGTCACTGCCACCTGTTGCTCCCTGTTGGTGTGGGTCTCGGTCCCCCAGCAAGACTCGCAGCGGCGCGGGAGGTGACGTCATCCTCCCGACGCCTTTTCCTTTGCGCTGCTTCCCGCAGCATGGGCCGTGCCTTGGCAAAGCCCGGGCCAAGGGCAGGCCTGTCCATGCTCGTCAGAGCACAGAGGACGCTGGACTTGGCCACCCACCTGAAATCTGCATCCCAAGGACTTAGACTGCTGCCTATACTAAGGTATTGTGCCTCATATGACATTTAATTTAAGCCACATGCAAGCCTCTATTTGACATTTCATAATTATCATTCATTGCACTGCACCTTTGTAATCATGGGATAAAGGAAAGTGGTTGAGGGTGGAATGGGAGGTGCTGTGAAGAAAAAAACAAAGAAACGTACTCGGAACTCAAGTCCTGTGCCAGGGAGGGATGGGGAGCGTGAGGAGAATGTGTTGGACCGAATTGATATTATATTATTAGATTGCTAGGGCCTGCTTACGTCACCCACACTGTCTTCTGACACTCCTGCTCTCACCGCCAAAGCTCCTCAAGCACACACTCCCACAGGGTCCACTAACATAGGTTATGGGAACATACCAAGCCTATTAAAAAAGGCAGTCAGTAAGACTTAACCATTAAAGGCCCCTGAAGTACTCAAAGATCCCTCCACTAGCTCATCCACTGAACCCCGCGTGACTGAATGTGCAATGCCATTAGATCTCCCCTTGAGCAGTCATTTTGCACCTCTTGCAGAGCGACCACCTACAACAGATACACTTATTTGTAAAGAAGGCTCAGGAGTCATGTGCATGGTAACAACCAGGTCACATATGAGCCCTCGTTATGGGCGCGGGTCGGTAGTCAACGAAACACCACCCTCTAGTTTAGATCTCCAGAGGGAAATAGTAGCCCTAAAAGAAACTCTAGGGGCTCTGACTGCCCTTATGTCGAGACTGTACCTTAGATTAGAAGTGCGTAGTAACCTCGATACCCTTCCACCCATGTATCCCCCAAGTATTGCCACAAACTAAAATACAAATTCTCCCACCTTCCACAGTACATAAATAACATGCAACACTCCCAGCACTAATCCTTTACCCTTGATTGGTACTTCAGGCCACTACGACAGGGTCCTTTGCATTCCACCAATCATGTATGGCAAGTACCAAGAGGGCTGTTGGGGGAACACAGGGGAATTACTAGGGGAAAAACAGGACCTAGGATGGCCATAGAGCAAGAACAACCACGTTTGAGCATAGGTCATAGCATGTTGCCTTCACTCCTTAGGCCTCACCTAACCTCTCATATTGCTCCTCAGTGTACTATTTACATGGTAAAAGTACCTAAGGTTGACTGTAATAACATTAAATATGAAAATGGTGAAGCCTTAAAAATACACTGGATTAGGCACACAAGGGAATGTAGATCTGTGAAAACGGATGACATCTTGACGACAAGAAGATGCGTCTTAACCAACAGCACAGTCGACACAATAGAGCTTACCTTAGCTAATGAATATCTACTGAACAATTTAGTCACTTTAGAAGCTAAAACTTGCCCGCCACTGACTACAAACATCCAACTGAAGTTGAACATTCCAAGCCTGGCGGAATTAGTCAAGACAGCTATGTTGCCTCTAAGGGATCTTCGTCTCTCGTCCCTAACCCAGAATGATTGACTAACTCCAGAGGTTTCTCAGGAACCTGTGCAACTTTCTAACATCGACTCTGACTCCACTTTTTCTACGATGCATACAGGACAGGAGGGTCTATCTCTAGGAAATGAATCAATGACTTTCAATCCCCAGCCTGTTCGAGACTTAGATACTGCTCCGCAAATGGCATTCAGGCTGGAGACACAACTACATGTATCCATCCAATAACCCATGCGGTTGAAACTGCTGTTCCAATCCCCCCTCAAACCACAGATATAAGGAAACTTAAAATAGCATTGTGGAACGTGGCGGGCATAAGGGGGAAGCTAGATCTCCCCCATTGGCTCGAGCTCAATAATCGGCAACAGATCTGCATTTTTCAGGAAACCTGGAGCCTGACTTCTATATTCATTCCGGGATTTTTTACATTCCACAAACCGGCAACTCCCCCGTAAACATGGCCGGCCACTAGGAGGGCTTCTTATTTTGCTATCTCACTAAATTGCAACACCGAGAAGGTGCCAAGTAGTAACCCAGTTATTCTTGGGGTTAGGCTAAAGGGTGGCATGGACAAGAATATTGAAATTTTTAACGTTTATGCCAGGAGCTCTAGAGGAGGCAGATCATCAACCTTCAGGCCCTGGATGAGATACTGGATGCCAAGCAAGTCAGCCGTCCCTAATTATGGGTGGGGCTTCAATGTCACTTTTGAGCCACTCGATTGGGTGACACAAATGTGGATGGTTCCATCATTGGAGCTCCCTCCAATAAAAATGTGGTTGCAAGCAGCCCTACAGTTGAATGGCATAACCCTGGAACAACTTGCTCTGATAAAGGAGTGGGGATGACCTTCACAGGACCAAATGGGTCTAGTCGAATAGACTACATACTTGTGGACCTTACATTATGGCCACTAGTACAAGACATGTCCATTATTTTGACCTGCGAAAGTGATCACAATCTCCTTAGCCTGATCGTCGAGCATCCATGAGGCAAAAAGGTGAGGGCAGCCCCTTTTCCGCTCATCACTAAGGAGGTGACCCCTTCAAACGACTAATACAGACTCAAATGGCCCGCGATTACGGCAGATGAACTCAAGCTTAAAACATTAAAAAGAGATCAAGAAACTCACTAGGGGGTATTGCTATCTGTGCCTGACGAGTCAATTACAGTGCAAGTTGCAGTGCCCTATATTTGAAGTTCTTTGAACACCTGGCCAGAAATGTTATAGTCCACACACCTAGGGTCAGGCCAAACCAGGGGAGACCAGCGGAAACAAATCTGTGGTTCACAAAGGAGTACAGATCTCTAAATAGGTGACTGTCCATAGCTTAAAGAAATGGGGATGTCCCTTCGACACACAAAATAATAAGGCAATATAAATTGGCACAAACAAAGGCATAAAGAGAATGGGATGAAAGGAGATGGGAGGAACTTGGGGAGTCCATTTTCCATCCAGATACTAGGATGTTTTGGTCACTTCTGACCAAGGGCAATTTTGAAAGGTCACCACCTCTGGCCAACAATAATCCTGCAAATGCGTGGCAAGGACATTTTGGCACACTTTATTCCATCTTTTGCAGCCAAGATACGGTTCCGATTCTGCTTGATTTATGTCAACCATCAAACGGCCTTTTGTTTACCAGAGAGGAAATTCTGACTTCTCTGGAGGCAATTGTACCTGCTAAAGCCCCAGGTTTGGATGGCATCCCAGGAAACCTTTTTCGCCCAGTTAGGGTGAACTGGGCAACTTATTTAATGACTCTTTCTAATGACATCGCTGGTGGGGGGACTATTCCAGAATCATGAAAAGGAGCCAAAGTGAACCCCATGTTTAAGAAGGGTGACAGGATCAACCCCGTCAACTATCGGCCAATTAGCTTGATTGATTGTGTCCAAAATGTCTTCTGTCGCTCGTTCCAAGCTAAGATCCAAGATTGGATAGATGAGAATCACATCCTCTCTCAGCTCCAAGTGGGCTTTCAACGAAAGACTGGCACAATCGATCAAGTCTTCCACTTGGAAGGTGGCTTTGCTGGGTAAGGGGAGTCTATATATACCTTTTATAGACTTAAAATCAGCATTCAATCATATCCCCAGCTCAGGGATTTGGGCATGTCGCCAGGAGTTTTGGCACTTTTAATTAATTAGGATACACGAAGAGAACTTTGCCCGGGTAAGATGGGGTAGCCAGGGATAAGTCAACGATCCCATTAAAATACAGCGGGGGTTCGTAAGGGCTGTGTCCTGGCTCCAATCCTCTTTTAACTTTACATCAACCAAGTGCCTGATCTCCTATCTTCCATCTCAGCAGATGCTCCCTCATTAGCAAACCAACAAATCACCACCTTATTATTTGCAGATGACACCCTTCTTGTCTCAAAAACCCCCATGGCCTATAAAAATTATTGAACCAAATCAAGCGCGTCGGCAATGGGAGAGGCTTAGAAATGAACACCTTCAAAACTAAGTCAATGTTGCTGAACCCCCATATGTCTTTTAAAGGAAATCTGTTCCTGGACAATGCTCCTCTTGAGAGAGTGAGCTCCTTCGATTACCTGGGAATCAAACTATCGGAGGGTATGGCCTGGAAATACCATCTCAATAAAGCCTACCTCAAATTCTCCCAATTAACCGGGGCTCTGAGGAAGGAGTATTGTCTCTGTTACACCAAGCCAATAGCACCTACGCTGAAACTTTATAGCTGCAAGGCTGTGAGCAGCACCCTATATGGGGCTGAGCTGTGCGGCATGGTAAGCGCAAGTGACCCTTCAGTAACGGAGAACAAGTTTCTTACAAATCCGGTATCTTTCCCGCAAAACACCCCTCTCTCTCGATTAAAGCTTGATTTCTGCATTAAACCTATCAAAGCTTCGCCCCCTGCTATTTTGGCAGAGAATGGTCACCACTCTCGAATTGGCACCCTAGGCAGCAGCTTTTAATGAGGTTTGTGACCTAGCTACCACAAAAAAAGTTTGCTGTATCAAACATGTTAAAAGTATCTTGTCCAGCATCAGCCTATCAGGATATAGGTCAGATTAAGACACTAAATTGGGCATGAGTTGAGCAAAATGCAAACTCCAATAGCAACCAGGGCAGACTAGCAGAAGAATTTAGAGATTTGAAAGCATGTCGCTCCCTAAAAAGCTATCTAGATATTATTAAGGTGCCAGCCGACAGGAAGCTTTATATTCAATTCAGCATGGCAGTTTGCCAATCAACTCTTTTACAAACTCTTGACTGATTAACACAGCTCAGCCTTAGGGCTGCCCTTGCTGCCCCTGCCTACACGAATAAATAGGTCATGTTCTTTTTGCTTGTACAGCATTCGCGAAAAGTAGGGGCAAATGGTTAGCCCCAGTCTGTAGACAACTTGGGACTCGAGACTCCAGAGTGACCCTGCATATATTGAAATCAGATGCAAGACCTTTATTTGCATGCGCAACTGTGAAATTTTCAGGGCCACTCTTGGGCGATCAGAAGGAGGGCACTGTCAAATCTCTTACCCACCCCTGAGAGCCAAAGATGTGACGACCCGCTTTCATAAGATTGGTTGCCATAATGGTCACTAATTTTATAATGTAAATAGTCACTTTATATTTGAACATCAACAAATTGCAATTCTTCCTTCTTTGTTTTACTGTTAATACTGGTGTTTTTAAATAATTACATGAATTTGTTGTGTTAAGTCTTGGAATGTAAATGTAAGGTCTGACTAGTGCATACATCCCAATAAATGCATTTGCACCTTAGATAAGGTTACCAGCCACTCTGTATATTAACCTTTGGCTCGTCTTTGTCCTGAAAGCCATAACTTACATGGCAACTGTTGTGCCTAGGTACCTTTGCTTGCTGCTACAGTCTTGCCAACTTTTGTCATCTCTAAACAGTATTTCTTTTTTAATATTTACACGCATGTTGTTTTTAAAGCTGGAATGTATGATGTTTGTCTTGAATGTTTGTATCTTTTATGGTATTTACCGAAAAAGAGTTTGATGATAATGATAAAACTACAAAAGAAACAAATTAAGCATTTTGCACACTTCTGTTATTGGGCTAAACTTGGGCTATAATTGGGTGATATTTGTGAGATATTTTGGCTCTTTTGTCTCTGTCTGGCCACCTTGATAAACATTTTTATTATGAAGCTTTCTAATTTCCTCATTCCTCATTTACTGCAGTATCCTTAGTAGAAAATGCATTCAGTTTTCCACTTCAATTCCATCAAGATAAAGTTTAGATGTTACACAATTTTGGTATAAATTCTAAATGTTAGCCCTATAGTTGCCCATTACAATACTGTGGTAAAGCTGCTGAACACCAGGGAGTTAACTGGCAGTCTGCTGCTGGTGTTGAAAGTGCATGTTCCAGTCTAGTTTAGAATAATTTAAAGAAATAGAAGAGGAAGATATTTTGAGAACTCATTTAAATGATGTCCTAATTTTGATTTCTGCAGCAATAACCATACGTTCTATGACAAAATGAACTCCCTCATTTTATTCCTTTCTGATTTAAATATTTTAAGTTTTTACAGTCTGATTCAATCAAGAAGGCTTCAAGCCGCCACCCTTTTATAATAAGTAAGAGTGTTGGCATTCTAGATGTTCTTTAAAAAACTCTGGGGCTCATTTATGAAAAGTGATGCATCACTGCGAGAAAACAGCAATGCGTCACTTTTCTTTGCGCCCTCTTTGCGACACCAATGATGCGTCATATTTACAGTATTTCCGACGTACCTGTAGGCGCAAAAATGACGCATTGCTGGAGTGTGTCACAAAATGACGTAACTTCAGCAATAGGTCATCACAGATGGGCAACTCCCATGTGAAATGTGCCTGTATCAGTCTTACGCCTGCCATGAGGCAGGCGTTAGATATTAACGCATTTGCGTCCTAGAAGTGGCACAGTGATTTCACTGTGTCACTTCTACGAGTCTTACTTGCGTGGGAACGCCCCCCCTGCGCCACATTTACCTGGTGCAGGTATAATGTGGCGCAGGGTTTTACAAAGTGACGCATCTACCTTCTTTGTAAATATGGTGTAACAAGGCACATTTTTTATGCCGCTGGTGCATCACAAAAAGTGATGCACCGGCTGCGCAAAAGTGACGCAAGGGCTTATAAATAAGCCCCTCTGGGAGGCTGCACTAGAACATAGGGGAGTCAACTGACTACTCCTGATGGAAGTTTTTTACTGGGAATGTCAAACTTTTTTCTCACATAGCTTAGAAACAGAGTGTGAATTCACAGAGAATATGCTCTCTTCTTAGCTTTTGGAGCACCTTCCTTAATCTTTTTGAGAAAATCATGAGAAAAAGGTTTTCTCTGAAACATGACTCATGAAATCCCAGCAGAAGTTCAGCATTTGCATTTTTCTCAGGGTAAAACCATCTTAGACACATCATAATCCCTCAATTTAATATGGTACCTCCAACAAATGATTTAAATTGTAAATAATATATGTTATCACCTTTTATACGTGCTTCTTTTTGTGACCCTCGAAACCAGCCATTCACTACAATGCATTTTAATGGGACCATGCCATAGAGTCCTGTAATAGCTGTCACAGCATGTTGTCCATGTTGTGGCCAACCAATAAATGGGGGGTCCCATGGGGACACCGCCACATACCCTTTGTGGTCTGGGTGTGTTCAGTCTGCACCCTTACATATTTTTGAACTCATTTACAGTACACCAGGACCAAGTACCTGAGTCTTGCAATGGCTGTCAAAACATATTATTCAGGTTGAAACCAACCAATTGTGATTGACTACTCCCCTTTAAATTGACCACCCAGAGCATATCAGGACACCAACCTTCCAGATATACAATCATTTTTTAACCTTAATTTCTAGAAAGTTTTGTTGAGATTTGTCAGATGGTGGCCAAGGTATTACCAACACAAAAACACTTTTCCTATGGAACAGTTGACCTAACTATAACTATTTAGTGGCAGCTATATCTAGATATAGATATCTATATAGATATCTACAACATAACATGTTCATTTGTAAAGGACACGTTCACCCAAAAGGGTATCTTGGCACTGAATACCAGATGTTGTTGTTACCCAACTCAATGGTACTAATTTTATCAACCTCGAATGATGAATGGCTGAGTGGGTATACATCACCAGTAGGTAGTTATAGTTCTGACCAAAGATTCCACACAGAAAGTGTTTTTTGTTTTGCCAATAACTTTGCACCACTTGACAAATCTTCATTAAATTTTCAAAAAGTGTCCCCTTTGTGGTACAGTTGCGGGGTTGGAGGTTTTGGGGCGATCTGTCCAGCGGGGGCCGGGAAAAAAAGGGGGGTTCAAAAACACGTTTTCGCCATGTTATGTCTAAGCCTGGGCGGCCAGCTACGCTCCGTGCACGGAGTGCACGGAGTGCCGCCTCCTACGCATTTTGCGTAGCCGGCGTAGCCAGGCGGCACTACGCGCGCTCCGCAGACGGAGCGTAGCCGGCCGCCACCCGCCTCCCTCCCGCCCTCCCTAGATACATAAATAAATGTATAAAAAGCTTTTTAAAACACTTACCTTGTCTGCCGCGTCCCCGGGGCTCCCTCTCGCCGTCCCGCGATGCGCGCCGCCATTTCGGATCCTAATGCGCATGCGCGGGCGGCCGCGCATGCGCATTTCTCGTGAGGAATGCGCATGTGCGGCCGGCCGCGCATGCACATTAGGATCCGATTCGGTGGCGGCGCGAACGGCGGGACGGCGAGAGGGAGCCCCGGGGACGCGGCAGACAAGGTAAGTGTTTTTAAAAGCTTTTTATACATTTATTTATGTATTTAGGGAGGGCGGGAGGGAGGCGGGCGGCGCGGAGACGGGCTACGCGGAGTGCGCGGGTGGGCGTAGTTGTGCGCCCACTTCGCGTAGCTCCGCGGAGCCCCACTCCGCACACTACGCCCAGGGTTAGTTATGTCTATGGGGATTTTCCATTTTTTAACACGACTACAGCCCGAACCGTTGAACAGAATTACACCAAATTTGAAAGCTAGATGTTCGTAGAGAAAGCATGCTTTTTGTGGTTTGATGTAAATCCATTCAGTAGTTTCAAAGACATTAAAGTTTTTTTTTTAAAGATATCATGGAGCCCAAAAACCTACTGAGACCCTATTAAAACTTGATTGACTCCAACACTTCAATCAGGAAGTGTTTGCAGCCATCTTGGGACACGGTTAAAAAGGGGGCAGGGTAGACACACCTTGACCCCCTAGCCCTCTTGAGAGGGTCCCACTGGGGCCCCCAGGGCCCAAAAAAGTATATCTTTTTTTAACTTTCATCTGGATCCGTCAAAATATTTTTTTTAAACAAAGGGTGGGTCCTCGGCTATGTTTATTGTAGGCCCCCAGGTGGGCCAGGTCCCAGAGGCACGTGTAAATGTGTAGGATGAGGTACTACAGGCCCCCCTCCTTGAAGCTCTAAAGCACCGGGCACCGCCACGTCCCCAGGGCATGTTAAATCATATATGCAGGCAACTTTTTTAATAATACGAGTGGGCCGGTGCGACCTGGGCTAAACATAACAGAAATGTGGGTGGACCATGATGCGCCTGCAATCCAAGGGACCCCACCTCCCCGGGGCAAAATTTAATATTAATGCGGGGCTCAGACCCCCCCTGCAGCCTCTGGGGACTGCCTCCTCCCTGGGAAAAATGCTAAAAATGTAAAGAGGGGGGCTGCAAGGCCCCCTGCAGTCCCATGGACCACAGCCTTGTCAGGGCTAAAACAAAGAAAGGAGGGGGGGGTCGATCGGCACCCCTCCTTGAGCCCTAGATATCCTGGGTCATGTGTAAATTTATAGGAAGGGCACACGGTGCCCTCCTCCTAGAATCCCTTAATTCCTATGGACTGCCACCTTGCCGGGGCATGTTAAATCATTTATGCAGGGGTTGCCCTAGTGCAAACCCATGCCCTGGGGACCACCACCTCTCCAGGGCTAGTTTTTTAATAATGCAGAGAGCCCGCATGGCCCCACCACAGCCCCGGATACCGCCACCCTTCAAGGCTAAATATAACAAAAATGCAAGGGGGCAACGTGGCCCTCTGCAGCCCTGAGGACCGCCAACTCTCTGTGGCAAATGCTAAAAATGTAAAGTGGGGGCTGCGTGACCCCCGCAGCCGCAGGTTACACTACCTCCCCAAGGCTAAAGCAAAGAAAGGAGGGGGAATGCACAGCCCCACTTCTGGAACCCTAGATAGTCCTCGGGATCAAACCCCCCCCCCCAGGGCAAGCACCAGAAATGTTCTGGGATGCCTAGCCCCAGGATATTACAGTTACAGACTTGGCGGGAGCGGTGCATAGCAAACACTCCGCTTTCAGCAAGCTGTCAAGCTAGCAGAAAAATAGACAAAATGCTTTGAGATCCAATGAGCAGCATGTTAGCAAAGAAAGGAGGAAGCTGGCAGGGAATGGGGGGCCTTCAGGCTCCCCCCATTATCCTTAACATTCAAAAAGTGGGTGCCCCGTGCGGGACCAGGGCTCCCATGCTACATGCCGGGCCCAAGGGGATGGGGCTCCAGGCCCGAAAATGGCATGGGGACAGGAGCCACACAGCCACCTTTCCCATTCCAACACATGCCTAGCCCTGGGGGATTGGGTTCCCAGGCCCAAGGGACATGACATAATGGCAACACTTCAGGGAGTACATTCAGCGCTTGTAAGTAAAATAGTCACGGTCACTTCCGAGGTAACGCTAATGCATGCAGACCATCACATCTTGGGGGACCGAGTAAAAGCCACTAAAGACTCCATAACCATACTCCAGTCAACTACTAAAGTGCTCGAAACAACTGTTAATAAGCTCCAAATGACGATAGCGACCCTGGAGGAAACACTAGAAGATTATGGATGACGCGTGCAGAAATAACGTTCGAATCTAAGGGGTGCAGGAGCGGGCATAGGGTCCATCTACAGACCTATTTGTTGAATATCTTATTACAAAACATCTGAAGCCTTGCACTCTTTCCAGCTACTTCTCGGTGGAACAGGCCCACCTAGTACCAGAAGGCCAGCCATGGCCAGGTGCGCCCCCTTGCCCCATTTTGGAGAGGATCTTCAAATTCAGAGCTAGAGATACAATATTACAGACTGCCTGCACTGCCCTCCATTAAAATACGACAATTGCATAATAACGTTTTTCCGAGCATATATGGCCAAGGTTCAGAGGAAATGGCGCTTCTTTCTGGAAGTCAAAAGGGCGCTCCATGAAAGAGGCCTTAAATACGCAATGTTGTTTCCGGCCAAGCCCCTGGTAGCAGTGGAGGGGAAATCATGCTTTTTAAACTCCCCTGAGGAAGCCTGGGAGAGGTTGGACGGGTGGAAGACATCTGGAAACAGATGATCTAACCCCAGCTAGCAGAAAAGCAAAAAGGAGTGGTGACCACCAGGACGTTAACCAAACGGGGGTTGCTGACGGACAGCAAGAGATCCAACTTCGTTCAGCCAACATAAGACCCACACCCACAGTGGATGAAATATGGTACATTATGGGGTCAAAGTTTAGCACAGGGATAAAATAGACACTCCAGACGGATGAAGGACACTTGGGAATTGCAGAGACTAGCAGCTTCAATGGGGTCGTTATCAACAAAAGACAGCAGTCCTCCTTAAGTATTACACAGCCCCTTAACTGTTCTGTATTGATTTTTTAAAGTCACTGAGAGGATCTAATGAACCTGTTGGACCTCAAATGAATCGCTGTTGAGTGGTAAACCTACGGCATGGTCGGCAGATGAGGTTATGGCGGGTTGGTGGCTGGCGGAAACAGGCTCCCCAACATCAAGTTATGAGGGACGGGATACAGAGGCACTCTGCAGAGTGGGGGTGGTGGACAGTTCTAAGTCCACAGGGAAGCAGGGAGGGGGGTGGGGGGAACTAGTTTTACCAGTTGGTTCAATAGAGTTTATAGGCACACTAAGTGGTTTGTAAAGGCAATATTACATTTATCAAACAATTGAAGGTTGCAGAACAGGACGTCTCCCTGACTGCCTCAAAGGCAACTGTAGAGTGGCGTCCCGCCCATATGCCATTAGGTACGCCTCTGAGGGACGGCACGATCCCTTTGGATTGTTATTAGGCCTGGGCGTAGTTCGCAAAGTAGGGCTATGCATTGCTACGCGAAGTGCATTTAGCACTACACGAGCTATGTGTAGCACTAAGCGAACTGCGTAGTGCGCTGTTTGCGATGTTTGCACAGTGCCGGATGCTTGTCCGCACTGTGCAATCATTGAAAACGGCTTCTTGCACAGTGCGAGCTGTTTTTACTGCCGCTTGAGTAGATTTTTACTCGAGCAGCAGCAATTTTCCCCAAGCGGACTGGTATTTTCTCATCGCGAGCGGGCGAGAGCATACGCGACCGCTCGCAATGAGAAACCTGACCTCCCTGCGTTGAGAATCTCACTGAGCGGTTTATTTTCCATGTGCGCGATCGGCAACTTGATGTTGGTGATTGCGAACGAGAAGGAAGTCTCGCCGGGAAGTCATTTTGCTTGCTCGCAGTCGCCAACTTGACGTTGAGGACCGCTGCACAAACTACGCGAGCGTAGCGTTCCAAGCTTAGTAGAGTCACTGTAACATGAACAGAGATGAACCCTGCTGTAACTTCACAATCTTTTCATTGAACAGCAATGAGCTAGGGCAGTGGTTCCCAAACTTTTGACTCCTGAGGACCCCCATTGAGTCACCACTGGAAGCCGGGGACCCCCAAGCAATTTGTATGAGTTAAATTTCAAATATGAAAACAGTAATTCGAAAAAAATACACACGTGTGCACACAAAACAAATACTCAAAGTATTTAGGGGCAGATTTACAATAACTGACGCATCCATGCATATCAGCTGGGATGCGCCACTTATTGTGCGCCATGCCTCCGCCATCATTGATGCGCCGCATTTACAATGCTGCGCCTCATGGGGCAAAAAAGCACAGATGCATGACGCATCTGTGCCGTAAAGGTGGCGCTTTGCTGGAGTTGCGTCGCAAGCGCGACACAGCTCCAGCAATGCTCTGAGGGGCCGAATCTTGTTAAAGCTGCGTCAATCCTCACGCCTGCTTCAAGCAGGCGCAGGGTTTTGACGCAGCATGGGCCCCAAAGTGACTGAGTGAAATCTTGTAGATTTCACTCAGCCACTTTCAGGAGGCGTTCCTGCGCCGGAACGCCTCCTTCTGGCACAGGGCTTTACAACGTGGCGCATCTCTCAGATGTGTCACGTTGTAAATACCCTGCACCATGGCGCATCTTTTGCATCGCCGCTGCATCACAAAAGTGACGCAACGGTGGCGTAAAAGAGGAGCAAAGGGCTTGTAAATCTGCCCCGAAGGATTTTGGGGCCAGATGTACGACCATTTCATTTAGCGCCTCGCAATTGGCGACACATTGCAAGTGGCAAATTGCGAGTCGCTAAATGAAATGTACAACAGTGTGTTTAACTGCTAGGGGATAAAATCAAAAGACGGGTGATATTACAACCTGAAGCACCAGGCACCTGATATATCATTACTACAACCAAACTCTAATACAGGGGATTTCTTACTGTGCGCTCAATAGATGGGGCTATAAACTAACTTCCAATGCATTCTACACTAGGGGTTTGAGAGGGGTTGGTATCCTATTGCGCAAGTCCTTTCCATTCATGATACTGTAAGTCACACACAACTCACAGAGGCGTTTTGTGACACTGTCAGGGCAGTGGGAGGGCCGGCTTCCAAATATTGTGTTGCTTTACATCCCCCCCAAGGCTACATGCCCCCACACTCACTGACCTAGACGTGAGTCCCTTGCTCACTTTGCCACTGGATTCAAGCAAGCCGGGCTGAAGACGGCTGGAATGCCAAAAACCGCTCCTTGGAAGCTTGTTTCCGGTCCAGGGAAGACATGGCTTGGCAGTTCGGGCTGGACTGTTCCCATGAGGCACAGGGTCAGACTGATTTGCATATAGCCATGTCTGAACTGGGGTGGCAGAGTGGGCTAAAGAACGGTGATTGATTACACCCAGATCTTTTGACTGGGTGTGAGTGTTTGATTGATTCAGATGCTCCATCCATCACCAACCCCTTTTGTACCGTGGTTGTCAATATGGCAGAGGACCTCTGTAGATCTGACCCAAAGTATCATCAGAGACTGCTGCAAATTGGATCATTACAAGAGGACCGGGTGGTTAAACTATGTGGAGATCAATTGAATCCTTCGGGGCTGGGAGAACTATTCTGAAACCCTCTCTCCTGTAGAAGGGTTACAAAGGGGAAAATAACGGAATTATTCACTAAGATAGCAAATCATACTCGAATGGAAAGCAAGCAATTACAAAACTCCTCTATTGCAAATGACTTGGGTCCCGCTAGACAGGGGAAGGTTTCCATTATCTCTCTCATATTAGCAATGCGCAGCAATGATTTATTCTACTGCGCTTACATATGAACATGATCCAGTTACTCTTAGGGTACCCAGAAAAGAGATATAAACTGGAAGATTTGTCGGCCTGTCCCTGCAATGGCATTGCTGTGCAGTTGGACTTCCAAATCTTACTATTTTGTAAAAACTACTCTGAGGAAAGTAAATTATATATCCTCCCAACCCTGAGGTACCATGAATTTAAACAGTGTCGGTGGCTATTTACTTCTTAAAGTCCCTTTTAGACCCATTTGTATGTTTCTCGGTAGCCTTGTTTTTATGGGCCTGCCTTAGAAAGAGGAAAATGTCAGCAAGGCAGTCCATCAGCATTTGATTGACATAAATTGGTCCCATACATTTGTTATAGTTCTAAACCTTGCCCCTGGAGATTTTAGCATTTCTTTACCCTACGTTAACTGATTTTACATGGTTTTATTCTAATTGTTCACTATTACCATGGCAAATTTGTTTAATCGTTTTTTTAATCTTGTATATACGACTATATATTTGTGATGAAATTTGTATGATGTTTTATGCTTTTATGGTCTGTTTTATAAAAGATTGAATAAAGCTGTGTGAACTGAACTAAACTGACACGCACTACTATGAGCAAATCTCCCAGATTCATCCCCTCTGGAAGATAGGCTCTTAGATGATTACTTGAAGGAAAAGGCAATTTTATTAACATACAGGAAATTACTGAACAACATTCCTGACACCTTGGAGAGAATCTGTGCTAAATGGGTGGAGGACTTAGGAAACGTAACTGACGAGGAATGGCAGGAGGCAATCACATTCCACCCGAGAAGTAGCCATATGCCCCCAATTTAAATTGGTTGAATTAAAGATCTTACACAGGACATATTATAACAGCACTACACTCGTTAAAATGGGTGGAATTGACTCATCACAATGTCCCAATAACTGTGGCCAAATAGGCACATTCTTACACTTATGGTGGGACTTCCCAATGACACAAGAATATTGGAATAAGATGATTACCTGCATACTTATACTAAGAGGAAGAGAGGTGGCGACATCTCCGCAATAGTGTTTACTAAACATTTGGGAGAAAACAGACCTAATGGCTGGAGGAAGAACCTAGGTCACACTAGGTTTTATAGTAGCAAAATGCAATACGCAAGGAAGTGGAGGGTGAAAGTTGGGCCTGCATTCACAGACATGGACTGATGCATACAAGCGGAAAGGGTGGTTTATGAAGGTAGAGGATGCCTGAAAAAATGGACAAAGATCTGGGAGAGATGGAATAAAAGTAGAGCGATGCTCTGTGTGCCTGTTAACAATAACCCCCCACTCGAAGAGGACTTAAGGCAAAACAAAATGCATATAAGCTGTGTAGTTTAATGAGAGGGATTGGGTTGAACAGTGCTATATAGTATCAATAATAGATGACTGCTCTGTTGTATATACAACATGTAACTTATGAATGTGTGCTGATTGAACATCTTGTTATTGTTTTCTGTTTCTAGCCTGAAATGCAATAAAAAGATTTTTAAAAAAAGAAAGAAAACAAATGGCCCTGGGAGGGGGGTCACACAGCCCCTTTCTCCATTCTTAACATTCCTGGCTCCCGGGAATGGAGTCAACCTGGCCGAAATCGGCCCAGGGATGGGGGAAGGGAAGGGGGCCTATGTAGCCTACCTTTCCTTTGAAAAAAAAGGAAAGCAACGCGCCAAGGCCCTACCCCCTTTCTCCACCACTCTGCAAATGCACCTCTCAGTGCACTGCTGGTGTGAAGATGAGGTCTCCTTGGTCCGGAGGGCCTCAGAACTAAAGTGGACTTCTTCCTTCAAGCAAGAGGGTGCCAGGAGGCACGTTTGCAGAGTGGTGGAGAAAGGGTGTGTGGCCTTTGATGACCTCTTAGCAATCTCGCTTTATTGGTCTTACTGGAGGTATCAGGAAGGCTAGCTGGGACACAAGGACTCTGAAGTGCCAAGGGGACTTCATCCCCCTACTAGTAGTGCACCAGGAGGCGCGTTTGCAGAGTGCTAGAGAAAGGGAGCATGCTCTCCTACGATGTCTCAGCAATCCCACAGTGTGGGACTTACTGGTGTTAACAGGAGGGGTAGTTGGCCCCATAGGACGTCCTCGGGGGCTAACTACCCCTTCTATTATCTCCAAGTAATCCCAAACAGCGGGATTGCTAAGAGGTCTTCGAAGGTCACATATCCTTTCTCTACCACTCTGCAAAAGTGGCTTGTGGTGCACTACTGGTTGGGGGATGAAGTCCACATTACTACTGAGGGACCTTAGGTGCCACGAAGCCTTCCTGATACCTCCTGTAATCCTACACAGCAGTTTTCCTGAGAGCTGGTCAGAGGATATGCCCCTTTTCTCCACCACTTTGCAAAAGCAACTACTAGTTAAAAAAATGGTAGAAATTCACTGAAAAAAACAAAGGTTACATGGAAGTTATAGTTAGGAATTAGCATTTTAAAAACCTCAGAAATTCACAGATAAAAAACAAAAGTTAGAATGATGTTATAGTTAAGCTCAGGTTTCACTCAAACAAAATCAGAGCAATACAGCAGTTATAGTTAGCTGAGCTAACTATGAATTTTCCCCCGCAATGGACTGCTCATGACCTCACATATTACATTACTCCTGACATGGTCAGTGACGTCACTAATGACAGCAGTGATTTAATTTGAGGATAGTATGCTGATTACGGAAAGTAATGCGTACTTCAGACCTAGTGGTAGGCAGAGAGTGCTGGTAACAAAGTCAGAATCGACACGTAGCGAAAGGAAGATGACAGAGCAGAAAAAAAATTATGAATTTTGGAACTCAAAAAGAGTGGTGTGGAAAGACTGCTAAATTTGGAGTGTTTGGCTTTTGATTCAGTAGTTTTTGCAAAGTAAAACACACATACAAATCTAGTAATGGTTGTTAGATCTGGGGGTCTCTAGTTAGCAATGGTATTCACCTTTGTCCAAATAGGGACCCTTACTTCTAAGTCAGGTTAATGGGATTACACTCCTTAATAACCCCTGCTCACCCCCTTGGTAGCTTGGCACGAGCAGACAGGCTTATCTCAGAGGCAGTGTGTTAAGCATTTGTGAATATACACAGTAATACAGTGAAAACACTACAGATGGACACAACTCAGGTTTTATAAAAAATAAGTATTCTTTATATAGACTTAAACACAAGACCACAAACGACAAAAATCCACAATACTACACTTGATTGCTTAAAGATGATAAAATGTTGTTTAGTTCAAGTTTCTGATAAATGCGACAAAGTTTTCAATAAAGTACCTGGATGCGTAACGCAAAGTAAACAAAAGGTTCGCAAAAGGAGAGATGCGTCGGTTCTGTGATCCGAGGGAGATGATGCGTCGTGCCTCAATGCTTGCGCAGAGTAGGGGATGCGTTGTGATCTTTACCTGTGCGGATGTGATGCCTAGATTCTCGGCCTGCATGCCCGTTTCAGTGCCAAGATGGCGCCTTGATGCGATGATCCGGTTGCGATGCGAGAAGATGGCGTCCTTGAAGCGGCGATGCCATGACAATGCGTACACGCCCTGGCAGCCTTGCGACGACTGTACTTTGGAGCCACGACAGGCCCTGCAACACGCTTCTCTGTTGATGCGATGGCGACTCTCTCGATGGCGTCACGCTTCTCCGGTGATGCGACAGCAGGCAGCTTCGATGAACACACGCTTACAGGGAGATGCAGCGAAGGCTCGCTTCTCCGGTGATGCGATGATTTCAGCTGCAGCGGTGACATGCTTCTTCTCGATGCGTCGCTCTTCCAGCTCCCGGTGAAATGCAAATGCCTGGAGTCAGAATTCCCTGCAAGGAAATTCAGAGGGAAGCAGGAGGTGAAGTCTTTTGTCCTTGAGACTTCAGCAGGAGGCAAGCACAGTTCAAGCTCTTGGAGAATATTCTGTAAATGATGAAAGTCCTAAAAAGTTCCTTCTCCTTTCCTTGGCAATGAAGCAACCACTGCAGGCCAACCCTGAAAACTGCACACTAGCAGAGGGGCAGTCAAACTCATGCAGCTTCCTTGGTTCTTCTCCTTGGCAAAAGGTTTCTTGTTCCAGAAGTGATCTAATTTCTTGGGATCAGGGTCCCAATATTTATACCCCCAAATCCTTTATTCTCTGAAGGCAGAGAGGCCTCTGTAAGTCAGAAAGGGCAATCCCTGGACACTTTTCTTCAAAAGGCAAACTATTACCGCCAGTACTTTAACATTCACTCTCACACAACCAGAGATATCAGCTAAATCACCGGTCACAAACTAAATCATAATGTTTACACTCTATTTTATTAAAAACAATGTAGGTTAAAAATCCAGTACAGATTGACTGAATACATCAATTTAAACACATCTCATGAGAACATTTATAAAAACAGACCTGTATTAAAATAAAGGAAAAACATGATACATTTTCATATAAAGGTACAGTAAAAAAACAATGTATATCTAACTAATAAGGCCACAATACATTCATCAAATCCACATGAATGATTCCACAGTGTATCACAATTTAGACAACACAAACAACATAACCCCTTTACAGTCAATAGAGCTCTTAATATGGCTACAGATTAATTGATTCAAAAAACCTTATATGAATGTATAGGGTGCTTCTGGTACAATATAATAAAAATATCTCAGGAGTCCCCTAGGTAAATTTGAATTCTGTGCAAAAAAATGCGTTGACGCGTTTCGGTGTTGTAGCCCGATGATATGGTCACACCTTCCTCAAGACAATGTTTTATTTATTGGGGTCTTCGAGAGCAAAGCTCTATATCCTCTCTCTAGAGAATATTGTCTAAGTTCCTCACATTCACTCGATCTTTTACCAATTTATACGTTGAAATTCCAAATAACCTCTTTATTTCCAGCCACACTGTGCTGAATATTCTCGTCCTAAATTGGTTACTTTTTGGTCGCTGTGGTTTTTATGTTCCTGTTGGTACACTTTGTTGTTTATTTCATATGGGTTCCTTGCAATCTTAGATAATCCTTGTTCCCCGTGATGAACTTATCTTTCCGGATCGCCACTTGCGTCCTGGTACAGAATTATTGGATCCGGTAATTTCTCCGTTATACCGGCTCTTAGCGTCCACGGGTACGTCTCGTCTTACTTCCAGAGAGGCCTCTGCCTAGTCCAAACCAGTTCCTGAGAACTTTGTTTACAGGACTCTCTTCTTTCTTTCACTGTAAAGGGCAGAGACATCAGCCGACCCACAGGAGGTGGAGCCAGCACAGGGGAGGGAAGATACAGCTCTGGAGCACTTTGTTGACATGATTCCTTCTCTCCTTTTACAGTGCAGGGCAGAGACATCAGAAAAGCCACAGGAGGTGGAGCCAGCATTGTAGAGGGAAGTCCAGCCCTATTCAGGTCCCAGGTGCAACTCCTCCCTCCCATCTAGATGCAGATCTCGCTATTCACCACTGAGCTGCCCCACCCTGTCTCCTGGAATCCCCAGCCCTGTCACTCACAAACCCAGACAAGGAATACACAACCTAGCAGAGGCAGGCCTGGACAGTTAGGCAAGAAAATACCTACTTTCTAAAAGTGGTATTTTCAAACACAGAATATTAAAACCAACTCTACTAAAAGATGTATTTTATTTATCTGAGTTTAGGCATACTAAATTCGAATTTCTACCATGTTTCCTGAGTCCGTTAGGATTATGAGAATGTAATAATCTAACTGCCCATTCTGGCCTATGGAGATAGGTAGCCTTCAATAGTGAAAAACGAAAATGGCTATAATTCACTATTAGGACATGCCACACACACCAGAGCAGGTCCTCCCTTATACTTACAATGCACCCTGCCCTTTGGCCTATCATAGGGGTATGTAACATGAAGCAGAGGTAAGGTTTAGGGACTGGCAAGTGGGTGCACTTGGCCAAATTGTCATGGCAGTGCTAGACTGCACACATGCCTTGCAAAGGCAGGCCTGAGACACACTTTATAAGCTGCTTCTGTGGGTGGCACAACCAGTGCTGCAAGCTCACCAGCAGCATTTGATTCACAAGCCCTGGGCACACATGGTGCACTGTATTAGGGGCTGACATATAAATCAAATAACTCAATCATGGAATAACCAATTAGTACATCAATTTAACATAGGGAGCACTTGCACTGTGGCACTGATTAGCAGTGGCACAGTGCCCAAAGCATAAAACCAGCAAAAACATATCAAAACAGAGGAAGCAATCCGTCAAAAAATGGAAGGGAGACTCACGCCAATGATGCCAAGTCTAGCACCTGTCCCCTCCAGCTGAAATTTGGGGAGAACTACCCTTCCCCTTGGGAGTTCTCTTCACTAAGGTGGAAAAATCTGGACAGACCATCAGCGTTGGCGTGTTCTGTACCAGGGCGGTGTTCCACCGTAAAACCATACCCTGTAGGGAAATGGACCACCTCAACAACTTTGGATTCTCACCCCTCATCTGCATCAGCCATTTGAGGGGCCTGAGGTTGGTCTGAACCAGGAAGTGAGTCCCAAACAAGTATGGTCTCAACTTCTTCAGTGCCCATACCACAGCAAATGCCTCTCGCTCAATTGCACTCTGCCTCTGTTCCCGTGGAAGTAACCTCCTACTGATGACGCTACAGGTTGGTCTACGCCCTCTTCATTAATCTGTGATAGAACAGCCCCTACACCATGCTCTGAAGCGTCTGTCTGTACAATGAATTATTTTGAGAAGTTGGGCGCCTGAAGCACGGGTGCTGTGCACATGACAGTCTTCAGGCCGTCAAAAGCCTTCTGACAGGTGTCATTCCAGTTCACTTTCTTGGGCTGCTTCCTGGAAGTCAGCTCAGTCAAGGGTGCAACAATGTTGCCATACCCCTTGACAAACATCCTGTAGTACCCAGTGAGTCCTAAAAAGGCTGTCACCTGTGTCTGAGTCTTTGGGGTTCCCATGCCAGGATGGTATCAATCTTGGGTTGTAGCGGCGCCACCTGGCCTTTTCCTACCAGGTGACCCAAGTACACCACGGAACCCTGCCCGATCTGGCACTTACTCACCTTGATCGTGAGGCCTGCCTTGCACAGTGCCAGCAACAGTTCTCAGAGGTGCTGCAGATGTTCTTCCCAACTGGCGCTGAACACTGCAATGTCATCCAGATAGGAGGCACTGAAATCCTCCAGTCCAGCCAACACCTGGTTGACCAACCTCTGAAAGGTGGCAGGTGCATTCTTCATTCCAAAGGGAATAACCCGGAATTGGTAGTGCCCTTCTGGTGTGGAGAATGCCAAGCTCTCCTTAGCCCCATCAGTCTAGGCGATCTGCCAGTACCCAGATGTCAAATCAAACGTGCTGAGGTACTGTGTAGCCCCTAACCCATCAATGAGCTCATCAGCTCTGGGAATGGGGTGTGCATCAGTCCTAGTGACTGAATTAAGCCCTCTGTAGTCCACACAGATCCGGAGTTTGGTTGTGGCACCCGGTGAGGCAGTCTTTGGGACCAAGACCACTGGGCTGGCCCAAGGACTGTTTGAGGACTCAATGACCACTAAAGCAAACATCTTGGAGATTTCCTCCTTAATGTAAGCCCTAACCTTGTCAGTCACTCTGTAAGCCTTGTGCTTCACAGGAGGACTGTCTCCAGTGTCGACATCATGGATGCACTACTCTGTGTCAGGGTTCGGAGGAGAGCGATCGGCTGCCCGCAGTATCACCATGCACATAGACGGCCGCTAACTGAACTACAATTCCCAAGCCCGCCGCTGGAAGGACTACCACTCCCAGAGAGCCTAGCGCAGAGCATGCGCAGGCCACTGACCACACATAAGGAAGTCGTCAGCAGCAACCGGCGTTGGAAATTAAGAGTCCGTACGAGGCTGAATCCACGGAGTACTACAGGTGAGACTCAGCTCTCAGGAATCCCTTCTTGGTATTTGTTTGTGAATTCGGGATATGCTGGCAAAGTTGAGCGGCTGCTCCCTTGCGGTTGGCGACTATAGTGCTTTGCATTTGGGGCGTTTCTCGCGCTGTGTCGGTGGGGGACATTCGTGTGGAGGACGCCCACCTTAGTACTTTGGATATCCAGTCCTTGCCCCACGCGATATAATCAGCGTGGAAGGAACGAGTGGCATTGTCGGCCACTGCATAGCACAGTGCCCTCCGTTGGAGAGTGCCGGCACGCACACGGAGGACGGTGAGACCAGAAAACATGGTCTAGGGAAAGCTAAAATAAATCCGGACGGAACCATTAGACATCGAGTGCCATTGTCGGCCACTTCTTAGCACAGTGCCCTCCGTTGGAGAGTTGCCGGGACCGGCACTCATGCGGAGGACGGGGTTATCATTTAGCATTGTCGGCTGTAAGAGGTTCAGTCACGTTAGATGCCCAGAGATTGGTATAGTTTATTTTACTTTATTTCTTGCAGTACGTAGGGTGAATTAACCCGGTAACTGCCTTTCATTTGAACTACCTTAATTGACTTTACCTAAGTCTTGTAGTGCCATCAATAAATCTTGGTTGCATTCAATAGGGGTCACTTGTACTTCGCATGTCTCTATGAACTGTGT
Organism: Lissotriton helveticus; assembly: GCF_964261635.1. Classification (NCBI taxonomy): domain Eukaryota; kingdom Metazoa; phylum Chordata; class Amphibia; order Caudata; family Salamandridae; genus Lissotriton; species Lissotriton helveticus. The sequence continues at coordinate 807,080,060 of NC_136071.1, forward strand.
GTTGCATGGTAGAGGTTCCGTGACCATAATCCGATCCTGAGGTCTGTCAGGGATTACACTCTGTGACACCTGGAACCAAGGAAAATAGATCAGAGAATTGCCCCAACAGCTGGCTACAATCTTGCTGCTGATCAGGGGTCACTGTGGCAGAGAGGCTGACACCATCCACTGACCCATCTTGCTCTGTTGCAGACAGGAGGTCAGGAAGAGGCTCGGTCTCCTCCTCCATTCCATCATCTGCCGCTAGGAGAATGACCACTTCGGACCTTTCTAAGTGTGACTTTAGGCGGTTTACATGCAGGACCCGCAAGGGGTTCCTCGGAGACTGCAAGTTCAACAGATAAGTGACATCCCTCTTGCGCTCCACCACCTCATGTGGACCAGTCCACCTGTCCTGGAACGCACCAGGCTCCACAGGGGCCATGACCCAAACTTTCTGTCCAGGTTAAAGCTCAATCAGAGTGGCATTCTGATTGTACCACCGCTTCATTTCCTCCTGGCTGGCTTCCAGATTCGCCTGAGTGAGATCTCTGAAACGGCAAGTCTGATTCCTGAAGGCCAGCATGTAGATATATACATCCTGGGGAGGTTTCCTGGGAGATTGCTCCAAGCCTTCCTTGACCAAACTCAAAGGTCCTCTTACCGGGTGACCATACAAAACCTCAAAGGGGCTGAACCCTAGAGACTTTTGTGGAACCTTACGGTAGGCAAACAGAAGGCATGGCAAGAGGACGTCCCACTTACGCCTCATTGGTTCCTCAAGACCCATGATCATGCCTTTAAGGGTCCGGTTGAATCTTTCAATTAGCCCATTACCTTGTGGGTGGTAAGGAGTGGTGAACTTGTAGGTAACACCACACTCCTTCCACAGAGACTTCATATAATTGAAAATGAAGTTTGTATCACGGTCAGACACCACCTCTCTGAGGAACCCCACAAGGGAGAAGATCCCCATCAGTGCACGTCCCACCACAGGGGCCATCATTGTCCTGAGCGGAATGGCTTCCGGGTACCGGGTAGCATGGTCCACCAAGACCAGGATAAACCTGTTGCCCATGGCTGTCTTGGGGTTCAGTGGCCCCACAATGTCAATGCCCACCCGTTCAAAGGGGGGACTAACTACAGGGAAATGTTGGAGAGGGGCCTTGGGCCTCCTTCCACTTTCCCTACTGCCTGGCAAGTTTGACAGGTCCTACAATGAGTATCTGAACTCTTTGGCATCTGGGGCCAATGCAAGTGGGAGACAAGCCTTTCAAAGGTCTTGTTCTGCCCCAGATGTCCAGCTAAAGGAACATCATGAGCCAAACCCAGTAGGAAGGCTCTGAAGCGCTAGAGTACCACCAGCACACGGGCTGACCCAAGCTCAGCAACCTTAGGCTCACTATACAGGAGACCGTTCTCCCATTGGATCCAATGTGATCCAGACTGATAACCTGCTGCCTGGTTTGTGGCCTGTTGCCTCAAACCCACAAGAGAAGGGCACTTCTGCTGCTCTTCATAAAATTCCTCCCTGGGGGGACCCCCTTCTGGGTCAGCTCAGGTAGGTTCCCCAGTTCAGAAACATGCTCCCCTGTAGGTTCCAGGGCATCCCCCTCAAGGTCTGCTTCCTACTGGACTGTGGGAACAATGGGGGCCGGTTTACTGTGCCCCCTACCTCTTCTCTTTAAGGCAGGTCGCTGGGCCATACTTTCAGGCTCAAGCGTCTCTTGTACACCCTTAGCTGCCACAGACCGAGTGGTCACACATGCCCACTCAGGCGCCTTCCTCTCCACCTTAGCCCAAGGGGAGCTTTCTAAATCATTGCCTAACAGACAATCAATATGCATGGATGCCTCACAGCTACTTGAAGAGTACCAGAGACCCCCCCCCACTCAATGGGAACTTGAGCCACCCTGCAATGGCTCTCTGTGTTGTCAGCAGCAACAACTGGGAAGAATGCATTGGGGACCAACTGCTCCTCAGACACCAAGTGACACTTGACAGCTGTCACACTTGCTCCTGTGTCTCTCAGAGCCTCCACTCTATGGCCATTGATGGTCACCCACTGCCTGTAATTTTTTAGTGTCATTAGGCAGCTGAGTTCTAGGGACCATCTCAAAGTCTCCTAATGTGACAAGGGACATTTCTGCGTGACCCTACCCACCTTGGGCACCCATCTCCTCCCCACCCAGGGCTACACTGGCCATCTGATGGGGTGGTGCATGGAGCGGCACATACTGACCCTTTTGGGGACACTGGGGATCATACCAATGGTGTCCCACCTGCTTACACTGAAAGCAGGTAACAGGTCCCCTATGAACAGGTTTACCTGTGGGGGGTCCTGACTTCTTCTCAGGGGGAGGCTGGGAACCCTTCCCTTGGTTCCCTTGGGAATTACATTGGGGACCTTTTTGGAACTCTCTCTGTTTACCCTTGCCCCCCCACTCTTCTGCTGGGGACCTTGCCCACCTTTGGCGGAGTCTCCCACAAGACCCTTGTGGACCCTGGTACTGACCCAGCGGTCCGTATCTTCAGCAAGCTTTCTAGGGTTAGTCAACTTACTATCAATAAGGTGCTGGCGTAGCTCTGGAAAACAATTAGCAGACAAGTGCTCCCTAGCAATCAAATCATAGAGCGCTTGAAAATTAGCAACATTGCTACCCCTCACTCAACCATCCATAGCTCTGCAAAAGAAAGACACATATTCTATCTAAGTGGTTCCCTCCAACTTCTTACAATTCCTGAACCTCTGTCTATAGTGTTCTGGAGTTAACCCATACCTTGTCATCAGTGCTTCATTCATGTGGGCATAAGACATCCTATGATCACTGGGCGAGTCTAACAAAGTATCCCAACCTTCAGTTAAAAAGCGGCCCCACAACCCCGCTCCCCAATTCTTCTCAGGGACCCGGTGGGCCAACATTGCTATCTCATAGGCTGCAAACCACTGCCCAATATCTTCATTTTTTTAGAAATCTTTGATGACATCCTTGGTAACATGTACCCTGCCTTCTGAAGGCACAGATGGTGCGCTGCCACCAGAGGGATTGATTTCTAAGCCCTTGGCCTTGATCTGTAATTCCCTCAACATACTTCCATGTTCCATTCTCATTTTCTCTCTTTCCAAAGACAACCTGTTATTCTCTGTTCCCCTCTGACTCTCCATTTTAAGCTTAGCCAACGCCAGCTTAAGTGCCCTATTTCTCTCCCTGTCTTCCAACTCTCTGGGGGACCTGCCTTTGGAAGAGATATTGCTGCCTGGTGGAGAGAGTCCCCTCCCCTAGCTGAAAACACTGGCCTCTCAATAGGCCCATCTGCATCCACAACTGGCTCCACCACAAGATATGGGGCATTTCTTGCTTCTACCCAGGCCCTCAGTGCCTTTTGGTAGTCTTCCTTTTTAGAAATGCCTGGTGTAGCAACTTTCAATTTCCTGCACAGATGTTTGAGCTGCTTCACAGTGTAGGTATCCAACCTCTCTTCCTCAAATTCAAGATCCATGGATGCAACAGATGCTGGTTTACTCATCGTAGTAAAAATTGGGAGCTTTCAGGAAAATCTAACAGTCCAAGAAAAAAGATTCTAGAAAAAAAAGTATGTGGTCGCATTTGGTCTGCACTCACTAGTAGTGTACACCAATCACTGTATATGCAAATTCCAAATCCTCACCGCTGACCACCAATGTTAGATCTGGGGGTCTCTAGTTGGCAATGGTATTCACCTTTGTCCAAATAGGGACCCTTACTTTTAAGTCAGGATAAGGGGATTACACTCCTTAATACCCCTGCTCACCCCCTTGGTAGCTTGGTACGAGCAGACAGGCTTATCTCAGAGGCAGTGTGTTAAGCATTTGTGAATATACACAGTAATACAGTGAAAACACTACAGATGGACACAACTTAGGCTTTATAGAAATAAGTATTCTTTATATAGACTTAAACACAAGACCACAAACAACAAAAATCCATAATACTACACGTCAGATTGCTTAAAGATGATAAAATGTTGCTTAGTTAAAGTTGCTGATAAATGCAACAAAGTTCTCAACAAAGTACCTGGATGAGTAACGAAAAGTAAACAAAAGGTTCGCAAAAGGGGAGATGTGTTGGTTCCGTGATCTGCCTAAATGCTTGCGCAGAGTAGGGGATGCGTCGTGATCCTTACCGGGTCGGAGGTGATGATTCTCGGCCTGCGGGCCCGTTGCGGTGCGCAAGATGGCGCCTTGATGCAATGCGATGATCCGGTTGCGATGCGAGAAGATGGCGCCCTTGATGCGGCGATGCGATGGCGATGCGTAGATGCCCTGGCAGCCTTATGACGACTCTGTACTTTAGAGCCGTGACAGGCCCTGCAACACGCTTCTCCGGTGATGCGATGGCGACTCTCTCAATGGCGTCACGCTTCTCCAGTGATGCGACAACAGGCAGCTTCGATGAACACACGCTTCCAGGGAGATGCGGCGAAGGCTCGCTTCTCCGGCGATGCGACGATATCAGCTGCGGCTGCGAAACGCTACTTCTTGATGCGTCGCGCTTCCAGCTCCCGGCGACACGCAAATGCCTGGAGTCAGAATTCGCAGCAAGGAAATTCAGAGGGGAGCTGGAGGCGAAATCTTTTGTCCTTGAGACTTCAGCAGGAAGCAAGCACAGTTCAAGCCCTTGGAGAATATTCTGTAAATGATGAAAGTCCTTAAAAGTTCCTTCTCCTTTCCTTGGCAATGAAGCAACCGCTGCAGGCCAACCCAGCAAAAAGCACACTGGCAGAGGGGCAGTCAAATTCCTGCAGCTTCCTTGGTTCTTCTCCTTGGCAAAAGGTTTCTTGTTCCGGAAGTGATCTAATTTCTTGGGATCAGGGTCCCAATATTTATACCCCAAAATCCTTTGTTCTCTGAAGGCAGGGAGGCCTCTGCCTAGTCCAAACCAGTTTCTGAGCACTTTGTTTATTTGAGTCTCTTCTTCCTTTCACTGTGAAGAGCAGAGACACCAGCCGCCCCACAGGAGGTGGAGCAAGCACAGGGGAGGGAAGATACAGCCCTGGAGCACTTTGTTGACATGATTCCTTCTCTCCTTTCATAGTGCAGGGCAGAGACATCAGACAAGCCACAGGTGGTGGAGCCAGCATTGTAGAGGGAAGGCCCTGCCCTATTCAGGTCCCAGGTGCAACTCCTCCCTCCCATCTAGATGCAGAGCTCTCTATTCACCACTGGACTGCCCCAGCCTGTCTCCTGGAATCCCCCAGCCCTGTCACTCACAAACCCAGGCAAGGAATACACAACCTAGCAGAGGCAAGCCTGGACAGTTAGGCAAGAAAATACCTACTTTCTAAAAGTGGTATTTTCAAATACAGAATATTAAAACCAACTCTACTAAAATATGTATTTTATTATTCTGAGTTCAGGCATACTAAATTTGAATTTCTACCATGTTTCCTGAGTCTCTTTCTTTTTCTCTCTCTCTCTGTCCTTTGATGAGCGCATGACACACCTTCTTATCTTGAATTTTGTCTTGCAGGCTGTGACTTACAGATTGCCCAGAGAAGACCCGCCATGACTCTTCCAAATAGTTGTTTTGAGTTTAATTTGAAGAAAATTATTTGTTTGGATATTCAAAGATGATTGAATGATTCTCCTTTTTTGACAACACATAAATGTTGATTGTTGTAATTGTGCGACAACAGGTGAATTGTTTAGTTCATGATTTTGTAAAGTTGATGTAACATATCTTTTATCTGGAGAGGGGGGTCCTGGGGGAGGGGTGGCCTGGGGGTGATGGCGGTGGGTGTTGCGGCCCTCTTGGGTGTCCAAGCTGAATGATCAGTAGCTCCATGGCATCTGTTGTTCTTCAGGTGTGGCTCTGGACTGGACTCCCTTTAATGGTGCAGGTTGTCGTTCGACTTTACCAGGTAAGAGCAGGTGTTAAATCCCTGCTGCTAACGCGCCTTATCACCTGTTTTGGGATTTTATCGCCTTTCTGGCTGGTTGTTGAGAATGTTGTGAAGTGGTGTTGTCGCTGCTTTTTGCACGGGAATGCCTACTCTGCATATCATTAGCATTAGTTACCAGTGTCATCTGGGCGATGTTATTTTGCGGCTGCTATCGCAGGAAAACTGGTGATATCGGCTGTTGGCACCAGGTTATGAATGGGGCGATATATTTATCGCTACTTTGGATGTGATAAAGTATCGCTAACTCGGCGATAAGTCTTTGAGAATGTGCCCCTTACTTTCTAAATAAAATATTATATAACTACTTTCGGTGCAAGACAGCAGTTGAGGACTGCACTCCAAATTCCTTCATTATCGCTGAAATGCAGCCTCTATAACTCAGCTGGCAGGAAGCAGCAGAGCAGTGCCTGCCAACCAAAGAAACAACAAATTTTCAAGGGTGAAAGGTGGACAAGCAAAAGTCCATGGTAGCCCAGAGCACTGCTAAGATTGAACGATTTTGAGCAACTCGTAACTAGAAAATGTGTCTGCTGAAGAAAAACCTTTAACCTTCCCAACGCTCTCCATGACTAGGTAAGAATAAGGAAAGCCTATTTTTCACATCTCTATGGCAAAATAGAGAGCAAAGGATGATGACAAAATACCTTGATAAGAAGCAACAACAATACACTTACCCATCAATTAAGGCTGCCCGTGTTGTACGAATCTTTCCTGGCTTGCTGTCATCTGGATCATACCAATCTTTGGTATTAAACCTTTCTGGGGGTATCTCGACCGTGCAGTTTCTCCCTTCAACAAGAACTTTCCAGAAATTATCAATCCCTTCACCTGAGGAGGATTGTATAAAAAATACAATTACTTTTAAAATATGAATCTAAACCTTGAGCACGCGCATCGTTAGAAACTAGTCACATGTAAATAACTCGCAACCCAAATTAACTGACTCCAACTGACATCATGGTTCAGTGAAATAAGCGCTTGCCGCTAATATCTGATGTGATCTAGATTTTAGGAGCTCAATTCCCACTCAGCCTTTTATCCTTTTAATGTTCCACAATTTACTAACATAGGTTGTTTAATGCACAGCATAATGCATTAGTTCAAACAAAAGTACAGGCACAAAATACTTCTGTCACTTAAATCAGCGACATCTAAAACGCGCTATGTAAATAGCTAAATATTATGGTACACAGTGTATCACTGGCAGAAAGAAAACAGTCTGAATCATTCACTGCATTAAACAGTGATAACGCAAAATGATGCAACCACCCTTCAAAATGTAAGGAGGTGGCCCATGAAATCCAACATGTTACACTTATGTACTCAACATAAATCCCAGCCTCAGAATACTTGTTGCCATGTAAGGAGTATGGCCTTTACTGTCTTAACTCTTACTGTGTACAATTTGCAGCATTTTCACTTTTTCCTGCCTTGAATAATTCACTCTAAGAGGTCATGGGACACAATCCTGCATATTGATGATTCAGAATATTACAATTCTGAAAACATTTTGTTGTGGGGGAGTGGATGGCACAGAAATGGAATAGACGCAAAAAGCTGACTCTCTTATCAATGCCGTTTTAATAGCCCATAAGAGTACTGCCAGTTATTCATTCTGGTAAATTCTTGAGCTTGACTTTACTGAGGAATTAGTCTGGCTTTCTGCTGTGGTCCTTTCCTGATAATCTGGAGGCCTAGATACTATACAATAAAATTGAGTCTTGGAATGGTTTCTCTGCTGGAGGTCTTGCAATGCAAAGTGGAGAGGGGCGACCTAAAGTCCAAATGTGAAAGAATCGCTGGAGGAACATAAGATGCCGTCACACCTTGACTGAGGGTTAATAGATGCAGTTTACCCAGACTTTCTTCAGGAGACTGTAGCAATACGGGTAGGCTGGGATGTTGAAGACATCATGCTGAGTTGGTTTTCCACTTCAGTCCCTCTCTCCAGCTTATATTTACACTGCCCTGGGCCCATCTTGGTGTAACTTGACATGTGAATCTAACATGGGGGGGGGCTGTGGTATAAGCATCTTCAAATGCTGTTTAAGGCTGGACTTAATGGATGCATTTTGGACCTCAAGGGAGATCAATCCTTACTGAGTATTAGAGAGGATGGTTTGAAGCAAACAGTCAAAGAGAAGTCAGCGGAATAGCACTTGATGTGGGAGATCATTCAGGTCATTAAAGAATAGAACGAAGAACTACAGCTCAAATTCAAGGACAATGAGGACAGACTGTGGAAGAACAACAGTAGCATTAGAGGTCTCCTGTGAGGGGCAGATCCACTGATACACTGCCCGGGGCCCATCTTGGTGTAACTTGGCATGTGAATCTCCCATGGGGGACTGTGGTATAAGCATCTTCAAATGTTGTTTAAGGCTGGACTTAATGGATACATTTTGGACCTCAAGGGAGATCAATCTGTACTGGGTATTAGAGAGGATGGTTTGGAGCAAACAGTTAAAAAGATGTCAGCGGAATAGCACTTGATGTGGGAGATCATTCAGGTCATTAAAGAATAGAATGAAGAATTACATCTCAAATTCAAGGACAATGAGGACAGAGTGTGGAAGAACAACATTAGCATTAGAGGTCTCCTGTGAGGGGCAGATGCACAGAACATGCAGAGCTACGTGCAGGAGTTCCTCAACTTTACTAGTCACAAACTTGAAGACCCTCTTGTGTTTGGATTGCATACACAAAGTAGGTCTGGACAGTTCAAGAAAAGAATACCGTCAGATATCTCACAAGGGTTCACTTCATCAAGGAGAAGAAGGTGTTATTGGCTCTGGCACATCAAAAGGGGATCTGACGCCCAGACGCCATAGCCTGCAACTGTTCCCAGACATTGTGAACTCAATCCTATAAAGGAGATAAATTAGACTTGCAGCAAATGGCCCTCTCTGAAGAGTCATCCCCAAACATTTTGCCTTCCTCTTACAAATTTTGCTGAATTTGTTTTTGTTGGCCTTAGCACTCTACTACTGCTAACCAGTGCTAAAGTGTTTATACAGGAAACGCTAGGTGCTGCTCAGATGGGGTCCACAGATAAGGAGAAGGGTTCCCCATTGGTCAGTTCAGTGTCTCGGGAGAGTATAGGCAGAGGGGTCCAACTAAATTCAAAGAGGCATAGAACTGACAAGTGTACCTGCAGTAAAGGGCAATTGCCCACATTCTACTGCCTAAGCAGGGTAGTCTTACAAATCAAAAGGGGAAGGATCACTTGTCCTGCATAACCATGGTATACAGGTCTAGTACTGTATGTCCGAAATAAAAAACCCTCATGCACGTGTATGGGTGGTTTGGAAGAGCGGTATATCTTGATTCTCCCACTGTTCAATCACGTGAGTGCATAATCATTGGGTTAGTTGATATGCAGCCTCCAACCGGAGGCCGTACCCATGGACAGCCAGATTCTTACTTTATTGGGTCTGGATTCGGGGATATTGTCAATAAAACTATGAATGGTGCGTATAATGAATGATTATGATTCTTACGTACTCGATTATTTGTGGTTTAAAAAGTCGACATGTTTCAGCCCTTTGTTGCCTTGTCAGGTCGTGTGGGCTTTCTTCAGGATCAAGGTGAAGTGTAGGTGAAGACAGTTGGTGTCTCGAAATGAATATTCTCGTTATATAAGGATTTCTTTAATATAATGAGTTGGCTTTCCTATGTTAAAAAGTTTATGACCGACCGAGGGCTAAAGAAATACTGCATCGCCCCAGAAACAATCAGTGAACACCCGAAGAAGGACTTGAAAGCAAGGGCATTAGCACACATGGAAGAAATCCGCCTCGTTAAAGAAGCGAATAAAGTCTCTGTGCAACACATATTGGCGGTACAGATTTCTCCATCAATTCAACCTTATCTGCTACACGATCTTAAAGTTTTTGAACGTCTACTTTTGACGAGGTTCAGGCTAAACATATTCCATTGTTTAGTTGCCTTTCCCGTAAAAAACAGTTGGGATCAAAAACGTCCCCTTTGTCCTTGTGATGATATGTCAGAGCAGACAACGATTCATACAGTACTGTTCTGTAAAATTTATCATGATCATCGCAAGCTGTAGCTGTTACCACTCTTAAAAACGTGGGGTATCAGACAATGTCGCCCAGCAATGTTGCGTCTGCAGTTTTTAGACTCAGAATATATTTGCTATCTTGTGGCTAATTTCCTGAAATGCATTTTTAAACACAGAACAAACCTGTGATAAGTGGAACTGTTGTTATAATTATTAATTGTTAGCACCATCTGTATAGAATCCATTACTGGCCCTCTTGGAAATCTGTCAACTATGAATTTGTACTGACATATGATTCTTATGATGTATAAAATTGTGTTTTATGTCTGTCACTTTTATGGTTTTTAAAATTTTTAAAAAACCAAATAAAGAAAGAATGAATTAATATAAGGATTTCTTTAATATAATGAGATGTGAAAGATAATAGACGTATTAGTCGTTTTGTTTCGGAGGTCTTATGGTACTGTTGGGGCAAATATAGACGGGGAGGGGGGGTGGAATATGTGGACTCAATAAACAGTAAAGTACAATTACGCTCATACATTCATTCTTACTTTCAACTAGAAATGGGCAATACTTTACAAACCACTCACTGTTATGGCAAAGAACGCTCTCTCAATCCAAATAAATGCTTGTAGCCACTGGTAGTTTAAGGCAACAAGCCTTATGACATACTTTCCCTTCTCATTTTCTTTTAAGAGTGTATTTTAATGATGGCAAATTTCCCTGCTCATTTTTTTCTAATCGGATAATGTCTTTCATTTATCCTGATCATGAAAAAGCTTGTTCTACATAGGTTAGCCATTAATACTCATGGTTCTTTTTCAAAAGAAGTGGGTCCCTCAGTTGTTGGGGTTGTCGTGACAACTTGGAGCTGGCTCGAGAAAGCTCATATACTTTTTGTAACGTTCCGCATTCACAATCAAAGTAAATCACGATGATATTGATATTTTCATGTCTCAGGCACTCGTGTCTTAGGTGCCTATGCAATATTGATATCGCGCAGTTCTATGTATATTTGTTACTCGTATCTCAAGTGTAAGTATAATGCTAGTCATACGCGATTCGACACATACCTCTTTTTGGCTCGAGAAAGCTCATATACTTTTTTTAACTTTCCGCATTCACAATCGAAAGTAAATCACGATGATATTAATATTTTCATGTCTCAGGCACTCATGTCTTAGGTGCCTATGCAATATTGATATCGCGCAGTTCTATGTATATTTGTTACTCGTATCTCAAGTGTAAGTATAATGCTAGTTATACGCGATTCGACACATACCTCTTTTTGGAGTATTTCTCACTTCAACGGATTACCAGGGGGTTACGGATGCCTACTATAAAGAATGGTTATAGATTTAGTGTATGAGTTAGGTGGTACTTTATGGTTTTGTCGCTGCGAGGAGTCTCTCTTCCCGCTACCTGTGGCTTAATCCATGTGCACGACTTGTGCTGACTCTTCCTCTCTGGATCCGGTTGGAAAAAGGTGCAACCCGGAGGGCGGTATAAGCCACGTTGGTCCCAAATATGAAAGAAAGACTGGTCACATGACTGGATGTAGTTGGCAGTTGAGCTTTGTGTATTCCTCCTAGACAGCCACATACAATGGGAGCTTAGGTGTGACTGGATGGGCCATGACTGGCAGTATTGGAGGGAGGAACTGTGCCCAGCCTCACTCACACCTGAATAGGCTATGTCCTCTCTCTACACAAAGAGCTTAACAATCCTGCATTTCAGTTCAGCCAGCTTGGAGTCAGTGCAGGGGAGGGGGATTTCCTTATACTTCAAAGACACTGTCTAGAAGTTTTACCCACCTTTCAGAATCAAAGCACCAGTGTATAAAATAAGGACCTCAGACACCAATCCATCAGTGCACTTCTGGGCCAGTTGATACTTGGCCAGGAAGAAGGAGTGCTGTGCTGCAACAAGGACTGACACTCTGCTAGGCTGCTGCTCTACAGTAACTGGTATCCTGCTGTGCTGACCTGCTCTTAATCCAAAACCCCAGACTCAAGGGGCTAGTCTGCTGTCCTCCTGGTCTAAGCCTCAGGGACATACCAGGCATCCCAGAGCTCCTGGACCCGTCTTCAGGACGACCCTGACCCCCAAGTGGAATCTCTTAGGTCCTGGGCCCTTGATATGCTCTTGGGCTCTAAAATTCAAGCTTTTGGACTCATTGTGACCACGAACGGGCCAGTTCGCACCGGAACCGCCCTGGAACTGCACCGATCGCATGGAAAATCAATGCCCATCCCTTCGCATAGCAAGAATTAATCACCCGCGTGGATTGTCAATGTGAAGCTCCAACGTGGCATGCTCCTCGCACCATGTTGATCACCAACAGTGAAGCCCTGTTTGCTCCTGCTGATCTTATTCCATGCGAACAGGACTCATGACACAAAAGTTGAGTAGGTAAACCTGCAGCTAAACTAATCTGGTACTGTATCCAACCCACACTCCATCGTGGTCAGCCGGAATGTTTGAATTTGACCCAGTCAAGTATGACAGGATAGCCATGGTTGGCGCTTTTTGCTTTTAGGCGCTATATTGCAGATTATATTCTTTTAATTCATAACTCTGATTCTACTAATTGGACTTTGTCATTTTTGTCTTGTATTTATTCAATTTTGATCTGTTTTGCTAACCTGGCCTGGGATCTTTTTGTGCTGTGTTTTCACAGTTTTACTCTTTGAAGTGTTGCACAAATACTTTACACATTGCCTCTAAATTAAGCCGGACTCTTCTTTGCCAAACTACCAGGGGGTTGAGCACTGGTTAATTTGGGGTGCTTGTGCCTTACCCTGCCTAGGATTGTGGTTGCTGCTTGACCATGGCTCACACTGCAGTCAACCAGTAACCTAATTTCTAACAAGAGTTATAACAGAATCCCTTGGGTCACAAAACATCCCTTACGATGAATGATTTCTGCATGGTCTTCAAATTGAATGGGGATAAGATGATTAGAGAAAGTATCATAGATAGTAGGAAAATCCTTGGGTTAACAGACGTGGAATTTATGGATTTGAAAAATGCACCTGAAAGTAAAGATCAGAGGAAACCGAAACCAGTTTGTTAGAGGGTGAAACCACAATGAAGACAGAAAAAAACATCACCGGGAGACAAAGTAGCCACAAATGCTCCTAAAGGCGAGGTTTGGCAGATGGAAACTTTCTGTAGATGGCGGAAGGGGAGTAACCATTTCAACCAAAGGTCAACAAATTTAGAATTGGGTATTCCGTTTGAGGTAGGAAACCTGGACCCCGCTTGCAAATGGGTCTTTTAGATTTATTGTTTGATTTGTTGGAATGTTTCTTTGCATTTCTGGCTATTTTAAGTTTGGAAGGAATTTCACCAATTGAGTGGAGACTTGAATGATGCAAGTAAGGGTAGACAAAGAGGTCCACCTTGTGACATATTATTAACTGCTTCCATAGGCATCACTGATGAGTGGGCAATGACTTTTCATGATGAGACTTGTCAATTTTAATGCCAGGGTTAAAAAAGCTCTTGAATAAAAGCCTGGCAATGCTTATTATGTTAAATGACCTGAAAGAAGATGTAGGTCTGATCCAAAAACCCATGTACTTAACAAAGATCGCTTCTGCCTAAAATCAAATTGCTTGCTGATACAGTACTCTTTCTCAGGACAACAAAAAACAGGAATAGTTGCTATAATCATTGCTCAGTCTTCCCTATATGAGGTGATAAATGTTACTGCAGATAATGAGATGATATTTGTAATCCTACTGCTTAAGATAGGTGCAAGAAATTGGGTTTTAGATTGAGGTGTTGAACACCCTTCTCAATCAACAACCACAATTCTTGTCAGAGTGAACCACAAAAGTCACTAAATTAACCTGTGCTTACATATCTGGTGAAAAAGCAGCCAGGCTTAACTTAGAGGCACTATGCTAAGTATGTATACAGTACATAAACAGTAATAAAGTGAAAACACAGCACCAAACAATCGTACACCAATTTAAAAAAAGAGACAAATGTAATAAATTGTTACAAAACTGAATACAATACAATCAGTAAAAGTGGAGTTATGAATTTTAGAGCAAAATAGCACCTAAAACCCTTAAGTGCCAACAGCAGGTATCTAGTAGCACGGGACCCTAGAGGCGAGGTCAAAGACTAAAAATATGGACGATCATGATAGAGCGCGGGCAGGAAACAAGAAGTGGATTGGATGCAGTCAGCCCTTACTTTCGTACTTAGAAGAATTCAGGATAAATGTTCTGAGAAGGTAAAGTTCAGCAAGACAAGGCTGCAGGCGGTGTCTGAGGAACGAGCATCGTCATCAGGAAGCCGTTGAATGGAGTCACAGTGAATATTTCTACATTTGGACATAGTAATTTTTGGGAAGTTGAACATCTCTAGTAGGATGAGGTAGCAGGCTGCAGCTGAAGACAGTTGCAGGTGGTCGTATACCCATTTGGCAAAGGACTGCTGAGCAGGATTTGCTGCTGCAGAGAAGAACGTAGAAGGTGCAGCCGCGAAGTCAAGCTGACCGGAAATGCACATTGGGTGGATCGACAAGCAGGTGGTGTTGATCTTCCCTTGGTTCTCAGAGCAGTATTTAGCAGATTATTTTTTAAGCCCCAAGTTTTGGATTTTGGCTATCTGGGGACCTTAAGCACCACTAATAAGGGTACAGGACTGGTTGGACGCAACTTAGGGGGTTCAGAACTTACTCAGGCCGGGCCGAGGTATGCTTCAAGATTGTTGGAGCCTTTTATGTCCCTGTGGCTTTGTACATGTGGAGAGCAAACTACTCTTTGAAGTCACTCTGATAGCCCTGCATTCAAGGAAAGATGCAGGGCTCAAACATCGGGGCTGACCTCTGAGGGCTTAAGGAAGGCTGCAGGAAGCAAAGCAGTCCTTGTAGGTGCAGTAACACAGCCTTGTGAAGTACGCAGCAGATTTGAGTGTCCTTCTACAAGGTCAGGAAGTGAACTGAAGGGTGGGTCTGAGGGCCCAATTTTTATAACTGGTGCTTTCTTTGAGGCTGGGAGAAGCTTTTCAAGGTTCCTCTTTGAAGTGCTTGGAGTTTCCTGACACCCCTGCACTGGCGCTAAGCTAACTTCAGGGCAATGTGGAGGTGACAAGACCTTTGTGTGACAGCAGAGTACAGCCTATTGAATTGCAAGTGTGCCTGTGCCCAGCTACCCCCATCCTCCTGCCAGGAGATTGTGCATTCAGACACACTACTCCCTCTATTGAGTGACTGTCTGGAAGGAATTCACTAATTCTAACTGTCAGTTACACCCATGCATGTGACCCAGGAGAGGCTTCGGGCACTAAATGTCTAAGGGCAGGAAAACACCAACTTTCTAAAAGTCGCATTTTCAAACTTTTTATTTAAAATCCAGATTTACCATTATGGAGGATTTTTAATTACAATTTCATAGGTACCAAACAAGAACTGCTTATATGTCCTCAAACTAAATTCAGCTCGAATTAATTGTAAGGAGGCAACCCAATGTTATCCTATGGCGCAATTAGGCCTTTCAGTAGTGAGAATCGAATTTAAAGGTTTTTCATTACCAGGACTGGTTAAAATTAAAAGAACATGCCCAACCTTTTGATTAAAATGCATGTAGCCCTATGGACTACTTAGGGCCTACCTTAGGGGTGACTTCAAAGCATTAAAATGGGAGTTTAAGGCTTGACAAAGGGGTGATATTGCCAACTTGAATTGATAGTCTAAAACTGGATTCTACCTGCAATGATACCAGAAGCACGTTTTCAAGGTTACCTAAGTGGGTGGCACAATATGTGCTGCAGTCCCACTAGCATCATTTAATTTACACGCCCTGGGTATATGATAAATCACCCTACAAGGGACTTATAAGTAAATTGAATATGCCAATCAGGTGTTAACTAATTTAACCATGTGTAAGAGAGTGAGCACAAGTACCTTAGCACTAGTTAGCAGTGGTAAAGAGCCTGAAGTCCTACATTTTACCCAAAAAAACGATTTTGAGAAGAAAAGTCGATGGATGACTGCAGAAAGGGCCTAGTCCACAAACAACTTCATAAACAACAGGGACGCATGAAACAATATTTGTAAGTTTGGGGATGCTTGTGTGAATATTTTCTTGGCCTTTCACTGTGAGTAAGTACTATACTTTCTAAGCATGGGATGGTTGATCAGATGAAAGCTCGTCTGAAAACTGTGAACTATACATTGTATTATGATTTCTATGTATATATCTGTATGGTTATAACAAAGCGAATAGGATGGCTAGACTACTGTATTGTGGTATGTCTTGGTCCTGAAAAACACTGACTGACAAAATGCGTCTATTGCAAAATCAGGAAGGTGGACTGTGCCTGATTCTCTGAAAGACTGGCCATGTACAGCCAGCATTGAAGACCGGCCGCAGGTAGAAAAGAGAATAAAGTTTAAAATTCTCTTTACTGTACGTATCACTGATAATGGCAAGGAAACGTCTGTGGTCCCCCCTGAAGCCCCCATGTACCAATGTAGGAATACCCAACAAACATTCAAGAGTATTAGAGCCATAGGAGAGCAAAGCCCAAATCAGTGGTTTGCATTGAAACTAAACTTAAGGACAGAAACCTTAACATTGAGGCTTCTCACCAGAGCACAGCTACACAGTCATAGAGGGCTTTTAATTAACTGGGAAGAATACATGACTGTAGTATTCTGTAATTGTGCCCCTTTGGCACTAGTAGTTGGAACCCTGGGTGTTGGGAGTTCTGAGGCTAGGTGTGGAATGTTGACAGTTTTGTCAGTTGAACGCTGTAGCTTGCTCATGTCGCTGTGTTGCTCTTGAGCCAATAAACTTATTCACAAGCTTACTGTGTCAACGTCCATTCAACAATACTACAGAAATGATGGCGACGAGGCTCAAGAGCATGAAACGAACCTGCTGACTCACCTCGTTATTTTTAGAGTCTCGACGGAGAAGGAGGAAGAACTTCAGCACAGGCGAGGAGGAAGAATTTCAGCATAGGCGAGAAACCAAATCCCAGATAAGGAATCTTGGTCAAAGCGGAGCAGACGTCGACGGACACTGTCAGATAAGTGTTCCGTGTGTAATTACTTCGCGCTGCACATCTAGCTGAAGAGCGGAGAAGAGCTTCGCAACAGCCGTGGTTGGCGCTGAGTGGAGCGTGTGGTTGGCAACGTACAGTCACGTTGCTGACGTCCTGACGGCCATTTTAAGAAAAAGCTTCAGTCAACAATGACGCTTTTGGTTGGCAACGTGGAATCACGCACGCAGCGGCCATTTTAAATAACACGATTTAGACGTGGTTGGCAAAGTTTCCTCACGTCTAATTTCCAGACGCTGTGAGCTATACTTTTGTGCGCTACACGCTGTTGGACAAAAAAAAAAAAGAGAATATCCTCCACTATAACTTTTGGCATTTAATTCAATTAAATTGTGGAATCTCTACTCAAAAAAAAAAAAAACGAGTAAATTTTAAGCATTGAAGTCTCAACTCCTGCACTCAGATTTGCAAGCTATCAACCAGTGTCTCATTACAAGCTATCAACTAGTGTCCTACCACCCAAGAACGTTCATAAGATAACATTGTCTTTTATTCATCAATTGACACAGCGACATCACAAAACTTATTCTTATTTAAGGTTGTTTACTTTATCTTCCTTCTACTCGCCATGCAGTCAGTTTCTCCTCCACCTCCTTTTTTGGAGACACCAGGGAATCCACCGATAATCTGGAGGAAGTGGTTCGACGCTTTTGAGACTTATCTGGGTGCCATAGGTGCTTCAAGATATCGCGCAGAAAGAAAGAAGTGTCTTCTGTTGCATTCATTGGGTTTCGAAGGTAGAGAAATCTTTAAACACTTACCTCCACTAGTGAGAAACAACGAAGATGACATCGATGAGTATGTTGAAACAAGGATGAAACTGGAATTGAGATTTGACGTGAAACCAAGCCTCGTTGTAATTAGACATAAGTTCTTCAAGAGGGAACAACTCCCAGGCGAAGATGTGGAAACCTATGTGTCCATTCTGAGGCAATTGAGTGCTGAATGCGAGTTTGAAGGATTCAGAGAACAATTGATTAGGGATCAGTACATCTGTAAATGCACTGACAAGTCAATCCAACAGAAATTACTTACGTTAGGAAATCCTACTCTGGAAGAAATGATTCGCACAGCTAAAAGTATTGAATTATCGAAGAAAGAAGTTAAAGAACTTGAAAGAAAGGGCGAAGGGACAGTCTCCATTGTAAGGTCCAAGGAGAACAGAGAAACCAGAACTAGTCCTAGTCAACAACATTTTGAGAAGAACAATCTTTTCAATTCACAACGCAACGAAAGGAACTTGTTTCCTAGACGTGACATTTGTTATAGATGTGGGAATCCTTCCCATAATAAGTATAATAAGTTCTGTCCGGCTAGAAGTGCTACTTGTCGCACCTGTGGGAAATATGGTCATTTTGCTAAAATTTGTCAAAACCCCAGGCAGGGAAATTTGAATTTTGTTAATAAGTCTCAGAGTCAGGTTAACACTACTGGGGTAGGAAGTGTTGCAGAATTCTATGAAAACACCAGTAAAGGTCAAGATCCCATTAATACCATCCAAGATGACCTTAGGGACATTGTTGTTGTGGTTCATGAGGGGCAGAATCTTATTGATGTGTCTACCAAAGTCAACAAAGACATGGTCATAGCTGTGCGTGAAGATGGTGTCATTACTGGGGATCCTTCTGATTGCGTTGACCCTTACGAAAATTTTGGTGTGGGTGATAAAGTAATTTCCTTATTAGTAGATTCAGGTGCAAGGGTCACTATGATCACCCAAGAGTTATTTGATGAAACTTGGCCAGGAAGGAAACTTGAACCTCCCGACAGAGCTCCTGTATCTTTTGAGGGGCGCAGAATAGCCTTGCATGGTTATTTCAAGGATGTTATTCAGTTCAGGGGGAGGAAAATTTTTGGAAAAGTCTATGTGGCTATCAAGGGTCTTAACATTCGGGGTTGGTTCCATGGCAGTTTATTTCGGTTAGTCTTAAGGCCAGGTGCTAAAGAACATGTTGGGATGGATGAGGATGACCTTTATTTAGAAAGCTTAGCAGTAGTTGAAACCGATGACTATGTCGTAGGTTTAGCAAACAAATTTCCTTTTGTTTTCAGTAAAGAGCTTGGAATGATTAAAGATTTCAAACACGAAATTAGAGTAAAGGAGGGAGCCATTCCTGTCAAGCATAAAGTCAGGGGTGTCCCTTTTAGTGTCAGAGAGAGTCCTGAAAAGGAATTGATGGATTTGTGTAAGAAGGGAATTATTGAAACAATCGAGTCATCTTTGTGGTTATCTCCTCTTGTTGTTGCTAGGAAAAGGAATGGTGATTTGCGTGTCTGTGTCGACTTACGCAGCCTCAACAGAAACATCTGGGTTGACTCGCACCCTTTACCAAAAATCACCGACTTATTGTCTCTTACCAGGGGTGCTAGATGGTTCACCAAGTTGGACCTAGCGTCTGCATACCACCAGGTGGTGTTGAGTGAGTCCTCTAGGCATTTGACTGCTTTTGTTTCACCTTTTGGCAGTTTTCAATACTGCAGGATGCCTTTTGGCCTTGCCTCGGCGGCAGCAGTTTTCCAAAGGTTAATGAGTCAAATGTTCAAGGATACCCCTGGAGTAATCGTTTTCCAAGATGATGTCTTAATTTTTGGCCAAAACAAAGGGGATCATGATGTCGCTTTAAATCAAGTGATAGACATTATGCAAAGTAAAGGTGTTGTCCTTAAGAGAGAGAAATGTGTTTTCCTTAAAGAGAAAATGGAATTCCTTGGTCATGTAGTCTCACACAATGAAGTTGAACCACGTCCTGGTTTAGTAAAGGCCATTGTTGATGCCTCTCCTCCCCTGGATAAATCTGGTTTGAAATCCTTCATAGGTTTGAGTGAATTTTACTCTAGATTTATCAAGGACTATGCATCTAAAATTCAACCATTAACCAACATGCTTAAGAAAAATGTACCTTTTGTGTGGAATGAGAACTGTGATGAAATTTTTCAATGATTTAAGTCTCAACTAGTCAGTGACAGTGTTCTTAGAGCTTTTGATCCTAATAAGGAATGTGTTGTGACTGTTGATGCAAGCGGTTTTGGGATTGGGGCTGTGCTTACCCAGAAAAATGGTCAGGTCGACAACACCATTGCATATGCTTCAAGAGTTTTGCGTGGTGCCGAAATGAATTTCTCCATCATCGAGAAAGAGTTGTTGGCCTGCTGGTGGGCAGTGAGGAAGTTCAATTCTTTTCTCTGGGGTAGTCATTTCACTATACGTACGGATCATAGTCCTTTAGTCTCAATTTTGTCTGGTGAAAAGATTAAGGAGCACACTCCTAGGATTGCCAGATTGTCAACGAAGTTGCTTCAGTATGATTTTGACGTTGCTTACTTGCCAGGAGCGAAAAATGTCAGAGCAGACTACTTCTCACGTTTTCCCATTTCTGGTAACGACTCTGAAGTTGAGAAGGAAGACGATCAGGAGGATTGCTTTGTTGCTGCGTTAGATTTAGAGGGCATGTGTGCTGTGAATGAAACTGAATGGAGAAGAGAATTGTCAAAGGATGTTGTTCTTACTCGTGTCATTGAATATTTGAAATCAGGTTGGCCGAGGGAGAAGTATGTCTCTGGACAGTTTCAGACGTATGTTAACGTTGCCGATGAACTCACTGTGGAGGATGGTATCCTTTTGCGGTGCGGTAGACTGATTCCTCCGGAGAGTTTGAGGAAACGGCTTATGGATGGTGCGCATGAAGGTCACCTAGGGAAAACATTCACCAAACGCAGGTTGCATGATGTATTTTGGTGGCCTCAAATGGATGTCTGTGTGGATTCATTGGTTGATGGTTGTGTTATATGCAACTATTCTGACAAGAGTCATAAGGTGAGAACGCCCCCTTTAGAACCGATTCAATTTCCGGAAAGAGCATGGGAAAAGATTGGAATTGACCTAGTTGGTCCTTTTAACCTCTTACCCTCCTCTTCACGTTTCGCAATCGTAGTCATTGATTATTATTCAAAATGGCCTGAGGTTCGGTTCATCAATGAGCCTTCCTCGGCTAATGTCATTCTTTTCCTGAAGGATATTTTTCTCAGAGAGGGTTTCCCTTCATGTGTTATGACTGACAATGGGGTACAGTTTGTTAGTTCTGAATTCGAGTGCTTTCTCAGACAATGTGGTGTCTCTCACAAGAAAAGTTCCTTATATCATCCCCAGGCCAATGGTCTTGTCGAGAGAATGAACCGTGTGTTGAACAATTGTGTGCAGTGGGCTATTGCCAGTAAATGTGTACTCGAGAATGCTGTTCGCTCTATGTTATGGTTCTATCGCACCACAGCACATTCTTCTACTGGCGTCTCCCCATTCGAACTTTTAAGAGGGAGGAAACCGTCGACTAAAATTTGTCCAGGTTGGATGTCCAAGTGGGTCAAGATGAATGTCATAGATGGCATCAATGGTTTTGTAAGGAAAAATGTTATCCGAGCACAGACTAGGCAGAAAATTCAATTTGATGAGAGGAAAAGGGTGGTGTCTCATAGTATCTGTGCTGGTGATGTTGTTCGTATTAAGAATCCTGTTCATGTCGCCAAAGGCAAGAGTAAATTCTCTGAACCGTTTGTTGTCAACAAGGTATGTGGCAATGCTGTGCGAGTTAACAACAACCATTGGTGGAATGTCTGTAAAGTTGTCAAAGTTAAAGATGTCATTTCTGAAACCACCAACTCTGGTAACAATTGTTGTAATGATAAATTGTCGCCTGTACTTCGCAGGAGTTTGAGAGTATCTAGGATTCCTGCTAGGTTCAGATAATTCAACTGTTTTTCTTCGCCACTGCTGTGTTTTGCTTTTATCTTGTCCTTTGTTTCATCTCCTTTCCTTTCTTTTCTTCACTTTTCTTTTTCTTCTTCTCTGTCTTCTTTAGTATTTTCATCCCCTATTCTTTCTTCTTTTTGTTTGCAGAAATGAGGATAATGTAGTATTCTGTAATTGTGCCCCTTTGGCACTAGTAGTTGGAACCCTGGGTGTTGGGAGTTCTGAGGCTAGGTGTGGAATGTTGACAGTTTTGTCAGTTGAACGCTGTAGCTTGCTCATGTCGCTGTGTTGCTCTTGAGCCAATAAACTTATTCACAAGCTTTCTGTGTCAACGTCCATTCAACAATACTACAATGACCTGATCTAAAGCTCATAAATAAATGAATGTTTGAAACCAGTCACTGGTACTGGTGTCCACAAACGTGTTTTATCAATGAGAACTAGTCTGTGAAGACGTAGTGAAAAAAGTGTGATGTTGCCAGATGAAAGAGATTTTCTTTCTTAATAAAGCCCTCGCCCACCAACCTAGTTGGTGGCATGCTTCATCATCGGGACCACATGGGGACACCGAGTGTGTCCCTGGTGTGCTACAATGGCTGTGTTACAGCGGAGCTGGTATATTTGCTGAGTGTGCGGTGTGGGTGACGTGAAAAGTGAAGTTAAAAACTGTCCATTGGTCCCAAAAAGATTAATTTTAATGATTAGGCCTCTGGCAGTATTAAAATGCAAGGCAGCGGATGTAGGTGGAGTTGTATTTAGGGAACTCCTACATCCTGTGGATGGGCGATATGTTTCAGTCAGGCTTCTACTATAAACTGGCTTTCCTCAGGTCTTAAAAAATGTGAAGTGCTTGATCTATACTTGTGCTAGTGTATAGGTCAACATATGTGGAGCACGCGCTAAGGTGCTTTGATGTGTGAGAAGGCAGTTCCGCCTCAAATCACTCGATTGCGATTTGCTACGAGTGCCCCATGAGATTCCGGCCGAGGTTCTGGCATACTTATATGCCCAGGACCTGTTGTATCACCTCTTGTCACTGCTTCGACGAGCACAAGTATAGATCAAGCACTTCACATTTTTTAGGTCCTGAGGAAAGCTAGTTTATAGTAGAGGCATGGCTGAAACATGTCGACCATTCACAGGATGTAGGAGTTCCCTAAACACAACTCCACCTGCATCCACTGCCTTGCATTTTAATACTGCCAAAGGCCCAATCATTACAATTAACCTTTTTGGGACCAATGGACAGTTTTTAACTTCACTTTTCACGTCACCCATACTGCACACTCAACAAATATACCAGCTCCGCTGTAACACAGGCGTTGTAGCACACCAGGGACACACTCGGTGTCACCAGGTGGGCCCGATGATGAAGCATGCCACCAACTAGGTTGGTGGGTGAGGGCTTTATTAAGAAAGAAAATCTCTTTCATCTGGCAACATCACATATTTCTCACTACGTCTTCACAGACTAGTTCTCATTGATAAAACATAATTACCAAGGGGATATGAACTAGTTATCATACATCCTCACTCTCTCTTTGACACTGATAGTCCACAAAAATGTGGCACTGAAGGGGCTAATCCTGTGTCATTTGTACTTAAACATGCAGTTTTTCTTGCTTCTTCATTCAAACAATGTAGCTTCATGTCCTTGCATCAATGCTTCTAGACTTCCAAATGTGTATGAATTGAAAGAAGAAATACGGCCTAATAGACATTTCTCATTAGGAGTGCGCTGCAATTGGTCCTATTATACTTACAATGCACTTTAATTCTTTTAAAATTAATTATTACCATACTAATTTTATTCCAATAAATCATTAGAGTGCAAGTTTTCGAATACCTTTCTAAAAAAAAATATAATATGAAATACATATCATGTTTTCACTCAGTCACCTAACTGCAGCCTATCATTTTACACAGCAGAGTTATCCCACTTGCTCTGTTTATGAATGTGATTATTTCTTTGGCATTCTAACAAAAAATTGTTTGAGATGTGCCATGTCGAAGAATTCAATTTTGTGTACATTTACCTCCGGGGAAATTGCATCCAATGCCAATAATTGCTATTTCATCTCCTTTCTCGTCCATTTTTCAAGCATGGTCTATAAATGAAACATATAAACACATTCATTAATCCCTGTGTGGGAAACACTGAAGTACAATTGACAAGTGAAGCTCAATTAGACCTTGTATGACTTGTGAAATTGAAATTTCCTACAGGGCAAGGATGTTGGATTATTATCAGTTCACATCATAGTATTTGTGTAAATAATATTTTGATGCCACAGCTCCAAGTGGCGACACTATGCGCTGAATAGCAAACAAGTTTTAAGTTTACCGGCTGTACTATATTTTAAAAATAAATCCTATATTCTTGCAATGGCACACCTATCCATAATGCTACACCTACATGGATATTTATCTCCTGATCATAAATTTGAAGCAGCCCCCCCACACCGAACCCACTTCCCCAGGTACCCTGCTCCCCTCTAGAGTTCCCTCATACCTGGAGCCCACACTGCCTGGGGCTCACCTGGGAAATACCCCACCATCACCAGTGTGCAATCCCTCCCACTTCTTCCCCCTTCCCCCAACCTGTTACGTGGCACCTTGCCATAGCTCCTAGAGGCTGCCTATGGCACCTGAGGGCATCGCAGAGATCATAGAACAATGCCCAAAAAACGATACAGAAAAAAATCAGTGTTTAGCTCTGAGGGAAAAAGCACTGCAAGAATTAGGGGCCGTGGCCCAAATATTGACGATGTTACTTCACTGACAACTTTTTCTAATCTGGTCTACCTTGATGCTCTCATCTTTTTAGGTGGGGATTTTAATGTCTTATTGGATATTAACCTCCATAGTTCCTCGGCAGGGATTCAGATTAGCTCACCAAAGATGAGGGCATATTTGATGATATGGTGGAAAATTTTAATATCTGTAATGTCTTACGTAGAATAAAAGAGAATTATGCTTTCCGCAGCAAGAAGAATGGTCATTATTCTCGACTAGACTATTTCTTCAGGGAGAGAAAGGAAGTGGAGAAAGAAGTGGGGATGGAACACCTTCCTATACATCTCTCAGATCACCCAGCTATGCTCTTAAACATCGTGATAAAGGATCTTCGCAGCATTGGAAGGTGGTCAGCTAGTAGAAGGATCTTGCTGCAGGCTGAGATAGTGGCAAAGATACGGCAAGGCACAGATTCTTTTTTTTGTTTTTTACTGGAATATGACATCAGCACCCATGCATGTAGTGTGGGACTCATATAAAGCCTGATTAAGAGGAACTCTCACAAATGTATCAATAAACTTGGTGCGGGAAGAAAAGGCGCAACTTTTGCAACTAGAAAAGGTGATGGTGAAATAGGAGAGGTGCTAAACGCAAAATTACTGGGTGAGAAGGAAAGGAAGGAATGCTAGAATTACTTGAGGATCTGCAATTGAATTTTAGAGTCAAAGTTGAGGAAACGGTGTTGCAGTAATGGGAAGTCAGCAGAGCTAGAGATATTATACGCAGGGAGTGTTGCAGGAAACTGCTAGCTTGGATATCAAGGCGGGAAAGAAATTGGAATTTTATTAGGTAGATAATTGGTGGGGATACAGGTGTGACAGTTGAAGAGAGTAATACGATTAAAGCTGCATTTAACAAATTTGTTCAGCAGCTTTATGGTATACTGAAGATTTTACTGTAAACAAAGAAGACCTGGAACACTGACTTTGAGAAAAACATCTCCCTAAACTGTCTAGTAATCAACAACAATATCTGTGTCAAGAAATCAGCAGTAGTGAAACCCTGGCGGTAGTGATAAAATTAAAAAGAGGAAAGGCCACAAGGCCAGATGGGATTCCTAGTGAACTTTATTCCACAATTGCAGAGGAGATCATCCCAGTTTGGGTTAAGCTATTTAACTCCATATTGATATATGGTATGTCAGTTCCAGAGACAGGCAATGAAGTAGTAATGTTACTAATTCCAAAGCCCGGTAAGAATATCTTATAGTGATAATTTAATTGCCCAATCTCGCTGCTCAATTCTGACAATAAAATTGTTACCAGTATCCTAGCAGCCCATTTGAATAAAGTAGTCGGGCATCTGATACATCAGGATTAAAATGGCTTTTAACCTGGGAGTAACATGAGAGAACTTAACAATACCCTGCTAGGATCAATAGATTTAGCTAAAAATGTAGGGGCTCAACTTGGATGTCACTAAGGCCTTCGATCGTGTTAATTGAAAATATCTCATGATTATTTTAGAACTCTTCAAAATAGGTAAACGTTTGATAGATTCATTGTTTAAGATCTATATGGCCCCAAATGCTAGGATCCTGGTAAATTATAATTTATCATCACCAGTAACAATAAAAAAGGGGATGGAGCAAGGCGGCCTGCTATCCCCCATACTGTTTGAGTTTTATATTGAACCTTTTGCTCAAAGTTTAAGATTGAATGAAGGGATAGAACCCTTTGAAGTTGGTGCATACGCAAGGAACATCTCTTTATGTGCTGATAATTTAATGGTTCATAATTAAGATATAATGTCTGCTTTGCCACATCTTATGACAGAGGCAACAAATGTTGGTAGGTTTGCGGGGTATGGGATTAATGAAGAGAAAACAGAAATAATGACTTTGAACCAGAGTAGCTGGGAAATAATAAGTGATACTGAAATGAGATTATTGGGGATAATAATAACCAAATATATAAGGAAAACTGCAGCAGTAAATCTTGATAAGGGGGCCTGTGAGATAAGAGGGATAATAAGAAGATGGCAGAAGCTCCCGCTCTCTATATATGGGAAGATCAACTTAGTGAAAATGTCAGTTTTACCCAAGCTTACCTTTTTGTTAATAACTTTCCATTATGTTTCCTGAAATTCCAAGGGAAAACAACATCATTTATTTGGGCTATTAAGGGATTAAGTCTTTCCTGGAATAAATTGAAGAGGAAAGCAGGGACAGGACAATAGGAAATCCCAGGCCTACAACTTTACTGTTGTGCATTTCTGCTAAAAAACAATAGGTTGCTTCTTCTGCATCCAGATGGGACCTTCTTAGGGATACTGTTTAGGGCTATGCTGGTGGAGTTGCCTGAAGAAGATTTATCTTGCAAATTTGGGGCACCAACATTTTTCAAAAAGGTCAGATTGAAATGCCTTCAGGCGGCAGCAAGAACTTGGTATGAGGTTAGATCACTTTTGGGTATTGCCTACTAAAGCATGTTGGCCCTCAAATGGGATTCCTCAGGAACTCCAGAGTGTCTGCTCCACAGTCTTACTATGTCTCTGAAACAGAGTGATGTCCTCAGATGGGGGCAGCTGGGGGATGATGGGCAGAGGTTGACTTGCAGCTTTTGGAATTACAAGACAGATGGGGCCCTTTACAGGTTTACAATTTATCAAGTAAATACATGGCTCAAGAGTCAGGGTTGGTCTGGGACCGAATCTGCACAAATGGAAATAGAGCTCTAAGATCAAAGGGTCATAAAGAAGGAAATGGCACACTGGTATCAGTATTTTCTGATGGCAGGGGAGGATAAAATAAAAGTGCCATATGGTGTGAGGGACTGATACTTTGTCGGATGTGGCACTTGAAGAGTTATGGCAAGTATCTTTATCTAAACTTTATCTGGTGGTTAATCCTGCTGCACTAAGAAAAAAAACCTTCTTTGCCCTGCAATGAATCTACTGGACCCCGAAATAATTTGCAAAAATAAGGGGAAATGGAGACTCAAAATGTAAGCAGAGTGGCAACGGAGAGGCCGACCATATGCATATGTTTGCTACTTGTCCAAAACTGGAAGAATTTAGGACTGCAGTGGGTAAAACTAGCTCACTCTCTTTAGGAACTTAAATGCAGGTAAGCACCGCTTTAATCATGTTTGGGATAGTGCAGAAGGATGGGGGGGAGTGCATTTTCCATGTAAAATGTCGACACCTGATCTTTGACCTAATTCTGTTATAAAGAAGAGAAATATGTAAGCTTTAGACCCATGCTCTGCCATCCACCAGCAAGCCTGGAAGAGATCTGTGGTCATCTTTAAAGAACTGGATAGGAGGAGGAATAACGGGAATGAAGAAGGAAGGTTTGGGTAATTACTAAATATATGATGAGTTAATTTTGCCCCGAAAAATTATTTGGAAGTTGACTTGATCCCTTCTCTCTTCCTTCAATGAGCCCATCCCAGTGTGCTCGCACCAAGTTCCTTGCCTTTAGTGAGGTCTGTTTGTTAAAAACAAGGGGACCCCATACAGTAGAACCTGGGGTAACGAAATGCTTTTGAAAGAACAATGGTTCAAGGTAGGCCTTAAGAGATCCTTAGTGGGGAATAGAACAGAAAAGCGAGTACTTAATAAGTCGCTAGGGAGCAGAGGTAGTAGGTACAGGTAGGAGTATTTTATTTTACTCTTTTTTCTCAAGGATATACATAATAATTATACTGTATTGCAGGTGCTCAAGTGAATAGTATGGTGCAGGACGTGACATAAGTGATAAAAGTGAACGGACTGTCACACAACAACAACAAGGATAAAAACACAACAATTATGTACAAATTAACAAAGCGAGATGGGAAGAAATTGCCGTACTACAACAAAACCTGGGGCAAACTCAAAGGGATGACCTTAGGTTGTATAATTCTAGGCCCAATGCTAACCTGGCATCAGCAAGCCAGAGACATAGAGACCTTTTTACTTCCAGGGTTTTGATCAATCAGAAGTCTTGTTTTCAGCAATTCTACAAAGAGAGCGAGCATGCAAGATGCTTTTTGGAGTGATCAGTTAAAGAGAAAAGTAATCAGGGAACCATTAAAACAATCTTTGATTCCAAACAGAGCTCTACACTGTAACAGACATCGATCACATTGGCAGGATGTTTCTAGATCACTACGCAGATTTCTATGCTTCAACCAGCAGCCCCTTACCTGGCAAGACTGAAGTCTTGTGCACCAAATTAAACTCCCCTTATTGAATAGTGAACAGCGACAAAGTTGGGAGCTCCCATTATGAGCACTGAGATTAAAGAGGCTATTGAGCTTCTGCCTAATACCATGTCATAAATCTTGCCATTTGCCGCTCGCAGCCGTTTGCTCGTGGGCTTTTACTGATTTTAAATCTCATGTCAACTTGGGACAACTGGTGTGATTTTACTTCTGCCAACCCGGGCAGAACTCCGGATTGAACTCAAGGGTGCGGGACTGCGAGGACCAGCAGTCTGAGCGCGCTGTCACCCGCCACAGCTGGGGACTCTTCCTGCCCTCCACCTCCCTGCAGTACTTAACGGCTCGCGGCCCCCGCTCCGCGGGAGCCGCTCGCAGCCATTTGCTCGTGGGCTTTTACTGATTTTAAATCTTCTGCCAACTTGGGACAACTGGTGTGATTTTACTTCTGCCAACCCGGGCAGAACTCTGGATTGAACACAAGGGTGCGGGACTGTGAGGACCAGCAGTCTGAGCGCGCTGTCATCCGCCGCAGCTGGGGACTCTTCCCGCCCTTCACCTCCCCTTATTTAATAACGCCCATATCCGCGCACCGCGGGACGCGCGCGGGAGCGCGCCGGGCGAAGCCCGGGCCAAGGGCGGGCCCGTTTTAGCCCGTTCTAGACCGGGAGAAACCAGACCGGGCCACCCTACTTGGACTTGCCGTCCCGCATAGGAACCAATGATAATGGCTGGTCGTGAGATGAGGAGTAAATCAACAATGTCGGGTGGCTCTACAGCAGGTACTTTCGACAAATTTATTGTTAGAGCTAGTTCCCTATTATCCCATGAAATTACCATATTGGAGCGGCGTCTCTCTCAGGAAATCACTACTGCCAAGAGATCTTCATTAGGTCTAATAGCGATTACTAGAACACCTGAGAGGTGTGTGGACACAACTGTAAATGAACTTCCTGAGCGTGGTGATATTTCACCCACGAATGGGATTTCTCCTGTAAAGGGTAGTGCACTACTGTGTAATAACGTTGTTCCCCCTGTTACATCTGAGAGTAATTTGCTACTTAATGTGCCTGCCAATTCACTAACTGATATCCCAGGAAAATCAAACACCAGGCAGTTATGGGGGAATCGGGAGGGGGCAGTACCAAAAAGGAAACGTGTGACACAAAAATTTGTTGAGAGAAAGGCAAAACTAGCCAAGCAATCGTGCTGCCCGGTACTCAAAGAAAGGGCCATTGCAGGTTCCATCGAGCCTACCGCTCCTCTAGCGGTCGGCTCGCCCACTTCAATTCCTGATGATCCAATTACCATTCTTCCGACATTGGTAGGAGGTGATTTGTTAATTGCTAGTGTGGTTGCACTCCTGAAGACCCTTCTTATTCCCCTAGAAGCTAGACTTGTTAACATCGAAACAAGGCTCTTAGGCATAGAGAAAGCCACAACAGTTGTTGCTGAGGGCCTGAATATGCTTAAGAGCAAGATGGAAATCGGAGGGAAGGAGATGAACCAGGGGGGGTGCAAATAGTCAACATTCCTTCTACAGCTAATTTGAGTCCCGTAATACAGTGTACTCCCATTAGGAACCCCTGTCCCCTGCCACGAGTGAATGCTCTGGCAGTAGCTAAGAAGCCCAATCCACCTGTTGACCTGAAAGCACATGAGGGTAACACCCAGGGAAAGAACCTTACATTACACTTGCCCCCTGAAGTGAGCCCTCTTGCAGTTGTCTTAGCGGGAGTCCCAGTGCTAGAGACTGCCGCCAGAGAATCCTTTGTATCACTTAAAAATAAGGTAGTTAGTTGGCCGAACAAAAATAGACCTCTTCCCCCTCAAATCTCGAGTGAGATCTTGATGGTAAGAAGGCTCCCTTGGATAGGCAACACTACCAAAAAGATTAGTGGTGACTTTGTCTTGGTCAACTTCAGGGACCCTAGAACTGTCTCCCATATATGCGCTTGGTCGCATCGCGACCTTGATACTACCATACAGTCCCTCCCACTGTCCTTTTTCTATACACCAGATTTTTCGGGTGATAACTGCTGGCGGAGGAGGGATGGGCAAGAGTGGAAACCAGAGGGGGGAGCAGGGGCTCCAGGGACAGGAGGGACCACAGGTATATGCCTGATACCTTCTGCGATTATAATCGCTTTAGCTGCCTCGATATGGTTGACTGACTACATCCTAAACATGACGGGGCTAGCGACTGTTCGGAAGTGGAGGGTGGTAACAGCATGCTCATCCAGCCGAGTGGGAGGCCCATAGGTGAACAAGCGTGCAGGCCTCGAGGTAATAGCCAGACAGAGACTAATGACTTTAGGCAATTGACATGCACACCCCTTGATACTATGGACCAGTCTAGTTCGGACGATGGCCCAAATATTGCTCCTATTGTGCAGGGTATGCAGGAAATGCCGAAATTAAATACTATGGGTCCCTTATCTCTCTCTCGAGGGTAACTGTTAATAATACTGATTTAGGCTCTTTACTCATACTGTCTTGGAATTTGGCAGGGCTGGCCAATAAGATGGACTGTCTAGAGTGGGGATCGTTCATAGACAAGAACAACATATGTCTCTTTCAGGAAACCTGGGCTAGAGAGGAAAAAACATGTATTGGCTTTGACTCTTTATTTGTTCCGGCACGGTGGGGGGGCAAAGGACGCCCGTCGAGGAGCCTTGCTGTCTGGGTGGGTTCACACCTGGGCTGCAAGGCCAAGCCCTTGAATACACTATCTGAGGATGTTCAGTGCATGCTTTTGGAGTGGCCCAATGCCTCCAGGCTCGCATTGGTTAATGTGTATTCTAGACCGGTGAATATCACCGGCGAATCAAGAACTATAGAGGAATTGTCCCTATTCTTAAGTTCCATCCCCAGCGGCACCCCGTTCGTGATCAGGGTGACTTGAATTGTCACTTTGAGCCACTATCGGTCTTGGCGGAGGGGTTAGCCGTGGACGAAGACGAGTACTGGGCAATACCGCGCACGTTCTGATATCCCCCCAAAATGCACATTTAATAAACCAGGGCAGGAGTCACGCCTGGATTACATACTGGTCAAAACCCGATCCTGGCCCAAGGTGATTGATTTCACTGTCATTGTAAGAAATGACAGTGATCATAATGCATTAAACTTGGAAATATTTTCACCAGGCATGGTCAAGGAGAATTTTAATGGCAACGATCTACCCGATCTGAGATTGACCCTATCTAATAACAGGCGAAGAGTAAATTGGGCTAAACTAGTGACGCACCCAGAAAAGGTTTTTTAAATATATGCCCGTATCGTCCCTGTATTTGAAGAAATCAGCGTCCTAATTGGGCATCCGCACCCCCCTGACATGTATCATAAGCTCTGTGCTCTGCATGGGCAGTTAATTAATAAGTTAGAAGAGGTGCTTAACCCCAGTGTCACAAAACGGTGGACCAAGGGCAATAGAGTCTCATGGTATAATGCCGCTTTAGAAGGGCGAAGGCCGAGCTAGTATCTGCCCTAAAACAGATTAGTGATAGAAAAGTGATACAAGCCAGGAGATCTGATTATAAGCGCCTCGTTCAACTGGCGAAAGAGGAATGGGATTGTGTCAATTGGACAAAGTTAACCAATGCCCTAGCAGTTAGAGACTCGCGAAGGTTCTGGTCAATTGTAAACACAGGGTCTGATGAGCCATTGGCGGCCGTTGAGGCAAATATAGCCGCCGATGTGTGGGAGGACCACTTCCGGTGTTTGTATGCAGCAGGAAATGCTGACCTGGAAGGGAGTCCAGGGGGGGCGCTGTTCGATTCTACCCCACAATCGGCTGGTGACGATTTTACTGTAGAGGAGGTGTCAGCTGCAATATCTAAGCTAGCAGAGGGTAAAGCACAGGGGTTGGATAAACTCCCGGGTGACCTTTTTAAACATGAACCCAGAATATGGGCTCCCTATTTGCAAACCATCTTTAATGCAGTTCTAAGAGGCATGGCGGTACCTGGTACTTGGCTGGGAGCAGAAATTGTCGCTATTTTTAAGAAGGGTTACCTCTGCTCCCAGCCAACTACAGGCCAATCAGTTTAATAGATGTGCCGCAAAAGATCTTTGGGAGGCTGATTTTAGACCGCCTCCAGGATTGGATGGAGGAGAATTCCATATTGAGTCCCTATCAGGCAGGGTTCAGAAATAACATATCTACAGTTGACCAGATTTTTCGTTTGTTGTTGTTATTTTGGAAAACTGTTAGGATTGAAGGGGGGAGTCGATATATGGTCTTTGTGGACTTACGTGCGGCCTTCGATTTGGTTCCAAGAGGCAAGCTCTGGTCCGTGCTTAGTGAGCTGGGTATCCCATCCCAACTCTTAAACATCCTAGCACGGCTCCACGAGAAGAATTTCGCACGTGTAAGGTGCAGGAGGAATGGTCTGTTGTGGATCACTGAAATAATATCGACTACCAAAATATCGACTACCCAAAATATCGACGAGAAAATATCTACAACCAAAATATCGAGTTTGTATGTACAAACAGGTAAGTACAAAAATATCGAGTACAAAATATCGTTAACAAAAATATAGTTGTAAAAAATATCGACTTTAATAAAAACAATGTTTAATTACATTAATATAAAAAATTAATTACTAAAATATAATTAACAATACTTAAAATAACTTTTAATAATTAAATAATTAATGAAAGTAAAAAAATAATATTTTTTTAATCATATTTCTTAAAACATATATATATATATATAGTAACAAAATTTAATTAAATAATAGCCAATATTATTAACGTACAAATACAAAAGAGTAAAAATTACTATTCCCACTGCAAAGAGTGCAACAGTGGATATATGACGTTACAACGCAACTTTTACAACGCACTACCATTACAACGTAAGTATTGGTAAGTATATAATAATTTTTTTTTAATTTAAATTATTTAAAATTATTTAAATATATTTTAATTTAATTTAATTTCATTAAATTAAATTAATGTAAATTTAATTTTACTTTATTTTTACACTGTACCCTGTACCCCAAAACTGACCCTGAACCCTAAAAAAACCCTTTACCCAAAAACCCAAAACTGACCCTGAACCCTAAAAATACCCCTTTACCCAAAAACTAAAAACTGACCCTGAACCCTAAAAATACCCCTTTACCCAAAAACTAAAAACTGACCCTGAACCCTAAAAATACCCCTTTACCCAAAAACCCCAAACTGACCCTAAAGCCTAAAAATACCCCTTTACCCAAAAACTAAAAACTGACCCTGAACCCTAAAAATACCCCTTTACCCAAAAACTAAAAACTGACCCTGAACCCTTAAAATACCCCTTTACCCAAAAACTAAAAACTGACCCTGAACCCTTAAAATACCCCTTTACCCAAAAACTAAAAACTGACCCTGAACCTTAAAAATACCCCTTTACCCAAAAACTAAAAACTGACCCTGAACCCTTAAAATACCCCTTTACCCAAAAACCTAAAAACTGACACAGAACCCTAAAAATACCCCTTTACCCAAAAACTAAAAACTGACCCTGAACCCTAAAAATACCCCTTTACCCAAAAACTAAAAACTGACCCTGAACCCTAAAAATACCCCTTTACCCAAAAACTAAAAAAAATCATTAATTAAAAATAATTATAACATAAAATGACACTTTTCACCCATATTATAACATAAAAACACTATAAATAATTACATATTATATAAAAAAAGATATTTTTTACTTTCGATATTATTTACAGTCGATATTACTTCACTTACCTTAAAAACGATATTTTGGCTGTCGATATTCTGTCCTGTCGATATTTTCTCCAAACGATATTTAAAACTCGATATTTTGTCCATTCGATATTGTGGAGTCGATATTATGTCTGTGCACCGTCTGTTGTCCTCTCAATTCCCCGTTGACAGGGGGGTAAGACAAGGTTGCGTTTTAGCACCCACTTTGTTTTGCCTCTTTGTCAAAGGGGTAATTGCCCATTTAAACGGGATTCCAAATAACGATGCCCTCAAGCTAGCCGGCAGCAGAGTGCCTGCGATTATGTTTGCAGACGACACCCTGCTGCTGTCGAAATCTCCAATGGGGATCCAACGTGTGTTGGATGGTTTTGAGGCATTTTGTATGGAGCGGGGGTTAGAAATTAATGTTCTTAAAACTAAATTTATGATTTTTAATTCCCCACTAACTACGTGCCCAAACCCGAGCATAGGTACCAACAGGCTTGAAAGGGTTCAGAATTTTGATTATTTGGGGTTGACTATACATGAAAGTATGACCTAGGCCCCTCATCAAATCAAATCTTAACTCAAATTGGCCCAATCAATAGGGGGTATCTTTAAGCTTTCCAATACTTCTACAATAAAAACCTATTGGCCCACCCATTGAGATTTACAAAACACAGGCAAGGGGGGCAGTTACTCATGGTGGCGAACTCTGGGGTCACGCGTGCAGACCAGAGATTGTCATCACAGAAAACAAATTCCTTAGACAATTATTAACCCTGCCCTCTAGTACTCCCCTGCTGCCACTGAGGCTCGATATGGGTCTTAGACCAATAGACGAGGTCTTGGGACTCAAACCATTAACATTCTGGCGAAGGCTATGGATTACGACGGAGCTCCATAATTATTGACAGGAACTCCTAGAAATCCTAAGCCTACCAAATGCGGGGAAAATTCCGTGGCTCATTTATATAAAAAATGAATTGGGAAAGCTGGGCCTCGCGCAAATGTGGACTCACCCGGAGGCAGCCTGTAGTAGGGTCTCATGAAAGCACTTAGTAAAACTTTACTATGATAGCAAATTAACGGCTTGTTTACATAACGTGGAAAGTGGCACCCTAACTGACACTTTTATAAAGGAAAAATATTTTTATCGTTTTGAGTGTATCTTGGATGATATCTTTCCTATTCTAACCAGAAAGCTGTACCTACAATGGAGATATGACACCTTACCAATCAGAGATTTTACCAGTAAATGGTACCCTTCCTCCATTAAAAGCTGTCCTGGTTGTAATTGTGATCTGGAAAATGACTTGCATATTTTGTTTTTTTGTCCTGCTTGTAAATAAGTCAAGAAGGTACCGGCTTGTGCCTTTGTGCAGAAATATAGGTTTCACTCATGGTATGCAAGCTTATAGAATTTTAAAAACAGATCTATCTAGTCCGATTGTTTTTGCCGTAGCAAAACTTCTGACAGCAATTTGGTTTAAACATAGGGTTCTATTAAATAATGTCTAATTTTTAAGTTCTGCGCATGCATTTTTTAACTAATTTTTATAGATATCATATCGGATCTTGATAGATTATTTTGAACCCTGTATTATTGCCGATTTGTCTGTGTTGATTTGGAATTATTTATCATCTTGGTATTTTGTAGACTGCTGTTTTGTTAACTGTGTGTTTATCTTTTGTGGCAAAATTTGCCGAAATAAAGATTAACGAACGAACGAAAACCCTAAAAGTCTTCCCACTTACAAATGCACGACATTTTAACCTTTGCAATATAAGCAAGATGCGAAGCTTGCACATTTGTTTTGACCTCAGTCATTACAGTTGCAGTTACTGTTCTGTTGCTGTTTTTCTACAGAAAGGTGCCCCTACTTGTTTCTATGTGTGGTGAGGACGCTGTTAAAAAGAAGCATTTGAAATAACGGTGATGCATGCAGTCTAGGTGCGAAGTCAACATGACCAAACTTTGATTTGATTATCGATATTGAATTTCAATTTCTAGAGCGCAGATTATATTTAAAAAGTAGTGGCATGATTAATCAAATTAAACCCTCCCTGCTGAGACATACAGTGAATTGCAAGTTACGAGTTTAGGTCCCAGCAAAACCGCCTTAATCTACATTTCTTTCAAGTCGGTAAAATTGAGTGCAATTTAATTATGTTGTGTAAAATGCATTATAGACAGTGCTTACAAGCTGCAGTTTGAAGCACTATAATAAAACAAAATATTAATATTTTCTGTGGGAAATAAAATATGCAATTAGCATCTCTAAAAAAACAATAGGTCACCCTGGACGTATACAAAACGATAGCGTGATTCCTTACCTTGTGCCCGGCGACTTCAGAAGAGATTAGTGTGCTAGAGAAGAATGCTCCCTCTCTCTCTCTCTCTCTCTCTATATATATATATATATATCTATCATAATAACACAAAAGGTCAAAGTTGAAAAGTAGGCTGGGGACACCAAGGAGTTTGTTCCTTGGAATTGTTGTGGACTTTGGCATGCATTTCTTCTTCTCAGGGACTGGGCTTGCCCTAATTCTGTATAAATGCGTCACGTTCGAAGGCATGGTAAAGGTCGATTATGTGCTAAACACATGCCAATAAGGAATACCGATACGCCACGCAGCAGCAGACCTCCTCCCTTCCTGAGTACTGATAGGACTATTATTAGCATTCTGATAATAGCAGGCATTATTGCATCAAAAAATGACTCAAGTTTTTACTTCCGCCTGCAAAGCAAACCAGATCTTCCTTGAAACATGCCATTCTGATGACGCAGCAGTGCCATTCGTTGTGTGCTAGTGCGTCTTAACTGGTTTGTGTTCGGTTCATTGCTTGTTGATTTCATGGGAAGACATGGGATTAGCACGTCTATTGATAGATAA
This sequence comes from Lissotriton helveticus, assembly GCF_964261635.1. Lineage (NCBI taxonomy): Eukaryota > Metazoa > Chordata > Amphibia > Caudata > Salamandridae > Lissotriton > Lissotriton helveticus. The sequence continues at coordinate 807,117,384 of NC_136071.1, forward strand.
TCTGAGTGAGTTAAATTCTTCTTCCCTCAGTAATGCTGTGATCTTAATTTCACCAGTTTAAGTCCCAGCAAGGCAGACTCAGCCTTCTAACCCTCCGGGATCCGTGAGTTTAACACCATAAATTGAGTAATAGAAACATATGTATATAACACCACTATTTACGCGTTTTCAGTCTGTCCACCTTGTCTGTCCACCTTGTCAAAAGCCACACTACTCAATAAAGCAGCAGAAGAGTGGTAGCTGATTGCTGTGCTGCTTGGCGGCTCGGGAGGTGAGTGCAGTGATGTTCTCAATGGTGGTCGCTCCTCCGCGGAAGCCTGTCTGAAAGAATGGAAGGATCCCATTGTCCAAAATCTGGACACCAGTTTTTTTTAGTAGTAATCTGGCAGGTGCATTGGCCTCACGGTCAAGCAGAGCTAGCAAACGATAAATGGTCAGCTTTGTTAGTTCTCCCTAAAGTAGACCTGGCTTTTCGACTGAACCAGAGCTGCACCACCACCCCCCTCTCCCCCACACCCCCACAGAGCCTTGAGACCCACGGGTGAGTAGCATGCTTTATAAACCCCTGATTGATTGATTGATAGAACCTCTCCAAGCCTCAGAAATTTGAGCCAGAATAAACGCATAGCTGAGTAACGGGGTTAAGACCATTACCCAGCCCTCCGGAGCTCATTTAAAAATTACAGCTGGAAGATCATTGGGACCAGGCGCCTGCCGTTTTTCATGGCCTTGATCAGTTTAGAGGCTACCTAATTTAGGTCCTGTTGGCCTCATGGGAGCTGATCGACATACCCCTGTTTGTCAATACACCCTAATACTGCAGGGTGGCTGGAGAATAGATCTGGCACATTTCTCACTGATCTGCTTTCTGAGACTCCATTTTCCCTCATTTAGTTAGAGGATTTTAGTTTGTTCAAGTAGATCAAGAAGCGAACAAGAGTTCTGTCTTTAAGCATTTGATGTATTTTTAACCACTCCTCTTCTTCCAGGGCTTTCTTCACTTCCCATACAGCTTTTTTACATCTTACGTGATTCTGTCACAACCCTTGCATTATTGATAGTGGGGTACAGGCCGGCTTTAGGACAGTGCAACAGGTGTGGCCAAACTGGGCGCTGACCTGTGAAGGGGCACTGACCTTAGGTAGAGTGCTGTTTTTAGCAAAAACTTATGATTGCGGAGATGAGGGGCACTTTTGCCCGGAGGTTGTGAGCGAATCCGAGCAGGTGTTCATGGTGTGAGGGGGCGCCAAAAATGATTGTCGCACCGGGCGCCATCAGCGCTAAAGTCAGCCCTGGTGGGGTTGAGCTTGCATCTGCTGAGGCTGCTCCTTAGCTTCTTCCGCTTCATAGTGATACCCTGAGTATATGACTGCTTGTGCTGAGCCTTCCTTGTTGGCTGTGGGGGATGTTGACGGCACCCTGCTCCCAGTATGGAATCTCTCAACTCCATGGTCAGTGTACCCCAATTATTTTGTAGCACCCCCTGTGTAATATTGGGGCTAGTGATCACCCTCTGTAGCCATTTGGAGACCTGAGAGGTATCTGTAGGTCTCCATTTAATCCCCCTGACTAAATTTCTTGCTTCTCTGCTCGTTGAAAACGCCACTGCATAATATTTGGCCGCCACTGTAATCCCAATGTGCAAGGTTAGAGTCAGGGGAATTTAGATCACTTTCGCTCTGGTTAGGGATTTCAAAATTAAATAAATGATTCACCAGGGAATCAGGCATGAAGATGTAGTCTCTTGTTGATATTCCTTTAAATGTGGTGCAGGCTTGTAGGGGGGGGAGGGGGGGAGGGGACCTAAGCCCAATAACACTTTCTGAAAGAGGCCAGTTGAGAGTTCATTTTACCCCGTTCCTTGGTTATTCGAGTAGTAGCAGGAGCCTTTTCTAAGGCCTTAATGTTGAAATCCCCTGCTAGCACAACTTCATGAGATAGATGGGCCAGATGGATGCCCTCTAGACTATTTCAAAGGACTTCAATTGCTTATTGTTTAGAACTTTTCTGTGCGTTATGATAGAAGTTAATCAAGAGCAGAGAGAAGTTCTTCTGACTGAGTGTTAACCCTGATACTGTTGCAACTTGCTGCACTGGGTTATTTGGATTAAAGGGTATGGCTTCGTAATTGCCGGTTTGCTTTATAAAGATTGAGAAACCACCACATGGCCGTCAAAATATATTAATGCATTTGGCAGGCTTGAAAATCTCATGGAAGCCATAAAAAACTGTCGGGTTCAGTGCCCACATTTCCTGTAGGCAAATGATACTGCTGTTATGCCACTCTGGGTTCAGATGACAGGGTTGTTTTCAATCCTGCCATGTTCTGTGATGTAATTATAAACGTATTCTCCATTAACTGTATCTGCAGTTGGGGGAACAATGGTTGAAAGTGGCTAGGAGTAAGTATGTTGGGTGCCGCTTTAGTGTTAATCCAGCTGGTTCCTTCCATTGGTGTGGTGAGTTCTTCATAAGCATCTTACATTTCTTTTGTTGTTGACATATAATACTTCTAGAGTGTTTGTGGCTTTCTAAGCACTTGTTTGCCAGTCATGGGTAGCGCCCATGCACCACTCAATACACTTCTGTGCCACACAATAACTTCCTTCACCAGTAGTACATGGGGATGTTTTGGTGGATGAAGCTTTTAAACCTCAATGCCCCATTCCTCAAAGATTAATGATACACTCAGGATGGCATCCCTGATGCCAGCCCTTGCACATGTATTGATTGTGGCATCTGAGATTCCTTTACCCGGGATTTGAGTGAACTTCGCAGAGATTAGTTCAACCGATGTTAAATCCTTCAACGTTGGAATATGTTGGAATAGTCAGAGCAAGTTGCCTCTATTTAATATATCATGGGGCCCATTGGGAGTGTAGTGTGGAATTAAAGTCAGACCAGAGTAGTCCTTACGATCTATGGGTGGGGCTACACCTGGTATGGTGACCTGAGCAGTGGCGTCACTAGGGTTGGTGTCACCCAGTGCAGGTAACTCATGGTGTCACCCCCTCACGACTCACCGCATGGACCTCCTCTGTTCCGAGTCCGCCAGTGGACACAGTTGGCAAATAATGGGAGCACAGGACAACACAACACACCACTAGACAACATGGCAGCATACCACCAAGGTCAACACCAGAGAGCCACATTATAGCATTGCTTTGGACAACTTAAAACGTGGAGCCACAACGCACAACACAACATGGACATTACACTAGAAAGTATGAAGCCACAGTGGAAAACGTGATGGCACCATATTAAACAACATGGCACAACTTTGGGTAACATGGCATCACAATGAACAGCACCGCATCACACTAGAGAGAAGGACACCACAATAGACAAAACGTCACCACACAAAGCGCAATGGCCCAGCAATGGATGATATGACACCAGCTTAGCAACATGACACCACACTAGGCAAAATGGCACCACTCTGGATACCCAGATGGCGCAACACTGGTCAATATGGCACCAGACTAAACAGTGTGGTACAAAACTAACTATTACAGACCCACAGTAGGCCTCAAGAACCCTCACTAAACCATACCACTAGTCTGCACCCCATGTTATGGGGCACTAGTCAAGAAAGACAGCACCACACTGCATAGGCAGGCACAAGACTAGACTGAAAGACACTGCACTGAACAACACGGAGGGCTGCTGGGGGCTCTGACCACCGCAGGAGGGGCTGCTGGGAGGAGGGGGACTCTACCCACCCTGGGAGGGGACTGCTGGGAGCTCTACCCACCCTGGGTGGGAGCTGTGGGGTGTATGTCAGTGTGGTGCCCGGGGGCACGCATTCTCCTGTTGAGAGGTGTTACTTTGAGTACACACATCTGTTTCCACACAATGCTCCACCAGTGCCCCCAGAGGTGCACTGACAGCTGTTGAGGGCATGCGTCTGCCATGCTGTACCTCAGCCTCCCTCATACCTCATTAACACTGCCTTTGTCAGTTTATGGTTTTGCGTTATGTTACGTATAATGTTAAAATACATTCCAGAAAGTGTGTTATTGCACAGCCTTCTTGTAATCTCAGTCTTTCCTACAATCCGTCCAGAGTAACGTATTTTCCAGATTTAAACTTTAGGCCGATAGTGGAAGTGCAAACGTTGCAACTCTTGAGTGTGCGTCTTATGCGACAGTCACGGTATACACCCGTTACGACGCAACTTTTACTCCGCACTACCATTACAACGCGGGCATTACAACGCATGACATTACAACGCATTGCGCTGGGGGGCGCTCTAGGATAAGAGGTAAGTTTAATTTACTATCCAACACCTTCCCTAGGGTCCACGGGGACTGGAGTTAGAATAGTAAATTATACTTACCACTATCCAGCACCCCAAAGCGCTATGCGTTGTAACGGTATTCGTTGTAAATACCGCGTTGTAATGGTATGCGGAGTAAAAGTATGCGTTGTAACGTCATACATCCGACAGTCACAGTTCACATACGTTTGGAACTCCGAACAACAGAAAGGCAGCGAAGCGCTACCGAAATGTTAATAGGATAATATACAGAAAAAAATAAGCCGGTTTTGCCCCCTCCATGGTCAGCCCCGATTTTCACCACTTCAAGTTGGATTGAGTACAGATTTAGTGCTAACAATTTTCTGTAGAATGTTGCACGTTAAGCGCTTTATTGAAAGCGCTATATAAGTAACAGATTGCTGTATTTCCAGAGGCGCAAATGATGACTCCGCCCTTGCAGAATGTGATGAGGGCCCCTTATAAACCCCAATATCTCACAGAATCTCTTTGCCCCATGGCTGGTATAGGCCCCTCGAAGGGTTGGGGCTCCGGCCCCTGAGGTCCTCCTCTTTCCTCGTGTCACAAGAACTGCAGGGGCCTGCGTTGAGCCCCTGCAGTGTTGGTATAGCGCCTTTTAGCACCTGGTAGGTAGTAAGATGTCAGTACGCTTTACAACATACAGTAACACAACGTCAGAAGTACTTCATATTCAAAAAGCGATACATATTGCCGTTAAAAAATATCCAGATTAAAAAAACAACCTTCCTATATTTGTTTTTAAGTCTTTGTGGAAGCCCAGGGGGATGAGCAGCGTGCCCCTGTGCTCCAGCCTGGACAGAGTCAACAACCAAATATGCAGACGTGCACCCCCACACAAAGCCGTCACACTTCTCAACAACGAGCCACCAAAATGAGCTCACACAAACCCGCGCATACAAAGTTTCAGGTGGTGCACCTGACCTCTAAACAATGCGCCATGACTAGCCTGTACCATCGTAGCTGCATTAATGCCAGAATTCGTGCTTTGCCGGTGGGGTTGATAAAAAGAGGAGGGCTGCAGGCTAAAGCCCGTTTCCTGGCTGTGAAAGTGCCAGTGTGCTCAAACGTCACAGAAACAATCAGTATATAAAAAGAGAAAACACAGCGGCAACAAATGCTGTGCTCTGTGCTGAGATACAGTGACTTACCAAGTATGCACGTGGCCCTAGTGCAAGCAATGAAAGGGACCCTGCTGTTTATGTTGTGAAATACAGCAATAATCAGCTGTCAGTGCCTCTCCACTCGGTCTAAGCGCGTGGTGGTGCGGAGGCGCGCGTCAAAGGAGTATTTGGTGTCACCCATGTGATGGTGTCACCCGGTGCGGTCCGCACCCCCCGCACCCCCCTAGTGACGCCACTGACTGGACCTGAGTTACCAACCCCTGTTGTGGCTGGTAACATCTAGTGCTGGTTCTGCCTAGTTCTTCCCATGAGGCACAGGGTCAGAGCTGATTTGCATATAGCCATTGTCTAACCCAGGGTGGTGTGGAGTGCAAAAAAACGATGGATTTAGGCCCAGATCCTTGTACTGGGGTGAATGTATGACATTGTTCTACATTCTGTCCATCAACTGTGTTTTTTGCAATTTTCACCCCGAGTGGTCTGGGTATGCTCAGACGTGAGTCCCAGGCTCTCCACACCACTGGAGTCAAGCTATCCATGCTGATGAAGGCTGATAGCCAGAAACCGGTCCTTGGATGCTTGATTCCGGTCTGGGAAAGACATGGCTTGGTAGTTCGGACTGGACTGTTCCCATGAGGCACAGGGTCAGAGCTGATTTGCATATAGCCATTGTCTAACCCAGGGTGGTGTGGAGTGCAAAAAAACGATGGATTTAGGCCCAGATCCTTGTACTGGGGTGAATGTATGACATTGTTCTACATTCTGTCCATCAACTGTGTTTTTTGCAATTTTCACCCCGAGTGGGCTGGGTATGCTCAGACGTGAGTCCCAGGCTCTCCACACCACTGGACTCAAGCTATCCAGACTGATGAAGGCTGATAGCCAGAAACCGGTCCTTGGATGCTTGATTCCGGTCTGGGAAAGACATGGCTTGGTAATTGGACTGGACTGTTCCCATGAGGCACAGGGTCAGAGCTGATTTGCATATAGCCATTGTCTAACCCAGGGTGGTGTGGAGTGAAAAAAAAACGATGGATTTAGGCCCAGATCCTTGTACTGGGGTGAATGTATGACATTGTTCTACATTCTGTCCATCAACTGTGTTTTTTGCGGTTCTGCCTAGGGGGCATCTAGACTGAGCATATGCATGCTTGCTGGTTAGGCCAGATTGTATCCAGTTGCTGGGGGGTTGATCTTGTTGATGTGTGTGTCTAATTATCTCCCCAGTATCATTCCAGCCATTAGGCTGTTACACTTGATGTCGGTTATAGTTAGTTGTCTCCAACTCTGTCACTCTGTGGCTGAGGGGTGGGCCTGGAGCTTCTATGGGCCCAAACCAAGTTAACATTCGGACAGCTGTACACGGTTGCTTGAACTAAGTTGTTGGTCGCTATCGCCCAATGGAAATTTTGGCAGCTGTTTGCAAACCAAAGTGGGGCCAGTCGAGCGGTGGGTAAGGATAACCCTAGAAGTTGCATCGGTTTGGTAAGGGGCTAAGTTCAACCTACCCTGCTGTGGAGGAGGGATGGGTTCTGGTATGGGTGCTGGGCCGCCATTTGTTCTAGGGCCTTCCTGTAATGCCTTGCATACCGATTCTATCTTAGAGGTGATTGTAGGTCTCAGTGAGGCCCCAGGTATGTGGGAACTTTCACGTAGTACCTGTGCAGTGTTGGCATCCTGAGCAGCCACTTAAATTTTTTTTTTTGCCCATTAACTGAAATCGGGGCAGCAGCTGTTTATGATAAGCTACCTGGCTCTGACTCTAGGTGGACGGGAGACAGTTTGGGAGGCTTGCGGCCTCTGTGGTCCCAATGCTTGGTTTAGGGGCTGAGTTGAATATTGGAAAACAGCTTAGTGGTGTTACCTGCTAGTTTCGTGCAGGGAATGCTGTTAGACTCAGCTATAAGAGATCTTCATTTTATGAAGCACTGTTTTTTTGACAGTTTTTTGAGTTTCTTTTTCGCCACTCTAGAGAGGTTAGAAGAATATGCAGCAGCTGATGGCCTTAGCGATTCAGCAGGTTGAATTAGCATGCACTTGCCAGTCAGTTCCTCGGGAAGAAAATGATTCCACGGCTAGAGGAGGCTTGCAGTCCGTGCTGGTTAAATTGGGTGGAGGGAATCTGTCATTGGGTGAGTTGTGTAAACGTTATTCTCTGAGTATGTGTTGAACTTTAACACTCTCCACAAGGGACTATAGTATTTCCAGTAGTGAGCTTAATTTCTCAGTCAGTGGGATGCATGAGCAAAATTTGTCCTCTTCCATTGATGTTTCCATTTGGGCTTCTAGTGTGGCAAGGAATTGGCCTGCTCGGTTGCCTAGCTCCTGATCAGATATACTGTCCCTCCTGAGTTTCTTTGCAGATGATTGATCACATTAAACTCAGGGATTAATATTGACTTGGATTTTTTTTTAGGGTTTTACCAGAAGAAAGCAAGAGAGATTTCTTGCTGCCACGCACGTGAACTTGTGCAGTTACCGTGACTCCCCCTGGGTACTGCTCCCTAGGGTGTTCGTTGATCAAGTTTCCTGAAAGCTTAAATCATGGTTAAGAATGAACGAATTATCATTGTGCTGGAGCCTGGAGGTCTAGTGGTAGCCCTGGACTGGAATTTGATCTACAGGGTTTTTGTCTTGTTATTAATGGTCCCTCTGGACCTTAACTTTGTGAGGGCAATGATAGCATATTATGGTCCCAGGAAGCCATTGCGCCCCTTGGGGTGGGGAGTGGGAAGGCATTTTAGGGGCCTTTGAGAAGTATTTGTTTATTAGACTGGGAATTGAGCTCCTTCTGCCCAAAACCTTTCTGAAGGATCACTGATCGCCTCCGTAAGCTTCCTTGGGTCACAGACGGTCATCACTGATGCTTCCTGGGCCTGCAGGTGCCCCTCTACGGCTCCTCTATGGCTATGTCCAGGCCAGCGGCTTGATTCTCGGCCCATGCTGCTTAATTTTTGGCCCATGAGTTAAGGCCTGCCACTCATTCATTCAGTAGCCCAGGTACCATGTGGTATGCTCAGGTAAATATTAAAATAGTCAGGGGAAGCACTGGTGTTGAATAGCCTTTGGTCACCATCATGTTATCTGGCCTGCTTTAATATGTAATTGAGCCTGGCCTGGGAAGACCCATCTTCGAGAGGTGCAGTGGTTGCTCATGTCCTACAGGTACTTTCAAGTGCTTATAAGTGAGTTAGGGTTCTGGGATCTTTGGTTCTTTGTCCAATACTACCCCCATTCCTCAGTGTGATGTTTATCTGTCATTGGGTAATGTTTACAAAGTGATGCCTACCACAGCATAGCTTATTGTGTCGATACATTGGTACTGTGTAAAATAGTTGAATTTGGAATGCAACGTAGTTGCTACCACTTTCACTCACGCATTACGTTGTCGGCTGCACTGTTTCCCATATTGCCCTCCCTCTATTCTCCCAGCTCTTGCAGGGTGCCAGCACTACATCTGAAGGCTACTCCACGGCAATGACCCTACTGACTTCTCTTTCCTTCAGCATATGTGCTGTAACAGCCTATGTTAATGCAGTTGAATTAAGGCAACAAAGCAGAGGATTGGCGTGCAGGGCAGTAGTTTCATTATACTTTCTTCCCTGCACTTATCACAGGCACCTGGAGAGCCACCGCCATAACAGCTGGAAAAATCATAGGGCCGCTGTGGAGTGCCCAGGTGCAGGAGGGAGCTACCCCCTAGCGGAAAGAAAGCACGCCAAAGAGGCACAGAAGCACCTAGCCATTGGGTGGGCAAGGTGACTTTTAAATCCTTCAATGAGGGGCAGTCGTCTTTGTGGCAAAAATACAGCAGGGGGGGGTTATAAGGCACCGCTTCTGGCAGACAGCTCACTTATTGAACGTTGTGGAGCTGGGGGAGCCATGCACCAAGAGAATCACGAGACCCAGACCTAAGGAACAGCAGTGTTGCAGTCTTAAATGACAGACGAGGCGGCAGATAAGAGGGGGTACAATGATTGGTTAGGAAGGCCCACTGGCAGGGTGATGTGTAGGAGGAGGGCCACTTGCTTTGGGATGCCTTACAGCAGGGTGAGTAGGCCGGAAAGGGGGTACCAAACAGAGATGGCACTTGCAGCCCAGACCCGCCGGACTGCAGGGCACAAAAGGGACGAACAGCGTGGCAAGTTGGGGCCTAACTCCAAAGAGAGACTACCTCCACACACAAGGGCGTGGAAACCACCAAAACAATTTCATGACCCCAAAACCTGCAAGAAATAAGTTATACCTGTAAAAGAGCGGAACAATGAACTGTCAGGGTAGTTTTATGAACCTGTAAGATGTGCAAATGATCCATGATATGTATTGTATGACAGTCCCCAATGGTGATTTGTGGCCATGACCAAGGCATTGTAAGAGAAGGGATAAATATACATCATGCAAATAAAACTGTGACCAACATCGACCACAATACTACAACACGTTTCGACTATTTATTTGATGTACACATATAAAAAGGTTGCATGTCATTTTGGAGTGGGCACAGTGCGGGGGTTTATAGGAGTACATGTGTTCTGTCGTCTTCATGCCATAGTGGTTTTTTTTTGCTTGCACTCTCCCTGCCCCCCGGCTCCCTTGTGCTGCTTTACCCTTCCCACTACTTGTTCTTTTACCAATGACTCTGACTCTTTCTTTCTTGCCCCCGAGGCACCGGCTCTTCCCCTGAACATAAAACTACCAGTTAACACTTCACCCTTGTCATCATTTCTCCAGACGCCTGTCACAACTACTTAGGAGTCAACCCGAAACGATACAATAATTCCTTTTTTAGGTTAAAAGTACTGTGTGCTATTGCTTAATACCAAAGGCTTTATTAAAATATCACATTATTTGACCCTTGATTTTATTTATTGCAGATGCCTGGCAGACCATACAAGTTGGCTTTAGCCCAGAGCTTTACAGACACAAGATAAAGACCTGCACACCAGGATAGTTTAAGGAATAACAGATTTATCACTAAGTCACAGTGAAAAAGAATTGGCAGCTTCCGAATAACACTCTAGCAGATCTATTCCAGTAATTACTGATTGCAAATGAAGCGTTGTCACCCGTTGCTTAGTTTCCAATTACCTTGAACTATGGCTTGTGTCCTAAGTTAGGTGGTGGCAAATAACCAGCGTTATGGGCTATCTCAGTGGTCAGTCATGAAACATTAGTACTTTCTTTGAGACAATGGAGCAGGACTATGGAAACGTACCTTAGCTTCATACTAGTAAACGGATACTGTGAACATTTGCAAGATTTATATTTTGTTCATGACTTTATACTACAAGAATGACACAGCATGACTTTGATTAAACATAGTTTATGTAGTAGGCTGTGAAGGCCACATGTTGAAGACCCTGTCCTATATCCGCGTGAAACGCTTGACTCCGACCCCTGCACTATTTTATTTTGTAAATTAACCACCCTTGGATAAAATAAACATTTTAGAGTAAAAGGAATTTTCAAATTTGAACATTTTCAGATTGTTAATAACTGTTCTTGTTAAGTGCTCTGTATATTCGTCCGCAGTTGCTCTTTGTATTAGTTCTGGTGTTCTTCAGAAGTTCTATTTCTCTATCTTTAAGCCTGTTTTTTTAACGTTACGTTGATTTGTTAATTCAAGGTACGAAATGCAGCATGATGCCCCTTTAAGGTAATAACGTTTGAAATAATAACATCGGGTTTTTGTTGACTACCAGGAGAGAACTTTAGGAATTCAAATAAATGCCTCTAGGTGCAACTGGTTTTGCCCATCCAGTATGAGAAAATGGTTGCTCAGAGGGCAATTTAGGAGGATGTGTACAATCTATCTGTGGTCCTTGTTATAGTTCACAATAATTCGGGATTGTAAATGTGTTTTCATCTCGATGTAGTTCTGGAGAAAAAACTTCAGGCGCAAAATTACTCCTATGTTTCCATTTACGTATGTTGAACACGGCTCAAACACCCTCCTACATTTCCAGCCTCTAAACCCCTGCCCCTCCCGCTGCTCCTGCCCCTCCCGCTTTCCTGAGGCTTTTACCCCACCCGTTTCTCCCACCCCATCTCCTGCTTTCCATTGTGTTTCCCACCCTGCTCTATCAGGTCCCAAAATGCCCTTTTTTTTTTTTTTGGTCTTGCCCGAGCCAGCGCTCATGCCCTGCTCTGCGAGGCTCTATGTAAGGGCTTTAAACTCTGAACACACACTTGTGCATGTGTTTGTGTTTTATGGTCACAGGCTATTGGCCTTTGCGTGCCTCTCTCTAAGAAAGGCAGCACGCAATTGGGCAAAGGTGGTTGCACGTCCCATCTATACATCCGCCTATGCCTACGGCTTGCGAAAGCGAGCATCAGCGCCATATGTTCCCAATTATCGGGCCCGCGTCTCGCCTTCCCATTAATTGGAAATAGATTTTGCCCGCGCTGGCCCTGGCTTTTTTCTCCCTTTCAGAGCACTTGTTTCTGTTGAACCCAGTGGACGCCGCCATCCGAAGCTCTGCATTAAAGGCCCCTTCCAATGTACCTCCCTTGCCCCATCTTGACTCTTCTTTTCATGCTCAAGCACATCATAGCACTTCAGAGTAGATAGCAAACAGCATGCAGGCACTACATAAAACACCAAATACCATTGCTCCGGGGCGGTTGAAGAGCGAGTGCAAAATGCAGAACAGGAATACCTGAGCGTATACTAAGGTGTGTGAAGATAGTATTCTGTGGGATGGAAGAAAGAACAGACTAAAATTAGTGATGACGTAGTTCAATGTCGCGATCTCAAGCCTGTACTTCTATACCTCTTTGCTCAGAATGTTAGACTGGTGCCAAATAAAAAGTTTGCTTGAAACTGCATAAAAAAACCAAATAAAACCAAAAAAAAGGACATGCGAGGGATTCCCCAGCATGACACCTGGATGTAGATCACGTTACCAAAAGGACTTAATACGTTTCTATAAGCCAACAGAGCCACAATAAAAATGTGAGTTTTAACCTTGAGATACTGCAAGTGCGACCTCGGTGGCTATTTCCACTTGCACGGCTGCTGGGGTGAGTCATTAGCCATTGCCTCGTGAAGTCCATGCCCAACGGAAGCTGCAGGCAGTCTGGGGCTCGCGTGGCAACGCCTCTCGAGCAATCACTGCATGTGCAAGCCCCTCCTTGCTGGAGGTAAAAGGCCAACATGCAGGGAACCCACGCTGCTTCCTTGTAGAGAAGGCAGTACTCGGTGGGACGTGCACGCTTGGGCACCATAGGGCCACCAAGATCCATCACCAAGCGCCCCATCCACAGCAGAGGGACTGCAACTCACTAGAAGGATTAAAAAGAAATGTCCGTTCACAAGAGCTCTCAATTTAGTCTCAAGTTGTTCTGTGCCTGTTGCGAGTTGCACACTGATGACATTATAGCTCTTATTGGTCTATATTTAAAATAGAACTACAAAACTACCAGAATCAGGTTCCCCCCTTCAAAAAAACGTGCCTTAGTGAGCTCATTTACACCTGGTACAAAACATTTTCTAGAGAGCAATATTTGGGGCCAGGATTATTACATTGTAATGCTAAACATTCCCAGGTAAGTTATTTGAAAACGACACTATGATGGCGGTATGGGGCGGCACTTTGCCACCACTTTGCATGGGAATGCTAACTACACATGGCCGTCTTTTCCTTATTCATTTTGACTCCATAATATAAGAACGATGGCCTGGAATTTTAGTTAAGTGCCATTTTATTCTCCGATTACTCAACTGACGGAAAGACACAGCTACCGCCCCACACCCCAGATCTCACAGGTTGTCCTTGTGTTGACTGGGATGTCAGGCAGTGCTTTAAAGCCCTTTGGTGCCTGAGGGGGTGTGAGCCATAGGTGTAAGTTAGATTACCCTTCTCTCACATGCCTTACAGCTCTCCCTGGCCTTCCATGAGGAGGGCCTGTTGCCGCCCTGCACGGGGGTGGGAGGTGGGGGATATCCTCTCCTTCTATAGTCAGCAAAGCCTGCCATGTCAAAGGTGGGGCTGAGGGGGACATTCACTGCAGACACTTTCACAGGCTCTGGGAATAGCCAAGGAGCGGTGACTGAGAGCGGATACAACAGACATTGCCTCCAGTTTTCAAGTATTGACATAACCAATATGTCTCGCCTTTACGACATTATCGGCCACATGCATCATTGCACCCGTTTGCGATTCCTAAATTGCGAAAATTAAGGAATCGCAATTTAGAAATCGCAAACTGCAATGCATGAAAAATTCGCTTTTTTTTGCGATTCGGTATTTTTCCTTAATTGTGATTCACAATTTGCGAATCGCAATTAAGGAAAACCCTTCCCATTGATTCCTATGGGCCAAAAAGCCCATAGGAATTAATGGGAAGGCATTCACATTTTGCAAATTTCAAATTGCGATTCGCAAAATGTGAATGCAATTTCAAGGGTGCAGGGGGGGGTCCAAAGAACCCCTCCCTGCACCCCTGAAATGTAACTTCAAATGCAATTTACACACACACATGCCCCAAGGGCATGTGTGTGTGTGTAAATTAATACTTTCAAAAATGCAATTTGTGCATATTCGAACGTTTTCGGTAAATTAGCATGAAGGTCAACTTCATGCTATTTTACCACTTCCAAATTGCGAATTCGCAATTAAAAAATTATCATGCATTGCATTTAAGAAATCTGAAATTGCGATTTCTTAAATGCAATCGCAATTTTAGAAATCGCAACATGGTTGCGATTCCTAAAATTGCGAAATGCATTATGCATTCCAAATTAGTCAATTGCATTCGCAAACGGCCTAAAATTGCGATTCGCACCGTTTGCGAATGCAATTGACTTTGATGCATGTGGGCATATAAGTTATAAACCATGCAACAGTTGATGTTGCACCAAGGATATTGAGCTGCATAATTAAATACTTTATAAGGTCCCAAAGGCGAGACCTATTGGCTATGCCAATGCTTGCTTGAATGTTGCACAGCAGCACGTGCTGCTGTGCAACATGGCTTAAAGTGAAAAGCTATCACGGGTCAGTGTTGGTCGCGTCAGTGTTTTTTTTTGCAAACCTTGTTGCACAGCAGCTCACTCTGCTATGCATAATGTAAAAAACATTAACAAAGCCAATACATTTTGCATAGACGATCTATGAAATGCTCCTTTTTGCATCAGGGAGATGCCGCATGTGAACTCTTTATATGGCATCTATTTAAGCTGCTCGCGGCTGTTGTACGCAATTTTATTTTATATTTACCTGCCACTGCTGAATTGTTTTAACAGTACATATGGGCTCTGCCTCTGATTGTGTTAGTTTACACACATGGTGCTCCCTATTACTTATACTATTTACTTATCAGGGGGGGTGATGGCTTTGAATCGATTTACCATGTTTAGGTTTGCCTGTACAGCGCTTGCACTATGCTTGTTTGGTTTGTCCTCTGTCCTTTATCTAATCTCCTCGTGGCTGCACACATTTCAAGCGTGTTTGTCGGCTCCATGTTTTTTTTCCTTTGTCTTCCACCCTTTACCTAATCTCTCCGTTTTATATTCAGTCAGTCAGTCAGTCAAAGATCTTTATTCGATAAATCAATATCAAAAAAGGCACAGTACATGAAGAAAATACACACATTATACAATGTTAAAAAACAGCAATTTAAATTTAAAAAACCGCATATCATAATTTAATAAAAACAATACAAAAAGAGAAACAGTTTTTAAAATCATCATTAGTATCATAAAATTTTTATATTATCACCAGGTACTGCACAATATATTAACTTTCTCAATAATCAAGTCATACCAATTTTACAAAGTTTCAATAACCTATATTGTGCAACTGCTCACCAAGATTAAACCTACAAAAACACCAAAAATGTATAATTATCACATAGGCTAAACCAATTCCCTTTACCAATACGTGTTGGGCTTTAAAACTGCTCTTCAAAAGCCTACATACATCCCGTACTGAGATCCTCATTCCGAGAGCTGTAATCAGGAGCTGGCCTGCGATAGGTACTTGTTGGGGAATTAACTATAACCCACATCCTTTGAACAAAACGTAACAATGAAATAATGTAATCTAAAACTAACATATTCAAGTCCTCGCTTATGCTCTCCTCACAACCCGCCTTATCCCAGTGACTTATATCAAGGAAAGAGCATTATCCCGTACCCTAGGCATGATAACATTATGTTATGTAGCGGTTTATTCCCCTGGAGGCAGAACTGAAGTTTCAGGCTGCTCGCACTACCACAATCACCCAGGTTATGTAGCTATTACTGGATTTAAGAAATAGATCGAACAGGCATTTGTCCATTAGGCAGAAGTGCTACACTGTGTGTGATACCAAACATATTGCTTTGACATTAGACAGCAGAACTATATTTAACATAACATAAAAATGCAAGGTTCAAGGATCAAAGGAGCACTATTTCACTGACACAGACAGTTTGAAACTTGACAGCAACAGAGCTGCCAGTGGCGTAGTAAGGGGGCGGGGGGGTGGGGGGGCATATGGTTCCACCTCTGTCTATTCAGCAGAAGCCACAATAAAAACCTTTAACATCGGTTTACTGAGATGAGTAAACCTGAACACCTAGCGTTATGATTATTCTCCAGGCTTCCCTTTTCTACTTCTTTTTTGGGCAGGCTTGCCTTCCAAAGCACTGGGATTGCAAATTAAACCAGATATGTGAAATTCAAATCAAAACGCCTTAGATAGTACCACGCCGTTACCTAAAGTTATACAGCAGCTAACAGGCATACTCTCAATTTTCCCAGAACCAGAATCAAATACACCTGTCTGCACAACACCCCCATTGGAAGCTGCAGTGTAGCAGTTGCTAGCAATCAGTAAAACAGATATTTGAAATGTGTTTTCTACTGTCCAGGGTGAACTTGAAACTTTATTCACCCCACATCCATCCGTCTGCAGTCCTACCTCCGCGTGTCTTGCATGTATAGGCAACCTCCAGCCTGGAGCTTACTGCCTGGCCCAATAAACACATTTCAGTCCCTCTCCCTTGCATGCACTCGTAGATGATCCCTTAATTTCTCAGTTTAGGCAATGTTTTCTTTTTGCCTTAGATCAATGCACCAGCCTGTTGGGCAGACAGGCTATCTGCGCTGTGCCACAGCACTCCATTCTCAAGCAGTTTATTTTCGTTTTCTCTGGGCCCTCGAGATCTTGTAGGTCGTTTCTGAATGTCAAATGCCAGGGTCACGCGATGAGGTCCATCACTGATGTGGTTACGGTTGGGACGCCCCTGGACTCCACTGGTAGACAATACAATGGATCATGGGCAGTGGGAGAAACTGGGAGAGTCGCTGCATAGAAGAGTAGTCCTCTAGCACACTGATGCACTGACTGGCACTTGAAATAAGGGCACAGGTAGGCGCATACTTGAGGCCAAGTGCCTGCTTTGAAGTTCTTGAAAACTCAACAGAAAGTGGCGAACTTATGCAAGACTGAAGTCAGCTCATATCAACCTCTCTCCACTCTGAGAATGCGGCTTCATGATGGTGTGTGGATCACACTCCACTATCATGACAAAGTGAGGAAGGCTGGTGGTGGGAGATCCTATAACGTGTTAGATGGGCACATTAATTTTTTCCTAAATGGAGTGATAAATTCCAATTTTCACAATGATTAACCTGTTGTGTAGTTCCTTCTAATCCGTAGGACCTGCACATTAGTTGGACAATATAAACTAAGGGCTCGGTTTCCGGACTGATTCCGGACACCCCTGCAGGATATGTCGTCCTGTTGACCAGCTAGCTCACAGTGCCACCGTAAGCCCTACCTAACCTTACCAGGGAGTGAATTGTTTCTGGCAACCACTTTGAATATGACAAACCTGATTCCTCAAGGATCATGAAAACAGTACAGAACCTTTCGCTCAGTCACTCGTGCTCACTGGTTCTCAAAGAATTATACAGAGAATACACACTGGGACATTATCAATAATATTTATTGAACCAATGTTATTCTTGTATAAAATACGTATGCTGCAAGGATTAGGAGACTGACGCAGATAAACATGATTACAAGCACCAAGAGAGTAAATAGTAGGTAGAGTTTTACCATGGTGTTAAAATAATGTATATATGCAGGTGTATAAACAAGGCAGCAATCTAGCGTACTCCTACAATGTGAACCCTTCTCTAATTGTACCTAGAGTGTATGTAGGTGTAGAACCAAGAAACCCCCCAATGGACGATCCAACCCCATTACCTGGGAAAGAGTGGAGGACCCCATCTTGGACACGAGTTGGACTCCCCTAAAGAGATGCTTACATTTGTACACAGTAAGAAATGAGACCTTGAACATGATGTTCGGTGCATTGTGATAATATTGCGCAAAGCGAAATGTAAACTAAGTTTCGTTTTAAAGAAACAAATCCAACATGGTCGGGCGTTCAAATATATGCCAGAGGTCACAGCTTAGAAAATGTATATTCATGAGGACCATGTAAGAAATAAGCTGCTTCATGACATGGGCATAACTCAAGAATATACTAAACCCCCCAAGATGTCTGGACAAATGTGCAGGTCACTGTCAGCCCTGGTCCAGAGATCACAGCAGCTTGGTGCACACTGCAATATCTATAACACACGTGGATACTGCTGTTACCTGTTGAGGACTCCAAACTCCATAATCCATTACTCGCCAGGGGAGGGGCTGAGAACCCAGCCTTACGATTAAAAGCGCGCAACATCACTCGCGGTGCGTGGACACAGTTGTTACTTGCTGGAGACTTCAAACCCTATAATCCATTACTCACCAGGGGAGGAGCTGAGAACCCAGCCTTGCGCTTAAAAGCGCGCAACATCACCCGTGGTGCGGGACGTGGACACTGCTGTTACCTGCTGAGGACTCCAAACCCCATAATCCATTACTCGCCAGGGGAGGAGCTGGGAACTCAGACTCTCACTTAAAAGCACGCAACATCACCTACGGCGCGGGAAGTGGACACTGCTGTTATCTGCAATTCCTCATCTGTACCATTACGCCAGTTTTGCTGAAGAGTGTTGCTCTATCGTGCTGGACTTGGGGGAACTCAAGTTGATTACTTTGATTGCCATAGTGAATTGTTGTATAAGTATCACGAGACCTAGAGTTCACCAACCCCCAAAGGATTGAGTATGGGGAGAAGGAAAACAATGGACGGGAATAGTGGAGCTCTTGGAGGTGGAGAAAGCGGTAGAGAACATAGGGGAAAAAGGGCAAGGAAACGCTGTAACAGAAGATACCAGGTAACAATTGTACCATTGATAGAATAGATACGCTGATCAGTGAAAGTGAGGATATTTTAGTTAATGACACACCCACCCAAGCTATTAGTATTGAACAAGTCATTGGCTCCTCTCACCCGGACAAATCCAGTGTAGGACAATATATAACAATTCCCGCAATGTTTCATAAACCAATGAGGGGAGGTACTCTGGAATCCCAAATCGAGGGATCTATGGCTACGAGGGCAGAAAGTGCAGCTTCAGCTAAAGAAAAGATTGGTAACCCCGAGGTTGGGGAAACAATGGTTGTCTGTACCAATAGGTTTGCGCCCCTCACAGATCTGCAAGTGGAAGAGAGGGTGGATGATCACTTGAATAATCCCCCGTCGCTATCCTGCAGCCCCCCCCTACATCTAATTCACAGTCGAATTCACATTCTACCATTGATCTTCAGGGAATACCTTCTCTCATTTGTGAATTGAAAGCCGAGGTGGCACTTATGTGAACAAAGTTAGTCGAATTGACATCTGTGGTTGAACGTTTATCACAAAGGATTCCTGTGCATCTGGAAACTCCAAACCCCAGGGTAAGGCAGCTTGAACAAATGAAGCAGATAAACTGTCAGGAACGTTATCGGGCTACTATAACAAAGGTCTCTCGGAGTAAGGATAGCATTCCGCTCTGTCATAATACGGGGGAAGAAAATAGACTTGAAATAGAGTCAATATCATTGGGGTGTCCCGTTCAAGCACCTAATCTAAAATTAGATCTATCACAAATGCAAATCAGGCGCCCTCTCATACCAGGATCAGGGAATACTTTAAATAATTGCAGACAACAAATTATTACACCGTTAGGCATAAATCTGCCTCAGGAGCCAAATATTTACTTGGTTAATGTCCCAAAATACCCTAGCAGGAATAGCATAGAAAACGCAGATTCCCTTACTAATAAAGCAATCCATTGGATCTGCCACATCAGGGGTTGTCGTTCGGTTATTAGAGAAGATATTTCTAGAGCTCGTAGACTCTCTTCCCGAACAAACCCACTAGATTGCATTAGGTTAACACCAAAAGGTCAAGACCTTGTTGAAGACTTGTTAGCCTTGGAATTTCGTAAGTCTTCTCCAGATCATTCTTAAATACAGTTTAGACGTTTCCCCTTTGTAACTGGTAAGGGCTTTGTCCCGGGGCAAGGTGATTCCCTCCTAGGCAGATCCCCACACCTAGAATCTAATGATTGACTCTTGAACGTGTCTCAGAAGGAATTAGGCACAAATGACTTAATTCCATCAAGTAGAGAATCCAGTATTTGTTCTTACCCTTCTAGAGAGGCGGAATGTATAATGAGCAATTTACCCCCAGATAATAATACATTGACAACAAAGGAAACATAGAGTTAGCTGATCACCAAGGAAATTTGTTGAATACCGTGAAAGCCCAGAGCCCAGGTAACAATCTACTGGCAGTGTTATCTGTGTTATCGTGGAATATAGCTGGGATAAAATCTAAGATTGTATCTCCAGACTGGCAGACATTTGTTCCAGCAATCACTGGTGGCAAAGGACGACCCTCAGGAGGGTTAACAATTTTGGTTCGACAAGATATTGGCTTTGCTGTGCAGGTCCTTGAGTCTCATATAAGGATATATTAGTGCTCAGGCTGAAGTGGGGAGAGCGCAAAAAGCATGATATCTGTACCATCGCTGGGAGAGGGACACAGGGTAGGAAATCTGGGGTTTTAGTAGTTTTGAGCACTTTACTTGACCAAAATTCTAGGGGTATAGATGTAATAATAGCGGGTGATTTTAATGTGACTTTTAAACCCATCCTAAATGGGAACTAAAATTTTACTGATGAGGAAGGTGACTTTTGGAGAATTCCTAAATTAGATCTAATTCCAGTAAAAAAATTGACTGATGTGGTGGTTCAGATAAATTCCATCTGTGTGGAGAAAGATTAAGGGCTGTAAATGGCAGAACCCAATCAGATAGAGATGGTGCATGTACTTTTAACAATGGCTCTAGTTTTAGCCGCATTGATTATTTATTTATTAATTGTCATTTCTGGCATGCACTAAGGGACATGAAGGTAAATGAGCGAATAGAGAGGGATCATAACCCCTTGTGTGCATTTTTTGAGCTAGTGGTAGAGAAAGACGCCACTTATCCTAGTAGAGGAATGATATCCCTAGATTTAGTTCCCACAAATGACATGAGGCGCTTGAAATGGATAAACCTAATAGAGAAGCCTGAAGTTCTAGATAAAATCTCACTAGATGTTTATAATGCAATATTAAAATTAGAAGATCATTTGGTTAACCTGGCACCTCCTGAGCTGGTAATTGGATTTCATGCTGAGTTATTTACACAGCTTTGTGCCTATTTCTATAAAAACTGTCAAAATAGAGGTATTCACTGTAAAAATGGAAGTAAATGGTTCAATAAGGACTGCAAGGAGGCTCGTAGTTCCTTGGGGAAAGCAATTAAGGAAGGAGATCTGACTAAAGTGCGGTATGCTAGGCAAACGTCTAAGAAAGCCCAGGAGATTGCTAAGAAACCTTGGGATGAGAGCAGATGGCAGGATCTTAAATGTGCCTGTGAAATTAAAATCCTAAACAATTTTGGGACATAAATAAATGGGGCAGAGAAGGCCGACCTGTATAGCCGATAAATCATGTAAGTCAAAATCAATGGGTGAAGCATTTCCAATCTCAATATGCTTGTAGTATAGATGATAAGGATATGTTTGAGTTCCCATATACTTACGACGATGGTCCAGCTTTTAATGAAGCAAATGTTGACATTGCTTTGGGTTTTGTAATGGGAGGTAAAGCACCAGGCCCAACAGCATTCCAGCTGATATATTCCTTTCCAATCAACCTAAATGGAGCCGATATATTCTGATTATAATGAATGAAATTGCTAAAAGTATGCCGGGACCAGATTCATGGAAAGGAGCGGAGGTAGTTCCAATATTTAAAAAGGGGGATAAGTCACTGCCTGGGAATTACAGACCCACACGCTTAATCGATTCAATACAAAAGTTTATGGGTCACCTTGTGCTAATTAAA
This sequence comes from Lissotriton helveticus, assembly GCF_964261635.1. Taxonomy (NCBI): domain Eukaryota; kingdom Metazoa; phylum Chordata; class Amphibia; order Caudata; family Salamandridae; genus Lissotriton; species Lissotriton helveticus. The sequence continues at coordinate 807,139,078 of NC_136071.1, forward strand.
ATCCAAGATTGGATTGATGAGCAGGATATATTATCACCATTCCTGGCATATTTTCGGTCATGCACAAGCACCATTGACCAAACCTTTCGCTTCACTTTGTTCTACTGGAGAACAGTGGTCCTAGACAAAGGCAGCTTTTATGCTGCCTTTGTGGATTTAAAGTCAGCCTTTGATCTCTTCTTACGTAGTAGATTGTGTAGAGTAATGCAAGATCTGGAAATGCCCCCAAAACTACTATCTCTTATAGCTAAACTCCATGAGGGAAATCATGCAAAAATCAAGTGAGGTACCCAGGGTCAGGTTACCTCCCCTTTTCGAGTAGAAAAAGGAGTGATACAAGGTTGTGTGATGGCACCGCCTCTGTTTTCTATATTCATCAATGGGATTGTAAAATGTTTGGGAGCGAACCCAATTGATGCTCCAATATTGGCAGGCATGAAAATCCCCATCCTCATGTTCGTAGATGATACGCTGTTAATCGCTAAAACACCAAGCGGTTTACAGGAAGCCCTATCACTTTTCGAGGAATTTTGCCTTCTACGGGGTTTGGATATAAACGTGGCCAAAACAAAGTTTATGATATTTAATCCCCACAGATCCTATAGAGGAGTGATGGCGCTGAATAAGCGAACCCAAGAGCAGGTTAAAGATTTTACATATGTTGGGGTCATTATGCAGGGTGACATGAGGTGGGGCAAGCAATTGGATATGGCCAAACGGAAATATTGTCATTGTCAGTTGGCAAGAACTTTACTGGCTGAGTTTAGTGCATCATTTACAAAACCAGTTAGTCCAGTCTTGAACATTTATAATATGAAAGTTGTTAGTGCAGCATTATATGGGGCAGAGCTCTGGAGATTTAAAAATCTTTCTAAACTAACCATAGCTGAAAAACGTTTACGTAAAATCACTAACCTTCCTCAAAGCACACCAGTACAGCCATTACTTTATGATTTAGGCAGGAAGGCTTTGGCTGACAGTGCCAGACTACGCCCTTTGTTGTACTGACGGAGAATCTGGTCAACACCTGAAATGACACCTTATGTTGAGGGCCTAAAAGATATAATAAGAGCAGATGATTCTAAGACAATTGAATGGCTACAGGAAGTTAGATCAATCTTAGTAAGTATTGGCATGGCTGCCCTATGGGAGAATCCTGAAAACAACTCTGTTTCCCTCCAAAGAACAGCTGAAGGGAAGATACTGGGGATGGGTGACTGATAATACCTTTAGGAATAGTGATCCTTTGACACTAACATGCCAATTCCTAGATGTAACACTAGTACAAAAGCTGAAACCATACTGGGACACCATAATGAAGTCTCACAGTAGAAAGCTCTATTTCCAACTCAGAGTGGGCACATTAGTCATAAAGTCATTTACTGCAAGATGGGAAACAATAGATTTTCTAAAACAACAGTGGTCCCATGAAAGGATAAAATGCAGTATCAATAAATATAGACGCGAATCCAATCTATATTTTAGAGTGACATGTCCAGCCGGACAGAGGTCATTCAAGTTTACTCAATAAACAAGTATCCAACATATAACAAGAATACCTTCCACAATGCCCCTGTGAGGTACACAAGCCTGTGCCCAACACTTGCGGGGTAAGTACAGGTGAAAAAGTGGTAGAGAGAGTTTAAAGGCAAAACAACGTTTTTCTGCTTACACATTCATTGCACAGAAAATATCAAGTTGCACCATTACATTAATTTCACAATCAAATATGTTTGTATAAGGTGCATGAGCGAGTCGACGGCGTTTCGGTTCCCCTAAAGAATAATTGGAACCATCATCAGGACAAAAACAAATTATTTGCCTTATAGCACTAAACCTCAAATTGCCGAGGCAGTACAAAAATGGACCCATGCGAGTCGATGCTCAGTGTGGTCCGGTCCAGCAAGCCTCGAATGAAGGGCTGCCAGGGTCCGTGTTACTCAGTCGCAACCGGACGGCGCCAGGGTAAGCCTGAATCGGCGTTCATGGAGGTATTCCCTGGCGCCAGGGAATACCTCCATGAACGCCGATTCAGGCTTACCCTGGCGCCGTCCGGTTGCGACTGAGTAACACGGACCCTGGCAGCCCTTCATTCGAGGCTTGCTGGACCGGACCACACTGAGCATCGACTCGCATGGGTCCATTTTTGTACTGCCTCGGCAATTTGAGGTTTAGTGCTATAAGGCAAATAATTTGTTTTTGTCCTGATGATGGTTCCAATTATTCTTTAGGGGAACCGAAACGCCGTCGACTCGCTCATGCACCTTATACAAACATATTTGATTGTGAAATTAATGTAATGGTGCAACTTGATATTTTCTGTGCAATGAATGTGTAAGCAGAAAAACGTTGTTTTGCCTTTAAACTCTCTCTACCACTTCTTCACCTGTACTTACCCCGCAAGTGTTGGGCACAGGCTTGTGTACCTCACAGGGGCATTGTGGAAGGTATTCTTGTTATATGTTGGATACTTGTTTATTGAGTAAACTTGAATGACCTCTGTCCGGCTGGACATGTCACTCTAAAATATAGATTGGATTCGCGTCTATATTTATTGATACTGCAGTTTATCCTTGCATGGGACCACTGTTGTTTTAGAAAATTGTTCCCCGAGGTCCCGAGCAGACTAATTGGGGTCCCTTGTTGTTATAAAAAGGGAAACAATAGATGACACCTCTTGCCCTATTTGCCATGTAAACTTGGAGTCTTTGGCCTACTTGTTATTTGTGTGTCCCACCTATAAAGTTATGCGGGGTATATGGTTGGCCCCAATTTGTAGAGCTCTGGGTACTCGAAAACATGAGGTAGCGCTTAGATTAATTTGCACTGAAACATGGCTACCCATTGCCATATATTTAGCAAAATGTTTAGGATGGGCATGGGTCATTAGATCAAAAGCGATTGCTGCATTGTAATAAATGTGTACCACATGCAAAACTTGTTATCTTTTGGTTGCTTAAATTATGTGGGGGGTTGTTTTTTCTTTATTCTTTTTAATACTAAAGGTAGTAAGCGTAAGGCAAGAGTTGAGTTGTTCATGGAATTTTGTGTCTTAATGCAAAAAGACTCCTTTCTATATATATATATATAACACAGAGAGGAGTTTAAAAATTTCCATTGCTGTTTTTATAATATTTTCTGAACTTTTATCTTCATGGGAAGTTTAAAAAAAAGTTTTTAATATCTTGGTTATAAATTTGGCATTGTATTCCAGTTTTTATGACTATTTGTCGAGTAAAGCTATTATGACTTACTATAACACATTTCAAAGAGTGAATATACTAACCGAGGAACTGAGGGACTCTCGAGACCTGGGGGCTGCTCAGCAATGCAGGGTCTTGAGTTACACCCCTGGGGAACTGACTAGTACTAAGAAGCCTGCAAGTGATTGTTCCCTTATTTGGGTGTGTGGCAAATATTGTTACAATCTTGATTCTATCCCCATCCAAAAAAGTGTCAGTAGCATTCAACTTTTTGCACAGCAATTGCAAAGAGCTACAATGAATGCACACCTGGTATGCAATTACGACATAGCAAGGGAGCCAAAAGGGTCCCCCAGGACAGGTAGCCTATAGCCCCCACTGCTGGGGGCTTGTTTATGCCACTGCAATCACTTTTTACTGTCTGGCCCAAGGAAGTTAACCCCACCATGGACATAATGAGAATAAGAACTCTAGCAGCCATCCTGGGCAGCACATTTTCTCAGCGAATCAGGTGTCAAGAATCTCCTTCTATATCATGGGAACTCCTTGGCATAGATTCCATCATCTACGCTGTGTACAAAAGCTACAGGCCAGTATCACCCTTACCATGTCTCAAGTAGATTGTGTAAATGGTCTTTAACCAGGGGCCTGTCTTCCTACTTTGAAATTTGTAAAGGATTAAAAATGGGGTAGCAAGATAGCCCCTCACCGCAGCTGCTGGGAGTGCATCTTGCTCTAAGCAGTTCACAGACTCTTTATAGCCAGACACTCCACCTTCAAAGCACTCTGCATTGTTGCCATAGGTTCATCAACACAATGGTCCCCAGTCCAATTAAAGTTACAGAAATAGTCACAGAACACAAACAAGGCTTTAACCTTGCGTTGGACGGAAAATACCTCTACATGGTAAAGGATGTCTACTACTGCCCTGAGTGCCCAACTGTACTGTGGTCTGTAACCCTAATGCTGATTTTTGTTGTTATAGGCAAACAGGGATCATATGTGTGCCCCAGGACATAGGCCTGTCCAACAGATTGTGATCTTGCTGGATCAGAAGGGCGCCAAAAGCTCTAGCCTCATAGTGGTGGAAGGTTACTTCCTTTACCAGGAGTTAAGCAGCACAAGCATTGTGGTGGCATCATGCTGTGTAATGATCAGTAGGAATGAACAAGTCCCTTTGGTAAACAACCTTTACAACGAAACTTTTACAACGCACTACCATTACAACGCGGTCATTACAATGCAAACTATTACAACGCATTGCGCTGGGGGGCGCTCTAGGATAGGGAATAGGTAATTTACTATCCAAAAACCTTCCCTAGTGTCCACGGGGACTGGAGTTGGAATAGTAAATTAAACTATTCACTATCCAACACCCAAAAGCACTATGCGTTGTAATGGACTGCGATGTAAAAACCGCGTTGTAAAGGCAGGCGTTGTAACAGCCTGCGTTGTAACGTCATACATCCAGTCCCTTTTAGCCAGTGATTCTGGAAACGACAGGGCATGGACCACCTTTTGATAGCCGAAGACTTTAGGGGCGTGCCCTTTCCCAAACCTCATGATTGTAATCTATGGAGTAATTATTGACAATAACCAGACTTTTATAAAACATGCTAAATCTATGTGTACTACTGGTTTCTGTCTCTAATTCCTATTTTTTTTTTTTACTTTATTTTGCAGATTTTCAGAAAAAAACAAGGCAGAGCACATACATCAGTAAAGCTATATAGCAGGTAAATCTCAATAATGGCGGCATCTTACATTCTTCGTCGGGGGAAGGAATAAACCATAGCAGTTCGATTCTATCTTACACACCTCTGGCCTCTAGGAAGGATTTTATACAGGCGCTTATTCTGTCTAGTTTGGACTATTGCAATGCTTTACTAGTGGGCCTACCTAAACATCTTATTCAAATACTGCAGCTGCTTCAAAACACAGCTGCAAGACTAAACCTGGGTTTAAAGTGACGTGTACCCATCTCCCACCATCTGCAAAGCTTCACTGGCTGCCAGGAAATACAAGGTACTATTTAAAAGGTCTGTGTCTCTGCCATAGCACATCTATAACACCGTCCATGAGACTTATATGCTATCTCTTTTTTCCTGACACACACCATCACAGGATATAAGGTAGACATATACGTTGTTGGTTAAAACTGCAAGATTCAAAACAAACCCAGATCGCAAGGCTGCTCATTAGAGGCTGAGACAGCCAAGGCCTGAAATTCCTTGCCACTGCTTCTGTGCTCTCAACCAAATCTTTTCATCTTTTAGGAAGCAACTCGTGACTTTACTGTTTAAATCCAATTTTAGCTTTGGATCGCATCCATATTTGCCCTCCTGCCAAATTGAGGGTCAGTTTATGATTTCAACCTCATGAGCGCCGTGACACTTCTTACCAAAGTAGCTGTTCACACTTTACAAATGGCTTCAATCAATCAATCAATAATAAACCGGTGGATTACTTTGCTGATAACTGTGATTGGGAGAACAGCTCTGATTAAGTTGGTAGTACTGCCAAAGTTTAGATATGTTTTCAATAATATTCCCAAACGCCCAACCGCACAATTTTCAAACTCACTCCAAACATTACTGACCAGGATGATATGGGTAGGTAGACAGCCCACAGTCAAGTGGACTACATTAATACTTCCATTTCAGAAGGGGGGGCTTTAGATATAAGATCCAATTCGGTATTAGAACTGCGCAAAGGCACAATCTGAATTCTACTACCACCACCACTCACCCACCCCCTCAACACATGGTTGTGGAATCAGGTGTGGCTGATCATATGCTTCTAAATATAATTATTTGTCAGGTAATGCTGTGCTTCCTCAAGGAAATCAACTCAGTTGCCTATATAGTTAATGCATGGCAATATCTGGCAATATATTCTGGCTTCTGTTCTGATGCCATAAGCTATTTGACCCTTGCATACAACTTTCTACTATTCCTTATAGCAGAACATAAGGCTTGGGGATCAACTCAAAACTAAGAGATTTACAACACTGGGAAAATTTGTTCAATAATGATAAATTCCTGTCCTTTATGGTGCCCTGTGAGGTATCACCACCAGACGTGTTTCTTTAACACAGATTGCAACTGGCAATGAAGCAGCACCTGAAACAGTTCATCCATGACCCCCTAGAAGTGCCTCAATTGTCTTGTCTCATTGATGCACTTGGGATTAAACAATTAGGGGGTCATTAGGATGGCGGGCGGACTTCGTCTGCCCGCCAACCTATCGGGAAATGGGACTGCCTGCCATAAGGGCGGGGGTTCCATGGGGGCAATTAGGATGCGCCCGCCACAGTTGCGGGCGAATCCTGCATTCCTGTCATTGTGGCCGGCGGTGCACTTAGCACCGCCCGCAACAATGCCAGGAAGGCATGTTGTGCACTTCCATGCACAACATGGCAGGCACTGCGCGGTGCCTGCCATGTTGTGCATAGAACTGCTGGGGGGTACCATAGGTACCCCCATGTACACCCCGCACCCCCCAGGGTACCTGGGGGCCTGCAACAGGCCCCCTCAGTCCATTCCCGCATGCCTTGCCGCCACGGAAAGGCATCTCTCCGCACCCATGGTAATATGGCTGGGGGTGTCTTACAGACACCGCCGCCATATTAAACCCTTTTCCGCCCGGTCAACTCATTGACCGGGCGGAAAAGCGTCGGATGATCTTTCTGTCCGCCATGGTCCGCCCCGCCATAGTAAAATGATGGGAGGGAAATGGGTGGCGGGCGGGGTCGGATCACAGGCAGATTGCCATCAGCATGCGGGCGGTGGCGATACGCCCGTGATCCCAATGGGCCCCTTAGTTTCCAAAATTGACCACATATCAGTGATGGCTAAGGCTAGAACTCCACCCAAGACCAAAGGGGGGTGAGAGGACAGCTTGGGTAGGCACATCACTGACTGAGGGACAGTGGAGATATTGTTGCAACAAACTCAAAAGGCTTCCCTGAATGGCCTACATAGGGCAATTTACAATAAATTCCTACACAAGTATTATTATACATTTGTTGGACTGAGGAGACCAAATTCCTAACACTTGGCAGGGAGTTGCCCTCAAGCAATGCAATATTGGGTACAGGTATTTAAAGATTTGCCGGCGATGGTTGATTTGCAAATTACACTTAACCCTTTTACTGCACTCCTGGGATATGTCATGGACCTTCTCAAGGCAGTTCATAAGCTCACCTCCCTATCCATATTGGTGGTGAAAGGACAGCTGATTATGAAATGGATTGAGGCCACTCGCCACAGACCGCAGCATGGCACGAGGATTTGATATACCGCAATGAGAACAGTGGATTCTATCCTCAGTTGCAACCTCCCTGCATGTTGTTTGGAGACTTTTGACAACCACTTCGCAATTTCTTGGATGCACAGAAGTAATAACTAACCTTGTGGTGTGATTCTCTATGCAGTTGAGATGTTGAACACTTTCTCATCTAATGATAATTGGGAAGATAACTGTCCTGCAAGGTATGTGTGTAGATATAAGGAAGATGACTTCATATTGGCATGTATCAAATATCAATTATGTTATTTATGCACTGTATATGTTTACATGCTATAATAGTAGATGTGGGTGAGCCACAAAAGTCATTTAAGCCGAAACCATGCTGAGCTTTAATGTGGCTGTTTTGCCTGCAACCCACGCTTTACCATCAGGTGCCAAGAATTAAAAACAAAGCAGAAACCTTTGGTGTTAAAAAGGAGAGAAAGAGGTAGCCATCAATGAACGAATTTCATAATGTGAAAACAGAAAACCTGCAACCAATGTTGGCGGCCCTGCTTGAACAAATTGTGTGATCTCAGGCAAATATTTTGTTCTGCAGAGCCTCTTTTTTCTTCATTACCACATATAAGAGAACCTTCTAGTTATTGAGTTGTGGTTGTGCACTATACAGAAAGAAGTCTGATGTTAAAAAAAATCCCTTTTTTTAAAGAGATTATAATTTTCACATGATATCTGCCGCCCGAGTTAAATGCCAATTCCTAGCTACTGGAGGGGGGGGGGGCTTAAAAAACTGCTCGTTATATGTATTTTTCCACATTTCTTTTTTTATTTGTGTGGGCCTGATCCTAAAATGAGCAGAATAGCAGATTGCATTATGTGTTTTGACCAAGGTACGTTTCTAGGAGGTGTCAGTGCAACCACACACACGCAGAGGAGGGGATGTGGGGCGTGCCCTCCCCGACCCCTGCTCACTTTGCTCTTCCGCTACAAACGAAATCATGAACTTGGAGGTGCAGTGTCCTGGAGTCTATTTGTGCACGTGTGAGCTCGAGGGACTGGTCAGTTACTCTCTCAGGTAGTGCAGGGCGGGAAGGCGGTGCTGCTTTTAAAGCACCTGGGGCCTGGAGTATGGATGGACCACGTTTGCAGCATGCCACCTGCCGCCTGCCAATGGCAGAGCCTTCCATCCCTGTAGTATGTGCCACAATCACAGGATCGCATCTGCTGGCACAGCCAGAGCTACTGATCTGCCCATTTCGGGACCTGAGGCCCAGAGGGCTAGACAAGCTGGCATCGTAGTGCCTTCAGCACTCTGCTCTGCACCTGTAGGGTGTTGTCCAGGCTACGGGCAGCGAGGGCGCCTCAGCTGGACAAGAAATCAGCAGCCCAAAGCAGCAAGTCAATTGCCATACGCGCCCTGAATTCTTATTACACGTGGATCAGCATAATAGTCTATTTAATCAAACACATCCTGAACTTACATATTTGAAGGCGTGTACATGTGCGATAAGGAAGAAAAAGAAAGCACAGGTATTTATTTTTTATTTATTTATTTATTTATTTTATTTATTTATTTTTTATTTTATGTAGTTTATAGAGCGCACAGCTACCCCCGAAGGGGTGTCCCGGTGCTAAAAACCTGAACCTCTAAAGGGGAAAGGGAGCAAAGAGCAAGGAGAAGCAGTAGGGTGACTCAAAGTGCGGAAAAGAGCCAAGTTTTGAGTTTGGCTCGGAAGATGGATTCGGAGGGACAGAATCTCAACTCGATTGGTAGGGAGTTCCACAATTTAGCGGCAATGACACTGAACCCCCTGCCACCCATTCTAGATAATCTAAAACGGGGAGAGATCAGGAGGCGGAGGTCATTGGATCTCAGGGATCTGGTGGAGCGGGATATCGAGACACGTTTTTTCAGGTAGTTGGGCCCGCGGTCGTTGACGGCTCGATAGGTGAGGGTAAGGACCTTGAACTGGATGCGGCTGGCCACTGGGAGCCAGTGGAGTTCCTTACGATACGCAGAAACAGATTGGCGGTAAGGGATGTTACCAATCAGTCTGGCTGCAGCATTCTGGACAATCTGCAGCCGGCCTACCAGATACTGGGGGGCACCAGCATAGAGGCTGTTAGCATAGTCCAAGTGGGACGTGATGAGGGCTTGGGTAACTGTACGGCGGGAATCCAGGGGGAGATAAGGAAGAATTTTTCTGATCATGCGTAACTTCAGGAAGCAAGCAGAAGTCACTTTATTAATCTGAGTTTTGCATGATAGGGAGTCATCAAACTGGAAACCCAGATTCCGGGCCGAGTGAACGGGAGATGGGGCGGGATCAAGTGCCGTGGGCCACCACCAAGTAGGGGGGATGGAGGCTTTTTGATTGAAAAACAGTACCTCCGTTTTAATATAAATATTTGTTTAGGATCACACAATTTGGTCAAGCAGGGACCCCGGGATTGATCCCAACTTTAGCAGTTTCACATTGTGTAATTTAGCTGCTAGATGGGGATGTCTTTCCCTAAAATGTCTTTTCAAGTTAATGGTTGAGGATTTGACTTTAACCCTCAATTCTGGAAAGCAGAAGAGTTTCCCCTCATAATGTCACACCTTGTCACTACATTGAGAAGTTTTTAAACTTCAGTTTAAGAACATTCCTTCCCCATTCCCAGATGACAATGCCATTAGTGAACATTAAGCAGCAAGTCAGTTGTTATGGGTGTCCTATAGGTGCCTTAGATTCATGTTATAGGTGGAGCAACATCATAGCCTATTACATCAAACACAAGAGGTTTTCTACAGGGCACATCCCTAATTCAAGTATTTGAAGGTGTTCTCATATACTATAATGAAGAACAAGAATTGGCATAGCCAATAGGTCTCGCTTTTGGGACCTTATAAGTATTTAGTTATGCAGCAGAATATCCTTGGTGCAACAACACTAACTGTTGCATGGCTAAACACTTATAAGGTCCCAAATGCGAGACCTATTGGCTATGCCAATGCTTGTTTTCTGTGCAATAAAAGCATTTTGTTTCTTTACTTGTGTACATTTATGTCTACATCACTCTGTCGTCAAAGGAAGAAATATTTCTATAGGGCACTCCTAATCCCCAATATTTTGCATGTTACTACGACTTGTCATCCTGAATTTAAAATATCTCTTACCAGGTCACATAATGTAAATGGAGTGTACAATACAGTTCTGCAGAGCTGCGTCTTCGTAGAATGAAATACTTCGAAAGGCACTTGCAAAATTATAAGATCTGACCTTAGTAAGTGTGAATCTTTTTCTTTGTAAAGTTTATGCAATGAAAAATTAAAAAAATTAAAGTGGAACATATAAATTGAAAAAATCAGAGATTGAAACAACAGCCCTCGCACTGAGGTGCACTACGTTTTAGGCAGATGTTCATATCTGATAAGAAACACGCATTGGTAAAGCCACAAGGGCTCTTCATCTAACCTAAATGACTTTGGCAATGGTTTTTAGCGATGCTGTACAGCATTGGAAATGCTGTGTGGTGTGTCTAAAGAGCAGGAAAATAGAAAAGCCTACAACGTGGCTGGCTGTGTCCTTTTGTAGGCACACGGAGTATGCCAACAAAATGACCAACGTCCTTTTAATAATTGTATTTACCTATCGGAGTTGGATCCGTAAACAAAAACATAGAGCACAATTTTTTCTAAAGCAACTTGGAAGGCACTGATGAGGGAAACATGGGGGGCCGAAACAACACTGAGGGAGGAGGAAAACGGAGAGAAGCACATGGATGGGAACAACATGGAACTGGAGTGGGAAGAAACAAACGGACAAGAAAGCAACACTGGTGTAGAAACACACAAGGGACAGCGCAACATGGAAGAAAGAAAGCAACACAAGTGCAGGAGAGGGGGTGGAGAGAAGTACAGAAGGCAGACGTGGAAAACAAGGTACCCGCATGTATTGTTTAAACAAAATAAAAAAGCATTTGCAATGCAATAGGTATCGCATTTACGAGAGTTTGAGCTATTGGCATTGTAAATGACAAAGTCTTTTATTTATGTTTTTGTTTTTAAGACATAAATAAAAGGCATTGTCATTTACAATGCCAATAGCTTAAACTCGTGTAAATGGGAGACCTATTTCATTGCAAATGCTTGTTACTTATTATGCTAAATCCTTAAATTTTCCATAAAGAGACAAGCACAAACACTACTTTGTCTTGTCGGCATATAAGTAGAACTCACAGGCAGTTTCGTTACAGTGAATGGAAGTTGTAAAGTAAGGTGTGCATATGAGCAAATAACATCAACTTAGACATTTGGTATAGTTGTGCAGCCGTATGAGGAATAACATAACAAATCATAATTGTAAAACTAAAAGTGTGCTCAAGCAAGGGTCAATTTTTTTCTGTTGGTGCCACATGAAAGAAAGCACATTTAGGGTCCACTGATCTCAGAAAAAATATACGCAATTGGAGGTAAGATTTTCAAGACTTGTGAAGTATGTGTTGGGATATGCCCTGTGCTGCGGAGGTTTGGAATGCGGAGTGGGAACGTGCCACAAAGGCCCACGACAGATGCAAGGGGTGAATAGAATCAATGGTAAATCTGAAGAGACACAGCCTTTGTGATTTAAAAGAAAGCGACCTTGGTTTCAAGAGTGCGAAAGGCTATGGAAAACCAACCTGTGTGATCAACCAAAAAAAGATCAATGGAAAAGAGAAAGTGTGTGCTGGACCTACAACACAATTGTTTCCTGTATGTCATATCTTATGTTTATGAGCATTAGCATTACATTTTCGCACTAGGAGCAAAAAACAGGGCTGTTAACCCACAATGTTCAGCCGGGACGTCTCATGTTGCATTTTCCACTAGACAAATATTACATTCACAAGCACTTGGCACAGCCTTTCCAAACTCACACAGCAGAGAACTTTACGCCAGACATAAATATGCAAAACAACAGCTCTAGTGTTTCCTGCATGTTACAGCGATACCGGCGGAATCAAGGCCTGTGCGATTCAACTTCACTTAAGCACATTGAAAAAGGGCAGGGTGTGCCCGGGTGTTGAAACCAAGCAGTCTGCCATCACAGGGCTTGTGAAACAAAAATCTCTTTCAACACGAGACACACCAGCGCATCGTGCATAGATTTCCAGTCTAATGAAATGACATCAGGAGCACTGAAATCACTTGAAAAGGAAGGGCCCCTCCCCTATGCTACAACAGAGGTATGAGTGTTAGCATCAGCAGGGGTCGTCAGCTGTGGGTATTATGCAAATCACATTGTGCATGAACGAGTTAAAAAAGGTATTGGGCAACTGCTAAGGATGCGGTAATATTATAACGCCAGGCGAGATAAAACATTTATTTTAGCACAACACGACTTCAAAACTTTCCAAGACAGGTAACAACAAGCACTGACCATAAAAGTAACGCCGCACGGCCGTAAAAGCGAAAATCTTTGCGATCGCGATGCACACTCTGTGCTAAGCAAGTGAGGGATGTGCGCGCAGCAGCGATTGCAGAGGCGGAGCAAGCGCGTGCGTTTGTGTGCGTAATCGCAAGCTGGTGACCGGCAACAGCTTTTGTTAGCACTTCCAACAGCCACTGATGACTACATGTCTCCCCGAGCAGTGCATGCGCTGGATCAGGCGAGACCTAAAAAGGAGGCACAGGGATGCAAAACATTTGCTTAGGGTCAGACAATTTTGTCAAGCCTGGAAGAGGGATGGATCCCATGTTTCGCAGTTTCACATTGCACAATTTAGCCTCTAGTTTGGGGATCTCATTCTCTCATTTCTCTGTTTCAAGTGAATGGTAATTTGTTTTAACTTTAAGTCTTAATTCCGAAAAGCGCAAGCGTTTCCTTTTAAAATATCAGATAATGTCATGAGATTGGGAGGCATTTATTAAAACTGATTGTTTTTAAACCTCAGCTTAAAACTTTCCTTTCCCACACCCCGGTGACAATGTTGTTAAAGAGCAATAGGAGGCAAGTCAATTGTCAAGTGTACCATGTATTTTTACTGTACGTAGAGCAATATTATAGCTTATTAAATCAAGCACAAGAGGGTTTTGTACAGTGCACATCCTGAGCTCACATATTTGAAGGTGTTCTCATACGAAGAAAAAGAGGCTCAGTGAAACAAAATCTTTCTCTATGACCACATAATTTGGTCAAGCAAGAAAGCCAGGATTGATCTCATGTTTTTTTTGTAGTTTAACATTCGGCAATGTAGACACTAGGGGGCCGATTCCGATCTCGGTCGGAAGGGCACCGAATCGGGTTCAGCATTAGCGGATCGGATTCGGAGGCTGAATTTCTGTCCGGTTCGAACACGGGTCCGGACGTCGAAGGACGATGCGAACAAGTGCGAAATCTCCGTCCGAATCGTTTCCGGGTCCGAACCGCTCCGTACGTCTCGGCCATAAGCTAACCGTGGCGCGCAATGGAGGCGAATTCCGACCAAGCCAGTACAATGCTCGATTCGGACAGCCGGATTGAGTCGGAGCTTCCGGCTCACAATAGCTCCCGGAGTTGGACTTTGGGGGTTCGCATCAGACCCCCTGTTACCTGCAGCCTTATGACTCAGACACAGGCATGTACGATGCGGATGGCACCAACACATACCCACTGTAGGGGGCGCACTTGTCCGCAACATACCCATTCAGTCAATGGTAGCCCATCTATGCATCATACGATAGGCTCCCATTGACTTCTATGGGAGTCCGACCGAACCGAGTCCGACAGCATACGGCCGCATCGTAATCGCTCGGTCAGACTGCAGGAGTCTGGCTCGGTCGGAAAACACCCCGGATCTGGCTCGGTCGGAGTGCTTTCCAACCAAGATCGAAATCTACCCCCAGGTAGGATATTTCTTTATAGCTCCTGTTTTTCAGCAAATATTAATACTTTGACTTTAATTCTTGGCACCTGGGCTTAGAGTGTGGGTTGCAGGCAGAAGACACATTAAGAGTTGCCTTGTTTTAAGGTCAAGGGTCCAAGAGGCACTAGAGCTGAGCCACAATAGGTCTCTGGCTTGAACTTTTAGTGGCTCATCTACATCTACTTTTTCACCACTGCAACCAGCAGCAGCATGTTGTGCCACAGAGTTGATTAACTAAGTCCAGTCCCACCGTTACTTAATCTTCTGTTTTTTAAACTGGCACCATTTTCAAACCATGCAGAAGCTATTATGTTATGTTTAGACCTATACAAGAGGAACAGCATTCATTCAGTTCTATTAGCTGTATCCATTGTTTAATTGGTAAAATAATAAGTGCCAGATCCCAAAGTTTTGCTCACAAGCCCATAGCGGCACAATCAATGGAATGGGGTGCCAAATACCAAGGCTTGTTTTTCAGTCTTTCTCTTCACCCTTCTTTTATCTTTTGTGTTTCTTCTCTCTCTTGCCCTAGATGAAAATTATTTGAGGTAGATCCGACGAGCGGCACCCGCGAAGCGGGTGTCGCGAGAAGTAGCGCTGGAGCCCAAGAAGAAACGCCGCAAGGAAAAGACCACCAGCCGGTAAGAGGCTCCCACTGCCCACAGGTAGCACACGGTCTTTGAAGAGGAGGGGGCGGGAAGAGGACCAGCTGCGGCCGATCAGCGGCGCTGGGCAGTCTGGTCCTCGCAGTCCCGCCTCTTGACCCTCAGTAGTTCAGGCAGGCAAAGTCTCCCCGTGTCCTCAGGGGTCAGGCCGGCAAGGTTGTAGATCCGACGAGCGGCACCCGCGAAGCGGGTGTCGCGAGAAGTAGCGCTGGAGCCCAAGAAGAAACGCCGCAAGGAAAAGACCACCAGCCGGTAAGAGGCTCCCCATCTTCTTTCTCCCTTTCCATGCTTTCGGAGTGGAAAGGGAATAAGAGAGAGAGGGGGTGTGAGATCTGCTTGTAAACAGCATTATTTTACTCAAAATGGAGCTATTTGTGGTAGGCATTTGCTTGTCAGAGAATGGAGAAGATTAAAATAGGTTACATTATAAGGATCATAAGAGCAAATAGGGCAGGATGTGTATAAATCAAGGAGGAGACACCAATAGTGTGAGAGACAGAAGCCTTAACAAATGCTTACAAATGGCAAACTGTTAGAGAGATAGCAGGGAGAGCTGTGCACGATGGTCACTATCTAGAACACAAATGCTGACCCATAAGCAACCAATACAATTTTCACCTACCGTCCCATACAACAAAGATAGTGGGACAACAAAAGGCACAATTTGCTTTTCATTTTTATTTTGCTTTGCAGGAGAATCCCCAAATCGCCTGCAAAGCATATTTAAAATATAGTCAGTTTTTCCCATTGTAATTGCTCCAATAAGCATTGTGATTTATCTTCTTCCACAACCTTAGACAAAACTCCTATGGTGTGATCCCAAAAGTTGCCTTAAAACATTTGACCAGGGCTACCGACCTTACATGCTATATGTGCACCACTGCACATAGTTGTTCCCAAAACTCCTTGTGGAAAACCTGACAATCCTACCTGACACCATAAAACTGTCATTTATAATTATTTTAATGTTGGACTTAACATGCTTTAATAGACATATTTTGTCTCACATTTTCACTGAAAACGTTTTTGATTATGTGCTATAATCAAAATGTAAATGAAATAAATGCTTTGAAATCACAGTAGTACAGCAGAAATACATTTTAAAAATGAAGGTAATACAACCTGCTCAGAACATTCTCCTGATGATGTCAAACCAAAAATTCCTGGCTACAGGCATGGGGCCCTGCTCGTGCAAGGACTCTTAGCGCCCAGCCAGACCCATGGCTCGGCTCTCTATTGTAATTTGTCGGCTCACACACCCCTATATAGTACTGTTTTAACATTATGTAGAAATCTGGCAAATGTTCACGATTTCTAGATTTCACAGTTACAGGAATGGGTTCCTTTGAATTTGCTATTCACTGTTGTTTTCTATTGTTATGGAATGCAAAAATATACCTTTAAAATAAGTGGGGACTTGATGTAGGAGAAGTGGTCGACAATGCAAGATAATTTGAAGATGATGCCTTTGCAAATAGGAAACTAATGTAAAGAGTTCAGGGTGGGCTTAGCATGGCTAATCTTAGGGTATCAGTCCTTCCTAACCATGCAGCCTGATTTTGGCTGCACTGTAACAATATCTTTGTCATATCAAATAAAGAAGATTGCAATAATCAGGCCAGGCGCCATTGAGTGTCTACCCAGGGCGTAGTAATGGTATCAATGGCAGGACATTTAGGAGTCTTCTCATCTGAAAGGTGCATGGTGTGATGGCCACAGACGTGAATATTCAACTGTAAGAGAGCACCGATTCGAACTTCCAGACTTGTAACTCATCTGGCTGTTGCTGGGAATAGGCCTCTGGCCAAAGGGAAGAGTTGTAAGGGTTGTGGATACCTTCCATGATCAGGATTTCTATTTTGACCAAGTCAAGCTTTAGTCAGTGTAGTCTCATTCAGTTCCGTGCTGCAGAAAAGCACAGGGACCTCACTGGTGGAGCTGCTAAATCTAAACAGGGTTAGGTGTCATCAGCATGGCTTTATGGCTAGGATCATGGAGTCCTGTAATTTCAGGCTACAAAGTAAATTGTATGTTTTTGAGATAGGCAAATTTTCCCCAGATAGTTGGCTAGCAAAACTTAGTTTAAAAAAATTTAATTGGCCCTGCTGCTGGTCATTTTTCCACAGACATGCAGTGAGATCTTAAGTATGAGTTCTATTAAGAGACATCATAATACTGTCACTATGTAGAGCTGTACAGACTATCCGACAAACGATGCAAAAATATTTTACTGCCAAGTTCACGTTTCTACATCTGTGCAAAATCAATTTTTTTTCGGCCAATAGATCTTTCGGAGTTAAGGAGAAATATTTCATAATCAAATATATCTTAGTTTCTGAAACTGTTACATAAATAAGCTGTGAATTCTTTCTGTAATATGTCTGTTTAGTTTCGAGTTAAACTAGGTTCAACTCAGCTTCTATCCTTCGGATGTCAATGCAATGACTATAAGAAAACATGTTATTGAATGCATAAATGTTTTGTGTGAATTGGTACAGTCTAAAAAATTATATAAACTAGCAACTTATGTAGTGGCTTTTTCACTTACTGCTAAAATATTTCACAAAAGAATGTGTACATTGATAAAGGATGAAGTGTATAGCTAAGCATTTGCAAGAAATCTAGTTCCACACCAATGGGTACTCGCAAAGATTTTCCCAGAGAGCAAATAATCTGTACTGTGATGTGTCCGAGGGCCGCAGTTATGCCAGCAGCAGTTGGTGGTAAGGTATGTGTTGGGAAAGCAAAGCATATACATCTAGTGGCTGAACTGCATGATCTGAAACCAGAAAACCTGGCATCAATCCAGACATCAAAAAATGTTGAGATCCTAGGCAATTGTTTTATTTCACTTTCCCTCCTTTTCCTTCATTATCACAGTTAAGAGGGCCTTGTAATGCATGACTTCAGGTTGAGTGCTGTACAAAACCTTCTTCAGGAGTTTAGTTTGATTTAATGAACTATAATGTTGTTCATATGTAGTAGGAACTCAGGCCTCCCAATAAGTACAATAACAACTGACTTGCCTTAGTTCACTATTGACATTGTTGTCTGGGGCGTAAATTGATGTTTCTAAATTCATATTCGAAAACTATCACTTAAAATAAATACTTCTAAATGCACTGATAAAATCTAATGTACTATGTTGAAACGATTTTGCATGTTAATGAAATACACTTTTTCAATTCTGAGCAAACGTTATCATATTACACACTTTTGCTGCAAGATGTCTTTAAAAATGAAGGTGTACCTAAAGTTAAGGTGCAGGACACCCTAGTTACTTCCTTGCTTTAACTTCAATTTAAATGCAGGCTTGCTGGTCTAATTAATGTGTTTTTAATCTTATTGCTGAGCAAGTGAACAGCCGTCCAGTGCTGCTGTTTACCAGGGGCCACATGTAAAAGTCAGGAGGCCCGCATGCGCCTCCCTGGGATATGCTTTGAGCATTACTGTTCTACGCTATATACTTATCTATAAACACAAGTGAATCACCAAACAGATTTTGATAGTTACAATTTCAACTCAAGAATATTCACTCAAACTTTGACGCTGATTCAGCAACAGTATTCCAACATTGCAGGCAGTGACCTTAAGTCTTCACAGTCGCAATTTCTTTTCTGTGACTTTTCTTGTACATAAATAGGGCTCCCGGTTTTAAGGTATTTTTTTTGCCATTTCTGTCTACATTTATCCATATTTATTTTTTGTTAATTTTTTCTTTATTTATCCATATTTATTTTGGGTTTTGTGGAAAAACTAAGCTTAAATTAGTATAGTTCCATATTTATTTAACCGATAAAAATGCACTCATGCATGAATGTCTGCCAGGTTTGTGAACACCCGCAGAAGATAAAGCAGTGCACTTATATGTAAATATGCACATTTCAGTAGCAAACCGTGTGCAAATGTACTGCGGTTAAAGCCTCTTTACTAAAATTCCTCTTTTTTGTAACCCCCCTTATCTATCAAGCCACACATATATTGGCCTGGCAGTCATGGCAGACTGTATTTAGAATTACGAAAAAAGCAACCCAATTTCCATTTTTATCCACATTTAAAATTAAATGCAGACAAGGCAATTAATTTTTTCTGCCTGTATTTATCTGTAAAAATCAGTAAAAACAGAAAACAGGGAGCCATATACATAAAGATGGTCGCTACTTGTTTCAATAACGGGGCTGAGGACGGTTTTATAAAGAAGCATTTGAAAGATTTGGGATGCAGGCTGTTAGGTTTGAAGTCATCATGAACAAACCTTAATTTCATCACTGACATGGACTCTCTCATGGAATGTGGCGGGAATTGCAAACAAGGAGGGTACACCGGAGTGGGATCAGCTAGTAGCGGGCAGTGACATCCTCCTCCTTCAAGAAACATGGGCGAGGGATACCCAGTCTAGGAGAGGGTTCGACGTATTTGAAATCCCCGCCAAATGGAGTGGGAGGGGGAGGCCATCGGGTGGCCTGGCAATCTGGATTGCGAGTCACACTGGGTGCCAGGCGGAGCAGCTCCATACGTCTTCGCTGGACATCCAGTGTGTTCGGCTTACATGGCCCGACAAACCAGCGTGGGCCATTGTTAACGTCTACTCGCGTCCAGTAGCCTCGTCCAATGAATCACCAACCATAAACGATCTGTCCTCCTTCCTGGGCCAACTCCCGGGAGATCTCAAGGTGGTGCTTGGAGGAGACTTCAATTGCCACTTTGAACCTCTGGAGGGGTTACTGGATGGTGCCCTTACGGCTGAGGATGACTACTGGGGGGTGCCACCCTCGTCTTCGCCCCACCCCAAAGCCTGGTCTCCTCTAGCACTCCAACTCATGTCCCTTACCTTGAATTGCGCACTGAGGGCTTGTAATGGTCGTACTCCTTCCGATACCCCCTCGGTGTGCACTTTCAACAGAAGGGGCCATGAGTCGAGGCTAGATTACATCATGGTGGATATTACACTTTGGCCAAAAGTACTTGACTTTGGGGTGATAAATAGGGCAGATAGTGATCATAATGCCCTTTGTCTAAACATCCAGAGCCCTCTACCCTCGGCGGTTGTATCCTCAGTAGAGCAAGGGGAAGACCTGGGGGAATTGCGCCTCTCGACAAATAGGCGCCGGGTCAAGTGGGGGAAGCTGGTTAGCTCAGAAGAGGCTATCATTAAGCTCTATGAGCTGGCACTCCCAAGGTTTATGGAGGTGGATGTACTTCTGGCTGAGCTAAGGATCCCAGAACTCAATGAGAAACTGGGTAATATACATCAGGACCTAGTGAGGGATCTGGCTGAGGTCTTCTACCCGGTGGTGCCAACTCGAAAGAAAAAGACCCATGTTCCCACCTGGTATACCTCATCCTGTAGGGCAGCAAAATCCGAGCTTATTGCCGCAATAAAAGAGGGGTCCAATAAGGACAAGGTACGTGACCTCAGGAAACACTACAAATCAGTGATGGTGACTGCCAGGGCCGAGTGGGACTGGATCCATTGGCAGGATCTCTATGATGCTCTAAAAGCCAGGGATTCCCGGAAATTTTGGGCCCTTGTAAATAATGGGACTGGGGAGCTTATTAAGGCAACCGAACCTAATATTGCACCCGCAGTCTGGGAGGCCTACTTCGGGGTACTTTATCAGGACATTGATTCTTGCCCTGATATAGCTCTGCAAGTGCCTCTGGGCTCCCAGGTTCCTGGTTTGGAATTATCCCTGGGGGAAGTGGAATCTGCCCTGGAGCATTTACCAATGGGGAAGGCGCCAGGCCTAGATAGGCTACCCGGGGATCTCTTTAGGCATCACCCAGACATCTGGGGTCCATACCTTCTCATTCTTTTTAATGCCATCTTAGGAGGTATGCCAATCCCCGGGTCATGGCTGGGGGCAGAGATTGTACCAATCCACAAGAAGGGATCTACTCTGCTCCCCGCCAATTACAGGCCCATAAGCCTAATTGATGTCCCCCAAAAGCTTTTTGCGCGCCTCATTTTAAACCACCTCATAGATTGGGTCGAGGACAATGACATCATGAGCCCCCTTCAGGCTGGCTTCAGGAAGAACACGTCGACCATGGACCAAATTTTCCGCCTCCTTCTCCTATATTGGAAGACGGTCACGCTGGAGGGCGGACGTTTGTACATGGTCTTCGTGGACCTGAGGTCAGCCTTTGACCTCGTCCCAAGAGGCAAGCTATGGGAGGTTCTGGAAAAGCTAGGAGTTCCCCCCCACCTTCTTAGTATCATCATCAGGTTGCATGAGAACAACTTTGCACAAGTAAGGTGTGTGTGGAAAAGTAAATTTTGCCATGTTCTGTGTCCCTACGTGTCATCCATCATATGTTATGTGTGCATGACCAATATGCATATGTTATTCCCCATGTCCGATTAATGACGCAATTACAGTTGTGTCCACCTCTAGTATGCCAGTTTCCAGTCCTCGTGAATACTACGAATACCAGGCCTATGTAAAGCTACGTTGCCACGTTTCTCAGTGTGCACGTTATTTCATTATAAAGTCCCCGTTTCTAGGCCTCAAAAAGGGCCTGGACATCAGATTCAGCTCCTGTCTCCTGAAGCCTCGCTGAGGAGCGATGCAGCCCCCACCTGTATCCTCGACCTTTCACTTACTTCCTGCCTCGCAGTGCCCGGTGCAGCTTGGCTCTGCCTCTGAGTCTGCCAAAAGTATGTTATAGTTCCAGTTATCAGTTCAGTCCTCCTTCTCTGCATTCCTAAGCTACTGAACTGCATCAATAGTTTCCGTCATTGTCTAGCCTTCTCGTCTCCATTTTAGAGAAATACTGCATTTAATGGTCATTTAATATTCTTCATCACGCACTACATGTAGAATAAATGCATGGTCCAGTCTTAGAGTCAGTTAGCCTTTCCCCTCTTGACTTCTAGTTTATATCAACATGTTCCCTAAACATCAGATACTAGATAGGGTTTAGGTACATGTCGCTCCGACCCTCCAGACTTTAGTCTCTGCTCCTAGCACAGAGTTCATAGCCCCCAGCTTCTCCTAGTAACACGTCACTGCCAGTTTGCGCGCACCATCAGATTAGAGGTCGCGGCTCCTTAGGTAGCCCCCTCCAATGTTTCCGCCCCATTCATGACATATTCTGTTACGTCTGCACCACATGTCTATGTATACGCCCAGTTACACCTACTTTTACTCTTATCTTTCGCGACTGCTACGCGTCACGCCTTCTGCTCCACCCACTGCTACGCCTACTGCAATGTAATGCTATGTGTTTGCGTTTTGTATATAAGCTCATGTATTGTTATTAAAAGTTAGCGCGCTCATCCCAGACCCAGCCCCAGCAGCTGCTGGGCCCCTGTCACCCTGCTGGGCCCCTGTTCCTATGCAGGTTGTCCTGTTCCTGTCCTTATGCTGTATTAAACCTGCAAAACTCCTACTACCTCGAATCTTGACTCTTATTTATTGAGCTATCTGTTATGATATATGTCTAGTCAAAAATAGGGTATTATTTATTTAT
Organism: Lissotriton helveticus; assembly: GCF_964261635.1. Classification (NCBI taxonomy): domain Eukaryota; kingdom Metazoa; phylum Chordata; class Amphibia; order Caudata; family Salamandridae; genus Lissotriton; species Lissotriton helveticus. The sequence continues at coordinate 807,161,540 of NC_136071.1, forward strand.
TTACCACATAATGGCGCCCGAACAGGGACTTGCCCTTTCCCCACGCGTCGGTGAAGCCACGCCGACCCCCTGACCCTCTGCAGTCGTGACGGAACTCTTCTGCGCAGTGGCAGATATTTCTGCTCAAGTATCCCTCAGGCCCACGGAGGGGACGGAGGAGGCGGTCCAGCATCCAAACGAGACGGTGGAGGAACGCGGCGAGTCCCGACCAGAGCCCAAGCCAAGAGTCCAAGGTCCGAGGTATCCGGAGGCCCACCCGTAACTGAAGTCCGAAGTTCGTCGTCCGTCGTCGTAACAGTCCAGTCCAGTCCAAGGCCTTCCGTTCTTGCTGCCCGGTGAGTACCATTACTGGGGTAGTATCTAGACAGGGTCAATCTAAATTGACTCTGGTCCGTGGGTTGGTGGTACCCAGGCCCACTAACGAAGTGTTCACCTAGGTGGATACGGGTCTTGATGCGTCCCTTTATGGGACCGGTATGTTCCGTACTGTTTCAGCAGTGCATCCAGTAACTCTAGTCTGTTCCGTTCTCGAGAAATTCTTGTGTTTCTGTTTTCAGTATTCCAGGTAATATTTCTGTCCGAACTGTAATGTTATGATGTTGTTCAATGTATTTCCAATGTCGTGGTATGCCTGAATTGTTTTCCCAATTGTTATTGTTCCTCGTCTATTGTATTGTGTTCCGATTCAAGTTTACAATGTCTCTCTTTTCGAGACTACGTCAGTTAAAAACTAGAAAGGGTTTGTTAGAAGAAGCAGTTCCTGTCCCGCCCAGGGACAGTCCAGGTCACTTTATGTATCAGAAACATGGCATAAGCGCCATATTGTATCTAGATTTATGGGTAGAGTATACCAAACAGTTAGAAGAAAAGTATAGATGGCCCGTATCGGGTACATGGGATGCCGAATGCATCATGCGAGTAGAAGAAGCATTATGGAAAAAGAAAGCCAGACAGTCACAGAAAGATGCCATCGAGTTATGGCGCAAAGAAGCTCATAAGAGAACCGAAAAAGAAATCAGAAAGACAGAATTAAGTAGAGAATCCCAAGAACGAGCCCAAGAAAGAGAATTAATCGAGATAGGTGAACGAGTCAAAGCCGAACAGTCAGACAGACAGAGGCATGCCCTCATTAAGGGTATGTATCCTCTTCTTGCTGAGGGCTTGCCAAAAGCGACCCCAGAGGCATCCAGTAATTTCCCGCCATCATTAGTTCCGACCAAGCTACGTCACAAACCGACCGCAGCTGATATTTTTATTTCGTCCTATCTGGACGACACAGTCCCCGAATATGCAAATCCTGTTCACGCTCCGCCAGTCCCTGTAAATCAGGTAAATCCTGCTCCTCCAGATACCGGGGTGCCCTTAACAGCCCCCCCGGGTCAGCCCGCTATACAAGTCCAGTCCACGTTACAATTACCGACCCTGCCAGGACGAAAAGCATCAGTTGATGATTCCAGTTTAGGGGCCGCAGGGGGAGGTCTTCCTCAAACCCCGCCGCCATACAAGCGTTTATCAGCACTCGAATTACATGCTCAAGCATCACAGCGTACTCCTAAGAGTAATAAGTCTGTTGCAGAAATCAGGCAAACCCTTGGCGAATGTGTCTATGACCCAGTTCCAGGCAAATTTAATATGGTTTTATATTCCGTACGCATAAGAAGAGTGACCGAGTATCTAGTCACCCTGCCGAATATGAAAGAAGATCTAGACAGAATATATCGTTTCATCCGTACAGGGGATGATCCAGAAAGTATTAGTGATGCCATGTCTCAAAGGAAAGCCGAGATTCAGCGTATGATATTAAAGTTCTTAATTAATTGTCTAATAAGAGAACAAGATTACCCGTCTAAAGATCCAGCGGAAATGAAAATCCTGACAAAGTGGAGTGATAATATAGCCGAAGGAAAGCACAATACCATTAGTGCCATGGAAAGTATGTACAAGAAAATTCGTAGAGAGATAATAAAGATACACGAACAGCGTAAAACAGCACAAGTAAGCGAGAAAGAAAGTACCTCTGATCCTGAAGAGGAAGACGACGAGAATACTGCCAGAATAGCGTATGTAGGGAAACCTAGATTTCCAGATCGCCATTTACGACTAGAACCCAAGTCTACTTTCCATCATTCAGCACCAGAACAAGGTTCCCTAGAACAAGTATTTCAAGCTACCGATCACATTCTGAAATCACGAATCGGTTACAGTGAGTTAAGTACTATGCATGAACAAGAACTAGCCCGATCAGCAGTCCGATGGATTACTGATTCTACCACTTTTCCAGACGAAATAGTGGCACAAATGTTTCTGAAATTGCCCCCAGCCGAGCAGCGACTGGTGGGTATGTATATGATTCAGCACCTCATTACTCTGTATGAGGGTCAGCACTCTGATCCAGGTCCGTTACATGATATCCTGAACGAGTTACTCCAGTATAAATGGAGAGGTCTAGGTACCGATTTAATTAGTGTCATTCTAGAACAGCGTCACAAATATAGAACATTCTTGAACCCGCATTTTGTTCATGTCTCACCCCCAGAAAGTAAATCATTCTATATAGACAGACAGAATCCGTTACGAGAAGTCCACCCAGTTAAAGGAACGGGTGGCGAAATGCAACGAGTGTTTGTATACACTCCAATCACAAAGATGGAACTCCTTGAAATGAAGAAATTAATTCCCTGTCATGACAAAGATCCAGCAGGGTTCCATCGAGAATTAAAAGACATGCTCCGTATGGGAGAATACACTTACCCAGATATCATTAAAATGTTAAAAGTTCTGTTGCCCGCAGGGGTGTATGAAAAGCTAAAGGAAAAAGAATGGGAGGTGGGAGAGAAAAAGATCGATTGGACAGTTCTAGAAGCTGAAGACAAGGCACGAGTACCAGGGACCGGTCTTGGAGATAAATGTAAAGAATTACCAGAATTATTGATTCAAGTTTTACCCAGATTATTGACAACTAGAAAAGAAGACTGGGATGCAATCTCAGCCTGTAAACAGAAACAAGATGAAGATATTAGTGATTTTTATTCTAGATTTGAAAAATGTTTCAGTATCAACAGTGGTCTCAAGACAAGTAGTGAGTCATATCCTCACCTTTTTGTTACTAAATTAGTCGAGAATTCAAGTCCACCAATTAAAAACCGAGTTCTGAAAGTCGAAAGCACCTGGCAAGCTAATACTCCGTCCCAGATGCTCCAGATGCTCCAGTATCACCAGAATAGAATCAGGGAAGAGCAAGAACACGAAAGAAAACGTATGAAAGACACGAAAATGAAAGTGCTAGTTGCACAATCTGTTCCTCAAGACAGTCAGAAGAGGGGTCCGAATCAAGCCAGTCATCCTGCAGCACCCGTTAAAGGGAACTGCAATTATTGTAAACAGCCAGGTCATTTTATAAATGAGTGTGCAGTTCTGAAACATAACATAGCTACTGGTAAGACTAAAGAAAGACCACGTCCGCCTAGACAGGAACAAGTTTCACAGATTCCTCAGCCACAGAATGCACAACAGACAGTTACAGTACCGCAGCCTATCGCTGCAACCCAGCACGTTACATCGCAGATGTACCAGTATGCACAGTCTGAGTATCCAGAGTACCAGCCATATTCATGAAACAGCCTAGAGAGGGAGGTAGGCTTGCCTCTCATCGAGATACCTGTAGATCAAGAAGGTCCCTATGTTCATAGTCAAGTACTAGGGAAAGACAGAAAGTTTTTGATCGATACGGGGGCAAGTAGGACCACAATTAGTCACGCCGAAGTTCCAGGGGCTCCGCTCTCAGGCTCAAGAAATGTTTCCCTTGGATTTTCCGGAAAGCCTATCGTAAATGAGATTTCAAAGCCAGTTACTCTAGAAGTAGGTCCATTGTCCCGCACTACTGACCTGTTACTTACTAAGTCATGTCCAGAAAATCTATTAGGCATTAAAACACTGAAAGAATTAGGTGCAGTTATTTGTTGTTCCCCGGAGGGAATACGTCTGTTCCTACGTGACTTTAAGGGTCACTATGTATTACGAGATTTTGATTCCAGACTGTCTAATGTTCCGCAGCATTTATGGGCGCAAGGTCCAACTGATGTAGGTTACATGCAAATCACACCCTATCGTGTGACTCTCAAACCAGGTGTAGTGTTACCACGAATCAGACAGTACAGATTGCCACCCGAGGCTGTAGCAGCCTTATCCAAAATTATAGACGAGCTCATCACCCAAGGAGTAGTTGTAGAAACTGACTCCAATGTATGTAACTCTCCGATCATTCCAGTCATGAAACGTACTGACCCAAATGCACCCCCAGTATATCGATTAGTGATTGACCTACGAGAGCTTAATAAATGTATTATTCCGCAGTACCCAGTTGTCCCAGACATCTCTTCCCTATTAACTGCCATTGATTCCGAAGCCACGTTCTTCACTGTCATAGACCTTAAGAACGCATTTTTTAGTGTTCCGATTCATCTAGACAGCCAGTTTCTTTTCGGATTTTGTTTAAATGGAAGGAGCTATATGTTTACACGCGCTCCTCAAGGTTTCACAGAAAGCCCTAGTATTTACAGTCAAGCACTTAAGAGACAACTAGATAATATTCACATGCCAACTGACACTGCCCTGCTCCAGTATGTCGATGACCTATTGATCACAGCCCGTTCTGAACGTGATTGCGAGCGAGCGTCACTGACGGTTCTGTATTTCCTAGCCGAGATGGGGCACAAGGTGTCACCTTCGAAGCTTCAATTCTGTGTCCAGCAAGTGGTATACTTAGGACACTTGCTGTCCAAGAGGGGTAGGCAGTTGACACCAGACCGTATCCAGTTAATAGCGAGTCTTCCCCAGCCCAGAACCCAGAAGGAGGTACGTGCCTTTATCGGCCTTACTTCTTATTGTAGACAATGGATTCCCCAGTATGCATTTCTAGCCAAGCCACTGATACAGTTAACGACACAGGAGGCAGCCGTATCGACTGTTCTCCCTTGGACATCTGAACATACACTTAGTTTCAACGAGTTAAAGAAAGCTTTATGCCAAGCTCCAGTTCTAGCTACACCGAACTACAGTAAGCCTTTTACACTTTTCGTTACTGAACGTGAAGGTACAGCATTATCTGTTCTCACACAAGATCAAGCAGGACAATACAAGCCCTGTGCTTATTTTTCGAGCACATTAGATCCAGTCGCCCAGGCGTTGCCTGCGTGCCTCAAGTCAGTTGCAGCCACAGCACTAGCTATCAGACAAAGTGATTCTATAGTTTTAGGACACTCCCTGACAGTACAAGTCCCACACTCCGTGGAAGTTCTTTTAAACAGAACACAAACTCAGCACTTGACAATTGCACGTTTAACAGGTTATGAATTGACACTGTTTCAGCCACACATAGATATTAGACGCTGCAACGTTCTGAATCCTGCTACACTGTTACCATCAGTTAATTCAAATCCAGCCACACATGACTGTGTGGAAGTAGTCAACATTACGACAAAGCCAAGACAAGACCTGACAGACATTCCGTTACCAGATCCTGACCTGACACTTTATGTGGATGGTTCATGTATGAGAACTAGTACAGGAGAACTAGTCGCCGCGTATGCAGTGACTACTGACACCGAAGTTATTAAGACACACCGTATTGATACCCTGTCCGCTCAAGCAGCAGAGCTAGTTGCTCTGACACAAGCCTATATACACGCCAAGAACCTGAAAGTTAATGTTTACACAGATTCACGTTACGCATTTGGAGTTGTACACGACTTTGGAGTGCTCTGGCAGGAGAGAGGTTTTATGACTTCTCATGGAACCAAGATTCAGCATGGTCTCCTTATTCAAGCTCTGTTAGATGCCATACATTTACCGACATCCATTGCTATCATGAAATGCAAAGCACATACGAAAGTTACTGACATTATTTCCCAAGGTAATGATCTAGCAGATCGCACAGCCAAGCTTACAGCACAGACTCTAGACATTCCAGTTAACCTGACACACACTCCAGATCTGATTACATGTATGACAGTTAAGGACCCCACTCAAGATGTCATAGATATCCAGTTACATGCTACTCCCGAAGAAATCAAGAAATGGTCTGAACAAGGAGGGGTCCAGACAGATCAAGGATGGTTAACAAAGGGTAGAGCCACATGGTTTCTCCCCGACTCTATGGTTCAAGTCATTATTAATACCGCACATAGCCCAGCACATTTAGGAGAAAAAGCTATGTTAGACAGTATCCAGAACATTTGGTTCAACAAGCATTTACGAGCTGCAGCCAAGCAGAAAGTCCGTACCTGTATGATATGTTGTCAGTTTAATCCAGGTAAAAGTGTCCCGGTGGAACAAGGTGGTTTCCAGCCTCCTGACCACCCTTTTGAGGTCCTCCAGATGGATTATATTCAGATGGAGCGATGTCGAGGTTTCAAGTATGTACTTGTAGTTGTATGCGCTTTGTCCAGATGGACAGAAGCATATCCAGTCCCAGATTATACAGCCGCGACCACTGCCAAGCAGTTGGTTCGTGAATTCTTCCCTCGATATGGACTCCCTAGAGTCGTATATTCTGATAACGGTCAGCCATTCTCATCTGAACTCATGAAGCACGTTTCCCTGTTGTTAGGGTACCAGTGGAAGTTCCATTGTGTACGCCATCCTGAAGCAGCCGGTCTAGTCGAGAGACATAATCAGACTCTGAAAATTCGAATTGCAAAAATATGTAAAGATAAGGGTGTGGACTGGCTAGTAGCTCTGCCAGTTGCTTTATTTTATATGCGCATGGTCGCACATTCCAGATCAGGTCTGTCCCCGTATGAGGTCGTATTCGGCCGCCCCCCTAACATGTGGGGTACTCCTAGACCCCGAAGTATTACCGATGTTTCATGTAATATGCTGACAGATTACCTAGCTTCCTTGATGTCTGCCCTCAACTCATGTCGTTCACAGGTTGCTGCCGCATTTCCAGACAATACCGAGGTGGCACCGCATGAAATCGTTCCAGGTTCCATGGTGATGGTCCGTAACTTTGACAGATCAAGTCCGCTGGAGCCTCGATGGAAAGAGCCCCGTCAGGTCCTCCTCACCACCCGTACAGCCGTGAAGTTGGAAGGCCGAAAAGGATGGATACACCTTTCTCACGTTAAACTTTTTAAAGGACTGAAACCCGTCTTTAAGAACATTTCCCAGGATTTTAAGGACTGCCAAAATATTGCTCTTAAGGACTGTCCCGCAAAAGACATTGATACAACCCCTCCCTTGGTAGAGAAAACTCCGCAGCAGGAGTATAAGCAAAAACTACGGTCTAGTAAAATAAGTCAGTCAGTTTGATTGTCTAAGTCCTCCCCTAGGTGAAACGGTTAGACTGTTTCTGACATGTATAAAATAGACCCCCATAGTGAGAGAGTTAGTAAAAACTCAATTCAATGTATCGTTTTTCTAAGTTTCATATTATTCATCAGCATTATGATTTCCTGCACCAGTTATGCCTTTTTCCTATATTTTCCAGTTCTTCATGTAAATAAGTCTGCTAATGCTACAGCAGAGCACACGTTTAGTGATCTGCCTCCTCACGAATATTCCTACCGCCTTGCTATGCGTAATAACTCATTTATCCGTATGTTACATTACTCACACCATACCAGCAATGCCACTAATTGTTGGGTGTGTGGTCGACTCCCCCTTTCCAGACACCGAAGGGAGTTCTGCCACTCTTTCCTTATCCGTTTTCACATAATGGTTCATGTGGAGCATGGTCCACGTTAACGTCATCCTCAACAGATATGTCTTTTCTTAACAGTACATGTTTCCCAGACAAGCAAGGTCTCCCCCACAGAACAGGTTTAGATCTAGAAAATGAAGTATATAATTTAGGTAATTATTCGTCGAATTTCATGGTCCTGAATGTTCAGTCTGATACTACTCCAGACTCACCTGCTATTTCAGTACTACCAGTCAAAGGCGAATTATGTGTCCGTAGTTATGGTTCCGTACACGTAGGACATAGTGATTGTACTACTGTTGTCAAGTATAGTGACAGTGGGAAATCTATTTTCAAAGCTTCACGTCATTCTTATTTTGTTTGTGGTCAGACCGCATATGTTCGTCTGCCCCTCGATTGGGAGGGAACCTGTTACATTGCTTTCCTACTGCCACCAGTTTTTCTAGCCCCACCTGACTACCATAGGAATTCCTTCCTAGTACATACTAGACACAAGAGAAATCTCCCGATTGTCGATTATACTGAAACTGCTGCAGAACAATTCATTGATATTGATAAAGGTGTGTTCCCTTATTTAGGTACAGTTGTAAACAGTAAGTTAATCCGTAGGTTAACAAGAACCCTTGAAGCTGTAGTAGATGAGACTGCCTCTGCTCTAGGTAACTTAACCGAAGAGCAATCCTTTATGAGAATTGTCGTTTTACAGAATCGTCTCATCCTTGACGTCATACTGGCCGATAGGGGCGGGGCCTGTAGAGTCCTCGGATCTAGTTGCTGCATTTTCATTCCAAATAACGCGCCGTCTGTTTATTCAGCTATAACCAGACTCCATAAAATTGCCCATCTGTTACACCAAGATCCAGGCACCTGGACATGGTCCGGTTGGTTCTGGAATATAATTTCCGCCTGGGGATGGAAAGTCCTGTCCTTTCTAGGTATTGCAGTAGCGATCATATTCAGCTGCTGCCTCTGTATACAATGTGGCCCTGCGATTTGCGGCATTTGTGCTACCTCTTGTATTCCTAGTCCCAAGCCCCGTTCTAAAACCCGCTCCAGGATAATTCGAGACGAGCAAATGGTACTGTATGAAATAATAGATGGTATCATGAATATTGATGTTTCCTGATGGAAACGTAGTGACAAGGAGGGAATGTGGAAAAGTAAATTTTGCCATGTTCTGTGTCCCTACGTGTCATCCATCATATGTTATGTGTGCATGACCAATATGCATATGTTATTCCCCATGTCCGATTAATGACGCAATTACAGTTGTGTCCACCTCTAGTATGCCAGTTTCCAGTCCTCGTGAATACTACGAATACCAGGCCTATGTAAAGCTACGTTGCCACGTTTCTCAGTGTGCACGTTATTTCATTATAAAGTCCCCGTTTCTAGGCCTCAAAAAGGGCCTGGACATCAGATTCAGCTCCTGTCTCCTGAAGCCTCGCTGAGGAGCGATGCAGCCCCCACCTGTATCCTCGACCTTTCACTTACTTCCTGCCTCGCAGTGCCCGGTGCAGCTTGGCTCTGCCTCTGAGTCTGCCAAAAGTATGTTATAGTTCCAGTTATCAGTTCAGTCCTCCTTCTCTGCATTCCTAAGCTACTGAACTGCATCAATAGTTTCCGTCATTGTCTAGCCTTCTCGTCTCCATTTTAGAGAAATACTGCATTTAATGGTCATTTAATATTCTTCATCACGCACTACATGTAGAATAAATGCATGGTCCAGTCTTAGAGTCAGTTAGCCTTTCCCCTCTTGACTTCTAGTTTATATCAACATGTTCCCTAAACATCAGATACTAGATAGGGTTTAGGTACATGTCGCTCCGACCCTCCAGACTTTAGTCTCTGCTCCTAGCACAGAGTTCATAGCCCCCAGCTTCTCCTAGTAACACGTCACTGCCAGTTTGCGCGCACCATCAGATTAGAGGTCCCGGCTCCTTAGGTAGCCCCCTCCAATGTTTCCGCCCCATTCATGACATATTCTGTTACGTCTGCACCACATGTCTATGTATACGCCCAGTTACACCTACTTTTACTCTTATCTTTCGCGACTGCTACGCGTCACGCCTTCTGCTCCACCCACTGCTACGCCTACTGCAATGTAATGCTATGTGTTTGCGTTTTGTATATAAGCTCATGTATTGTTATTAAAAGTTAGCGCGCTCATCCCAGACCCAGCCCCAGCAGCTGCTGGGCCCCTGTCACCCTGCTGGGCCCCTGTTCCTATGCAGGTTGTCCTGTTCCTGTCCTTATGCTGTATTAAACCTGCAAAACTCCTACTACCTCGAATCTTGACTCTTATTTATTGAGCTATCTGTTATGATATATGTCTAGTCAAAAATAGGGTATTATTTATTTATTTACCACAAGTGGGAGGGATGGTAAGCTCTCGGGCAAATTCCCGGTCCGTCGTGGCGTCAGACAGGGCTGTGTCCTGGCCCCGACCCTGTTCTGTCTGTACATCAACAGCGTCATTCAACATCTTGACGCTGTTAAAGACAATGACGCCCCGCTTCTGGCAGGCAGGAGGGTCCCGGCAATAATGTTTGCCGACGATACCCTCCTGCTTTTCAAATCCCCAATGGGGATCCAGAGGATTGTGGACGGTTTTGGCATTTTCTGTCGTCAGCATGGGTTGGAGGTGAACACGGGAAAAACCAAGTTCATGATCTTCAACCCCCCCACCAAAACCAGACCCAACCCGACACTGGGGGATATCACTCTGGAGAGGGTCTCGACCTTTATATATTTGGGGGTATCATTGCAAGAAAATTTATCATGGGACTCCCAGGTAGCGAGATCTAGGCTTAAACTCTCCCAGCTATCGGGTGCACTTCTGAAGGTGGCCAACAAGTCCTCCTTTAAGCCTGTAAGCCCGGCCCTGGAAACTTACAGGTCCCAAGCGAAGGCGGCAGCCTCTTATGGCAGTGAGCTTTGGGGACATAAGGCAGGTAAGGTCATGGCAGGGGTGGAAAATTGTTTTCTTAGGGGTTTACTTGCTCTCCCGCAAGGTACGCCACTCCTCCCCCTAAGACTTGACCTGGGCCTTCCGTCTATTGCCGAGGATCTTTTGTCAAAGCCTGTGAAGTTCTGGCACCGGATTTGGACCACCGAGGAACTGCACTATTACAGACAGGACCTCATTCATGTCATGAGGCTGAATACCAACAGCAAAATTCCCTGGCTGGCATTTATCAAGTCGGAACTGACTAGCTTGAATCTGCCTGACCTATGGGATGATCCAGTTCAGGGCTGCCAAAGGATCTCGCGAAAAACTCTTGCCCAGCTGTACAAGAATAAACACCTTGCTGCTATGGTTAATGCTCATGACAGTGGCACCCTGACGGGACGTTTTTTAGAATCCAAAAATTCGTATGTATTCGAACCTTTTATGGATTTTATTTTTCCTCTTTTAGCGAGGAAATTGTTCCTGCAATGGAGGTTTGGTACACTCCCTACCAAAGTTTTTACTTACAAATGGTCTGCAGGGGGTGACAAACTCTGCCCATGCTGTAAAGCCCACGACGAAGATGATCTGCACATAATGTTTGGTTGTTATGCTTACCGGAGCCCGAGGAGGCGCTGGATAGCACCTTTGTGCCGGAATTTGGGCTTTAGGAAGTACCCACAGGCCTACAGGGTTATGAAGACCAATAATCTGGGCCATATTGTGTTTGCGGTTTCAAAATGTTTAATGGCAGCATGGTTAATAAGGAAGAAAATGTCCCCCTGATTACTTTACTTTGCTCATGTACCTTATGCAGGCCTAGCAGGACCTCTTTTATTGTATATACTGTGTTTTAAATGTATGTATTGTTTTTTATTGCATCTTTTATGGCCCTTGGGGCCGAAATAAAGAATTTTTGGATTGGATTGGAAAATCAGTAAAAACAGAAAACAGGGAGCCATATACATAAAGATGGTCGCTACTTGTTTCAATAACGGGGCTGAGGACGGTTTTATAAAGAAGCATTTAAAAGATTTGGGATGCAGGCTGTTAGGTTTGAAGTCATCATGAACAAACCTTAATGTCATCACTGACATGGACTCTCGATTTTGGGCGCATAGATTTTTTTGAAGGCAGCGGGATGACTTTGCATATTAAATCCTCGCTACTGAGACATGCCCTGAATACACAAGTGAAAATCCCGACAAGGTCAGATCATTTTTCATTTCTTTCAAGGTCAGAAAATTGAGTACCCTTCAAATATGTAGAGCAACAAACATGTAACATTCTTAGACGCTGCAATATAAAGACCAATATTAAAAAAAAGTCATGTTTTCTGTGGGAATTAAAAAAAGCACTCACATTTCTAAAAATAAATAGGGAATCTGGCATTTAGGAGATAGCTTGATTCCTTACCTTGTGATAGGCGTCTTCAAAATAAGTAAACAAAATGTGCTAGTGAAGCAAGCCACAACTTGCACTTTATATAGAGTGCTCATCATATTACAATCATATCTTTTCCTCATTCCGACTAATTATTTGTTTAGATTAAGTAACAACTTTAAAGTTGAAAAGTAGGCTGGAGTGCACAAGGAACTATGTTCGGAAAGTCGCATGCCCACTTCCTCCCTTCTTATGTTTGTGGTTAGATAGGGATTTTGGAGTGCAAATATTGCAAAAAGACCAAACAATTGTGTGCTTGTACTGGTTTCTCTTGAAACATGCCATTTGGATGATCCATATGTGCTTAACTGATTGCTAATCGCTTCTATTCGCTTCATTGTTTGTTGATTTCATGGGAAGACGCTGGATTAACCCGGTTATTAATAGATCCTTCTCATAAGTGCCTTGATGTGGATTTCACGCGTTTGCATTGCAGCAAGGCAGACACATCCTTCTATCATTCTGAGGTCTGTAAAATAAATCCCATAAACTGAGTAATAATAACAGATGTTTATCGCAGTGCTTTGAAATAATATACATAAACTATGTACTATAAATAGTACATTAGAGTAACTGTACACTTTGGCCCCAACTTAAACATTTTCATAGTGCTACATATCACATACATTGGCTCAGTGGCTTCTCTAGGTGGCCACAAGCGGCCGCAGATAAGACCTCCCATATATATATATATATCAATATGTATATATATAGAGAGAGAGATATATATAGATAGATAGATAGATAGATAGATAGATAGATAGATAGATAGATAGATAGATAGATAGATAGATAGATAGATAGATGGATGGATGGATGGATGGATGGATGGATGGATGGATGGATGGATGGATGATGGATAGATAGATAGATAGATAGATAGGTTGATAGATAGATAAATAGATAGATAGATAGATAGATAGATAGATAGATAGATAGATAGATAGATAGATAGATAGATAGATAGGTAGATAGGTAGATAGATAGAAAAAAACAAAGGTCACAGGGACATTATAGTTAGGCTTAGGTTTCACTTGTTCAAAACGAATGAAATTCAGCTGTTATAGTCACCCCCCCCGCAATGCACTGCTTATGACATCACATATTATATTACTCATGACATGGTAGGTGACATCACTCATGACAGCACTGATGACATCTCAGATTACACTGATGACACCATATAGCGACTGAGTGTTTAAAAAAAGTTTATGAGTGCGGTGGCTGATGACGGTACAACAGGTATCCCGCAGGTCCTGACCAAAAATCCCGGTCAAACTCCTTGCTGCATCACTCCAGGGAGCACTCTCAGCAAAACGCTAGCGTATGCTTGGTGAGGGAATCCCCCGCACACTTATAGTACCTTGGTGAGTACGACACATAGTCTGATTACACGCACTTAATTGTTTTTAACCTGCACTTGCACTATCTACGGTCCTGAGGAAAGCCTGAATTACTAAAGGCACTGGCTGAAACGTGTCAACCACAAATGGATGTAAGAGGTCTTAACTTTACCACCACAACGTCCACCTGCCTTGTTTTTAACTGCTAACCGAGGCCCAGGTATTAAAAGTTAATTCACCCTCGGGTACTGGGACCACCGTTTTAGCCGTTTTAACTTCACTTCACAATCCACTACACTGCACTTTCAGTAACATACCTGCTCTGCTGTAATCAGGTGTCGAAGCACACCCGGGACACGCTAGGTGTCACTGGGTGGGCCCGATGATGAAGCATGCCACCAACCAGGTTGGTGGGTGAGGGCTTTATAAATACACCCAATGGGTGCCTGCTGATAATACAGTCCAGAGTCCAATGGTACGGTCACATTTAGCTAGTCCTTGTTGATAACATATATATGCTAAATATATATACCAAGGTATATTGGTGAATCAGTGGGTGTATGAGTGCCGGTGTGGATGATTCAGTGGGTGGGTGACTGATTGTATAAGTGATTGATTAGGTATCTCAGTGAATAAATAGGTGAGCGACTATAACAGCTGAATTGTATTGCTTTTGTACGAGTGACCCCGAGCCTAACTATAATTTCCCTATAACCTTTATTTTTTGTGGGTTTGTAAGGTTTCTTAAGTAGTAGTCGCATTTGCATAGTGGTGGAGAAAGGGGCAGGGCCTCTGACCAGCTCTTAGATATCCTGCTGTGCAGTATGTACAGGAGGTACTAGTAGGGCTTTGTGGTGCCCAAAGTCCCTCAGGAGTAAAGTGGGCTTCATCCCCCAACCAGTAGTGTGCCAGGAGGAGCATTTGCAGAGTGGTGGAGAAAGGAGGCATGGCCTTCAACAACCTTTGAGTAATCCCACTGTGTGGGACTTACTGGAGGTAAGAGGAGGGATTGTTCATCCCAAGGACCATCTGGAGGCTAGGGGACTTCATCTCCTAACCAGCAGCACAGCAGGATGCATGTTTGCAGAGTGGTGGAGTGAGGGGGCAAGACTTTTTTTTATCTATTTGATTCTATTTTTAGGGAAAGAGGACTGTGTAGCATCCCTTCTCTGGGCTGAATTCGGCCCCAGGGACCCCAATCCCCCAGGGCCAGGCCTTTTTTTACGATGGGGTTAGGGTTCACGTGGCCCTTCTCCCTGGGCCGATTTTAGCAGCCCCGGAGACCCCATTCCCCTGGGCCTTTCTTTCTTTTTTTTATATATTACAATAGAAAAATGGAGGTGACCATGCGGCCCCCCCTCCCGGGCAGTTTTCATCACCTTGGCCTGCCCCTTTTTGAAAACAGCCCCAACCTCCTGGACCAATTTTAACCTGGGGACTCCATCCCCCGGGCCTGACCTCCATACTGGGTGCCCTGGTCCTACCCAGGGAACCCAGTTACGTTTGTTAGGGACCATGGTGGGAGCCTGCAAGTCTCTGGCACCACCACGCATCTTGTGGGATCCGGAATTGCTTTTGGACAGAGGGAGCTGCTGAACATGTAGCTCCCATTGTCCAAAAGCAATTCAGCTCTGCTTTCAGCAAGCAAGAGCATTTTTAATGCTCCTGCTGGCTGAAAGAGGAGCAGTGTTTGCCATAGCTTGGCAGGAGTGGTGCTTCCACCAAGCCATAGCACACACCAATGTCCCAGAGGGGGGCACCCTGGGACATTGCTGGAGCCCACCCTGTGGGGTGATGGTCCCCAGGGCAATCTATGGCTCCACATTTAGCCCTGAAGAAATGGGGTCCTCGGGCCGCAACAGACCTGTTTGCTTTTTACTGTTTGTGGCTCAGGGAGGTGGCGGTGCTTGGGGCAGTGGGGGAGGCATGTGGCTCTCCCATAAATATATTATTTCTGCTCCGGGGAAGTGACAGTCCCTGGGAATGAGGGGGAGCCTGAAGGACATCCCCCACATTCTTTTTAAAATAATGTATGTGCCCCAAGGAGATATATATATATAATCCCCTGTGTGGCCTCTGCTCTTTGTTGTGAAGAGGTTGGAGTGATATTTGTTCGCGTCAACCAGAGACGCGATACAGAGGCCCCCGTCCCGCAAGTTGGCCCGGACGTCACTGGTGGCTGCCTCGGCAGATATGATTCTCGTCCAGGATACTGGAATGGTCTGGGCCCGCCTCCTAGATCAGATACCGCAAGGGCGACTGCAGCGCGGTATGTGACTTCACTGAGGGCAGTGTGCACTGTCACCCTTGTCCCTGCCCTGTGGAGTCTATGACTTGGCGGCAGGTACGGTTGGGGACCAGAGGAAGCTTCCGGATTTCAACTTAGCAGGATACAGGCTTCTGCTGACACCACGGACAGTCCTGCACTTCGCCCAGCCCACATGGGCAGAAACCCACTTTCCCCTACGCAGCACCTACCTGGCAATTGAATTCTGGGACTGGTAGTCCGGATGGACTACCTGTGGTGAGCAGTTATTGGTCAGGGGAGGAGCGAGATCCCGCCAATGGGATTGGTACAGGACTGATTTTAAACAGGTGACAGAAGCTGCCTGAAAACTGAAGGCATCGGAAGAAGGCCGACTGGGGCCGAAATGCATCATGCCATTTTCCAAATAAAGAAGCTTCCTTTTAATCCCCTGTTTGGTCTCTGCTCTTTGTTGGGAAGAGGTTGGAGATGTATATATATATATATATATATATATATATGTGAATTAACGCTCCGAATTCCTTTACAGTGGCAAAAGAATGGACGGCACTCCACAACTCGATATTCAAGGCTCTATAACATTTATTAAACAATCAAAAACAGAAAGTGTTTCGGCATCACGCCTTCGTCTGCTGTCTATATATATATATATCAGATGGCAAGCAAGGAAAGGCTCATGGCAAGGGGGTACTCGGAAGGGGTAGTTCAGACAGCAATGGAGAAGGCCAACAGACTACAGCGCTCAGTGACATTATTGCCAAAAACATTTGAGGCCAATTCTAATAAAGAACTAACAGCATAACTAACAAGACTAGTGTTCACATTCAATCATCAACATAAAAACCTCCGTAGAATTGTTAACAAAAATTGGCCACTGGTACTTAATGACCCGGTATTAGGTAGATGCTTGACAGGAACTCCAAGCATTTCCTACAGGAAAGCGCACTCTATGAGCCATGATTTGGTGAGGAGTAGCCCCGAGGTGACAATGACCAACAATGGGCTCAGCAGCAGGCCAGGCTTTTACAAGTGTGCTATTTGTAAGGCCTGCAAATAGGGAGTAAACACAAAAACATACACCACCCCATTCAAACCTAGACCTGTTGCAATCACCAAGGCATTGAACTGCAAAACAGAGTTTGCAGTATATGTGCTGGAGTGCCCATGTGGCCTGCGCTATGTGGGGAGCACTAAGCTGCAGGTCCACAAACGGGTACTCCAGCACATGAGGGCAAACACCAACAAAGATGCCACCTATCCGGTGGCAAGACACTTTCGGGAACATCACAAAAGCAATATACAACTTCTGAAATATTTTGCTGTGGATACCGTCTTGCCCCTCAGAAGGGGTGGCAATCGGGAGTACCTCCTTAGAAAATTGGAAACCAAATACATTTTAGAGTTCAATAGCAAAACACCCTATGGTCTGAATATCAGTGAAGATTTCCTTACCTGTCTTTAAATTACACTGTTTGCACACCCAGTATCTTTTAGCTGGCATCAGCTGTACCTCCATTGAATTGAAATGAAAAGAATATGTATTTTTCTTCTTTTTTATGATTTTGCGTTTTTGATTTATGGCCGTAAATCAAAAAATGGTTGGAGCGCAATTCTAATCATGCACTAGCACTTTGCTCTTTTTTAGGTTACACATGATTATTGGCCCACTTGGGCAGAATTCTCTTTTTTCGAACCGATTAGACACAATGGTCTTAGCCAGTGTACAATCTATCTTATTAGGTAGTATTGGAGACAGCACGACCGGGTGCACTATTGTGGCACCTATGAGCTTTTATGACAGATTCTCTAGTAGGATATATTTTGTCCACTAGTTAATAAGTGACCATGTATATATTGTTGTATGATGAATTTTATAACAATTTTACACTGAGATATTTTTTGCTTATACTGTCAATAACTATTAATACCTTTTACCTATTGAGTTATGTTGGTTGTCAGGCTGACATGCAATATTTAGAATGTTTTTAATATTTGTATTATTATTTGAATATTTCAATATTTTAAATATTTTGAATGTTTTGTACATATTAGATATTTATGATTACATGAATATTTATTGCGTATATTGCGCGATCAAGGCCTCGGAGGAGGCTGAGACGCGTTATGGCGGTGGTGTGGGCGTTCTTTGAATAAATCAGTCATCTGCACTATCCTTGGGTCTGCCTTCTTGTCTCTGCATGCTATGGATGGAAAGTATTGTTGATATATATATATATATATATATTACCTACTGGCGGTCGCCAGTAGGTATATATAGTTAGGATTTTTTTCCTATGGGATTTTTGAAAATTCTATGTCAAATAACTTTGGCGTTTGTGGACGGAATTGGCTGAAATTTTCAGGAAAATGGCACATTTTGTTTCTGAGCAGCCCCTGAAAATTGGGGGGGGGTTCGTCCAGGGGGGGTCGAGAAAAAAGGGGGGTCCCAAAACATGTTTTTAACATTGAGTTTTCCATAGGGCGGTTGGCCTCACTTTTAGCCCGAACGGCTGAATGGATTTGCACGAAACTTGGCAAAATTGTAGGGACTGGTAGCCCGATGTGCCTTTTGTAGGTCTCAATATATGTGCTACAGTGGATTTTGAGAAATTAACGTTTAAAAAAGATATATATCTGTAACAGCGGACCGGGCAGCGCTCCAGTACGCGTACTTTTCGCGCAACGGAGCTTTGTGAAGCGAAGCTGATTGGTTCTCCGGCGTCTGTAAACATTCCAAACAGTCCGTAGCGGCCGCCATCTTGTCTCTCGGTAGGACCGAGAGACAAGAGGAGGCCAAAGCGAAGGGGCAAATGACCATAAGGGGGCATAGTAGATCCTCGCTGACCCCCTAGGTTTGATGTGGAGGTTTTAAAAGGGCCCCGCGGGGCAAAAAAAAAAAATAATAATAATAATCGAACGGCTGAATGGATTTGCACGAAACTTGGTAAAATATTAGGGACTGGTAGCCCGATGTGCCTTTGCTAGGTCTCAATATATGTGCTCCAGTGGATTTTGAGAAATTAACGTTCAAAAAAAGATATATATCTGTAACAGCGCTCCGCTTCGCGTACTTTTCGCGTTACGGAGCTTTGCGAAGCTGATTGGTTCTCCGGCGTCTGTCAATATTCCAAACAGTCCGTAGCGGCCGCCATCTTGTCTCTCGGTAGGATTGAGAGACAAGAGGAGGCCAAAGCGAAGGGGGAAATGACCATAAGGGGGCATAGCAGATCCTTCCTGACCTCTTAGGTTTGATGTACCATTTTGCCAAGTTTGGTGTAATTCCGTTCAGCCATTCAGGCTGTAGACGTATGTAAATGTCCTATGGAAAATTGCATGGGGAAAACACATTTGAAAGTGTTGAAATTTAGAACCAATTAAAATGTTACTTTGGTTTTGTATTTGTGTGTGATGAAAGTTAATTGGTTATGTATATATGTCAAATGAGAGGAAACCACAGCCATTTTGTGATACTACTGTCTGAGGTACATTTGTGAGGAATTTTTGGTGGTGAATTTCTGGTGTTTGATTTACACAGTACTAACACTTCTCCTACTTTTAAAAAGGTGAGTTGTTAATTTGTAAGGGGAACTATGTTGTACACTTGAAGATAATTTGAAAAATGTTTTCTGTTATTTATTTGCAGTCCTTCTGTTATACTAAATACTTGATAAAGTTAGTTTTATATTATGTATTACTAAAAACGATAAATGAAAGTGATTATTTTTTTCTGCAATTTACAGCAAGCAATTTCAAAATAAAATGGCTCACAATGAAGAGACCGTGGCAATTTCTTTTGAATTGTCCACTACATTGATTGAAATTGAGAGCACCAATAATGAAATATTGTCACAAGGAGGAGATGACTTGTATGATTCCATTAGATTGATTGAAATGGACAGCACCAATAATGAAATATTGTCACAAGGAGGAGATGACTTGAATGATTACACTACATTGATTGAAATTGAGAGCACCAATAATGAAATATTGTCACGAGGAGATGACTTGAATGATTCCACTACATTGATTGAAATTGACAGCACCAATAATGAAATATTGTCACAAGGAGGAGATGACTTGAATGATTCCACTACATTGATTGAAATTGACAGCACCAATAATGAAATATTGTCACAAGGAGGAGATGACTTGAATGATTTTTTTGATCAATCTGTTGATGGCGAATTTATCGAATGTTTGGAGACCATAGAGTTACAAGAATCATCATTGCAGACTTTTCATGAGGAAATTGCTGATGAGGACATGTTACTAGTTCTTTCAAATTTAGAAAATTCTGAAGAATAAATTTATATTTAGAAATCAAAAATTGTTTGAGACATTATTCATTGTTATTTTTAATTTATGAGGTTGTAGCGAAGTGATTGTAGTATAAAATGAGACTTATAGTATAGAGTGCAACATTTTTATGTTACATGGTAAGTTTACTCATATTTACTTCCCTTCTGCCACTATATTATCTCCAATGTGTATTTGACATCTCTTCTTCATCTCCGGCCTCCTTTCTCTCACTGTGTGTCTCCGATGCATCTTATCGCTGCTATTTTGTGTAATTACAGAAGAGAGTAAAATAAAATAGTTCGGAACGTGAAAAGGGGGCAAAGTAGAGTACCCCTCACCCCCTAGGCCTTTTCAGGCGGTCCCAAAAGGATCAGTTTCTGCTTTCCTGAGAGATTATGGTATGAGTTCCATATACCACAATAATTTGCATTACAACATGCAAGATATCTATCTCCTATTACCAACTTTTGGAGATATTCGCGCTAAGCGCGAATATCTCCAAAAAGTAACACCTGCCCTGAGCAGTTCTTAGCCATGTTATCCAATGGGAGGTGGATAACATGGCTAAGAGCATTAGCTCGGTAATGCATGAATATCGCTGACTTTTTAGCGATATTGATGCATTGCGGCCGTTTATTATCGCATTTGCGATAAACCTTGATAATAGCAAGGTTTATCTTCGATAATTTCTGACGATGCTTAGCGGTAAAAAATTCGTTGGTAAGCATCGTTAGCGATAAATATCGCTTAACTTTGGTAATATGCACCAACGTCTGTTAACGTTCGATTCGAAGGAAATGAGGAAGTGTTGAAAAACATTGTCTGCGCCATCTTGCCTTTTTTGAAATGCCACACTTTTGTCGTGCACGGCAGCCATTTTAGATGCCTTGACCAGACCCACTCTCTGCACGCTGTCGATTCGTAGCATGGCTCCCCACCCTCGCAAGCATCTTCCCCAGGCACTGGTCACCCCCGCTCTCTGTCTTATGCATCGGCAATAAACCTCCCCCCATCTGCGCTGCTCTTCCCTGAGAATCACACTCTGTGCCCGCCCGACACCTCCCTTTCGCCCTATTCACTACCGCACCCTCTGACACTCCTCTTCCTCTGTGTCCGATTGTCCAGGCTATCACCTAGCCCTGCAGATGTAGTTTATGGCCCCAGCTGTAAAGAATCACCCCTCTTCAAAGGAGTTATAGTAGATCAAGGCCCACACCCGATGAGATCCGTCACACCACACGTGTTCCTACTATCTGAAAACCATCCTGTATTGTGATTGGGGAGGGGACCGAGCCTGAAGCGGAAGATTCCAGGAATGACTCTTTGTACATCAAAGTTTTTACAATTATGTGTCACATAAAAAATATATAGCACTCCAACAAAGTAGTAGGAATATAAAACTTTAATAACATATAAATATATACAACAAAACAAAAACAGTAAAAACATTTAAACAACGAAGAGACCGTGGCAATTTCTTTTGAATTCCTAATGAGGACATGTTACTAGTTCTTTCAAATTATGAAAATTCAGAAGATGTTGCCTGGGGGTGGGTCGTCAGTAGCAGTCTGTTGTGCGAATATTTCCAAGGCAGCAGAACGCGCTGAAATCTAGATGGCACGAAAGTGATGTCTAGTAAGTTGCCGCCCAGCAAATAACGGCGTGGGGCGCCGCGGGGGTGAGTGAGTCCAGTAGGCACCACAGCTATTCTTACTGGCATTGCAGAATTACTGCTGGGGACAATGCCTGTGCTGTAGCAGGGTCACAGCAGAAACAAAAAGGATTCTGTTGAAGATGTTGTTGGTTTTCAATTTGAAAACAGTTCTGGTGTCAACTGCTATGCTAATGTAGTGGTTAATGTTTTGTTTCTCTAGAAAATGTAAAAGAGGGGGAGGCAGTCCAAAGTTCCGTTAAAAGGGCTAAGGAAAGGATGGTGGTTTGAACTATCAGTCAAAAAAATTTTCCTACCGGGTCACACTGTGCTTTCACCGGAACTGAGGTCTGCAGGATTCTAGTAATTCAAAGTGAGGCTGGCGCCAGCATGGGAGCGCCGACGTCCCGCGCCGACGTCCCGCGGATACAGTTTCGTCACTCCACGGGCGATCATGGCAGTCATTCC
The DNA here is from genome assembly GCF_964261635.1 of Lissotriton helveticus. Classification (NCBI taxonomy): domain Eukaryota; kingdom Metazoa; phylum Chordata; class Amphibia; order Caudata; family Salamandridae; genus Lissotriton; species Lissotriton helveticus. The sequence continues at coordinate 807,183,662 of NC_136071.1, forward strand.
CCATCGGGGGTGTCTGCGGGGGTCGGGGACTCCCGCGGCTCCTCTAGAATCTTCAAGGTCGTGGAGGACTACGGTGGTGGAGTCAACCAGTGACCGGGCCATTTCTTTATGCTGGGCCCGCTCTTGCCAGGTCGACCGCCATTTTGAGAGTTCGGTAGCTACTGGCGATCGCGGGGTCAAATGAGCGGACGGGCTCCACCCTGCCGGGCGAGACGTTGCAGCATGGCCACAGTGGAAGAACCCTTTTCCGGGCGCCTGGAGCGCTGAGGGAGCAGCTGGGAAGCCTTCACCTGGGGAGGCGGGAGAGGCCTGTTCGCACCGTCTCTCCCTCCCAGTGCACCCCACGGCGTCTCGCTTGAGATTTGTTATGGCCGGACCAGGCGATGAGGACGAGGGGGGGGGGGTCGGAGGCATGTGCAAGACATCCCCCCCCAGTGTTGTCGCAGCCATTATTCAAGAAAGAAGAAGTGTCCCGTCCGTCTTCGGGCCGGGCTTCCGGTGGATGTCGGCCGGACGCCCCTGGCTCTGGCCCCATGAACGGGTTCCTTGGTTTATCGGCTGCAGCCGGATCCCGTCGGCCTCGGCCCCCCGACCGTTGGTGGCCGGACCGGAAGAGCATGTGGCGGGACTACCTGAAACTGTCAAGTGCCACCGCGGCCGGACTGGGAGAGAGAGGGGAGGGTCGAGGAGATATTCCCCCCCCTGCAACTCTTCAGCGTTGTAAAGGCAATCCCCTGGCCGGGTCCCGCTGGCCTCGGCCTCTCCTCCTCCATGACAGATTACAACGGGGGAGAAAGGTCCGCATTACGTACCCTTTCACTATTTGCAAAGATTTTCCTACGTATATTTGCAAACAGGGAATACCTCCAAAAAGAACCAATTCCCAAACAGTCAATGTTTGGGGAAACAATCAATCAATGAGGAACGAAATAGGCACGACGTGTTAAAGGTTTGCGTTACCTACTCTTCACTATCTGCAAAGGGAGAGAGAATATTCCTATTCTTCCTCGTTTGCAGGCAGAGAAGATTCTTAAGAGAACCAACTTCGAACAATTCAATGCTCGATTCAAACAATCAACAAGGGGTACTGTGAACACAAATGAACGCCGCTTATGTACATACACATTGGTATTATCAACAGGTTGTTCCTAATGTTTCTATTTTAGGGATGTCAAAAAGAGATCCCATTAGTGGCATACTGATTTTGCTCGATTCCTTTTGTTTTTTTACACGATTTTTCGCTATCTGCAAAGACTAAACAGAGTATTGCGACTCTGTGCTTGTTTGTAAATAGAGAATGAACCAAAGAGAACAATCAATCAAATGGAGAGAGAAGCAGGCACGACGGATTACAACGGGGGCAAAGGCCTGCGTTAACTACCCTTCACTATCTGCAAAGACAGAGTACTCCTAATAGAAATGAGGGGTGGGGGGCAGCATTCAAAGCAGATCAGTGTGCATAAACACGAAAATGTTTTTACTTACCACGTACTTGACATTCGACAGCTTATGATATTTGCTATTAAAAAACCATTGAAATTCACTGAAAAAACCATAGGTTATAGACCATATATAGTTAGGAATTAGCATTTAAAAAACCTTATTTTACTCACACAAAACCATTGAAATTCCATATATAGTTAGTTGCACTAACTATATATCGCGCACCCGCAATCCACTGCTGATCATGTCACATATTACATCATTCATGACATGGTCAGTGACATCACTGATGACATCACTGATGACATCTCAAATGACATCACTGATGACATCACTGATGACATCTCATTTGACATCATTCTTGTGCTAATACGATAAACCTCTTCAGACTCTAATATAACCTTAGATACACTCAGTGTATACAGACACTCACACACTGCCACTCATCCATGGAGTTACTCACACACCCAGTCAGTCATTGAAAGAAACAATCTCACCTCCATTTCTTCAACTATACAGTTAAACACACCTTACTTATTGAAACATATACTAACACATATTTACTCTCTTATACAATCCCTGATACAAGTTCACAATGATCGATACAACCACTCACTCATTCAGTGGCTCTCATGCACAGTTATTTATATATGCCAACTCTCACATGTACTGTGTTTTACATATGTACTTACTATGACATGTAGCATTGAGATATCCATTCACTCATCAATACACTCATGCACACAGTCAACTGCCCATGTAGCTGTTTCCACATGCAGTCTTGAACTCATACACCTAGTGAATAAACTGCTCACACATCTATGCATAGAGTCACACACCTTCCAGCCACCCCCACACAAACTCAATCTCCCATAGAAATACTTGGACAACCAATTAATAACACATATAGCCTCTCGTATAGCTAATGATCAACACATGCAGCAGTTTACATCACAACAGACATAATGATGCACAAATTAAGACAGTTTAGTCACTAACCCATGCATTCAGTGAGACACATTTAATCACTCACTCATACAGTCAGTCACGCACCTACTAAATCCTTCATCCAGACACTTATACATCCACTCATTCTTCAATATGTAAGACATATTTTAACTTTACAGAAACATACAGTCACTGGATGTTGTCATCAGTGATGTCATCAGTGATGTCATCAGTGATGTCATCAGTGATGTCACTGACCATGTCATGAATGATGTAATATGTGACATGATCAGCAGTGGATTGCGGGTGCGCGATATATAGTTAGTGCAACTAACTATATATGGAATTTCAATGGTTTTGTGTGAGTAAAATAAGGTTTTTTAAATGCTAATTCCTAACTATATATGGTCTATAACCTATGGTTTTTTTCAGTGAAAATATATATATATATATATATATATATATATATATAAAGACACCTTTGCACCCAGCTTCCCTGGGTGAGGTAACTCGAGTACTCTGGTGCTCCTGTGGGTGTTGGCTCCAGAACCCCCTAGTTCTAAAGGGGTTTGATCCAAGTCCTCTTCTAAGTGTTCTTTATCTTTAAAATCCAACCGCGACTTTCCCCCGTAGAAGTTAATGGTTATTCGCGACTGTGTTCACACGCTGCACGCGTCCCCCGTGGGTCCCCTGTGTCACTACCTTGGGTGGTTCCTGGTGGTCCCAGAGGTTCTATAGGCTCTAGGCCTTGTATCTATGCCAGTTGTGGTTCTTATACCACTTTCTTATTATATGGTTCGGTATGTCCCTAGGGCTCAACGTATATTGTGCTAATTTACTTTGTGTTAATAAGTTTACTAAATGTAGTTTTGCCTCTAGCCTCATAAAGGGACTAGAGGGAGGTGTTTAGAATAAATACATATATTTTATATATGTACCTGGTGTGGTTCTCCTTTTATTTGATCATTCACGAGATCATAGACTGGTAAAACAAGCTGCTCTCCACAGATACCACAGGGATAGCTTTCTATTAAGGTTGTCTTTAACCTACCATCAATAAGGGTCATTTGTACTGGTGCAAGGTGCCCACTAGAATAGTGTACAGCATATGCCAGGTCAACTTCTCACACTTATGATTCTGACTAGAGTGGGTGCATGAATATCTAAGTGGGTCTATAAGTGGGTGTGTGAGTCTCTGAGTGGGCCTACAAGTGGAAGCATGAGTCTGAGCGATTCTGACTCTGATTCTGAAAGTGGGTGCATGGGTCTCTGAGTGGGTCTGTGACAGGGTGTCAAGTATGTCATACCCCTGTCATGAATATCACACCTTCCTACACATAAAGATTGTATAGGTGCACTTGGGTTATAGAGGTCAGCTTATATCAGTACAGGAAAAAATCCACCCCTTTCCCGTGCACCAGCACTTCTTCTGTTATGCGTTTTGAAATATGCTTTTACTATTTGTAAATTGTGGAACTGTTTTCATAAGGATTAAGAATGGTCAGCAAATAATTACTTAGGTCTAATGGTGGTAGCACTTAATAATAATAATAATAATACTGTGATTTATTAAGCGCGACAGCTACCGCCAACACAGGGTGTCCCGATGCAAGAAGCACTAGGTGAATAGGCGTCGGAAACAAAAGTGCTTATTTGAGGTCTACAATGCTGCTGTCTTGAAGAGCCATGTCTTCAAGGCTTTTTTAAAACAGATTTCAGACTTGGCGCTTCGGAGAGTGGCTGGAAGGGTGTTCCACAGTACAGCTGTTTTGACTGTGAATGCTCTTCCCCCCAGTCGTGCTTTCTCAAAGCGCAGAGTCTGCAGCCAGTTAAAGGAGTTAGAGCGCAACACCCGGTTTTGTTTGTAGGGGCAAAGTCTTTCCTTCAAATACTTCGGGCAATTTCCGTTTAGGGCCCGATAGGCCATTGTCATGGCTTTAAATATGATTTTTTTCGCTACTGGTAGCCAGTGGAGTTTGAGTAAATGCGGAGAGATATGTTGTCGGAATGGAATCTGGCAAACCAGTCTCGAAGCCGCATTTTTAATCATTTGAAGGCGATGGATAGCATAATTAGGAAGACCAAGGTAAAGCGCATTGGCATAATCTAACCTTGATGTGACTATAGCATGTACAACTGTTTTGCGGCAATCTTCCGGTAGCAGGTGCAGAATTTTTCGGAGATTTTTTAACTTGCTGAAACAGATTGCAGAGACTTGTATTTGGGCTGAGAAGGTCAGGTTTGCTTCCCATTTCACTCCTAAGTTTCGAATAGAGGTGGCCGGGACTGGGGGAGCGCCCATTTCAGCTGGCCACCAAAGTTCTGCCTTGGGTACATTACCTTGCCCCAAAAACAGAACCTCTTTTTTTCCGCGTTTAGCTTTAGTTTATTAGAGTTCATCCAAATAGCTATATCGTGTAAGCACCCCTTGAAATTTTTAAAACCATCCACCGTCTGCTCTTTTTTTTTTTTTTTTTGATTTTGTAAATTTTTATTGAAAAAAAATATAAGTGGAATATACATTTGGCAGTTCTTATATATACAGTGCATTTGTGAATGCGTGCTTTTTCCTTTGGTTTCCCCCAGGTTAGAGGAGGGGGGGGAAGAGTAAAGGAGAAAAAGAGAGAAGAGGAGAAAGGGGGGGGGCTTCCTCAGATGCTCGTCGAGGGTACCCCACTTGTGGTTACTGGGTCTTCCTCAGATGCTCGTCGAGTGGGCGCCACATATGTACTTTGGGGCTATGCTCCTTAGAGAAATTGCCTGTGATGTTGTCTGCTCCTCTCAGGAAGGTGACCCAATTAATCCACGTTTTAAAGTTTGCTTTGGCAGTGTTCTTCCAGTTTGTCAGGATTATTTTTAGGGCCGCTGTGAGGAGCAGGTCTAGTAGGTCTCTCTCTTCTCTGCTGTTTAGGTTTGCGGTCAGATGTTCTGTTGCTAGGCTTACAAAGCTGATTGTTAGGTCTGCTTTGAGCATGTCGTTTATGAAGGTGTTGATCTGTGTCCAGAACTTCTTGACTTTCACGCATTTGAAGATGAGGTGCTCGAGGGTGCCTTCCTCTTTTTGGCAGTTCCAGCAGTTGCCCGACTCTGCAATGCCGACCTTGTGGAGCTTGGAAGGGGTCCAGTAGGCCTGGAGCTTGGAAGGGGTCCAGTAGGCCCACCGTCTGCTCTTTAAAGGAGAAAACCAGCTGGGTGTCATCAGCATAGGAAATTGCCTTCACCCCACAGTTGGCAATCAGAGAAAACAGAGGAGCAAGGTAGAGGTTAAAGAGTAAAGGGCTCAGTGCTGAGCCCTTGGGTACCCCACACCAGAGTTGATTCGGTTGGGATTCATATGGCGTGAGGGCGACTTTCTGAGAGCGTCCGCTCAAATAGGAGATCAGCCATGTGAACACATTTCCCTCCAATCCGGCTTATTTTAAGCGCTCACCAATGATAGTATGGTCAACAGTATCAAAAGCTGCTGACAGATCCAGGAGCACCAACAATGCCGGTGCTCCTGATTCCAGTGACCACCTAATCGACTCTGCCACCTCCAACAAAGCAGACTCTGTACTAAACCTGATTGAGTATCGTGCAGAATCCTATTCTGCTCAATGAAGCTCGTCAATTGGCGTTGAACCAATTTTTCCAGCATTTTTTCTGGAGCGAGAAGAAGAGAGATAGGGCACAGGTTTTTTAAATCGCCCAGGTCTCCATTTTGTTTTTTTTTTCAGTGGGAGAAGCGTTGCATGCTTCCATTTATCTGGAAAGGTGCCAATTTTCAAGGAGGTGTTCCAAATATGTAACAACCCATCCACCAAAGAGGGATCCAGCATCTTCCATAATTTGGGCGGGCATGCATCATCTGGGGCTCCTGAATGGCATCTCTAAATTTCAATTAGAGCATCCTGTGGCATAATAGGAGAAAATTCACTCAGCCTACGTAGCTCCCCCCGAAGTGGAGATTTATCCTCTTTCACAGTGGCCTCTGGGGCCCGAAAAGACTCATAAACCTTTACGATCTTGTCGTTAAAATAGTTTGCAATCTTTTCGCACAGGGCTGGGGATGCAGTAACTTCCATCTCCAATGCCCGGGGCTTAAAAAAAGATTGAACAACCTTAAAGACCTCACTGGACGACTGCTTATCATTTCGGATGCTTGACGCAATATAATTTCGTCTAGCTGTTTTTAACTCCTTATGGAACACTTTTAAGGCTTCTGTATAGTTTGCTTTCATTTTTTCACAATAACCCAGCCTCCATTTGTGTTCCAACTTCTTGCACCTACTCTTGTGCTCCCTAAGGGCTTTAGAGAACCATGGGGCAGTGGGGGATAACCTATTTGATTTCCCCACTCTGCCTGGTGCTACCAACTCCACAGCTGAAGCAATGATGTAACGAAACTGCATCAGCGTCTGGTGTGGCTGTTAGATGGAGAGGGTTGTCTAGCAAAATGGGGTTGAGTGTTGTTTCAGTTAAATTGGTCCAATTTCTTTTAAGCGTAAAGCTTGCCCTGAATTAGGTAGGGGAATAGAGAAAGGGACCAAATAATAATCTGACCATGTCAGAGGGACAGGCGTCTTCATGGCAAAGGCAGAACAATTGGAGAAGACTAAGTCCAAGGTATTCCCTGCTACATGTGTGGGGCCGGAGACCCAATGTTTGAGGTTCGCCCCATCTAATAATGTGATTAGCTGCAATGCCTGCGGGCAGCTTACATCATTTACATGTACATTCAAGTCTCCCAGGGCCAGGAAATGAGAGTACAGGATTGTTTTTTGAACAATTAGATTACAAATTGTATGAAGGGCGCCCAATGCACAATCAGGTGGTCTATAAATAAGAATCCCCCCAAGAGCAGATGTGGGGGTCGGTTGTAGACAGAAGTTTAAATCTTCTATGCCCTGAGCAGAGACAGGAGCTGAGGACACTAACTCCCGTGTGTCCCTGAATATAAAGGCCACCCCGCCTCCCCTTTTTCTTCCTTCTCTGTTGGCATGGCACATTTTAAAGCCTGGGGGGATCGCTAGTGTAATTGTTGTCACAGTGTCCATATTGAGCCACGTTTCCGTCAAGAACAAAACATCCCAAGTACCATCAGATAAAATTGACCAAACATCATCAGTATGTTTTGGGTAGCGATCTACAGTTTATGAGGCGTGCCTTGATTATGGTACTGCCTACCTCAGCTCGGCCTTGGGAGCCAGCCAGCTTTTTTCTATACATCATAGTATGGGCTAGAGACTACCCGCAGTTCCCGCAGCTGGCAGGGAGTGGGGTAGTGACTAGGTTAATCTGGTGTGGAATCGAGCAGCCAGGCCGCGGAGATTCAAAAGCTCATCACGCGTCCAGCAGTAAGACTTGCTGCTCCTGATTTTGGCAGCATGACCGGCACCGGCCGCGATCTGGTCGCGGGCGGGTGCAGACGGGCTTGCCTTAGGCGCGCCCGCTGCGCGCGTCTGCTGCGCGTCCGGCAAGACATCCGTCTGATAAACTCACTGGCTGGAAGTGCGTCAGCCAGTGTGGGTGGAGTCGCGTCTGTCCCTCCGCTCAATCGGCACTGATTGCCGTGGAGGGCCGGGGACGGCGACACTCAAGGTAATAAAGCAGCGTTTACCAAAAGTACACCAATCTAAGTCTAAAAACAGTTTAAAAATGATCTAGCAGCAGCAATTTATTCAAGTACAATTTAAAATGAAAGATGCGGGCATACGGGAAAGTGCAGAGTGCAAAGAAAACAGCAGTTTTAAAAATACAGGCAGCAAAAGCCTTGCGGCGCGTTATCACCCAGTGCCACTTCAGTAGCGCTATTATTGATAACCTTGAATCGTTTATGTCATGCGAGTATTTCTGCAATGCTGCTTTTTGGACTTTGAATAGTTTAGGTCTTGCGAGTGATTGTAGCACTCGCAAAAAGATTTTAACCGCTACCGATCATATCGGTAAACTGTCTGCATCAGAAGAAACACCCATTCACACACCGTCACAAAGGAACGTAAAGGTATATGATAGGAGGCTTGGGTGTGGCGGACTTATAAAAGCCACGCCCGTCTTCTAGAAGGCGCTTAGCCTTCCGCTCGTCTTCAGGATAGGACCTGCTTCTGGAGCGTCTTAACTTAGCTGATTCCCGCGCAGCAGGCTTCAACATTTTTTACCTCAGCCCTGGAAGTCTTCTTGCTTCTCAACGACGGCAGGATCTGCAATGAGAAAAGATAATAAAGATGATGAGTAACATTTCATTCTTTGCCCCCTTTCGCGAGAAAGGTCAAATAATAAGAATAATTTTTGAGACGTCTATATTTTGTAAAGAACATTGGACATTGTTATATAAAAAACGTTCAATTCTTAATTCTTGGGACTCCGCATGAAGAAGTGCTCAAAGGTGCTTTAATCAAGATTTTGAAGATCTTTTAGAACGTAACAGTGTGTATTAGGTCTGGTTCATTTTGAGTTCAAATTTTTTGAACCACTTGTAGTATGTTGTCTTTTTGTTTATCTCTTCAAAACAAATAGGAAAAGAGCGCAGGAGTGTTCACATCAATATTTAAGTAAGTAGGATTTACTATTCAATAGAGAAAAGCAGTGTACTAAGATTTATAAAAAGTTCAGTGGTGTTTATGTTATTGTTTTCTTTTCAGCTGCCTATTGTTATACAAAACAAGCACAACACACGGCATTGCCTGTTCCACAAGCTCTACTCATCAAGAGCCACAGATAAAGAAATACAGGGACCTAGGCCCGACAACCACTGTTCACAGGTAGGCTTCTCTCTCAACAAAAGTACTCTTAAATTAGTAGTAGGATAATTGTAGATTAACAGATTACTATCTCCAAAGTAGGTGATTAAAAATCTCCAGATCGAGGGCAAGAAACCGACAACGTCGAGTATCCGACCCTCCTCCCCTATTTCTAAACATATAACTTGATTGTGAGTTAAATCACAAGTTTGAATTTGGTGACTTGGGAAGTAGGTCCCTTGCGTCTCTGAGAAACCTTAACTACGCCAAGACAGATCAAGATAAGGTAGGAGACTGCGTAGTTGCTTGACAGAAGGCTAAGCCCACGATTATTGTTTCGCCCAGACGCAATGGATACTTCTTCGCAAATATCTCTACAACACATTTGCCACTATTTTAAATGACATAAAAGCAAGAAATTGCAGCGTTATGTAGAGATTTATCGACTCTACAAGGAGCGATACAAAAACATGCTCTCAAACCAGCAAGTTTTCAACCTTCATTCCCAAATCCATCTTCCACTTCTACGACAAGTAACACAACACAAATTCAAGGTGTCACCCCAGTGTCTGTACCTCTAGCACAACCACAATGGTTTTTTGGTGACTGTAACAAGTTCACCATTTTATGACCCAATGTCATCTACATTTTCTTGCAAAACCCACAGCCTTCCCTGATGACTCGTCTAAGGTGGCATTTGTCTTGTCATATTTAGGAGGGGACGCAGCACTTTGGTCTGTCCCTTTAGTCAAAAATGACGATCCTATATTGTATCATTTCAGACAATTCGAACATTCCGTGAAAATATTATTTGCCATGCATCTTTTTTCGTACAATCTGCAGATAACGAGTTACTTAATCTTAAACAAGGCTCATTAGACTGACTCCATTACATTTCAACCTTTAATCGTTTTGTTTTAGAAACCAACTGCCCACACGAAAAGTCTCTCTCTTTTATAGAGGATTGAGAGACGATTTAAAAGATACTACTACTACTGTTGGCAGGTAGGCTTCTCTCTCAACAAAAGTACTCTTAAATTAGTAGTAGTATAATTGTAGATATCCAGATTACTATCTCCAAGGTAGGTGATTAAAACTCTCCACTTGTTGCCTCGCAGGTCGAGGGCAAGAAACCGACAGCGTCCAGTATCTGGCCCTCCTCCCCTAATTCTAAACTTATAACTTGATTGTGAGTTAAATCACAAGTTTTTATTTAGTGATTTTGAAAGTTAGTCCCTTGCATCTCTGCGAAACCTTAACTACGCCAAAACAGATCAAGATAAGGTAGGAGACTGCATAGTTGCTTGACACAAGGTGAGTGAGTCTGTGAGTGGGTCTGTGAGTGGATGTGTGAGTGTTTGAGTGGGTCTGTGACTGGGTGCATGCATCTGTGAGTAAGTCTCTGAGTGGATGTGTAAGTGTCTGTGTGACTCAGTGACTGCATGCATTACAGTGTGAGAGAGTGTTTGAATATATATTTTTTACATTTATTTTGGTGAGGTCACGCAGTTACCCCACAACCTTATATGGGGGCCCACGCTGAGCACTGCGATGGGGTTGGGACTCCTCGCACATGGAAAGAAACCAATTCATGGCATTTTTCAACTGATAAGGGGTGCTCTTGAAACTTCTAAAATGCACTCCCTATCCTCTTCTATATTTTTTAATCTTTGATGTTACTCCCCGGGGCACAGACCCTGTTTACAAAATCGTGGGTGGATTGCATACCTCCATGTAGGAGTCGCAAACGGTCCACATACTTACAAAACTAAGCACATATTGAATGCACAGCAACACATTTGGGATTTATGTCTTTCTTTCTTTTTATACTTACAAACATTTTGTGAGTAAGTTTCTCAGTGTCTAAATGCATGTATACTTGAGTGCATAAATCTGAGTATGCCTGTGAATATAAATATGAATTCCTGAGTGAATGTGTGAGTGGGTGCACAAGTGTATCACTGGATCTGTGAGTGCATACATGAGTGCCTAAATGAGTCAGTGAGTGGGTGCATGAGTCTCGGAGTGCATCTGTGAATGTATCTGTGAACTGAGTGTGTCTGTGACTGGATACATGAGCCTTTGAATTGGTCTGTGACTGCGTCCATAAGTGTCTGAGTGGGAATGTGAATGGGAACATGAGAATCGGAGTGGGCCTGTGAGTGGGTGTATGAGTCTCTGAGTGGGTCAGTGAGAGCATGCAAGAGTCTATGAGTGAGTCTGTAAGTGGGTACATATGTGCTTGAGTGGATCTGTGAGTGGGTGCATGAGTGTCTCAGTGAGTTTGTGAGTAGGTGCGTGAGTATCTGAGTGGGTCTGTCACTGGTTATATGGGTTTCTGAGTGGGTCTGTGATTGGGTGCATGTGTCTCTGAGTGGGTCTGTCAGTGGGTGAAAGAGTATCTGAGTGTGTCTGTGAGTGGGTGTGTGAGTCTCTGAGTGAGTCTGTAAATTGGTGCATAAGCATCTGAGTGAGTCTGTGACTGGGAACATGAGCATGTGAGTGGGTCTGTGAGTGGGTGATTAAGTGCATGAGTGGGTCAGTGAGAGCGTGCAAGAGTCTCTGAGTGGGTCTTTGAGGTGGGTGTGTGAGAGTTTTGAGTGTATCTGTGAGTGGGTGCCCGAGTGTCTCAATGGGTTTATAAGCGAGTGCATGAGTTTCTGAATGGATTTATGTTAGTGTGCATGAGTCTCTGAGGGATCTCTGAGTGGTTGTATGGGTCTCTGATTGGGTCTGTAAAGGGCTTATGAGTGTCTGAGTGATGGGTCTGTGAATAGGTACATGCATCTGGGAGTAGGTCTGTGAGTGAATGAGTGAGTGTCTGTGTAACTCTTTGAATGCATGCATTATTGTATGAGTGAATGTAGTAATATTTTTTTTATTTGTTTTCGGCAAGATCCACCATTCTGCTGCGACCTCACACAGGTGGGCAACGCTGAACACTGTGATGCGGTTGCGGCTCTTCGAGTGTAGAAAAAAAAAGTGTGCAGCATTTTCTAACTCATAAGGGATGCTCCACAAACCTCTATAGTACAGCTATGGGGTCAGGGTACCCCTACCCTTACCCCTTCTATGCATTTTAATCTTCATTTTTATCCCCCGGGGCAGCCTCCTAGTTGACAAAATGGCCAACGCAACTTTCTAGACAGGTTGCAGACAGCCAATCCAAGTACATCTCATGGCACGTGCGTGCACAAACCTCCATGTGATCATTGCGGATCCTCCACATCCCTCTATATATAATAGGTTTTTCCCTTAATATCCCAAAAACTACTAAACACATTTACACCAATTTACAAAACGGTCGCTTACTGGACCCACAGCTACCTTTCTGCCAAATTTAGTGTCAGTCTGTTCTGAAGTTCGGGCTGTAGTCATGTCTAAAAATCTCTATGAAACTAGCAACACTGCAGCTTGAGTGAGCGTCATACTAGCTTTGAAAATTTCACAAGGATTCATCAAACAACGCCAATGTTATTGGCAAATGAAAAAACGCTCCTCCTATGGAAACTACAACCTAACTATAACTACCTACTAGCGATCGTCAGTAGGTAATATATATAAAAAAAGAGTAAATTGACGCTATGAGTATGTTAGGATAGGTGCAAATGTAATTAAAAAGAACCAATTTCACCAGTTACAGTTTACTGGTGTAACAATGACTTGCGCGCATCAATTACATAATTTCTGATGTCATCACTGATGTTATTAATAATGTAATAGAACATGTTATGAGTGGTGTAATATGTGAGGTCATAACCCGTGAATGAGGAGGGTGTGAGTTATAGTTAGTTCATTTGACTATAACTGGTGCATTCCCATGGATTTTAGAGCTTAAAATGTTACATTTTAACTGACATTTATACCTAACCTAATTACAACATCACTTTAACTTATTTTTTGTGAATTACTGAGTTTTTTTTAACACAAAGTAACAGTTTCAATTTAAGAAAGGCAGACCAGAACATCAAAATATAGAAGGCAGGACTTTTGACTTTATCAGGGGGTCAGCTCATCAACATATATAAAGGAAACTTATTGTCTTTATCAAAAAGCCAGAATATGTATATGAATTTATCAGTGACCATAATCCAATGAATTCCTTATAAATACAAACATGGCAATGCTTAATAAGTATATTTGATTCAAAAATATTTCAAATAAAGCCTTTTTATTCATAACAACCATAAATATGTGTTTCAGCCTTACTTTAATACTCTTCAGGCCATAAAATACGGCCATAGGACCAATTACAGGCACACAGTCAATCGCAGAGTGCTTTAAAAGTGATGGTAATCTCTCCTGGAGTCATGTAAATGTAAATGTAAATGTAAATGTACAGGAATTTATATAGCGCAAAAATCACCGAGCGGTTTCTAAGCGCTTGCTTAGGGAACCCGTCCTGTATTCCCCTGTGAGATAACCCCGGCAGGGTATCCGCAAGGTGAAAGCCAGGCATCCCACCGCGAGGGGCCGTTGTGGAGATTAAGCAAGCTATTGCCCAGAGTCGCAGAGTGTGAACCCATGAATCAAGTAGGCACCGGAGCGAGAATTATCGAGTCCATGGACATTTTAGGACTCAAGACCCCGCCAAGCCGGGAATTGAACCCTGGTCCCGGGCTGACCTCTGCTTCCAGGTCTGCCTCCTCTAACCAGTGAGCCACACTTCTCCACATAAGTCATGCACACAATGACCAAGGAAACCTACTGAGACATTTGTTTAAACATTCCTAGAAGGCTGCTGCGCTCCCTGCAGCCCCTACAACATTTAAAAAACTGGTTTGTGGTGCATCTACGCCTTCTATGGGCACCACAAGGACAAAAAAATTAAAACAAAAGCCCTCGCTGGGCATTATGGGGTGCTGCCCAGCAAGAGCAGTGAATATGAAATGAGTGGCTACTCCGATAATTTCACAGTCATGTCAGGGGTTATTTATTATTCATTTATTTACTTATTTATGTTTTGGTCCCATGGCCCTTCACAGGGCCTCCAATAACTATGACTAATGTTGGGGGCCAGGGGGGAAAGCCCATGGTCCCCTCAGCCCTGCAGCTTCCACCGCCAGCACCTACCCTGGGTGCTGGCAAGAGCCAGTATCCCTTCTTTTTTAGGTGTTCCAATCCAACCCAGGGCACCCATCAACTCTATCTAACATAGCGTTTCGAGGCAGGCAATGGGGTCCACTGGTCCATTAAGTGGCTTACAAAGGGTGGCATATATGACTCACACAGAAAGAAGGACACAAACGCAGAGTATAAAATTAATCTAAACTGCCAACGAGGGGGGGAACTAAACAGAGGGAAAGACAAACTATGGGGCTATTAACTGCCCCTTGTTCCACCAGTGAGTCACTGTTTGTGATGCACCTGCAGCATGTTATCCTGCCTCATATTTACAAGAACAGTAAAAGCCACCCTGCGTGGCTTTTCCTGTCCTTGTAAATTCGGCACCTTTACATGTTGCACTTTGCGTGTTGTTCTGGGTGTACCCACGCAACACCCATGGAACCTGACACATTTCCAGATTTACGAGAAATCATAAACCTGGAAATGCTTCTGAATGCTACACCTCCCCAGGGAGGCGTAGGGAGGCACAACGAGGAGAAATGTATTCATTTCTCCTTGTTTTTTCCTCTTTCAATGCGTGCTGCTTTCTGCAGCAAACATGGAACAAGGAACTCAGCTCAGGCGATTGTTTATGTAGAGGAAGGTGTCCCTTTCTCCACATAAAAAATTAGTAAAAAAATTACGTATTGCAAGGTCTATGTGTGCTAATTCAGCACACTTAAAAGTTGTAAAAGGCCATTTCAGATTGTCAATGTGCAGGAAGGGATCCCTTTGATTTCATCAGCTAAGGAAAGGGTTACTCGGGCCCTGATACTTTCATGGATCGACTATGCCAACGCCTTATACATTGGCCTACTGTGCTACCTACTTAACAGACTGCAGGTAGTTCAGAATGCTGCGGCAAGGCTGCTTTTTAGCATCCCAATAAGAATCAGCGTAAGACAGCATCAGCGCATAATTCATTGGCTGCGTGTGGCCGAGCGGGTTAAGTTCAAAGCTGTGATCGTGGCACATCATGCCCTGCATGCCTCCGGTCCTATCTACTTGAGGAAGCATTTCCTGTTCTACATTCCTGCTTGACACCACCATTCAGCCTCTCAGCTCTGAGCGCACATTCCACTCTTTTGGCTTACGAGAATGGGGGCAGCTCCCTTGCTTTCAGGGCTGCTACGGCTTGGAATTTGATTCCATTTGCTCTTCACAGCACCCAGGACTTCACTCTCTTCAGAAAAAGACTGAAAAAGGTTTCTCTTTATTTAATCTGCCCCTCTTCTCCTCTTTAGGCTCGCACAGGGACACTCCTTGGAGTATCCGTGCGCGCTACAAGCTCCAATAACATAACATAACATCACCCTGTCTGGTGTACCAACGTGTTTCAGCCTATCATTGTGGCCCAACAGGGTCAAAGGCCTCCTCAGGATACAGATTCCTTACATCTTTATTACACTCTCTCCTAGTCAATCACTATATATGAGCATGAGGGTGAGTTTCAAAGGCCATACATGCCCTTAGTAGACACACTGAATCTATGGGGGGGTGGTATGCACACCGATTCCTTCTCTCGTTTTAGTCCTGGTTTCAAACTTTACTCAGTCAGTCAGTCAATAAGTCTTTATTGCGATTCTTCATCATAAAAGACAATCTAAAACAGTAATACAAAATCCATACAAGATAAAATACATCATGTACAAGATAAAAAAAATCTTCCTAAAATCCAAAAGTGCAATGGTACTTAAATATTTACATTAAAAAATCCCTAAAATATAATTAAATATGGATATAGGCAATAGACTTAGACATATCTAAAAATATCTCTATTTTAAAATCTTTTGTGTTGTCACCAACCCTGCAATAATTCACAACTGTAGATTCTACTTCAGATAACCATGAGTACAATCATACCTGCCGACTAAGCCCCACCCTTTTTAATCCTTAAAACCCACGCCCAGCTCAAAAATTTTGCTACACCAATAACCACTGGTTTGCTACTGTGATTTTTCAATATTCTGCTTGCAACCTGTGCTGATCTTGTTCCCATAAGCAAACAAACAGGTTTTAACCATACGCGCCTTGGTTGTTGGTACGCAGAGCAGGCAAATAAATAATGATCAATGGGTTCAATGTGGTCTAGACAAAATACACATTTATCACTACCAACAGGATTCCATTTACTAGATAACCATCGTAGTGGTAGTGTACCTACTCTGAGCTGGTGATACAGTTTACGATCTAAGGGCTTTATGATGGTGTCCCAATACTCTTCCAGGAAGGGTTCATCCTTAATATCAAGGAAGGCTGCTGTCAAGGAACTACCAACATGGGAGCAGTATCTCTTGGTTTTAATCATGTCCCAGTACATAGCACTATAGATTTTTTTTGATGGGAACTCAGCTGTTTCTGGGTTAGCCCAAGGTTCCCCCATTCCCATGTCTGTCAATACTGACTTGATTTCAACCAGCCAGGAGATCTTATGTGAACCACCCAGCCCCTTAACTTCCATCATGGCTTTAGCATATAAAGAAAGCTCTGGTGTAACATATAAAGGAAGCTCTGGTGTATTTCCAGATTTACGAGAAATCGAAAACCTGAAAATGCTTCTGAATGCTGCACCTCCCCAGGGAGGCCTAGGGAGGCACAACAAAGAGAACTGTATTCATTTCTCCTTGTTTTTTCCTCTTTCAATGCGTGCTGCTTTCTGCAGCACACATGGAACAAGGAACTCACCTCTGGCGATTGTTTATGTAGAGGAAGGTGTCCCTTTCTGCACATAAAGAATTATTAAAACAATTACGTATTGCAAGGTCTATGTGTGCTAATTCAGCACACTTAAAAGTTGTAAAAGGCCATTTCAGATTGTTAATGTGCAGGAAGGGATCCCTTTGATTCCATCAGCTAAGGAAAGGGTTACTCGGGCCTGATACTTTCATGGATCGACGATGCCGCCTTATACATTGGCCTACTGTGCTACCTACTTAACAGACTGCAGGTAGTCCAGAATGCTGCGGCAGGGCTGCTTTTTAGCATCTCAATAGGAATCAGCGTATGACAGCATCAGCGCATAATTCATTGGCTGCCTGTGGCCGAGCGAGTCAAGTTCAAAGCTGTGATCATGGCGCATCATGCCCTGCATGCCTCCGGCCCTATCTACTTGAGGTAGCGTTTCCTGTTCTACACTCCTGCTTGACACCACCATTCAGCCTCTCAGCTCCGAGCGCACATTCCACGCTTTCGGCTTACGAGAATGGGGGCAGCTCCCTTGCTTTCAGGGCTGCTACGGCTTGGAATTCACTTCCATTTGCTCTTCACAGCACCCAGGACTTCACTCTCTTCAGAAAAAGACTGAAAAAGGTTTCTCTTTATTTAATCTGCCCCTCTACTCCTCTGTAGGCTCACACAAGGACACTCCTTGGAGTATCCGTGCGCGCTACAAGCTCCAATAACATAACATAACATCACCCTGTCTGGTGTACCGACATGTTTCAGCCTATCATTGTTGCCCAACAGGGTCAAAGGCCTCCTCAGGATACAGATTCCTTACATCGTTATTACACTCACTCCTAGTCAATCACTATATATGAGCATGAGGGAGACTTTCAATGGCCATACATGCCCTTAGTAGTAACACTGAATCTATGGGGGGGGGGTATGCACACCGATTCCTTCTCTCGTTTTAGTCCTGGTTTCAAACTTTACTCATTGTGTGCGATTACTGGGTGTGTGCCTTGCCCATGGTGCACAAAAGTTAACCTATGTTGTGGGGAGCGCTGTGACGCTCCACACCCAGTCGCACTGCTGGGATGGATACAAGATCCTGCTGATAATTCCACTTTAGGCTTCCTCTTAATGAATCCATATTTATCAACTATTACATAGTTTGGTTGGTGGAATCAGGTGAATAATTAATTCGTTTTTTTGAGGGAGTTGCTGTTTGTTGGAGAAATTATGTTGTAATTAGGTGAATGTTTTATGCGATACATAGGACAATTCAGTAACGGTGTTTTTGCAATGTGTTAACTTGGAGTTTTCCCTGATGAAGAGCTTAAAAAAGCCTGAAATGCATTGGGATTTAAATAGAGAACTGCTGTTTTGAACGATTCTTTGCATTTTGGTTCGTGTTCTTGAAAAGGTCCGGATGGACCCACTTTGATATGTGAAGCATTCGAAATGCATGACGTCACACACACAAATGAAAAAAAGTGGAAAGCATTTAAGTTTCTGAAAAAATAGTGGATAAATATGGATTCATATGGAGGAAGTCTAAAGTGGAATTATCAGCAGGATCTTGTATCCATCACAGCAGTGCGACTGGGAGTGGAGCGTCACAGCGCTCCCCACAGCATAACTTAGTAGACACACTTCATATGGCGTACCTATAAACATAAAACAAGGGAAAATTAAAATTGTGATCTATCTCACTTGGAAACCACCCTATCACCTTTGCCAAATTTATTTAACAAAACATATGGAGACCTAATATCACTCTGTGGACACCCACATATACCCAGATACAACACCTTGTGTGTTGTGATGCACTCAATAAATTGCAAAAGGTGGCCCATTGTACCATTCCCCAAATAAATAATGTGTTGGGCCACAGCGAGTGGGGTCTCCAGTGCCATTACATGGCTTGGGGAGGGGGGGTTCCATACCCCTTCTCCAAATAAATACATTTTGTATCAGGCCCTGGAGTTTTGGGGATGGTACTCCCAAGGCCATTGTGTGACTTGGTCCAGGCCCCCTCCCTTTTTTCACTTTTAGTTAACACTAAACAATTCACTGACCCTTCAGGCCCTGGTGCAGTCCGGGATGATTATAATTGAAATGGGTTGAAACACAACCGTTTAAAAAAATGTACTGTGCGACCGAATGTTTTACTTTTTTGTATTTGTGACCCCAAGGCCTAGGGTATGCGGGTATCCCTACCCTGCTCCCCTATATGTAGTTTCTGTTTTCTAATACAACATGGAGACCGAGTCCCTGACTCCTAAAATGACTGCCAAAGATCTATGTAGATGTTTATACCAGCCAATCAGATCTTATCTTTTGATTTGCCATTCCCACTGTACTACTGTGGTCTGAAATAGCAATAACAGTCTAACCTTAATTTCTCAGAAAGTACTAAATGGATTTACACCAAATCACACAAACTATGCTTTCTAGGTAAAGAATTAGCATTCTGCCAAATTTGGTGACATTCAGTTCAACTAGTTTAGCTGCAGCACTGTTCAAAATTCATATAGGAAATTGCATGGGGAAATCGCATTTTGGGCACCCTTTTTTCTCGTACTCCACTCAACGGATCACCCTAAAACTTTCCAGGAAAAAGCTGATGTGGATGTGATAGAGCGCGCGAGGCCACCCGACCAATAGTTTTCGCCGTTTCCGGCTTCAGGGCCCATATACTTTCAAATCACCATATACATCGATCAGGTGACTTCACGAGCTCTACCAATTTGTGTGTGTGTTCCCTACTATTAATTTTCAGTGCACCCGACTTACCATCCACCGATGCGGGTACCTAATGACCACAATGAATCAGGGAGCTAGCTGTAAAGGAAAGGCAGCAAAATACAAACCCAACCAATAACATTCAAAATTCTGCTGAAATGACCACGGACAACTGAAAGTTTTAAAAATGTTTATCTAAAGTTCATTTGTTTCGTGCATGAGGTACAGTAAAATAAGACAATCAATAACCAAGATAACGTAAATTATATAGCTATAAAGAAATAAAGTCAAGGTAATTATTCAAATGTAATATGGAATGCAAAATGGAAAAATGCTATATAATCTCAGAAATGTTTAAGCATGGACAATTTATGCATGTGTAACTATAGGAGGGCCTATAAAGAGTAACACGCTTCGCTTAAGGTAAAGGGGCCTTTAAACAGTCTAGGCAATGAAGTTCTAGACCATATCAGGAAATGACAAACTGCAATGCAAAATATAATTTCTAACATGTGCGAAGACATAGGAACAAACTTATGGAAATATGAAATTGACTTTCAGTAGTTGCGGAAAGACATGGAAAAATATAACATATGCAATGATGAACTTTATTAAAGCAAAAGTTAGAAATTCAGAAGGTGCAAGATTTAAGAGGTTCGGAGCAATATTTACCTAGAAAGGTGTGATAACCAAACCCTGGCCACGGGTTAGTTAAGGACAGGAAACCCTCAAGGAAGGATACCCCTCAAAGGACAGCAGGTGCAGAATGGACACCCCGGATAGGACAGGATACCCTCGGATTAGGAATCAGGACAAGACCTCAAGACAGGACAGCAAACCCTCAGGACAGGACCGCTCAGGACAGGACCGGAACCCACAGTTTGGAAGCAACGCCTGCGCTCCACCCGCTCTGCAGTTATCGATCAAGACCCCGATTGGGTCAGCGAACTCCCAGCAAAGTGCTTCGCCAGCACTTTAAGGTTCAGTAGAACCTTAGTCTATGGTCAAATTCGGACAGAGTGCTCTGCTGCGCTCTGTATCTTCAGTCACCTATTGAGTACGATGGGTCAGTGACAGGTCAGCTAAACCAGACAAGTCGGACGGCTCCCTAGGTGAACCCAGGGTAGATATACAGTTTGGGGACAGTGTACCACCCCCCAATGTTGCAAAGTGTCAGAATCCCTCAATTTCGATTGGTCCTAAGGTAGGATTTGGGTAACACACCAATCACAATACAAGATTTTAAGCCTTCATTAGCATACTTGGGTACCGCCTAGCAGGTTTGGGGTTCCCAGGAGAAACTGTGCAGAAACACAATGACAATTTAACATTGTAACGTAGTAGGGTCATGTGACTCCGTTCAGCCGAGCTTGCAGGTCAGTTCTCAGGAGCATCTTGCCCACTACTGCCAGCTGGCTAAGTTCCATCAGCCAAGGTTGTCAGGTCCCCGGAAAGTCGCATCTGCGCAGAAGGGACCTCCAAGATGGCTTTCAGTACAGACAGACCCCCATTCCCCGCGGTACATGAAAAGTAAGCGAAAACAAATTAATACATAATAATGTCATCATGAAAACACATCACAGGGTTTGTACTTTTAACTCATCATCAAGAAATAAACTTATGCGTTCTAAATGTTAGCTATATTGATACGGCACAAGAGCAGTGGCATGAGCAGTACCACATGATAAGCACAGCTATGAATTACGCATGCGCATAAATTTCCCTCCACTTCTGCAGACGCGTCAGGACACGTGAGTGTGGCTGACGCATGCGCAGTAACTAAAATACAAGCGGCGGCCATGTTAAAGTACACGGGGTAAGTGTATTAGAAATACACGTAGGCAAGCTTCATAAACTTTGTCTAAACAAAAATAAACGTTAGTAGAACATACTTATGTTACCTTATTACACATAAACGAGGTTCATGACTTCGGCAAGCCGCAAAATATGCGAAGCTTTGCTTCATCAATCCCCTCTTTGATGATATTTACTATCATCACAAAAAATGGAACCAGATGCCAACTTTCTTTCACACTTTATAAAGTTCTATCTCTTCCAGCAATCGTTCTAACTTTTCTCTCTCAGTTCTAGTAGGGTGAGAAGTCTTCACATTTTTGTATATCTGATCATTCACTTCCTCTAATTCAATCTCATCCACACTCCGTTTCAACCCTCTTGCATTTACCTCGTGCTTCTTGGTGCGCTTGCGGCATTTACAACAGATAAAAATGAGAAATATAATAAGACCTATAATACCAATTGGCATCAGTATCTTGAACAATAAGCTTTTACCTACACTAGCAAGCCAATGACCTACATTGGAGAGACCATCTACCAGTCTTTTCCAGGCACTATCAACCTCGAGTGGTTTGAGTTCCTTTGTCAAATTAGTAATGTTTTTCACATATCTTTTGATCTGTACACTTTTATCCGGAATATAAGTGCAACAATGTTGCGCCTTCAACATCCGGCAGACTCCGCCCTCTTTCGCTAATAAGGTGTCAAGAGCAAGTCGATTCTGCAAAACCATTGATCTGATCGCAACCATTTCGGTATTGACCAGCAGAAATCCATGAGCTGTTTCAGTAGACAGCACATCCACTATAGTAGATAATTTGCAAATTCTGTGAGTGTTCAGAACCACTCCCACTCCAGGTATCAGTGCACTGAAAATACTACCCATAATTTCACCTATACTTTCTCTTTTACTACGCACTAAGCCATTAGTATCTTCATTGCTTCCAGCTTTTCCATTCACATGGTATATTTTCGGGAAAACAATGCCAAAATAGCAGCTTCCATACCAGTGATCCGGCAATTTGAAATAAGCCTTGTCCCCACAAATATAATAAATTCCAGGAAACACAGGCTCTGACCCATTTTTGAAACCCCAACCTCCAATTACCTTGTAATTATGTTCGCATTCACTGGAACCAATGAAAACATTATTATAATAGCTAGTCTTCTCGCGGTGAAGACATAGCTTGCCTTTCTTTTCAAAATCCAGCAACAGAGCAGGTCCCGCCCCACCATTTGAGGTGCCTTCCATGTTCTCTGCCCACTTTGGCTTTTTCTGACTTTCGTCATTAGCCTTCTTTTGTATTTTAATTCTTCTTTTCTCTGCCATGTTCAGGAACATCTTTTCCTGTTCACGCAAAGAACAAGTCAAGTTATCTCTGTGTGCATCTGCTATGTCAATGTTACCTATAGTCAAGAAGTAGTCTCCCATATATCTTATGGTGTCGCTTTTGGTATGTACAGGATTCAAGTTCCCACGTATAGGAAGTTCAGAAAAGATTACATCATTATTAGAGTAATAGTACTGTAACGGTCCTCTTTTGTAAAATAAACTAGCTAAAATGCTACAGGAGATTCCATATGTTAATGGCAAGTGATGGTATGTCACGCCTTCAGCCACAGAAGTAGGTAGCTTCATGCAGACATAGCAATCTTCAATTTCCATAGTCTCTACATAGTGTATTAACAAGTTTGCAAAAACATTTAAGTGTGTCCTGTTCTTAATTCCATGATAATGTAGTCCTCCCTCATCTGATGCTGCTAAGTCTCGTTTTGTTTGTCTCAGTGCTCTCTCATGTCTTGCTACACTCTGTGTTGTCAACTCCTCACTGTCGGTATTTACAATTTCAGTAGGGACAATGTTAGTATCTTTACTTACAGTAAAGGGTATAAAGATTGTTAGTCCTATCCATATTACTATCAGTACTACTATACTACATATACACACCTTGCAGCACGTCTTGCAACGACTGCAATTTGGTCTACCATTCACAGTTGAATCAGACATTTCGGCTCAGAAGAAGTTTCTTGACCCCTCTTTGTGTCTTTACACAGCTAGCTTACTTTGTGCAAATTCACGGTGGTTCGTCTTCTTCTTCAGCAGAGTACTCAGGGACGGGCTCTCCGTCGCTTACGTCAGTTATATCAAGATCTTCAAGTTCTTCCAAAACGAGTGTCCATTCAGGAGACTTGTATTTCTTGTTTTGTCTTTTTATTCGTTCACTCCTTCTTTTGGAAGAGTTTTCTTCTTGCTCTGCTATCCCTGCACTTCTCCTTGCTTCTGCACGTTTTTCTTCCACCGTCTTTATCCTTAGCCTTAGTCTCTTTACGAACCTAGGCTCAAGGTTGTTTCTTTTCTTTAGTCTCTTAGTTGGTACTTGGACTTCACTTTCTTCTCTTATCCTCTTATTCTCTTTAGCTTGTGGCAATTCTGCTTCACTTTCTTCTTCTTCTTCCCTTATCTCGCTAGTTCCAGGGCTATCATCAATTTCTTCTGCCTGGTTACTAATCTGGCCTAGTTCAGGAATATTTTGTTTTTGGCTTTCGATTGTCTCTGTTTCTGTTTCTGTTTCTGTTTCCTGAACCCGTTCTTCTAACCCTATCTGATCCTGTTCAAGCACTTCGATCTCTTGATTTTCTTCTGCTCGAACTATCACTCTATGTCTAAGCTGTCCCT
Organism: Lissotriton helveticus; assembly: GCF_964261635.1. Taxonomy (NCBI): domain Eukaryota; kingdom Metazoa; phylum Chordata; class Amphibia; order Caudata; family Salamandridae; genus Lissotriton; species Lissotriton helveticus. The sequence goes on from NC_136071.1 coordinate 807,207,761, forward strand.
TATCCGCATCAGGAGTTAGTGGAGGTGTATCGAACACCTGTTCTGTCCCTGTCTGACCTTCTCCTTCCTCAGTTTTGATGTGAATCTCAGGCGGCTGAGGTTCTTCGCCTGTGCCTTGCTTTTCCTGACTAGTCCACTCTCTACCTTCACTAAGTCGCTCTCTTGTTCTGATAGGATCTTCAGTCAGATCAATCATCGGTATCCATTCTTCTGGCCATATGCTTGGCAGCTCGTCATCAGCTACTCCTGGCTCAGCTTCCTGGACCTCTTCAGCAGGCTGGATTCTTGGCAGTTCGTAGTCAACTACTCCTGGGCCAACGTCTGCTGTCCCTGCAGCCTGACTGGTGCTGGGCTGCTCGGTGTCAGCTGCTTCTGGTCTGGCTCCTGCAGAGTCCTCTGCTGGTTGCCCTTCTTCTGCAAATTCTTTGTCTGGTAATACCTTCTGGGTATGTCCAGCGTGGATCCACTGGGGAATACCTGCGACCTTCACTGCAGTGGTTGTTACCAGGATTACTTGGCGTTTCTTTCCCCACCTTGGTGCCAGACAGTTTGATCGAGTGTGCTTCTTTATTTTGACCCAGTCTCCTGGAACCAAGCTGTGGAGAGGAGTCGTTGGATTGAGGATGCCGTCGTCTCCAATCTGGCGAGAGATAGAACGCACTTGGTCACCCAATCTTCTGCAGTATTCAAGCACCAAATCATCAGTAATACTCAACAGTTTGCTTCCTGGCACCCATGCTTGTCTCATCACTCTTCCCATAATGATTTCATGGGGACTTAGGCCTGTCTTGCGGTCAGGAACACTTCTCAGTCCCATCAGGACCAGGGGCAGGGCCTTCACCCAGGTCATGCCAGTAGCATCTGTCAGCTTTGCTAGTCTGTTTTTGATAGTTCCATTTACTTGTTCCACTATTCCAGAAGCCTCTGGGTGGTATGCACAATGAAGTTTTTGCCTTATTCCAAAGGCCTTACAGAGTTCAGCCAGTATTTCATTCTGGAAATGTCCACCCTTATCTGATTCAATAATGAATGGCACCCCGAATCTAGGTATCAGTTCTTTTAGTAAACACTTCGCTACTGTCAGTGCGTCACTTTGGGGAGTAGGGTAAGCTTCTACCCATTTGGAAAATACGCAAACAATGACAAGGACATATCGCTTCCCTTCACAACGGGGCATGGTGATGAAATCAATCTGTATCCTTACAAAGGGACCCCCTGATCTCCCAATTTTGCTCAGTTCAACCATTGTCCTCTTGCCTGGGTTCATCTGTTGACATGACAGGCACCTCTGGCAGAGGGACTCTGCTACTTTCCTGAACTTCTTACTATACCAAGTCTGTTGAAATACCAGAATCATGGCATCCCTACCAATGTGTGATCCTTCATGTATTAATCTTGCCATTGTGCCAAGCAAGTGTCGGGGTAATACAGGCATACCAGTTGGGCCCAAGATGACACCATCCACACGTCTCGGTCTACACCCATCCTCCTTCCATTTCTCTCTTTCTTGCCAAGGAGCCGACTCCTGCCACTCTCTCACTTCATCCCAAGTAGGCACTTCCTCAAACACCTGAAGTTGGCAGCTGGTTCCTGGCCCCCCTCGTTTTGGATTTACGATATACCGATCTCTGGCGCACCATTGGGCCACTCGGTCAGCATAATCGTTTCCCAGTGATACCTTGTCCATGCTCTTCTTATGAGCACCGCATTTTACCACTGCCAGTTCCTTGGGTAACTGGATGGCCTCTAAAAGGTCATGCACAACTTTTGCATTCCGAATGGGAGTACCTGAGGAAGTCAGGAATTCCCTCTGTAGCCACAATTGGCCAAAGTCATGCACAACTCCATAACTGTACTGACTGTCAGTATACACTGTTATGCGTATGTTCTTCCCAATTTTGCAAGCTTTTATCATAGCAATCAATTCGGCTACTTGTGCAGACTTGATGTTATATAGGTAACCTGCTTCTTCAATTTTTGTTAAAGAGACTACTGCATAAGCAGCACTCAGGCCTCCTAGTTCATGTCTTAGACAGGAACCATCTACAAACAGCTCTTTATCATGCTCAGGCAATGGCGTTTCTTTTATGTCTGGGCGTGGTTTTGTGCTGAACTCTGTCAGATCAATGCAATCATGTTCATCATCATCCCCACCTTCCATTTCCAGGGAGTCGGGGAGTAAAGTGGCAGGATTCAGAATACCGCACCTAACAATGCTTACATTTGCTGCACCCACAAGAATCCTCTCGTATTTAGTCAGCCGACTAGGGGTGAGATACTGCGTTTTAGTTCTGGTCAATAGAATTACCACTCCATGTGAAACATACACAGTCACAGGATGTCCCATGACTATGGACTCATACTGTTCCAAACTTGCACAGGTAGCAGCTACTGCTTTCAGACAGCCTGGTAACCCAGCAGCTACTGGGTCCAAGGTGGCAGAGAAATAGGCCACAGGCCTTCTGGTCGTGCCATGTTCTTGAGTCAGGACTGACAATGCGCAATTATCGCGAGTGTCACAGAATAGGGCAAACTCTTTGGAATAATCTGGCATTCCCAGCGCAGGGGCTGTACACAGACAGTTTTTCAGTCTTGTGAAAGCCATTAGGCTTTCATCGTCCCATTCTACAATGTCTGGCATTCCTCTCGTGGTCATTTTTATCAAAGGCCTGGCTAAGACTGCAAATCCCAGAATCCACTGCCTGCAGTATCCTAGTACTCCCAGGAACATTCTGACGTCTTTTTGAGTACGGGGCAACTGCATCTTTTGAATTATTCTCACTCTTTCTGATGTGACTTTTCTGACACCCTTTTCTATCTGGTGTCCTAGATATTTCACTGATTTTGCACAGAACTGTAGTTTGTCAGGGGCCACTTTATGCCCTTTCTCACACAGATGATTTAGTAGGGCAATGGTGTCAACTACACAGTCCCTATGACTTTTAGACGCCAATAGAAGGTCGTCTATGTACTGCACTAAGACAGAGTTCCCAGGTAAGATCAAAGTCTCTAGACATTTTTTCAAGATCTGATTAAAGATTGAAGGGCTCTCTGTATACCCCTGAGGGACCCTGTTCCAGCAATACACGTGACCTTCGAAGGCAAATGAGAAAAGAAATTTGCTGTCGGGGTGCAGGGGTATCGAAAAGAATGCATGACATAAATCAATCACAGTGAACCACTCAGCATCCCAAGGAATCTGGTACAATATCACTGCTGGGTTCGGGACAATAGGGCAGCAAGGAACTACAATTTTGTTTACCTTTCTTAGGTCTTGCACTACCCTATACTTGCCACTAGGCTTCTTGATGCCCATAATCGGTGAGTTGCATGGGCTGCTCATCACTTCCTGTATGATGTCTCCTTCTAATAATTTTTGTATTTCCAGAGTGACACCTGCTTTCACTTCAGCATTCATTCGGTAGGGCTTAGTGTTAGGATATACTGCATTGTCCTTGATGGCTATCTGTATGGGGTCCACATCTTTCATTAATCCCACATCTTTTCCAGTGAAATCCCACACCTCTGGCTTTACCGCTTCCTGGAGTTCTTGGGGCAAATCCTGCAGGGTCAATCTTTTAATTTCTGAGTCAGGTCTAAGTAACAATAATTTATAAATGCCATCTTCATCCGGGGTCTGTATTTCAACACCTTTTGGTGTGCAAAAGATGGTACAGTTCATTTTGCACAGCAAATCACGACCCAGTAGATTCACTGGACTGGTGTCACAGACGACAAACCTATGCATTTGTTTAAAATTTCCAATTGAAATCTCCATTGGTTCGGTAACAGGAGTACTAATCAATTGATTAGATACACCCACTACTTGGATATTTTCTCCCGAGAGGGGTAGGTTTGGAACGTCCACTGTTCTTACAGTAGAACGGGTAGCGCCAGTGTCCAACAGAAAGGTGACATCATTTCCGTCAACCTTTCCTTCAATATATGGTCCAGACTGGTCTACCGGCAAGGAAGCGCCAAGTACGCACTCCTCGTCCTCCCCTCTCAGGCCCCGTCAGTCCTGATCATTACAAAGGAAGGTATCATTTAGCAGATACTGCGAAGTTGCTGTATTTCTGTTCTCACCGCTTTCCCAAACTTCTATTTCCTCACCCTCTGCTTGCTTTCCCCTGTATACCTGCTTGGGTGCTCGAGGCACCTGAACTGTTTTTACCTGGGGTTGAGTCTTTCTTGGTCTTTCTTTCTGCGTCTGTGGAGTTAAATCAGGAGTTTTTGCATTATCATCTATTAATTGAGGACACTCGTTTCGCCAGTGTCCAATTTCGCCGCACTGATGGCAGGGAAATTTCTTCATAGCCTCTTCCCTGCTAAATTTTGGCCGGGGCTTTCCTCCACCCCCTCCCCCAGGACTTTTGTTCTCAGCATTTTTAACCATGTTACTCAATTGTTTTTCCTGCTGTTCTGCGAGCTTCACCTGAGCCCACATCACTTTTTCCTTAAGGGCCTTTTTCTTTTCTGCCATCTCGTCCTCGCAGTACTTAGCGTACCGCAGGACCTCATCCATTTTCTTTGTATGCCAGCAGATTTTATTATCTTTTATCCACTGACAAATTTCAGGTCTTAAACCATTTACAAACCTGTAAATAAAATGCGTCATGTCCTTCAAATCGATGTTATCAATACCACTGTATGTTTTAAATACCTGCAATAACCTCTCATAGAAGGAGTGCACTGTCTCGTCCCTTTCCTGTGTTGTTCTATCTATTTTTGTCCAATCAGTTTCCTTTGCGGGCACCTTTTCTTTCAAATGCTGAATTACCTGCTCATATTTTCGCATGACATCCTTTGATGGCTCCCCTGTTTCCTTATTTCTTGGGTACTCCTCAATGGGCCAGTCTATGGCTATTTTACACTGGGTCCATAAATCTACCGGAACCACAATGTCGAAAAACCCATCCAGGTCTTTCCACAGACATTTCTGTACCTTCACGAACCTTTCCACCTGCCTGTACCAGTCTACTGGTTTCTCTCGTAATTTTGGAAAATCGTTCGTAAAGGACACAATATCCTGTCTAGACCAGGGGACATGCACATATTTCCCTCCAGGTACTTCGCGCATGGGGCATAACTGTTCAGGTTTCTCCACCTCCCTTAAAGCAAATTCAGGAGTCACTTGTCGGGAGCGAGCCTCTTCCCTCTTTTTCGCCCACCTGCTTCTCCATCTTTCCACATCTCCCCATTTCTGCAGTACTCCCAATAATTCTTTAATCTGCAGCTTTTTCCCTGCCACCTTCAAGTGCTCTATATCTTTGTCTGAGAAGTCTGCTCTGTACGGTTTCTGTAAGGGCTTGGATTTTGAGATATCTACCCCCATACTAACTGCTGTTTCGGTCAGTTTTTCGTGGAGCACTCTGGTGTTCCTTGTAAAGCTTTTACATATAAACGACAATTCTTCTTCAGAGTAGGTATTCAATCGATCCAACCCCACATTTCCTGCCATTAATTCTTCTATTTCTACCCTCAGTTTGTAGAGGTCTAAAGGTTTCGTTTGCGGAGTCTGTTTCTCTAATTCACGACTCCAACTCTCAATTTCATCTGGAGTTACCAGAGAGACATTCCTAGTGCCTGTTGCTGATTCTAATTTAATCTCTTTCGCATTAAAAGGGTTATGCCTCTGCTGCATTCCCTTTCCGGTCGGTTTGTTTGGCAAGTCCAAGAACGCAACTTCAGACTCGCACTCACTGGACTGATCATCTATGATTATCGGTTCCTGTCTCGGGGGTGCCATGACTGGGGTCATAACTGGAGTAATCGGATTTCCCTGACCATTTCCGTATAACGGGACCACTGGTCCAATAGTTACTGGAATAGTCAATGCCTCAGGGCTGGTATTTAACTGGGAGATTTTCTGAATTATTTCTGTCCTTTGTCTAGCTAGAGCCTCTTGCTCCTTTTCCACTAGTATCCTTCTTAAAGTCGTGTCATGTAATATCTGTGGGGTCAAAGGAGGAGTAAAACTCGGGGCAGTAGGATGCGTTTCACTTGGTCCCCCACCATAATTTGGTTTCGGGAATAAAGTTCCAGTGTTAAAGGACCTGCGTTCTTCCTCATATGGAGGTTGAACAAAAGGCAGTCCTGAATTCGATGGTTTCTCTTCTTTTTCATCCAATGGTCTGGGAAGGAACATTTTTGTACGTGAGTAATTTTCTTCCTGACTTGCGGGCACTTTGGGATATATATCCCTTGTTTCCGTCGGTTCGGGTTTCTCAAAATAGGGTAACCCTTGACCACCCCCTCCCAGTCCTAGGGACCTGTCTTCTTCCTTGAGGAAGTGGCGTCGGGGAGCATCTCCTACACTGGAAGGTCGGGTTCCCTCATTATAAGGTGGCGGACTCCTGGTACAGATGTCATCTATCAATTCATCATCTGATTCCCCCGGGGCCCCCCAATGTTTACATTTTTCAGTACTTTTCTCACCCGCTACAGGGTTATGACATGCCGGCATCATGGGAAACAAACCCTCAACAATCATGCTCTGCCTCCACTGTTTCATCCTTTTATCCCTGGATTCCTGTTTCAGCCTGGGGTACCACTTGGTCAAACCCTTGTCCATTCGGGGTCTTTCTCTTTCAAAAGCCTCAATCTCCCATTCCTCTAATGCTTCATACTGCGTTAGTCTCGGTCTGGGATGCAATTCGTTCATCCGAGTCCTTAAATTAAATAGGATCCTACCATTGAAAGTCCCATCTAATGGAAATGCCAATACTCCATCATCTTTTGTGTACTTCACCCAATTCTCCAACCACACACAGGTATTGTACCCTCGGTCAAACATCATGAATGAGGCAGGAGTATTAGGTGGTGGGACAAGAACACCTTCCCTAGATTTAATTGGTTTGTCCGTTTTAAAATAATTTTTCACCTTACTTACAAGGGACAATTTTCTCTTTGTTCCGTACATAATATCGTATCTATTAGTTTTCCACTGATCCCTTTCAAACCCTAGGTGCCTTGGATCAGGTCGAGTTCCTGTAGTCTGCGAGTGCCACATACGACTTCTACGCTAAACTTTGTTTACAAATTACCTCCAATCAGAACGCGCTTCGGAAATCCGTGCGACCAATGGGTGCGCGACTCTGAATATTCTCCGCCAATGGGTGCGCGACCCCTTCGTGAGACAGTTCCCACGCTCTGGCTCTCACCCCTCCTTTACAATTCCAGCTCCGCTACCCGCCCGCTGCTTCTACCAATCCCAGCGCAGCACAAAGTGACGTCAGAGGCGCTTCGCGACTGACTCCCTCCCTTCACAAGGTAACGGAAACTTTCTTTCTTTTAAAGTGCTCAGTGCTTGGTTATTTTACAACAAATACACATTCGCCACAGTGCTCAAGTGTCTAGATAGAGAAAGAATTATTTTACTGCAAGTAAACTACTTCCATTTACTTTTCACTCGCTGCGAGTAGATCTCTTCCGCCTACCCTTCACTTTAGCATCGGTGAACCTGTTATTCCCCTAAACTCATCCACTTCTTTCCGGGATATATTCCGAGTTTAAGGTTTCCCAGCGGACCCCTTTGCTTTCACGCTAGCTCCGAGGAACCTGCTACTCTTCCGATGTGACCCTTACCAGGTTACGCCACTATGGGAATTTTGCCAATGAACCCCGTTACTGACATTTATTCACACATGTATTCAGAAAACCCTAGTTAGTGCTTCCCGGTTATCTTAACCTGCACCTAACTTTCCTCGAGCCTGTGACCTCAGGACAATGGATTCTATTCACCACTTGCCCTTTCAATTCCCCGGGGAGTTCGGACAACAAGAAACTAAACGATTGACAAATGCATGGATTAGTACATATAACAATATAAGAACAAGAATAATAACAATACAGCAATTCATGAATTCCAAAACAGCGTATTCACAAGAGAATGATCAGGTCTCTTAGAACAGCCGCTCTTCTAGCAGCATCAATATATTAGCAGCTTCCGACTCAACTAGTCCAACTAATCCCTGCCTTACTCTCAACTAGTCCCTAACCATCCTCTGGCTACCAGTAAAACTGATAGAGCGCGCGAGGCCACCCGACCAATAGTTTTCGCCGTTTCCGGCTTCAGGGCCCACATACTTTCAAATCACCATATACATCGATCAGGTGACTTCACGAGCTCTACCAATTTGTGTGTGTGTTCCCTACTATTAATTTTCAGTGCACCCGACTTACCATCCACCGATGCGGGTACCTAATGACCACAATGAATCAGGGAGCTAGCTGTAAAGGAAAGGCAGCAAAATACAAACCCAACCAATAACATTCAAAATTCTGCTGAAATGACCACGGACAACTGAAAGTTTTAAAAATGTTTATCTAAAGTTCATTTGTTTCGTGCATGAGGTACAGTAAAATAAGACAATCAATAACCAAGATAACGTAAATTATATAGCTATAAAGAAATAAAGTCAAGGTAATCATTCAAATGTAATATGGAATGCAAAATGGAAAAATGCTATATAATCTCAGAAATGTTTAAGCATGGACAATTTATGCATGTGTAACTATAGGAGGGCCTATAAAGAGTAACACGCTTCGCTTAAGGTAAAGGGGCCTTTAAACAGTCTAGGCAATGAAGTTCTAGACCATATCAGGAAATGACAAACTGCAATGCAAAATATAATTTCTAACATGTGCGAAGACATAGGAACAAACTTATGGAAATATGAAATTGACTTTCAGTAGTTGCGGAAAGACATGGAAAAATATAACATATGCAATGATGAACTTTATTAAAGCAAAAGTTAGAAATTCAGAAGGTGCAAGATTTAAGAGGTTCGGAGCAATATTTACCTAGAAAGGTGTGATAACCAAACCCTGGCCACGGGTTAGTTAAGGACAGGAAACCATCAAGGAAGGATACCCCTCAAAGGACAGCAGGTGCAGAATGGACACCCCGGATAGGACAGGATACCCTCGGATTAGGAATCAGGACAAGACCTCAAGACAGGACAGCAAACCCTCAGGACAGGACCGCTCAGGACAGGACCGGAACCCACAGTTTGGAAGCAACGCCTGCGCTCCACCCGCTCTGCAGTTATCGATCAAGACCCCGATTGGGTCAGCGAACTCCCAGCAAAGTGCTTCGCCAGCACTTTAAGGTTCAGTAGAACCTTAGTCTATGGTCAAATTCGGACAGAGTGCTCTGCTGCGCTCTGTATCTTCAGTCACCTATTGAGTACGATGGGTCAGTGACAGGTCAGCTAAACCAGACAAGTCGGACGGCTCCCTAGGTGAACCCAGGGTAGATATACAGTTTGGGGACAGTGTACCACCCCCCAATGTTGCAAAGTGTCAGAATCCCTCAATTTCGATTGGTCCTAAGGTAGGATTTGGGTAACACACCAATCACAATACAAGATTTTAAGCCTTCATTAGCATACTTGGGTACCGCCTAGCAGGTTTGGGGTTCCCAGGAGAAACTGTGCAGAAACACAATGACAATTTAACATTGTAACGTAGTAGGGTCATGTGACTCCGTTCAGCCGAGCTTGCAGGTCAGTTCTCAGGAGCATCTTGCCCACTACTGCCAGCTGGCTAAGTTCCATCAGCCAAGGTTGTCAGGTCCCCGGAAAGTCGCATCTGCGCAGAAGGGACCTCCAAGATGGCTTTCAGTACAGACAGACCCCCATTCCCCGCGGTACATGAAAAGTAAGCGAAAACAAATTAATACATAATAATGTCATCATGAAAACACATCACAGGGTTTGTACTTTTAACTCATCATCAAGAAATAAACTTATGCGTTCTAAATGTTAGCTATATTGATACGGCACAAGAGCAGTGGCACGAGCAGTACCACATGATAAGCACAGCTATGAATTACGCATGCGCATAAATTTCCCTCCACTTCTGCAGACGCGTCAGGACACGTGAGTGTGGCTGACGCATGCGCAGTAACTAAAATACAAGCGGCGGCCATGTTAAAGTACACGGGATAAGTGTATTAGAAATACACGTAGGCAAGCTTCATAAACTTTGTCTAAACAAAAATAAACGTTAGTAGAACATACTTATGTTACCTTATTACACATAAACGAGGTTCATGACTTCGGCAAGCCGCAAAATATGCGAAGCTTTGCTTCATCAGATGAACCTTTTCTTTTTAAATGTTTCACTAAGATTCATGAAATGACTCTAAGGTTACTAATAAACCAAAAAATCAAGTTCTTCAGGAAACGCAGTCCTAACTATAAATACATGGTGGTGGGGATATATATATATATATATATATATATATATATATATATATATATATATATATATATATATATATATATATATATCCACAACAATATTCTTCACCCATTTAGGAGAGCCACAAACAGGTAGGCATAAATATCGTTTAATTGCCGAAGCAGCAGTTGCAATGTAGCGTAGATCTGTGCCAAAAAGTTCTGATGCCTGACGCGTTTCATGCACTACTTGCATTTCTTCAGAGGCAAAATGTTCATTACAACGCAAGGCAGCCAGCACCACTTTATTAACTGACTCCACCTGCCCCAGTGGGCGTTGGCTTGCGCTAGGAATGGTGGTCTTTGTAGTGCTGTGGTATTCCTCGAGTGAGGTGCTTGCGTGATGCAACACATTTGAAAAAATGAATACAATCCCAAGTGGGTCTTGAAACAGTCTGGCTGACATTAGCACTGCCATTAAGACTTCCACAAAGCGACCTTCCTGCCCTTTCTGCCGCTCGTCGCTTGACAGCAGCATCGGTCCACACTTCTGAGGCAGGGCTCTCCCACGACCGGGACCGGACGTTTTTTTTATCCACAACAAAATTCTTCACCCATTTAGGAGAGCCACAAACAGGTAGGCATAAATATCGTTTAATTGCAGAAGCAGCAGTTGCAATGTAGCGTAGATCTGTGCCAAAAGGTTGTGATGCCTGACGCGTTTCATGCACTACTTGCATTTCTTCAGAGGCAAAATGTTCATTACAACGCAAGGCAGCCAGCACCACTTTATTAACTGACTCCACCTGCCCCAGTGGGCGTTGGCTTGCGCTAGGAATGGTGGTCTTTGTAGTGCTGTGGTATTCCTCGAGTGAGGTGCTTGTGTGATGCAACACATTTGAAAAAGTTAATACAATCCCAAATGGGTCTGGGAACAGTCCGGCTGACATTAGCACTGCCATTAAGACTTCCACAAAGCGACCTTCCTGCCCTTTCTGCTGCTCGTCGCTTGACAGCAGCATCGGTCCACACTTCTGAGGCAGGGCTCTCCCACGACCGGGACCTTCGTTTTTTTTTATCCACAAAAAAATTCTTCACCCATTTAGGAGAGCCACAAACAGGTAGGCATAAATATTGTTTAATTGCAGAAGCAGCAGTTGCAATGTAGCGTAGATCTGTGCCAAAAATTTCTGATGCCTGACGCGTTTCATGCACTACTTGCATTTCTTCAGAGGCAAAATGTTCATTACAACGCAAGGCAGCCAGCACCACTTTATTAATTGACTCCACCTGCCCCAGTGGGCGTTGGCTTGCGCTAGGAATGGTGGTCTTTGTAGTGCTGTGGTATTCCTCGAGTGAGGTGCTTGCGTGATGCAACACATTTGAAAAAATTAATACAATCCCAAATGGGTCTGGGAACAGTCCGGCTGACATTAGCACTGCCATTAAGACTTCCACAAAGCGACCTTCCTGCCCTTTCTGCGCTGTTTTCTGCATATTAAACACGAAAATTCACCTACCTGCAAGTGGGCTCTTCTTAAAGGGAAACTTTGCATTTTGGATTTGTTAAAATGGCCAAGCCCGGTCGTGGAAGAGCCCTGCCACATAGAAGTGGACCGAGCTGCAGTCACTGGACCAACAGCATGAAGGGAAGAAAGGTCGTGATGCAGGTTTGAAATATGCTGCGCTGTGGCTGTGTGACAATTTCCAGACCCACTGAGGTTTTTATTTGCTGAACATTGACACTGCTAAGGAGCAGCTCACTGGAGCGATATTATGGGCACTACATATACCAACAGGCTCACTGTGAGCCAACGCCCACTGGGTCAGGTGAAAATGATTTAATGAGGCCGGTGCTCCACGCAGTGTGTTTAAGAGATGCCTCTGAAGAAATGCTCGAGGAGCATGAAACGCGTCAGGCAGACAGATTTATTTGGACATTGTTTTTCCCTCCACTGCGCTGTTTTCTGCATATTAAACACGAAAATTCACCTACCTGCAAGTGGGCTCTTCTTAAAGGGAAACTTTGCATTTTGGATATATATATATATATATATATATATATATATATATATATATATATATATATATATATATATATATATATATACATATATATATATACATATATATATATATATATATATATATATATTCACTGAAAAAAACATAGGTTATAGACCATATATAGTTAGGAATTAGCATTTAAAAAACCTTATTTTACTCACACAAAACCATTGAAATTCCATATATAGTTAGTTGCACTAACTATATATCGCGCACCCGCAATCCACTGCTGATCATGTCACATATTACATCATTCATGACATGGTCAGTGACATCACTGATGACATCACTGATGACATCTCAAATGACATCACTGATGACATCACTGATGACAACATCCAGTGACTGTATGTTTCTGTAAAGTTAAAATATGTCTTACATATTGAAGAATGAGTGGATGTATAAGTGTCTGGATGAAGGATTTAGTAGGTGCGTGACTGACTGTATGAGTGAGTGATTAAATGTGTCTCACTGAATGCATGGGTTAGTGACTAAACTGTCTTAATTTGTGCATCATTATGTCTGTTGTGATGTAAACTGCTGCATGTGTTGATCATTAGCTATACGAGAGGCTATATGTGTTATTAATTGGTTGCCCAAGTATTTCTATGGGAGATTGAGTTTGTGTGGGGGTGGCTGGAAGGTGTGTGACTCTGTGCATAGATGTGTGAGCAGTTTATTCACTAGGTGTATGAGTTCAAGAGTGCATGTGGAAACAGCTACATGGGCAGTTGACTGTGTGCATGAGTGTATTGATGAGTGAATGGATATCTCAATGCTACATGTCATAGTAAGTACATATGTAAAACACAGTACATGTGAGAGTTGGCATATATAAATAACTGTGCATGAGAGCCACTGAATGAGTGAGTGGTTGTATCGATCATTGTGAACTTGTATCAGGGATTGTATAAGAGAGTAAATATGTGTTAGTATATGTTTCAATAAGTAAGGTGTGTATAACTGTATAGTTGAAGAAATGGAGGTGAGATTGTTTCTTTGCATGACTGACTGGGTGTGTGAGTAACTCCATGGATGAGTGGCAGTGTGTGAGTGTCTGTATACACTGAGTGTATCTAAGGTTATATTAGAGTCTGAAGAGGTTTATCGTATTAGCACAAGAATGATGTCAAATGAGACGTCATCAGTGATGTCATCAGTGATGTCATTTGAGATGTCATCAGTGATGTCATCAGTGATGTCACTGACCATGTCATGAATGATGTAATATGTGACATGATCAGCAGTGGATTGCGGGTGCGCGATATATAGTTAGTGCAACTAACTATATATGGAATTTCAATGGTTTTGTGTGAGTAAAATAAGGTTTTTTAAATGCTAATTCCTAACTATATATGGTCTATAACCTATGTTTTTTTCAGTGAATTTTCAAGGTTTTGTAAATGCTAATTCCTAACTATATATGGTCTATAACCTATGGTTTTTTCAGTGAATTTCAATGGTTTTTTAATAGCAAATATCATAAGCTGTCGAATGTCAAGTACGTGGTAAGTAAAAACATTTTCGTGTTTATGCACACTGATCTGCTTTGAATGCTGCCCCCCCACCCCTCATTTCTATTAGGAGTACTCTCTCTTTGCAGATAGTGAAGGGTAGTTAACGCAGGCCTTTGCCCCCGTTGTAATCCGTCGTGCCTGCTTCTCTCTCCATTTGATTGATTGTTCTCTTTGGTTCATTCTCTATTTACAAACAAGCACAGAGTCGCAATACTCTGTTTAGTCTTTGCAGATAGCGAAAAATCGTGTAAAAAAACAAAAGGAATCAAGCAAAATCAGTAGGCCACTAATGGGATCTCTTTTTGACCTCCCTAAAATAGAAACATTAGGAACAACCTGTTGATAATACCAATGTGTATGTACATAAGCGGCGTTCAATTGTGTTCACAGTACCCCTTGTTGATTGTTTGAATCGACCATTGAATTGTTCGAAGTTGGTTCTCTTAAGAATCTTCTCTGCCTGCAAACGAGGAAGAATAGGAATATTCTCTCTCCCTTTGCAGATAGTGAAGGGTAGGTAACGCAAACCTTTAACACGTCGTGCCTATTTCGTTCCTCACTGATTGATTGTTTCCCCAAACATTGACTGTTTGGGAATTGGTTCTTTTTGGAGGTATTCCCTGTTTGCAAATATACGTAGGAAAATCTTTGCAAATAGTGAAAGGGTACGTAATGCGGACCTTTCTCCCCCGTTGTAATCTGTCATGCCTATCTACTCCCCACTGATTGATGCACCTGTTTCACCCGGACCATTTACTAGAGATACGTCATCTGGCCCGACCAGAGAGCACCCCTAGTGAAAAGGACATATGCAATAATAACGAAGTGATCACTGTATCCTGTTAACAGAAACTTTAGCATGAAACAACCTGGAAAGAAAAGAATAGGAAAAGAAAATCAGTAGGCCACTGATGAACATGAACTTTTATTAAACAACGAACAAAGAAACGATAACATAACGTAATGATAAAACTTATTAATGTCCTAGAAACAAGAAAACGTTAGAAATATGCCAGTGGTGAGAGACCAGAAAAACAGTAAGAGAAACCAAATCACCCCTCGCTGTCCCACCGCCTGCCACGCCAAAAAAATCGATAGACTAGGGAAAATGCAAGTCAGTAGAACATCCGCCCCCACTCTGGAAACTTCCAAGGTGGGGCAGGGTTGCGGCTACGCCCAGCCGGGAGCAGCCCATATAAGGCGGGTCCTGCTGCCACACCTCGGCCAGGAGATCCTAACGTAGGGTGTAGCCGGAGGAGAGGCCGAGGCCAGCGGGACCCGGCCAGGGGATTGCCTTTACAACGCTGAAGAGTTGCAGGGGGGGAATGTCTCCTCGACCCTCCCCTCTCTCTCCCAGTCCGGCCGCGGTGGCCCTTGAGAGTTTCAGGTAGTCCCGCCACATGCTCTTCCGGTCCGGCCACCAACGGTCGGGGGGCCGAGGCCGACGGGATCCGGCTGCAGCCGATAAACCAAGGAACCCGTTCATGGGGCCAGAGCCAGGGGCGTCCGGCCGACATCCACCGGAAGCCCGGCCCAAAGACGGACGGGACATTTTTTCTTTTCTCCTTCGTAATAGCAGCGGCAACACGCCAGGCACCACTTCTTTCTTCAAAAATGGCTTTGACAACACTGGGGGGGATGTCTTGCACATGCATCCGACCCCCCCCCCGTCCTCATCGCCACCGGCCATAACAAATGTCAAGCGGGGCGCCGTGGGGTGCACTGGGAGGGAGAGACGGTGCGAACAGGCCTCTCCCGCCTCCTCAGGTGAAGGCTTCCCAGCTGCACCCTCAGCGCTCCAGGCGCCCCGAAAAGGGTTCGTCCACTGTGGCGATGCTGCAACGTCTCGCCCGGCAGGGTGGAGCCCGTCCGCTCATGTGACCCCGCGATCGCCGGTAGCTGCCGAACTCTCAAAATAGCGATCGACCTGGCAAGAGCGGGCCCAGCATGAAGAAATGGCCCGGTCACTGGTTGACTCCACCACCGTAGTCCTCCACGACCTTGAAGATTCTACAGGAGCCGCGGGAGTCTCCGACCCCCGATGGGGAATGACTGCCATGATCGCCCGTGGAGTGACGAAACTGTATCCGCGGGACGTCGGCGCTCCCATGCTGGCGCCAGCCTCACTTTGAATTACTAGAATCCTGCAGACCTCAGTTCCGGTGAAAGCACAGTGTGACCCGGTAGGAAAAATTGTTGCACCCCCTCCCCTTTTGAAGTGATAGTTCAAACCACCGATCCTTTCCTTTGCCCTTTTAACGGAACTTTGGACTGCCTCCCCCTCTTTTACATTTTCTAGAGAAAACAAAACATTAACCACTACATTACCATAGCAGTTGACACCAGAACTGTTTTCAAATTGAAAACCAACAACATCTTCAACAGAATCCTTTTTGTTTCTGCTGTGACCCTGCTACAGCACAGGCATTGTCCCCAGCAGTAATTCTGCAATGCCGGTAAGAATAGCTGTGGTGCCTACTGGACTCACTCACCCCCGCGGCGCCCCACGCCGTTATTTGCTGGGCGGCAACTTACTAGACATCACTTTCGTGCCATCTAGATTTCAGCGCGTTCTGCTGCCTTGGAACTATTCGCACAACAGACGGCTACTGACGACCCACCCCCAGGCAACATCTTCTGAATTTTCATAATTTGAAAGAACTAGTAACATGTCCTCATCAGGAATTCAAAAGAAATTGCCACGGTCTCTTCGTTGTTTAAATGTTTTTACTGTTTTTGTTTTGTTGTATATATTTATATGTTATTAAAGTTTTATATTCCTACTACTTTGTTGGAGTGCTATATATTTTTAATGTGACACATAATTGTAAAAACTTTGATGTACAAAGAGTCATTCCTAGAATCTTCCGCTTCAGGCTCGGTCCCCTCCCCAATCACAATACAGGATGGTTTTCAGATAGTAGGAACACGTGTGGTGTGACGAATCTCATCGGGTGTGGGCCTTGATCTACTATAACTCCTTTGAAGAGGGGTGATTCTTTACAGCTGGAGCCATAAACTACATCTGCAGGGCTAGCTGATAGCCTGGACAATCGGACACAGAGGAAGAGGAGTGTCAGAGGGTGCGGTAGTGAATAGGGCGAAAGGGAGGTGTCGGGCGGGCACAGAGTATGATTCTCAGGGAAGAGCAGCGCAGATGGGGGGAGGTTTATTGCCCATGCATAAGACAGAGAGCGGGGGTGACCAGTGCCTGGGGAAGATGCTTGCGAGGGTGGGGAGCCATGCTACGAATCGACAGCATGCAGAGAGTGGGTCTGGTCAAGGCATCTAAAATGGCTGCCGTGCACGACAAAAGTGTGGCATTTCAAAAAAGGCAAGATGGCGCAAACAATGTTTTTCAACACTTCCTCATTTCCTTCGAATCGAACGTTAACAGACGTTGGTGCATATTACCAAAGTTAAGCGATATTTATCGCTAACGATGCTTACCAACGAATTTTTTACCGCTAAGCATCGTCAGAAATTATCGAAGATAAACCTTGCTATTATCAAGGTTTATCGCAAATGCGATAAAAAACGCCCGCAATGCATGAATATCGCTAAAAAGTCAGCGATATTCATGCATTACCGAGCTAATGCTCTTAGCCATGTTATCCACCTCCCATTAGATAACATGGCTAAGAACTGCTCAGGGCAGGTGTTACTTTTTGGAGATATTCGCGCTTAGCGCGAATATCTCCAAAAGTTGGTAATAGGAGATATATATCTTGCATGTTGTAATGCAAATTATTGTGGTATATGGAACTCATACCATAATCTCTCAGGAAAGCAGAAACTGATCCTTTTGGGACCGCCTGAGAAGGCCTAGGGGGTGAGGGGTACTCTACTTTGCCCCCTTTTCACGTTCCGAACTATTTTATTTTACTCTCTTCTGTAATTACACAAAATAGCAGCGATAAGATACATCAGAGACACACAGTGAGAGAAAGGAGGCCGGAGATGAAGAAGAGATGTCAAATACACATTGGAGATAATATAGTGGGAGAAGGGAAGTAAATATGAGTAAACTTACCATGTAACATAAAAATGTTGCACTCTATACTATAAGTCTCATTTTATACTACAATCACTTCGCTACAACCTCATAAATTAAAAATAAAAATGAATAATGTCTCAAACAATTTTTGATTTCTAAATATAAATTTATTCTTCAGAATTTTCTAAATTTGAAAGAACTAGTAACATGTCCTCATCAGCAATTTCCTCTTCAATCATCTCATCTGGAATCTCCTCATTAAAAGTCTGCAATGATGATTCTTGTAACTCTATGGTCTCCAAACATTCGATAAATTCGCCATCAACAGATTGATCAAAAAAATCATTCAAGTCATCTCCTCCTTGTGACAATATTTCATTATTGGTGCTGTCAATTTCAATCAATGTAGTGGAATCATTCAAGTCATCTCCTCCTTGTGACAATATTTCATTATTGGTGCTGTCAATTTCAATCAATGTAGTGGAATCATTCAAGTCATCTCCTCGTGACAATATTTCATTATTGGTGCTCTCAATTTCAATCAATGTAGTGGAATCATTCAAGTCATCTCCTCCTTGTGACAATATTTCATTATTGGTGCTGTCAATTTCAATCAATCTAATGAAATCATACAAGTCATCTCCTCCTTGTGACAATATTTCATTATTGGTGCTCTCAATTTCAATCAATGTAGTGGACAATGCAAAAGAAATTGCCACGGTCTCTTCATTGTGAGCCATTTTATTTTGAAATTGCTTGCTGTAAATTGCAGAAAAAAATAATCACTTTCATTTATCGTTTTTAGTAATACATAATATAAAACTAACTTTATCAAGTATTTAGTATAACAGAAGGACCGCAAATAAATAACAGAAAACATTTTTCAAATTATCTTCAAGTGTACAACATAGTTCCCCTTACAAATTAACAACTCACCTTTTTAAAAGTAGGAGAAGTGTTAGTACTGTGTAAATCAAACACCAGAAATTCACCACCAAAAATTCCTCACAAATGTACCTCAGACAGTAGTATCACAAAATGGCTGTGGTTTCCTCTCATTTGAGATATATACATAACCAATTAACTTTCATCACACACAAATACAAAACCAAAGTAACATTTTAATTGGTTCTAAATTTCAACACTTTCAAATGTGTTTTCCCCATGCAATTTTCCATAGGACATTTACATACGTCTACAGCCTGAATGGCTGAACGGAATTACACCAAACTTGGCAAAATGGTACATCAAACCTAAGAGGTCAGGAAGGATCTACTATGCCCCCTTATGGTCATTTGCCCCTTCGCTTTGGCCTCCTCTTGTCTCTCGATCCTACCGAGAGACAAGATGGCGGCCGCTACGGACTGTTTGCAATGTTTACAGACGCCGGAGAACCAATCAGCTTCGCAAACCTCCGTTACGCGAAGCGGAGCGCTGTTACAGATATATATCTTTTTTTGAACGTTAATTTCTCAAAATCCACTGGAGCACATATATTGAGACCTAGCAAAGGCACATCGGGCTACCAGTCCCTAATATTTTACCAAGTTTCGTGCAAATCCATTCAGCCGTTCGATTATTATTATTATTATTTTTTTTTGCCCCGCGGGACCCTTTTAAAACCTCCACATCAAACCTAGGGGGTCAGCGAGGATCTACTATGCCCCCTTATGGTCATTTGCCCCTTCGCTTTGGCCTCCTCTTGTCTCTCGATCCTACCGAGAGACAAGATGGCGGCCGCTACGGACTGTTTGGAATGTTCACAGACGCCGGAGAACCAATCAGCTTCGCTTCACAAAGCTCCGTACCGCGAAAAGTCCGCGAACCAGAGCGCTGCCCGGTCCGCTGTTACAGATATATATCTTTTTTTGAACGTTAATTTCTCAAAATCCACTGGAGCACATATATTGAGACCTAGCAAAGGCACATCGGGCTACCAGTCCCTACAATTTTGCCAAGTTTCGTGCAAATCCATTCAGCCGTTCGGGCTAAAAGTGAGGCCAACCGCCCTATGGAAAACTCAATGTTAAAAACACGTTTTGGGACCCCCCTTTTTTCTCGGCCCCCCCTTGACGAACCCCCCCCAAATTTTCAAGGGCTGCTCAGAAACAAAATGTGCCATTTTCCTGAAAATTTCAGCCAATTCCGTCCACAAACGCCAAATTTATTAGATATAGAATTTTCAAAAATCCCATAGAGAAAAAATCCTAACTATATATACCTACTGGCGATTCTAAGAGATTGAAATACAGGAGTAACCTCACGATAGGGCAAAATACAGCTCTGGAGAATCTGAGTACTAACAAAGAGATTATTGTGAAGCCCTCCGACAAGGGAGGCAATGTCGTCCTGTTATCACGCAATCAATACTGTCAGGAATCTTTAAGACAGTTACAAGATCGACTCAATTATGAGCCAATTGATAAAGAAACCTACATCACTAGTATCAAACTCTATCATGATCTCCTGACCAAATGGCGCAATAAACAGATGATAGACATGAATGAATTTCTATTTCTCAGAAACCCGGAACCAACAACGCCCACTTTTTACCAATTGCCCAAGGTACACAAAGATCTATTGTGTCCACCTGGACGTCCGATTGTGTCCTCCAAGGGAAGCCTTACAGAGAATCTGTCTATATACATTGATTCTTTTCTTTCAGATTTCGTAGTTGATCTTAAATCATATGTCAAGGACACCAAGGACTTTATCAGACAGATCGAACAGATCACATGGGACCCTGAGTACTTATTAATAACCATGGATATTGCCAGCCTGTACACCAGTATACAACACGAACATGGGGTGGAGGCTGTTAGATATTTCCTTGATAAAAGACCAGCAAAATATCTGGAGCATGGCAAAATATTATTAGAATGTCTGAACTTCTGTTTAAGAAATAACATTTTCCTTTTTCAGGATGATCTATACCGGCAAACCAGTGGTACCGCGATGGGAACCTGCTTCGCCCCCAGCTATGCGAATCTCTTCGTTGGCTGGTGGGAGGAGCAGGTGGCCCTATCGGGGCAAAATCGAAAATGGGCCAAGTATATTGTGGTCTGGCGTCGATACATCGACGACCTCTTCCTAGTGTGGAGGGGCTCCTCCACACAGGCAGAGGAATTTATCGAGGACATCAATTTGAACCAGTTACATCTGAGGTTCACCTCTGACATAAGTAGGACTGAGGTACACTACCTTGACCTAAGGGTTTTTGTTAATCAAGGGAGGTTAGAAACAGCCCTATATAGAATACCCACTGCCGGGAATAGTATTTTACATGCCGGCAGCAGTCACCCTCCCAGTCTTATTCGCAGTATCCCCTACGGCGAACTGTTAAGATTACGACGGAATTGCTCTCTAGAGAGAGATTTCGTCATCGCAGCAAGGGGATGCATTGCTAGATTTCTGAACAGAGGATATGATGAAACGTTGCTGAATGACACCTATAATAAGGTACTGAGAATCCCCAGAAAACAACTTCTTGTCCAAACCATGGAGACTAAGAAAGATTCGGAGATTACAGGTAAATTTCGAATGGTCACAACCTATTCTGATGAGGCCAATCAGTTGAGGAAAATACTCACCAAAAGTTGGCACATATTACGCACAGACCCCGTGATAGGGAATGATGTCCCCGACAAACCTCTCCTCACATTTAGGAAATCGAAAACTGAGAGATATGAAGGGCTTCTACCCATGCGGAAAGTGCCGTGCCTGCGAAAATAGCAGAAGGACATTGAAATACAATGTTCCAGGTTTGAGTCAACCAAGGCCAATCAACAAATTCATTACCTGTACAACTCCTTACGTTGTATATTGTTTGGTCTGCCCATGCGGACTTCAATATATTGGCAGCACAATAAACAACGTCAAACTCCGAATACTTGAACATCAGAGAGCAATAACTAACAAGGATGCAGCCTATCCTGTTGCTCGTCACTTTGCGAAAGTCCATGGTAGTGATAGAGAATTGCTAAGGTATTTTGGTATCGACCATGTACCCTTGCACCCTCGAGGAGGAGACAGACTCTTGAGTCTCCGCAGATTAGAGTCCAGATTTATCATAGATCTGCAGACCAAGAGTCCCCTTGGGCTAAATATCGGGGAGGAATTTACAGTACATCTAGGTCGCTAGCAAAAGTGGGATATAGAGAGGGTAGAATAACATCCAATCAAAAGAAACAAGGAGAATAATGATAAATGAGTATTTTTACTCATGTTATTAAAAACTACATGAGTTAATTCTCCAATCCCCCCCTCCCACTTAGTTATGACCAAACGATAGCAATGTTGTACATTGTATGCATTATACCTCGGAACTATATACTGAAAACGATTATTTGGTTCTATATTCTGGTTCAGTTTATGACCGATAATGATCTGTTCATATAATGTGATTTCTGATTTTGATTCTGGTTTCTTGATTTTCGATCCATGATGGGTCTCTCGTATAAGTTCAAACATCCTGTAAATATGTCTATTGTAAACAATCCCAGTGGTATATATTTCACAAAAGCTGAAGGAATCTTTGAACTTGTGATGCAATCTTTGCAATTTGTGTTTCCATATGTAAATATTTTTCTCTCTTATACACTCATCTTTTCTAAATTTATGGTAAGGCATGTATTAGCCTGATATTATGAATTGTCTCCGGTAATCTAATATGTATTATAATACCGGAGAAGTGCCGATACACGGCGAGATCTAATCTTTATCCCTGGTGCAAGCCATGCCATGATTGGTCCGAAATCTACGGTGAATTTTTTGCTATCTTTTGGTATTTGTTGGTGTTTACAATGAAATTGGGGGTTAAGCCAGTTACAAGCCGATCCTCGGCATAATTAGGCGTTTATCTTTATGCCTTATTTTTTGTACATTTAATTGTTCAGGCAAAAGCGGGTAATGAACCTTGTTGCACATATATACATTTTTCTTTTGAAACGGTATTATGACGTTTTATAGACTGTGCAATGGCCGCTACGTTATCCCTGTAATGTTAATGAATTAACACCTATACCAATACCATGAGTCCGCCTTCACTTTCTGTGAGGGCGTGTATGAATACAAGCCGCGCGCAGCTTTGCATTGACACTGAGGAAGGACTTTGTGTTTGAAACGCGTCTGTCATCTCTCGCCTGCTGTAAGCCGCAATAAAATCTTTGTTTGCTGTACCCGGAGTGCTTGGAGTTTTCCTTTTGACTGGGGAGGACCACGGAGCTTCCATATATATATATATATATATATATATATATATATATATATATATATATATATATATATATATATATACATATATATATATATATATATATATATATATATATATATATATATATATATATATATATATATATATATAAAACATTTCTATGGCAAAATGAAACCCCTCATTTTGTTCCTTTTCAAATTAAATGTATTAAGTGTTACCACTTTATTCCAATCAAGATGACTTCAGGTGTGCCATACTTTTGTCATAAGTAAGACTGTTAGTGTTCTAGTTGTTCTTCAGAACACTCTGGGACATTCTGTCATTGGGCTATAGTTGGGCTACATCTGGCTGATATTTGGGCTACATTTGTTTTTTTTTGTCTCTGGTGGCCATCTTTGGGCTACATTGGGCTGCATTGGGCTACATTGGGCTACATTGGGCTACATTTGGGCTCTAACATATATATAGCCCAATGTAGCCCAATATATATTTTTCAAAGTTAATTTTCGTAAAAACCACTGGAGCATATATCTTGAGACATAGCAAAGGCACATCGGGCTACCAGTCCCTACAATTTTGCCAAGTTTTGTGGAAATCCATTCAGCCGTTTGAGCTAAAAGTGAGTCCAACCGCCCTATGGAAAACTCAATGTTAAAAACACGTTTTGGGACCCCCCTTTTTTCTCGGCCCCCGCTTGACGAAACCCCCCCAAACTTTCAGGGGACGCTCAGAAACAAAATGTGCCATTTTCCTGATAATTTCAGCCAATTCCGTCCATCAACGCCAAAGTTATTCAACATAGAATTTTCAGAAATCCCTATTCAAAAAAATCCTAACTATATATACCTACTGGCGACTGCCAGTAGGTAATATATATATATATATATATATATATATATATATATATATTGTTGCTCCTCGTTACGCCAAGTCGTGCACTCAGGCACGGGTGCGTGTTGCGAGCGGCGTGTCTCGCTATAATCTCAGCTACTTTCCTTTCCCTTTTGTGTAAAGAAAACAGCACTCGCGGGAGTAGGATCTACGTTTTTATTTCTGATCCTTTGAGCACCAGACGCGTTTCGGCTCCTGCCTTTGTCAGTGGTACACTGACGCGCCATTTTTTTGAATTTCTTATACACCTCATGTGACACAATCTTACAGAAATAGAAACAGGACTATACCTTTAACTTCGGCGCCATGTCTAAATACATACATTGAACATATTTGCGACTTATCCCCTCCACCAAAATAAAATATTTTTAAAAATTCCTCTAGGTTTTTACAGTTACAGCATTTCCAAAATTTCTAATCAATTCTTACTCTATACAGTTTAGATTGTTTTTTAGCATTTGTACATTCATCCCAAGTGCACGGTCATTTCTTCATGACTATTAAGACCTCCTGGTGGAGGGGATAAGTCGCAGAGTGTGCAAGCGAGATATGTGCAGGATGAAACCATAATAACACAGGCGCAAGTCTTAGCCCATTCAGGGCGTAATGGAGAAATGTGGATGAGATACGATATCTGAATAAATGAGGGTTTGTTAATATGGACATAACACAGGCGCAAGCCTTAGCCCATTCAGGGCGTAATGGAGAAATGTTGACCAATGTTTAAATGTGGATACTATGGACCAAATATGTTCAATGTATGTATTTAGACATGGCGCCGAAGTTAAAGGTATAGTCCTGTTTCTATTTCTGTAAGATTGTGTCACATGAGGTGTATAAAAAATTCAAAAAAATGGCGCGTCAGTGTACCACTGACAAAGGCAGGAGCCGAAACGCGTCTGGTGCTCAAAGGATCAGAAATAAAAACGTAGATCCTACTCCCGCGAGTGCTGTTTTCTTTACACAAAAGGGAAAGGAAAGTAGCTGAGATATATATATATATATATATATATATATATTACATGTAGAAATTATTTCATTTATTTCACATCATTTATTATGGGTGGTTATTTTATTTCCCCGCCTCCACTGTTTTCACTTTTGCATGAACTTGTAAGAGGCGGGGCTTGATGTACTCCAAAGCTGGGCTGGAGTACATTTGAGCCTCTTTTGTTACACCCTTAGGGCTGTTTTAACTTTAGAAGTGTAGTTTGTGAACAGCAATGGTCTTACTCTTTTGTGGGTGTGTATAAGTGATATTATTAATTATTTTCCAACCACTCCCTCAGTTCCTTTCATATTTTCTCCAAAAATGTATGGTTATATGTGTAGAGATGTTTGCTATTGTGGCGGAAACTTCCAAACAGGAAAGATGGAAGTGACAGATGCAAAGGTTTATGGCTGTATGTTTGTGAGTAGCATTTTTGTAGTATGGGATTAGTTCTACTATTGCACCACTTTATGCACTGCATAATACAGTTTGTAAATAGGGCCTTAAGTATCTGCCAGGCGTTGTGCAGATCAGTATAGCTATACTAAAGGTACTAGCAAATCAATTATTTTTGATCCTACTTTAACTTTGCCCCTCACCCCTGTATTGGATGTGCATGAAACCTAAGATTTTTGCAATTGACTCAACTTTAAACTGTCAAATTCTGTGCATTTACATTAAACACATCCAAAGTTATTATCACATAAAAACATGTTAGCCTTCCCTTTTAACGTTGTTCCCTTCATAGATCTGCATTAAACTTAACATACTTTTAGAAGACCTAACAAACTAAATATGTGCCAAATATCATATGCTGGCATAAATCAAAGGGTAGATGAGGCATTATTTCTTATCCTATATACAAACCTGTAGTGTTTTTAATCATATCTGTGGTATCCATACTAAAAGATAAAACTCTTGGGTATACCTCAAATTATTTTTACTTTGGAATTGGACCCCTGCATTTATCCAATAATAATGTATTTGAAACAGCAATATGCAAGTCAGTCTTGACCCTGCTCCTTATGAGCACAGTCAAGCCCAAACTGCCAAGCCAGGTCCTCCCTGAACGGGAGCACAAGCACCCCAGGACCCGTTTTGCCCCAGTTCTGGGCTAATCAACCAGTTACAGCTTCTTTCCAGTGACACAGTGAGCATGGGACCCACATCTGGGCATACTCATGCCACTTAGGGCAATGCATGAAACACACAAAAGGTGATGGTAGGAATGCTTGTAATTTGTCTAACCACTGGTAATCGCTCGGGGTAGCATCCCAACCCATCGTTTTTTTGTTCACCATGTCAGTTTGGACCCAGCCATATGACAATAAGTCTTCACCCTGCTTCTCATGGGAAAAGTCCAGCCAAAACTGCCAAGCCAGGTCGTCCCTTAAACGGAGCACAAGCAATCCAGGACCAGCCTTGCCACAGTTATGGACTCTTCAGCTGGTTACAGCTTGGTTCCAGTGAGCATGGGACCCACATCTGGGCATACCCATGACACTTAGGGCAGTACATGAAACACACAAAAAGTGATGGTAAAGACGCTTGCAATTTGTCTAACCCCTGGCAATCGCTCAGGGTAGAATCCCAACCCATCATTCTTTCTGCACACCATACCACCCCAGTTTGCACTCAGCCATATGCAAATCAGTCTTGACCCTGCTCCACATGGGAATAGTCCAGCCTAAACTGACAAGCCATGTCCTTCCTGAATCTTTTTGTATTTTCCTCTGGAGGAGCTGCATAAATGTTTTGGTAATACTCTGCAAATGTTTAATTAATGTCTTTTTGACTGTTATGGACAACACACTACATTGTGGTGCTATCCCCAACAGGGCCAGACTGGCCTTAGTAACGGGCATTGGTCATTTCCCCAAGAGACTGGAAGGGTAGGGGCCGGTTTTGGAGCAGGGGGGAGTGTTTTTTTACTGGGGGACGTTTTTGCAGCGGTGCTGCAATATCAGTCCCCTGTAACAAAAGAAGCAGTGTTGGTGCCCGGTTTTGTTACTGGGGGGCAGTTTTACAGCAGGGCAGCAATATCTGCCCCGAGTTACAAAAGCTGCAGTGATCCGAAAAAATTGCCAGGGCTGCTTTGGGTTACCAGTCCAACCCTGATCCCCAATTGGAGTTTCTAGTATTTTCCACTTTTAATAACCATGCCAGCTGCATGCCAGCCGGCAGTATCTCCTTCTATATGCTGCCATGCCACTTGTTCATGATAATATACCTTTTCCACTCTGTCTAACAGGGCCATATAGACACCCATCACTCTTCTGAGCTGTTAAGTGGTTTGCTGATTTCCTATGAATCTAACTTCTAGTCTAGTGTCAAACATTGTCTTAATGCAATGTCCCCATGAAACAACCATGAAAGCTGCCCATTCTACTGTTTTATCCAATGCTGAACTATCATATTCTGAAAAACAGTATCATATATAACATATATTCTAATTCAATATAGTTTTACATGGTGTATCGAATAATGCCTCAGCTCACAATCTCCATGCACAAATTCATGCTTGCCTTCTGTCTCATGCTATTTTCATTAAATGGGGTTTTGATCATACAGTGTTCATCCCAGGCATTCAGTATTGACCATCTTCCCCCCAGGCTTGGCATTATATAAAAACAAATTCAGCCTATTGTATAGCTGGTGAACTACAGAATGAAAAGAGTACTCCCTTCCCTTCAGGTGCATCAGTCTGCACATGGCCTGCTATTGTCTGTCTCCTAACCACTGATTGAAATGTTGTGCCACTGTGAGGCACTTGTATCCTGGTAACGATGAAGTTGATCCATGCAATTAGGTACTTCTGACGCAGTTAAATGCCCCCCAAAATACATGGTGCTTGCATGTATCATATCATGGTCAGTGTAAATGTATACATGACCACAGTTTTAATTAATTTTAGAGTGTACAGAGCTACTAATGGCAATGAAACCCCATCATGTGCCCCCTCCACCACATCATACCAATTCCCTGGGTTTTTAACTTGTGTGCTGCAGTGCATGCAGCACACCTGGAGCAATCGATTTAGCACTCCCCTGGCATATGCAGAATAGTTTGTGCCCTAATATTTGCCCCCACCATCTCCAGCTAGTTTAGTTAGTTCAAGGATCGTCAAGTGTGTCTCCTGCATGTACACTATGTGTGTGTGTGTGTATGTGTCTGCACTTAAAGTATGCATGAATTCTGTATCTTTTCATGGGGATGGCCATATAACATTTGTTCCAACTCAATATGTTGTATTTAGCAATGGTGCCTCTATGCCTGTCAGTCATTTTCCCAAGTTGTTTAAATCACCCATATGTGTAGTCGATCAAGTCCAGCACCTCCTTTTAACAAGCTCAGTAGCTCAATATTTGCAAAATCGCAGATTCGGACCTACAACCAATACAATCTCAACATGCTTCCCCTGATTGGAGTGACAACATTTACCTTGCCAATAAAATACAACAACTATCCTATTAATAGTAAATGTTTTTTCGTGCCTTAGAGGTTATGTATAAGAACAGAGTACTTAAGGTTGTATGGTGGTTGGGTGTGCCCTTTACCCTCTTAGGTCCTGCCCCCTCCCACACACCCAGACCATTGCCTGATCTACACCAAATCAGCACATGCACCACAATCTACACACAGATCTACTAATATGCTTGTGTGGCACATAGGAGTCAGTTTAGTGCCAAATAGACACCAGAAACAGAGTCCTTCCCTGTAGTGATTCTGAAGAACACCTACCACTACTTGTGCTCTCTCCTTGGCTGCTTGTACTTTGGTGGGCTGCTATTGCATTTTCTGTTTTTTATGGACAGTCCAGCCCTTATCCATATCAGACCTGATTTCTGGATAGGAACATTCCCTGTGTCACGAGTCTCATTCAGGTGTCCGATGCCAGCTGAAAGAAATTAGTTTTGTTTTCACGATAACTCTAAGTATGGTCATATACATGAGAGCATAATGCAGAGCCATCGGTCAAAGGCGTTTCTTGACACCAAAAAGAAGGATTTACCTTAGCTTCTGTACTTTGTTGGTGCAGTCTGGAAAGACATTCACCTTGCTGACCTGCACCATTAAGGGCCCATTGCTCCTTGAAATCTGTAATATGCGGCCTCTATCGTGGTAACTAAACAACTTTGCTACAGCTGGTCTTGTCACAGTCCCTAACAGTACCCTGCCACACTGGGAGCTCTTTCAACCAAAAATAACTTGAATGTGTTATCTTTTACAGCTGTTATTTCAGAAAGAGTTCTACATGATCCTGTGCACATTCCCGGAGACCACCAAACCTGATGTTTTTGCCTTGGGTTGCCCCTTCCACATCTTCCACAGGCATCATTCAATGTTTTACATCACCTTTTGAAAAATGTGGGTTAAGTCCGTCACCATGGGACTTAGCGTAGCGAAAGACGATTCATTATTTGCAACTCTGTCCATTAGTTTTCTTCAGCTTGTCCAATGTTGGTTGCTGCTGCATCTATTATAGGTTTTAGGGTTGTTGTATAGTTCCTAAAAATACATAGGATCTGCGCGTTTGTTGGACAACATAAACTACGGTTTTGGTGTCTGGACTGATTCTGGGCACTCCCTCAGGATATGTCAGCCTGTAGACCAGCTAGCTCACAGTGCCACTATAAGCCCCGGAACCTTACCAAGGAGTGAATAGTTTCTGGCAACCACTGAACATGACAACCCTTGACCCTTCATTGATTGTGGAAACAGTACAGTACTTTTTCGCGCAGTCAATTGGGCTCATTTAGTCTCAGAGAGGTCCCAGAATAAATGTTGTGGATATTTTCAATAAGCATTCTAGTATAAAACATGTTTGCTGCGACAATGAATAGACAGAAGCAAATGTAAAAGATTATAAGCACCAACAGAGTAAATACAAGGTAGATTTCTACCATGGTGCTAAAACAGTGAATATGTGCAGGCATATAAGCATGAGGATAAGCAAACAATATCTCAACTGGTGTTATTGTAGAAGGAGATTAAACAAGTATACTTAAAGAATTATGCGCACAGAAACAAGGAGACTCAATTAGTTTTTGAAACGTGCTCATGGCATCGTATAATTAAAGAACTAAGAAATATGGGATATACAGTTGTAACAGCACTGTACGTGAATAAATAACAAAACAACCCGAATTGGGCTTGGTGCTCAGCATGTGTAAGTGACACAAGATGTGGCGCGGCAAGAGACAATTGTGATCAGCAGGAATGGCGCATGGTGTCAAGGTGCTTGAATATATAAAGTGAAGCAAGTGAACAATGTGGCTCAAAATTAATTATAATGTGAAAATCTTGGTAGATTTGATGAATTATTTTGATAGAGCCACACTGGGGGATGTGCCATCTATTGCGCTGAACGGTCGATGACGTTTCAATCCTCTTTGGTCAGGATCTCAACGTGGTTTATGGGTCATACCATGTTGGAGAAGTGTGGCTCAATGGTTAGAGCGGCAGACCCTGATGCAGAGGTCTGGCCCGGGACCAGGGTTCAATTCCTGCCTTGGCTGGTCTCGGCGGATCTTGGGCTCATAATTC
This sequence comes from Lissotriton helveticus, assembly GCF_964261635.1. Classification (NCBI taxonomy): domain Eukaryota; kingdom Metazoa; phylum Chordata; class Amphibia; order Caudata; family Salamandridae; genus Lissotriton; species Lissotriton helveticus. Next base: position 807,238,173 of record NC_136071.1, read on the forward strand.
CTCGGACCTGATTTCTCGCCTCGGTGCCTACTCTAAGCATGGGTCCCACGCTGCAACTCTGGGCAATAGCTTGCTTAGTCTCCACAACAGCCCCCTACAGCGCTAGGGATGCCTGGTTGCACCCTGGGGATGCCCAGGAGTGGACATTTCACAGGGAAAAACCAGGAAGGGTTCCCTAGCGGTATGAGTACAGCGCCAGGACACTCAGGAGTATCAGTGCGCTTTAGAAGTACGGCTACATTTACATTTACATTTACATACTCCTGTAGTCTTTTACAAGGCATATAAACATGAGCATACTCCTACGAGTAATCGAGCATACTCTTACGATGCGGACCATACCTAAGTGTACTTAAGTGTACCTAGCATGTATGTGGGTGTAAAGCCAAACAATCCTCTAGGAAAGAGCCAACTCATTACCTAATGGGGGAGAATGCAGGACCCTCTCTTGATCATGAGTTGGGCACCCCGCAAGGGCTGTTGAGCCACTGGCTGTTGAAGCTTCAGTGTACAGGGACCTCCATGTCTTGTGTAAGCGTAGAAGCATCTCCTCTGTCTACCTAGTGAAGGTATGGTTCTTTTATACCAAAAGGTAGCCTCTGGGGTTCTAAAACAATCGATATATTGTGTGCACAATTATGTAGATGAGCCTAAATCAATAATTGTAACAATGCAAAGTAGCCCTGTCACCCTAAGATGAAGATAGCGATGACTTTTGTACAGAGTATGTTAATCCTGTTATGTACGTCATGTGCAGGGGATTTTACTAAGAATCCTCATACATAATAAATTAGGCTAGATTCAAGGAAAGCAATTGGCATTTACTCAGCACATAATTGGGTGAAAGATCAGTGCAAGAACCGTTATGCAGAGCAAGGTCGGACAAATGTAGGTACAAGGTCACTTTGCTACTTAGGCCAAGTTCAGGGAACATAACACCCACCCCTCATCTGAAGTTTGACAAGGTCAACTAATGCTAAAATACACCCGCTATTAACCCCTTCGATGCTTGTGACGGAACCATTCCGTCATCAGTCACGGCTGAGCTGTGCTGATGACGGAATGGTTCCGTCATGACCGCACCCTGTTCTGGAATGTCCAGCACAGGGGCGGAATCGGCGCCGCACGGAAGCGGTTAAGCATAAAAACATAGTCATAAAACCAATGTATAAAAACATGCCAGATGTCAAAAAGAATGCTTATTAAAATTAAAAAAAAGCTCTACAAGTCCACTAAAGGATCAAAATATGATTAGACTGACTGAGCACATCAAAAGTCATGGTGCTCAGTGAGAGCAGAAGAAAAATAAAACAAAATGATGTTTCTCATTCCAATTTGGTTTTGTTTTGGAAAAAAATCAGAATTGCTCCCATCAGTCGGAGAGGCAAATGTTTATGAGTCCTGTGTGGGATACAAAACATCAGTGTTGCTCACATTTACAGACGACGGCCCCTGTGCTCACTTAGATCCCGAAGCCGTGTTGTGTCCAGCTGAAGCACCGGGCTTTCACGACAACGTCGCACCGGCAGTGCTTTTTCCATCTCTTGATGAACTGGGACGTCCATTGCGAATCAGGAAAATGAAAACCAGGATACCCACTACAAGTAGTAGGACCATCTGAGGCCCTCCAAAAACTCTTCCCAATATGGAGTGTATGAATGCTGGAACGACTCCGAAGATTGTCTGAAAGGTGCTCAATAACCCAGAACCTATGAGTTTAAATAGGTGCACAATCCCCCTCATATCAGACATGTTAAAAATACGATGACCCATTTCTCCGAAATGGAGTGGGAAGTTCGTACAGACTAGTGCCTGTATCTCAGATGAAGACCTTGCAACCTGGAGATCAAATGTCTCTCGGGCTGAGGTTAAGGCAACTGTTAGGAATCAATAGCATTGACATGCGAGATTTTTGGGCTGTGATCTTTTAACCCGGTCCCTACACGCAAACAGCCTGTTCTTTGCAGACGCTCCCTAACTAGTGAAAAGAGGCACGGCAGAACGTAGCCTTTGCTTGGCTTACTTCTGTTACCACGCCCCCTCGTCACTTCCTGGTTCCTGGCTCACGGTTCGGCGGCGTCTTGTAGAACCTGCGAGTCTCCTTGGACCCTTCCATGCTTCTGGGCCTTCATTCCCCGGTCCCTGCAGCTACTGGATGGGTGTTTGTGAGTGAGAGCGTCTTTTGCCGAGCTACGGCATTTCTTGAATTTCGACGCAAGAGTTTACTCGCGACCTCCCTTGCTTTTCACACGCATTTTGCGGGCGTTCTTTCGCTCGTATCCTTTTTCTGTCTTCGCTTGTATGATTGAAATATCTGGCGAGTTCTTTGTTTGTTTAGACCCTTCCTGAGAGAGTGAGCGCTCCACCCTTGTCTCCCTAGAGGGCCGGGTGTCTCTCCTCGTGTGTGTGTGCACTGCTCCGCTGTTTCAGCCCACAACAGCTGGCCGGTGCTCCTCACATCCCCAATTTTTTTGTTTAATTTTTGTGTGTTGGTCTGGTGTGTATGTCCCTCGAGGGCTCTATTCCCCACAACCCTTGGCTCATTATCTTGGCTACCATTTATGAGAACTCCTCGAGAAAGCCTGCCTAATCTACAATTGGGGTAAGCACACCTGTGTAATCACGCATGTCAATGACTCCTGCTTGAAGGTTAGTGAAGGAATGATATATGTGTACTGCCTATTTTGTTTTCTAGCCTGGACATCCACCTACGACTATTCCTGCTGTATCCTGCTTACCCCACCCCTCATATGAGGAGAGTGGTGGACACTCCTAGGGTAATTCCCTCATACTTTTAGGGGACAGTAGACAGGAGTGTGTGTCTAAATTACGCATTCTTGCTTCTGTGCCTTGGAGGTGTAGGGATTCTTCTTCGCTCCCGTGGAACATTGGTTACAAACCTGACAGAAAGCCAAGCCCACGAAAATACTTTCCCCTGAGCGAAGATGAATCCTGACCCTTCGTTAATCCCTGTAGACCTCCAGGCTCATTCTATAGAGAACATCACAGCAGCCTTAGTAGCCCTTCAGACAGAAGTGGGTAGATTAGGGGTAGAAAATCAAAGACTCATGTCGGAAGTGCAGCAGTTAAGAGCAGGAGAGAGAGAAACAGGCACCATACCCAAAACTCGAAAAAACTATATACACCCCGCTAGGTTCACCTTACCCCCTCATGCAACAGAACAAGGGGCTAGCGGAGAGTCACACAGTACCCCGGTTCAAGTCACTGTACACACCCCTAATCCTGTTCCACTGGCCATGCCTGAACGATTTTCGGGGGATAGCTCTAAATATAATATATTCATGAACCAATGCCAACTCCAGTTTTTGTGTAGGACAGCTTCTTTTCCTAATGATTCAGCCAAGGTCGCCTTTATAATCTCCTATCTTGCAGGGAATGCGGCTGAATGGGCAGTCCCCTTAGTCCAGAACGATGATCCTGCACTCTATGATTTGGATCTGTTTAAGGAAAAGATGAGAAGTCTCTTTCCCAAGCATTCCTATATGCAAGCCAGTGATACCGAATTGCTTAATCTAAAGCAAGGCTCCAAAGATCTCTTGTCTTACATTACCAACTTCAATCGGTTGGTGGCAGAGACACATTGGTCAGAGGACAAGAGAATGTCCTTGTTTTATCGTGGGTTGGGGGATGAGATAAAAGACCTACTCTCTCAGATAGTGAACCCCCCAGAAGATTGTGCCTCTTTCATTGATCTAGTAGTCAAATTAGATCATCGTTTGCATGAACGAAAGGGAGAAAGAACTCGAAACATTGTACCTAGGGTTTTTCTACCTAAACTTGAGAAACCTGTCCCCAAAGATGCTCCTGAACCCATGCAAATCGGGGGTATACGAGGTCCATTGTCCGCAGAGGAAAAAGACAAACGGCGTAAATTAAACTTATGCCTGTACTGCGGAAAGAGTGGCCACTATGCTAAAGATTGTCCAGTCCGTCCTAGAACACCCAGACTAACAGCTAGTAGTGTTTCCAGTTCGGAAAACTAGTAAGCTTGAGGAATAGAGAGGTCACTTCCCCAAGCTACATCCCTCATCAGATCTCTACCAATAAAATACATGTAGTCAAACATTTCACATTACCCATTACTCTCACGTACAGTGGTAGAAAGCAATTCACTATGTCAGTCCTTCTTGATTCCGGAGCAACAGGAAACTTCTTTGATATTAAACTTGCAAAACAGTTGGGCATATCTTTTGTTGCTAAACCCCAGCCTGAATCCATATGGGCTGTAGATGGGTCCGAATTGTCGTCAGGACTGATTAGTTACCAGACCCCGCCTGTGATCATTGTCTTTAATAATGGACAGTCCGAAAGTCTTGTTTTTGATCTCATAGACGCTCCTAATTTTGGGGTTATTTTAGGAGTCCCATGGTTACAAGTACACAACCCAGTTATAGACTGGGTTCAAAGAACAGTCACCTTGAACTCCCCCTATTGTAAAACACATTGCTATGTTGAAGCCCGAGAACCCGAAAATCCCTTATACTGTGCCGTACAAACTGGACAAGACCTGAAAGTGCCTGATCAATATGCAGAATTCGCAGAGGTGTTCAATGAAAAGAAGCAACTAAATTACCTCCTCACAGGAGTTATGATTGCAGAATTGACTTAATCCCTGGCGCAGATCTGCCAAGTAGTCGAATTTATGCTTTAACACCCGCAGAAAATGATTACCTAAAGAACTATTTGGACGAAATGCTAGAGAAGGGTTTTATCAGACACTCTACTTCACCTGCGTCTTCTCCCTTGTTTTTTATCGATAAAAGAGAAGGAGGGCTCAGGGCATGCCTGGAGTATAGAGTCTTAAATAAAATTACGATAAAAAACAAGTATCCTCTGCCTCTGATTCCAGTTCTTCTTGAACAGATAAAGGGTGCCAAAATCTTTACGAAGATAGATCTCAGAGGGGCTTACCATTTAATACGCGTCAAACAGGGTGATGAATGGAAGACCGCATTCTGCACCAACTATGGGCTCTATGAGTATTGTGTAATGCCGTTCGGGCTGTGCAATGCACCGGCTGCATTCCAGTACTTTATTAATGACATTTTGCGCAAATATATTGACATCTTTGTTATTGTCTATATCGACGATATACTTATATTCTCGCAGAACGAGAATGGCCACGTAGAACACGTGCGTAAGATCCTTAGCAAGTTAAAGGAAAATCAGTTATTTGCTAAATTGGACAAGAGCATGTTCCACACCACTGAAGTGGATTTCTTGGGTTTTACTATCAAACCTACTGGCCTGCAGATGGATCCCAAGAAAATTGAGGCCTTGGTGAATTGGAAAAGTCCTACGTCAGTGAAGGAAATACAATCATTCCTCGGATTCGCCAATTTTTATTGGCGGTTTATTAATCATTTCTCTGACACAATAGCCCCAATAACTAGACTCCTGAAAAAAGGAGTACCTTTTCAATGGTCTACTGAAGCAGAAAGAGCCTTTTGTGACTTAAAGACTCAGTTCACTTCTGCTCCTATCCTTCATCACGCTGACAAACACTCAACCTTTTTTTGTAGAGGCGGATGCCTCGCAATATGCTGTGGGAGGTATACTTTCACAGAGAGACCCTGAGACTGGACACATGCATCCTATAGCTTATTTCTCCAAGACACTATTACCAGCAGCGAGAAATTGCACTATCGGAGAAAGAGAATTGTTAGCTATCAAGTTATCCTTCCAAGAGTGGAGGCATCATTTACTAGGATCTCCCCATGTTGTCACCATATATTCGGACCACAAGAATCTTCAATTCTTTAAATCAGCTAGAGCTCTCACGCCCAGGCAAATGCGGTGGTTATTATTCTTCAGTGAATATGATTTTATAATCACTTATCGCCCCGGGATACAACAAGGAAAAGCTGATGCATTGTCAAGACTAGGTCATGAACAACATGTGGAACAGGAACAACCCTGTTACATAATACCTGAGAACAAGATCCTGGGAGTGGGTGAAAAAGATCATACCCTTCTTGAACAAATCAAACATCTCCTCATAGATGTATCACAGGAAGAGTGGTTGAATAATCCCCTACATTCCATTAGAGATGGGTTATTTTATCATGACGACAAATTGTTTGTCCCTGCTACTGAGTTGAGACAGACCATTATCAAATGGTGTCATAACAGCACCTTGGCGGGTCATCCAGGTATTAAAAAAACCCATGACTTATGTAACAGGTGGTTTTGGTGGGAGTCTATGTTCAAAGATGTAGCCGCATATGTACAATCTTGCGCCACTTGCACTCGCCAAAAGGCGTCGCATTGCGCTCCCACTGGACTCTTAAAAAACATAGCCATTCCTCCTCAGCCCTGGCACACCATTAGCATGGATTTCATGACGGACTTGCCCTCTTGTCAAGGTTTTACCTCGATCTACGTAGTGGTTGATTTACTGTCCAAAATGGGACATTTCATTCCTTTGAAAACCTTACCGTTCTCCAAAGATCTAGCTTCTGTCTTTTTGAAAGAGATTGTCAAATTACATGGTTTACCCTCGGTCATCATCTCAGACAGGGGTCCACAGTTTGTCTCAAAGTTCTGGAGAGGGTTGTGTTCCCAGTTGGGGATAGATCACAGATTATCCACTGCATATCACCCCCAAACTGATGGACAAACAGAAAGGACAAATCAAACACTAGAACAATTTTTGCGCTGTCTGTTGACATCCCTTCCATCCACCTGGGTTCAAGCCTTACCTTTGGCTGAATTCGCTTACAATAATTCTACCCATTCCGCTACAAATACATCCCCTTTTTTTTTGTCCAGGCCCAACACCCTAGGATGATTCCCATTAATGTCCCTCCTAAAGACTCCTCAATACCCTCCCTTGATGAACACCATGCTCAAATCAAGTCTGTATGGGAAATAGCCAAGACAGAGTTGAGTAAGGCCAAGGAAGCTATGAAAATACAAGCGGATAAACACCGAAGAACCGAACCCATGTACACAATAGGAGAGAAAGTGTGGTTGTCCACTAGAAACCTAAAGATGGAAGGATCTAAAAAACTCCAACCTAGGTTTATAGGTCCCTTCACCATTGAGAAAATCATCACCCCTGTCACCCTGAAGTTGACCCTACCCCCGTGCATGAAAATACATCCTGTGTTCCACAGCTCCTTGTTAAAGAAATATATCCCTTCTGTTGTCCCTGACATCCCTCCTCCACCGGTACAAATTGATGGAGATGAAGAATACGAAGTAAACAAAATACTAGATTCCCGTAAAAGAAGAGGCAAACTACAGTACCTGATAGATTGGGTAGGATACCCCCCAGAGGATAGGTCATGGGAACCTGCAGAAAACATTCATGCAGCGAGATTGATTCAACAATTCCACAGACTTCATCCTGCTAAGCCCGGTCCCTTGAATAGGCCTTTAAGGAGGGGTACTGTTAGGAATCAATAGCATTGACATGCGAGATTTTTGGGCTGTGATCTTTTAACCCGGTCCCTACACGCAAACAGCCTGTTCTTTGCAGACGCTCCCTAACTAGTGAAAAGAGGCACGGCAGAACGTAGCCTTTGCTTGGCTTACTGTTCTGTTACCACGCCCCCTCGTCACTTCCTGGTTCCTGGCTCACGGTTCGGCGGCGTCTTGTAGAACCTGCGAGTCTCCTTGGACCCTTCCATGCTTCTGGGCCTTCATTCCCCGGTCCCTGCAGCTACTGGATGGGTGTTTGTGAGTGAGAGCGTCTTTTGCCGAGCTACGGCATTTCTTGAATTTCAACGCGAGAGTTTACTCGCGACCTCCCTTGCTTTTCACACGCATTTTGCGGGCGTTCTTTCGCTCGTATCCTTTTTCTGTCTTCGCTTGTATGATTGAAATACCTGGCGAGTTCTTTGTTTGTTTAGACCCTTCCTGAGAGAGTGAGCGCTCCACCCTTGTCTCCCTTGAGGGCCGGGTGTCTCTCCTCGTGTGTGTGTGCACTGCTCCGCTGTTTCAGCCCACAACAGCCGGCCGGTGCTCCTCACATCCCCAATTTTTTTGTTTAATTTTTGTGTGTTGGTCTGGTGTGTATGTCCCTCGAGGGCTCTATTCCCCACAACCCTTGGCTCATTATCTTGGCTACCATTTATGAGAACTCCTCGAGAAAGCCTGCCTAATCTACAATTGGGGTAAGCACACCTGTGTAAACACGCATGTCAATGACTCCTGCTTGAAGGTTAGTGAAGGAATGATATATGTGTACTGCCTATTTTGTTTTCTAGCCTGGACATCCACCTACGACTATTCCTGCTGTATCCTGCTTACCCCCCCCCCCTCGTATGAGGAGAGTGGTGGACACTCCTAGGGTAATTCCCTCATACTTTTAGTGGACAGTAGACAGGAGTGTGTGTCTAAATTACGCATTCTTGCTTCTGTGCCTTGGAGGTGTAGGGATTCTTCTTCGCTCCCGTGGAACATTGGTTACAAACCTGACAGCAACATCTTTCTGAAAAAGCATGGCTTTCAGTATGCTCAGAGAATCAAACCGTATAAAGGAAACATTCAATGAAGGCCATAGCATTGCCTCCCTAACTGTGTGAGTCGGTGGAAACAATACTTGCATACAACAAGTAACCCTGGTGCTTACTGTGAGCAGATATGCGATGCCTGGTACCATCCCACAACAGCCTTAAGCATTCAGCATCAAATAGCTCCCATTCAAGAGCAGCTCGAACACCGGATGAATAACGGCAACCGGGGAACCCTTCAAGTGACAGGACAAGTTTGCAACCGAAGCAATACAGGTCCCATGAAAAGGAATGTCTTTGCAAACTAAGGATCCACTTAAAGCACTTTCACAGTTTGAACCGCTGAGAAAAACTTCAGTGTCCCCCTTCCTGCATCTATATCCGTAAGGTAATTCCCAGTACTCGTGAATGTACCCTTCTCCTATCCCTTCATATCTGCCTACCTGATGGTATTTGAGACAGTATTGAAATTGGAATTGCATGACTGGCAGTGTAATATAGCCATGGATTAACCATTCTGTGGAAGGTGACTCAGCCACGGTGAAAGGTAATTGGTCCAATACTTCATTGTGCAGCATGGTATAGTTCGCATCTCTGTGTGCCATAACTATCTGTCTTCCTGTTAGATTGTATAAAGAGAACAGAGTCATGCTGTTGATGTATCGCCAGGGCACGTGGCCAGAATGCAATGATTGCAGCATCCATCTTAATAATAGAATGGATCGTAATTGCGATCTTCCATGTTTTAAAATTTACAAATCTTGTTCCATTATAACTATTGCAGAAGGCACAGTGTTACCCAGATAATACATTTTGGATGATAGTGTGGTCATTCCATTGTCAATCACAGCCAAGGTCTTTTCAAGGTTAACCCTATCTATTTCATGTAGTCTCTCAGCAACCTCCTGTTGAGTGATTTTCCATAGTTTGTTGTAAATAGCATACAAGAAGAGCTTTGTACATGGCTTCTGGGAACCTAACAAAAAATTCCTAAGATCCATGTCATCTGAGAGAAAGGAGAAGTGTTGTTTCACTTGGCACTGGAGAAGTGTGGCTCACCGATTACAGCGGCAGACACCGAGTCAGAGGTCTAGCCCGGGACCAGGGTTCAATTCCCGACGCGGCAGGGTCTTGGGCTCAATGTCCACGGACTCGATAATTCTCGCCTAGGTTCCTACTCTAATCATGGGTCCCACTCTGCAACTCTGGACAATAGCTTGCTTAATCTCCACAACGGCCCCGAAAGCGCTAAGATGCCTGGCCTCTCCTTGGAGGTGCCCAGCAAGGGGGCATCTCACAGGGAAAGCCAGGAAGGGTTCCACAGCGGTATACAGCACCAAGATACCTTTCAGGTGATAGTGCGCTTTACAAGTATACACACATTTACATTTACAGTGTCAAGGTCTTTAGCCACTCTAGGCATAACTCCCGAACACTGTAAGATGTTGCCACCCCAGAGTGTTCTAATTGTACATAGTGCTGATCAGGCCAATGGATACTAAACCCTTCGGTGGTACCCCTGAATCTTGACTGACACCTATTTGTGTCAATAGGCCAAGCCAACCATCCATCCCAATTGAGGTCTGAATAATTTTACGAACCAATATGTAGCATGGCATTTAATGTAGCCCCACTGTGTATTGTATAGTTTTGCCAACCCTCAAAGTGTGTAAGTGAGGTGAGTTCAAATCCTTGATCTTGGCTAGGCCAAGACAGGAAGTCTGTTGCACTGTTTCATTCAGGAAAATCATGTGATGTTCTATAAGACATGCCCTTTAATAATGACTTAGTTTCCTGAACTTGCTAATCTTTAGTCCCCCAGACAGATTTTGTATGTATAGTGTCCCTCCAAAAGTCGAAACCCTGTAAAGACCGTTGCCAAATAAAGGAAGCAGGTTAGTGTTAGTGAGCATATTTTTCTTTGCAGGTATAGGTGCATTCATATAGTAATACGAGGTCAGGTCTGAAGTGCTAAACCCAGAAAAATAGGCAAACCTCTGTGTAAATGTTGTTGAACTACCTTTTGGCAGTGTTGTGCAATGTTTCCATTGATGATAGGTGAAAACCTTATGTGGGATACGTGTTTTGTGTAAAAAACAGTGACCTTAGTGTTGGTAACAGAACATGTAACCAAAATTTGATGTACCATCGTACAATTCATCATTTGAAACTGCAGCGGATTGTTCTAAATCAGACAGCATAGTATGCATAGTTGCAATGTCCCAATCATCTGAGAGAACTAGAGGTGATGATATCACTAAGAGAAATGTTAAATAAATGCAGTATTCTCGAAGGTTCAGTAGGATCATATACATCATAGGAAAGTCTGTCCCATACTATTTCTTTTAGGAACAGGAACTGCTGTAATGTTCACTAAGGGCAGGTTCCTTTGTTTATGATATGATGATGCATGTGGTTTCAAGACCAAGTTCACAAACTGTTCTGCATAGCTTTCTGAGAGGTACTGCCCATTCAGAAGTAGGAAAATAAGTCACAATACCAATCCAAAGGACTAGGAACAGTAGACCTATTGCACTACAGAGTTGTAGCCAGGGAAAAACAAAGTAAGTATTTTTCAGCCAAGGGTAGAAATTACGAAATCGTTGCGGGGAACAGGCGGTGGCAGTAACTTGGGTTCACTTGAATCCGATGAGAAATCTTCAAAATTGATGAAGTAGCTAGCCACAGTCTGATCTATCATTGGTAACTCAGCAGGTTTTGTGGAACTGGCAGAAGCCTCAGTTCAAGACATATTCACATAGATGTCAGTATTAGGCCGAATAGTTGCATTCCATTGTTGGTAACTCCTTCAATCCGGGGAATGGAGTTTTCGAAAGTTATAAATCTTTCCATCTGAACTTCCTGTATAGTAGCGAGAGGAGATGGGTGGCTACCCAGGAGCCCACGCAGCCTGCTGTTGATGATTGGCCACATAATGTGGTTTAATCAGATCAATTAAGACGAATATCTTGTCTTTGCAGCCGGCAAAGGGTGGAAGAGGTACTGTTCTTGTTCCTTTGACAGCCAGGACAGGTACAGGTGTTCTGTAAGATGGCCCAAATTATTTTTTGTCCACTAACTTTTCTCATACCAGGTCCCCAAGATTGGGGACCCAGGCAGGTCTTGCGGGAACAGCTTTCACTTCTCGAGTGGTGGTGCATTTTACTTGGACATTGCTTTTTAATGCACAGAATTCATTGAGTTCATGTAAAACAACCAAAGGATCATTGATGTTAAATTGTTTTTCACCCGCCACTGAGCTGCCACAGTCGAGGTCTGGTACCCTTATTCTTTTTCCGAACAGGACTTTATATGGAGTGCGGCTCCCCCCAGGGATGTTCTTGGCATGCTGTTAAGAGCCCTCTGGACCCCATGTAATTGGTGATTGACCCAACTGCCACACCAGCCTAATACCTTAGTTGTTATGGATTGCTTTAAGTCCCAGTTCTTGCTCTCCATGATCAAATTTCCCTCCATATGAATTGGGGAGGAGTGCCGCAATGCTACACCCAAACTTCCCATTGCTTCTTTGTAAGCCTGTGAGCTAAACGCAAGGTCATGGTCAGAATGTAATGTGCTAATTATGTATGTCCCTATGAAGACTCCGAAATCCTTTATTACAGTTTGGGCAGCAGCCGAGAACTGAGGCCAAACCCACAGGAATCTAGAGCATGAATTCACTGTCACCAGGATGTACTTGTGTGTAGGGGGCTGCAGTGGCCCAAAAAGACACATGCAAGAGGTCTGTCTGATATCAGTAGTGGTGTTTGAGGTGGACGTGCTACAGTGGACCCTTTCATCTTCTGACAGATGTCGACCCTTTAAGGATAAAAGTCTTGATCTGTTTTACAAGACCTGGCCACCAATAACACTGTTTCAGTAGTGAAACAGTTGTAACGATACATGCGTGTGCTGAACCCAGACCTTCGTGTGCAACTAGAATTATTCCTAATCTGCGATCCTTGTTTGGTAGTAGTCTGTCCCTCACTCCTGGAATTTGAGCATACAGAATGTTTTGCGCATCTAACTTGTAGGGGTACTTGAGTAGAAAACCTAGGCAAGGCTGAGCTGTTGTGCATAGTGTTTACAGCTATCATTATTTGGCTATCTATCCTCGTGCTTGAACAAGTGATTTCAGCAAAGGCAGCAGTTTGCAATGTCGCCTTGGCGGCTTCATCAGCCAAATAATTCCTTTTGACTTGCACGCCAAAACGCTGATGACTCAATGTGTGAATTACATGATCCCGCGGCAAGCATTCTTTCAGCTTTGCCACCTGTTCCCAAAGCATCTTATGCTTTATTGTGCAACCTTTGGAATGTCTAAACCCATTCTGGCCCCAATAGTGAATATATTCATTGTATAACTGGACACAATAAAACAAATCATAGAAAATGAGTGTGGGGAATTCCAATCTGCATTTTGTAGTACCAGAATCCGGGCCTTTAGTTCTGGCAGCTGTGCCCTGCAATCTCCTAGAGACTGCTTCTGCGTATTGTTAGGACGGAACTTGCCGTCCTGCATATGTCCCTTCATCGCACATGTTATGCTGTATTGCTGTTTACTTCTTACAGCAGGCTGGGAAGATCCGTCAGTATAAATGATCCACACCCTCGCAACCGGTCCATCAACAAATCATGATGGACCGTATCGAACGATGCAGAAAAGCCCAGCATAATCATAGCGGCCTTATCTCCATGGTCAAGTACAGCCCTCGTCTCTTCTATGGATTTGAAGAGAACGGACTCCGTGATATGTCCCTATCTGAACCCATATTGCGAGGGAGCCAGCACTTGCGCTTCTTGAAAATAAGCACTTAATTGTGCATTCATTCTTTTCTCAAACAGTTTAGCTGGAAGAGGGAGAAGCGAGATCGACCAAAAACTACTTGGATTTTTAGGGTCTAGACTGGGCTTTTTATGCAGTGGTAATATTGATGCTGTTTTCCAGGCTTTAGGGAAGTATCCTTCTGCAAACATTGCATTCATCATAGAGGTAAGCGTCAATACAATAGGTTCCGGGTCCTGTTTTACTACCGCAACCGAACACAGATCATACAGGGAGCCTGGTTTTGCGGATATGAGAAGCTTAGATGTGTCCATAGTGGATAAAGATGTGAACACCTCAAGGACAGGGTGAAGGCTAGAATCTGGTTTGTATCCCTCCTTTGCGTCCAATGTCCCATCCTTTGTTAGACCTTTGAACGTGGAGTAAATGGCCTCCCCTTTATCAAAGAAAAATTTAGATATTTCACGACATAAATCCCCACTCTTAGGAATGCTAGGTGTCCCTGGGTATCATTACCATTTTAAAGAGTTCCTTAGCCGAGTTTTTAGCAAAGTTAATTCGGTTAGTAAAGAACTCTTGCTGCATTCTGCCTATTATTTTTTGATTGTTTTTTAGCCCCTTTTTTGTTAAGAGAATCGGGTGCTAGCTTCGAGTTATCCTTTTGAGGATTACCCGTTACTTGTGATTTCCCAGGTCTAGCTCCCAAGATATCTCTACTCAGCGAAGCATAGGTTTCTTCAATAATCTTAGGTAGTTCTTGCTCCTGTTGTGCAGGTGTGAATTCCTTCAGACGTTGGCATATAGCCACCTCTGCTGCCTCCCCTTTCTTGTTACCTAACATAATTATTGATACATGTGGAAATTTGCCTATCAGTTTCATCCCCAAGTACGAGGCAGGTTCTGCCCCGTACTCATTCTGTATTTGTTTCAATACATCTGGTATCACTGCTATTGAGGGGTTACCATAAGTTATGCTATAAATGGCAGCAAAAACTGTACCCAAAGTGGTACAATCCTCTATCTGGGGAGCTATCCTCATTGGCAAGCAAATTGTTAGTATTCTGTGTTTTTCCTGCCGGCCTGTATAGGGAATACTGCTTCAAGCTGTGCTGTTTTCTGTGCTACCCAGAACGGCATTTATTCCCGATTAGTGGCCATCCTTCCCATAATCGCGTTCATCGTTTGTGAGCTGATATTTGTCATAGTCAATTTGGGTTGACCAGCTTGAGTAAACCTCTCAGGTTGAGTTGTAAATGTTCACATTATGAACTGTGTAAGACTTCCGTATAGTTTTACTATGTCTCTGTAAAGTGGACATCATTCTGCTGCCTGCAATGTATCAATCTCTGGATGCGGTGTGTAGGCAACTACGACCGGCCAGGTTGTTCCTTCTCTGCTGAGTATACCGAGTCTCACATTTGTTTGATGTGGGGGAGGGCGGCTTTATACCAATTAATATGCTCTAGGTAAGTTAACGGGACTTCTACATCCATGTAGAGAAAGCATTCTTCAGGTGTCTCGTCTTCAATGTAAATATGAAACAAATGTGTGTGTGTGCATCTGCAGGCGGGAATTTGACCCAAGAATAAAATACCTCTGTCCTGAATGCTTCATTGCCTCTATCATGAAGGTAACACTACTACCCGTTGCTGGGAGGCTATATTGTAATGATTTCATAGTAATTGCATGTCTGCAGTTTTCTGTAATGTTAAGAGAAACTTCCTGATCTTCTTTCCCTATAATTGCAACGCCATCTCCACCAACAGACATCGTGGGAGGAAGTAGTAAGCAAAAGAGATAAGGTTTCACACAATATGGGGAACTATAATCCTTCAAGCTTGAAAAACCTACAACCAATACATAGGATATACCTACTCAGCTGCGACGGAATTCCCTACCCAGACGTCTCCTGTTAAATGTAAGTGGAGGTCTCAGAGAAAGCACGTCTAAACTAACAAATCAACATTGACGGTGTCTTGTCGTGTAGATCCTAAAAATACATAGAATCTGCACATTGTTTGGACAACATAAATTACAGGTTTGGTGTCTAGACTAATTCCAGACACCCCCACAGGATATGTAAGCCTATAGACCAGTTAGCTCACAGTGCCACTATAAGCCCCCGAACATTATCAAGGAGCAAATAGTTTCTGGCAACCATTGAACATGACAACCCATGACCATTCAGGGATCATGGAAACAGTACAGTACTTTTCGCTCAGTCAGTCGTTCTCACTTAGTCTCAGAGTGATGAACAGAATAAACGTTGGGGAAGTTTTCATTAAGCATTTATTGAACCAGCATCATTCTAGTATAAAACATGTTTTCTGTGACAATGAATAGACAGAAGCAAATGTAAAAGGTTCTAAGCACCAACAGAGTAAATAGAAGGTAGAATCATACCATGGTGCTAAAACAAGGAATATATGCAGGTATATAAACATGACAGTAATCTAGGGTAAAGCCAAGAATCCCCTAGGAAACAGCCAACCCAATTACCCGATGGGAGAGAATGAAGGACTCTGTCCTTGTCCCAGGTTGGGCACCCAGCAAGGGATGTTGGACCACTGTGTGTTAAAGCATCTCCTCTGTCTACCTAGTGAAGTTATATTTCTTTTATACCCAAAAGGTAGCCTTGGGGGTTCTACTATACTCGATATGCTGTGAGTATGATTATGTAGATGAGCCTAAATCAATAATTGTAATTATGTAAAGTAGCCGTGTGACCCTAGGATGAAGATAGCGATGACTTTTGAACAGAGTATGTTAATCCTGTTATGTACATCATGTGCTGGAAATTTTACTAAGAATCCTCATACATAATAAATGAGGCTAGTTTCAAGGAAACCAATTGAAATTTACTCAGCACATACCTGGGTAAAAGGACAGTGCTGGAACCATTATAAAAAGCAAGGTAGGACAAATGTAGGTAAAAGGTCACTTTGCTACTTAGGCCTAGGTTAGGGAACATAACAGGGTGATCTTTGTATCTAGGGTGCCCTGTAGAATTATTTTCAAAGTTGTTTGTGTGCTCCGCTACAGTTGTTTCTATTTGATGCAGTGGGTCCCCCATGTCTGCATTAGAGGCAGGTACTTCAGCCATCACCCTGGGCAATTTGCACATGCGTGACCTGGTACCAACAATGGACTCTGTTGTCAATCATGTGCCAAAACTGGCAAATCAATTAATAACTATGCTCCTCTATGTAGAAAATATTGTCCTTTTCAGTTGAACAGAGACGGGGCGACAAAGATTGATTAATGCACTATAAACACAGCAGTTCAAATACAATTACAATAAACCTTAAAAAAACAAGTATTTTAATATATGGCAGAAAAAGTAAAAAACTAGGTGCCTTGTACTTGAATAACCACAGTTTGACAAAATCAAACAAATATAAATATCTTGGATGCTAACTGCATGATGAAGGAGGTCACCAAACACAACTCAATTCACTGAAGGCAAAAACTGCATCTTTTCAATTTTCTCTTCAAACGATGCCTAAAACCACAAAACAGCCCACTCTGGAATCCATGTTGAAGGTAATTAATGTCAAACTTGTTCCTATTTTGGCATATGGCACAGAGGCATTTCCAGGAAAATGTGGTGCCTTCTTGAACAAAGCACAGAGCACTATCTTTAAGTCATTTTTTAAGCGGATGGAATTCAAACTGAATGACCAACACTTCGTCCAGAAAGCTTGCCTCCTGAAGTAAATACATTCAACATGAGCAGTCAAAGTAGGATCCCTAAACTAATCTAATCTGGTTGAAAGTAATGTACCCAAGCAGCCCCCAGACCCTTAATCCTTGGACAAATGCCCTCACCGAAACCCTGGAACTGAAATGCACTCCCACTCTGAGGACTCTACACCAGCCTCACCAGCAGTTCAAAACAGTTTAAAATAAAGAGGTCCACATAGCCACTTTCATGGCGAATCACCAGAATTTCACGAGAAGAAAGCATGCTCACCTTGTTATCAACAGCTACGCTCAAAGAGGGATTCAAAAGTACATAACTGAACCATTTTTTGCCTATCACAAAACTAGGTTTTGCCAGCTACGCATGGGATGTTTTTCATCAGTAGATCTCCTGGCACCTCAACCATCTACCAACATGTGTCATTTATGTGGCATGACCCAAAAGATGCTGTCACACCTTCTTTACACCTGTCCTTAATAATTAATGAAGGGGTACGGTCCGTTCAGACACCATTAAAATTCTGCTGAACGGGGAGGCGTGACCAACCACCGAGAGCAATGGCCGCTTTCTAAAGCGTCTCTGTCCGAGCACGCCCGTCCATGCTAACATCCACATTACCAAGATCCGGCAGCTGAGAAAATTCCATACCAGAGGACACAGGAGCCCACCATGAATATAAGGAGCTGCTTCCCGGCGAAATCCGACTGGCCAGTCCGGTGATCGGCCCACTGGTGCAAATCACATCGGAGAGGAGCAACCACCTACCACTTTGTGCGGAGTGCTGTGAGCTGGGACCTGCCGCTCTGGCCTTGTGACCGGGCCATGTCTCTTTCTCGCTACGGAGCGAAGCTTAATTGCCATCTGACTGGGGGCCCTGGAAAGTGGACTTGGGCTTGGTGCATACGATCCGAGTCTGGTGGGAAGTCATTGTGGTGAGGTCCGGAATCGTATCGCCTGCCTGCCTTCAGCCACTGAGACGCCCTCGGCTGTGCATGTGCATGATACTGGGGGCACGACCTGCCCTGCCCTGCACGGCTGGTGAGGGGATCCGGACAACGCCTGCTGTGTCCTGTGGTTGTCAGGCAGTCCCGTTTAGGTCACGGTGAGTGGACATGGAGCTGGGCACAGTGACTTGGCCCCCCTCCCCCTTCCTTGGGCTCCGTGACCTCTGAGCTATACATGGCATTCCCCCCAGCGGATCCTGGCTCTGTCCAGCGACCGCTCCACATCTCCAAGGCAGCCACAGCCATGTGCAGCGGTGGCTGGGGTTTCGACTCACCACGGAGACTCTGACACCATTGAGGTCCCTTGGGCTTCGAGTTGTCTGAGGCTCGAAGCTGACAGATGGTGCTGGGCCTTGTTGATTCTGTGGGCCGGTGGAACACCAGGCCATATCGGAGGGGCGCTCTGACTGCCCTGCGGATTGGAGTGGGGATTGACACCTGGCCCCCGGAGGAATGCCGCTGTAACTCTCAATACGGCCTACTGAATTTTCAAAGGAATCTGCAAGGCACACGCCTTAAGAAAGAATAATCCCCTGGTTTCTGTTGTGTAAGGAATGTTTGTATCTGCATAGGTCCTGAGGAAGGTGGTATAGAACCCACCGAAACGCGCGTCGATCTTGCGTGGAATCCATATTTTACACCTTATGGTCATAATTTTAGGCAGAAGTGTCTTCAATTCTGTCTATTTATGTTTAGATTTGTTCAGATACTGCATTGTGTATAGAATGTGTGTATAGTAATAGGATTGTAATGTATGTGAGTGTATGAATGGTGTTGTATTTATCGTGGTTGCATGATCCAGGGTTCTTCTCTTGTGTCCTCTTTTTGTAATGATTATGTTGATATTTGATATAATATGTATTTTTTCATGAAATGATATATACTTTAAAAAAAGGTAAAAAATACTATTAAGAAATGAAAATGAATAAACAAAGAATGATGAATTCACAGGAAAAATAAATGAATGATAAAATAAAAAACTAAAATGAAACTCATCAGTTCTTCTTGTTGCTGTTGTGCATGAATAAAGTACCTGTATGTAAACTATGTTTATAATGAAAAGTATATAGGTCTTGAGGGAATCTTTTCAATATTGTTCAAACTCAGGGTGGAGTCTGAGGGGAAAGTCTGTTTTTTCTTTGACAGAGGCGGATGCAGGTTCCATGTTTTTGTTCTATCCATTGATGAAGGGACCAAGTATACGGGAATGTTTCCCCTCTGGGACCTTTCTGGGTGGTCATCTCCAAAATTGCAGATACCACTGAGAAAAAGTTATGGGCACGATGCATAGGCAGGAGCTGAAGTTAATATTGTGGAATGGCCTGGGGAATAAGATTAAGAGAGGTGTGGTTCTCCAATTTTTAAAGCTACACTCCCCACCTGCTTTGGGATGCATGCAAGGCCTTGTCACGTTGGGGTTTTCAGCTGGCGGCCTTCGGCTCTGGTTCTCGGGTTGTGGGCATGTTAGTCCGGAAATCGTTCCCCCTAACTGTTGCGTCGGTTCGTACTGTTGCCCTGGGTAGATTTGTAGCCCTTTCTGGGACATGGGAATGGCGCACACTTAATCTCGTCTCGGTCTATATACCACCGGGATTTCAACTCAGGCCTTTGCAGATCTTGGGGATCTCCTTCTCGGTCTCCCGGAAGGCAGATTGTTGACTGGGGTGATTTCAATTCCATTGTCTCTGACTTCCCTCGATCAGTGGCTCCAGAGGGCCTTACGCTATCTCGCAGGCGGATCCATGGCTTCCTGGGTGCGATGGGCCTGGTAGACATTTGGAGGAGCCTGCATCCGTTTGAGCTCCAATAAACGTATCTTTCTGGACCGCATCTCAGTATGTCCCGCATTGACTATGTATTGACGCGAAATACAACATCTGGCCAGGGGTATTTCTGACCATTCACCCATAAAGTGTTGTCTTGAGGTGGGCGATCCCACAGCTGGTCGTGTAGCGCCGATTAATTCCTGGTACCTAACGACTCCCTCCGTCAGCGACAAGGTCCTGAGCGATTCAGAACTCTATTTTCAGGGAAACGAAGGGTCAGTTGACTCAGCGACAACACTCTGGGAAGCTTATAAAGTGTTTATACGGGGTTGATCTTGGCCCAGCTTGCCGGACAACGTAGGGAGTGGTGAGCTGATATAGCACGGTTGGAGGAAGAGATCCTTGACTTAGAAGACACGGTCCGGACACAAGATAAGGTAGTGTTGCGTCAGAAGCTGCGTATTAAAATAAAAGAATTCTCCGATCTAGCTACAGAAGCCGCCAAGAGTCACTATAGAGCCACACTTAGCAGAATCTATGATGCAGGCAACAAGGAAGGCAAGTTATTGGCTTGGTTGGATCTCAGGGAAAGGGCTCAGTGTGTTGCGGTCGAGATCAAAACAGACTCACAGTCTTCCCTCACCACACCACAGAAGATAGCGGACGCCTTTGGTCATTACTACCAGGCGCTTTAAATGCCCTACACTATGCACACAGAGGAGGAGGCTTCCTCTCTCCTATGCAATATCTCAATACCACTCCTCACTGAGGAGGTGTGCTCTGACCTCGACCTTGATATTACAGCAGCGGAAGTCAAAAAAGCCATACACGACTTGCGTGGTGGGAAGGCATCGGGCCCTAACAGCCTGCCTATAGAATTATATAAAATTACGGCAAGTACGACTGCACCCTTTCTCACTGCTATGTACCGGGACAGCAAAGAGAAGGGAAGCCTTCCTAAGAACCAAAGACTGGCTAACATTGTAATCATCCATAAGGCTGGCAAGCCACCTAACAAACCTTCGTACTATAGGCCCATTTATTTATTTATTTATTTTTTACACTTATATGGCGCTCAGCTACCCAAAAAGGGTTTCCCGGCGCCTATGACATGTGAGGGAGCAAAGCCATATGGTAATCTGGTTTAGCATAGCTGTTTCTGGAAGAGCCAGGTTTTTATGCTCTTTCTAAACCTGCCGTAGATTTCTTCTTTTCGTATGTGTGGAGGGAGTGAGTTCCACAGAGTGGGTCCTTTGACAGCGAAGGATCTTCCTCCCATTCTTGTCAGCCTGAACCTAGGGACCGTGAAGTTTGCTGCTGTTTGCGAGCGCAGATTTCTTGCTGGTAGATAGGGAGTGGCTAAAGATTGCAGGTATTTTGGTGCGGTTTTTGATTTTATCCTGAACATGTAGCTCAGGGCCTTAAAGCTGATACGGTTCTCCACCCTGAGCCAGTGCAGATCATTTAGATGTTTTGACACCCTGGCGGTTTTTGGTATTTTGCACAGGAGTCTCGCGGCTGAGTTTTGAACCATCTGTAGCCGTTTAATGACTGCCTGATTTGCGCTCAGGTAGAGAATATTGCCGTAGTCAATACGTGAAGTAATCAGTGCGTTGACTACAGTCTTTTGGGTGGCAGGGGGCAGAATCCAAATAATTTTATGCAGCCACTTTAAGATGGTAAAGCAGAGACCTGCTACTTTATTTGCCTGCTGTTTCATTGATAGTGCATCATCAATGATGACTCCCAAGTTTCTTACTTGGGTTGCCGGAATGGGAAGATTTCCTAATTCGGGGGGCCAGTGAGAGGAGTTCCAGAGCTCTTTATTTTTTCCTAACAAGAGAATTTCGGTTTTGTCACCGTTCAATTTTAGCTGGTTGGTCGACATCCAGCTGAAGATTTTATGGAGACCGTGTTTAAGAAGAGAGGGGGCTGAGGGGTTTGAGTCGGACAATGAAAAAATAATTTGGGAGTCATCAGCGTAGGTCATGAGGGTGAGTCCTACGCTGTTGGCTAGATGCGCTAAGTCTCTGAGATAAAGGTTAAAGAACAACGGGCTCAAAATGGAGCCCTGAGGTACTCCATGTGGGGCGTTGAAAATGTCAGAGCAGGCGAGGGTAGATTTTATCTGGAAAGTCCTGTCTGTAAGAAATGACTTGATCCACTTCAATGCCTAGCCACGGATACCATTCCTCTCGAGTGTGGCCAGGAGTTTGCCATGGGAGATGGTATCGAAGGCCGCACTCAGATCTAATAAAATGAGTGCGACCGTTTGACCTTTATCCAAGAGTCTCCTGATATTTTCGGTCACACCCAGCAGGGCGGTCTCCGTGGAGAAACCGGCTCTGAAGCCAGATTGTGTCGGATGGAGAAGATCGTTTTCCTCGGTGAAGAGAGTAAGGGCAGAGTGTATGTGCCTTTCCAAGAGTTTCGAAAAGGCCGGGAGCAGAGATATAGGCCGATAATTGGTCAGTATTGTGGGGTCTGCTGAAGTTTTCTTCAAAAGTGGATTTACCATCGCATGTTTCCAGAGAGATGGAACTGTGGAAAGTTGGAGGGAAGAGTTTAAGGTGTTTGCTATAATGGTCAGAGATGTGGTATCGATCTGTTTCAGAACGCTATCAGGCACTGGGTCCCGAGGGGAGCCTGATGAGATAGTGTTGAGGGAGGATTTTAATGAGTCCACGGTTATAGGGGGCCACTGTTCTAGGATGTTCGTATTTTCTGATTTCGGGGGGGTGGCTTCCTGTTTGCCAATGTCATCAGAAGTGGAATTGATGTTGAGAATAATTTTTTCAATTTTGTCATTGAAAAAGGATGCAAGATCCTGACATTGTTTTTTATTTAAAGGACGGGTCATCGCAGAGGTTTGGGCACCGGCAAGGTCCTTTACCGTATTAAATAATGTCTTGGCTTTATTTGTGGCATTATTTATAGTGTTAGCGACATGTAAGGCTCGGGCCTTGATACACGAAGAGTGGTATACATTCCTGGCTTTGTTGTATATCACCTTTTTTTCTTCAGTGTAGTCCTTTTGCCACTGCCTTTCCAGGGCTTTGCATCTTGATTTCTCGATTTTTAGGAGTTCATTAAACCAAGGGGCCGGAGGACGATGAATATTCCTCTTGGTCCGCGTTTGGGGCAAACATTTCTCAACTGCATTTTCCAGCCATGAATTTGTTGCTTCGGCTATACTTTCCATATCCCGGGCAAGGGTGGGTGGTCTATTTGCGAGGGTGTGGTTTAGTTCATTGACATCGAGAAGCTTCCAGTTTCTCATGGAAGTAGCTGGCCAAGCCATATTTGTAAGGGGGGCGTTGGGTAATGTGAGGCAGAAATGAAGAAGATAGTGGTCTGACCAACATATGGGACTGGTTTGAACCCATTTTAGTTCAGGAATATTTGAGAAAATGGGGTCTAATAGGTGACCTGCCCCATGCGTGGGTCCAGAATTAAGTAATGTCATGTTGAGTGCAGCTAGGTCGTCAATTAAATTACAACATGCTACATTTGTTGCATCCTCAAGGTGTAAATTTAGATCTCCAAGGAGTGTGAAATTTTTAAAATCCAGATAAAAGGGGGTGATATAATTTGGTAGATTGGTCGCCCATGAATGGGCATTCTCAGGGGGCCTATATATTAGGAGACCGGAAAGCGTAAAATTAGGGTTTAAGGTGATTTTGAAAAGTGCGGCCTCACAGTCTGGAATGTTGACTGGATCCAGGTTACAGATAAATTTTTTCAGAAAAATGATCGCAATACCCCCACCTATTTGGCCCTGTCTGTCTCTTCTAACGATGGCGCAGTTGGAAGGAAGGGCGGTCGCAATATCCGGGCCAGAACTGTCTTGTAACCATGTTTCTGTCAGAAACAGGACACTGGGTGCCTCGTCTAGCAAAAGGGTGAAGATGTCAAGTTTATGTTGCGGTAAGGACCTGCAGTTAACACTGTAAAAAGAGTATTCGCAGGAGGCATGCTTTGGGGGTCGGGGTGGCGGTACAGTGCTGGAGTCAGGGTCAGGGTAGGGTTGTATATTTGTAAGTGCGAAATTGCAAAACGTACAGTGTGTGCTATCTGATGGCTTTAGCACGGTACACTTGCTATGTTTTGCAGGCCGTAAGGATTTTATTTGATCAGAACTCATACCTGAGATGGTGTGATTTTCTAAAGTATGGGTCCCTGCCCCTTGTCCCCGCCTGGCCCGGACGGGCCCAGACGGGCAGGTCTTAGGCTTGTCTTTGGCGCGGTCGCAGCGCGTCTTCGCTGCGCGTCATAGGGAGTTTCCGATTTTTGTAGAGGACGGGCTAGTCTTCAGCTCCGCCTCTACTCACTCGCTTGCCCAATCAGTGCCTGCCCCGGTCTGGAATCCGGAAGAAGGTACCGCCCTGCGCCCTCCACTCAAACAAGCCTAGCGCTTGCGGTGGAACGGGGCTACAGGGGTAACAAGAGAGGATTGTTCAGCAGGTAAATTCACATTTCAAAACACACAGTGCAATTTTTAAAATCAATCGACGCGGTGACATTAAAAGTGAAATGTTTTCGCGCTTAAGAACTGCAATCGTTTTTAAAGCGCTGCTCGGCTGAATTCAGGTATTTTAACCTTTTTAAAAAGAAAGGTGGTGTAATTAGCATTCAATCACACACAAATTTACTGGTCACGCATCCGCATATGCTTCGCTCGTCAATATCATCAGGGAGAGCACAGAATAATAATGGGCTTTTGTAGAGGACGGGCTAGTCTTCAGCTCCGCCTCTACTCACTCGCTTGCCCAATCAGTGCCTGCCCCGGTCTGGAATCCGGAAGAAGGTACCGCCCTGCGCCCTCCACTCAAACAAGCCTAGCGCTTGCGGTGGAACGGGGCTACAGGGGTAACAAGAGAGGATTGTTCAGCAGGTAAATTCACATTTCAAAACACACAGTGCAATTTTTAAAATCAATCGACGCGGTGAGATTAAAAGTGAAATGTTTTCGCGCTTAAGAACTGCAATTGTTTTGAAAGCGCTGCTCGGCTGAATTCAGGTATTTTAACCTTTTTAAAAAGAAAGGTGGTGTAATTAGCATTCAATCACACACAAATTTATTGGTCACGCATCCGCATATGCTTCGCTCGTCAATATCATCAGGGAGAGCACAGAATAATAATGGGCTTTTGTAGAGGACGGGCTAGTCTTCAGCTCCGCCTCTACTCACTCGCTTGCCCAATCAGTGCCTGCCCCGGTCTGGAATCCGGAAGAAGGTACCGCCCTGCGCTCTCCACTCAAACAAGCCTAGCGCTTGCGGTGGAACGGGGCTACAGGGGTAACAAGAGAGGATTGTTCAGCAGGTAAATTCACATTTCAAAACACACAGTGCAATTTTTAAAATCAATCGACGCGGTGAGATTAAAAGTGAAATGTTTTCGCGCTTAAGAACTGCAATCATTTTTAAAGCACTGCTCGGCTGAATTCAGGTATTTTAACCTTTTTAAAAAGAAAGGTGGTGTAATTAGCATTCAATCACACACAAATTTACTGGTCACGCATCCGCATATGCTTCGCTCGTCAATATCATCAGCCCATCTTGTTGCTTAATTGCGAAGTGAAGATTTTAGCGAAGGTTCTCGCTACCCGCTTGCTCCGGGTCCTAGCCCGCCTGGTCCACCCAGACCAATCGGGATTTATGCCGGCAAGGAGTACCTCCCTCAACCTGCGTAGGCTCCATGGTGTGTTGTGCCGGGTTGACATAATTAGAGAGGATGTTGTCATGGTGTCCCTGGATGCGGCATTAGCATTCAACACCATTGAATGGCCCTACATGTTTGCAGTGCTCCGTAAACTGGGTTTCGGGCCTGAATTTATCAACTGGGTGCAGTTTCTATATCACCAACCACTTGCCCAAGTAACAGTCAACAACAGGAAATCTCCCGTTGTTCTTCTCAGCAGGGGCACAAGACAGGGCTGCCCCATGTCAACTCTTCTCTTCGCCCTGGCCCTGGAGCCTTTGGCAACATGGGTTCGACAAGACCCCGCTATCAGGGGCCTTAAGTGGACCTCAGGCTGAAAGGACTGCATCTCGCTGGTTAGAGGCGGCAGACCCGGGAGCAGAATTCGGCCCGGGACCAGGGTTCAATTCCCGATGCGGCAGGGTCGTGGACTTGGGTCAGCAGACTCGATAATTCTCGCTTCGGTGCTTACTCTAATCAGGGGTTCCACTCGGCATCTCTGGGCATTAGCTTGCCTAATCTCCACAATGGCCCCATCAATTCCGGGGATGCCAGGCTCCACCATGGGGACTCCCAGTAGGGACCATCCCACAGGGAAAGCCAGGATGGGTTCCCCAGAGTTATACAGCGCCAGGAAACCTACGGACGGGTAGCAGTGCGCTTTACAAGCTCAAATACACACACACACTATACGCAGACATCATCTTGCTCTACTTGGCCTCCCCGGCGGCGTCCCTCAATGTGGTCCTGGACATATTTCAGGTGTATGGAAGGGTTGCAGGATACAAGATAAATTGGTCTAAGTAGGTACTTTACGTCCTTTACGGTAAACGGCCCTCGCTCCCCCATGGCTGCCGATTGTACCTGGGGATCTGGGTTTCCAAAGACCTATCTAAATTTCACGATACTATTCTCTTACCACCTCTTGTATGTCTCAAATCAGACGTCCAGCACTGGAAGTCGCTCCCATTGACTCTTCTGGGGCGAGCAGCCCTGTTCAAGATGATGTCCCTTCCTAGATTTTTATATGCACTACAGAACACCCCACTCCCAGTCGTGGCCTCGTATTTCAAGGAGCTCAAGTGTATTGTTCAGGATTTGCTATGGGAGGGTAAACCACCCTGCACTGCAACAAATAAACATTTGCTAGGATGGTTTGCTAGAGGCACTATTGGGCTTCGCAACTTGCAGCTATTAATCAATGCACGTATAGGCCGCAGGATGATCCAGCCTTTCGAATTGACAGGTGGCTCCTCCCGGTGGGCAGCTTTGAGTGAGCTTCATACACACGGCCTTTGAAGCCCGCTTTAACTGGCCCAAATGGCCATGCCGTGCACGTGTGGAGGGTGGATAACAGGAGCCTAGGTTGGAAAGGCAAAATCACACAGGCCACACCACTCTGGTACTGTGACCAACTGGGAAGATTGATTCGATCAAAGGGTTTTGGCAGATGGGACCTTATAGGTATCTCCGCAGTGGGTGATCTTTGGAAGTTGGGTGGGATAGTCCCCTCTTCTTGATTGCAGCAGGAGTACGAACTCGCCCAGTCTGAATATTTCAGGTACCTCCAAATCAGACATGCCCTGAACGCACTGCTCCCCAAGGGTAGTGTTCTCCCTGAATCCTCCTCACTTGAAGACAGGATCCTGGATGGCGATCGGCCCGAGAAAGCCATTTCCCTTATTTATAAAAAGCTCGTCAAAAATATGGCGGATCCCCTGACTCGCCTGAGAGCTAAGTGGGACCATGACGTTGCAGGTCTGGTTGATGAGGAGTGGCGGGCGGCTGTGGCCTCCCCTCGGGAGGTGGCCATCTCCTCGCGGCTCCGCCTGGTGCAATTAAAGCTTCTCCATAGATCCTACATCTCAGGGCCCCGTATGGTTAGCATAGGTTACACCCTGGATGGTGGTTGTGCATGGAAATTTGAACAGGAGGGAACTTTTATTCACACTCTCTGGGAATGTCCTTGGATCCAGGAGAGGGTTGCAAGCCAAATGGAAGAAGCGCTGGGGCAACAGATCCACTGTACTATCAAGTTGGCATTATTGCACATTTGGGAACCTACAGACTTGAACTCTAAGGAGCATACATGGGTCACCATGGGGCTGATGGTGGCTAAAAGGAATATAGCACGGCTATGGAGAGCCCACCGAAGATTGTAGATTGGGCCACCAACATGGACTGCTGTATAGTGACAGAAAAGTCCACTTATGAAGCCAGGGGATGCCCGAATAAATGGACACAAATATGGGGGCAGTGTAATGTTTATAGAGGGAGATCTGTGAACCTCCGAGAACTGGAGGGGATACCATCGAGGGGTCTTGATTATGTATGGTGCAGATTGTCTCCCTTATGTGTGATATATATACTTCAAGGAACCATTTATTATGTTACGTGTATCACCAGTTTTCATACTTTGCCCTTATTAATGTCATATGCCTACTTTTTCAATACAAAATAATCAACAACAAAAAAATATGTTAAAAAATACAATTTTTCCTGAATGAAGCCCATGGCAAGTAATAGCCAGCCTCATAAAATATCTGAACAGAGTGGACAAAGCATTAAGGAACTCAGCCTCATTACTGACTTTCCCAGGTACCTAACCTTCCTCAGTGTGGATGTTACTTGCAGAACAAAGGCCCACGTATGAACAAAGTGGTCCGACTGCTAGTGGAAAGTGGTCATGTCCATCCTGACTTTATTTGAAATCATCGTCGGGCGATTACTTTGTGACAAACTTACCTATTATACCGCCATCAAGAATATGGTAATGGCGGCGGACTGGCTTCGCTCCGCATTGAAATCTCTCTAACGATGAAGGGCGGCCGATGGCATCTCTTTACGGCGGTTTTTGACACGGGGCTCGGACGTCAGAGTGTCCGCTGAATATAAGGAACCCATTTCCTTGCCACTTGGATCCCTCTACCGCCCGTAATTTACTTCAGAAATACGGCGCATTTCCTGACAGGTTTGTGTCTGCTATTTTGTGCATTTTGCGGCTCCGCTCTAGCTCGCAAGCGGGCATCTTGCAGGTACGCCGGTTTATATATTTTTCATGTGCTGTACTGTAGCTATTTAGTTTTTAATGCCTCCACCTTTAAACAGCCTGCAAACCAACTTTAATATGAGGTGGATTTCCTCAAATAAACATTGCGACCGCCATTTTGCGAGCCACTAACTCTCTTTACTCAAGGTTTACTGAAGGTTTTCTCCTCATAGTGTGTCATTTTGCTTTCTGAGGCTTCTTTTTTTCTCAAATGTTTATGTGTTCTATCTTTACATTACCAAGTCAAAAGGTGAATATTGCTCCGCTTTTACAATTTTTTGACTGATGTACTTCTATTTGGTGAAGGACTCTCCAACAGTCTGTTCTATGCTAGAATTTCTTGTTCTAATATAATCCTTGCCATAGATGGGTTGTGCAAGGTACGGAAATTCGAACCCTGTTGTAAGATATATAATTTATCTCTTGTGCTGCATATTTCTGAAGGTCTTACTGTTAACATAATTTTGATATATGGAGCCTTTTTCTTCGCCTAGTCAGAAATCAAATTCAGCAAACATGTCTTAATCTCACAAAGATTCTAACCTGGCCGCTCCTCCTAATAGACAAAAGAAAGAACCTAATTTGCCCACTAAGTCACCATTACCCATTACTATGGAAGACCTTATGGAGGAGATTTAGTTGCTGAAACTATTTGTTATTGATACTAATGCTAACCTTCAGAGGCTAGGTGAGAAGTGGTCTAATTTGGATTTACAAGGGTCTGTGATGAAACAGAGAATTAGTGATGCCCGGATTTGATACCTCAAGTAGCGGCCACGTCCAAAGAAATTGCTTTTCTCAAGACGCAAACAGAAGACTTAGAAAATCGCAATAGGCGCAATAACCTTTGAATTTATGGTATTCCTGAGGGTGAAGAAGTGTCCGACATGCTGGATTTTCTAAAATTACACATTCCAAAGATTGTTGGTCTCAAGGATGGCACCATTCTCAATTTACAATGTGCTCATTGCCTCGGTTCCAAATCTGCGGATTCTTCTTCGTCATTGTGTGTACATCGTCCTCGAGGGATAATTGTTTTGTTTTTGGAATACACTGAGTTGTTAATGGTCCTTTCAGCAGCAAAATCGAGAAAGCGGATGTTGTGGTCTGGTCCAAAAAATGTATTTTCCTAGGATGTGACCCACACCACTGCTGCTCAGCGTAAAGACGTTCTTTCTCTTCGATCCATGAACACTAGATATGGACTTGTTCACCCTTGTTTTTTCAAAGTTACTTATAAGGATAGATCTTATTTCTTTGATCGCCCTGAAGATCTGCGACAATTCATATCACGCCATTATGGGGATGATAAGGAATTTTGAGGGCCTTGAATCATGTTGTTGTTTTGTCCACACCACTGGAGTCAAGCTAGCCGGGCTGATGAGAGGTGTTACCTCGAAACCGGGCCGGTCCTCGGATGCTTGATTCCGTTCTGGGAAGGACAAGGCTTTTGTAGTTCGGACTGGACTGTTCCCATGGGGCACAGGGTCAGCGCTGATTTGCATATCGCCATTGTCTAACCCAGGGTGCTGTGGAGTGGAAAAACGATGGATTTGGGCCCAGATCTTTGGACTGGGGTGAATGTGTGACATTGATCCACATTCTGTCCATCACTGTTGTGTTTGCAATTACCGCTCTAAGTGTACTGGGGATGCTCAGACGTGAGTCCCAGGCACTCCACACCACTGGAGTCAAGCTAGCAGGGCTGATGAGAGGTGTTACCTCGAAACCGGGCCGGTCCTCGGATGCTTGATTCCGTTCTGGGAAGGACATGGCTTTTGTAGTTCGAAATGGACTGTTCCCATGGGGCACAGGGTCAGCGCTGATTTGCATATCGCCATTGTCTAACCCAGGGTGGTGTGGAGTAGAAAAACGATGGATTTGGGCCCAGATCTTTGGACTGGGGTGAATGTGTGACATTGATCCACATTCTGTCCATCACTGTTGTGTTTGCAATTACCGCTCAAAGTGTACTGGGGATGCTCAGACGTGAGTCCCAGGCACTCCACACCACTGGAGTCAAGCTAGCCGGGCTGATGAGAGGTGTTACCTCGAAACCGGGCCGGTCCTCGGATGCTTGATTCCGTTCTGGGAAGGACAAGGCTTTTGTAGTTCGGACTGGACTGTTCCCATGGGGCACAGGGTCAGTGCTGATTTGCATATCGCCATTGTCTAACCCAGGGTGGTGTGGAGTGGAAAAATGATGGATTTGGGCCCAGATCTTTGGACTGGGGTGAACGTGTGACATTGATCCACATTCTGTCCATCACTGTTGTGTTTGCAATTACCGCTCTAAGTGTACTGGGGATGCTCAGACGTGAGTCCCAGGCACTCCACACCACTGGAGTCAAGCTAGCCGGGCTGATGAGAGGTGTTACCTCGAAACCGGGCCGGTCCTCGGATGCTTGATTCCGTTCTGGGAAGGACATGGCTTTTGTAGTTCGGACTGGACTGTTCCCATGGGGCACAGGGTCAGCACTGATTTGCATATCGCCATTGTCTAACCCAGGGTGGTGTGGAGTGGAAAAACGATGGATTTGGGCCCAGATCTTTGGACTGGGGTGAATGTGTGACATTGATCCACATTCTGTCCATCACTGTTGTTGTTTTGTTATATGTCTGTTTTTTTCTGAGATTAATATCTTCATTCAAATGTTCTGACCATTCTTCTCATTTATGTTGTTGTAGTTTATAACCTGTAGTTGTTGTTTTCTTTTGTTTTTTATGGTCTGGCTGCCTTTCTTCAGTTGTTAATTGACATTGTGTTTTATTTCATTGTTTTTCTTCGTAGCTGCTCCTCCTCGTGTTTCGATTCTTCTTCCAGATGTCTCCCTCCTCTCTACCCCTTCAACCTGAATCTTAGGTTTACAGATCTCTCTTATGTCTGGTAAGTGTTGAGTATCTTATTATTATTTAGGTTGTGGTTGTCCACTAATTTTATTTCATTCCATTTTATTTTTATTGGTTTCCCTTATCTTTTTACTTATGTCAGATTTCCTTTTTCTTTTCAACTTTCCTATTTAATAGTCTTGTTGGATCTTGATGCTGGTGCCAGTTCTGTCATCTGTCTTCTCTCGCAGCTCTCCGTCCCTTCGTGTTAATTTCTTCAGTATGGATATCCATTCCTTCTCTCTTGACAGAAGTTTCTCGACTTCTAGTCAACTTCTTTTATTTATCACTTGCTTCTTGTACTTTCTCTATTTTTTCTTCTCTTTTTTTTCCTTGGTTTTCTTTCCTTTTCTTTCCCTCATTTTTAGATCATATTTCTTTATTTTCGTATATTCTTCTCCTAGCCCATTTTTCCCTTTTCCTTATGTTTCTCCTGATTCCTCTCTCATCACCTCCTTCTTCTGATTCCTATTTCATCATCATGTTGCAGTTATTTATATTTCCATTTCCAATTGCTCATTTTCAAATGTATTCATGGTTTTGTTCTTGGTTTCCTGTATAATGAATATAGAATTTGACTGAATTGTTTATTACTATTAATACTATCACTGATGTATTTGAATCTGTAATGGCTGATAATGTTCAGATTATCTCATGGAATGTAAAAGGTTTGCGCAATCCTGTTAAAAAGCAACGGGTACTTTCCCATTTATCTAGACGTCAATGCAAAATTGGTATGCTACAAGAAACCCACCTTAATGAGAGTGATGTTAATTCCCTTAAAAAGCAATGGGTAGGTCATGTTTATTGTTCTCCTTCCAAAGACAGAAACAATGGTGTTGTAATACTTTTTCACAAATCTTTATCCCTCTTGATAGAAAAAGAAGAAAAAGATGAGGAAGGTCGCTGGCTCCTTCTTCATACTACTATTAACGATTCCCAGGTTTCCCTACTTAACATTTATGGCCCCACTGGCATTGACTCATAATTCTGGCAATCCATGCCCCACACTTTACATGCATGCGCGAGACCTAACTTTATAGTGTGTGGTGATTGTAATCAAGTCATGGACCCCTTCAAATCCTCCTATAAGTTCATCCCCAATAAAATGCAAAAAACTTTTGTTAGGACCGTTTCTGCAAGGGGTCTGGTAGATGCATGGAGAATATTCAACCCTGATAATTTAGAATACACATTTTACTCACCCACTCATAATTCTACTTCTAGAATTGATTATATATTTTTAAACCCACACCTTCTTTCACACCTCACACATGCAGAGATTGGTCCTATTCTTATCTCAGATTACGCTCCCGTCTTAATTAGCTTAGATCTTCCCTCTTCGTCTCCCTACTCCCGCCATTGGCGTTTTAATAATTATCTTCTTAAGTTCCCACCTTTCTTAGCCGATTTAAAGATTTTGTCTATGAATTCTTTCATCTCAATTCTACTCATGATATGACTTTTCATATTGTATGGGATTCCTTTAAAGCTACGGCTAGAGGATTCATTATAGATTATGTAGCTACAAAAAGGAAACAGTTTCACAAAGAATCAGTCTCCTTACACTTTCTTCAATGAAAAAATTAGAACATGCGTATTATTCATCTAAGAATACTGACTCCCTTAAATCCTTGATTCAAGCTAAACTAGATTTTAATAGGAAATCTACAGAAGAGGCTTCGGGAACACTGCTAAAAATACATTCTAGATTCTATGGAGGTCGTAACCAAGCTGGTAAGCTGTCGGCGAATTATTTGAAGGTGAAATCTCAAAGATCTAGAGTTGTTAAGATTATTGACCACCATGATATTCCTCAATTCAAAGATGAAGACATATTAACTTGTTTCACGGATTTCTACAAGACCCTTTACACTCTTGAATCTTCCCCTTCTGACGCCAATTTGGATTCCTTTTTTGATTCATTACCTCCCCCCTCTTACCCTCTTCCTGATTGGTCTATGTTAGAAGGAGATATTTGTATATCTGAGATTAAATCTGCCTTGTCCATGCCAACTAAAGAGAAGGCTCCTGGTCCTGATGGTCTTACTTCTGAGTTTTATTCCTGTTTTTCGTCTGTTCTTCTGCCCCATATTTTATCTCTTTTTCAATACTTTGTTCTAAATGGAGAGGCTAGAGGCTCTTTTCTTGAAGCTATGTTCTGTCTCATCCCTAAAAAAGATAAAGATCCCTCCCGATGTGCTAATTACCGTCCTATATCTCTGCTTAATCTGGACTGTAAGTTATTTGCCAAGATATTAGCCCTCCGTATTAATTAAGTCCCTCCGGACTGAATTTGTTTTGAACAAACAGGGTTTGTTAAAGGAAGGATTATTTCTGATAACTCCAGAACTTTCCTTAATATAATTCATCTTGCTTCTAAGAGTACCTCTCCTATAGCCGCAGTAACCTTAGATGTGGATAAAACCTTTTATCGTGTTCACTGGTTTTTCATGATAAGTGCTCTTAAATTGCATGGTTTTGGCCCTTCTATTCTTTCCTTCATTAGGTTGTTATAGTGCTCTCCGACTACCTCGGTTTTCGTTAATGGCTCTCAATCTTCCTATTTTCCTTTACAAAGAGGCACTCGTCAGGGATGCCCTCTTTCTCCTTTACTTTTTATTCATTCTCTTGAGCCCTTTCTTCATCCTCCCAGTTAAATAATTTTTATTTATCTATGTTACCTGTTAAAATACCTTTGAAATTTTTTAAAACCATCAATAGCATTTTGAGTAAATTTCTTTGGAATGGTCGGAAAGCTCGTATTTCTTTGGCCCTTCTCTCTGCTCCTCAAGATCAGGTGGTGTTCAGTTTCCTAACTTTTGACAATATCATTCTTCTTTTTTTACTATGCCAAATGCTACCATGTATATCAGCGGTGGAAGCACCTATCACCTCAATTTGGCACAGATTAGAGAATGCTCTGATTTCTCCTTTCCCCCTTTTCCCTTCTATCAGATTTCACTCATCCTCCTCGATCTGTTAATTGTCCAACGATTTCAAAATGTATTTCAACTTTTCATTCTATCAATTGTAAATCTCAAAGTCCTTTACAGATATTTTTGGATTCACCTCTTTGGCACAACAAAAGAATTAAATTGTCTAACCGTACCGTACTATTTTTTGAAAGAAAGGGATTTTTTCAGGTTAAACAACTAATACGGGATTCTCGATGTCTCTCCTTACAAGAAGTTCAATCTACTTTCGACTTATCTCCATCCTCTTTATTAAGATATGAATCTCTAGGTTTGTTCTTAACGGGACAGCTTTCCCTACTTTCTGAATAGTCTCCTTCCTCTCAAAATCCCCTGATAGAACCGTTACCCACTTCTCCTTCCATTAAAGCCTCCCAAATCTACAAGTGTCTGCATTTTTCCCTCCCTAGTCGTCCTAAAAGTAAAATTTAACTCATATGGGAATCTGATTTACAACATTGCTTTCTGTTCATGCTTAGAAATCCATCTGGGCACGCATACATCACACCTCATGCAATTCCAGTACCACTCAGACCCTTTACTATTTTTATCATAGATTATTTGTAACCCCTTTATCAATCTCTAAATATGGCTCCAATGTATCCCTGAATTGTTGGGGATGCCCTTCTACTCCCAGCTCCTTTATGCACTCCTTTTTCCTTTGCCCTAATATTGCTCGATTTTGGACTAAGATATGTGAATCAATTTCCTCTATTTGTAACATTGATTTTCCTTTTGATGTATTTTCCATTTTTTGGGAAAGAAACTCTGCAGTTTGGTTTGGATCACGTAAGTTGGGCATATTTGTGGACTTGTTAATAACGATTGCTTTTCAGGTAATTACTTCTAATTGGAAAGACACCGCCAAGGTTTCTTTTTCTGCCTGGTGGAACCTTCTATGTTATCATCACAGACTGGATTGTGCTTCTGCCAAAATATCTCAGCAACTTATTCGTAAAGAAGCCTTCTAGTCTCCACTTACTAATCACTTATCGGCGTCGGCATTGCGTAATCAAGACACTTCCTTTGTTTTTCTACCACCATGAGTATTTTACTCCTTTCTTCTTTTTATTTATGGTTTCATATTTACTATTTGTACAGTCATCACTCCACTTTGGAAACCAATGTTTATTTGACGATTTATATTTTAATATAAGGTATGAGATTGTTATTAATACACCTCCAATTTCTTTTCTTTCTTTCTCTTTTTCTTGTTCTTTCTTTTCTTTTCCTTCTTCTTTGTCTTCTTTATCTTTCCTATTCTTTCTATTTCCTTTTTTATTTCCCTTTTATTTTATCTTTTCATTCCCCTAAAATTAGAAAATGTAAAATGCTATTTGATTTTTGGGTACATATTTTTCTCACTGCGTTCCCCCTTTTGGCATATTTTTCGTTATTCTTAGCTTTATCGTATTAGTTATTCGGCCAAATTATATATTCAGTTGCTTATTTAATGCTTCTTGTTGTAGTTGCATTGACATATATTGCACCTATGTCTTTAAATTATTTAATAAAGCTCTTAAACTCAAAAAAAGAACACAATGACCAGTAACTGTTTACTGTTATTTGCTTAGTTTCGGTTGCCGAGTATCCCAGGTTTAGAGTGACATTGAGCACCTTGGTCCTGTGCATGCTTGTTTACACCATCAGCTCTCAAGGTTCAGGTGTGCTTGTAGAGTTTTTAAAGAGCAAACTATATAAAACTGCTCTGAATGTAGCGGCCAGGTTGCTTTTGGATGTTTTCCACTTCTTTTTTAATCTATTCTTGTGTATGTTTGTTTTAACTTATTAGCTCTACCAT
Organism: Lissotriton helveticus; assembly: GCF_964261635.1. NCBI lineage: Eukaryota > Metazoa > Chordata > Amphibia > Caudata > Salamandridae > Lissotriton > Lissotriton helveticus. The sequence goes on from NC_136071.1 coordinate 807,274,328, forward strand.
CCAGGAATATTTTGATTCATATCTGTTCATTGTAGTACATGTAATCTTTATCTATTGAGTATGTTTGTTTTAGAATAGTAGAGTTCTACAGTCCTAGCGCTAGTTTTGACATTTCACAGCCTCCCTAGCTTTGTTGTGATTGCAAAATATTTTTAAGTGTAAATCACTGAACAAATGGCTAAAAGCATACTCTTTATTGTCGAATTTCAAATTACAAATTTCTGTTTATGATTCGGTGCTCCAAAGAGTCTCACATAAAACATACACATATAATTACAACAATTCATACAGTTATTTAAAAAAAAAACAAAGGCAAATACATTTTAGCAGTTTGAGAAATCTCACAATTGATTATAAATAGTGCAAAATATATAGCAGCAGAAAATCAGAATCAAACACACTCCATGTATGATAAAAAGACCTTATCCTAGTGCAAGCGTCAAATTGTTCAAAAAGGATATGAGACCTGCCCAACATTATAACATGCATTATAAATATTTGTACTGTTCTGATGCGATGTCTCAGTGCAGTTCAATACAGGCAGCTTTAGGCAAAGTAAGTACTAAATCAATTTCCACAATACAATTCCTAAAACCCTAAGATTCTATTTATAATATGCAAATTATGTTACCCTTAAAAGGCCATATTTAACGTGACTGAAACAGAATACAATACAGTACTCCTGTCTAAAAAATATTTTAAAATTGTTTTAAAAAGATAAAAAGTTTGTAACATACTGATTCAGAGGGTGGAGCCAAAAGACAATTCTGGGCCTCCGCTGCCGAGGTAATATTATACTTTAGAAACACTGGGCTTAAAAATTGACATCGTATAGACTGAAGTGAGGGACAAACAAATAGAACATGTTTTAAATCTTGCAAACAGTTTCCACACAAGCCGCAGAGTCTATCCTCCCTAGCTAAGCCCTCCCATGCTTCTGTTATAATTTGCAAGGGGGGGCAGATTCAGCCTTGATAGCAAGATGGTTCTCCGCACTCCATGGGGAAAGTTCCATAAGACTTTTTCCTTTCAAACAAGAGAAGATTTCATATGTATCACAACCCTTTATAGGACTCACATTGCTCCTTATTAAATTATTACCCCACGTTAGGCTTGCAGCCATAGCAATCAAGCTGATCGAAAAAAGCCTGAATTTGTGCCTGAGGGCCACAGGAGTTGCTGCACAGTTTAAGTTGCATATTTGGCGCCAGATACACCCTTCCATCTTCTCAAAGAAATCCCAGTGTTGCTCATCCACTGTTTTACAAGCATAATTCAGTGATGGTGGATTTATAATCTTATAAACTGATAAAATGTGAGCAAAATGTCTTCATCCACAACATTAATATAGCCTGCCAATTGCAGAGGTCTGAGAGATTGCCTTACTGCTCCACTTGTGAATACGCTCAGTATTAGAGCAGATACTTGGAAAAATTCGACCTAAATACAGGTATGATTTTACTGCTCCTGGTTTCTCTTTCCCCAAAAACCGGTGCTTATTTTTCCTAACCCTACATCCCCAGGACCTGAAAACCATCATTTTGCTCTTGGCAGTATTTCATTTTCAGACATATTCAACAGCGTAATGTTCTACCTCATTAATACGCCTCTATAAGCCAATTGGTGTTAAATCTAACATAATGGCATCATCTGCATAGTGTAGGCAGCCAAGTTTCATTGTTCCTAGCTTTGGTGAGTCCCTCTTACAGCACCCCGCCCTACTAGGCAAGTCATTGATGTAAGGGGAGAGAAGAAGAGGGGCTAACAAACACCCTTGCTTCAACCCGTTATGGGTTTCTACTCTACTCAAAAAATCCTGATTTCCTTCCATCAGTACCTGGGAACAGGTGGAGGAGTGCAATGCAATGATCAATCTGAGCACATGCACAGTAGTCCCCATTCTAGACAATCTCCTCCACAGCGTCCTTCAGTCAACCATGTTGAACACCGTAGAGAAATACAAGTATACACGGCCATACTCTTACCCAACGGGTACTTTTCAATTAAGGTTTGCAAAACTATGATGTTATCAAGGGTATCGCTATGCTTATGGAAGTCCGTCTGCTCCACTGGGACAAAATTATTACCGAAAACCCATTCCTCGAGGTGAAGAAGTATAGTGAACAATTTTCCAATCGCATCTAATAATGAGATCTGCCTAAAACTTTTTTGGAGGCATGTTTATATAAGGGAACTACTATGCTTCCCTTCAGAGGACGAAATAGTCCTGTGTAAATGTAAATATAAATGTCATGGTACTTATAGAGTGCACTGTCACCAGACGGTCACCTTGCGGTGTCGCCTATTCGGCTTCCTGGCGCTGATACTCATACCGCTGTGGAACCCCTCCTGGCTTTCTCTGTGAAGTGCCCACTCCTGAGCACCCCCAGGGTGAAGCCAGGCATCCTTAGCGCTGTTGGGGCCGGTGTGGAGGCTAAGCAAGCTATTGCCCAGAGTTGCAGCGTGGGGCCCGTGATTAGAATACGCACCAAGACGAGAATTAACAGGTCGGAAGAAATTGAGCCCAAGACCCCGCCGAGGCAGGAATCGGACCCTGGCCCCTGGCCAGAACTCTGCATCAGGGTCTGCTGCTCTAACCATTGAGCCACACTCCTCCTGGAAGGAGGGCCATAAGAATAACCTGAGAGAGACTCACTGGGTAATCCCAAATAATTTCCAACCCTAGAATTTGATGCAAATAGGGGTGAGATGTATTGAACCCATTCAGCATTGGATAGTAAAATGGCTTAAGCCTTAATTCTGCAATCAGTATTCGGCTATCAAAGCCTGAAACAGTGCCCAAAATTTTACACACAGGCAGAAATGTGACGGATTGATAAAAACAAAAGGGTTCCAATTTATCTTACCACTAAGGAAAATAGGTAATACTCCACTTGCATGGCCTTTTATTGAAGGTTTTGCTGCCTAACAGAAAGCAAAATATTCCTCATAATTAAAATCTACACGACTCCACGTTTCCTGTAAAGAGATTATCTGTGGGTTTAATGACATTAGTGAATTTAACTTAGAACTAGGCTGCTCCAAACCTGCCCTGTTCCCAGATATGATTTTGCCCAGTGGGCTACCTCTGCAGCATAGGGATTTATGTTTCCTTTTGAAGCGCTCAAAGAACCAGCAACCCAACTCCATTGGGCCAACTCATCTCCCCCTTTGAATTCACTAGCCCTTTGGTCAGCGTAACCGTCAATATTAATCATTCTTTTCCCTGTAATGCTGGCAATAGAGATTATAATATCCTTTTGATACACAGCCCCCCTGCTATTAGGTGCAACTATACCCAAACCCTGAATGTCATACCTAAGACAGGCTATCTGAGCAATTTCCAGCTCCACAAAAAGGAAGATATCAATCCCCATTTTCCTAAAATGGTCAGCATTAGCCAGGATTAGCATTACAATGAGCCCAGAGCCGAAGGTTACTCTGGAATTCAAAAATACACTTTGAGGATCGAGGAACACTCAATCAATATCCCTACTTGTTACCAAGATCCTCAATATCATATAATAACCGCAATAAACAACTTATATTAAAAGGACCCAGTTCCCTATCAAACAAATGTACGAAGATCAGAGTGTTAGATACATGTCCTCCTAACTCAGGTCCCACAGCAACCTTATTGCTCTGCCTATGCTCAACCCCTAATTTAGAGAATTGTGCTGGAGGAGGGGTAGGGGAAACATCTTCATTGGCAAACCTTCCATTATTTGAATCAATCCGTACAGTGAGAGAATCCATACAAGAAGGGGTTGGGGAAAACTATCCGAGTTCAGCCCAGCCTCTAGCGGGACCCCGTTTACTTTTCCTGTTATACCTTCCATATCCACCGAACCTATCCCTACTTTATCATTCTCTATTCCAATGCTCGATCCCCCCCAATTTCTTTGAACTGTTATCTCCATTTTTGTGAACCCTTTGTCTTGACCTTGGCTACCCAATACTGGTGCATCTGTGATAATGGGGAAGGGCAAGAATTTACTAGGGACCCTGACTCCAGACCATTGTAAGGCCCAATCAATCAATCAATCATAGACATTTATAGAGCGCTCTACTTACCCGGAGGGTCTCAAGGCGCTAGGGGGGGGGGTGCTGCTACTGCCCGAACAGCCAGGTCTTGAGCTTCTTCCTGAAGGCGAGGTGGTCTTGGGTCAGGCGCAGGTCGGTCGGGAGGGAGTTCCAGGTCTTGGCAGCCAGGTAGGAGAAGGACCTTCCTCCTGTTGTCGTTCTTCGGATGCGGGGGACGGCGGCGAGGGCGTGACTGGCTGATCGGAGGTGTCGTTTGGGAGCGTAGAAGTTGATGCGGTTGTTGAGGTAGCTCGGGCCTTGATCGTGTAGGGCTTTGTGTGCGTGGGTGAGGAGACGGAAGGTGATTCTCTTGTTGACCGGGAGCCAGTGCAGGTCTCTTAGGTGTCCGGAGATGTGGCTGTGTCGTGGGATGTCGAGGATGAGTCTGGCTGAGGCGTTCTGGATCCGTTGGAGTCTCTTCTGGAGCTTGGCGGTGGTTCCGGCGTAGAGGGCGTTGCCGTAGTCCAGTCGGCTGGTGACGAGGGCCTGGGTGACAGTCTTCCTGGTCTCGGTGGGGCCCAACAATCTTCATTTCATTTACTCTTTGAGGCTGGATAATAAAGTCAGACTCTTCGGGGGCATTGGGAAACCTCAATTTTTTATTTACATTTCGTAATATGCTACATCCTTTTCTCCTTCCCATTCCGAATTTTTAACCCCTTGCAATCTGATTCATCGAAGATTCCTCGAAGAACCATCATAGGATATGTCCCTCGATGGACTAACAGAGGAAGGGTCATTTTGTGGGCGTATATCGCCCGATGAAGGGATGACTTCTTTTTAAAAAATGGGGGAAATCAATGGGGAGTTCTTAGGTACGGTGCATGTGAATTTTCCCTTTCGTCAGCAAGGCGGTGATCCCTAGGGGCCTGAGTTTGAATGGAGGAACAAAACATAATATCTGACACGGGGGTATCCTCCGAATGCTCAATGGAAGAATCTCCCCTTGAACTCCCGTTTCCACCACCTAATATGACACCACTTTAATGGAATGAGAAGTCTGAGTTATTAACTCAATTCCCTTCTCCCCACCCTATATCTAGACCGGCCACAGTCAGGTGCTCTACCCCCATTAAAATTGGGGACAATCCATCAACACATGATCAGAGTTGGCAATTTATTTGTCCAATGTCAAGATTGAAGAAAGGATCCTTTCTAAAGCGTGAAGAATATCAGAATATGCCCTCCCTCCATCATTCTCGTTAGTTCCTTTATTTGTCAGTCGCCATGACGCTTAGGGATACCTCTGGTTTCATCAGTCCCAATGAATGTAGAAATGGCACACTTTAGGAGGGTGTGCTGCTGTACAGAGTTGGAAGAGATGGGTAACTAACAGGACAATTCAATCGCAAGCTCCGTACCATTTCTAGGACTGCCAACAATTATAAATTAGCTTCCATAACTAGATTTTTCTCCATATCTATTGCGATTTCCGGCAAAGAAAAATTCTCCAATTCACCAGGATCAAAGCTACGTACATACCCATGTGGCTCAATATGAGACCCTTGAAGGGTTCTTTGAAAGGAGACATTCACAGTATTGACTAAACTTTTGAGGGGACAGATAGAGCCAAGGGGCTCCTGGGCTCAAACATGAACACAGGCTTGGAGAATTTCAGTCTTGTCCGATTTTAACTTGAGGCAGACGTCTTTCATTAAGGTAGCAATGGCCTTCATTCCGTTGTGAAAGTTGATTCTGGTGGCTGCGGGTTCATTGGTGAGGGAGATGATCAGCTGGGTGCCATCTGCGTAGGAGACGATGTTGAGTTTGTGGCTTCTGACAATGGCTGTGAGGGAGGCCATGTAATCCAAAGTTGTGCTTCCCACTAGAAAAGTGAAAGTATCCCTTGATGCACTGCTATTAGATCCTACTGGGGACTACCCAGAGTTCCTCTAAAGTTCACTCCACACAAGTTTTCAAATGTTCATTTCTTTATTTTCTCGAAATATTCTTTCTTTTACTGATTATGTTCATTGATTAAACATCTTATTTATACATGTGTATTCTTTAGTCAGTCCAATGCATTTCGGTCGCTATGACCTTCATCTGGGACCATATGAGCTGAAACAAGGCATAACAATACTCTGTATCAGTGATAAAGTAATGAAATATCAACACAAACATTCATGCATGTTCATGATGCTGATTATACATTGTGCCAAAAGTGTGACCATCTGTGATAACACCCAGGTGTGTGCGTGCTCTAGTGCACTGATATAACAAGAAAAACGCCTAATAGGCACTCACTTTACTTCCTCTTTACACTGCTTGCATTGAACACAACACTATGTTAAAAACTGGCAAGAAAAAACGAAAAAATCATTATAGAAAACCACTGTTTCAACGGGTTCCCCTCCTGTCTATATGTCATCCCATTCATATCTCTGTATTACTCACTTAATAGACGTGCAAAAACGTCTTCTCTATCCTGTTTGCTGTTCCACGAAAATATTCTGGCATTAACGCGATGCCGGTCCAATGACTCGCGCTTTATCTAAACATTACAAAAGCTCTTTCTTATGCTTCGCTCTCATTGGTTGTGTCTCCGATCATGTGATCGGGACTACAGCCACTAGGAGCGAGTCTTTACCTTCTAATATTGTGTGGAAGTTCACAAGAGTGAATCAATAAAGATATCAATGTGGTGAAATATAAAAAGTAGGCAGTTTTTAAAAAAACGGAGATCAGTGCATTCAAAATAAACTGCATTATCCCTAAGAGATGTGCTTATGATGAAAATAATGAAAATAATATTGCGTGACAATACAATTATAGAAACAATAAATAAAACCAAATCAGATGTTTGGGACAGATGACTCCTACATCCATAACCGTAGGTAAGGCTTGGCACACATGTGCTTAAGTAAAATTATAGAAAATGTCTATAGGTAGCAGGTAAATTCAATGCGATCATTAAACCCGAAGGGCTTGTGTGAGTTCAACAAATACATCCAACTATTTTCCCTCTGAAGGAGAAATCTGTTATTGTCCCGTCCTTCAGTTTTTTCAATCAGTTCCAGAACTGTGAATTGTAATTGAGACACATTGTGCTTTTCATCCTTAAAATGTGCTGCTACAGATGACTTGACGTTGCCAGTCCTGATATTTGATTTATGCTCATTTAATCGTGTCTTCAACTTACGGGTGGTCTTCCCTACATAAACCTTCCACAGGGACATTTCAGCATATAGATGGCGTTAGCCGTGTCGCAGGTCGCATTTACACGGAGTTTGATGATGTGTCCTTTCATTGGATGTGTGATTACATTTCCTCTAATGATATTGTTACAATGCCCACATTGTAGGCAAGGTCTGGTTCCTCGGTATGTTTCATCTTTGGGTTTTCTTGGTTTTAGTAGTTCACCAAGATTTTTGCCTCTGGTGAAAGCAAAAATAGGCTGCTGTTCAAAACTTTTATCAAAGTCAGTTTCGGCTCGTAAGATATTCCAATGAGTACGTATAATTTTCTTGAATTTATGGCTCATCGTAGAGTATTTGGATACTATGGTCATTGTTTTTTTTTTTGTGTCCTCATATTCGCCCTTGGTGACCACATAGTAACGAACAATTAGAGGAGATGACAGGAACACTGACCCAGATTTACTGGGAGGGATTTTAATGATACCAACCAGAGAATCCCACAGTGTAAAGCATCCACTACTTAATCATCATCCCATGGTACCGGCAGGGCTAGCATACTTCTATATACAACCCATTTCGTAAACCAAGTCGCCCATGTAGGGTGTGTATAACAAAAAGGGGATCACATAACACGATCCTTCCAAGCAGCACAATCATAGGACATGGGGAAAAAAATAAAAAATAAAACGATATTCTGATCCATGGTTAACAGTTCAAAAGTAGCCAAAATCTCCTCTTATGTTGGTGACCCGCTCTAGCCATGTCCAATTTGGACATCTGTAACATAGATGCACGCCAGTCGTTAAAGAGCGAAGGTGCTTTGTCTTTCCAACGTCTACATATTTCTCTTCTAGCCAACAAGGAGCCATAGAAGATCAGTTTTTTACTTATACCATCAAGCTCTGGTATAATACCAAATGACTACGGTCATTGTTATATCAGTGCACTAGAGCACGCACACACCTGGGTGTTATCACAGATGGTCACACTTTTGGCACAATGTATAATCAGCATCATGAACATGCATGAATGTTTGTTTTGATATTTCATTACTGATACAGAGTATTGTTATGCCTTGTTTCAGCTCATATGCTCCCAGATGAAGGTCATAGCGACCGAAATGCATTGGACTGACTAAAGAATACACATGTATAAATAAGATGTCTAATCAATGAACATAATCAGTAAAAGAAAGAATCTTTCGAGAAAATAAATAAATGAACATTTGAAACCTTGTGTGGAGTGAACTTTAGAGGAACTCTGGGTAGTCCCCAGTAGGATCTAATAGCAGTCAATCAAGGGATGCTTTCACTTTTCTAGTGGGAAGCACAACTTTGGATTATTTATGAGACGCCTAAGGCAAGAGGCGCCGCTTTGATTGCACGCTCAATAACAAGAGGAGTTATTGAACATAGAAACTTTAGTTCTAAAAAAAAGCAGTGCGCTCTGAGCCTCTCAACGTTGCAGGGAGGCCATGTAGACACTGAAGAGGGTGGGCTCTGGGAGGAGACCTGGGACACTCCGCAGCTGATGTTTGTAGGTTCTGAGAGAAACAGGGGAAATCTGACTCGCTGTGTTTGGCCGGACAGAAAAGAGTTGATAAAGTCCAGTTCCTTGTCACAGATGCCGGCATTGGGAAGTCTCGTGATTAGGTGTGGTTTGGAGACGGTGTCCAAGGCAGCTGAGAGGTCCAGTAGGACGAGGGCTGTGATGTCGTACCAGTCGAGAAGGAAGCAGATGTTATCGGTGGCCAGCGAGGAGTGCGGTCTCTGTGCTGTGGTTGCTTCGGAAGACATATTGGTAGATGCCCAGGACGTGGTTCTCTTCAATGAACTTGGAGAGTTGGGTGCTGATGGCCTTTAATGACCTTTGCTGGGAAGGCACGGAGGGAGATCGGTCTGTAGTTCTTGAAGTTTGTCGGGTTGCCGAACAGTTTCTTCAGCAGGGCGTTGATCTCGGTTTATTTCCAGGCATTAGGGAAGGTGGCGGTTTCGATGGAGCTGTTGACAGTGTGGCAAAGCTGGGGAGTGATAGAGGAGGCTATTCTATGGAAGATGTGGTACAGGCAGAGATCCGAAGGGGCTCCTGAGTGGATGCTCTTCATAGTCTTGAGTGTGTCATCTGTGGTGAGTGGAGTCAAGTTTAAAAAAAAAGAAATTCCAAACACCCTATTTTTAAAAAAAAATGCACTTCAAGGTTACAGTAGATGCAGGCAAAGGGTCCACAATCAAAGAGGAGAACCACAGTCATTGCATACATCAAACGAAACATCATAAACAAATAGCTTGTTGCAATACACAGAAAGAGAGGTTCTGAGGCAAAGCTGGGGAAGTGGGCGAGAGCTCCTGGGAAAAGCCTGACGCAGATTGAAGAGGGCTCAGGGGACCAGAGGAGTGTGTGGGTGGGAAGGTAGCACCTCACTGGCCATCTCCGGTGGCCACCATGGGCGGAGTGCCAGTGGGGAGCACGGGAGAGGTCGCAAAGTATAGGGAGTTCTTGCGCGTGAGGTAGGAGACAAGGGGACCCCAAATATAAATCGGGCAGGAAGTGGCCGGCATCAGGTCCCAGAATTCGGACAGAAGTGTTTGACAACCCGAAGCGTCCTCGAGCCAAGCGCTAACCTTGGGCACAGCCCTTCGACCCCAGCACATGGAAACCCTGCGCCGCGTGAGAACAAGAAGCATCGCAGTCATCCGACGTGTAGCGTCTGGGCAGAATTCAACAAAGCCTAGGAGGCAAAGCAGAGGATCCGGCTTAAACAGCATTGAGGTGATCCCAGTGATAGCAGCGCATACCTTATGCTGATACTTTGGGGCACAGCCAGGCAAGGTGGGAGAAGTCTGTTACAGGAGCTGAGCATCGCAAACATCTGTCGCTGGGGATGAGGCCCATTTTGTGCAGCTGAGCAGGGGAGCAGTAGAGTCTATGCAAATATTTAAAATAAATGAGATGCAGGTGGTAGTTTGGTCATAAACGTTTGGTTTGGTTGCAGTAGTAGAGCCAGACCCCCTGAGAGAGGTCGGCGCCCAGATCTTTACTCCACTCTGCACGCGCAAGGTGAATTGAGATGGGGGAGTCCGCAAGCGCAAGGGAGTAGATCTTGGGGACCAGCTTGTGGGGGGAGGAGGATATGTAGAGAAAATTGAGGGAGGCCATTGAGGGGGGGGCTGAGGAAACGTGGAATGAAGCGTCTTACAAAGAGCCCTGAGTTGATAATAAAGCAGAGTATCCATGGGGCCAGACTCGGCAGCAAGAGTAAAGAAAGTCTTTCTGGAGTAGAGGTTCGACACCGTGGAGAGCCCCAGGCGGATCGCGTTTCGACCATTCCGGCTTATGTGCAATGGCATGGCATTTGCGGAGAGCATGCTGGAGCCAAAATATCTCCGGAGCCCGTTCCAGGCCCATCGCAAAGTCTCCACTATGTCGATCTCGCCGCACAGTCAGGAGCGGCCAGCGAGGTCAACCTCCCCCCGTGACATGCGGTTGGAAAGGTGTTGGGTAGAGCCAGAAGTGGAGGAAGCTAGCTTGGGCGCTGAGGGTGTATAGTTTGAAATACGGGGCTCCCAGACCACTACGCAACACAGGGAGAGTGAGTATATTATATGCAATTCTAGGCTGCCGACCGGCCCAGACAGGGGTAATTATAAGTGGGTGTAGTGTGTGGAAGAAGTACGCTGTGAGGAGGATGGAAACATTAACGAATAAATACAGAAACTTTGGGAGCACCACCATCTTGGCGATAGCTATACGGCCCGCCAGAGACAGGGCCAGCCGTCGGCAGAGTTGGATCTTAGACTCAAGCCAATCCACAGTGCGGCCAAAGTTAGCTTTCCAGAGTTCGTCCACGTCCCTCCTGAGTCAAATGCCTACATATCTGGTCGGTCCCGCACCCATACAAAAGGGTAATCTGGAGTGAAGGGGACTGTAGCATCCATGAGGGGAAAAAGAATGGACTTGCCCTAGTTGACCTGAATGCCAGAAAGAGCCCTGAAATGTACCACCACGCGGACCATAGGGCCGAGATTCTCCTGAGGGTTGCGGACATGGAGTGTGACATCGTCCGCATACATGGAAACGACCAGAGCTCGAGCCACGAAACCGAGGCCGCTTTGGGTGTGGTGTTGTCTGAGCCTGGCAGCTAGGGGCTCCATGGCGATGGCGACTAACATGGGTGAGAGCGGATACCCCTGCCTAGTGCCCCTAGTGATGGGAATAGGCTCTGAAATTTGGCCATTAATCAGAAGGCGGGCTGTGGGGAGGGTATAAAGAAGCTGAACCGTGCGCATTAAAACCGGACTAAAGTCTAAGCGAGGGAGTAAATAAAAGAGGAAGGGCCACTCAAGAGTGTTAAAGGCTTTGGTGGTGTCCAGAAGGGCAGCCACCGCCAGGAGTGTGGAATTAATTTGATGAAGTCCGGAAAAAATGGTCCAGAGATTGTGGGACGTAGCGCGGCCGGGGATGAAGCCGGACTGGTCCGGGTGAGCGATCAGCGGCATAACAGGGAGAAGACGGGAGACTAGTAAATTGGCAAAGATCTACTTATCCTTAATAATTAGAGACAGGGGACGATAAGAGTCGTGGAGCTCAATCAATCAATCAATCAATCAAAACATTTGTAGAGCGCACTACTCACCCGTGAGGGTCTCAAGGCGCTGAAGGGGGAGGGGTGCTGCTACTGCTCAAAAAGCCAGGTCTTGAGGTGTTTCCTAAAGGTGAGATGGTCCTGGGTCATTCGTAGGTATGCGGGGAGGGCGTTCCGTGTTTTGGCTGCCAGGTAGGCGAACGATCTTCCTCCGGCGGTGGTTCTGCGGATTTGTGGGACGGTGGCAAGGGAGAGGCTGGCGGAGTGGAGCTGGCGGGTGGGAGTGTAGAACGAGAGGCGGTTGTTGAGGTATTCGGGGCCCATGTCGTGAAGCGCTTTGTGTGTGTGGGTGAGGAGCCTGAATGTGATCCTCTTGTTGACGGGCAGCCAGTGCAGGTTTCTCAGGTGGGCGGATATGTGGCTGTGGCGAGGGATATCGAGGATGAGTCGTGCGGAGGCGTTCTGTATGCGTTGTAGTCGTTTCTGAAGTTTGGCGGTGGTTCCTGCGTATAGGGCGTTTCCGTAGTCCAGTCGGCTGGTGACGAGGGCCTGGGTGACCATCTTTCTGGTTTTGGTGGGGATCCACCGGAAGATCTTTCGGAGCATGCGCAGGGTGTTGAAGCATGATGCCAAGACGGCGTTGACTTGCTTGGTCATCGTGAGGGAGGAGTCCAGGATGAATCCCAGGTTGCGTGCGTGGTCCGAGGGTGTCGGCGCGGAGCCCAGAGCTGAGGGCCACCAGGAGTCGTCCCATGCGGACGGGGATTGTCCGAGGTAGAGGACCTCCGTTTTGTCTGTGTTCAGCTTCAGGCGACTGAGCTTCATCCAGTCTGAGACGTCTTTCATTCCTTCCTGTAGGTTGGTTTTGGCGGTGGCTGGGTCTTTGATGAGGGAGAGTTTCAGTTGGGTGTCGTCGGCGTAGGAGATGATGTTGATGTTGTGTTTGCGTGCGATGGCGGCGAGGGGGCTCATGTAGATGTTGAAGAGGGTTGGGCTGAGTGAGGAGCCTTGGGGTACGCCGCAAATGATCTTGGTGGCTTCTGAGGGAGGGAGGGAGGCAGACTCTCTGGGTTCTGTCGGAGAGGAACAAGGTGATCCAGTCCAGGGCCTTACCTTGGATCCCAGTGTTGAAGAGGGGGGTTATTAGGGTGCGCTGGCATACGGTATCGAAGGCTGCCGAGAGGTCCAGGAGGATGAGGGCAGTCATTTCTCTGTTGTCCATCAGGGTCCTGATGTCCTCGGTGGCCGCGATGAGGGCCGTCTCAGTGCTGTGGTTGGCTCAAAATCCAGACTGGGATGGGTCGAGCAAGTTGTTTGCCTCGAGGAAGGAAGTTAGCTGTTTATTGACGGTCTTCTGGATGACTTTGGCCGGGAAGGGAAGAAGAGATATGGGGCTGAAGTTCTTGAGTAGTTCTTTGGGGTCCGCTGTGGGTTTCTTCAGCAGGGCCTGGACTTCTGCATGCCTCCAGCTCTCGGGGAAGGTGGCTGACGCGAACGAGCTGTTTATGATTTTCCGGAGATGGGGTGCGATGATGGTGTCGGCTTTGTTGAAGATATGATGGGGCATGGGTCCAAGGGGGAGCCAGAGTGGATGGAGTTCATGACTTTGGTGGTGTCTTCAGCGCTGGTGGGGGTCCAGGTGCTGAGGGTGGTGGGGGTCGCTGGTTCGGTGACTGGAGGTGGAGTCTGGGGTCCAAAGCTGTCATGTATATCTGCAATCTTTTGGTGGAAGAACGTGGCGAGGGAGTTGCAGAGTTCTTGTGTCGGTGTGATGTCGTTGTTGCTGGCCCTGGGGTTGGAGAGCTCTTTGACGATGTTGAAGAGTTCCTTGCTATTGTGAGTGTTGTTGTCTAGTCGCTCTTTGAAAGATGTCCTTTTGGTGGTGCGGATCAGCTGGTGGTGTTCGCGGGTGGCGATCTTGAGTCCTGTCCTATTTTCTGTAGTTTGTTCGTGGCGCCAGGTTTTTTCGAGGGATTGGCGGGATTTCTTTGATTCTTTTAGGGCGTCAGTGAACCATGAAGTTTTCCTGTTGCTGGTCATGTTGGGGGGGTTCTTAAGTGGTGCGAGGTCGTCGGCGCAGTTGGTGATCCACTGTGCGAGATTGCGGGCTGCGTTGTTGGTGTCGGCGGTTTCGACTGGCGGGTTCTGGCTGAGGGATGAGTGGAGCTGGTCTGTGGTGATTTTTCTCCAGCATCTGCGGGGAGTTTGTTGCGTGCGGTTGTGGGCTGTATTCTTTTTGAAGGTGAAGTGGATGCATCTGTGGTCGGTCCAGTGTAGTCCGGCGGAGCGGCTGAAGGATACGTGTTTGCTGGCGGAGAAGATGGAGTTGAGCGTGTGGCCAGCGATGTGGGTTGGGCTGTTCACCAGTTGTTTGAGTCCGAGGTTGTCGAAGTTGTCGAGCAGTGTGGTGGTGTTGTTGTCGCTGTTTTTTTCCTGGTGGAAGTTCAGGTCTCCAAGGAGGATGTATTCTGGTGAGGCTAGGGCGTGCGGGCTGATGAAGTTGGCGATGGTTTCGCTGAATTGTGTGCGTGGGCCCGGGGGTCTGTATATGAGTATTCCTCTGAGGGTGGTCTTGGGGTCGGTGAGAATCTGGAAGTGTAGGTGTTCGGCGGCGGAGAGTGTGTCTTCGGTGTTGGTTGTGATGTTGATGGTGTTCCTGTAGACGATGGAGATTCCTCCTCCTGATTGGTTGACGCGGTCCTTCCGGGTGATCTTGTAGCCGTCCGGGATGGCTATGGCGATGTCGGGGGCCGAGGAGGCGTTCATCCAGGTTTCCGTGAGGAAGGCGACGTCCGGTGCTGTTGTGTCGAGGAGGTCCCACAGTTCGACAGCGTGCTTGTGGACGGAGCAGGTGTTGAGGAGGATGCACTTGAGGTGGTTGTTGTTGTTGCGAGGTCTGGTGGGAGGTACGCAGATTCGGCAGGTGTATTTGCAGGCTTGGCAGGTGAAGGGTCCGTGGGTTTGCTTCGGGGTGGCTCGGTAGCAGGCGGGTGTTTGTCCGGCGTTGAGTGCGTCGCGGGGGCTTGCCCGGTTTTAGGAGAAGCATGAGCATTGCCTTGCGGAGGCAGGGGGGGAATTTGCCACTGTCAAATGATTCATTATACATGGCAGCGAGGTGTGGGACCAGAAGGGACGTGAAAGCTTTATAAAAGGATGCTGACAAGCCGTCAGAGCCAGGGGCCTTGTCTCTGGGCAGACCGTAAATAGCAGCTAGGATTTCTTCCATGGAGAAGGGCTCGTCAAGGTATTCCCGGTGGGGATTGCCAAGCCAGAGGAGCTGAAGTGTGTCAAAATATTGATCGAGAACGTTGTGCAGTGGCACCGCCCTGGATGTATAGAGTTACGAATAAAATGCGGTGAATCGAGCACTTATCTTCTCGGGGGCGTGGCTAAGCACGCAATGGCGACGGACGCTCTTGGGTAGAGCTCCGTGATCAGCTCCCCTTCCCTGAGCCGATTCTCCGGTAAAATCCATCGTGGCCGCCTGCAACTGCGAGCGGACCTCCCCGGAGCCCATCGCGGCACTTTGGCGGACTTTCGATCTCGGACGTCGACGGGGCCGACCCCGACCTATCCTGCAGCCCTCCTGCGGGACGGGGCGCCCCCTGACCGGCGGAGCAGCCAGGAGAGACCGAGGCTTGGGCCTGGCATAAAGGCCCCAACGGAACGTCCACACAGCACTACCTGGGGCCCACGGGCTGCCCACCGCCTCACCGGGAGCACACACCAGTGGTCCGGAAGCCGCCCCGCATAGACGCAGGACACCAGTGACTGGCCCGGACGGAGAGGGGAACGGACGTCCCTCACCCACAACACGGCCTCCGCACGCCTGCTGCCCCGGAAAGAGGTGAGACACAACTGGTCCTCCCCTTGGCACACTCGAGGCGGCCGGGGAACGGAGATCGACCCAGGAGAGGCGCGGGCAGAGACGGGAGCCCCGACAGACAGAGGCCCTCCCCCGGGAAGCTACACTGCAGCCGGCACCACCTGGTGAGCCCACCGAGCCCCAACAGACTCAGAGGGGTCGGCGTGGAGCGGCCGCCCCAAGCCCGCCGCTGCAGACCTGACCCTGGGCCGGGAGTCACATCACTGTCGGGGTCTGACCGGCCGCCCCCCCCCTGCACCGGGGGCACACGGAGAGGCATCCAACGCCGGGCCCACCTGCAGGCCCCCTCCCACGGGGGCGGATGCGGCTCGGGAGTCGGTGAGGCACACGTGGCGGGAGGATCCGGCCTAGATAGTGCCGCTCTGCCCCCCGGGCACACGCACCGCGCAAGCTTCCTCGGCCTCTGCCACACCCGGGCCGGAGAGGCGGATCCACGGGGCGGTGGGGTGAAGTCCCGCCTGACGGCCTCCCCCCCGGGCGCTACACTGACGGCCCCAATTGCGGAGATAACTGCCGAGCACCAGGCCCCCCATCCAGGAGAGGAGTGATTCCGGGGGCACCACCGGAGCAGCACAGGCGGCGACTTGCCGAACGGGCGCCCCCTGCCCATGTCTGGGGGAGTGCGGACCCGCACCGGGACTGGTGGGGCCCCGCCAAAGGGGAAGACAGACAAATCACTGCACAAAATGGCCGCCGAACAACTGGCCGCGAGGCTGGTTAGCGTGCTGGCAGCTGTGGAACGCATGGAACAGTCACTCCAGCAGACCAGAACCTCCCTGGAGTAAAAAATAGATGGTGTCGCTGTGGATCTAACCCTCCTGCGAGACGACCACAGGAAACTATCCGACCGGACCAAGACCCTGGAGGGTGCAGTGAAGGAGATTGAGCCCAAGGTCACCCAGACGGACAGGCAGGTGCAGGATCTCCTGAACAGGGTGGAGTTCCTGGAGGACAGGGCTGAGGATGCGGAAGGGAGGGCGAGACGCAACAACGTCAGACTCGTGGGGTCCCTGAAAAATGTGAAGGGAGCCACCCAGCGCAGCATGTGGAAGAATGGCTCCGGACCCTGCTACCCGAAGGATCGCTGTCGCCCCACTTCGTCGTGGAACGAGCACACCGAGTACCGACAAGGCCCCACACCACCGGCGCTAACCCGAGACCACTGCTCTTCAGGATACTGAATTACAGAGACAGAGACACGGTGCTGCGGGAGGCGAGACGACTGGGCGAAATACGCATAGAAAATGTGACGGTCATGTTCTTTCCTGACTATACCATCCAGGTGCAGCGCCAGCGGCACGACTTCATGGAAGTGAAGCGGAGACTACGCACCGCGGGCCTCAAGTACTCTCTGCTCTTCCCTGCCAAACTGAGAGTGGTGGCGGGAGACAACACCTACTTCTTCGGAACCCCCGAGGAGGCCAGTGAGTGGCTGGACGGGGGTACGGACACGGCGCCCAAACACTCTCGTGCAGGTGGGACGAGATCCAGGCCACGCGGGCCGCGGCGCCGCCGCAGACAAAGAACTCAACAGTCCCAACGGACGGGGGAGGGGTCGCGACACTCTCCCCCGCAGGACCAGATGCTCCAAGAACAGCGAGATGCACTTCGGAGGGCTTCCCAGCTGAGCAACCTGCCTTCCCAGGAGGCGCTCCTAGAGGAAGGTCAGCGGACAGCACCCAGCGTTGACGATGAGGCCATATATGGGATCCCGGACTCACAGATCTCAGTGGACCTGCCTATTGTCACGCCGCAAACCTCTGACCTGATTCACTGATCCCGCTGGAGGAGGTTGCAAAGGGTTTGCCATGGTAGGGGGGGACGGGCAGAGGACAACTGGACGATGAAGCGCAGCTGACGCCCGCCACTGCTGGGGGGTGTCTCCCTCCCCCCCTGCCTGCCGATTGAACAATGGACATCTGGAACAGTGAGTAATGCCCTTGCGGCGCTGGTGGCCAACGGGAGGGGTGAGGACGGGGTTGTCTTTCAGCATGCACCCGACCTAGGTCACCTCCATGTGCGGGCCCGGGCGGGAGGGGACTCCTCCTAATGGGGGCCCAGGGATCCCATGGTGTGACACTCTGCCCTCCACCTGCGGAGGGTCGCACTGGTGAGGCCCACCACGAGCAAAGCAACTTCAATCACCGGAGAGCAGACGGTGGCCACCAGCATTCTGTATCGTGAGGCTCTGGGATGGGACCTGATTCCCCTAACTAACTGCATGCCCTTACAGCAGAGACTGTGCTTAGTGCACGTTGCCCCTTAGACTAGTAAGGACGTTCCTCTCACTTGAGAGCATGGACGGTGGCCCGTTTGGCCACTGCCCTTTTGGCATTTTAGTGGGGTTCGCCCGCTGTTGGTTATTGAATTTTTTGTTTTTCCCCGCCCTAATGTCTTCCCGACCATTGCAGAGTGTACTGGGGGGGGTGGATACGGGAGGGCAGGGAGAACTGATGCGAGAGCACTTGGTGGAGCTGCTGTTAGTGGAGATGTTGGGGAGGAGTATATACTACCAGAATGACTGCGATAAAGCTGTGCACCTGGAACATCAGAGGCATGCACACACCTGCGCGTAGGTATCAAATCTACTCCTACCTGAAAAGGCAACAAGTGCAGGTTGCACTCCTACAGGAAACGCACCTGTGCGGGGCGGAAGTGGCTGCGCCGCGGCGGAGATGGAGGGGACAATTGTATGCCACTGAGTACTCCACGTTTGCCCGCGGGGCGCTATTGTGGGTAAGGCCGGGCATTCCCTTCACAATGTCAGAGGTTCACACAGACCCGGAGGGGAGGTACGTCATGGTGAGGGGCCGCATGGACGGGCAAGCAATAGTTCTGGCATCCATTTACGCTCCAAACACAGACTAGGGTAACTTCCTGGCATGCATCTCGGAGAAACTGGCACCCTGGCACGGCGTCCCGTGGATACTGGGGGGTGACTACAACATGGTACTGGACCCTGTGATGGACCGATCGGTCCCGCCCAGGCCAGAAGCAACATCCCTGGGGGCCACGAGGGCACTCACACAGTGGGCGACACAGTGGGACCTGAAAGATGCATGGCGCGCGCACAATCCCGATGCTAGGGTATACTCTTATTTCTCAGGGGCGCACGCGTTGCACGTCCGCCTTGACAGATACATGGTGTCAACGGAAATGCTGCCGCACATTACTGACTCCCAGTACCTAGGCCGGACACACTCGGACCACAACCCACACACCCTACACATGGCTTGGGAACGCCCGCACCCACCCATCCCTACATGGCGACTACAACCTGCTTTGCTGTTAGACGCTCCCTTTCGGGACTCCCTGCAGGCTAGCGTAGCACAATACTTCACTGACAACTCGGACACAGCGTCCTCCCCGAGAGTGGAGTGGGACGCCTTCAAGGTGGTGATACGGGGACACTGCCTGGGCACTCAGGGAAGCATGCAGAAAAAGCTGGAGGCCGACCTGCGCACGGTAGAAGCAGACTTACTCCGCTGGGAGCAGGAGGCGGTGGGTGGTACGGGAGACCGGCTGAGGGAGGCCCGAGCGGACCATGAAGCATTGCTGGAAAGACTGCGGCATGTCAACTTCGCGGCCCATTCGGCGCGAGTGCACCAATACGGTGACAAACCCGGGAGACTGCTGGCCTGGCTGGTCAGGCAGGAGAACCGCACGGAGCCAGTGTCTGCTATCCGCACGGCTGAGGGGGAGATAGTATACACCCAAAGCAAGATACATCAAGCATTTGTGGGGCACTACCAGACCCTGTACAAATCACAACTGAGGGTCTCCACGACCCGCATTATAGAATACCTCGCGGACATCCCACTGCCGTCCCTCACAGACGCCCAACAGGGAGATCTCGGGGCACCATTCACCTCGGAGGAAATGCGTGAAGCCATTTTCGCGCTGTCCAATGGCAAGTCCCCTGGCCCGGACGGCCTACCCACTGAATTCTTTAAGGTATGTTCGGACGTGCTGATCCCGGAGATGCTCAAACTGTACAATAATGCAATTGAGGACTCGGCGTTCCCTGACTCGCTCAATGAGGCAAACCTGGTCTCACTGCTGAAGCCAGGCAGGGATGGCAAGTGCATGGGGTCCTACAGGCCGTTAGCCATGCTGAACACAGACTATAAAATGTTCACCTCCCTCCTGGCCCGGCGCTTGGCCTTAGAGGTCCAGACCCTGGTGCATGCGGATCAGAATGGCTTCATGCCGGCGAGGAGCACTTCCCGCAACCTACGACGCCTTTTCCGGGTTCAGGAGGCGGCCACGGCGCACTGGCCAAGATCGGGGTGTCTGGTCCTGGACCTGGAGAAGGCTTTTGACTCTGTGGAGTGGCCGTACCTGGGGGCGGTGTTGGATAGATTCGGAGTGGGGGATGCCTTCGCAGACATGGTCGGACTCCTCTACCAGAGGCCCAGTGTCCGAGTGCGGACGGGCGGGCTGCTATCGGAGAGGGTTAGGGTACGCAGAGGCACCCGACAGGGCTGCCCCCTGTCGCCCCTCCTTTTTTCCCTGGCCATAGAACCCCTGGCGGCTCTACTGCGGGACAGAGGGGCGGAATGGGGAATCCCACTAGCCGATGGAATGCACACAGTCTCGCTTTATGCAGACGACCTGCTGCTCTACGTGCGAGACCTTACCGCGGTGCCCGCCGCGTTGTCAGACATTTTACGGAGCTGCAAGGAGGTGTCGGGCCTCAAGGTCAACTGGACCAAGTCCGGTGTATACTCGTTCAGCCAGGCCTTGGGGGAGTGTGATGTGCACCTTGGGGGCGCTCGGCTCGCATGGTACCCGACCGCATTCAAATACCTCGGGCTCCACATCTACAGAGACCCGCAGAGCATACTAGAGGGCAATCTGGTGCGCGCTATCTCCTCGTTGCGGGCCCAGGTGGCCTTCTGGAAGACTCTGCCACTGAACGTGCCCAGCCTGATTGCATTATCCAAAATGATAGCGCTCCCCAGGCTACTCTACCACTTTGCGAATATCCCACTGTATGTCCCCTCGCGAATATTCTGCGACCTGGAATCAATGCTTCGCGACTTGATCTGGAACACGGGACGCCCACGCGTGGCTCTGGCTAAACTATACTCCCCGACCGCGGAGGGAGGGCTGGCAGTTCCCAACATGGAGCTCTACTACCTTGCCGCACAGCTCCAATGGGTGATGTACTGGCTTAGCGACACACACCTCGACGACACGGCCACCGCAGACTACCAATGGACTCACCCACAGGTGTGCGCCCTGTTTCACCCATTGACCAAGGGACCCCGCCCTCTACCCCTACACGTGGCTGTGGCCCGCAAATGCTTTGTCCGTAGCCTGAAACTGACGCAAAACGTTAGGCCGTATGCACCTGCCCTCCCCCTGATGGGCACCCCCCGGAGAAGTGGGACGGTGACGCCACGCCACCTAGAACATTGGACTGCAGCCGGCGTAGAGACCATGGGTGACCTGTACACAGATGGGGCCCTGCTTCCATTCGCGGAATTGTCAGAGGGTACGGGCCTGCCGGCTGGGCAATTCTTGCTCCACGCGTCGGTGCTGCGGGCATATACTGACTCCTGGGGGGACATCCAGGACGAGGCACCGATACATTATCTAATACAATACCTACATGTCATGGGCAGAGGCTCACACATTACACACTGGCTGGCGCAGGCACTTCTCATTCACACACAACAACCCACGCAGCGGATCAGGGACAAATGGGTAGCCCACCGTGGGAGGGACTGGACAGATAAGGAGTGGAACCTGGTTCTGGCCAGCCCTGTGAACGTACCCCGCAGCTCCCGCTTCCGAATCATCCAGTTGTATATATTACACCAGGCCTACTCAGACGAATTTTTCCTCTTTTACCGGACACCTACAGAAAGACCCTGGTACAGGCCCTTGTAATAAGTCGCCTTGACTATTGCAATGGGCTTCTGATACAAGCCAATGAAGATGCCATCAACCGACTGCAGGTGGTCCAGAACACGGCGGCCAGATTGATTCTGAATGCCCCCCCAAGAACATCTTCTGGCCCCCTGCTGAGAGAACTACACTGGCTCCCTGTACGCCAGCGGGTTAAATTTAAGATCTGCTGTACAGTCCACAAATGTCTTTTTGGAAACGGCCCCAACTACCTAGCCCAATTACTCCAGCCTTACAGACCAGAACGTGATCTGCGGTCTAGTAATCAACTCCTGCTTAAACCACCTTTTATTAAAAAGACCAGACAAGGTGGCCGTGCCCTCTCCTCAGTAGGGCCGACTTTGTGGAACAACCTGCCCCTTAGCCTCAGACAGACTTCCAACCACCTTGCTTTCAGGAAAATGCTAAAAACCAATCTGTTTACAGAAATATAAGTCATAGCTGTTTCATGCTTGCATTCTCAGGCTATCTGTATAGCGGTTCTCGTCACCTGTGTTTGCGGTCAAAGCGCGGAGATAACCCATCTGGGCTCGATTCCTGCGCTATAGAAGCTATTATATATATATATAACACCAGACAGAATAAATAAATACTTTGCGATCAACACTGCCGCTTGTCCCAGATGCGACCTACTGGACGCGGACATCTTACATATGCTATGGTACTGCCCGTCTCTGGCTACATACTGGGGGGAAGTGACATCACTCCTGACTCACAGCACGGGCCCGGGGTTGCCCAACACGTGGGAGGCATGCGTTCTTGGGTTGTATAAAAGGACTAAACTGAATAAAACACAAGCCCGGTTCTGGGATCTGGGCCTCATCACAGCCAAGCGGCTGCTCACTAGGTGCTGGAAGCGACGGGAACCACCCACCCCAGCACACTGGTTTGCGTCCTTTACTAACTGGGCCAGAGCGGAGGGTACGGCACTGCACCGGGAGGAGATAGCGGGTTTGAGGCAGTTCCCGATCACACAGCTCTGGGACGACATCCTGGGGTCCCTACAGGGAGAAGGAGCAGTCAGAGGGCTCACGTAGAGAAAGCGGTGCTGGGCGGGCGCCGCAGGGGCGACAGCTCCACAGAAGGCACCGCACGTTGCGTAGTCCCCCCCCCCGACCTTGACACCGACCCTCAGGCGCACAGACCACAGAAGCGGTTAGCCGCCCACATGAGGGCTCTCCAGCAGACGCCGCTTTACGACTTACCCCCAGCTCAAAGCCACTGACGACGCTCCCGCAGGTACACTCCACCCCCCCCCACCCTTTCCCCTTTTATGTTTACATGTTTCTAATATCGGACTCCTGATTCCCAGCTGTAGCCATAGCACCCTTCCACGTCACGATGGAAAGACGCCACTAACCGCGCCCTCGACATTGAGTCCAGGCGCGGGCGACATTCGCCGCGACAACAGCCAGGCTGCTCCACTTGTCTGCCACACACACTGCTAGCCAGGCCAACGACTGGCGAGGTACCAAGGCCCACGGGTGCTGCCCCTCATCAAGTCCGCGATTATCTGCGCACGCGCACCACTGGCCCCCAATACCCCGGCACATTAACAGTGTACATTGCACCATCTAGAGGGGTCTCCTTTTGGCACCATACATGCAGGACTGGCACGATGCAGCGCAGCCACGACAAGAACATTGGGACACGCCGATACAAACTGTTCTGATTTGTTTGTAGTATTCATGGTTTCATTATAGAAAAATTGCAAAATGAGACGTCATTTATGGAACTGTTTATTTGTTGCACAAATGTAATGTATCCGTAATACCTGAAGTCTAGCATGCCTGAGACAAGTAGGGCGCCACAGGGCGCCCCCCCGGCTAACCATCACCCTTGAGATCTACTGCTTTTTTTTTTGCAGCCGGCCCGCGGGGTTGTGGGCTTTGCTATATGTACTGCACTTTTGAACACTAATAAACGTCTTACAAAAAAAATAAAAAATAAAAATAAAAAATCGAGCACTTATCTTCTCGGAAGAAGTAGTTCTGTTCGGGCCTCTGTCCTGGAGCGCAGTAATATAGGAGGCAGCATGGGGCTGTCGTAGGATGTTGGCCAGAGTTTTGCCAGGGCGATCCACCTCACCGAAGCGGTGTGCCCTCGCCTCCCTGCCCAAAAAAGAGAGCTCTCTATTGGCCTCATCAGTGAAATCGGTGAGTTTACCCTGGAGCTGTACGAGAGTGTCAGGGTTAGGGTCAAGAGAATGTGAAGAGTCCAAAGCCTTGATCTCCAGCCCCAGCCTGTCATAAGTGCCGCAAATCGAACGTAACACACTGCTTGGAGATGCATTCACCGAGGATTACCGCCTTAAACCCCTTCCAAAGTGTTGAAGGGGAGTCAAAAGAGCCCACGTTAAGGTTGAAGTAGTTTGTGATTGCGGTTTGAATCTATTCGCAAAAAAATGAGTCCCGGAGTGCATTGGGGAGCAGCCGCCAAGAGAACATGGAGTATGGGAGTTGCAAACAGAAACAAACAGAGCGTGGTTGGAAAGGGAATGCGGCATATGTTCCACAGTGGTGAGCCATGCAAAAGCATTTGGAGTAGTAATCCAAAGGTCCAAACGGGACCAGCATCCAGGGGAGCCTGTCACGCAAGTGCACTCGCGTGCCGCGGGGCAGGTGTGCCACCACGCATTGAACAGTGAGTTATCAGTAAGTATAGAGTGCAAAAGAGAGGTTGCGCGTGGGAGGGAAGCGTGTGGCTCAGAGCGATCCAGAGTGGCTGATTGTGTAATGTTAAAATGGCCCCCTCAAAGGAGTGCAACTGGGCCCGGTGAGGAAATGTGCAGCCAAACCTGCGCAAAAAAGTCAGGGTCATCGAAATTGGGGCCATATAGCAATGCGAGGATCAATGGTTGAGCCAAGAGGGTGCCGCACAGGATGACAAAGCACCCCCCGGGTCTATAAATAACTGAGAAGTATGCCAAGGAAGCCCTCTGTGCAGCAGGATGGGAACCCCGCAGGAGTAATTGGAATAGAAGGAGGAGTGAATTTCACCCCAATGCATAGAGAGAGGCCTGGGAGAGGTAGCGGGCAGCAGATGGGTCTCCTGGAGGAAACAGATGTCGACTTATGACGGATAAGGTGGGCATGAACCAAGCGAGCTTTGTGGTGGTCATTAAGACCATGGACATTCCAGGTCCAGAGAGTGGTGTCCGCCATTTCTCTGTGCCAAGGGAGTGAATGACGAGATGGGGCAGATGTGCAATGGCAGTAATGAGAAGTGCAGAGACAAAAGACAAAACCAACAACAAAGCCTCAGCCGGAGGCATCAATCCCAGAGAACCCAACCCCCCACCATCCACACCCGCCGATCCTTGGATGCTTGATTCCAGTCCAGGAAAGACATGGCTTGGCAGTTCGGGCTGGACTGTTCCCATGAGGCACAGGGTCAAGGCTGATTTGCATATGGCTATGTCTGACCTGGGGTGGTGTGGAGTGCAATAAAACGATGGATTTAGGCCCAGATCTCTGTACTGGGGTGAATGTATGACATTGTTCTGCATTCTGTCCATCAATTGTTGTTTTTGCATTTGTTACCCGAGTGGGATGGGTATGCTCAGACGTGAGTCCCATGCTCTCCACACCACTGGAGTCAAGCTATCCAGGCTGATGAAGGCTGATAGCCAGAAACCGGTCCTTGGATGCTTGATTCCGGTCCAGGAAAGACATGGCTTGGCAGTT
Organism: Lissotriton helveticus; assembly: GCF_964261635.1. Taxonomy (NCBI): domain Eukaryota; kingdom Metazoa; phylum Chordata; class Amphibia; order Caudata; family Salamandridae; genus Lissotriton; species Lissotriton helveticus. The sequence continues at coordinate 807,299,621 of NC_136071.1, forward strand.
CGGGCTAGACTGTTCCCATGAGGCACAGGGTCAAGGCTGATTTGCATATGGCCATGTCTGACCTGGGGTAGTGTGGAGTGCAAAAAAACGATGGATTTATGCCCAGGTCTCTGTACTGGGGTGAATGTATGACATTGTTCTGCATTCTGTCCATCGATTGTTGTTTTTGCATTTAGCATGGAGGACTGCGTCACGGTCCCGAAAGTTTAACAGCTTGACGATGATTGGACGTGCGGGCAAGCCGGGAGCTGGCCGCGGGCCCAAGAAGTGGTGGGCCCGTTCGACAATGAAGACAGGGGATAGCACCTCTCCAAATAGGTCACGCAGAAGTTGCTCATCAAAGTCCTCCATTTTGGAAATGTTGGAGGATTACAGCACGCCTGTAATGTGGAGGTAACTCCGCCGGGAGCGTACCTCCAAATACTCATTCTTACTTCTAATGATTTCCAGCACTTTGTCCATCTGGAGGAGCGTTTGGCGGTCACCTTCCGCAGTGTCCTCAGCATTGTAAACCCTCGCCTCCACCTGAGCAAGCTGCGAGTCATGTGTGTCTACCCGAGCCTTGATAGTATCCAGGCGAGCAGACAGTTGGTCAAGTTGGGTGGCGATGCCGGAAACAGTGGCCTTTACATCCAACATAATGGCTTTTAGGTCTTCCTCTCAGGTTGGGCCAGTCTAAGTCTGTGTGGCAAGGTCACCCTTTCTGGAGGAGACCCATCCTGTCTCGTTAGTCTACGCTTGTCGAAAGCCAGATTGGGCTGTTTGGGGTCTGCTTTCTCAATTCTCAGGCCGCCACAGGCACCCAGAGCCACCAACAGCACCCTAAGAAAGGTAGCGCGGCGGGACACCCTGGGGAGAGCGGGGGCCCAGAAGATGATGCAGCAACCACAAGCCACGTGATGAATGGTGCAATAGGTAAGTGTCCTGAGACTGACAGTGAAACTGTGAAGGAGCAAGTCTATAGTGCTGGTTTGTGAAAGTAGGAGGGGCAGTGGCAACCCCACCAGCGGGAACAGTTATAGCAAGGCCCGGATAGTGAGGCAGATGGTAAGTGCAGGCAGGGCTTCCCACCGTGCAGTGAATTAAAAAATGCAGAGTGTGCCACAGACGGAGCACGGGTTGGGTGGTGAAACAGTGGACACTCGCTGGCAAGGCCTTCCAACCTACAGCTGACCCCTAGTAAGTGCGGGGTGTGATAGAGAATGAGTCACTCAGCCAGTCCAGGGCTCTGTTGATGCAGCAGTACCAGGCGGCAGAAGCGGTGAACCCGGGCCAGTGAGGCAATGTGGCGGAGCCATCTTGGATGGCCCGTGACCGGGGCAGCAGCGAACAACAGGGAGCCGCGGGGAACAAGCTGCCCATGTCGTGAGGCCCAAATCTGCACACAGACTCAAGCAGGTTGTGCAGGATTAGGAAAGCATCAAGAGGCAAACAGCAGCGCGAGAGGCAGCCCGGGCCCCGCAGTTCAGCTTGCATGCCCCCAACCCCACCGCAGGTTACCCACAATCAATCAATCAATCAGGGGATTGTAAGCATGCTACTCACCCGTGAGGGTCTCAAGGCGCTGAGGGGGGGGTCCGCAGATCTGTTTAGCCGAAGAGCCAGGGTCATCCTGATGGTGTTCAGGGAGGGGGAGCGTCTGATGTCTGATGGTAGCTCATTCCAGGTCTTGGCTGCAATGTGAGAGACGGATCTTAAGCCTACTCTAGCTCTGTGATGCGCCAGTGTGAGGTTGGAAGATCGGAGGTTTCTTTTGGATACGTGGAAGCTGAATCTGTTGTTGAGGTATTTGGGTCCATGGTTGTGTAGGCATTTGTGGGCGTGAGTGAGGATTTGTTAGTGACTCTTTTCTCCATGGGGAGCCAGTGGAGACTTCGTAGGTGTTGACTGATGTGTTCATGTCGGGGGGTGCCGAGGATGAGTCTGGCGGCAGTGTTCTGTATTGTCCCGAAATCACCTCCAGCCGCACCTCGCCAGGCAGGCCAGACAGCTGCACGCAGGCTGGAGGAACCCATCAGGGATTGGCATAGCAGAAGAGTTTGGCACCAGTAGAAGGGTCGTTCGCCGCTCCAGAAGGCAGGGAATTACGGGCATACAGGTAAGAGAGCCAGCTCCGGTGAAATCCGCAGGTTGATGACGGATTTTAGGCTTGGCCGGCAGAGCCCACTTCTTCCGCCCCTGCCTAAAAAATATTGTTGGTTCTGGTTAGGCTGGAAGTATGGCATTTCGAAGAATTGTGGTGTGCCTTGGAATTGTGGTTGGTGGAAACACGCCTGGCCGTGGAAACATCTGTAGTGGGTATCCCTGGTTTTGGCTGCCTCTTCTTTGTCTTTGTGGTCTGTATCTCCAACTCTTGGAGGAATTGTCACTAGACCATTCATCCAGGTCAGAGTACACTGACCCCGAGTCGCTCCTATTAGAAGACCCAGTGTCACTGTGGGACGGCAGGTTTGATAAACAGGCTGTATGAATTTACAAAAAGGTTGTTTTTTATTGTCAATAGTAGAAGGGCTGGGTTGTTGAGGAAGTTCTCCTTCCTGTTCTTCTCCCGATGTATCCTGGATTGAGCTTGATGGGGATCCCGATGTTGGTGTTCCCGGCTCCTCCTCCTCGTTCCCAAGGTGATTTCCCCGGAGGCTCATAGGATGGAAAAAAGAGGGAGCCGTCAGCTAGGGATTCTGATTATGTAAAGTTGTTTTAGACCCGTCACCACACCTTCTAGTGTTAGGGCTTGCTTCTGTTGTGCTGGTTGGGGTAGGGGGGAGGGGTTTGTTATCAAGTGCCTAGGGCTTCTGGTAGTGCTTGGTTCTTAAACGTATTTGCTTTGCACATGCCACACAAACATTAACAGGAAACGGTCCAGCTGGGGAAAATACTATGGGTGCCACTTGTTTGGGATAATATAGGGCTTACAACACACAGTCTTTAAAAAGCGAGACTTCCCGCCCCTTACCGGTAAACCGCCGCGTTTTCACCACCCGCTTCCCTTAACCCCACTCCCTGGTCCCTCGAGACGCTCTCACTCACCGGCTCCGCCACAACGTTGCGGCCACTCCCCAGCATCCTTCGGAGGGCACCACCAATCCTCGCACCACCTCTCGTCCGGTTCCGCGTCTTCTCCTTTCGCTCCCGCGTCTTCTCCGTCCACGACGTCCTCGCTCCTGGGTTCTCCTTTGGTTGTCTGTGCACAGGGTCCATCCTCGTTCTTCCACTCTCCTGACTTTCTTCCGGTGTCCAGCGCGCCACCAGTCTGAGATGCCTCCACTTGAATTTCGCCTGATTTATTTGGATCGCGGTAAATACTTTCGAGGTCGTTTCCTCCCACTTCTGAGTCTCAGTCGGCGTTCCGCTGTGGATAGACAGGAGAGGGGTATGGTTTTTGTAGCACTCTGACATAGTCCTGGCCGCTGAAAGAATTCTGTTGTGTAAAGTCCTCCCATAGCGACACCCCGGCGAGTCCTTCCTGCGTTTTCTCACAGTCACTATCTGATTGTTTGGTATAGTCAAATAATCAACGTGGGGGGGAAAAGAAACTGTGATCCATCCAGCTTCCTATAATAATATCCAGAAAATAAAATGGGGATTGGATTGCTACAGCGGGACTCCAAAAATAATTTCTAAATCAGCATCGCCATTTCCCTGAAATATCCGAACACACATTCATTCACCAGTGGGGCCCATAACACTGCACACTTTCTCTGATCACTTAATTCTACTTCAGGGATTGGTGAAACAAATAGGAGTAATGCTGTAACATTGGCGGAGTGTCTAAACCTATTTAACTAGTTATTATTTACACCTGCAGTTTTAAACTTTTTACCATGGTTTTCAACAAATATTAATTTTATTTAGACACACCACCATAATGGCAATGGATCTGCTAGAAAGAAAATAAGGCAGAGGAAAATACAAGACCAGCTTTAATTTTCCATTTATCTAATTTTCTTAAAAGCAAACTTTCATCATGTCTGACATTTAGGCATTAATTAATTCTTTATTCAGTAAAACTCTTAAACTTTATTTCAAAATAATCATTTTATTTAAGGCTCGGAAAAATAGACATTTATTTTAGAAATCAGTGTAAAGTTTAGCAAAGAACAGATAGTTCCATACTCATTCTCTCCTAACATCCCTAACTCATACCCTCATCTTATCCTTCAGTCCTGCAAAGAAAAACAAGAAATAAATCAAAGAGTCTTACATCCAGGATCCGATCAGCAATCCGACAGCATTTCGAGATGAAATCGAAAGGAGCGATCCCCTCTAAGCAAAGTCAGGTGTTTTAATACACTAATTTCCTAACTTAATCTATCTAAAAAGTATCTAACATCACCAACTCGGGTTCTAATTGGACAAATTTGGAATGGGTGAGCATCTCCTCACCATTACAGCATCATATTCACGGTGAATCAGCAGTTTAATAAAGGGGTATTGTTTAGGACAGTCTTTGGCCTAGTCACTTCCTTGACTTGTAACTTCATGTTTCTTTCCCACGTTCAGAACACTCGAACGTCCATGTTTTGGCAACCATCCTGACTTCCAGGGCGCAGTAGCCTTGAACTTCCCATCCAAGCACAGGCAGTTCACTCTCACTTGCAGGCTTTAGGCGCGCAAGCGCAGTCCAGCACTTGCTCGCAGTTTACCAGAGCAGCCATGTTTTTACTAGGCCTCAGAGGCCACTTTTGGAACTATCATAGAAACAAACACAAATTCATGTTAAATATGGAACTAAAGCCCTTCTGTTTACCCCCCGTACTAATGTTTCCCCATTAGTTATTACCTAGCATGTAAGCCACATAAATGCGTTTTATACTTACATATCCGACGACTTTCTAACATAATAACGTGTACAATAAGCACGCTCATGCTGCGTTTATTTATATTTAAGCTGTGCATTAATTCACATCACAATAACAGTACAAATTAGTTAATTATATTGCTTCATGCAGGCAAAATTAGTATTCCCACATGTGCATTTGTGTGCATCTTATACTATTGTTGATTATTTCACCACAACACACCATTAGTAAATGTTAACGTTATGGAACATTGATTTTACAAGGGGTACACAAAATTTTGTTTTGCCACCTTGCTCCATCAATTCCCTCATCTGGTGATTTTTATCACCAAACATCTTATCAAAATTTTGGAAACTTTAGCAGAACATGTTTCGAATTCTTCATGTTAATACAATCTACACTCTGGTATCTTTCTCCTTTGTATTTTTGAAAATCTTCTCTCTAATTTCTTCCATTTCTAGTTCATTCTTTTCTCTTTCCCTTGCATTTCGTTCAGGAATTGTCTTTATTGCCTTTCTAAAATCTCTCCTACCTTTGCATATACAACATAACCTTATTAGGAAAATCACTATCACTAAAATTGTTATTGGAATTAGTATTTTACCCATAATTGAGCTACCTATTTCTTGGAACCAATGCTTAATTGCTGAAAAACTTTTACCCAACTTTTCGAGAACACCTTCAACCTCCAGTGGTTCAATTTCTTTATGTAAATCTGTAATATTCGTAATATACTTCTCAAGATTTTGACTTTTGTCTGGAATATAAGTACAACAATGTTGCACTTTTAAAATTCCACAGACTCCTCCCTCTTTTGCTAAAATTATATCAAGGGCAAGTCGATTTTGCATTACTATAGGTCTCATAGCAATCATTTCAGTATTTACCATCAGGGATCCTACTGCGGTGTCTGTTGACAGACGATCAACTATTGTGGACAATTTTCTGATTCTATTTGCATTAAATGTAATTCCCACTGCTGGTATCAGTGCTCTAGAGACATCACCTATTATTTCCATCACACTCTCTCTTCTTTTTCGACTTAAGTCTTTACCTATCTCATGCTTTCCATTAGTACCTCTATCTACTTCGAGAATTTTAGGAAAGACCAAACCCACATAACATGTCCCATACCAATGGTCAGGTAACCTATGGTAAGCTCTGTTCCCGCAGATGAAATAGATTCCTGGAAATACAGGATCAGCTCCTCCTTTAAATCCCCAACCCCCTATAATTCTATAGTTGTCTTTACATTGACTTGCACCCACAACATAATTGTCATACATAGTATTGTCTCTCCTAATACAGAATTTTCCTAACATTGAAGTATCTATATTTATAGCCACATTCACATTTTTATCGTACAGATTCTCATCATTAAATGTCCAGTATTTAGATTTCACATGTTTTACTTCGTTTGTAAGCAACCCATATTCAGAAATGTTTTCTCTTCAACTTTCATTTTACATGTCAAATTATTGTTAAAAGCATATTCATGTGCAGCTCATCTAATTCTTAGAAATACTCTCCCATCTCTTTTGCAGGTTTCTTTTTGTTCAATGCTCTGTAAATTTTTAGTTTTGCAAACATTTTATCTACATTGGAATAATGATATTCCAATTTCCCAGTCTGATAAAACAAGCTTGCAATTACACTACAAGTCACTCCATATGTGAGAGGAAGGTGGTGATATGTCACCCCTTCTAACACTGATGCTGGCAATTTTACACAAACATACCAATCATCGACATTCATAGTTTTTAATATACTCAAGTAATAACTTTGAAAATGTATTCTTTGTGTAGTCACCAATTGCCTTATCCTGATGCACCTCTGGTTTGTACACATGAATCTCATGAACTTTTTCTTTCTCACTTGGCTTATTTAAACTCACATTTGGTTTCAATTTCGTTAAACTGTCTTGGAAAGGAATGACAATAGCTAAAATCACCCATAATATTATCAATAATCCCATGCATATAGAGCAGCATCTACACCATTTTCTAAAAATAGAACATTTTGTTTTATGAATACTGATAGCCATTTTCTCTAACACAACTTCTTCGACCTAGTGTCACCTATGAGTTACACCACAAACGATTCACTAACAGGTTTTCTTCGACCTTATGTCAATTCTATTCTAAATTACACTATAGTTACTTTTTCTAACAGGTTTTCTTCAACCTTATGTCAACACCGACTTCTTCTATATTTACAATATCCATCTCACAGGACTTCAAAAAATGTACTTATTATCATATACTTTGAGCACCTATTTCTTTTTTCCTAAGTGGACTTCTTTACTTACTTTTCCCAATCATCTTTGGGTAGTACAGGTTTTCTTGGCTGCTATTAACTTCAACAATGGGTGGTAGGACAATATATGTCCATTCAGGTGATTTGTACTTCTTATTTGGTCGTCTTACTCTTTTTAGTCTTTGAACAATTTCTATTTTCCTTCCCAGTGTTTCTTTCTCACTAGTTATCTCATTCACTTGCTCTTCTGGCTCTTTTGCTTTGTTTACTAATTTGAATCTCAATCCACCAGTTTCTATAGGCCAATTATCTCCTCTACAGACTTTTAGTCTTCGGCCCTACTGTGTTATGCTCCACTCTCCAAGCTCTTTTCCTTGGGCTTTTTCTTAATGCAGTTTCATCTGCACTATCATCAGTTTCCCTTTCAGTATCTTCAACTGTATCATTTATTATGATTTTCACAATGTCTTTGTCTTCATTAGCTTCAGCTTTCTTTTCTGTTACTCTGTTAGGAACACCTTCATAACTGGTACTTGGAATCTCATCCTTATCGTGAGTTACTTCCTCTTCCCCAGTCTCAGGATCTCCGTTCCTACTTTCAGAGTTTCCAGATTACTCTTCAGTTTTCTCCTCTTCAACAACCTTGTCTCCACTTCCTTTTGCGTCTTTATTGGTGTCTGTCTTTACCAATTCTCGATCTTCAGATTGATCTTCAGAATTTGGTATCTCCACAACCTCCCTTTCACCTTCACCTTCAGACGCAGAACTGGCTTCTGATACTTCCAGATGTCGACGTTCCTGTCGATCTTCAGTGTCTGGAGTTCTTTCTGGTTCAGCTTCAGAATCAGAGTCAGTTGTACTTTCACCGTCGTATGGGTATTCAGGTGCAGGTACCAAGCAATTTCTCCTGCGATGTACTTTCACTCGAACCCAGTCTCCAGGGTCTAGATCATGAGCTGGATTTTTCTCTTTGGAATTTGACTCAATTCCCACCTGGTGGAGCACAGAAGTTACCACATCAGACAGATTTTTGCAGTAATCCAGTATGATGTCATCATTAATTGTCAATAACTTATGAACAGGTACATAGGCCTGCCTCATCACCCTGCCAATCAAAATCTCATGTGGATTTAGTCCAGTTTTCTTGTCAGGAATACTTCTTAGTGTCATCAAGACAAGTGGCAAGGCATCTGGCCACTTAAGTCCTGTTGCCAGACACATTTTTGCAATTATGTTCTTAATTGTTCCATTCACCTGCTCCACTACCCCTGAAGCCCCAGGTCTGTGAGCACAATGTAGCTTCTGGCGAATGTCCAGAGCTTCACAGATCATTTGCATGAGCTCATTTTGGAAATGTGGTCCGCGGTCTGACTCAATCGATACTGGAAAACCGAAACGTGGTATTATGTCATGTAAAAGCAGTTTGGCAACAGTCAACCCATCATTCCTCCTCATGGGGAAAGCTTCCACCCATCGGGAGAACAAATAGATTATTACAAGAATATACCTAAGCCTATTGCAGGTGGGTAACTCTACAAAATCCATCTGAACCCTTGTGAATGGACCACCCTCCCGTCCTATGGTTCCAAAACTTACAACAGTTTTCCTGTTTGGATTGAATTGCTGCCATACCAAACACCTTTGGCACAGGCTTTCAGCAATCATCCTGAACTTGGGATTATACCAAGTCTGTCTGAAGAGACGAATCATGGCGTCTCTACCAATGTGGGCCTGACCATGGTACATTCGAGCCATGTCTGAGATCATGCTATCGGGCATTACTGGTCTTTCATCTTTGTAAACCCAAATTTCATCTTCGTCTCTTTGTCTGCATCCTGCTTTTAGCCAAATATCGTTCTCCTCTGCTTCTGCCTCCTCCTGCATCTGTTTCACTTCCTTTTATGAGAAAAAACACACCTAGGCAATTGTATACTCTTGTCTATACAATGATAAGTGGAAGAGTGAACAATTCAAAGATTAGAGTTCTGTCTTTATTATCAAGTTTTTTTATTAGTTCATAAAAACAAATTATGCGGTATACACATTAGTTAAAAAATTGTATCAACATACAATATAGACAAAATTCAAAAGCATAAGTACAATATAAAAACACAAAAATGTGGCACAATAATAATCGACGCGCGTTTCGGCGAACCAGCGCCTTCTTCAGGAATAGTCACCAATTACCTGAGAGAAAGAGAATGAAATAGAATGCCTTTATTAAAATAGTGTTACGTGCAATGCATCACAAAATAATATTAATGGTTTCTATTAAAAGATACATATTCTATAACATCAATCAAAAATACAATAATGGACAAAACTCATATTTTGACAACCTAAATTCATTCTCCAAAGAATGAACAAGAAAGACTTATAAATAAATCAAGTCTATACGTGTGGTTTACTGTAGTGCTCATCTGTATCCATAGTTTAATTATAGTCACAAGGGTACAGATTTAAAATGCTTCTAGTTTAAGCCTAATAATGTCCCCATTCAATTCAATTCATGAAGCTTTATTCGGCACATATAAAATGACCATAAAAGCACAAGGATAAAACACGGAAACATTATACACCTATATTACAAATTTCAAATAAAGAAAATACCAAAAGGATGCAGACATAGGGGCCGATTAGGATGGCGGACGGAAACGTGTACCGTCCGCCGCGGAAGGTGGCAAGATACTCCGGACCTGTCCGCGGAAAATCCGCAACAGCAATTAGGATAAAATATGCTAAAAACGCCGATCGCGGCGTACGGAGCACACCAATCCCCGTCCGCGGCGGTCGGAGTACACCTGAGTCCGCGGCAGGCGGACGGAACAGAAAGAACACCGACCGCCGCGTACGCACATGACCGCGAATACATCCACTTCCCCCGCGATACCTGCGCAGTGTCCGCAATTAGGATAACTCCGCAAGTACCCCGGTAGTCACCGCCATCCACGACCGCAGCGGTACCAATGCACCGAGAATCCGTGCTCCACAGCGGAACGCCAACACAAACAACATCCCTACTGTCAAACCAATGCCATACATTGCGACGGAAGTTCTCACCAAACACACGAAAATGAACGACCACCCACCGAAAACATCCAAACCAATCACAACACACAATGATCCACCGCCAAGCACCACACAATGCACACCTGGCAACACTCCCACCTAGCACCTGACTGCCAATAACCATTCAGACACGGCCAAGACACACACCATAAAATAACTCCCACCCACTCCACAAATCCTCTGCATCACTGCATAGCTGCTAGCAGGATACACGACTTAACTGACAGCAAAGACATATATCATTCACATAACCCACACCCAAACACACCCACCACACAAAGATCCACCACACCATTCCTACACACCTGCACCTCCCCATTCACGCAAACCCACACCCCGAGCACCACACACCATGGCACCAAAAAAAAAAAAAAATTCACTGACACCGAGTTAAAGGTTATGATAGATGAGATAATCCGTGTCGAACCCCACTTATTCGGGGCCCTAGTGCAGCAGACCAGCATAGCCAGGAAAAACAGCATGTGGGACCGGATAGTCACCAGGGTGAATGCCTCCGGGAGCGTCCAGAGGACGAAGCAGGATATACAGAGGCGGTGGCAGGATCTCAAGACCCGAGTGAAATCCATTCGAGCCAAGAACTATCTCCGGGCAAATCACACAGGCGGTGGAACCCCCCCGGAGTCCTTACCCTACACCGAGTGGGAGGACAAGGTGATGACCATCATCCACCCTGAGACCCTTGATGGACTTGCTGAGGGAGAAGAGGCTGGTAAGTACAAACCAAGCACCACGAGCACAACTACATGGTGTGCCTCACACAACTGTGAAGACACATCTCCCAGACCCCAACCCATGCATGCAGTCCACATACTCACCAACGTCGAAATCACTCCAACAGGCCCCCATGTCCATAGGGATGGCGGTGGTGGTGGTGGGTGGTGGGTGTGAGGGGACGGAACTACAACTCCCAACAGGCCCCCATGTCCATAGGGATGGCGGTGGTGGTGGTGGGTGGTGGGTGTGAGGGGACGGAACTACAACTCCCAACAGGCCCCCATGTCCATAGGGATGGCGGTGGTGGTGGTGGTGGTGGTGGGTGGTGGGTATGAGGAGACGGAACTACAACTCCCAACAGGCCCCCATGTCCATAGGGATGGCGGTGGTGGTGGTGGTGGGTGGGGTGAGTACCAGTGCAGACAGAATCGGCAACAAAATGAAAACAACCTGTCAAGTCCACATTACTCATCCTCACATTTTCGTTTTGCAGGTCATCCTAATCTGACAGCTGGAACCAACACCCGCCCTCCAGACTCGCCACACACAGAAGTCTCAGGGGACGATTGGGCAGCCACCTCCGGGGCAGAGGATGATCCCGGCACAAGCAGGCAGCCAGGGCCATCTGGCTCCCAGGTCACACCTGCACCAACGACTACGGCCTCTGCCATTGTCACAACACCGGCCACTGTGACCTGCACAGCCACCACCAGCACCACCTCCACCACCACCACTACTACCACCACTTCTGCCCCTGCCACCCTGCCCAACCCACCGGCCAACGCCGTGCCAGCGCCATCCCAGACACGCAGGGAGAGTGTGAGGCAAGGCAGAGATGCAAGGCCAGATCCGGCAGGCAGGAGCATACGCCAAAGATGACATGAGGATGCCAACACACACACTGCTGTGCAACAGTCATTGGAAGCACTGGGCAGGGTGGAGGTAAGCTATCAACGTGGTCAGGCACAGGCAGACCGGGCCCACCAGGACTTTGTTGACAACACTGCTATGTTGGGGGCCATTGAGAGGCGGCTTGGCCAACTAGTGGACATTTTTACCATGACAACCAACATGCGGATGCCATGTACATCCGCCAACACCACCCTCCCCAAAACCCCACAAACAACGCCACCGCCACCGCCACCTGCGGTGGATGTGGTACCTGATGCGCCAGCGCACCCAGCTGACTCCGTACCGTCACAAAGACGGAGGGGCCGTCCGAGGCTGGAAGTGGGCGAGAGCAGTGAGGAAGCAGCTGGCACACGCTCCAAGAGGAACCGAAAATGACTATAACAGTACCTGAGCATGCCATTCACCCTGCCAACTATCCGGTCCCACCTGCCACAGGCCTGCTGCACTAGGCAGACACCACCCTATGTGGTGTCAGCACGGACATTTCATCTGCCATAACCTTCTACTCTCACTCCCCCACCCCTTCACTCATTTGTAAATATGCACCTACACCCATGCACAATTTGTAAATAAATGCCGCTTACTCACTCAATCATGTGTTGCCTACATGTTTATTCACATGAATGCATCAGAAACAGATGTTACTAGGTACAGGTATCCAACTGGTACAGACTCATGGCGCTGCGGGAGTGACCTAGGGAAAATAGAAACCGCAAAGACACGTCAGGAAACATGATCACACTCATCAGAACACACTGCAGTGCAACATTGAACAACCCACACGCATCACAACAGTAATGGATGAGACGACACACATCATGGAGACGTGCATTGACCAAAAATTAACACACACACACATGCATGCATCACATAGCAGAACACAGATGAAGCACACCACAACGCCACAACACCAGCACACATTCACAGGGCATACCCAAGCAGCACAAGAGGAGCACACTCACAATCAAGGGAAGTAGCGATCAATGATCTGGCGCCTCTGGTCCACACCTTCCTCCTCACCACTATCCTCATCAGTTGACATGGGTGGGTCGGGAGGGCGAGGAACTTGCAGTTCATCAGGGTCCAACAGCAGTTCAATGTTATAGCGCACAGCCAGGTTGTGGAGCATGCAGCACGCTATCACGATCTTGCATACTTTGCCTGGTGAGTAAGGCAGGGCCCCTCCAGTCTTATCCAGGCACCGAAACCTAGACTTGAGCAGCCCAAATGTTCGTTCTACCACTCGACGTGTCCTACCATGGGCATCATTGTATCTCATTTCTCCAGCTGTAGTGGGATTGCGTATGGGACTGAGCAGCCAAGGCCTGTTTGGGTAAGCCAAGTCGCCTGTGTTGGTGGAAGAGAGAGAGAGAGAGAAACATCACAACCTGCATTGTGGGGCACACCATGCCACACAGATATCACTCCTGTCACCACAGCATACTCACCAACAAGCCACGCTTGTGCCGGACGCAGATTAGCCATCAGTTGGGGGACCATGCTGCTCCGCATGATGTGGGCGTCATGTGCAGAGCCAGGGAATCTTGCACACACATGTGAGATGATGTTGTCGGCCTGGCACACCACCTGCACTTTGAGGGAATGGAAGTGTTTCCGATTCCTATACACCTGCTCACGTGCCCGTGGTGCAATGATAGCGATATGCGTGCCATCAATGGAACCCACAAAGTGTGGTATGCGACCCAGGGCATAGAAGTCAGCTTTGACCGCTGCCAACTCCGCCACCTGAGGGAAATGTATATAGTCATGCTTGTACAGCATCATGGCTGTCAGTACATCCCGGAGTACCGTGCTGAACATGGCCTGTGACATTCCCCCGGCATGTCCAACTGTGTACTGGAATGTGCCTGTTGCAAAGAAATGGAGTGCCGCCATCACCTTTTGCGTGGGTGTCATGGAACCTGGATAGGTTCTTCGCGGCTGCAGGTGAGGAGAGAATGGGGTCAGAAGGTCCAACAATCGACGACGATCCAGCCTGAATTTCCAGATCACCTCCTCGTCCACCATATCCTCCAGCACAGTGTATGGGCGATGGACATTTGGAGCCCTCCTGTGTGGGAGTAGATGGAATGGAAGTCAATTCACATACAACGCATGTGTGTGCAACTCACTCACATGTCAACACCCTCTACTAACATGTAGTATCCAGTGTATGATTGTCATGTGTGACTTCTCTGATTGTCAGGACAACATGGATTGACGTAGCAACAATGTGCATCCACTAGCAACATGATGTTTAGCAACATGTGCAATGCACAGTGTCTCACCTCAACATTACTGCCAACCAGACATGTGACATGACCCACATGTGTAGGCCCAACATCACATGCACACATGCAAGTACATGCACACATACTAAAATAAACATCCCCCACCCCCCCATTTCATGATGCACCAATGGCAACACCAATAATGGTGGCCATACGGACATCACATGCATGGGGACACAATAGGCAACACACATGTACAGTACACAACAGAACCCCCACCATAGTCATCATCTGACACATACCACTCACTGACAACTGATTCACAGGTGCCCATACATACGGGATCTACTGTGTAGATGTGAGGTACGACAAACTTGTGTAGGGTACTACCCGATGTGGACATGCAGACGTGATGGACACTTGTGGCTCACCGATGGCCATGGTATGGACACACATGGGATAGAGCATGACATGTGTAGCCACGCAATCACGAACACAACCGTGAGCAGGCAGCTGCTGACAATGGTACAAGGTGCATCATCAGCGAAGATTCAAACATTGACCCCGCCATGGCGGTGCACTGCTTCCGCTGTTTGTCTGGGCATACGCGGCCCGCCTTCGAAATTCACATTGTCTGCACGTGCACAGACCGTCACGCTCACACACCGGCAAGTGCATGTGCAAGGTTCCGGGACGGATGGTCGATTTGCAACAATGTTGTATCACTGGCGCCAACATGGCGGGGCACATGTTCGGCGGGGGACGTGCAGGCCAACACATCCATTAGCTGATGTCAATGCACATGGCAGGTCATGCCCCCCCTTACAGTGACATTGCATCATCCAGCCTTCACCGGCCGGCCGGCCGGCCGGCCCTGCCCTGCCCAGGACCGCCGTGCCGGCCATGCCAACCACCGCCGTTGCACGGCCCTTCCACTACCGCCGTGCCAGGCCCTGCCCAGGACCGCCGTGCCGGCCATGCCAACCACCGCCGTTGCACGGCCCTTCCACTACCGCCGTGCCAGGCCCTGCCCAGGACCGCCGTGCCGGCCATGCCAACCACCGCTGCACGGCCCTTCCACTACCGCCGTGCCAGGCCCTGCCCAGGACCGCCGTGCCGGCCATGCCAACCACCGCCGTTGCACGGCCCTTCCACTACCGCCATGCCAGGCCCTGCCCAGGACCGCCGTGCCGGCCATGCCAACCACCGCCGTTGCACGGCCCTTCCACTACCGCCATGCCAGGCCCTGCCCAGGACCGCCGTGCCGGCCATGCCAACCACCGCCGTTGCACGGCCCTTCCACTACCGCCGTGCCAGGCCCGGCCCAGGACCGCCGTGCCGGCCATGCCAACCACCGCCGTTGCACGGACCGCCAGGGAACGCCGGTAGTGGAAGGGCCGTGCAACGGCGGTGGTTGGCATGGCCGGCACGGCGGTCCTGGGCCGGGCCTGGCATGGCGGTAGTGGAAGGGCCGTGCAACGGCGGTGGTTGGCATGGCCGGCACGGCGGTCCTGGGCAGGGCCTGGCACGGCGGTAGTGGAAGGGCCGTGCAACGGCGGTGGTTGGCATGGCCGGCACGGCGGTCCTGGGCAGGGCCTGGCACGGCGGTAGTGGAAGGGCCGTGCAACGGCGGTGGTTGGCATGGCCGGCACGGCGGTCCTGGGCAGGGCCTGGCACGGCGGTAGTGGAAGGGCCGTGCAACGGCGGTGGTTGGCATGGCCGGCACGGCGGTCCTGTGCAGGGCCTGGCACGGCGGTAGTGGAAGGGCCGTGCAACGGCGGTGGTTGGCATGGCCGGCACGGCGGTCCTGGGCAGGGCAGGGCCGGCCGGCCTGTGAAGGCTGGATGATGCAATGTCACTGTAAGGGGGGGCATGACCTGCCATGTGCATTGACATCAGCTAATGGATGTGTTGGCCTGCACGTCCCCCGCCGAACACGTGCCCCGCCATGTTGGCGCCAGTGATACAACATTGTTGCAAATCGACCATCCGTCCCGGAACCTTGCACATGCACTTGCCGGTGTGTGAGCGTGACGGTCTGTGCACGTGCAGAAATGGTAGGTGCGAACAAGGGCGGCGTGTGCCCAATAGAATGTACCGTATGCTGTGCAGCGCAACACCAGGGCTAGTCATTGGCCCATTTCCAAACACGCTTCTAGGGCTGACCAATGGCTGTCGCCGTATGCCACTGACATGGCCACAGGGCCCTATAAATGTGTCATGTGCAATACCACACATTCCACGATGACCACCGACTGCTGCCTGTGACCATCACCTCCAACTGCTGCTGCGGAGCTGACCCACTGCTGCCTGTGACCATCACCTCCATCTGCTGCTGCGGAGCTGACCACCGACTGCTGCCTGTGACCATCACCTCCATCTGCTGCTGCGGAGCTGACCACCGACTGCTGCCTGTAACCATCACCTCCATCTGCTGCTGCGGAGCTGACCACCGACTGCTGCCTGCGACCATCACCTCCAACTGCTGCTGCGGAGCTGACCACCGACTGCCGCTCTAGTGCCCTACTCCGTGACCTTGCCATGTCAAGAGGCAAAGAGATCCGGTCTCGTCCCTTCACCGCCGCGGAGCTGGATGTCCTCGTGGACGGTGTGCTCCGCAACTACGGACGTCTGTACGGCGCACCCGGACAGGTGGTAAGTGCAGTGGGGGACAAGTTGGTGTGCATGAGGTGTACCATGACACCTGGGCTCTGGGATCTTGGCGGTGTGATGTGGGACCAACACATGATTCGCAATGTGCATGGCTGCTGAGAGTAACGTGTTGCCCCAATCTGTGTGACTGGCCAACTGTCCACTAACTTGCACCCTTTTGTCTCCCATCATGGTAGGTCAAGCTGCACCTTCGCAAGAACGTGTGGAGGAGCATTGCACGTGATGTACGAGCAGTGGGGGTGTCCAATAGACGACATACACACTGCCACAAACGCTGGGACGACATTTCCAGGCTGAGCAGGAACGTAGCGGAAGTGACACTAGGGATGATTCCAAGAACGGCACGACTGGCCCGACGCTCAATGACCCCTCTCATGCACCGTATCATAGCTGTGACGCATCCTGCCCTGTCCGAGCGGTTGCGTGTGGATGACCAGCAACGTGGCGGTAAGCATACTGTCAGTGAATGTTGCTTGTGAGTGCAATGCATGTTATGTTGGCCAGACACATTAGTGACTTCCGTGAATCGTGCGTCTCGTTGCAATGCCATGTTGGTGACATTGGCGCAGTTAAAAGTCACTTTCCGGTGCGGCATGTTGAGACGGCACTCGCTAAGCAGTTGAGTGTTGATGCACATGCTGTAGTGCTCCGTCACCCCATGGCAAGACTGGTGTGCAGATGTAGTTGCTCATGCCCTGTCCGCATGCTGTACATGTCGCACGGACAACACCACTTACTTCGTGTGAGGATGACTGGTAGGGGTGGCCCGTGTGCAGGTTGGGGGATCGAAGTACATCGTCAGCAATGGCAATAGGGATTCCGTACCAGTACTGTACGTGAGTGTGGCCGTGACTTACACCTCTTTTCTGTGAATTTCAGCTTTGGCAGAGGACACTCAGCCACAGACCGAGGAGATGTTTGAAGCCAATGCATCCGGATCAGACGTCGGGCACACGCAGACTGACACAGAAGGGGGCAGCGCCGGAGAGGGGGACAGGACCGTCCCGGAGGACTCGCATGTGGAGACAACATCGTCAACATCTTCCGACAGTGTTGGTGAGTCAGCACTGTTGTCACAGACTGGGAGTGGGCAATCAACACCTTTGGTCGGGACACAGCACACAGGGCCCACCCTGCCGCCAACTGCACCATGTACTGTTCGTGCACGCAGGAGTAGGGGGAGCAGAGTAGCGTTCGGTGCCGGAACTGCTGCCCCGGCCTCCGTGAGCCAAAATGCTCTTTGTGCTGAGGCTGTTGATCTGCTGCGACAGCTGTGTGTGGGGCAGACCAATATGATTAATGCTTTCCAAGACCACGATAGGAAGTTGGGGCAGGTGGTAGCTTTCATGGAAGGTATGCATGGCGATCTGGCTGCTCTACACAGGACAGTGCAGTCATTGGGGAACAGTGTGTCGTCTGCCATTGTACAGTCGCAGGGACTGGGTGCAACTTCTGTTCCACCATCTACAACACTGGATGTCTCAGAGGGGAGTCAATTGTCTGACCAGGACTCGAACACAGGTCATTGCACTAGAAGCAGCGTCAGCCAGCACGTTAAGTCTCGGAGGGCTCAGACACCATCCCCTAGGTCAGCTAAATCTGTTCACAGAGACACCGTCAGAGACAGTGGAGTACAGACACGTGATCCAATAGAGGGTTTGGGTTCAATGGCAACACATGCTGCACAGGCATCCCACACACAAGGTACTCCCAAGGCAAACCTTACTCCCATTTCCATTGACACTACCTTGGACATGGACAGTGAGAAGAGGAAGGCACCTCATGAGAGCAGGGACACTCCCAGGGGCAGGGAGACTAGGAAGGAAGGAGCCACTCCCAAGGGCAGGGAGACTAGGAAGGAAGGAGCCACTCCCAAGGGCAGGGAGACTAGGAAGGAAGGAGCCACTCCCAAGGGCAGGGAGACTAGGAAGGAAGGAGCCACTCCCAAGGGCAGGGAGACTAGGAAGGAGGGAGACACTCCCAAGGGCAGGGAGACTAGGAAGGAAGGAGACACTCCCAAGGGCAGGGAGACTGGGAAGGAAGGAGCCACTCCCAAGGGCAGGGAGACTAGGAAGGAAGGAGCCACTCCCAAGGGCAGGGAGACTGGGAAGGAAGGAGCCACTTCCAAGGGCAGGGAGACTAGGAAGGAAGGAGCCACTCCCAAGGGCAGGGAGACTAGGAAGGAAGGAGCCACTCCCAAGGGCAGGGAGACTAGGAAGGAAGGAGACACTCCCAAGGGCAGAGACAAGGACAGTCACAAGACATACGCACCTAAGAAGAGCACGGACACTCCCAGGGGCAGGGACACACACAGGGAGAAGGTGTGTCCTGGGGATGTGTACACCAAAGACACGTCTGCTGCCTGGGACAGGGCACCATCCAGGGAACAGGGAAGACCCACAGACATCATTCCTCCTACGAAAATAGGACATCCAAGGGCAAAGGCATCTCCCATGGACAGTGGTGCTGTCAAGGACAGGCATACATCACCCCTTGATGCACTGCGGTTGCTGTTTTCTGGGAAACGGAATACAGATGTCTCCGCAGTGGAGTCACCCCTCACCTCCACTCCCATCAGGGCCCGTCAGGAGCGCATGGAGGTTGACCCTGTAGTAGCATCCCCCATGCCACATGTTGCAGAGGCCAGAAGGCAGCCACACAGCAAACGACAAGCTGGCTCAAGCACGTCCCCAGAGAGCATTCCCCCGCCAGAAGATTCACCTCCCATGGTGGGTGATATTTCTACCCAGTCAGGCCCACTGGCCAGTCCTGTCCTGTCCAGGGTGCAGTCACATGTCACCAAGAAACGGAAACACACACCATTGACACATGGCCAACCCGATGTCGGCCAATTGCAGCTATCCCCCACTCCCAGAGCCACCCTGCCTCCTGGCCCATACAGCCCTGTGGCTCATCATTTCAGTGGTCCCAGTGGCGCCGCTGCAGTTGACTCGCATGTGTCAGGTAGTGGCACTGTGTCTGTTGTTTGCTGTCATGCATCATGTAGTGGCACTGTATCAGTTGTGCCTCATCCTGTATCAGGTGCTGGCAGTGTGTCTGGGTCTGTGGCGCATGTGTCGGTCACTCGGGCTGTGGCTGTGTCTCACACTCCTGTTTCAGGTGCTGGCAGTGTGTCTGGGTCTGTGGCGCATGTGTCGGTCACTCGGGCTGTGGCTGTGTCTCACACTCCTGTTTCAGGTGCTGGCAGTCTGTCTGGGTCTGTGGCCCATGTGTCGGTCACTCGGGCTGTGGCTGTGTCTCACACTCCTGTTTCAGGTGCTGGCAGTCTGTCTGGGTCTGTGGCCCATGTGTCGGTCACTCGGGCTGTGGCTGTGTCTCGGACTCCTGTTTCAGGTGCTGGCAGTCTGTCTGGGTCTGTGGCCCATGTGTCGGTCACTCGTGCTGTGGCGGTGTCTCACACTCCTGTTTCAGGTGCTGGCAGTCTGTCTGGGTCTGTGGCCCATGTGTCGGTCACTCAGGCTGTGGCTGTGTCTCACACTCCTGTTTCAGGTGCTGGCAGTCTGTCTGGGTCTGTGGCTCACGTGTCAGTCACTACATCTGTGGCTGTGTGTCACACTACGGTTTCTGGTGCTGCCAGTCTGTCCGATGCGGGAACTTCACGCAATCCACCTGATAGTGTGATGTAAGGTGCTGTTGTCTTCACTCACATGTAATTGGACATGGTGTGTGAATTGTCCATTGTACACAGTCTTCCACTGCTGTGGACCTTGTTACGGGTTGTTGGTGATTCGTACTTATGGTGCCTCAGATACTGCTCTATGCCCTGTGATGTACTGCCTCTGATGTACCTGCTCTGGTGTCCACACTGCCCTGTTGCTGTTCTCATACTGCTGTATGCCCTGTGATGTACCTGCTCTGGTGTCCACACTGCCCTGTTGCTGTTCTCATACTGCTGTATGCCCTGTGATGTACTGCCTGTGATGTACCTGCTCTGGTGTCCACACTGCCCTGTTGCTGTTCTCATGTTGCTGTATGCCCTGTGATGTACCTGCTCTGGTGTCCACACTGCCCTGTTGCTGTTCTCATACTGCTGTATGCCCTGTGATGTACCTGCTATGGTGTCCACACTGCCCCGTTGCTGTTCTCATACTGCTGTATGCCCTGTGATGTACCTGCTCTGGTGTCCACACTGCCCTGTTGCTGTTCTCATACTGCTGTATGCCCTGTGATGTACCTGCTCTGGTGTCCACACTGCCCTGTTGCTGTTCTCATACTGCTCTATGCCCTCTGATGTACTGCCTCTGATGGACCTGTGCCTTGCCAAGGACTGTTGGTGCACTTAGCCCCTCTCATGTGCTGCCTCTGATGGACCTGTGCCTTGCCAAGGACTGTTGGTGCACTTAGCCCCTCTCATGTGCTGCCTCTGATGGACCTGTGCCTTGCCAAGGACTGTTGGTGCACTTAGCCCCTCTCATGTGCTGCCTCTGATGGACCTGCTCTGGTGTCCACACTGCCCTGTTGCTTTTCTCATGCTGCTGTATGCCCTGTGATATACTGCCTCTGATGTACCTGCTCTGGTGTCCACACTGCCCATGCTCGAGCCTACACTGTGATGTTACCCCGATTATGTGTAAATAAAGTTGTCATTCATGTGTCGTGGGTTGTCGGAGTCATTCTTGCGTGTGTGATGCTGGTGTGTATTTGTTTTTCCTTCAAGGCAGTGTGTTCGGATACATGTCTCTCCCCCCTACCTAGGTCACGACTCTTGCAGGTGCTGCCGTCCACACGACTGAGTGGTTTCCGGTACATGTGACTCCCCCCTACCTGGGTGACGACCCTTGCAGGTGGTGCCCTCCACATGAATCAGTCGTTTCCGCTACATGCCACTCCCCCCTATCTGGGTGACGAGCCTTGCAGGTGGTGCCCTCCACACGTATCTGTCGTTTCCGCTACATGTCACTCCCCCCTCTCTACGTCACGTCCCTTGCAGGTACTCCTCACCAGGCAACGAAATGTTTGTAGCCTACCTGCGTCGTCCTCGATGGTGGGCCAAGACTAGGACGTGGTGGATCGCGTAGAGTATCGGGTATGCGTGTAGTGCAGGGTCCATGTCGGCGAGCGGCTCGTGGTGGGTATGGTCGCTGTGGTGAATCCGCTGTGTTCAGGCAGGTTGTTTTTCCGCGGCGCTTTTATGTGTATTTTCCGCTATCTTGATTTGGTGGACGGGCGTAGACGTCAGTCCGTACGGCGGCGTATCTGGATTGCTTACATCCGCTGCGTGGTTGGGTGAGGTTGCGCGGCGGACCGTCATCTACCGCAGCGGACGGATTTTGACCTCTATTTGCTATCCTGATCTGGCGGACGGAGTGTCCGCGACGGGCGGACGGAGAATAGGCATGTTCCGCATACTCCGGTGCTGCGGAGGCACTTCCGTCCGCCATCCTAATCGACCCCATAGTTCTTAAAATAACATGCTTTTCCGTGCATTAATAGACTGATTTAAAAATGTTACAGTATAAAAACAGGTATCGACAGATTTCAGATTAAATAATACACTCATTGCCTGATTAACTGTACGTACACCATATTTAACAAACATAGGTTTCAAATAGGCAGTACGAAAGTTTATACAGTTTACAGAATAATAAAAAGTGCAAGGTGCTCTGTTTAGATACGCTATCACACAAACACGGCCCTGTTGGATGTTTCTTAAGGTTTGGTAGAGCCACTAAATGGTGTGCTACTCCAAACCTCAGTCTGGTTAGCACAAACTTATGGGATGGCCTGGTCACCATAACTAGATAAAAAGGAAAACCTTCAGTAATAGTATATCTACTGTAAAACATAACAGTGGACATGGATCCATTTGCTAAAGCCCGCTTCCTAGCTCTACTAGCCAAAAATTTAGTTTGCAGCTCTGCTTTGGGTATCAGAGATGCGGCACCTGGGTCAGTCAAAACGTTTAAGTTAAATATTTCAGAGAAACAATCAGCAACGTATTTTAACCATTTGCTAAAGCCCGCTTCCTAGCTCTACTAGCCAAAAATTTAGTTTTCAGCTCTGCTTTGGGTATCAGAGATGCGGCACTTGGGTCAGTCAAAACGTTTAAGTTAAATATTTCAGAGAAACAATCAGCAACGTATTTTAACCAGGGAATTTTTCGATGTTTATCCAATGATAGACAGTCCTCAATTACAGATCTATTAAAAGATTTTTTTCCTGAAGCCAAATGGAACGCCAAATCATAAGTGGCCTTAAAGATAATAGATCAATTAAGAAATTAATATCCAGTTCCCGGAGATTCAACTCAGTGGGAGCGGTAGGGGGTAAACACAAGAGCTTTTTTAAGAAGGAATTTTCCTCTTGCTGCAGGTTTTGTACACAGCTATGAACCCAAACACCTGCCCCATACATTGCTATTGTAACACATCTTGCTTGATAGATTTAAAGCATGTCCTTAGTACGTCTGTCCCCAATTTTTGCCTCAAATCTAAAAACACCATGGGCATTTTTAGCCATTTTATTGCTGATATTATTAAATTCATTTGTCTATTTTCTATCTTTTGAGAAGGTTATACCAAGATAGCAAAATGTATCTACTTGTTGCACCTTTTCACAATCAATAAAAAAGGTATTTGGGGATTTGCTTTTTATCCCGAAGGTCATCGTGTGCGTTTTCCCCTTGTTAATGATCAGTTTTCTATCCTTGATAAAGATAGAAAATCTGTCAATCAGGCGCTGTAATCCAAGGGGAGTTCTTGAAAGCAGTACGGCGTCATCAGCATATAATAACACCGACACAGAGACACCATTGATCTGGGGGGCATCAGCTTTTACATTTTTTTAAATTACGTTGATTTCATTGATGAATATAAAAAGTAGGGGGGCCAATACACAGCCCTGTCTAATCCCTCGTTTGACACAAATATTTGGGGTACACTCGCCTTTAGTTCCGTAGCACACACATGTTTGTAACTTTTCGTACAGCCTCGCAAAAAAAAAGATTATACCCTCAGGGGCTCCTAGCTGTAACAGGCCATAATATAGTATGGTCGATCATATCAAAGGCACTACTTAAATCTGCAAAGCAGAGATATAATGAGCCACATTTGGCTTCAGTGTATTTACCAATCAATAAATCGAGATTTATACACTAGTCGAGTGTACCCTGGCCCTTCCTGAATCCATACTGGCTATCGGCCAAAATGTCCTCTTGCTCAACCCACTCTTCTAGTCTAACCACCATAACTACTCATGATCTTGACTGAGGAGTCTAGAAGGGAGATTGGACGATAATTTTTTACATCTGACCTACTGCCCTTCTTGTATATCGGGATTATAATTGATTCTCCCCAGGTTTTTGGGGCCTCAGTACATACTGCTGCATTAAATACAATAGCCAGGAGAGGGCTCCACATCTCTGGGGCTGCTTTGTAAACATCAATAGGGACCCCATCAGGTCCCTGGGCTTTCCCCCCCTTACTTGCACGTATGCCAAGCTCAACCTCTTTAACAGTGATATCCAGTGCTAGAACGGTCCACCTACTAGGGTTGGTATCTACACAACTAACTGAGCCAAAAATATTAGAGAAATGTGAGACCCAGCCATCACTAGGGACATTAGAAGTTAGCTCAGGTATGTATTCCTCCTTGAGAAAAGGGGAGTTTACCGTAGCCCAGAATAGTGTATTATTAGATATCTCGGCGGCTTGGTTAAGAAAGTCCCAAGCCTGCTGCTTTAACTCACCCTTCCTACATTTCAAGGCTTGCTTGTACTCTAATCTTAGTTTAATAATTAGATTAGTGTCCCTAGGTTTTTTGGCAAGTGCATATTTTCACTCAGTTAATAAGGTGGTACACGTATGATCAAACCAACCCGGTCCATTTCTACGCTGTACTCTTTTAGAACTGGTGAACCTGGCATTGATAGATTTGTTAATATCATTAAAAGCAAATGAAACTCGTTCGGGATTAGTATTATTTTCAAGGATAAGGGTGATATCTATCAGACATTCTTTAACAATAGAACTTGTTAATTCTTTAGCTTTCTCCCCTATCCATCTTAATCTGACTCCGTTTGGTCTGTGTGGTTCCACATTGGTAACAATAGTTCCTACTCCAGTAGAGCTTTCATCCCAAAGGATACATTCTAAAATAATACAATTATGATCACTTAAAGAAGTGACTTCAATCCTGGGGGAAGCACAATGAGGGATAATATTGGAAGAAACAATCACATGATCAATGACTGAACTGGTCTGCCGGTTCTTAAAAGTAGGGATGGTCTGACCATATTCATCTTTGGAGAAACCCATGATTTCCATATCATAACAGCCCATAAATTTATGTAATATTTCTCCATAGCTGTTATGTCTAAAGTGCAGGTCGTCCATGCCAGCATTGTTTATGACCCCACAGACTTTTTGAGTTGACAGTTCACATAATCACCCACCCAAATAAAATCAAAAGAAACATTTATTTCAACTTTTAAATTATCAACGACGCTAGCCAAGTCACTTACTACTGATGTCCTAGAATTATCAAAGACATTGTTGTAGAAATTAACTAGTAATATGTTGCGACCTTGGTCCTCATGGAGCCAAAGAATCTGCGAATGTGCTCCCACAGTCAAATACCTTTTTACTACAATTTGCCGATTGATAGAGACTAATGTCAAAAGGCCTCCTTTAGCTCTCACTGATGTAGAACCTTGGCCAGCAGATTCTAGGAAACAAACCCCTCATAATTAACATCTTCCCTACTCCATGTTTCCTGAAAACAAATAATATCATGGGTATTGATAAAGTTATTCCAGCCCAGAACGTTCCCTTTAGATTTCAATCCGGCAACGTTCCAGCTAACAATTGTTATTCCTTTAGTACCCCTTGTTCTAATACTATCCGGTATAATGTTTTCATTTAGGCCATCTCCCACATTGGGATTTCCATTAAATATATCCCTACTATCCTTAATCAGATTTAAGTCGGCCATCAAGGTTAGCTCCGGGTCTATAAGCTTCTCGCTTAGTTCAAACACCTGGCTATTTGTAGACACACACAGGGGAGACCCACAGACCTGGGTATGTCAATCATTTGAATCCAGGGAATATAGGGCTTGATATCTATTTTCCGTTGGGACCTCAAAAACTGGCCGATGGATAGGTGTAAAGGGTCTACTTCTATTGTTATCTAGGGGCCCTTTAATAAGATGATTATAGAAGTAGCCAAGTGGACGCACACATATATTATTCTTATCATGAGTTAGGGAAGCTGCTCTTAACAGGACAGTTGCGACGTGTTGAGGATGTTTAAAATTAACAATAACACAATCGCCCCTACTGGTCTTACTGGAGTTGCCAATCCAGTTTACCCTTCCAGTGGTTAATATTTGATCAGAGTAAGCAGTTGGAAACCCACATTGCTTATGCAACCATGAGACTGTTTTATTTTTAAGTTATTCATATGATTCCTGTTGATGTTGGGTCGGGTATTTTCAAAAGATGGTACATTAGTTCAAACGACCACTTAAGGTGCACAATCTGGGGGGAGATTAATAAAACCCCTTTTCTTCACTTCTATCGACCCTGTCTTGCTCTCTGGTACTATTAATGCCTTTTTTTTCTGACATACTATTGGCAAGGGATCGGGTGTAGTTGCTTCGGTTACAATTAACTCCCCATTAGGTGGCTTTGATACATCTTTGCTAACACTAGTACCCTTATCAACAGGCCAGATCAATGTGGGTGTCCAAAAGGCCTCCTAATCTTAGTACTTCTGCTGAAATCCGATCAAGTTTAACCACTAAGGGTTTGATAATCTTTTCTATCTTAGCATCTATAATACTGACTAAAATATCAAATTGCTCAGTATTCATTTTAACTGTGCCTTTCTTATCCACTGACTCCGCGTCCCCTACGGTACTTTTAGGTGGAGTTTCTGCTCTTTTATTATTACGATTTCCCCCACGATTAAATTACTTTTCCTACTTTCCTACATGCCCTCAGTGCTGTAGGGACCGGGGTGCGCTGTACTGGGGTATCATAGGGTGCATCCTGTGGATCCTGGTTAGATGCTGATTGGGCTGGCACCTCCGTTATTAAAACATCACGGTTACCAAATTCGCAGCTATCGTCCAATGGTAATACGGCCAATGGGGTAGACGGTGTAGGGGATATAGCAGGGGGACTCCCCCGGCCTAACGATAAACGCTGTTCCTTGTTAATTTTATTTACCACTTTCACTAGGTAGTTATCCAGCGTAGCTGACACTGGCGGAGTTTTTACAGCTTTCTGTTTAGACATTGTTAACACTAGCGACAGATCCTAAAGTATTATATTAAAAGTAAAAAGAAAATAGAAAAAAGCTATCATGAATTCCAAATGCAATAATGATAAAATGTATATCAGCTCAAGGTCCTATAGCTTGATAGCTCAATTAATACTCATACACACTGGGGCGATTCAAAAGTCTCACTTGGCAGGTACTTTCATAACCTCTGCTTCAATGACCTGGATCTGTGGCCCAGCCCTGCCTCGGACTACCACAGACTGTCCCGCCCTTGTCTCGGGCTTCTCCCGGCGACGCCCGCGTGCGTTCCATGAAGCGGGGCTGGGCTGCAATTTGAAGCGCCTCCGGGCCCGTGATTGGCGCTGGCGGCTGCTATCGCTAGGGTGCCTTGGCCGGGTAGTCCAACTCCTGCTCACAGCGGCCGCTGAGGTGGTGTGGCGGCGGCGGGAGGGAGGACCGAGAGACCCAGCGCCCGACCAGAGACAAGGTGTAGTAAATGGCTGCCCCCACACAAGTCAGGAATGCCCCCGCTCCACCGGGGCAGGGCTGCAATTTGAAGCGCCTCCGGGCGCGTGATTGGCGGTGGCGGCTGCTGCCGCTAGGGAGCCTGGGGCGGGTAGTCCAACTCCTCCTCACAGAGGCCGCTGAGGTGGTGTAGCGGCGGCGGGAGGGAGGACCGAGAGACCCAGCGCCCGACCAGAGACAAGGTGTAGTAAATGGCTGCCCCCACACAAGTCAGGAATGAAATAGAAGGAAAGACCAATTTAAACCAAAAGTAAAAACGAGGGTGTATTCACTCACTTTATATGGTATAATTCTAAACATATACTTACTATAGTTTTCAAGATTTACTTTTGTTGAAATGTTAATACTTCTTTATAAAATACGGTCTTATTCGGGATGACGAATCTGACAGATATGGCTCAAAAATCGAATTATTATTCCCGGTCTCCTTATCTATTAAAGAGGAATAAATATAGTTCAGTCATTCTATTTGATAATGATTATTTCTCCTAAGTATTATTTGCTTATCCTAGATTATTCTTAAACAGGAATACTGAATTCTTAAAGGCAGATGCACTCCAATCAGTTTTTACAGATATAACATCCATGTTGTCGAGAAAGTTTAACTCTAAATGTGTGTTAGTACCAAGAGCTAAGACCAATGCTCTAAATACACGGTAATGACGCAAACTCATCCCGATGCAAGACCATATTGTGCACTAGAAAATGCTATAAAATCCAACAAGCAGATATTTCATTGCAAATAACTACCTTTAAATGTTTCAATGTGGTGGAATAGCCGTCTTTTAGGTCAATAAAGTGAAGTGTGGAGAGAGCTTCGCATTAGGTTCCCACACGCGATGACTTACGATAGAATCTAGAGTGAAAATAGAAACAGAAATTCGCTCGTATCGATAAAAAATCACCTTGAGGGCACCATACGGGCATTATACACAATGGACTTCACAATGAAAGAGATACGTGTCATTACCTAGCGAGTCTTTGCGGCAGATGTAACCTTCGATTGAAACTGATGTTGCTTCAAGCTGTAAAAATGCAATAACAAAGGAACTATTTAAACATACAGATCGGAGACGGTTAATCTCCATTTGCCTAAAATGCACCATCACGTAATGAAAATGCGTTACAAAATTAAGTTACTAGCTCGCACTCAGCTCGAAATAGATACGTGTCATTACCTAGCGAGTTCTTGCGGCAGGTATAGCCTTCGATTGAACTGATAGTGCTTCAAGCTGTAAGAAGGCAAGAAAAAAAGGACCATTTAAACATACAAATCCGAGACGATTAATCTCCTTTTACTTAAAGCGCACCATCAGATACTGAAAATGCGTTGAAAATTTTAATTAGTAACTCGAACAAAGCTCACCTTAAAGATAAAATCTTTCAAGGATGATCGAAGGCAAACTTGGAAACCCGGCGTCCTACGTCACGGGAACAATGGCGGATAGATATCAACAAGGCTTTCAAATGCACTGCCTTATATACTTGCGTGCAGATGAAATCACGTGACCCAACACATGTCCTTTCATCAAGATAAACAAATTACTATTACCGAGGGGCACGTGAAGAGAGACGATTAACGCGCAAAGCACTAAAGGACTCATCTTTATAAAATATATAGATGGAAGAAATGCAAGAGAGTCGTCAAGAAACATAGGGCCAGATGTAGGTAGGGTTTTACCGGTCGGTAACGGCCGAATTCGGCCGTTACCGACCGGTATTTGGCATTTGATATGTAGGGGCAGGTAAACAGGGAAAATCGGTAATTTTACCGATTCGGTAAATATACCGGTCGGTAAATTTACCGACCGGTATATTTACAGAATCGGTAAAATTGATATGTAGGTGGGACTCTTCTGAGTCCCACAAGGCCTACAAAATCGGTATTTTACCATCAAATTGTATTTGATGTTAAAATACCGATTCAGGTGTGCATGCACATGTGTGCATGCACACCTGTGCCATATGACAGGCAGACCTGCCCTTAGGGCAGGTATGCCTGCCATATGGCCCCCGAACCTTTTGTGGGGGTGCTAGAGGGTGTCAAAGTGACACCCCCTGCACCCTTGTCAAAATCGGTATTTACCGAATCGGTAAATACCGACCGGTAATGCCCCATTCATTCCTATGGGCTTCAAAGCCCATAGGAATGAATGGAGCATTACCGGTCGGTATTTACCGAATCGGTAAATACCGATTCTTAACGATTCGGTAACTGGAACATCTGGATGTTCCTACATACCCCCACTTCTTATTTACCGATTCTTAATTACCGAATCGGTAAAATTCGGTAATTAAGAATCGGTAAATAAGTTTTACCTACATCTGGCCCTTTATTCGGTATTCTCAGTATGACAGAGATTGATGAAAAAGGCTGTATTTATTAAAGTGTAAAGAAATCCTCTCTAACCTTACACATAACCTCTCTTTAGGGATGAACCAAGTGCTATCATTGGACTAATCGTAAAGTGAGACGACTTTCAAACAGTACACTAAAGGGACATATCTATACAGAATACACATATATGAACTATTGCGGAATCATATTAAAAAAATAAACATGATTCGATATTGTCAATATAGCGATCACAAATATTGTTTAGATGCAGTAAAATCGTACCACAGAAAGAATATGAAGACAAAGTGCAAATAATTAATGAGATTCTAGAGGGTATAATTAGTGAATAGTAATTAAACAAAGCTCAGTGAGGGAAAAGGGAACCGTACGATGCCGAAGTCAATATTAGAGAGAGAAGAAGAAGAATTTTTTCTCTAATAAATATAATCGTGGATCAATTAATTGGGAAAGCGAGTAATGATATTAGAAAATAGCTTTTTCCCATGTTATTTTGCTATTTAATCCGTTTTTAAAGGTGTCCAAAGAAAATATTCAGGACACTTACGTTTTTTTCTAATAGACATACCTCCTTGTGCATCCGGGGTGTTAATTTTCTCTAGAATTCGCCATTTAAAGTCATCTGGACCATGGTTACAGTCCACAAAATGTTTAACCATGGGTGATAACAGTTTTTTAGTTCTTATGGCGGAGCGATGCTCCCTGAGTCGAACCTGAATGGGCCTTGAAGTTTCACCGACGTAACCAAGTACACAGTGGCTTTGGAAAAAATAGACTTTGTTAGCTGTTTTGCAATTCCACCTATGGGTAGCTTTTGTAATATACCCATTATGTGTGAAACTTTCACCATCTAAAATATTGTGACATGATTTGCAAGGTGAACACTTCACTGTTCCTTTGATAGGTTGATTTGTATCAATGGATTTTTGCAGAAAGATGTCTTCACTTTATGATCCATTGAAACGGGAGTGGGGTCTTTGATGTTCTTATTACGTCGATGAGCAAACAAAGGTTTAGCCAATTTTTGATCCTGTGTACAATTACTGTTCAGAATTTGCCAATTCGAGTTGACAATTTGTTTAACTTTAGCATCCAAGGTGGAATGTCTAGTGATGCAAACTAACTGGTTATTTTCTTTGGGTGTTCCTGCAGAGGTTAAATAACATCTTTGGGACCAAAGCTGTCCATAATCATGAACAACTCCATAACCATATTGACAACAGTCACTATGGTTACTTTCACCTCCTTTCCCAATTCACATGCTCGTATCAAAGCAATCAGCTCCGCTACTTGAGCAGAACAAATTCCTTTCAGACAAGATGCTTCCAACACTTCTGCCACAGTACAAATGGCATAAGCAGCACTTAGAACACCACTCTCCATTCTCAGGCATGATCCATCCCCAAACATCACAAAATCTGATTCAGGCAAAGGTTCATCTCTGATATCTGGTCTGGGTTTTGTGCAGTATTCAAGAACATCAAAACATTTGTGATCAAGCTCACCTTTTACTTCTGCTTCAATGGTGTCAGGTAGCAATGTGGAAGGATTTACGTTTACACATCTGGTAATTGTCACATTTTCAGCTCCCAAAATTACTTTCTCATATCGGGTCATTCTGCTATTGGTCATATACTGTATTTTGGCTCTTAATAATAATAATAATAATAGAATTTAGAAAGCGCATGGTTACGCCGTCTCGGCGTGTCCCCGCGCTAGGTGGGAGGAAGGAGACAGATACCGCAGCAGAGGACTGCCTAACACTAAGCAGAGAACAAGTGGGATTTCAGCAGCATTCTAAATTTGATTTCAGAGCATTCAAGCCTCAGTTGGATAGGCAATCTATTCCAATTCTGAGCAGCTAGCACCCGGAAGGAGCGGCCTCCCATTTTGGCCTTCCTCACCTTGGGAATTACCAGCTGCCCCGTCCCGCTGAATCTAAGAGACCTGCTAGGAGCATACTTGGTGACTAGGTCTCTTAGATAGGCCGGACCCACATTATGGGCAATACAGTGACCCATGAGGAGCGTTTTGAACATCACTCATTTCTCGACTGGGAGCCAATCTAATGAGTCAAGTGCCTTTTTTGATGCCGCTCTCCTAGGCTGCATCAGCGCCAACCGGACGGCGGCATTCTGTAGAACCTGTAGTCTCCCAAGGCCCTTAGCAGTGGCTCCCAGAGAGAGTATGTTCACATAGTCAAGACGCGATGTAATCAGTGCATGTATCATCGTCTTCCTCGCCCCTAGTGGGAGAAGAACCAGCGTTTTCCATAGTTTCCTTAATACTCCAAAACATTTCCCCACTACTCGTCGGATGTGACCATCATAAGAGAGAGTAGGATCAACCCAGATTCCCAGATTTTTCGCCTCGGTATAAGGGGTAGGGCTAGGCCCCAGACTCGGAGGCCACCACTCCGAGGTCCAGCTAGAGGTGTTGCCTCCCAACACCAACACCTCCGTCTTGTTGCCGTTCAATTTCAGGCAGTTCTTATCCATCCAGGAGGCGAGCTCCTGCATACTGGCTCTGAAATTGGAAGACGCAGCCTTAGGAGCCTGGGATAGGGAGATCAGTATCTGGGTATCATCAGCATAAGAAACTACATCTACTCCAAAGTCCTGCACAATCTCTGCCAAAGGAGACATGTATACATTGAACAAGGAAGGACTAAGGGCCGAGCCCTGAGGAACTCCCTGCTCCAATTTAATATCTTCGGAGTAGTGTGCACCCTACCTAACCTGGAAACTGCGCCCGATTAGAAAAGATTTTTGCCACTTCAGGGCCGCACCCGAGACACCACCTTTGTTCAGACACTGTAGCAAGGTGTAATGATCAAAAAAAGTATAGGGGGCCCCCTAAAGTGCAATCTGGGACCAGGGGGAATGACAGGAAAAAGTTATGGCAGTGTCCCAAAAGAAGAAAATGACAGTGGAGAAGGAATCCCTTTAAGTTTGGGTTGCCACTACACGAGTTCGATTACTGGACGCAACCACTAAGTATCACAACAAATGCTGTAATCAAGCAGATTTAAACAACACCATACAATAACGCTAGTATCTATGTCAAAGATAAAATAAATTTTTGTGTGACAGGAAAAGGAATACAAAAGTTTTTTAAAAGGTAAACACAAGTTTATTACACATATTCAAATGATGGAAGCACAAAGATTCATACAAATTAAAAATACATCATAATACACGAAAGTTTCATAAAATATTAAAAATGTTCTTGAGAACACAGGTCGACGCGGCGTTTCGGTTTAAAAAACCTTACTCAGGACAGTGTCTACAAAGAAACATAATATTACTACAACATAATGAAAAATGTGTACATCAGGAAAATGTGTCTAGCTGTCACACAGTTAGCGAAACTAATTTATTTTTACAAGTTAGGACGGTGTTCTAGCATTAACGATAGCAAGGATTTGCCATTTAGTTAACATACTAAACATTTTTTACTTGTGGTTGTGCCATTGAACTCGTGGAATTAATTGTATGGTCATGTCTCTAAAAGTCCCTAGTATAAGGAGACCAGGTCACTTATTTAGGGTGAGTTTCTATATTACCCAATCTGTGGTGTGGAGGTGTCTTACCTCAGGATATTTGTTGCGGTATAGCTCTCAGTTTATAATTCTGAGGTCTAGTGTCTGATAGACAGTAGTATATGTGTCCTGTTTTTGGTCCACATCCACAAGTGCTGTGGTCCCAGTTATTCGGGATATGATATTGTATGCCTTAATATATAAAAGCAAGATGGAGAGTAGTATATTATTTCAGTCCCACTTTTGTTCATTGTATAAGTGAACACAGAGGCGTTGGTTGAGTTCCTACCTTGAATATAAGGTCCGATAGATTTTCACTGTATCGGAGGGGCCACCAGTAAGGATAAGTGCACCAGTAAATTTGCGTGCACTGGAATGAAAGTAAACGGGATGTTCCGGTAAGTATTTCGGGGTTTATTCTAGCTGCCAGAGATTTACCCATTAATAGATAGAACTTACCAATAATGCTGCTTGTGTAATTTCTGTAGCCGCGTGCTAAATGTGCTTCATCGGCAAGCTTTTGATCATCTCAATTTCTAAAGCATCTGGAAGTCAATAGAAACCATATCTATGTTTGGTTATGCTAATAGGGATCTACATGGAGGTTTACAAAATATTCACTTATGGTGTATTATTTAATATACTACGCTGTCTGGGTTTGATTCACAGACTTCACAAAAGATTTCCTGTTCGTACCATAACGGTTATCGATATCTTCAACTATCACGATCGATAGTAGCCTATGTTAGGATTAGATTCACAGACCTCATATAAAAATTCATATTAGTACCGTAACAGTTATCGACAGTAGAACTCTTCACAAAACCCACCGACAAAAATACTATGCTCCATTTCAATAGTAACCACCCCCCAAGACAAATCAATAACATCCCTTTTGGTCAGTTCCTAAGGTTAAAGCGCAATTGCACAACAATTCAAGATTTCAATAAACATGCCAATCTCCTGCAACAAAAATTTATTGAAAGAGGATACCCTAAACGTATGATAAGGCACGCATACAAAAGAGCTAAATATTATAATCGCGACAGCCTACTCAATGGAAAACAAAATTCAGTCACTGGCCCTCAACCACTTGTCTTTGTCACTAACTATAACTATAACTCAGTGAGCAACAAGCTAAAGAACATTATCAATAGAAACTGGCACCTTATAAACAATAAACAACAGATAAACTATCCAAAACCAATGTTCTCTTACCGCAGAAACCGCACAATTCGGAACAGTATAGTGCATACCTACAGTGACAGCAACATCTGCACCCAACCTAGTATAAATAAAGCACCATTATCTACTGGCACATTTGCCTGTTCAGGCTGTACCAACTGTAAAGACATCATTAAGGGCAACACAATTAAAATCAAGAACAACTCAGTAGAAATCAAAAGTTTTATGAACTGCCGTTCTAAAAATATTATCTACATGATTCGTTGCCCATGTGACCTCATATACATCGGGGAAACATCACGTGAGGTTCGCATCAGAATGAACGAGCATAAATCAGCGATAAGGAATAAAAAGAAGGGTGCTCCACTTACTGACCATTGGCACACATTGGGCCATAACATCAATGACTTCCAATGGTGTTGCCTAGAAGCTGTTACTATTAACAACAGAGGAGGCGACATAAATCAGAAACGTAGAAAACGTGAGCAATACTTTATGTCGAGGTTTAACAGCGTCAGATCAGGCTTAAACAGTCGTGAAGACTGGGAACGCATCATTAATTGAATCAAATAAACGTCCCATTCTATCCAACAATACTGTGATATTTATGGTTTGATAAACATGCATAGATTAATCTCAGTATTCACCAACCATTTCCTATATGGCAGTATTTGTTAGTAACTTGTGTGCTTTCCCCTCATATAATTAAAATCGACCATGATTAATAAAGCTTCAAAAATCTGCAAAATAAGGACTTATTTGATTTCTGAGTAATAACCTACGGTCCTATGTGCTAGTACACATTGGTATGGCCATCAGAGAACAGCGCCTATTTTTCAATCCATTCCCTGAAACTGCAAAATAAAGACCAATCTGGATCCTGAGCAATAACGCACCGCTAAATGAGTGATGAACCACTGACATAGTAACATGTGATCAAGTTTCAGCCAATAGAATAGTCCCTAATATCGACCATTAGAGAGACTTCATGAGTCAAACATACAATAATACAATTGTTTTGGTTTTATATCCTTTTCTTACAAAATACCTTAAAATAAAAGTTGATTCTTGAAGCCGTATTTAAACGCCTCATACTTAGTGAAGAGCCTCAATAAGGGATCACCAAATAAAATTCATTTATACAATGACCTCGGCGAAAAATAAAACAGAAGGGCATCTGTCTATGTCTAATATACAAACTACGTCGTAGAACCTTTCACAACATTGAATTAAGCGATCGATAATATGGTTATAAATATGTTAATGCAAAAACAATAAAGTTCTCCACAGCGATCATGTGATCAAACTTTAACCAATAGAACAGTCCCTAATATTGACCAATAGAGAGACTGCTGTTATTTAAGGCTCTAAAAACATGGCAGCAGCGTCTTTTACTGGAAACACAGAACCCCCAGACGCTGTATACGGAGGAGCAGGGAGGCCAGCCGT
Organism: Lissotriton helveticus; assembly: GCF_964261635.1. Lineage (NCBI taxonomy): Eukaryota > Metazoa > Chordata > Amphibia > Caudata > Salamandridae > Lissotriton > Lissotriton helveticus. The sequence continues at coordinate 807,335,599 of NC_136071.1, forward strand.
TTGTATCCAAGTAAGTAATAGATTAGCAGTATAAGACTAGATCTAGGCAAAAATTAGATAACTGTTAAGCAAATTAAGAAATAATTGCAGAGCGAAATTCCCGCTGCGTTAGAATCACTAGAAATTATATTGTATTAATGAGTACCGTTGGGTACTACTGATATGAAGAGTTAGCGTAAGCTCTATGCCATTTCATGTTAATTTAAAAATAAGGGAATATATACTTCTTTGGATCCACATATTCAGTCTTGTTAATTAAACAAACAGGGCTGTCGATAATGCTCTAACTCCGATCTCGGCCTTATAATTACCGTATGGCATGTAACCAGCTAATGTCCGGGCAATAACAGACAGAGGGGCAGCCTCGGGTCTATAGACATCAAATATAAAAAATTAAAGTAAAAAAGCATAAGCTACTTTCGATCGTGACGATTGACGATGTCGATAACTGTCACGGTACTAATATGATTTTTTATATGAGGTCTGTGAAGCTAATCCTAACATAGGCTACTATCGATCGTGATAGTTGAAGATATCGATAACCGTTATGGTACGAACAGGAAATCTTTTGTGAAGTCTGTGAATCAAACCCAGACAGCGTAGTATATTAAATAATACACCATAAGTGAATATTTTGTAAACCTCCATGTAGATCCCTATTAGCATAACCAAACATAGATATGGTTTCTATTGACTTCCAGATGCTTTAGAAATTGAGATGATCAAAAGCTTGCCGATGAAGCACATTTAGCACGCGGCTACAGAAATTACACAAGCAGCATTATTGGTAAGTTCTATCTATTAATGGGTAAATCTCTGGCAGCTAGAATAAACCCCGAAATACTTACCGGAACATCCCGTTTACTTTCATTCCAGTGCACGCGAATTTACTGGTGCACTTATCCTTACTGGTGGCCCCTCCGATACAGTGAAAATCTATCGGACCTTATATTCAAGGTAGGAACTCAACCAACGCCTCTGTGTTCACTTATACAATGAACAAAAGTGGGACTGAAATAATATACTACTCTCCATCTTGCTTTTATAGATTAAGGCATACAATATCATATCCCGAATAACTGGGACCACAGCACTTGTGGATGTGGACCAAAAACAGGACACATATACTACTGTCTATCAGACACTAGACCTCAGAATTATAAACTGAGAGCTATACCGCAACGAATATCCTGAGGTAAGACACCTCCACACCACAGGTTGGGTAATATAGAAACTCACCCTAAATAAGTGACCTGGTCTCCTTATACTAGGGACTTTTAGAGACATGACCATACAATTAATTCCACGAGTTCAATGGCACAACCACAAGTAAAAAATGTTTAGTATGTTAACTAAATGGCAAATCCTTGCTATCGTTAATACTAGAACACTGTCCTAACTTGTCAAAATAAATTAGTTTCGCTAACTGTGTGACAGCTAGACACATTTTCCTGATGTACACATTTTTCATTATGTTGTAGTAATATTATGTTTCTTTGTAGACGCTGTCCTGAGGAAGGTTTTTTAAACCGAAACGCCGCGTCGACCTGTGTTCTCAAGAACATTTTTAATATTTTATGAAACTTTCGTGTATTATGATGTATTTTTAATTTGTATGAATCTTTGTACTTCCATCATTTGAATATGTGTAATAGACTTGTGTTTACCTTTTTAAAAACTTTTGTATTCCTTTTCCTGTCACACAAAAAATTTATTTTATCTTTGACATAGATACTAGCGTTATTGTATGGTGTTGTTTAAATCTGCTTGATTACAGCATTTGTTGTGATACTTAGTGGTTGCGTCCAGTAATCGAACTCGTGTAGTGGGAACCCAAACTTAAAGGGATTCCTTCTCCGCTGTCATTTTCTTCTTTTGGGACACTGCCATAACTTTTTCCTGCACGGTGTAATGAGCCACAGTGTCGAAAGCAGCACTGAGATCAAGCATAATCAGTGCCATGGTGTGTCCCGCATCAGCCCCTTGACTGAGGGTTTCCGTGGCGCGGAGTAGAACGGTTTCTGTAGAGTGGCCTGCCTGAAATCCTGATTTGGAGGGATGAAGGAGACAAGCGTCTTCCAAATTTGGCCATAAGTTGGTGATTGACCACTTTCTCCGCGACTTTTGCCAGATAAGGTAGGAGTGAAATAGGTCGCAGATTTTCTAATACGTCTAGGCTGACATTAGGTTTTTTCCTAATAGGAAGAACAATTGCTTGCTTCCAACCATCAGGCTGGATGTTTTGAGTAAACGAAGTAGCCAGCACATGCCTGATGAAAGGTTCAAGCATGTCCAGGCTAGCCCCATCACTTTGGGTGGATCAGGGTCTCGAGGAGAGCCAGATTTTACACTCACGCAAATGCTCCTTAGGGTCTCAGGAGGGGGGACCGTGAAGTTACTCAATCTCAGTCCTGGGCTACTATCCTGCACTTGTTCTTCAAAATCAGCCCCACTGACTGCGCTTCCTGAGAAGGAAGAATACATTTTTCCACCTTCCCTGAGAAGTACTCTGCTATCCGATTGCACTCTTCAACGGACCCGCAGCTAGGCTCTATTGTCAAGGAAGATATTTCCTTAAATTTTTTTAAAAAGTTCTTTAGTGGAATTCTCAGCAACTCCAATTCTATCTTTATAGTGGGTGGCTTTAGCTCATCTAAGCAGATATTGATAGCTCCTCTGCTCCTCCCTATATAACAGTCGGTCCTGGGTTCGAAAGCCTTTCCTCCACTGCCTCTCCAGGCGTTTACATACAGCTTTAGCTATTTGTAGGGAGGGAGTAAACCAGGGAGCGCTTGTCCGTCCTCTACCCCTGGCTCTATTAGGGAGCAGCGGTGCTACCTTATCGAGGGCAAGATTGATACGCCTCTCCAGATTCTCACAAGCAGTCTTAATATCAGAACCACCTGGAGGGCCACCCACACTCAGTTCTCTGTTAAATTGTCCTGTGCAAAGTTTTTCCACTTTCTACACAGGTTACAGTTCAAGGGCCCCTCCTGACATATACTCGTAGGCATTGAAAATACAAGAGGGACCAAAAGTGGTCCGACCATGGGACAGAGAGTGGAGTTAGCACCTCAACTTCCTCCCAGCTGGCAAACACCGGATCGAGAAGGTGTCCTTGCTGATGAGTAGGACAGCAAGATTTTAGGCCTTGTGAGGAGAATCTCCACAGAATTAGGTACATACACCCTCACAGGAAATCCCATCACAATTCCTTCAATTTGCTCCAGACTTACACTAGTAGCTGCTACTGCTTTCAGACAACCTGGCAACGCTTTTGCAACAGAGTCCAAAACAGCTGAGAAATACGCAATTGGTTTTCTCCGTTTTCCATGTCTCTGAGCCAACACTGACAATGCACATCCTTCTTGCTCACTGCAGTACAGTTCAAATTCCTTATCATAATCAGGCATTTCTAAAGCTGGTGCTTCACACAGTTTCGTTTTCAGTTGTTCACATGCTTCCATTTCTGTTTTGGTCAAAACTATGGGGTCTCTGATGTATGCTTTTGTCAGTCTCTGTAATGGTTTTGCAATCAATGAAAATCCACTAATCCACTGTCTACAATAACCTACCATTTCCAGGAACATTCTCACCTGTCTTTGAGTTTTAGGTGGCTGCATTCCTTGTATCATTTTGAATCTTTCAATTGTGACCTGTCTGATTCCTTTGGCAATCTTGTGACCTAAATATTGTACTTCATTCTGACAAAACTGCAATTTTGATGGAGACACTTTATGTCCCTCCTCGGCCAAATGATTCAACAATGCTACAGTGTCAGTTACACATGCATCCTTTGTTTTCAATGCAACCAAAAGATTATCAATGTATTGGACCAACACAGACTCTCCAGGCATGTTCAAGTTTTCTAATGATTTCTTTAGCAGCTGATTAAAAATTGATGGACTCTCAGTGTATCCTTGTGGAATTCTACACCATGCTAAGATTCATTCTGGAATCGGAACACAAAAATTGGTTGGCTTTCTGGGTGCAATGGAACAGTAAAGAACGCATTGCACAGGTCAATCACAGTGTACCATTCTGCATCATGGGGAATTTGGTACAGAATCACTGCTGGATTCGGAACAACCGGGCAACATGAGACAACAATTTTATTAACCTTTCTAAGGTCCTGCACAATTCTAAATGTACCATTAGGCTTCTTTAATCCCATGATTGGTGAATTACAAGGACTGCTTTCTATTTCTCTCAGTATTCCCTGCTCAATCATTTTGTCAATCACTGAAGTTATTCCTTCAATTACTTCTTCAGTCATTTTATACTGAGGAATATTTGGGTAACTTGCACCTTCTTTTACTGTGACTTTTACAGGATCAACACCTTTCATCAAACCTATATCCTTTCCAGTGAAATCCATACTCCTTCTTTCACTACCTCTTTCAGTTCAACAGGAATCTTTTCTCGGTCAAAAACAGGCAATAGCTTGCTCTGCTCTGCGTCAATCATGAGCATTGTCATTTTATACAAACTATCCTCATCTGGGGTTTGCAATTCCATGCCATCCGGTGAACAATATATGACATAATTCATTTTACACAAAATATCCCTTCCTAACAAATTAACAGGACTACTAACTCCCCACAGTAATCTCCTGGTACTATCCCCGCCTCTGCCTAACCATCTGTTGGTCCCTTAGCGCTTGGACGCCCCCGGGCATAAATCGCGCTCTATAAATCCACTTACAATTACAATTACAATTACAATTACTATCGTACACCACAAATCGATGCATATCTTTGAAAGATCCAATTTCTATTTCAACTGATTTTGTCAGGGGAGCTTTTATCTGTCTATTAGCTAATCCTACAACCTGGATCATCTCTCCCGAGAGAGGAAGATTTTGAACTTCTACTGATCTAACAGTAGAACGGGTAGCACCAGTGTCCACTAGGAAAGTTATTTCTACATCATTCACCTTCCCGCTCACAAATGGGCCAGACTGATCTTCCTCAAGAGTGGCTCCAAGCACACACTCTTCTTCCTCTCTCAGGCACTGTCAGAAACTTTCATCCGACTCACTGCCACCCTCCTCTTGTAACCAATACTGAGGACACGCATTCACTCTTTGCGGTCTTTTTACCTGCTCACCTCCGCTGAATCCTGTCTCTGCACTGTATCTCTGCTGGTTTACACTGTGTGGCAGTGGCGGTTGTTGCACCTGACTTTACTGATTTGCTATCTGCTGTTGTTGCGGTTGCTGTTGGCTTACGGCAAACTGCACCTGCGGAGTCAATGATGTATTTTCCGCATTAACTCTCAGCGGACATTTACACTCTTTCTTCCAATGCCCTAATTTGCCGCAATTAAAACAGTGGAACTTTTTTTTCAATTCATCAATATTTCCTACTAATTTAGGTTTACCCTTAAAATTCCCTTGATTCCCTGCATTCTTGCTCTCAATTTGCGCCACTTGCTGTTCTGCTACCTTCACTTGTGCCCACATGGCTTTCTCTTTCAGCTTTTTCTGCTTTGCATCAATTTCTTCACTGCAATATTTTGCCTGTCTCAATACTTTGACTACTGATCTCGACTGCCATCCTATCATGCTGTGTCTAATCATATCTGAAATTTCTGGTCTCAAGCCAAATACAAATCTATATATAAAGTGGCTCATATCCTTCTCATTTAGTTCCTCATAACCACTATATTGTTTGAAAACTAACAATAATGTTTCATAAAATGAATGTACAGATTATTTCAGCTCTTGTGTGGTCCTGTCTATTTTTACCCAATCAGTTTCTTTTGGAGGTATCTTATTTTTCAGCCATACTATCTATCACTTGTTCATACTTTCGCATTAAATCTGGTGATGGAGCTCCTGTTACTTTATCTCTGGGATACTCTTCCCTTGGCCAATCTACAGCTATTTTGCATTCTGTCCATAAATCTGCTGGCACCACTATGTCAAACAATCCATCCAAATCAATCCATAAAACCTTTTGACACTTTTATAAATCTGTCTACCTGTCAATACCATTCCACTGGTTTCTCTCTCAGCCTAGGGAAATCATTTGTAAATGACAATATGTCTTGTCTGCTCCAAGGAACATGTACATATCCTCCTCCAGGTATCTCTCTCATGGGAAACTCAGTTGTCACTCTCTTCTTTTCCCTGATTGGAAAGGCTAATGTGGATTTATCACTATTCTCTTCTTTCTTCTTTGCCCACTTAATCCTCCATTTCCTTACATCTCCCCATTTTCGCAACAGTACAATCAGCTCTTTTATCTGCGCTAACCTCCCAGCTGTATTCATGTTTTCAATATCTTTTTCAGCAAAATCTACTCTGTATCATTTCTGCAATGATTTGAATTTTGAAAACTCCACTCCTAATTCACTTACCAATTCTTCCAATTGGTCATACATCGTTTTGGCCTTCCATGTTATGCTTTTACACATAAACATAAGTTCATCATCCTGGCACATTTTTAATCTATCTGTTCCAATAGTCCAATAATTAATTCTTCTATGTCTACTTTTAATTTTGCCACATCCAGCACTTTTGATTCATGCTCTTTTAATTTTAAAGTTTTAATCCAGTCACTCAATTCTCTTTCTGATGGTCCTACAGGTGTTTGTGTCAAATCTATTTTATCTACACTTTTCTCTGGTATTGCAGAGTCAGATTCTGCTCCAGCCGGGTATCTGTATGGTAAACTCTGATTAAAAGTCAATTCAGGCGGATTCACATTATTATTTCGCTTTATCTCTGATAAATCAGGATAAATGTTTTCTTTTACTTTCTGTAAACTCTGTTGTAACAGAATTGTCAAACTTGGCTCTTTTATTCTTTGATTTTCGAACACTGGTATTACAGGCCCTATCGTTACTGGGACAGTTACTGCTTCCATGTTTTTAGTAGGGTTTTGGATCAGTTCATGTGCAGAACGTTCATAATCAGAAATAGCTGGCTGTTCATCATTTCGCTTTTCAGCACGTAGCACAGTTTTGTGCGAATCCTTAATTTGCACAGGAGTACCCGTAATTCTAGCTTCACTAATCGGTGTACTTGGAATATATCTTGTTTCTACTTTTTCAGGGAACTCTCTGAAATTTGATGGTTGTCTTGGAGTTTCACTAATTCTCTCATCTGCTATCGGAGCATTCGGAGTAGTCCATAAAGAACCTGGTTGATATGGTGGTGGTCTCCTATTTAATATTTCCTCTAATACAGCATCCTCTGGTTCACTTTCACCATAACTTTGGTTCCCTATCTACACATTCTTTTTCTTTTCTGTGCATTTCCGTCCCTCACATCCATCCATTAATCTAACTGGATACATGCCGTCACACATATTACCGTTTCTCGATCTACACATTCTACTCTCATGTGTTTCTCCCCATAAATCTCGGCCTTTACCTCTTGGTCTGATATAGCTGCTTAACCTCTCACTCTCCAATTCATGCATCTCATCTTCTCATTCAACCAGTGCTTCAAATTGAGTTGGTCTAGGGCTCGGCTCAAGCTTCATCATTCTGTCTCTCAGATTTCTCAAATTTGCCAAGTCAAAAGATCCTCCTTCTGGAAAAGCTAACACACCATCATCCTTGGTATACTGTACCCAATTCTCCAACCAAACACACGTATGGTAACCATATTTTGACAACATATGAGTAGCAGGCGTCTTTGGTGAAGGAAGTATTTTTTCCTCTCTCGTAACTACCTCTTTGTCTTTTACAAACATATCTTTCAACTTTTTAAACCATGAAGGTTTCTTCTTGTCTTCATCATAATAGTAGTAAGCCATTTTCAATTGATTTCCTGCTTTCAAAAGATTGCGTACTACTCTATTGCTGTTCCGTAACACCAACCTATCACAGCACGGTTCACACTAACGTACGGATTAGAACAAGATACGTCACTATAGTGCTCAACCAGTAGCTTCTGCTGTTTTTCGTGATGCACCAATCAGCCCTTACTCCCGTCTTGGTCACGAGGACCAATCCCAGCGCGACACTTTTGACGTCACCAGTGCTCCGGCTTCTGCAGCGCCCCCTGACCCCTCCTTTACAGAGTTTTTTTTTCAAGAAGCTGTATTTACAAGATATTTTACAAAATCAGTTAGTAACTTACAGAAAACAATACCATTCACCTGTTTCACTAAATAAACGGATAGAATTTTCTCTATCACAAAAGTATTCTGTATGTGGAGTAGACGACGCTTACCGCCACAGAATTTTTAGACCCATCGATAAAGTAGCACTACCCTCTACCTTACCCTTCTGTCATGCAATAACAAACCCGTTTCTCCAGGAAAAACACATACAGAGATCTTTTTCACCTCCTTAGAGTCTAACCCAGAGTTTCACAAGAGCGCATATTGCTAATTCATTTACACACTTTCACACGGAAATCCCTATTCATACATACAATAATTCTGCATTTCCAGTAGGCAGCGCTTACCTCTAGCCCACCACAGAATTTCTCTAACGTCAGTAAAGTAGCACTATTACCTCTACTTTACCCTTCACTCAAGCTCGGGTTAAGCTCTATTATTCTCTCAGCAATAAGTTTTAGTCAGGATACGCAATGATCCTTATACTTGAAGGCTAAGATTTTATAGGCTGTCCTCACTATACATTTATCCTTTCACACCTAATGTCCCTAAACAGTGATATATGACAATACCACCGCAGTATACAACTATACTTATTCTTTGAAACAGACCAATGCACTGTGCGACTTTACTTGCCACACTTCCTCTGCCTGCAGACAGAGGCACTAGCTTCATACAACACTTGGAAGCCTTTTCTGAACTACATATAAAGTAATACAAACTCAACAGATGTTAGTTCATAATTTTGTACATTAAATTCTATATAGTACTTTATACATAACCCTAGCTAATTTCCTTAGCAACCACTACTCTGCTACCAAGATATTACTGCTACAGCGGGACTCCAAAAATAATTTCTAAATTAGCATCGCCATTTCCCTGAAATATCCGAACACACATTCATTCACCAGTGGGGCCCATAACACTGGACACTTTCTCTGATCACTTAATTCTACTTCAGGGATTGGTGAAACAAATGGGAGTAATGCTGTAACATTGGTAGAGTGTCTAAACCTATTTAACTAGTTATTATTTACACCTGCAGTTTTAAACGTTTTACCGTGGTTTTCAACAAATATTAATTTTATTCAGACACACCACCATAATGGCAATGGATCTGCTAGAAAGAAAATCAGGCATAGGAAAATACAAGACCAGCTTTAATTTTCCATTTATCTAATTTTATTAAAAGCAAACTTTTAGCATGTCTGACATTTAGGCATTAATTAATTCTTTATTCAGTAAAAATCTTAAACTTTATTTCAAAATGATAATTTTATTTAAGGCTTGGAAAAATAGACATTTATTTTAGAAATCAGTGTAAAGTTTAGCAAAGAACAGATAGTTCGAAACTCATTCTCTCCTAACATCTCTAACTAACGCCCTCATCTTATCCTTCAGTCCTGCAAAGAAAAACAAGAAATAAATCAAAGTCTTATATCCAGGATTTGATCAGCAATCCGACAGCACTTCGAGATGAAATCAAAAGGAGCGATCCCCTCTAAGCAAAGTCATGGGTTTTTATTCACTAATTTACTAACTTAATCTATCTAAAAAGTATCTAACATCACCAACTCGGGTTGTAATTGGACACATTTGGGATGGATGAGCATCTCCTCACCATTACAGCATCATATTCACGGTGAATCAGCAGTTTAATAAAGGGGTATTGTTTAGGACAGTCTTTGGCCTAGTCACTTCCTTGACTTATAACTTCACGTTTCTTTTCCACTTTCAGAACACTCCAACGTCCATGTTTTGGCAACCATTCTGACTTCCAGGGCACAGTAGCCTTGAACTTCCCATCCGAGTACAGGCAGTTCACTCTCGCTTGCAGGCTTTAGGCGCGCATGCGCAGTCCAGCACTTGCTCTCAGTTTACCAGAGCAGCCATGTTTTTACTAGGCCACAGAGGCCACTTTTGGAACTATCATAGAAACAAACACAAACTCATGTTAAATATGGAACTAAAGCCCTTCTGTTTACCTCCCCCCGTACTAATGTTTCCCCATTAGTTATTACCTAGCAAGTAAGCCACATAAATGCGTTTTACACTTACATATCCCACGACTTTCTAACACAATAATGTGTACAATAAGCACACTCATGTTGCGTTTATTTATATTTAAGCTGTGCATATATTCACATCACAATAACAGTACAAATGAGTTAATTATATTGCTTCATGCAGGCAAAATTAGTATTGCCACGTGTGCATTTGTGTGCATCTTATACTATTGTTGATTATTTCACCACAACACACCATTAGTAAATGTTAACGTTATGGAACATTGATTGTAAAAGGGGTATACAAAATTTTGTTTTGCCATCTTGCTCCATCAGGATCACTTGTCCTGTATAATTTGGGTTAGCATTTTTCTATTTTTTCGTGTCCCAATAAAAAAGCCTCATTCACGTGCAGGTGGTAGATGTAGCGATATATCTTGATTCTCCGCTCTACTGTTCATCACATGACAGCCTCATCATCGGGTTAGTGTTCATGTTTGCCTCCACCCGGAGGTGTACCCCTGGTTAGTGCAGTAATGATCAAGAATACTAGTGTCTTAGATTAAAAAATATTCGTACAGCCAGGTTAGGATTTTAATAAATCTGGATTTGAAATATTGTTTAAAAGTAGGTTGTGGTGCGTTCTGAGACTGAGTTGCAGATCTCTCGCACCTCAAATATTGTTAAAAAAAATGGTCGACATGTTTCAGCCCTTGTTTTGCCTTTGTAGGTCAGGTGGGCTTTCTTCAGGACCAAGGTGGTCAAGACTGTGAGTGTCTCCGTGAATCAATACCTCAGGAACATTACTCTCTAGGAAATGTGTGGAATTAGATCTATTAATTTGTTTCCAATGAGGTGCAGCAGTACCTTCAGTATTCCTCTGTGCATCTAAATATCAAAATGGCCATGTGGTTTTTGTGCACATACGCATTGGTGCAGCTGCCGGCTTGTTGTGTCGCTCTGTGAGTGCACCACTCAAGGGCCAGACCTCTTAGCTTTTGACAAGGCTTGTTATTTGTGGCTTAAAGCTGACACTTCAGCTGCCTGTTAAAGAAAATGTAAATGAGCTTCTTTTTTATGAACAAAGGTAACTATACTAAACCTGTTATGTGCACTGTGCTATAAAATTGGGAAAATTGATTGTAAATTACGTACGTCAACCTTATCACAGATTTACCCAAAAATATCTTCATGTTAATGGCTCTCTAAAAAAAATAACAATCAGCTTCCGAAAAAAACTCAGATCCACCCAGTTCCTCGCAGCAGGTCCTAAGGTCGGTGGATGAGTTTACTGTATGTCGCCACCAGGTAGACCTGCCTCTTTATTAACTGCCTCGTTCCACTGTGAGCTGCTTCTGTTATGTTACTTTGCGTAGTCATATCAACAGAACCAGTGGCCACTGAAATGAGGTTGCAGTGGAATGAGGTTGCATCCCCGGACTGTTATTTGTCATTTTTCATTATTTTATTTTTGTGTTTTTTGTCGTCGTGCCTTCTGCGACACTTCACATCATTCTGGTGATCAGTTGTGAGGGTCAGCGCCTGGGTGTGTTAAGCCCTTCAACTCACCATGCCCAGCTGCCACACGGACTGCCTGGAAAGGGTACCTAAGCCATTTTTGGCGCAGATTGGGTGTCCCCAGGCCGCACTCCCCAAATAAATATTGCCTCAGACCCCGACGGGTGGGGTCCCTAGGGTCATTACATGGTTATGAGAGGGGACTTCCCCACCCCTTCCACAAATAAATACATTTTGCATCAGACCCCGGAGGATGGGTGATTGCGTCTCCGGGGCCATTATGTGGCTTGGTGAGGAGGGTACCTGAATGTCCACTCCCTTTTTTCTACCACAAAGCAATGCACTAACCCCTCGGGCCATGGTACAATCCGGGAAGATTATAATTGAAAAGGGCGGAAGTTCTGCTTTTTTTACCGTGGTACCAACATTTTTTATTTTTTTTTATTTTTGACCTCTTATGTTTTTTGTTTTTTCTTCCTACAACCTGGGGATTGAGTCCCCAAGTCCTAAAATGGCTGTCAAGCATCTTTTTAGATGTTTATAACAACCAATCAGATTTTATATTTTGATGTGCTGGTCCCACGGGACTACTTTGGCCTGAAATATCCATAAAAGTCGAACTTTAATTTCACAAGAACTACTGAATCACATAAAAGCATGCTTTCTAGGTACAGAACTAGCTTTCTGCCAAATTTGGTGTAATTCCTTTTAGCTGTTTTGTCTGTAGCGCTGTTCAAGATTCCTAAAAGAAATTGCATGGGAAAATCCCATTTTGGGCCCCCTTTTTTCTCCCACCCCACTCAACAGATCACCCTAAAACTTTCCAGGAAGGAGCTGATGTGCAGGAACCTTTATTTTTTCTCTTCTTTTGAAACGTTTCATTAAGATTCATCAACTGTTGCTAAAGTTATTAACAAACCAAAAATCAATTGCCTCTGAAAACCTGGTCATAACTATAACTACACAGTGGTGACCACCACTAGGTAATATGTATGGTTATATATATATATAATTTACATGTAGACATTATTTCACAATATTTACTATGGGGTGTTATTTTATTTCCCTGCCTCCACTGATTTCCATGTATGTGTGTTACTTGAACTTCTGAGTGGTCTTTTGAAACTGTTTTGTGACACCGTTAGGGCTGTAGTAACTTTAGAAGTACAGTTTGTGCATAGCAATGGTCTTACTCTTATGTGGGTGTGTATAAGTAATAATTATTTCTTACTTTCCAGCCATCCCCTCGGTTCCACCTCTATTTACTACAAAAATGTATGCTTATGTGTGTGGAGAAGGGCGCCGTTGTGGCAGAGACTTCCACAAAGTAAAGATGGAAGGGACAAACGCGAAGGTCGATGGCTGTAGGTTTGTGAGTAGCATTTTTGTAGTATGGGTTTAGTATTCCTATAGCACCACTTTAAGAACTAGATAAGGACGTTTGTAAATACGGCTTAAGTATCTGCCAGGCGTTGCACAGATCAGTAAAACTATGCTAAAGGTATTAGCAAATAAATACATTTTTTATCCTACTATAACTTTGCCCCTCAGCCCTATGTTGGATCTGCATGAAAGCTAAGATTCCTGTAATTGACAACTTTGAACTGTCAAATGCTGTGCATTTTGAATAAACAGAGACAAAGTTATTAGCACATGGAAACATTTTTGCCCTTTCTTTTTACATTTTCACCCTTCAAATATCTGCATTAAACTTGTCATACCTCAGTAGCAGCTTCTACTGAATGGAGGGGACGGGACGAGGGTGGGGGCTGGAAGCGAAGGGGGAATACAAAATAAAAGGACTTATCTGGGTGTCGCCAGCCGCCGCCTTTCCTCTCTTGTCTTCTCCGTGCCGCAACAGGAAGCACACAACCTCCCAGATTCCCCTGGCCAATCACGATGCTGCATTACAGTGGTACGACACTCAGATGGGGACAGGGAGGCTGCATATGTTCCCCTCCAGGCTGTGTAATGCAGCCTGGTAGGGAACATGTAAAATGTGCATGACTGTTTGGCATCCCTGTGCATCATCAAGGTGATTCAAGAGAAGTGGCCAGAGGTGAACGATGAGTAGCACTTTAGAGTGTGCCTAACACTCCTACACCTGGCCCCTGCTCTGGCGAGTCTTATCTGCCTCACCCCACACCTAAACAGGAAGAAAAACTAAAATGATAATAACATTAGTTATTATCATTTTAGTTTTCCTTCTTAAACAGCTCACAGAGCAATGGGGCAATTCTCATCTGCCTTAGTGGAGGAGCCGCCGCTGTCATACCTACAGAAGACCAAACTAAATCGTTGCCAAATATAATATGTTGGCATAATTCAAAAAGTGGATGAGTCATTATTTCTCTTTCTATATCCGAAATTGTGGTGTTTTAATCATATCTGTGGTACCCACAATAAAGGTTAAGACTCTTTGGTATACCTCAAGTTATTTGGATTTGTGTTTGGACCCCTGCATTTATCCAATAAACATGTATTTCAGAAATCCAGGCAATGGTTGAGTCTGTGATGGTGGTACATTCATACCATCGAATGGAAAATCGGCTACGATGAAGCATGCCACGAGAAGTTGTGAGTAATGCGATTTCTCCAAACTCTTTTGTTGATTGAGGTAAATCACTCCCCATACAAATGTATTTGTTTATGATCTCCTTTCTCCCCAGGCCATGATTTAAGATAAGAGGCAGTACCCTGATGCATGTGGCACATTTAGTTTTTTTCCCCATTCCTTGGTTAGTACTCTCAGCATTGCATTATATGCTAGAAATTGCCCTCCTGCATACTATGTACCTCTTTAATATTATTGAACAAGCTTAGCAGTCCATGCTTGAACATATCTTCCGAGGTCAGTGCATCTGCCTCTGTCTATGGGTCCATTAAATGCAGCTAACTCTGAAAGTGTCCACAATGGTGCATCTGGGAGCACGGGCGTCAGGGGCTATGTTTTCCAACTGTGTCTCGCTACCCTTATGAACTTGTTCAACATTCCGTGACAAGGGTTCCTGCTCATTAACCAGTCCATGATTGTGTCCTCTTGTAATTCTGTCAGATTCTCCTTCTTCTTTGGGTCAGGTGCACAACCTAACTATCATAGGCAGTGCAATTGGGCTGCCATATAATTTTATTTGTAGTATGGGCCCCCAAACCACCTTCCATCAAGAGTCTCTATGCCCGTCTAGTCCCCCATATCAACATTAGGAGCATGCTTTGTAGATCCCACAAAAAATGCCTTTTTTAATAACACTGATAGTCCTGTGAAAAGGTGCACTAGCCTATGCAAGAGTAACATCTTAGCTATCAGCACTAGAGCCATTGGCCAAAAAAGATAATGTAATCCAGAATGCAAGAGACTGGTGTGTTACAGTGAGTACTCCACCAAGATTGTTCTTGATGACATTCTCATCAGTGTGGTAGACATTCACCCCTAGTTATTTGAAAGTATCACATTTTCATACCAACCTTGTGTCCACCACCATCCTGTAGTAGTTATTAGTGAGAAAATAAGTATGATTTAGCCCAACTTATTTTTAGTCCTGAGAAGTCCTCACATTTCTTCACTAGTGACATTAAGGCGATATGGTGGGAAGACCCTTGAGCAGGAAGATAAGCACATAAACAGTATTTAATTAAACAAAGTACCAGCTACCACCCACTTTTGCTCCTCAGTGTGGTCCTCCAGAAGGCATGACAATGGTTTTACTGCCATCACGGAAATAATTGGTGATAAAAGGCACCCCAGCCTCATGCCTCTGCCTATATTTAATTGAACAAGTATCACCTGGCCCGTGCCTACCCTGGCTGTGGGATCAGTGTAGATTAACTGTACTCATTCCAGAAAGCTTAAACTCAGGCCCAACCAGGGAAGCACTTCCATGATGTATGGTCAACTTAGAGATTCAAAGGCCTTTTCAATATCCAACAGGACTACCAAAAGTGCCCCTAGCCCTCCCCATTGTCCTGTCAATTACGTGAAACAAGCATCTTAGATAAAGCCAGACGCTCCTCCCTTTCCATGAACCCACTCTGATCTAGATGCATTATCTCTTATACTATTGGGAGCAGATGGTTGGCCAATATCTTTCCTAGCATCTAATAGTAAAAATAAGGAAAAACCCAGGAATAGCCCCGGGACTACTGGTCCCAGATATCTCATGGGGGGCGAGGAGTCGGCCCTTCACATCCCCGCACCTGCTGATCATTTCACAAGCACTATATAGCGCTTCCAGTGAGCCCGCTGGGCAGGACGAAACACACAGGGAATAGCACCAGGACTATACATCCCAGATCTCTCTTGGGGGCGAGGTGGCAGCCCTTGACATCACCACACCTGCTGCTCATCTCACGTGGGCTATTTAGTGCCTCTAGTGAGCCCGCTGTGCAGGACAATCAAGGACCATGCTTAGGCCAAGGTCAGGCCCGTCCTGCACCCGTCAGCGGCAGGAGGAGACAGGACAGGCCCACACCCCTAGATCTGCACTCAAGATTCCTGTGATATCTTCTTTGCTCCAAATACAGCTTCTGGTAGGCAGTTTCTTTTATATGCCACTAAATAAACATCCAATTCTATAATCTGCACAAAATCTGGCTGATAGATTACATTACTTTATTCAATAAGAGGTCACTGGCCAAATAAGAAGTAAAGTGAGCCCTGAGTTCATGAGGGCATTATGGGGAAGAGGAAAGTGGCGTGAAGCACCAATGACTAATGGGAAAGGGGCAAAAACACCTAGATATTCTGCAGAGTACTGAACCTGAAGTGAGATTGACAATTTAATTGTAGAAGTGGAGGGGATGCTTAAGCACAATGACAAACAGTCCGCTAAATTTGGGAAAATAAAATCAACCACATCTACTCAGGCAAACAAAGCAAATCTATAGAGAAAGAACTCATTTCAGGTAGCAGGCTGCATGATCGAAGGATGTGCCCTAAATCGACCATTGTAATCCTGAATTAGGCACTTATTGAATGCACCCAGGTATCCAGCCAAACGGTCAATAGTTTGAAACCTGAGGGTAAAGCCCCTCGTGTCATGCTGGAAGAACTTACAGATATAAATGCTTCACCCCTTAGCTCAGCCTACCATTTAAACGCCTACAATTGCTCAGAGGGTAGTGGCGTTAGCCCCACAGGTCTGATGCTAATAGGGGATATTGATTCCTTATTTACAGGTGATTTACAAGTCTTAATTGTCTATCTCACAAATGAGTTCTCCCAAATTAAGGAGTTAATTTTACTTTAAGGTTTATGAAGGAATCTATTGCTGCCCGAACTTTACCATTATCCATCAAACTCCCTCTGCCTCCCGTTTGCACCAGTTTGATTTAGTGGGGCCCTCATCCACGATACCTCGAAATGGAGAGTGTAACAAGCAACCTACCCTCCGCTAAAGTGGTATTCCTACAGGTGGCAGTCAAGTTCCACCCTCTTTGCAACTCTCCCACAAGGGTCAATTTGGAACCCCATATTAAAGATTCAGCCGCCAACAGTGGCATAGCTAGGAGGGGTTGGGGGCAGTCCGTTTTTGGGGCGGCATCCAGCGCAAGGTATGTTTTCTCTCCCTCGTCATCTGTTGCCAACCCCCACTCTTACCTCCACCAGCCGTCCCTGGGGGCAAATTCTGGAAATGCACAGGGCGGCAAAAGGTCTTGCTGATGACCAAATAGCACCCTTTCAAAAGCGAGCAAAGCAATTGTGTAACAATAGATACGATAGATATGGACACTATAAAGTTCATTCTAGGAGATCAGGCCCCGGTTAATGGGTTAATTAACTTGAAGGAAGAGTCAATTTCAACAGCTTTGTCCAATATTCAGTTTAAGACAAAGAAGTTGACACCTGAGAGGGGGAGTTCAACTTCAGGCAGCATGACTACTGAGAAAGCTACTACAATAGTGAAGGAACTTTCTGCTCCTTGCAATGCCAGTACTATCCCCTCGGAAGACGTCTAACTCGTCCATAACATACATTCTGGCAATTAAAGCATTTCTCTACCAACTATAACTTTAGCCCCTGTTCCCATCACAGATTTTACTTCTGTCTATTCTATCTTGGAATATTGCAAGACTGAGGGGAAACTAGATAATCCATGCAGATGTTTATGATATATTAGGATTGTTTGTTAAGGGCCCTACAGGCTTTTGTATTAAATAGTTTAATGTTCACACCAGACCAGCAAACTTAAACACAGAATCACCTATTTTGTCAAAATTAGATCTCGCTGTTTCCAGTGGCCCCTTCAATGTTTCATTGGTCATCGCCTGTGACTTTAATGTTACATTTAAACACATTGCCCACATTGATTTTATTGTGGAAATGGTGGGCAGAGATAGAAATGTCCAGAGATTAGCTGCCGAGCTTTAATGAGATGGTGTACTATGGCTCTGCAGCTTAGTGCAATGACAACTAAACATGGTCTTAAGGTCTGTAAGGGTAGATTGAATCTGATACCCATAGAGATGATACATCCATAAGGGGTAGATCCAAGAGGAGGATTGACTATATTTTCGGGACTTAGAGATCTGGCATACCATGATTGATTTCAGAGTGTTAAAGAGGGGTGATAGGGATCACTATCCCTTACATCTGTCCATCAATATGACTAACCCCCATAGTGACACCCTAACAGAAAATCATTCCATTGCTGTGATTATGGTATCCAACAACAGGAGAGCAGTAAGTTTGGGTACACTTTTGAAATACCCTTAGACCATGGCAACAATACACAACTCTTTTAACACCCTATTTGGGCCATCTTTAAATAGTCATGATGCAGGAGGCAAATTCATGGAAGTACACTGTGAATTATTTAGCACCTTCAGTCTACTTTACTCTACTGATCCCAAACATATTAGTCCAGTCAATACCAAATCTTCATCTTGGTTTAATCCCTAATGTAGGCAAGCTAAACTTGCACTATTAACTGCCCTAAAGTCAGTCAGGAGATACATCTTTGATCTGAATTAAAAGAGCTAAGGTCAAAGATACTATAGCTAAGTCTAAGCAGGAATGGAGTAAAACAAGTTGGGAGGGCTTGCTCATAGCAGCTACAACTGGAGATGGTAGATCCTTTTGGCATATAGTAGCTAATGTAAACTTAAGATCGACTCACCTGCTGGACCATCACATCCCTGCCCCTTTATTAGAGCAACATTTTAGCATCCTGTACACTAGTGTCTCAAAGCTACAGCAAATATGGAGCCCAATGGTTTCAAGCATCAAGGAGAATTAAATCGATCCGCCACTGAGCTTTAGCTTAGAAGAGACAAGATGAGCAGTAAAACAACTTAAGTCATTGAAGGCACTAGGATCCGCTAAAATTCCAGGTGACCTCTATTCCTCAGAACAGGAAGTTTGGGTCCCTTATATAAATAAATTTCTGAATTGTAAGAAGGGGGATAGTAACCATCCCAGGAATTACCGCCCTACAGGTTGAATTGATATCTTACAAAATACATTTTGTTTTCAGGTTTTAGATAAGATTAAGGGTTGGATAAATTCTAAGATATTGTTTCCCCTTTGCAAGCCAGGTTTAGAAAAAAGATCCGTACTGTTGACCACATTTGTAGATACACTTTAAAGCAATGGAAGTATCTTCAGTTATCCAAAGATAATTTATATGTAGCATTTGTGGATCCTAATACAGCATTCGATATGGTACCTAGGGTTAAGATCTGACAAGTGCTGGAACAGATGGGATGCACCCGTCCTTATTATACATATTAATTAAATTGAATTATTCAAATTATGCACAGGTGAGATTGGGCATAAAAGGGGAACTAACTAAATGTATTTAAATTAATTGCAAAGTCTGTCAGGCCTGTGCCCTAGACCAACCCTCTTTTCGTTATACATCAATGATGTACTTAAGCACTTACTCGATTGCACACACTATTTCCCTAGATTATGTGGTAAGCCATTAACAAGGGTCTTATTTACTGATGATGCTCTGTTTATTTTGCACACTTCTATGGCTCTACAAAATCTTTTGAATCAATTTACAGTTTTTTGTGATGAAATGGGTCTTGAGGTTATCATTAATAAAACAAAATACATGTGCTTAAACCCCCACAGATCTCATGGAGGCCCTTTTGGTATGGAAGGGATCCCCTTACAAAGGGAGGATAAATGTGATTATTTGGGTATCTAAATCTATCAAATCAAATTCTGGGCATCACATATGACTTAAACAAGTGCCTCCCTTTTACATGGAGCTTATGATGTGCTGAAAAGACATAAAAGTACGACTCCACGATATGTCTCACTGGCTAACAAAATATGTTGCTCCATGATTTAGATTGCATCCCCGTATGGGGCAGAAATCTGAGGGCATGTGGGAAAAAAAGAGGTGATTAGCAAAGAAAATTATTTTCTTGGATCACTGTTTAAAGTACCACAGAGTTTTTGAAACCGACCTTAAGCGGTTCAGTGATATTGCCGATCTCAGTCCTGTTTTGAGCGCGGTTGTGGGGTACGCTGGGGTTCGAACCCTTCCGTAATGAATTAACAGAGGTTATGAGCATCCCAAAATCTGAATCCATAAAGTGGCTCCTGCACATAAAAAGACCCTCTCAGTGATAGGCATGGGCCAACATTGGTTTACTCCATCTGTAATTACCAATAATATGAAATTAGCCGGTAAAAAAAGGATATTGGTCATACGTGAAAGAGCATCATCATCATAGCAGTAGACAGGGTTTTTTTACATCAGTATTTCTCAAGTCTAAATCTAGCCCAGCTTTAGAACATTACCTGGATGAAATAAAACCTGGCTGTGCAAGGATTTTACATTTTAAATTTAGATTGGCTTCACCCCAAATTGGACAGTATAACAAAAAATGGAATAACCATCTGGTAGATTTTTCTAGGTGTGGCATGTGCTAAGCAAATGGCGAAGACATTGATCATTTACTGTTCTTTTGCTCCCAATATAAATATCCTCATAGGAAATGGATTAAGCCACTTTATAACACCATGGAGCTTAGATGTTACCAAACAGCCTCAAGTATATTAATATCAAATACTGATGAGCCTATTGTATTTGCCATGAGTAGACACCTTTTTGTGGTTTGGTTCATAAGAAAACGCCGCGGCAGTCCGCTATAATCATTCACCTCATTGTTCTGTTTTGGCAAAACGTTGGACCTAAGTATATATGATTTCTACATGATGGCCCCGCCTACTTCATCTGTTAATTGTGTCTAGCAACTATTTTATATTGCGTTTGATTTTAATTTTCTCTATTTTGGTCTCTTTTAATGTAATTGTGATGTATAGCAAATGGTTATTAGTATTGTATATTTATAATTGTGGATGCACTTGCACTTTATGTAACCAGAGCAATATTTTAAGAGCTGTCGATCAGCAGTTTTACTCTTATACTAAGCAAACTTTTACTTTGTATGTTCACAATGTTTTGCAATGTTACTTTTTATGGCTTGTGTATTTTATGAACTCAGTGACACCCGAAATGAACTATTTTGATGATGATGAAAGTGGACAGATATCACCCGGCCTGTGCCTGCCCTGGCTATAGGATCAGTGTAGATTAGCTGTACTCATTCCAGAAAGCTTAAACTCAGGCCCAACCTGCAAAGCGCTTCCATAATCTATGGCCATCTTAGAGAATCAAAGTCCTTTTCAATATCCGAGATACAGAAAGGCTCAGCACATACCCCAAAGTAAAGATTAATATCAGTTAATATACAACAGTATGAAAGTTAATAATGATCAAACAGGAAATAATCTCCCAAAGAAATTATTATAGACTCCAAATTCTCATGCGAAAAGTATTCTTCTTCTATTCTTTTTTTGAAGATGCTTCATTGGATTTCATTAAAAACACAATACAAATTGATAGCCGACGCAATGCATTTCGTCCCCATGGGACGTCTTCAAGGCTTTTTGTGTTTTTATTTATTCCATGATTGTTATGATCAGAGTTCGATAAATAATATATGTCCTTGTTTTAAGTTCAATTCGTAGGATAAAGAGCACCACTTTATTTTGTCTGTGGATTTTTTAAAATGTGTCTGCTCTTCCAAAGGGTATTGTTGCCCCAAATTTTAGCAAAGAGAGAAAAGACGTTCGGTCCGGTGTCCGAGTCTGAAGAGATACGGCCTTTTCAATATCCAACAAGACTACCAAGTTCCTAAAGCCCTCCTAAGTTGTCTTATTGATTACGTGAAACAAGCATCTTATAATAAACAAGGTGTTCCATCTTTTCTAACAACCCATTCTGATCTTGGTTTGTTAATTATCACTTATACTATTGGGAGCAGCTAGTTGGCCAATATCTTTCCTAGTATCTCATAGTCAAGATATGGTAAACCTCTCTCTCCCTGGCGTGCCTCCAGCCCAACCTGATTGGCAGTACTGAGGACCTGCAGACTTCCACCTTTTAATCCCTGCAGACTGGTGGAGTGTCCCAGCTCAGACTCAGCCCACGACTGCAGAAATGTATTATTGTGTTGACAGAATGTTTAGGAATGGGGCGGTTGTCGCCGGAGCACAGGATTGCAAACTATGCAGTTGCCATTTTGGCCAAACCCACCCAGTCAAAGGATGCTACAGTTATCAACAAATTAACACTTTTTAACCATTTGAAGACCATCTGACCTCTTTCAAATTCTAATATCCACAAAAACTACTCAATGGATTTACAGTAAAACAAGTAAAGGCACTCCAATAGGTAAAGTTCTAGTTCCATGCGAAATTTGGTGCTTTGCGGTCTTCTTCTGTAGGAGAGAGAAAAGTATTGCAGTTAGAACGAAACAGGTTGCTTTTTAGCCCCCTCCCCTCCCTTAATTTATCCTTCCCCTGGACAGATCTGCACAAAACTTGGCATGCCAAACCTAAACGGGATGCACTTTTGTTGGAACGTTTTGTGCAGACTCCTTCAATAGTGGAAACGTATTTAGCAAAGCAAAAACGTGATTTTCGAAAGAAACTCCTTAACCATAACTGCAGAATCGCTATTGCTGAATCTGTAATAAGTGTATGTGTTTTCGTCTTATGTCATTATTTTATTGGTATTTGTACAGTACTTACATCTATTGGTCTGGCATTGTGGTGCTTTCTCAATGGATGTGATTCTGCTAGGAAAGCACCATACACCACCAGAGACATTTTACCAAGTTAGTGGACATCCAGCTGCTGGGGAGTCATCTTAGGCCATGCATGTCATCAACCTCATAGCTTCATTCTACCAATACATGACCTACCATGCAGGGAACTTCATACTCAGTGCTTTAAGTTGGAATATAGAAAGTGTAGGTACTCACTGTTTAGAGTCCCCTTTTTGTCCTGATAAATGCCAACGCTCTCTCACTTAATATATTGCAGCACTGCTGAGAGGTGCAGGTAATCTCCCTGTCAAATTAAAGAAGCCCATGTACTCAGTACCAGACAGTACCTGCCCATTCAAGCAATGTTCATACTGATATGCAAATGCTTTCAAAACCTTCTAGACATGGCTTGTTTCTACCCTGCCACAAATGTACATTGCCACATGCATTGCACCCTGCCATCTAACGTCATACGGTATTGAGGATGTACTCTTAGATACTCGCATTACATACAGCTGTCACAGCTCCTCATAGTCAAAAGTGCCTCGTACTTTTCTGGATATGCATCAGGCATGATCTGAAACTTGCCCGCTGTTGATTCGTGTAGTTATGGTATGAATGAAACGTGTAACTATTCCTATGTGCATCTAAATATCAAAATGGGCTTGTGGTTTGTGTGCACATACGCATGGGTGCAGCTGCCGGCTTGTTGTGTCACTCTGTGAGTGCACCACGCAAGGGCCAGACCTATTAGCTTTGACAAGGCTTGTTATTTGTGGCTTAAAGCTGACACTTCAGCTGCCTGTTAAAGAAAACGTAAATGAGCTTCTTTTTATGAACAAAGGTGACTGTACTAAACTGGTATGTGGACTGTGCTATAAAATTGGGAAAAAGATTGTTAATTACGTACGTCAACCTTATCAGAGATTTACCCAAAAATATCTTCATGTCAATGGCTCTCTAAAAAAATAACAATCAGCTTCCGAAGAAAACTCGGAGCCACCCAGTTCCTCGCAGCAGGTCTTAAGGTCGGTGGATGAGTTTACTGTATGTCGCCTCCAGGTAGACTTGCCTCTTTATTAACTGCCTCTTTCCACTGTGAGCTGCTTCTGTTCTGTTACTTTGCGTAGTCATATCAACAGAACCAGTGGCCACTTCAATGAGGTTGCCAGATCTGATTGTTGCATTCCCGGACTGTTATTTGTCTTTTTTCATTTTTTATTATTTTATTTTTGTGTTTTTTGTAGTCGTGCCTTCTGCGACACTTCACATCATTCTGGTGATCAGTTGTGAGGGTCAGCGCGTGGGTGTGCTAAGCCCTTCAACGCACCATGCCTGGAGAGGGTGGCCTAAGCCATTTTGTGGCACAGATTGGGTGTCCCCAGGCCGCACTCCCCAAATAAATATTGCCTCAGACCCCAACTGGTGGGGTCCCTAGGGCCAATACATGGTTTTGAAAGGGGGGCTTCCCCACCCCTTCCACAAATAAATACATTTTGCATCAGACCCTGGAGGATGGGTGATTGTTTTTCCGGGGCCATTATTTGGCTTGGTGAGGAGGGTCACATAAGTCAACAATACCCACACCGCAAGGCAAAAAATATAGTGTGTAGATCACTTATCGTTGTCTACCTTACGAGGTGTATATATCACAACATTTTGTGTTTGTTTTGCAAAATAACCTATTCCCTACTTATGGTTAATTGCCATATATCAATTGCCTTAAACAATTTCATTTTCTAAAAAACTTCCATTCCATTGACAGTCTCTCCGAAGAAGAAACAACTGGTGACTGATTACTTCAATCTTATATATAATTTACATGTAGATATGATTTCACATTATTTACTACGGGGTGTTATTTTATTTCCCTGCCTCCACTGTTTTCTATGTAATGGTGTTACTTGAACTTCTGAGTGGTCATTTGAAACTGTTTTGTGACACCGTTAGGGCTGTAGTAACTTTAAAAGTACAGTTTGTGCATAGCAATGATCTTACTCTTGTGTGGGTGTGTATAAGTAATAATTATTTCTTACTTTCCAGCCACCCCCTCGATCCCTCCTCTATTTACTACAAAAATGTATGCTTATGTGTGTGGAGATGTGCGCCGTTGTGGCAGAGACTTCCACAAAGTAAAGATGGAAGGGACAGATGATAGAGCGCGCAGGTC
Organism: Lissotriton helveticus; assembly: GCF_964261635.1. Taxonomy (NCBI): domain Eukaryota; kingdom Metazoa; phylum Chordata; class Amphibia; order Caudata; family Salamandridae; genus Lissotriton; species Lissotriton helveticus. Next base: position 807,360,441 of record NC_136071.1, read on the forward strand.
ACCCGACTAGTCTTTTACCAAAAATAGTCACCTGGGCCCATAATCAATAATCTAAAAAATAAAACAGGTAACCTTCGCTCTACTATCAGTGTATTTTGAACATTTAGGACTTTTGAGCTATCTATACCTTGACTTACCAATCCACGTCACCGGTACCTATAGTCCTAAGGGATCAAGGGTGTTAGCATAATAGCAAAAAATAACATTTGCACTCATATAATAACCACAAACTCGGGAAGTTTTGAATTCTTTATCTAAGTTTCTTAAGTGGTCATGATCCAGAGATTAAACACCAAAAGTCTTTCAATTATGAAGATCAGAATCAAAATGTAACTATGCAAAAGATGTATTAAACTAATTTCGATCATTTAGCAATAGGGAGGGTAAAGAGAAGGAACATAAAATATGATTAAAAAAATGTTTAAGCATTTAACAAAAGGGGAGGGGGAAAAAGGGAACATATGTCAAACTCATATCAATAAGGGAGGGTAAAGAGAAGGAACATCCATATGCAATCACTATTATCAAACATGTAATATTTAGGGAGGGTGAGAGAAGGAAACAAGTCAATGACGAACCCAGACAAATTTATATTTACCTAGGAATGGTGTGAAGAACTAACCCTGGCCACAGGTCAGTTTAAAGGACAGAACCCCGAAAGTTGCAGTCGCCAGTAGGCTAACAGGTGCAGATTAGAATCAGGACAGGTAAACCCAAATTGGATCAGGACAGGACCACCAAAGGATAAGACTGGCACCCGCAGTTAAGTTGCAACGCCTGCGCTACTCCCTCTCTGCAGCAAACAGTCAAACCCCGATGCGGTTATCGATTTCCCCAACAAAGTGCTTCGCCAGTACTTCAGCTTCCCAGAACCCCGATTGGGTTATCGAATCTTCTGACAGAGTGCTCCGCAGCCCTCTGCTCTTAGTCATCTATTGAGTGCGTTGGGTCAGTGACAGGTCAGCTATTTGGACAAGTCGGACAATTTCTCTAGCTAAACCTACAATGGTTATACTATGTTTCAGGTCAGTGTACCACCCTCCAATGTTGCAAGTGTAAGAATCCCCAAATTGGATTGGACAAAAAGATGGGATGTATGACGGTACAACGCGTACCGTCACAACGCGTGCTGTTACAACGCGTCCCTCACAACGCAAGTCGTTACCACGACTTGCGTTGGGGGCGCGGATGTCGAATAGTATAATTTACTATTCTAACACCAGTCCCCGTGGACACTAGGGAAGATGTTGGAATAGTAAATTTACTATTTTTAATCTTCTAGCGCCCTCCAGCGCAAGTCGTGGTAACGACTTGCGTTGTTACGGACGCGTCGTAACAGCACCGCGGGGAAACATCCGCGTTGTAACGGATGTTTCCCAAAAGATGAGGAGAGGTCATCACATCATACCAAAATGACACTTTTCTTCTGCATATTCTATTAACGTTCCCGCCCATTCAATTTTATTTTCTCACTTATATTTTATTCCACCCGACAATGAATGTATCAGATTTGAATCATTTTAGTTCATATTAGAATTCTGTTTTCTTCATAAAGTTCAGGAGTTGACTTTCCCAGCAACATCTTCTAGCAAGTCATGCCTTGGCCGGGTTTCAATGACAAATGACATAGCTCCTTCCTGAGTCGACATACGCAGTGTAGCTTTCCAAGATGGAGTAATAGAACCTCCCAGGCCCAAAGATTACGATACATAAAAAATAGAAAAGAAACAGTTTTAGAACACAGAATAATTGAATGCACTGTATACCACTTATCTCTACTCTATTCCCATTTATTTATTTTAAACTATTGCATTAAGGTTAAGCAGAATGAACAGCTTAGCGAAAGCAGCAGTGCAAGCTTCATGCATGCTGTAACACAGAGCAGCCATCTTAGTTCTAGTGCACAGAAGCGAAAGATTCCCTCCAATGCAAAGAGTACGTCATGTCACGTGAGTATGACAGACACATGCGCAGTAGAAAATCCTGCGTAAAAGCAGCCATTTTAGTTGCAAGCGGATTACGGTTAGTAAAAGCACATATGCAAGCTTCATCTAGATACCCAAAATGTAGTGTAATGCAATATTAGTAATAAAAACATGTTGGTTAATTTATTAACGTTATGTCGAAAGGGTTAAGTACAAGCAAGTCGCGTTACATGCGAATCCTTGCTCCATCACAGACGCGAAGGTCGATGGCTGTAGGTTTGTGAGTAGCATTTTTGTAGTATGGGTTTAGTATTCCTATAGCACAACTTTAAGAACTAGATAAGGACGTTTGTAAATAAGGCTTAAGTATCTGCCAGGCGTTGCACAGATCAGTAAAACTATGCAAAAGGTATTAGCAAATACATTTTTTTTATCCTACTATAACTTTGCCCCTCACCCCTATGTTGGATCTGCATGAAACCTAAGATTCCTGTAATTGACAACTTTGAAAAGTCAAATGCTGTGTATTTTGAATAAACAGAGCCAAAGTTATTAGCACATGGAAAAAATTTTGCCCTTCCTTTTTACATTTTCACCCTTCAAATATCTGCATTAAACTTGTCACACCTCAGTAGCGGCTTCTACTGAATGGAGGGGATGGGACGGGGTGGGGGTGGAAGCAAAGGGGGAATACAAAATAAAAGGACTTACCTGGGTGCCGCCAACCGCCGCCTTTCCTCCCTCGTCTTCTCCATGCCGTAACAGGAAGCACACAACCACCCAGATTCCCCTGGCCAATCTCGATGCTGCATTACAGCAGTGTTGTGATTGGTCTGAGTGCCGTGGTTCAGCACTCAAATGGGGACAGGGAGGCTGCGCATGTTCCCCACCAGGTTGTGTAATGCAGCCTGGTAGGGATCATGTGAAATGTGCATGACTGTTTGGCCTCCCTGTGCATCATCAATGTGATTCAGGATAAGTGGCCAGAGGTGAACGATAAGTAGCACTTTAGAGTGTGCCTAACACTCCTACCCCTGGCCCCTGCTCTGGCGAGTCTCATCTGCCTCACCCCACACCTAAGCAGGAAGAAAAACTAAAATGATAATAAAATAGTTATTATCATTTTAGTTGAGGTAATTGTGGTGTTTTAATCATGCCTGTGGTACTCACAATAAAGGTTAAGACTCTTGGGTATACCTAAAGTTATTTGTATTTGTAATTGGACCCCTGTATTTATCCAATAAACATTTATTTCTGAAATCCCGGCAATGGTTGAGTCTGTGATGGTGGTACATTCGTACCATCAAATGGAAAATCGGCTACGATGAAGCATACCACGAGAAGTTGTGAGTAAGGTGATTTCTCCAAAATCTTTTGTTGATTGAGGTAAATCACTCCCCATACAAATTTATTTGTTTATGATCTCCTTTCTCCCGAGGCCATGATTTAAAATAAGATGCAATACCCTGATGCATGTGGCACATTTTGATCTTTTCCCCATTCCTTGGTCAGCACTCTCAACATTGCATTGTATGCTAGAAATTGCCCTCCTGCATACTATGTACCTCTTTAATATTATTGAACAAGCTTAGCAGTCCATGCTTGAACATATCTCCCGAGGTCAGTGCATCTGCCTCGGTGTATGGATCCATTAAATGCAGCTAACTCTGAAAGTGCCCACAATGGTGCTTCTGGGAGCACGGGCGTCAGGGGCTTCACACAAACATATGTTTTACAATTGTGTCTCGCTACCCTTATGAACTTGTTCAACATTCTGTGACGAGGGTTCCTGCTCATTAACCAGTCCAAGATTGTGTCCTCTTGTAATTCTGTCAGATTCTCCTTCCTCTCTGGGTCAGGTGCACAACCTAACTATCTCATAGGCAGTGCAAATGGGCTGCCATATAATTTAATTTGTAGTATGGGCCCCCAAACCACCTTCCATCAAGAGTCTCTATGCCCTTCTAGTCCCCAATATCAACATTAAGAGAATTCTTTGTAGATCCCACAAAAAATCCCTTTTTTAATAACACTGATAGTCCTGTGAAAAGGTGCACTAGCCTATGCAAGAGTAACATCTTAGCTATCACCACTAGACCCATTGGCCAAAAAAGATAATGTAATCCAGAATGCAAGAGACTGGTGTGTTACAGCGAGTACTCAACCAAGATTGCTCTTGATGAGATTCTCATCAGTGTGGTAGACATTCACCCCTAGTTATTTGAAAGTATCACATTTTCATACCAACCTTGTATCCACCACCATCCTGTAGTAGTTATTAGTGAAAAAATAAGTATGATTTAGCCCAACTTATTTTTAGGCCTGAGAAGTCCTCACATTTCTTCACTACTGACAGTAAGGCGATATGGTAGGAAACCCCTTGAGCAGGAAGATATGCACCTAAACAGTATTTAATGAAACAAAGTACCAGCTACCACCCACGTTTGCTCCTCAGTGTGGTCCTCCATGCCTGAGAAGGTATGCCAATGGTGTTACTGCCTATTGCAAAAAACAGTGGACCCTAGTTCTACAGGATCAAGTAAATGATAGACACATACTAAATAGTACGTATGTCCTTTGTCCAGCCGGACAGGATTTTATTAGTTTCAGTGTTTTGGTTCATATAATCAACATTTATACAAGAGTGGGCACAGCCAGTGACCCACAGGAGACAAGACAAAACAAGAGGAGGGAGTTTTTGTAAGGGCGCACAAGGCGGTCTGTACTAGTATTCAGTTTTACAGACTTGGTTCTGTTTTAACACACCATTGTAAATAACATTATGTGACATATTAAAGTACATATGGTGCTCTTAGGTCGACGACGTTTCGATGCCACTACTCAAATGCAAAAAACACAGTTGATGGACAGAATGTAGAACAATGTCATACATTCACCTCAGTACTAGGATCTGGGCCTAAATCCATCGTTATTTTGCACTCCACACCACCCTGGGTTAGACACTGGCTATATGCAAATCAGCTCTGACCCTGTGCCTCATGGGAACAGTCCAGTCCGAACTACCAAGCCATGTCTTTCCCAGACCGGAATCAAGCATCCAAGGACCGGTTTCGGGCTATCAGCCTTCATCAGCCTGGATAGCTTGACTCCAGTGGTGTGGAGAGCCTGGGACTCACGTCTGAGCATACCCAGCCCACTCGGGGTGAAAATTGCAAAAAACACAGTTGATGGACAGAATGTAGAACAATGTCATACATTCACCCCAGTACACGGATCTGGGCCTAAATCCATCGTTTTTTTGCACTCCACACCACCCTGGGTTAGACACTGGCTATATGCAAATCAGCTCTGACCCTGTGCCTCATGGGAACAGTCCAGTCCGAACTACCAAGCCATGTATTTCCCAGACTGGAATCAAGCATCCGAGGACCGGTTTCTGGCTATCAGCCTTCATCAGCCTGGATAGCTTGACTCCAGTGGTGTGGAGAGCCTGGGACTCACGTCTGAGCATACCCAGCCCACTCGGGGTGAAAATTGCAAAAAACACAGTTGATGGACAGAATGTAGAACAATGTCATACATTCACCCCAGTACAAGGATCTGGGCCTAAATCCATCGTTTTTTTGCACTCCACACCACCCTGGGTTAGACACTGGTTATTTGTATTTGTAATTGGACCCCTGTATTTATCCAATAAACATTTATTTCTGAAATCCCGGCAATGGTTGAGTCTGTGATGGTGGTACATTCGTACCATCAAATGGAAAATCGGCTACGATGAAGCATACCACGAGAAGTTGTGAGTAAGGTGATTTCTCCAAAATCTTTTGTTGATTGAGGTAAATCACTCCCCATACAAATTTATTTGTTTATGATCTCCTTTCTCCCGAGGCTATGATTTAAAATAAGATGCAATACCCTGATGCATGTGGCACATTTTGATCTTTTCCCCATTCCTTGGTCAGCACTCTCAACATTGCATTGTATGCTAGAAATTGCCCTCCTGCATACTATGTACCTCTTTAATATTATTGAACAAGCTTAGCAGTCCATGCTTGAACATATCTCCCGAGGTCAGTGCATCTGCCTCGGTGTATGGATCCATTAAATGCAGCTAACTCTGAAAGTGCCCACAATGGTGCTTCTGGGAGCACGGGCGTCAGGGGCTTCACACAAACATATGTTTTACAATTGTGTCTCGCTACCCTTATGAACTTGTTCAACATTCTGTGACGAGGGTTCCTGCTCATTAACCAGTCCAAGATTGTGTCCTCTTGTAATTCTGTCAGATTCTCCTTCCTCTCTGGGTCAGGTGCACAACCTAACTATCTCATAGGCAGTGCAAATGGGCTGCCATATAATTTAATTTGTAGTATGGGCCCCCAAACCACCTTCCATCAAGAGTCTCTATGCCCTTCTAGTCCCCAATATCAACATTAAGAGAATTCTTTGTAGATCCCACAAAAAATCCCTTTATTTTTGAACCAGCGGCAGCTTTTTATCGCCAAGGCAGAGCACAGCGGAGTTTACCTCACCTCACTTCCTGACCAGCGTTTAAAGCCCACTCTTCGCCGCACCCGCTTCGCGGGTGCCGCTTCACAGGCTGCGGACACCGGACCAGCTGAGCATCTTTGTGTGGCGGTAAGGCGGCTGTGGGCGCGAGGCGTCAGCGGGGCTGCGAGCGTGCAGGGACTTCATTTCCCAGAAGTCCCTGCTAGACCGACGGAGAGCTTCCGGTCCGCTCTCCCTGCTGGCCCGCCCCCCGCCCCCCCCACGAGGTGCTTAAGAGGAGTTCCCAACCGCCAACACATGGGACATTATTTTTGAACCAGCGGCAGCTTTTTATCGCCAAGGCAGAGCACAGCGGAGTTTACCTCACCTCACTTCCTGACCAGCGTTTAAAGCCCACTCTTCGCCGCACCCGCTTCGCGGGTGCCGCTTCACAGGCTGCGGACACCGGACCAGCTGAGCATCTTTGTGTGGCGGTAAGGCGGCTGTGGGCGCGAGGCGTCAGCGGGGCTGCGAGCGTGCAGGGACTTCATTTCCCAGAAGTCCCTGCTAGACCGACGGAGAGCTTCCGGTCCGCTCTCCCTGCTGGCCCGCCCCCCCCACGAGGTGCTTAAGAGGAGTTCCCAACCGCCAACACATGGGACATTATTTTTGAACCAGCGGCAGCTTTTTATCGCCAAGGCAGAGCACAGCGGAGTTTACCTCACCTCACTTCCTGACCAGCGTTTAAAGCCCACTCTTCGCCGCACCCGCTTCGCGGGTGCCGCTTCACAGGCTGCGGACACCGGACCAGCTGAGCATCTTTGTGTGGCGGTAAGGCGGCTGTGGGCGCGAGGCGTCAGCGGGGCTGCGAGCGTGCAGGGACTTCATTTCCCAGAAGTCCCTGCTAGACCGACGGAGAGCTTCCGGTCCGCTCTCCCTGCTGGCCCGCCCCCCGCCCCCCCACGAGGTGCTTAAGAGGAGTTCCCAACCGCCAACACATGGGACATTATTTTTGAACCAGCGGCAGCTTTTTATCGCCAAGGCAGAGCACAGCGGAGTTTACCTCACCTCACTTCCTGACCAGCGTTTAAAGCCCACTCTTCGCCGCACCCGCTTCGCGGGTGCCGCTTCACAGGCTGCGGACACCGGACCAGCTGAGCATCTTTGTGTGGCGGTAAGGCGGCTGTGGGCGCGAGGCGTCAGCGGGGCTGCGAGCGTGCAGGGACTTCATTTCCCAGAAGTCCCTGCTAGACCGACGGAGAGCTTCCGGTCCGCTCTCCCTGCTGGCCCGCCCCCCGCGCCCCCCACGAGGTGCTTAAGAGGAGTTCCCAACCGCCAACACATGGGACATTATTTTTGAACCAGCGGCAGCTTTTTATCGCCAAGGCAGAGCACAGCGGAGTTTACCTCACCTCACTTCCTGACCAGCGTTTAAAGCCCACTCTTCGCCGCACCCGCTTCGCGGGTGCCGCTTCACAGGCTGCGGACACCGGATCAGCTGAGCATCTTTGTGTGGCGGTAAGGCGGCTGTGGGCGCGAGGCGTCAGCGGGGCTGCGAGCGTGCAGGGACTTCATTTCCCAGAAGTCCCTGCTAGACCGACGGAGAGCTTCCGGTCCGCTCTCCCTGCTGGCCCGCCCCCCACGCCCCCTATATTACATCATCCGCCTCCCGCAGCGCGGGACGCAGCCCGGGCGAAGACAGGGCAAAGACTGGGCCGTTTGAGGCCGTTCGAGGACGGCCAAGGACTGGACTGGCCTACCCTCTTTCGCCCATCTGTAAACTGCCAAACTGTGGTTGGAGCTGCTAGGAACTTTTAAAATCTATAGAAGGTTTTTATCCGGTTAGATTTTTAGGTTGTTATTGTTTATAAACATGTCAGTTAGGATAACCCGTAGTAAAACTGGCAAGGGAAACACTTCAATCAGTGGCCCTATGGATGATTTCATCACTCGTACTAACCTGGCTATTGATGAGGAAATTTCCAAATTACAGACTCGTGTTTCTCTTGAGTTGGCAGCCGCTAGAAGATTATCGGAGGTAATTACTACCTCAAAAAAATCTTCTCTGGGGTCTATTGCCACTGCTGTTACCCCGGAGCGACCTGCCACTTTTAAGTCACTAGTTTTGCAGGCAGAGGTCCACCAGGTTCCAACTCTACAGCTTGCTCCACAGGCTGTAGAGCTAACTGAAGATGCCGGTGATATTATTTCATCTGTATCGTCTCCTGTAAAAAATGTTTCTTTTAACTTTTCTATTCCAGCAACTGTAAAACCCCTTGCTGATACGCAGGTCATTAGCTCTAAATTCCCTGACCCTGTAATTTTTAACTCATCTAGAACTAATCTAAATTTGGGTACTTTTCCGCAGAAGAAAAAGATCCCCCGGTATACCTACTATGGGAAAAGGGCAAGAGCTGCACAGAAACCAAAATTGCCCCCTATACAAATTCCAAAAATAATTGAAGGGATTATTCCTAAGGAACAGATACAACTAGAAGGTGCCAAGGGGGTGTCAGAACCCGTCCAAACTACTAAAACACCCCAAGAGGGGGCCCAATTGCTGAGGGCCAGGAAGTCAAGGAAGGGAAGGACGGGGAATTCATAGGCATAGTTTGGGAAACACTTAAGAAACTACTCTCCCCTCTTGCTCATAGACTCTCATCCATCGAAAACAGTTTGTTGGAGATGGAGAAAAGTATTATAGCCTTGGCTACTCTTGGCTTGAGAAGTCTAGAAAATCAGGGCATTGGGGTCGAGGACTCGATCTCACAGGTGTCTTCTTCTATTCCTCTACCTGTAACACCACTGGAACGTCCAGTTCCGAAACCACGAACAGTGGGTGTGAATCAAACTGTTGCATCTAAACCTGCTGTTCCTCCCCGTTCTTCTTGTATTATACCCACTACAAACTCTAATGTAGTTCCTCCTTCAAAATCACGGCCCACAGACTCTCGTCAACAGCACTCCCGGGGTACCTCTGTAAAGAACAACTTTAGAGGGGGTTATATTGATCTTCCCCCAGAGGCTAATGACTATGTGGTTGTTTTGACGGGTGTTTCTGAGCTTGAAAATGATTACCACGAGCACCATTGGTCCCTGAAGAACAAGACAATGCACTGGCTCAATATGAACCGTGCAATTCCTAATGGAAGAAAGAGTAGAGTGCTGATGGTTCGACGTGTTCCTTGGGTGGGCCCTACAAAGAAATCTGTGGTTGGAGATTGTGTAGTGGTGACCTTTGAGGACCCACATACAGCACGTTATATATGCTCCTGTCCCAATGGGGAAGGTTCTTGTGTTATCCCTAGACCCTTGTCCTTTTTCTATCCTCCACCCCCTAAAAAACCTCTGAATGATGGATGGTCACTGGTACAGCGTCATCCTTGGAGGACTTATTCCTCTAATTACCAAGATTCTTTTATGTGCTGGAATGGCCTACCCACCCAGAACAGGTTTGGTAGCCTTGAGGAGGTAGACTGACTTATAAGGCATCCAACGCCCAATGTAGAACTAATGGTCTCTGCAACTTTTATGTCAGGGCCTCTTGTAAGTCCCCTTATAATGTCCGACTACAATCATGGACATATGGAAAGCTATCCAACTCTGACACTAGCACAAACTGATAATGTTGAGGAATGTACAGCTGTTAAGACTAGCTCTACATCCAGGGTACCGATTTTGGACGCAGAATTAAGGTTAGACGATCCACAGCAAGATAGTGTAGCCCCCCCCTTGGTACCATTGGTTCCTAATGTTGAATCTGATTCCCCTGGTATAGAGTCAACCCCACATCTGTTTTTCCTGTCATGGAACATCGCTGGAGTAGGCAAAAATCTGAGAGACCCAGAATGGGCAGACTATGTCGACACCAGCGACTTTTGCCTATTGCAAGAAACTTGGGCATTGGATATTCCACACAGGATGGGATACAAAACTTTTGGCATTAAGGCCACTCAGTCCGATAGGGGAAGGCCATGTGGGGGATTGATCATATGGCTTAAAATTACTTTAGCCATAAGAGTTGATGTCATAGATACAGGAACCCCCGATATTCTGGCCTTAAAAATTACATCAACTGAAGGGGGTGAATACTACATTATTAATGTCTATAATAGACCGATAGGGTATTCCAAAGTTTCGCCCACCCTGGAAATTCTGGATACCTTTTTAAAGAGGGTGGTGGGAGAAATCCCTGTAATATTAGGGGGCGATCTAAATTGCAACTTCGAACCGATCCTTGGGATTTCCGATGTCTTCCAAGATGAAGACCAAGCATATAACATCCCCCAGCTTGACACCGTGAACTATGTCCCGTGTAGCACTCTGGCGGTTCAATTATTGAGGCTAACAGTTGACCATGGCCTCAGAGCGTGCAATGGTCGCCTTTCGTCAGATCTTATAAAACAACCTACCTTCGGGAAATCGAACAGCAGATTAGATTTTATTCTTGTCTCTTTAATTATTTGGCATTTTATGATTGACTTTAAAGTATCATCGAGGGTAGAGAGTGATCACTTTCCCCTGGAACTTTTTATTGATCCGCACATAATTAGGGATACTTACGATCCGGCAACATGTGAGGTGGTTACTGATGTCCAATGTGAGCAGGCACATATAATTAATAACAACAGACGTGCTTTAAAATGGCCACATCTTTTAAGGGAGGGTAAGACCTTGGCTGCAGTTTATTCATTGTTTAACAGCACTTTTTCACCTCTAGTAGGTCAGCCTTTATCTATTGATAACTGTGATCATTTTGTTGAGCTACACAATGGTTTCTTTGATGAATTAAGAGTCCATATGTCCAAATTGCCCAAGAAGAATCAGCAAAATGTACGAGTGGGATGCCATGGGAAACTTTGGTATGACCATGCTTGTAAATTGGCTAAGAGGAACCTCCTATATGCGATTAAAAACAAAACCCAAGAGGATGTTAGACTAGCTAGGGAGGAGTACAAGCGAGTCCAAAGGGTAGCACAGAAAACATGGGAAGAGTCAATCTGGGCTGATATGTTGTCTGCTGCAAAACTTAATGATAATGTTGGCTTTTGGAGGTTGGTTGCAAATGGGGGCCATGCCGGTAGACCTGTGAGGGATTCGTTCATTGATGAAATGACATGGGTGACGCACTTTTCCAATTTGTACAAACCATATGATAACGGTAAGGAAGAGGAGCTCCCATGTCCACTTCCATTACCTATGTGTCTTGATTTTACTTTGGAAGAAACATATAGGGCAATCAATGAACTAAAACATAACAAAGCCCCCGGGCCAGACAAAATATCGGGTGACCTCTATAAACATGTACCTGAAGTTTGGGCACCCTATATTAATCGCTTGTTTAATGCTCTGTCCATTAATTGTAATTTTCCTGATAGTTGGCGTGCAGCAGAAGTTGTCCCGATTTTTAAAAAGGGAATAAGATCTGTTCCCTCTAATTACAGACCTATTAGTTTAATGGACACTCTGCAAAAACTTTATGCCAAGCATCTACTTTTCAGGATAAATGACTGGTTGGAGGAGTCGGCCATACTTTCCAAATTTCAGGCAGGCTTCAGGTCTAAGACCAGCACGATAGACCAGGTCTTTAGATTTTGTTGTCTGTTTTGGAAGTATGTTCACATTCGGAAAGGACACCTGTATGTAGCCTTTATCGATTTGAGGGCGGCATTCGACCTTGTTCCTCGCAATCTGCTATGGAGATCATTAAACACAGCCGGTCTGCCAGAAAGTCTTTTGGTCCACATTATTGAATTGCATGCTAGAAATCACGCAAATATCAGATGGGGTCCGAATGGTGAATTGACGCGTGACATCCCGATCGAGCGTGGTGTCCGACAGGGATGCGTCCTGGCCCCAACTCTATTTTCTATTTTTGTTAATGATGTGCCTGATTATCTCAATAATTGCAATAACGATTCACCACAACTGAATGGAGAGAGAGTGCCTGCATTGCTCTTCGCGGATGATACCATCTTAATATCCCAAACTAAGAAGGGCCTCCAGGCACTCTTAAACTCCTTCAGCAGTTACTGTGTGACTAAAGGGCTAGAAATAAATATTGACAAAACAAAATGTATGGCTTTAAATCCTATTAGACCGGATAGAGGGAACCTGACCCTGAATGGGGAAACTTTAGGTACTGTAGAGAATTTTACTTATTTGGGGGTGGTACTTGATTCAAAGTTAACATGGAAAGCGCAAATCGAAAAAAGTAAGGTGTCATATGCCCATAATGCAAAACCTATAATTTGTAGATTGAATGCTAGTACAAGTAAAAGTGTAACTCCCGTACTTGAACTTTTTAAATTTAAAATTCAATCTGCAGCTTTATATGGGGCTGAGATATGGGGTCCTTGGGCCAGGGAGAGTTTCCAAGGGCTCGATAACAAATTTATGAGATCAATTGTAAAGGTCCCAACCAGCACACCACTAATACCTCTTCATCTCGATTTGAATTTTAAACGAACCGACCACTTAACTATTATAAGACCGTTAATGTTCTGGATTAGGATTTGGTCCACTCCGGAACTGGTAGATTACAGAAATGGTCTCCAAGAAGTATTGAATCTAGACTCTTTCAATTCCATTCGGTGGTTCGGGCATGTTAAAAAATGGTTTAACAATCTGGGGTTGAGTTCCTTCTGGGAAAACCCAGAGAATCTACCAGCTCTTGCCAAAAATACAGTAAAAAGAGCATACTGGTGCTTCATGAATGATAGATATATTCATGATAGTAGAACTGGCACCCTAACCAATCATTGTTTAACTTTTAAAACTGAACCATGTTTTGAATCGTTTTTGGACGAAATAGAGCCTCCCCTCGCTAAGACTCTCTTCCTGAAGTTTAGGTATGGGAACCTCATGCTGAAATTTAATACTGAGCGTTGGACAAATAAAAATCTGGATTGCCCTAATAATATAAGTGAGAGATGCCCCATGTGCTCAGATATATGTAAGGAGAATGAGGTGCATATGTTATTCATATGCAAAGCATACCAGAAAGCTCGAAAAAAATGGCTCAAACCAATGTGTGCTCTTCTAGGCACTAGATCTTGTTATATAGCATACAGGATCCTAAAAACTAGTACTGCACAGTTTATTGTATTCAGTATTAGTAGGTTTCTTCATTCAGTTTTTATTGTCCGAAAGAAAATGGGACAGGTGCTTTGAAGTTGGATAGATTTTAAATAAGTGAATTCTGTTGCTAAAACTGTATCTGCCTGCTGAATGAACTATGTCCTTGATTTAATTGGTGAGAATTAACTTTACACCTTATTATTGTAATTATTGTCTTAATTAATTTTACACATGTATTATGTTCTAAATGTATGAGTTAATGAATGTACTTATGTGTGTCTTTTATGGCCGTTGGCCGAAATAAAGAATAAATAAATAAAAAATAAATAACACTGATAGTCCTGTGAAAAGGTGCACTAGCCTATGCAAGAGTAACATCTTAGCTATCACCACTAGACCCATTGGCCAAAAAAGATAATGTAATCCAGAATGCAAGAGACTGGTGTGTTACAGCGAGTACTCAACCAAGATTGCTCTTGATGAGATTCTCATCAGTGTGGTAGACATTCACCCCTAGTTATTTGAAAGTATCACATTTTCATACCAACCTTGTATCCACCACCATCCTGTAGTAGTTATTAGTGAAAAAATAAGTATGATTTAGCCCAACTTATTTTTAGGCCTGAGAAGTCCTCACATTTCTTCACTACTGACAGTAAGGCGATATGGTAGGAAACCCCTTGAGCAGGAAGATAAGCACATAAACAGTATTTAATGAAACAAAGTACCAGCTACCACCCACGTTTGCTCCTCAGTGTGGTCCTCCATGCCTGAGAAGGTATGCCAATGGTGTTACTGCCTATTGCAAAAAACAGTGGACCCTAGTTCTACAGGATCAAGTAAATGATAGACACATACTAAATAGTACGTATGTCCTTTGTCCAGCCGGACAGGATTTTATTAGTTTCAGTGTTTTGGTTCATATAATCAACATTTATACAAGAGTGGGCACAGCCAGTGACCCACAGGAGACAAGACAAAACAAGAGGAGGGAGTTTTTGTAAGGGCGCACAAGGCGGTCTGTACTAGTATTCAGTTTTACAGACTTGGTTCTGTTTTAACACACCATTGTAAATAACATTATGTGACATATTAAAGTACATATGGTGCTCTTAGGTCGACGACGTTTCGATGCCACTACTCAAATGCAAAAAACACAGTTGATGGACAGAATGTAGAACAATGTCATACATTCACCTCAGTACTAGGATCTGGGCCTAAATCCATCGTTATTTTGCACTCCACACCACCCTGGGTTAGACACTGGCTATATGCAAATCAGCTCTGACCCTGTGCCTCATGGGAACAGTCCAGTCCGAACTACCAAGCCATGTCTTTCCCAGACCGGAATCAAGCATCCAAGGACCGGTTTCGGGCTATCAGCCTTCATCAGCCTGGATAGCTTGACTCCAGTGGTGTGGAGAGCCTGGGACTCACGTCTGAGCATACCCAGCCCACTCGGGGTGAAAATTGCAAAAAACACAGTTGATGGACAGAATGTAGAACAATGTCATACATTCACCCCAGTACACGGATCTGGGCCTAAATCCATCGTTTTTTTGCACTCCACACCACCCTGGGTTAGACACTGGCTATATGCAAATCAGCTCTGACCCTGTGCCTCATGGGAACAGTCCAGTCCGAACTACCAAGCCATGTATTTCCCAGACTGGAATCAAGCATCCAAGGACCGGTTTCTGGCTATCAGCCTTCATCAGCCTGGATAGCTTGACTCCAGTGGTGTGGAGAGCCTGGGACTCACGTCTGAGCATACCCAGCCCACTCGGGGTGAAAATTGCAAAAAACACAGTTGATGGACAGAATGTAGAACAATGTCATACATTCACCCCAGTACAAGGATCTGGGCCTAAATCCATCGTTTTTTTGCACTCCACACCACCCTGGGTTAGACACTGGCTATATGCAAATCAGCTCTGACCCTGTGCCTCATGGGAACAGTCCAGTCCGAACTACCAAGCCATATCTTTCCCAGACCGGAATCAAGCATCCAAGGACCGGTTTCTGGCTATCAGCCTTCATCAGCCTGGATAGCTTGACTCCAGTGGTGTGGAGAGCCTGGGACTCACGTCTGAGCATACCCAGCCCACTCGGGGTGAAAATTGCAATAAACACAGTTGATGGACAGAATGTAGAACAATGTCATACATTCACCCCAGTACAAGAATCTGGGCCTAAATCCATCGAAGACATGGCTTGGCAGTTCGGGCTGGACTGTTCCCATGAGGAACAGGGTCAGACTGATTTGCATATAGCCATTTCTGAACTGGGGTGGCAGAGTGGGCTAAAGAACGGTGATGGATTAAACCCAGATCTTTTGACTGGGTGTGAGTGTTTGATTGATTCAGATGCCCCGTCCATCACCACCACCTTTTGTATGACTTTTGACCGCCATAAGTGTGGCAGGGTATGCTCAGACGTGAGTCCCTTGCTCACTTTGCCACTGGATTCAAGCAAGCCGGGCTGAAGATGGCTGGAATGCCAGAAACCGGTCCTCGGAAGCTTGTTTCCGGTCCAGGGAAGACATGGCTTGGCAGTTCGGGCTGGACTGTTCCCATGAGGCACAGGGTCAGACTTATTTGCATATAGCCATGTCTGAACTGGGGTGGCAAAGTGGGCTAAAGAACGGTGATGGATTAAACCCAGATATTTTGACTGGGTGTGAGTGTTTGATTGATTCAGATGCCCCGTCCATCACCACCCCATTTTGTACCGCTTTTGGCCGCCATAAGTGTGGCAGGGTATGCTCAGACGTGAGTCCCTTGCTCACTTTACCACTGGATTCAAGCACGCCGGGCTGAAGACGGCTGGAATGCCAGAAACCGGTCCTCGGAAGCTTGTTTCCGGTCCAGGGAAGACATGGCTTGACAGTTCGGGCTGGACTGTTCCCTTGAGGCACAGGGTCAGACTGATTTGCATATAGCCATGTCTGAACTGAGGTGGCAGAGTGGGCTAAAGAATGGTGATGGATTAAACCCAGATCTTTTGACTGGGTGTGAGTGTTTGATTGATTCAGATGCCCCGTCCATCACCACCCCCTTTTGTACTGCTTTTGGCCGCCATAAGTGTGGCAGGGTATGCTCAGACGTGAGTCCCTTGCTCACTTTGCCACTGCATTCAAGGAAGCCGGGTTGAAGACGGCTGGAATGCCAGTAACCGGTCCTTGGAAGCTTGTTTCCGGTCCAGTGAAGACATGGCTTGGCAGTTCGGGCTGGACTGTTCCCACGAGGCACAGGGTCAGACTGATTTGCATATAGTCATGTCTGAACTGGGGTGGCAAAGTGGGCTAAAGAACGGTGGTGGATTAAACCCAGATCTTTTGACTGGGTGTGAGTGTTTGATTGATTCAGATGCCCCGTCCATCACAACCCCCTTTTGTACCGCTTTTGGCCGCCATAAGTGTGGCAGGGTATACTCAGACGTGAGTCGTTTGCTCACTTTGCCACAGGATTCAAGCAAGCCGGGCTTAAGACGGCTGGAATGCCAGAAACTGGTCCTCGGAAGCTTGTTTCCGGTCCAGGGAGGACATGGCTTGGCAGTTCGGGCTGGACTGTTCCCATTAGGCACAGGGTCAGACTGATTTGCATATAGCCATGTCTGAACTGGGGTGGCAGAGTGGGCTAAAGAACGGTGATGGATTAAACCCAGATCTTTTGACTGGGTGTGAGTGTTTGATTGATTCAGATGCCCCGTCCATCACCACCCCCTTTTGTACCGCTTTTGGCCGCCATAAGTGTGGCAGGGTATGCTCAGGTGTGAGTCCCTTGCTCACTTTGCCACTGGATTCAAGCCAGCCGGGCTAAAGAAGGCTGGAATACCAGAAACCGGTCCTCGGAAGCTTGTTTCCGGTCCAGGGAAGACATGGCTTGGCAGTTCGGGCTGGACTGTTCCCATGAGGCACAGGGTCAGACTGATTTGCATATAGCCATGTCTGAACTGGGGTGGCAGAGTGGGCTAAAGAACGGTGATGGATTAAACCCAGATCTTTTGACTGGGTGTGAGTGTTTGATTGATTCAGATGCCCCGTCCATCACCACCCCCTTTTGTACCGCTTTTGGCCGCCATAAGTGTGGCAGGGTATGCTCAGACGTGAGTCCCTTGCCTACTTTGCCACTGGATTCAAGCAAGCCGGGCGGAAGACGGCTGGAATGCCAGAAACCGGTCCTCAGAAGCTTGTTTCCGCTCCAGGGAAGACATGGCTTGGTAGTTCGGGCTGGACTGTTCCCATGAGGCACAGGGTCAGACTGATTTGCATATAGCCATGTCTGAACTGGGGTGGCAGAGTAGGCTAAAGAACGGTGATGGATTAAATCCAGATCTTTTGACTGGGTGTGAGTGTTTGATTGATTCAGATGCCCCGTCCATCACCACCCCCTTTTGTACCACTACTCAAATGCAAGCATCATCATCAGGACAAAAATTATATATCAAGTTTGTCTTGAGAACATTTTTAAACTTAAGCCTTTATGACATTTACATAAAAATGAAGGAGGAAAATGGAGAGAAGGGGGAAAGCAAATAGGGTTAAAATGCTTGCACGTTTTTTTGGGACAGCTTGCATGATTATTTTGGACAACTCGAAAAACAAGCGAGGTTAAGACCGAGGTGACTCAGCTATGATCTGTACAAATAATTGGCCTTTTAACATTAGTGAGTCCAAAGGCATGCTGGTCGGATCAAGAAACAGTGTGTTTTGGTGGTGCAGGAAGAGGTTTTAAAAATATATATAGTACGGCGCAGTGAAACTCCTCACTCGTGAAAACAATTAAACAATTTTTTGGCGCAGTGACAAAGTTCTTAGTGCGGTGCCACGTGGATAGGGGGTCGATAGGGGTCTGGTGTATACCTGCGTGTGAGTCACGCGTTCCTCGGGATGGAGGAGAGGTTAAGCGGTCTCTGTTCGACTCGTGAAGAGGAGTAGAGTGATTCTGTTGGGATAGACGAGAGAGGTTTAAGTAACACAGGTTATTAAAAAGGGGGGGAGGGAAATGCCATTAACATTTTGGCCAAATACTCACTTAGCCGGCCTGTCCAGGCGATGGGCGGCGCGGCAAGGTACTGTGCAGAAGGCTGCGGGAAAAGAGAGAGATGGTGGGTGTGTCACAATTCAAAAATTGCCAAAATTCCAACTCTTTCAAAAAGACCATTCTGCAGAATTGGCATTTAGTGGAAAACATAGATGAATCATTGAAAGAAAAACCACTCTTTGCCTTTAAAAAAGACCAAAGTGTAGCGAACCACTTGGTGCGAGCAGCAATAAAAAAGAAGCAACTAACAGTGGGCTCACTGTTTGGGCTACCACCTGTCCAAGGGCATCACAAATGCGGCTCTTGTATATGTTGCGCAAGTACAGAGGAAGGCACCCTCTTCAAGCACAATCAGAGCTTCTGGAAGCATGAAAAATTCTCAAACTGCAAATCCCGATATGTCGTATATGGCATAAAATGCCCGTGCGATAAACTATATATCGGTAAGACTAGTCAAGAGGTCAGATGCAGAATTACGCAACACAAATCGCGTATTAAGAAGAATGTGATGACTGCCCCGCTAGTTAACCACTGGAGGAGCAATAATCATACAGTAGACGAATTAAAATGGACAGTAATCATGAAAGTGGAAAAAGACCCCCGAGGCGGCGATATTGAACAGAAATTGTCACGTAACGAGGCTATGTTAATAGTCAAATTTAATACAGCCATAGATGGCCTCAATGAACTTTCCGAAATATACCGACTCTAATCACACATTGGACACCACCAATGCCCCCTGTCACCGTTAAACATGTGAGTGCACCGGCCACATGAGGACCATTGCAGCATATCCCCCTGCATTTCTACTACAGAAGATCCATTTCTAAGTGTGTCAGCGCCCACGCGCAACAAACTACCATCCCCAGAATCCTCTGGACCAGGAAGTTAGATAGACGTCGACTCGCGGTGATTTCGACATCGCACTGATGGCGCCAGCACTCTGAAGATCCACTCGGAGGCTGGATGGCGTGAACCCCCAACGTTGGCTGACTAGACCGACCAACAAGGTATTCTTAGTGAAAGTTCACCCCCCCCGATGCAAATTCCAGACAGCGCGGTAATGAGAAATCTCATCAAGATTCCCTTTTGATCCCAGCAGGCACAATCACCGACCCGCAAGCCTTCGACTACCTGTCAGATCCCGGACACGCCGGCATACAAGTAAGACCTCCCGAGGCCCCCCCGCCCCCCCCTCCTTTACAATCTATTAACTACCGGCTCTCTTTGAGCATGCACTGACACACTTCCACTTGCTTCCAACAGATCTCCACTTCCATTTGAACCATAAGTGGCTTAGCAATCATTTCCTGTAAGTACCTTCGATTGTTTTTCTTTGTAAAAGTTTAAAAGCAGGAGTTAGCTTGGTATTAAGTTTAGTCTGTTTTTTGTTACAGCGCCAAGTCCAAGAGAAATCGAGCACCTTTGAGGTAGGATTAGGTTCCCCCGTAGTTCTGAGTGTGTACAGGCGGGTTCCTCCACCACATTCATTCATGTCTATCCCTTTCATTCACAGGCACGTGGTCCTGATGAGATCCCCCATAATTAGGGGTGATCGAAACGCTTAGACCTCCATCTAGCACTAGGAAAGTTGTGGAAAATTACAACACTGTCGACCAACCTTTTCCAAAAAGTGTTTTCCAATGCTATGTTTTTTTGTGTAAAAATAACTGATGAAAGATATATGTATTACTTTTGTGTTGTGTTGTATTGTAAGTATGAGTGTTTGAGAGTGTTTGAATGCGAATATTTGAGAGAGTGGGTCATTTTTATTTGTCAAATGTGGAGTGAAATAAGCATTGTTTTCCAATTCATGTGAAATATTATTCATTGAGATGTTTTTTGATAAAATAAATTGATCAAAATCATTGGATTTAATTCCGGACAAACAAGTGTCCTGAGAGTTACTGTTTAAATCAGTAGGTCGAGCGGTCAGCACAGACCCTAATACAAATAGTCGGCAATAGTGGTGCTCGTTTTGGTTTTTGTTCATTCGTGAGGCTTGTCCTTATTGCCCGTGAGCCCAGACCCAGTTTTGGTTACGGTGCATTTGAGTAGTGGCATCGAAACGTCGTCGACCTAAGAGCACCATATTTACTTTAATATGTCACATAATGTTATTTACAATGGTGTGTTAAAACAGAACCAAGTCTGTAAAACGGAATACTAGTACAGACCGCCTTGTGCGCCCTTACATAAACTCCCTCCTCTTGTTTTGTCTTGTCTCCTGTGGGTCACTGGCTGTGCCCACTTGTGTATAAATGTTGATTATATGAACCAAAACACTGAAACTAATAAAATCCTGTCCGGCTGGACAAAGGACATACGTACTATTTAGTATATGTCTATCATTTACTTGATCCTGTAGAACTAGGGTCCACTGTTTTTTGCAATAAACTACCGCCCAAGGACCTTAGTGCAATTCCTTTTGGGTTTCCCTTGTCTTTTATAATAATGGTTTTACTGCCATCATGAAAATAATTGGTGATAAAAGGCACCCCAGAATCGTGCCTCTGCCTATATTTAATTGAACAAGTATCACCTGGCACGTACCTACCCTGGCTGTAGGATCAGTGTAGATTAACTGTACTCGTTCCAGGAAGCTTAAACTCAGGCCCAACCTGGGAAGTACTTCCATGATGTATGATCAACTTAGAGAGTCAAAGGTGTTTTCAATATCCAACAAGACTACCAAAAGTGCCCTTAGCCCTCCCCCGTTGCCCTGTCAATTACGTGAAACAAGCATCTTAGATGAAGCCAGACGCTCCTTCCTTTCCATGAACCCACTCTGATCTAGATGCATTATCTCTTTTATCTCTTTTAGTATTGGGTGGCCAATATCTTTCCTAACATCTAATAGTAAAAATACGGAAAACACCAGGAATAGCCCCGGGACTAAGTGTCCCAGATCTCTCATGGGGGGTGGGGGGCGAGGAGTCGGCCCTTCACATCCCCGCACCTGCTGATCATTTCACAAGCACTATACAGCGCTTCCAGTGATCCAAGATCTCTCTTGGGGGCGAGGTGGCGGCCCTTGACATCACCACATCTGCTTCTCATCTCATGTGCGCTATTTAGCGCTTCTAGTGAGCCCGCTGAGCAGGACGACCATGGACCACGCTTAGGCCAAGGTCGCGCCCGTCCTGCACCCGTCAGAGGCAGGAGGAGACAGGGCAGGCCCACACCCCTGGATCTGCACTCAAGATTCCTGTGATATGTTCTTTGCTCCAAACACAGCTTCTGGTATGCAGTTTCTTTTATATGCCACTAAATAAACATCCAATTGTTTAATCTGCACAAAATCTGGCTGATAGATTACATTACTTAATTCAATAAGAGGTCACTGGCCAGATAAGAAGTAAAGTGAGCCCTTAGTTCCTGAGGGCATTATGGGGAAGAGGAAAGTGGCGTGAAGCACCAATGACTAATGGGAAAGGGGCAAAAACACCTAGATATTCTGCAGAGTACTGAACCTGAAGTGAGATTGAGAATTTAATTGTAGAAGTGGAGGGGATGCTTAAGCACAATGACAAACAGTCCGCTAAATTTGGGAAAATAAAATCACCCACATCTACTCAGGCAAACAAAGCAAATCTAAAGAAAAAGAACTCACTTCAGGTGGCAGGCTGTATGATCACAGGATGTGCCCTAAATTGACCATTGTATTCCTGAATTAGGCACTTATTGAATAAACCCAGGTATCCAGCCAAATGGTCAATAGTTTGAAACCTGAGGGTAAAGCCCCTCGTGTCCAGCTGAAAGAACTTACAGATATAAATGCTCCACCCCTTAGCTCAGCCTACCATTTAAATGCCTACAATTGCTCAGAGGGTAGTGGCGATAGCCTCACAGGTCTGATGATAATTGGGGATATTGATTGCTTAGTTACAGGTGATTTACAAGTCTTAATTGTCTATCTCAAAAATGAGTTCTCCCAAATTAAGGAGTTAATTTTACTTTAAGGTTTATGCAGGGATCTATTGCTGACCGAACTTTAGCATTATCCATCAAACTCCCTCTGCCTCCCGTTTGCACCAGTTTGATTTAGTGGGGCCCTCATCCGCGATACCTCGAAATGGAGAGTGTAACAAGCAACCTACCCTCCGCTTAAATGGTATTCCTACAGGTGGCAGTCAAGTTCCACCCTCTTTGCAACTCTCCCACAAGGGTCAATTTGGAACCCCATTTTAAATATTCAGCCACCAACAGTGGGATAGCTAGGAGGGGTTAGGGGCAGTCCAGCCTGGGGGGGACGTTTTTGGGGTGGCATCGATGCAAGGTATGTTTTCTCTTCCTCGTCATCTGTTTCCAACCCCCAGTCTTACCTCCACCAGCCGTCCCTGCGGGGCAAATTCTGGAAATGCCCAGGGCGGCAAAAGGTCTTGCTATGCCACTGACGACCAAATAGCACCCTTTCAATAACGTAAATGTGCCAAAACTGGCCAAAGGCTAAAAGGAGAACATGGATTCACCCATGAACAAAGTAACTAATTTGATTTGTACAAAAAGACATTGCCGGCCTATAATCCGCAAGGACATTATCTCAGTCTCATGAGTACCAGGAGCGAATATAAATATGGACACTATAAAGCTCATTCTAGGAGATCAGGCCCCGGTTAATGGGTTAATTAACGTGGAGGAAGGGTCAATTTCAACAGCTTTGTCCAATATTCAGTTTAAGACAAAGATGTTGACACCTGAGAGGGGGAGTTCAACTTCAGGCAGCATGACTACTGAGAAAGCTACTACAATAGTGAAGGAACTTTCTGCTC
Source organism: Lissotriton helveticus (assembly GCF_964261635.1). Lineage (NCBI taxonomy): Eukaryota > Metazoa > Chordata > Amphibia > Caudata > Salamandridae > Lissotriton > Lissotriton helveticus. The sequence continues at coordinate 807,383,715 of NC_136071.1, forward strand.
CTCGCAATGCCGGTACTATCCCCTCTGAAGACGTCTGACTCGTCCATAACATAAACTCTGGCAATGAAAGCATTTATCTACCAACTATGGCCCCGATGTAGGTAAAATAGATTTACCGATTTTTAATTACCGAATTTTACCGATTCGGTAATTAAAAATTGGTAAATCTAAGGGGTGGATATGTAGGAACATCCAGATGTTCCTTTTACCGAATCGGTAAATATCTGTATTTACCGATTCGGTAAATGCCGACCGGTAATGCCCCATTTATTCCTATGGGCTTTGAAGCCCATAGGAATGAATGGGGCATTACCGGTCGGTATTTACCGAATCGGTAAATACAGATTTTGACAAGGGTGCAGGGGGTGTCACTTTGACACCCTCTAGCACCCCCAAAAAAGGTTCGGGGTGCCATGTGGCAGGCATACCTGCCCTAAGGGCAGGTCTGCCTGTCATATGACACAGGTGTGCATGCACACATGTGCATGCACACCGGAATCGGTATTTTACCATCAAATATATTTGATGGTAAAATACAGATTCGGTAAGGGTTGTGGGACTCAGAAGAGTCCCACCTACATATCAAAATTACCGATTAGGTATAAATACCGATTCGGTATTTTACAGAATCGGTAAATTTACCGATCGGTAAATTTACCGATTCTGTAAAATATGTGGCCCTACATACCATTTACTAAATACCGGTCGGTAACGGCCGAAAATACAGATTTTCGACCGTTACCGACCGACCTACATCGGGCCCTATAACTTTAGCCCCTGTTCCCATCACAGATTTGACTTCTGTCTATTCTATCTTGGAATATTGCAAGGCTGAGGGGAAACTAGATAATCCATGCAGATTGTCATTATATATTGGGGTTGTTTGTTAAGGGCCCTAAAGGCTTTTGAATTAAATAGTTTAATGTTTACAACAGACCAGCAAACTTAAACAGAGAATCACCTATTTTGTCAAAATTAGATCTCGCTGTCTCCAGTGGCCCCTTCAATGTTCCATTGGTCATCGCCTGTGACTTTAATGTTACATTTGAACCCATTCCTCATATTGATTTTATTGTGGAAATGGTGGGCAGAGATAGAAATGTCCAGAGATTAGCTGCCAAGCCTTAAATGAGATGGTGTGTTATGGCTCTGCAGCTAAGTGCAATGACAACTAAACATGGGCTTAAGGCCTGTAATGGTAGATTTAATCTGATACCCATAGAGATGATACATCCATAAGGGGTAGATCCAAGAGGAGGATTGACTATATTTTTGGGACTAAGGGATCTGGCATACCATGATTGATTTCAGAGTGTGAAAGAGGGGTGATAGGGATCACTATCCCTTACATCTGTCCATCAATATGACTCACTCCCATAGTGACACCCTAACAGAAGATCATTCCAATACTGTGATTATGGTATCCAACAACAGGAGAGCAGTCAGTTTGGGTGTACTTTTGAAATACCCTTAGACCATGGCAACAATACACAACTCTTTTAACACCATATTTGGGCCATCTTTAAATAGTCATAATGCAGGAGGCACATTCATGGAAGTACACTGTGAATTATTTAGCACCTTGAGTCTACTTTGCTCTACTGATCCCAAACATATTAGTCCAGTCAATACCAAATCTTCATCTTGGTTTAATCTCGAATGTAGGCAAGCTAGACTTGCACTATTAACTGTCCTAAAGTCAGTCAGGAGATACATCTTTAATCAGAATTAAAAGAGCTAAGGTTAAAGATACCATAGCTAAGTCTAAGCAGGAATAGAGTAAAAAACAGTTGGGAGGGCTTGCTCATAGCAGCTAGAACTGGAGATGGTAGATTCTTTTGGCATATAGTAGCTAATGGAAACTTAAGATCGACTCACCTGCTGGACCATTACATCCATACCCCTTCATGTGAGCAACATTTTAGCATCCTGTACACTAGTGTCTCAAAGCTACAGCAGATAGGGAGCCCAATGGTTTCATGCATCAAGGAGAAAGAAATCGATCCGCCACTGAGTTTTAGCTTAGAAGAGGCAAGATGAGCAGTAAAACAACTTAAGTCAGTGAAGGCACTAGGACCCGCTAAAATTCCATGTGACCTCTATTCCTCAGAACAGGAAGTTTGGGTCCCTTATATAAATAAACTTCTGAATTGTAAGAAGGGGGATAGTAACCATCCCGGGAATTACGGCCCTACAGGTTTAATTGATATCTTACAAAAGACATTTTGTTTTCAGGTTTTAGATAAAATTAATGGTTGGATACATTCTAAGATATCGTTTCCCCTTTACAAGCCAGGTTTAGACAAAAGACCTGTACTGTTGACCAAATTTGTAGATACACTTTAAAGCAATGGAAGTATCTTCAGTTATCCAAAGATAATTTATTTGTAGCATTTGTGGATCCTAATACAGCATTCGACCTGGTACCTAGGGTTAAGCTCTGGCAAGTGCTGGAACAGATGGGGATGCACCCGTCCTTATTATACATATTAATTAGATTGAATTATTCAAATTATGCACAGGTGAGATTTGGCATAAAAGGGGAACTAACTAAATGTATTCAAATTAATTGCAGAGTCTGTCAGGGCTGTGCCCTAGACCAACCCTCTTTTCATTATACATCAATGATGTACTTAAGCACTTACTCGATTGCACACACTATTTCCCTAGATTATGTTGTAAGCCATTAACAAGGGTCTTATTTACTGATGATGCTCTGTTGATTTTGCACACTTCTATGGGTCTACAAAATCTTTTGAATCAATTCACAGTTTTTGGTGATGAAATGGATCTTGAGGTTATCACTAATAAAACAAAATACATGTGCTTAAACCCCCACAGATCCCATGGAGGCCCTTTTGGTATGAAAGGGATCCCCTTACAAAGGGAGGATACATTTGATTATTTGGGTATCTAAATCTATCAAATCAAATTCTGGGCGTCACATATGACTTAAACAAGTTTCTCCCTTTTACATGGAGCTGATGATGTGCTGAAGAGACATAAAAGTACAACTACACGATATGTCTCACTGGCTATCAAAATATGTTGCTCCATGATTTAGATTGCATACCCCTATGGGGCAGAAATCTGAGGGCATGTGGGAAAAAAAGAGGTGATTAGCGAAGAAAATTATTTTCTTGGATCACTGTTTAAACTACCATAGAGTCTTTGAAACCAACCTTAAGCGGTTCGGTGATATTGCCGATCTCAGTACTGTTTTGTGTGCGGTTGTGGGGTACGCTGGGGTTGGAACCCTTCCGTAATGAATTAACAGAGGTTATGAGCATCCCAAAATCTGAATCCATAAAGTAGCTCCTGCTTGTAAAAAGACCCTCTCAGTAATAGGCATGAGCCAACATTGGCTTACTCCATCTGTAATTACCAATAATATGAAATTAGCCGGTAAAAAAGGATATTGGTCATACGTGAAAGAGCAGTATCATCAGAACAGTAGACAGGGTTTTTTTACATCAGTATTTCTCCAGTCTAAATCTAGCCCAGCTTTTGAACACTACCTGGAAAGAAATAAAACATGGCTGTGCAAGGATTTTATATTTTAAATTTAGATTGGCTTCAACCCAAATTGGACAGTATAACAAAAACTGGAATAACCATCTGGTAGATTTGTCCAGGTGTGGCATGTGCTAAGCAAATGGCGAAGACATTGATCATTTACTGTTCTTTTGCTCCCAATATAAATATCCTCTTAGGAAATGAATTAAGCCACTTTGGAACACCATGGAGCTTAGATGTTACCAAACAGCCTCAAGTATATTAATATCAAATACTGATGAGCCTATTGTATTTGCTATGAGTAGACACATTTTTGTGGTTTGGTTCATAAGAAAACGCCTTGGCATTCCGCTATAATCATTCACCTCATTGTACTGTTTTTGCAAAACGTTGGACCTAAGTATATATGATTTCTACATGATGGCCCCCGCCTACTTCATCTGTTAATTGCATTTGTATTTGTATTTGTAGTTAAACTTGTAAGGCGCTCAGCTACCCACATGGGGTCTCCCGGCGCCGCTTGAGGTGGCTCTAAAAGTCCCGACAATTATCACTGAGGGAAGAGCCAGGTCTTGAGATCTCTACGAAATTTCATCCTGGAAGGTTTGAATTTCAGCGCAACAGGGAGAGAATTCCACAGCTTCGGAGCCAGGCAGGAAAAGGAACGTCCGCCCATTCTCGTCAGCTTAAAACGTGGAATCAGAAAGTTCCCTAAAGTTGAAGATCTGAGAAGACGAGGTGGAGAGTATTGTTGGACCAGGGACTGGAGGTATGCCGGAGCAGACCCCTTCTTGATCTTAAACATAAAGCAGAGGGCCTTAAATTTGACTTGGCTTTCAGTACGGAGCCAGTGTAGGTCTTTTAGAAAGGGGGAAATGGAGGATCTCCAGGGAACATTACACAGGAGACGAGCGGCTGAATTTTGGACAAGCCGGAGTTTCCTCTGGATTTCCACGTTGGCTCCAAGGTAGAGCACATTGCCGTAGTCCAGGCGAGAGATGACCAAGGCCTGGACTACAGTACATCTTGTCGAGTCCAGGAGCATCCAGAGGATTTTCCGGTGCCACCCTAAGATGGAAAAACAGGTGGCTGCCACTCTGACCGCTTGGTGCCGCATGGAGAGCGAGTCATCCAGAACAAAACCAAGGTTTCGTACCTGCGCGACAGGCATGGGTAGCGGGCCCATTTCCGGTGGCCAATGTTGGGGGCCCCAGAGATGTTTATCCTTGCCCAAGATGACCACCTCCGTCTTGTTGCCATTCAGTTTCAGGAGGTTCGACTGCATCCACTCTGCCACTCGGCTGAGTCCCTGTTTGAGAGCAGATGGAGCACTTGACTCAGCCGAAGAAAGGGAAAAGATGATTTGGGTGTCTTCTGCGTAGGAGTAAAGGGAAAGACCAGCATCTTCCACGATGCTTGCCAGGGGCCTCACAAAGATGTTAAAGAGCATAGGGCTCAGTGAGGACCCCTGGGGCACCCCATGCGCAGACGAACGGGCAGAGGTAGAGGAGTTAGAGGAAACAACCTGACATGATCGGCCACTCAAAAAGGAGGACAGCCAGGCCAGCGCAGAACCGGTCACCCCAGCCACCCTCAGAGCATTCAGGAGGACAGGGTGTGAGACCGTGTCAAATGCGGCGCTTAAATCGAAAAAGTATAAGCGCCAAGGTTTGGCCCTGAATCGAGGTGAGAGCGTAGGCTCTCACAGACCCCCAGGAGAGTGGTCTCCGTGGGGAAGTGGGAGCGAAACCCAGATTGGGACGGATGCAAAAATCCAGTGGTCTCCACGTGGGAGGTTAGATGTGTGTTAATGTACCTCCCCAGTATCTTTGAGAACATTGGCAGCAGAGAGATGGGACGGAAGTTAGAAAGCATCTTGGGATCTGCGCCGTTTTTTTTAGGAGTGGGACCACCATGGCGTTTTTTCCATTCATCCGGGATGATGGATTCCCGTAATTAGGAATTAAGGAGCTCTTGAATGACCTGGAGTAAACTTGTAAACTTGCTGATTTATAGAGCGCGAATTGTTGCCCGGAGGCGTCCAAGCACTAAGATAGCCACAAACCCACTGAAGCAAAGGAGGGGGACAAGCAATTAGTAAGGGGATGTGAACAGAAAAGTCTTTAATTGCTTGCGAAACACTGTGAGGTTAGGGTTAGCTCTGAGATGGAGTGGAAGAGTGTTCCAAGTCTTGGACGCGTTGTATGCGAACGTCGATCAGGAGATAGCTGTCAAAGAGTATCGATAGGGATTGGATCCAAGGGAGAGCCTGAATTTACCCTGGCCATACAATCCCGAAGCGAGCTCTGATCTAACTGGGGCCACTCCGTAACCTGTGCCGTAGAAGATGGAAATCCATGTCTTCCTAAAGTGGGAGAGTCATGAAGTACCCCAGTGGGAGCAGTAGAGAGAGAGTTATAAATTGTGTCGACTTTAGATATAAAAAAGTCGGTGATTTTGTTGTATTGAGTTTCCCCCAAAGCTGGTGGAGTAGGAGAGGTGTTTGAGCCAGCTAGCTTCTTCACCATAGAAAAAAGGGCTTTCGGCCGACTAGTGTCTAGCAACTATTTTATATTGCGTTTGATTTTAAATCTCTCTACCTTGGTTTCGTTTAATGTAATTGTGATGTATAGCAAATTGTTATTAGTATTGTATATTTATAATTGTGGATGCACTTTCTCTTTCTGTAACCAGAGCAATATTTTAGGAGCTATCGATCAGCAGTTTTACTCTTATACTAAGCAAACTTTCACTTTGTATGTTCACAATGTTTTGCAATGTTACTTTTTATGGCTTGTGTGTTTTATGAACTCAGTGACACCCGAAATGAACTATTTTGATGATGATGAAATTGGACAGATATCAACCGGCCCGTGCCTGCCCTGGCTATAGGATCAGTGTAGATTAGCTGTACTCATTCCAGAAAGCTTAAACTCGGGCCCAACCTGCGAGGCGCTTCCATAATGTATGGCCATCTTAGAGAATCAAAGTCCTTTTCAATATCCGAGATACGGAAAGGATCAGCACATACCCCGAAGTAAAGATTGATATCATTTAACGTACAACAGTATGAGACTTAATAATGATCGAACATGAAATAATCTCCCAAAGAAATTATTACAGGCTCCAAATTCTTATGCGAAAACTATTCTTCTTTTATTCTTTTTTGATGATGCTTCATTGGATTTCATTAAAACACAATACAAATTCATAGCCGACGCAATGCATTTCGTCCCCATGGGACGTCTTCAAGGCTTTTTGTGTTTTTATTTATTCCATGATTGTAATGATCAGAGTTCGATAAATAATATATGTCCTTGTTTTAAGTTCAATTCGTAGGATAAAGAGCACCACTTTATTTTGTCTGTGGATTTTTTAAAATGTGTCTGCTCTTCCAAAGGGTATTGTTGCCCCAAATTTTAGCAAAGAGAGAAAAGACGTTCGGTCCGGTGTCCGAGTCTGAAGAGATACAGCCTTTTCAATATCCAACAAGACTACCAAGTTCCTAAAGCCCTCCTAAGTTGTCTTATTGATTACGTGAAACAATCATCTTATAATAAACAAGGTGTTCCATCTTTTCTAACAACCCATTCTGATCTTGGTTCGTTAATTATCACTTATACTATTGGGAGCAGCTAGTTGGCCAATATCTTTCCTAGTATCTCATAGTCAAGATATGGTAAACCTCTCTCTCCCTGGCGTGCCTCCAGCCCAACCTGATTGGCAGTACTGAGGACCTGCAGACTTCCACCTTTTAATCCCTGCAGACTGGTGGAGTGTCCCAGCTCAGACTCAGCCCACGACTGCAGAAATGTATTATTGTGTTGACAGAATGTTTAGGAATGGGGCGGTTGTCGCCGGAGCACAGGATTGCAACCTATGCAGTTGCCATTTTGGCCAAACCCACCCAGTCAAAGGATGCTACAGTTATCAACAAATTAACACTTTTTAACCATTTGAAGACCATCTGACCTCTTTCAAATTCTAATATCCACAAACACTACTCAATGGATTTACAGTAAAACAAGTAAAGGCACTCCAATAGGTAAAGTTCTAGTTCCATGCGAAATTTGGTGCTTTGCGGTCTTCTTCTGTAGGAGAGAGAAAAGTATTGCAGTTAGAACGAAACAGGTTGCTTTTTAGCCCCCTCCCCTCCCTTAATTTATCCTTCCCCTGGACAGATCTGCACAAAACTTGGCATGCCAAACCTAAACGGGATGCACTTTTGTTGGAACGTTTTGTGCAGACTCCTTCAATAGTGGAAACGTATTTAGCAAAGCAAAAACGTGATTTTCGAAAGAAACTCCTTAACCATAACTGCAGAATCGCTATTGCTGAATCTGTAATAAGTGTATGTGTTTTCGTCTTATGTCATTATTTTATTGGTATTTGTACAGTACTTACATCTATTGGTCTGGCATTGTGGTGCTTTCTCAATGGATGTGATTCTGCTAGGAAAGCACCATACACCACCAGAGACATTTTACCAAGTTAGTGGACATCCAGCTGCTGGGGAGTCATCTTAGGCCATGCATGTCATCAACCTCATAGCTTCATTCTACCAATACATGACCTACCATGCAGGGAACTTCATACTCAGTGCTTTAAGTTGGAATATAGAAAGTGTAGGTACTCACTGTTTAGAGTCCCCTTTTTGTCCTGATAAATGCCAACGCTCTCTCACTTAATATATTACAGGACTGCTGAGAGGTGCAGGTAATCTCCCTGTCAAATTAAAGAAGCCCATGTACTCAGTACCAGACAGTACCTGCCCATTCAAGCAATGTTCATACTGATATGCAAATGCTTTCAAAGCCTTCTAGACATTGCATGTTTCTACCCTGCTACAAATGTACATTGCCCCATGCATTGCACCCTGCCATTTAACGTCATACGGTATTGAGGATGTACTCTTAGATACTCGCAGTACATACAGCTGTCACAGCTCCTCATAGTCAAAGGTGCTCGTACTTTTCTAGATATGCATCAGGCATGATCTGAAACGTGCCCGCTGTTAATTCGTGTAGTTATGGTATGAATGAAACGTGTAACTATTCCTCTGTGCATCTAAATATCAAAATGGGCTTGTGGTTTGTGTGCACATACGCACGGGTGCAGCTGCCGGCTTGTTGTGTCCCTCTATGAGTGCACCACACAAGGGCCAGACCTATTGGCTTTGACAAGGCTTGTTATTTGTGGCTTAAAGCTGACACTTCAGCTGCCTGTTAAAGAAAAGGTAAATGAGCTTCTTTTTTATGAACAAAGGTGACTGTACTAAACTGGTATGTGGACTGTGCTATAAAATTGGGAAATAGATTGTTAATTACGTACGTCAACCTTATCAGAGATTTACCCAAAAATATCTTCATGTCAATGGCTCTCTAAAAAAATAACAATCAGCTTCCGAAGAAAACTCGGGGCCACCCAGTTCCTCACAGCAGGTCTTAAGGTTGGTGGATGAGTTTACTGTATGTCGCCACGAGGTAGACCTGCCTCTTTATTAACTTCCTCGTTCCACTGCGAGCTGCTTCTGTTCTGTTACTTTGCGTAGTCATATCAACAGAACCAGTGGCCACAGAAATGATGTTGCCAGATCTGATTGTTGCATCCCCGGACTGTTATATGTCATTTTTCATTTTTTATTATTTTATTTTTGTGTTTTTTGTCGTCGTGCATTCTGCGACACTTCACATCATTCTGGTGATCAGTTGTGAGGGTCAGCGCATGGGTGTGCTAAGCCCTTCAACGCACCATGCCCAGCCGCCACACAGACAGCCTTGAGAGGGTGCCCTACGCCATTAAGTGGCACAGAGTGGGTGTCCCCAGGCCGCACTCCCCAAATAAATATTGCCTCAGACCCCAGTGGGTGGGGTCCCTAGGGCCAATACATGGTTATGAGAGGGGCCTTCCCCATCCCTTCACCAAATAAATACATTATGCATCAGACCCCGGAGGATGGGTGATTGCGTCTCCAGGCCATTATGTGGCTTGGTGAGGAGGGTACCTGAATGTTCACTCCCCTTTTTCTACCACTAAACAATGCACTAACCCTTCAGGCCATGGTACAATCCGGGAAGATTATAATTGAAAAGGGCGGGAGTTCTGCTTTTTTTACCGTGGTACCAAGTTCTAAAATTTCTTCACTAGTGACATTAAGGTGATATGGTGGAAATACCCTTGTGCAGGAAGATAAGCACATAAACAGTATTTAATTAAACAAAGTACCATCTACCACCCACGTTTGCTCCTCAGTGTGGTCCTCCAAGCCTGAGAAGGCATGCCAATGGTTTTAATGCCATCTCGAAAATAATTGGTGATAAAAGCCACCCCATCCTTGTGCCTCTGCCTATATTTAATTGAACAAGTATTACCCGGCCCGTGCCTACCCTGGCTGAAGGATCTGTGTAGATTAACTGTACTCATTCCAGAAAGCTTGAACTCAGGCCCAACCTCGGAAGCACTTCCATGATGTATGGTCAACTTAGAGAGTCAAAGGCCTTTTCATTATCCAACAAGACTACCAAAAATGCCCCAAGCTTTCCCCAGTTGCCCTGTCCCCAGTTGCCCTGTCAATTACGTGAAACAAGCATTTTAGTTAAAGCCAGACGTTCCTTCCTTTCCATGAACCCACTCTGACCTAGATGCATGATCTATTTTACTATTGGAAGCAGCTGGTTGGCCAATATCTTTCTTAGATCTAATAGTCAAAATTCGGAAACACCAGAAATAGCCCTGGGACTATGTGTCCCAGATCTCTCTTGGGGGGCGAGGTGGCAGCCCTTGACATCACCACACCTGCTGCTCATCTCGTGTGCGCTATATAGCGCTTCCAGTGAGCCCGCTGTGAAGGACGACCATGGACCAAGCTTAGGCCAATGTCGGGCCCGTCCTTCACCCTTCAAGGGGAGGAGAAGACAGGGCAGGCCCACACCCCTTGGACCTGCACTCAAGAGTCCTGTGATACGTTCTTTGCTCCAAATACAGCTTCTGGTAGGCAGTTTTGTTTACATACTACTAAATAACCTTCCAATTGTATAATCTGCACAAAGTCTGGGTGATAGATTCAATTACTTTATTCAATAAGTGGTCACTATCAAGATAAGAAGCAAAGTGAGCCCTGAGTTCATGAGGGCATAATGGGTTAGAAGAAAGTGGCGTGAAGCACGATGACTAATGGGAAAGGGGCAAAAACACCTAGATATTCTGCAGAGAACTGAACCTCAAGTGAGATTGACAATTTAATTGTAGAAGTGGAGGGGATGCTCAAGCACAATGACAAACAGTCCGCTAAATTTATGAAATCTGCTAAGGAAAATAAAATCACCCACATCAACTCAGGCAAACAAAGCAAATTTAAAGAGAAAGAACTCACTTCAGGTAGCAGCCTGTATGATCGCAGTATGTGCCCTAAATCGGCCATTGTAATCCCGAATTAGGCACTTATTGAATGAACCCAGGTATCCAGCCAAATGGTCAATAGTGTGAAACCTGTGGGTAAGGCCCCTCGTGTCCAGCAGAAAGAACTTACAGATATAAATGCTCCACCCCTTATCTCAGCCTACCATTTAAATGCCTACAATTGCTCAGAGGGTAGTAGCGATAGCCCCACAAGACTGATGCTAATAGGGGATATTGATTCCTTAGTTACAGGGGACTTACAAGTCTTAATTGTCTATCTCAAAAATTAGTTCTCCCAAATTAAGGAGTTAATTCTACTTTAAGGTTTATGCAGGAATCTATTGCTACCCTGAACTTTACCATTATCCAGGAAACTGCCCCTACCTCCCGTTTGCACCAGTTTTATTTAGTGGGGCCCTCATCCGCAATACGTCCAAATGGAGAATCTACTCACCACTTAAGTGGTATTCCTACAGGTTGCAGTCAAATTCCACCCTCTTTGCAACTCTCCAACACGGGTCAATTTGGAACCCCATATTAAAGATTCAGCCACCAACAGTGGCATAGCTAGGAGGGGCTGGGGGCAGTCCATCCCAGAGGGCACACTTCTGGGACGGCATTGAGCGCAAGGTATGTTTTCTCTCCCTCGTCATCTGTTGCCAACTCCCAGTCTTACCTCCCCAAGCCGTCCCTGGGGGGCAAATTCTGGAAATGCCCAGGACGGCAAAAGGTCTTACTATGCCACTGACGACCAAATGGCACCCTTTCAATAAAGAGCAAAGCAATTGTGTAACCTGCATGCTTCCAAACCTTCCAGGACCATTTTCCTTTCTGGTTTCAATGAGAAGAGTGATAGATATCATTCTGATAATTTACTAATCCTTCTGGATAAGGCTTAAAGGATGGCTAGGATGGACAGGGTTAGCATGTCACACCCCTATAACCCGCACTGTGTAGAGAGATCGGAGATATATATGGGAAATCTGCCAAAACTGGCCAAAGGCTAAACGGAGAATATGGATTCCCCCATGAACAAAGTAACTAATTTGATTTGTACAAAAAAACATTGCCGGGCTACAATACGCGAGGCCATTATCTCAGTCTCATGAGTACAGCAGCGAATATAAATATGGACACTGTAAAGCTCATTCTAGGAGATCAGGCCCCTGTTAATGGGCTAAATAACTAGGAGGAAGGGCCAATTCTGCTGAAATGTATTATTGTGTTTACAGGATGTTTATGTATGGGGCAGTTATACCCGGAGCACTGCATTGCAACCTATGCCATTGCCATCTTGGCCATGCTCACCCGTTCAAAGGATGCTACAGTTGTTAACAAATGAGCATTTTTTGACCGCCATTTAAACTGAGCTCACCCTTGATGGCACAAATCTAAAAATATAACATAATAAAGTATGTGTAGTAAAGTAATTGTATGTATTCCTCTATTTAAGGAAAATATTTTTTATTTGGGACGAGAAACCCCACCCATTAAGGGGGCATGCTTCATCACAGGGTCCCTCCTCACACTATGAACAATGGTACCTGTTGTGGGCTACAACTCTCTTCTAAAGAGAGGAGCTCTTGAGGGGTTTGTAGACACTTTCCATATAAACCCTTATGAAGATATTGCTATGAGTGAGGACTCCAAAGTGTTAGATATATAAGAGTGAAATGAATTAAAACTACCTTGTGGTAAGCAAAATCTAAACTTTAGTCTGATGCCTCCAAAGGATAGCGTAAAACAATGAAAATGGGGGCAAAAGGACTTTCCCTAGTGATAAAAGGTGAACATGGTTATGCCCTATCTATGACCCTATCAAGAGGTTCTTCGCCATTCTTCAGGACCATCAAACACTGTCACTCTGTAATAGGCATAGACAATTGTATGTATGTATGAGAAGTCGGGGTTGGTGGTGAACCACCAGATATAGAAGGTGGCCCACAACTTCGGGTTAGCGGAGTCAACTGTTGTTCTCCCCTAAAAGAATACATAGACTTTTAAGCATACACAACCAACAATAAGTTATTGCACATTCAGAGTCCAATTAAAGGTGTTCATGATGTGAAAGCATGGGCATGCATCTGTAATTGTGTAAGTCACCAGAATTATACTAATAGAGTGTGGCACTTAGTAATGAGGTAAGTATTACCCTAGAGGAGTAAAGTGTATTACTTCCACTCAAGCCTAAATCAAGGCAACACATGTAACAATGCTACATGCAAGTAAATGTGAAGGAAAAGGAAAGTTAAGAGATTGTACTAGGTACTGTAATATGTATCATATCAGCTACACTTTGTTTCATGAAGCAGTAGCTTAGCAGTGTAAAGCAGATACAAATGTATTTAAGTTCTATGCATAAATATTCTGCACCTAAAAATTATTCACAAGAGGCCTCAGGCCTGATGAAATAAAGAAATGAAAGACATGAGTCTTCGTTAAAGTATATTCATGGACAGCGAATATGCCAAAAGCGTAATCACAAACCAAGACTTACATAGTGGGGACAAATGTCTAAGGTTCCGATTACATGTGACTACTAAGAAAAAAAAAAGGTTTTATGCATCTTTTCTCTGATGTGCCTGTTGAGGAAGTAACGTGGGCAGAGGGCGGATGCCATTTTGAAGGTGCATCTACCATCAATGACGTCTCAAACGTACACTCTGAGAATGCCAGAGAGCGCAGTGGATACAGGGAAAGATAGTCCCTTTGCCGTCTCTAATGAGTGCTACAAGATTGCAAGGGAGCACAAAAAATACAAGTAAACCTAGTTTATTTTTCCTAAAAATTGTGTTTAATTCATCTAGAGGACTATAATGCAAGGAATATAGTATTGAATAATGTATGTATCTCCACTGTACACTTTCTAGTTCTATTTCCAACAATCCACGGTTCTCATGGATAATAGAACGGGGCGGTTATAGAAATTGATAAACACAATTGGATGCAAAACATGTACCTTTAATCTTATCGTAAGACAGAAATGTTCAAGCAAACAGGTAGATATGGACCTATAAAATGGGTTAAGCAGATTATAAATGGACCCTCAAAATCCTGTTACTTTGAAATTGACATATTGTGGTTTAGTCTCTAGAATAAAGTAGATGATGAAAAAGAATAAATCTCAAATACAAAACCATATGAAGGTCATGATAAGGAGGACCATGGAATATCATCATTGAATCCTAGAATGTGACTCCTTAGTCTGAAAACCCAGCGTTATTCTCTCTGAAATAGAAGGTCCTCTAGACTACCCATTATCAAGTACCAATACCTGAACGGCAGATTCCACAGGAGCAGATGTGAATTTCCTCAATCCCCATCACCACTACAACGAACTTCAATGCTCACTAGCAGCAGTGAGGGGGAACGGGGATTGGGAAGAGAAAGAGAGACTGCCACTGCTTCGCTTCTCCTGACTGGACTCAAAGAATTCTTCTTGTTGACTCCCGTAACAAATTACAGCAAGTAACCAGTGTAAACAGCTCCTTATCACCCTCCTTACACGACTTCCTCTAAGTTACCTGTCTTTCCACAGTGGTTTGCTGCTTTCTTATGTTAGTGTCGATCTATGAGTCATGATCTGTCACTATTCTGTTCTGATTAGGTGTGCGTGTTTCTTGTGGAATTGTGTAACAAAAAAACATGTGTAACTTCTGAAACTTCTCTAGTCCCCAACCACTCAACTATACCCTAGTTAACTTTTTAGTACCTGTACTATGTTCTTTCTTTTGTCCTTTTAATATGTGTTTCCATAAGTATTAAGGCTGTCTGCGTAAGATGAAATAATTCTGTAATGTTTTCTCTTCTTTTAGTCTTTCTGCGAATAAATGAAGACGCCAAGTTGGTAAGTACAATTATATATATATATATATATATGTTGCTTTGGTAATGTTTTTAACACACGGTTTTGTATGACTTATCACGCTAAACTATGCACTTTATATACACAATTTTTGTTTTATTTTCAGGCCATATTTTCACTACATGTTTCAACTCTGCCAATCAACAAACTGCATTATGAATTGAATTTTGTCGACCTTGTCAAATTTGGATTCATTTGAAATTTACAATGAAGGACAACTCCAACTATGGACTAGATTTGGACACTTGTCTTTTTCTGTTCTTCATTTATTTACAATGCATTTATTAAGACACTTGTCGACTATTCTCTACATTTGTATATATTTACATTGTATATATTATGAATCATATATATTCATACATTGTTTGTTGTTGTTGTAATGTTTTGGCATTAGGCAACCATTACATAGCAAGGTCTATTTAATCAATGGCATTAATTTTTGGCACTGAACATTTGTGACTCACTCAATATGGCGACTGTTTTAGTCTGTTTTCTATTTTCATTTTAGGCATGTGTCAATTGAAATCACCTGTGTATGACCTATAAATTGGTGTTACAATTCGGGGCGCGTTATGTGAACAAGCTCCTTCACGGAGCGAAACGCGTCATGGATGACATTATGTCCTTCATTTTCTGTTATGTGGAATAAATATCCTGCCTTTTCACTTGAAAACGACTTGCTGCCTTTCTTTGCCTTTTTGATGCTGTGATCGTTTAAGAGTCATTTGGAAGACGTCCTTACCTGGCTTTTCTCACCGTGGAGTGGTGAGCAGGAACATTGTTGTATATATATATACCGGCGGTCGCCAGTAGGTAGTTATAGTTAGGACCTAGTTTCCATAGGAAATCCGCAACATTCTATTGGGAATAACTCTGGCGCCGGTTGAGGAATTTGTGTGTAATTTTCCAAAATTTTGGCCAGCTCCGCTCCGCTCCTTCCCTGAAAGTCTCGGGTAGATTCGTCAAGTGGGGGCCGAGAAAAAAGGGGGGTCCCAAAACGTGTTTTCCCCATGTTAATTTCCATAGGACCTTTAGACACGGCTACAGCCCGATCCGCTGAACGGAATTACACCAAACTTGGCAAAATGGTAGAGTCTGGTACGCAGATCACGCTTTTGGTTATAGATAATTATATATCTATAAGCGTGCACCGTGCGCGCACCATGCGCGCACCTTGCCGTGCACGAGCCTTATGCTGATTGGCTGCCACTGTCTGTCAACACTCCAAAACAGAAATGGATGGCAGCCATCTTGTGCCTCAGTAGACTGAGGCACAAGAAAGCCAAAAAAAAAGTGTAGAACTCAAAAAGGGGGCAGGGTAGAAGCACCCTGACCCCCTAGGCCTGCTTCCTTGTGGGAACCCCTGAGCATGCCTAGGGGGTCAGGGTGCTTCTACCCTGCCCCCTTTTTGAGTTCTAAAACTTCTCGAGCACAAGCTGCATGCTCATTGGCTTTCAAATGCAATATAAGGGGACCTCCTCTATGAGACCGTAGGGTCAGGGAAAAAGAGGAGAATGAATATACAATAGTATCAAAGTTTTCCCTCATCGACCAAATTATTTGCATACAAAAATTACTTCACATCATTTCACTATTCAATTAAAAAAGTACACTTTATGAACACAGCATTTTAGATAAAATGCTGTGTTCATAAAGTGTACTTTTTGAATTGAATAGTGAAATGAGGTGAAGTAATTTTTGTATGCAAATAATTTGGTCGATGAGGGAAAACTTTGATACTATTGCTCATTGGCTTTCAACACTTCAAACCAGGAAGTGTTGGCAGCCATCTTGTGCTCGGTAGACCGAGGCACAAGAAAGCAGAAAAACAAACGTGTAGAACACAAAAAGGGGGCAGGGTAGAAGCACCCTGACCCCCTAGGCCTGCTCATGGGGTCCCACAAGAACCCCCATGGCAAAAAATGTTTTTTTTTTAAAAACGGTATGTTTATTTAAAAATTACCCCCCAGGGGGACCAAATTGTGGGGGCATAGTAATAAAGAAGTGTGGGGGGTGCCCAATCCCCCCCCCCCACACTGCCCCGGGGACCATCGCCCTCCGGGGCAAAGCAACGCAGCCCCCTCGCGCATACTGGAGGCTCCTTGTGGGCTAGTTGCCTCCCAGGGACCCCCAGTATGCAAGGGGAATTAGTTCCCCCTCTGCAAACACGCCCGTGGGCTGCGCTGCAGAGAGGTGTAAAAAAGGGTGTGGACTCATTACACCTCTCTGCAATGCAGCCCCCTGAGGAATACTGGAGGTTCCTGGTAGGCTAGTTGGCCCCCAGGGACCCCCAGTATGCAAGGGGAATTAGTTCCCCCACTGCAAACGCGTCAGGGGGCTGCGTTGCAGAGAGGTGTACAAACATTTTTTATCAATTTATATTAAAAATATGTAATGTAATTTAAAAAATTAATATATCTAAAAATAAAAAAATTATAATAATATAGTAAATCAGTATAAAAAATATAACAATTATTACATTAAAACATTTTCATTTACAAAACCATTGAAATTCAATGTAAAAACCATAGGTTACAGCCACGTTATAGTTAGGAATTAGCATTTAAAAAACCTTTAAAATTCACTGAAAAAAACGTAGGTTTTACACACGTTATAGTTAGGAAGTAGCATTTACAAAACCTTTGAAATTCACTGAAAAAAACGTAGGTTGGACACATGTTATAGTTACCTGGACATTTCACTCATATAAAACCATTGAAATTCCCCCGTTATAGTTAGTTCAGCTAACTATAACTCGCGCGCCCGCAATGCACTGCTGATGACATCAAATATTACATCACTCATGACATGGTCAGTGACATCACTCATGACATCACTTATGACATCTCAAATGACATCACTGATGACATCACTGATGACATCATCCTTGTGGAAGAGTGGCAGATCTTCTCTCACCCTAATATAACTTTTATTACACACATTCAAAAATAGAAAATAACATTTTCAATAAAATAGACATACCAATGCCACTTACAACACACCTATTTAGTAATTCCAAGATCTATACACACATCCACTCATTCATCAACAGACATATACAGTCACTCATACATGTACTCACTCATCATATGTACTCAGACACTGATACATCCTGATCATCCTGTTACACACCGACACTCATCCATAGAGTTACTCACACATAACTCATATGTACTAGTTTAAAACATATGTACTTACTCACGAATACACTATTAAAACAGTCATTCATTCACTAACACACCCTTATATACACTCATCCACCCATACAGAAAAAAAATTACCTATATAGCTACTCACCACACACACTCATCCACCCATACAGTCCTGCACTTATGCTGCCTTCAACACATACAAGCAGTAAGTCACTCATTCATGCATCTATGCACTACGTAAGACCTCCCAACAAAGCATACAGACACTCAAACACTCAGACACTCCTACTGATAATCAAACAAACAATAACCTATATAGACACTCAGGTCTCACTCATTCATATAGCTACTCACCAACACATGCAGCCACTTATACAGAAAGTGAGAGACTGATACAGAAATGTATATATTTAAACATTACTCACTAAAAGATGTATTCATTAAGATACACTTAATCAGTCAGTTATATAATCTATTTTTCACCAAAAAAGCAGCCATTTATACACTTATATACCCATTTCTTCTTCCATCAACCTTCAGATATACACATATAAAACATATTTAATTTTCAGAAAAACACCCATTCACTGGATGATTTCATCAGTGATGTCATCAGTGATGTAATTTGAGATGTCATCAGTGATGTCATGAGCGATGTCACGGACCATGTCATGAGTGATGTAATATGTGACGTCATCAGCAGTGCATTGCGAGCGCACGAGTTATAGTTAGCTGAACTAACTATAACGGGGGAATTTCAATGGTTTTATATGAGTGAAATGTCCAGGTAACTATAAGATGTGTCCAACCTACGGTTTTTTCAGTGAATTTCAAAGGTTTTGTAAATGCTACTTCCTAACTATAACGTGTGTAAAACCTGTTTTTTTCAGTGAATATATATATATATATATATATATATATATATATATATATATATATATATATATATATATATATATATATATATATATATATATATATATATATATATATATATATATATTACCTACTGGCGGTCGCCAGTAGGTATATATAGTTAGGATTTTTTCTCTATGGGATTTTTGAAAATTCTATGTCTAATAACTTTGGCGTTTGTGGACGGAATTGGCTGAAATGTTCAGGAAAATGGCACATTTTGTTTCTGAGCAGCCCTTGAAAATTTGGGGGGGTTCGTCAAGGGGGGGACGAGAAAAAAGGGGGGTCCCAAAACGTGTTTTTAACATTGAGTTTTCCATAGGGCGGTTGGCCTCACTTTTAGCCCGAACGGCTGAATGGATTTGCACGAAACTTGGCAAAATTGTAGGGACTGGTAGCCCGATGTGCCTTTTGTAGGTCTCAATATATGTGCTCCAGTGGATTTTGAGAAATTAACGTTCAAAAAAAGATATATATCTGTAACAGCGGACCGGGCAGCGCTCCGGTTCGCGGACTTTTCGCGTTACGGAGCTTTGCGAAGCGAAGCTGATTGGTTCTCCGGCGTCTGTAAACATTCCAAACAGTCCGTAGCGGCCGCCATCTTGTCTCTCGGTAGGATCGAGAGACAAGAGGAGGCCAAAGCGAAGGGGCAAATGACCATAAGGGGGCATAGTAGATCCTCCCTGACCCCCTAGGTTTGATGTGGAGGTTTTAAAAGGGCCCCGCGGGGCAAAAAAAAATAAAAATAATAATAATCGAACGGCTGAATGGATTTGCACGAAACTTGGGGAAATTGTAGGTACTGGTAGCCCGATGTGCCTTTGCTAGGTCTTAATATATGTGCTCCAGTGGATTTTGAGAAATTAACGTTCAAAAAAAGATATATATCTGTAACAGCGCTCCGGTTCGTGGACTTTTCGCGTTACGGAGCTTTGTGAAGCGAAGCTGATTGGTTCTCCGGCGTCTGTACACATTCCAAACAGTCCGTAGCGGCCGCCATCTTGTCTCTCGGTAGGATCGAGAGACCAGAGGAGGCCAAAGCGAAGGGGCAAATGACCATAAGGGGGCATAGTAGATCCTCCCTGACCCCCTAGGTTTGATGTGGAGGCTTTAAAAGGGCCTCGCAGGGCAAAAAAAAAATATCGTTTTTTTAGTTCTTTTGCGTGGGGAGCGCCCGGTTCGCGAACCGGGAAGCGTTCTGGGGAGCGTACTTTCTTGAAAATTAGTGAAAAAAGTTAGAGTAAAATAATAATTGTGAGTGATCAGATGTAGGGTAGCTCTGAGAAGAGCTTTTGGGTTTATGGTACATTTAGGTACTTATAAGTAGGTACCAATGCACAGTCTTAAATTCAGAATGAAAATTCTGTTGCCCTCATCTGAGAAGTGAACTCCATCTCCTCTGTAGATATCTTGCATGTAGTAACGCAAGTTATTGTTGTACAAGGAGCCCATTCCATGGTCTCTCATGTAAGCTGAAACAGATTTGTTTACATGCTTCCTCGACTTCTCAATTTGTGGACAAAATTGGTTCGACCACCTCCATTTCTGTCTTTGGCATATATTTGAATATACCAAGGCAGTCTGAGGAAAAAGTGCCATCAATTGCTCAAAGGTGTCCTTTAAAAGCATTTCCAGACCTACCCCAGTCAAAGTGCCCAAGTCATTACCTCCACAGTGCACAATTAACAGGTCAGGTTTTGGCAAATGCATAAAGGTTTTCACCAATGGTATCAATTGGTGACATTTTAATCCTCTGTGGCCAAACCACTTAATTTCCACATCTTGTAAATTGAGGTTAGGTAAATTCCTGTTTTCAGCGTACCTCTGAGCCCAATAGATGTAACTATGTCCAACAATCCAGACAGAAAACATGGCGAGAGAAGGTTCTGCTGCAGTCAGATGAAGTGTGGCAATGAAATGGCAGTTGAAAAAATAAGAGTTTAAAGTGAAAAAAACTGTGGAGTTTCTGTGTTAATGAAGCAGTAACAGTGATTGGTGGATTTTGATTGCTGAAAACAGAAAGTTAGGGTGCATGGATGAGTTCGTTGAAAGATGTATTTTGAGTGGCGAAGAAAAAATCATTAAATGGAAGAATGCACTGGATATGCAGGTGCACTGAGAGTTCAGAGTTCAATTGCAACATTGTTGTGTGAACTTGCAAACACCAGAGGTCTTGCAAGAGGTGGTTGCTATGCAAAAAAGCAGAGAGGGCAGAGGGGGGAAGGGTTTTGATTTGAAAAAAAGTGAGGGAAGAGTTTTGATTGGGTGACATGAGAGATATGTGTGAAGAATTACAGCATTTCTGTGCTTTTGATAGCTGCAGACTCTGGAGTGCATACCTTTTGCTCTGCTGAAGTCAAATTGGTGTGTTTCTGAGACTGTTTTGAAACTCAAAGTATTTGCTAAGGTGAGAAAAGATTTCTTTAATTTAGATAGAAAATAGTGTGCTTTAAGGAGAAAATTATGAAGAAAGTTGTGTTTTTCAAATGTTGCTTTGTCTCAAGTGTTTTACAAATAGATTTTGTTTCTTTGAGAAATTGTAATTGGAGAAAATGTGAAGTATTAGTACTGACAGGGTTTTTATGTGCATAGGAGCTGTGGAGTGTTTTCAAATTATGATTTGTAAATCGTTTTTGAGGAAAAGGAATGGTTTTAATACTTATGACAAGGACATAATGGTGTATGCTTCTTTATAAGGCAATTGAGTGTCTCTGATGTTATTTTTCCCATTTTAATGTAAGACGTTTCCCTGTGGAGCAAATTGCTTGTAAATATGCTCCCACCTGTGCATGGCAAATTTAGATTTTTAATGTTTGCGTTACATAGGCATGTTAAAGGTGACCGAAACATGCTGCAAAGGCAATCAAAAAACGCTTTCATGTGTCTTAAGGACATTTTAAGTCATTTCCCCATGTGGAGTGTTTTCAAATTATGAGTTGAAAATCGTTTTTGAGGTAAAGGAATGTTTTCAAAATTTATGTGCGCCATATGCCCCCAAATTTCTTTTTCAGGGGTGCAGCAGGGTGTTCTTGAGACACCCCTGCACCCTCGGAAAAATTCGTAATTTGCGATGAGGTAATTGCTAATCGCAAATTGCACCTTCATTCGTATGGGCCTCCTGCTCCATGGAAATGAATGGGTAATTTGTAATTAGCAAATAGCTCATCGCAAACTAGGAATGGTAAAGAATCGCTATTTATTCCTTAAAGTTCGCTATTTAGGAAATGCAAAAAACTTTGATGATACATATGGCGGTTCATCTCTAAGAAGATAAGAAGCATAGGGATAGATTTATGATGACTGGCGCATCACCAGGGATGTGCCAGTCATCCTGCGCTGCTGTTCCGACACCCATGGTGTGCTGCATTTACAATGCGGCGCATCATGGGGCAAAAACAGCACAGATGCGTGACGTATCTGTGCCGTAAAGGTGGCGCATTGCTGGAGTTGTATGGCAAGTGTGATGAAGCTCCAGCAAGGCTCAGGGGTGCCCCTGTCGCAGGGTTTCTGTTCTCACACAGAACTGTGCACAGAGGATTGGAACCTCGGCGAATTAGGGTGTTCCAAAACTCACCTTAGTAATCAAAAACCCCTTAGCAAGCTAGGTACAGTGTCACATTGGATATAACAAACTCTCAATGTTTAGACAATCCAGAATATGAACTTATAGTACCTCAGGATACGTGGAACTCATGAACACTCGGTCGTTATATAATTCTTAGAAACCAGAACATGGAGTTAAGAAGAACACATGTGTATTTGAAATGTTTATTTACTAATGCCGTCTTCTCAGGCGTAGTATCTTAGATAATACAAGTACACATATTATCAGTAGCAAAATTACCAGCATAGTTACTAGTACATAAAAAGCGAATGGTGACAGTATGTTAACATGCTGTAAATGAATAAGAGTTAGCAACACTTATAAGCAGCCTCCGGCCGTGGAGGGAGTTACGGTGGGGCAGGGAGGCGGGGAGGGGGAGGGGCAGGGTGGAGAGGGCTCCACCCTGCCCCTCCCCCTCCCCGCCTCCCTGCCCCACCGTAACTCCCTCCACGGCCCGCGGCTGCTTATATCTCACCCTCCCTAATACACATATTATATTATTTGCTAAGAAGGTCTCTTTGTGTTGCTTTAGGGCGTGCCCATACTTTAGTGTCTTAGATTTGAAGGAATCACATCAGCATACACCAGCTCTCTCTTCATGTGAACCGCATCAAGTGTTGTGTATGTGTGTTCGGCAAAGCAATATAAAACCCGCCTCATGCCCAGAATTGGCAGAAGCTGCACTTATGTTATGAGTATGAAGTCGTGGAGATCAGACCTCATAACAATTCTGTATCGTGTTGTTCTTGAAACTTCAGCACTCGCTGTACAGATATAGTTTAACAAGCAAAGCAGATAGTAGAGCAATAACATATTATTCTCATGTAAACCACGATGAACTACTAGGTTGAAAGCTAAAGCAACAACTAAGTGTCGTGTGCAGAAGTTGCAAAAAAGGAAAAATGGCGTTTAAACCGGTAATGAGCCCATGCTAACTTAACACGGTGTAAAGATATCCAGGATCTAGATGACACCTCCCCATGATCCGGAAACGAACTGAATAAGATAATAGAAGTGCCATCTCATGAGAGCAGATTGCAACTTTATATGTGGACGGTCCGCAAGGTAAAACATTAAAAACTAGGAAAATTTAATGCTAAAGAAAAATAAAACAGCCAACTACTTTATCGAGGCTTAAGCCAATAGGCAAGCTAAATAATAAAAACTTGACAAATAAGTCAATGAATTGTCAATGAAATGCTAGTACTCAGCATATCAAACATGAAAAAGGTCTATGACATAACTGTGTATGCAAAATAAGCTGCAACAGCCTCCAATAGGAAGTCACCGTCTTCATCCGAAAAGAGTTCAGCCATCCAATTTAAAAGCGGAAAAGAACATACGTGCTCTCCCAGCACCGGATCCTCTATCACCATCAGAGGACAACTCGGTGGGTTTTCAAGAAAGCTCTGTTCCAAGAATGACTGTGTTGCCGCCAGTAAATTCCAGGGACCAATTAGTCCATGCATCAATGCCACAGCCATAATCCTTTCGCCAGGACAAACCAACTCGTGAGTAATGATAGGACTCATCAGCTGATTAAAGTCGACGTCAGGAGAAACTGGTCCGCAGAGACACAAATCAATGGCCCAATCGAAATCACAGGTCAGGCAGTGAAATACAGGCTGGACACAGGTGAAGTAGGAGAACCGAAAAGATAATCCATATGCCGTGCTTAATATCGCCAACGGCATTGTGCCATAATATTCAAGCATGCGATTGTGGAACAGCGTCAGCAGCTGCAGGGCGGGAGCTTGCACAGGAGGGACATCCATATTTAAAAATGTAAAAAAGCACAAGAGCGTCCGCTGCTAATGCAAGTAAAAATGGGAATCCACCAAGCACAGTGGAAAAAATAGAATGAAAGAAAGCAGGGATGACTCCAAAGATTTTCTCAAATGAAGTCACGAGACCACTGGTAACAACTTTAAAAAAGTGTGCCAGGCCCTTTGTGGAGGACGCGTTAAAGATAGTCCGAACCATGTCGCTGAAATGCAAAGGCGAATCAGTATTTAAAAGGGTCTGCACCTCTGTACGGGTGTTCGCTATGTGAAGCACGAAAGTTTCACGGGCCGAACTCAAGGCCACCTCTCTCTGAGACAAAAGAGCTCTTATTCTTGCCATGCTGTTGAAATCTGCTCCCAAGGTTGGTATTTGTGGCCAGATTGAAAACTCCCTATGTTCATGTGTGGGAGGAAATAGAACATTTCTGCAGCAAATAACCCGTTCACTTACTGTTACGATAAAAGGAATACTTTTAATTAACCCAGAACAATCTTCATTATTGAGCATCAAATAACTACCATTTTCCAACAACTTGAACGTGGGGATGATAGCAGGAACTGGCGTGCCTTGCAACACGCAAGCCATATTTGGTCGGTGTTTGTTGCATGAACCGTGTAACTGTATGTGCCTACACATTAGTGAATGATCTGGCGTCTCAGTGCATTCCTCTCCATTCAGATAAACTTCTTGATCATCTTTGAAACATCTGTATGTGTAAGGAAGCGACCAGACCTCATGAAGAAAACCACTACCTAAAGGTTCATAACGACCTATTGGTATATATTTCATACAATTTGAAAACTTATATAAAGCAAAAGGCAGCGTTATTAAACCGTGGATAAGGCACGTTGCCAAAGCAGCCAACCTTTTGGATTTATACTGGAAATGTTAAAGGAAGAATTATGGAGTAGGGCCTGTAAATCTTTAATGGACAACCGAGTAAAATTACTCCAACCATCATATTCCTCTAACTCCGGGATAGTAGGGGTTTTTAATTTTTTAGAAGTAGCCAATCCAAAGCATTTGGTCTGGGAAATTGTTTCATTCACAAACAACATATGATTTGGGATGAGACATGCACGGTGCAAAGCCTCAGTGCCTTGTACCTGCCAGGTTCGTGAACCCCAAACTGATGTAGATCCTGGATATCTTTACACTGTGTTAAGTTAGCATGGGCTCATTACTGGTTTAAACGCCATTTTTCCTTTTTTGCAACTTCTGCACACGACACTTAGTTGTTGCTTTAGCTTTCAGCCTACCTGCGTCAAGATCTATGCCTGCTTCAAGCAGGCGCAGGGTTTTGATGCAGCTTTGTCCTATCTGATTGTAAATGCGGCACACCGTGGGTGGCAGAGCAGCGGTGCACGTTAACTGGTGCATCCCTGGGGATGTGCTAGTTAATATAAATCTGCCCCTTTACATTTAATTATGTGCAGGGGACACAGAGTCGGTGAGGTTTATCCAAGGTTAAGAAGAGATGAGTCCTGTTCAGTGAAAAATTGGAGATAGGCTTCACCTCCTCACAGCCGCGGGCCGTGGAGGGAGTTACGGTGGGGCAGGGAGGCGGGGAGGGGGAGGGGCAGGGTGGAGGGACCTAAAAACTGGCATATGGATAATTGCAGGTAAGTACATAATTTAATTATTTAAACGAAATTCGTAGCGCGCACAGCATCGCATTTTGCGATGCTGTGCGCGCTACGAAATTCGTTTGAATAATTAAATTGTGTACTTACCTGCAATTATTCATATGCCAGTTTTTAGGTCCCTCCACCCTGCCCCTCCCCCTACCCGCCTCCCTGCTCCACCGTAACTCCCTCCACGGCCCGCGGCTGCCTCCTCAGCATAGTTGGACATGGTTAAATAATAGCTGCAAAATGTTACTCTTGTTAAACAATTTTACTATTATAATCTCTGAGATTTGTTTCTTACTCTGCAACATCTCATTGTTGTTATCTTTCTTTAAAGATAAAGACAACATCAACATGAGCGACAATCAGCAATCAGTTGATTTCGACCTCATCATTGAACTCGTAATTGAAACATCAGTGGATGTTGATCCCTTGGATGATTTCAATCCTGAGGATGAAGAAGAACGTGATGAGGATGCAGATTTGTCAGAATTGTATGACATAGGATGGGAAGCTGACGTGCTTGAGCCTATGGAACTATAAACATTTATTTTATAAATTTATAATAATTAAAAAGTAAATATTTAAACCGTTTAATTTAAAAATAAAGACACCTTCAAAAACAGGTTATGTGTAGTGTCTTCAATAAAATATTAAAATATGGTCATAAAATTAGATCAGATTCATATATAAAACAGCACAGGTAAAATGAATATAAATTCCATTTCTTTTCTGCTATTTCTGTATTCTAAATTTGCCATGTACAAAAAAATGTTCTATGTAAAAATGTTAAGTAATGTGTTAAGTTTTTGATGACTGTTATTAATTTACTGTTGGGTAATAGTGGTTAATAACATTTTTTATTATATTTTACCACAGATTCAACTGCAGATCATTTCAAGATTTCAGCATGCCAACCAAAGAAAGAGTGAGAAAGGCTGCAAAACGTCAAAGACAGCAGGTGAATGAAAAAAAGCAGCAGTCCTCTAACAAAAAGATTTGTCAAGTCACCAAGAAAGCACCGGGTAAGAGTACAAAAACATTCATATGAAATATCTGTAGTAAAAAAAATATTACTACAGAAAATGTTTCAGTCCAGAAAAGGAGAAGCAATTCAAACGGTAAGGAAAGGCCAATGAAAAATGTTACTGCTAGAGTAAGAGATAACTCTATGCATGAAAGTAGAAGGAAACAACAGTTTAGCGACATTCGTAAACGAATGTTCCGCAACAGGATAATTGGCAATTTGTTAAAAAATATTAAGAAAGGTCAACAGAAAGTGGTTTTTTATAAGAGAAAAAAAATAGTTGAGAAAGTTATTGATCAGGCATTTGAAATTAAACGTAAGTTATTTATTTTGACAATCAATAGAATTAGGAAGCTAAACAAGGCAATTTATGATTTCAAAAGAAATAGTAGATGGAAGAGAATAGTTAATCGTAGTAATTTTTGTGAAGTTTTTTCTGGAGATTGGATGCATAGTTCAAGCTCTGAGGCATTTTTTAATGAGGAGAGTTATTTCCAGGATAATGATTTGGTGCATGCAGTTGACACCAGTGGTCGAGCTTATGAAGTGAAAGATGGTTGTCCAGTTGAAAAAGAAAAACTTGTGACAACAGAGATAGAAGAGGTGTTAGGTAATGAGGTTTTAGGGAGACGTCCTAAGGGTCCTGTGTACACCTGGAAGTGTAGTAGTATTTGCAGTGTACGACAGGATTCCATCAATTTGCTTTGTGATTTTATACGGTCATTTAATAAGAAACGTTTGAAGCAGAAAATGAAGTTGTTGCAAGAATTAGATCCTTGCAGAGTGAGAGAAGTGATAGGTTTGCATGGTCATTCACTGGCTTGTCTTTCCAGGAGAGTATGCCAGAGTGTTTTTCATCATTTCAGGATGCTAGCAGTGCATCATAATAAAGTGAGGAAATTAGTTAGAATGTTGTATTATGCTAAGAGTCCAGCAATTATGCTTAAACAATTATGCGCTGCTCTTTTGCATGGTTCTGAAATAGATGTGAAGAATATATGTGAAGAAATTGAGTTTTGTTACTTTGGAAGTAAAGAAGAGAAAATTGACCAAGAAGAAGAGAGTAATGTGGAAGATAGTGTACAGGTTTCCAGTACAGATAATTTCCAGAGGGAAATTGCGACGTTTGAGGTGAAATCAAGTGAGAGGCCAAATTTCACTTGTGTGTGTTGTCGACGCACTTATTATAAGAATCAGACTAAGTTAGTGGATTTATATGGAAAAAGTGAAAGGGAAAATAATAGTGAATGGAAGGATTTTACAACATACTTGATGGTAGAAAATTGTTTTGATTTGGGATTGGATCAACGTGTGTGTACTTATTGTTGTAACAAATTAAATCAAAACCAGATGCCTGCTAGAGCAGTTCATAATAATCTGGAATTGGTTGAGATTCCTTCTGAATTGAAGGATTTAAATACTTATGAATCTATTTTGATTCAAAGTATCCATCCCTTTCAGGCTATTGTAAGAATGGAGCCAAAGACAGGGAAATTGCCTCCATCAGATTTACAGAGAGGATTAAAGGGAAGAGTTGTTTATTTGCCTCTAGATTTGAAGAAAAACATTAACACAATTGGAGTAGAAAAAGTGGAAGAGGAACCTCTTGTTATCTTAGTTAATGGGGTTCCGACAAAGAATAAGAAAATATGGCAAGATTTAGTAGATGTTAGGAAAGTCAAAAGGGCAACATTGTATTTGAAAAAATATAATAAATACTATAAAAATGTATATGTTGCAGAAGAGGAAGTAAGTGAGGAAGAGGATAGCGATTTGTGTGCTGGTCAAATTGAGAAAGTAGAACCCTGTACTAGTGAAGAAATATATGAACATTATAGTGTTCATCCTTTGCATTCCAAGGAAGTCATGGGGAATGCTATTGAGTTGTTTCAAATGAAACAAGCGAAAGGGAGTCCCATTAGTGTTTGGGAGGAAAGTTTGGAAGCTCGGTGTTTCCCACAGTTTTTTCCAACAGGTCAGGGAGGAAGATATGATGAGCGACCTCATCAAATTCCTGCTTCTGAATACCGGACTTTGCGATTGTATGCAGGAGATCCTAGGTTTCGACAATGCATTCCTTATTTGTTTCATCTCCTGTTTGAAAGCGATCTGTCTGGACTGTCATATGCAGTGAACCACATCTTGAAAAGTGGTATACACATGCAAAACATCTCGGCAAGTGACTTTATGGATAAAGTCAATGTCCAAGACAGTATTTTGGATTCTCACCTGATTAATCTCATGGCGTGTCAGCGTGGTACTAATGAGTACTGGTACCATCGTCATGGTGATTTAAAATGTATGCTGAGAAACTTATACTCCCACATGGTTCCTCACTTTGAGCTGTGCTGAGTATGGCTGGGAAGACTTACTTGAATTTCTACGAGAGGCAAATGCTAACGTAGAAAACATCGAATTCAAGACACCCGGAGAACTGTGCTCTTTGGATCCAGTCAATGTATGTAAGTACTTCAATCATAGATTTGAAGGTATGATGTCTTTCATCATGAATAAGAAGAATCCACCTCTTGGAGAGGTGTTGGATTTCTTCTGGAGGAAGGAGTACCAAGCAAGAGGTGCTCCTCATATACATATGTTGCTGTGGATCAAGTATGCACCTAAAT